>NC_091831.1:154615892-156064642 GCF_037783145.1 Equus przewalskii | reverse complement strand
GAGAGATTCATGTGGTAACCCAGAATTAAGTTCAGGGAACAGATTTAGCATTGGATCTTAGACACTTGGGAGGTTTTAAACAGAGAGATGAGCAAAGAGGGATAAAAGTTGCTAAAGGAGATGAGGGGACTGGAGAGGCTCAATGGTTATATAACATCTATGACATTAATGTGCATTTCTTCATCCCCAGCGAACTCTAAAAGCTTAGGAAGCCAATAGCTATAAACAACATTCACAAACCTCAGAGATTGTGAAGAATCTGGACAGATAAATCAAATTTGCTTCCTTGACTTCCTTGACTTCCTATAACTCCCCTCACCCCCACGCCAGCACTTCTGGGCCTTGTCCTGGCTACTGACTAAGCTACTAGGTAGTTTTCACTGACACTTCTGTGGGACGAGGCAAATATTTTGTCCCATTAATATCTATTCTACCCTTGCCTTGGTCCTTTCCTACTCTTGAGTCACCTCTATGCCCTGTACCTGGTTCTCTTATTTTCACCTCTACTCTGTGTGATTTGTGTGAATTGCTAATGTGAAGGGAGGTAATGGTGAATGAATAACTACAAAAGATACATTGTGTGCCAGAGACGAGGTCAGGTTATGAAATGAGACAGCTTGAATGCCTGAAGAACTGCTCCATGAACAACGTAGAAACAGAACCAGTGAGTTCTGGCAAATGTCATTTCCACTTTGTCTTTCTTTTTCTCTTTGTGTTGCACTGTAGCACCTTCTCTGCCCCTACTAATCCTTGCTATGCATACTATGTTTTCATATTTTCTCCATTCTTTTGTTTATAGACGACTAGTCCTGGAGGCCATGGTGATAGGAATATTGCATGCGGCAGTGACTCCACTAATTTAGATACCACAGATAAAATGCTTATGTAGCGATGATATGAATTGAGACGATATATAATCTTCACAGTGTGAATGTCCTTGAATAACTAATCAACATAATATAAAACATTATTAACCTTCTTTTTTTAATTTATTTTTTTGTTTTCCTTTATCTACAACCATTCCAGCTGATACATCAATGGACGGTGCAAATCACTCTGTGGTGGCAGAGTTTGTGTTCCTGGGACTCACCAATTCCTGGGAGATCCAACTTCTCCTCTTTGTGTTCTCCTCCACATTTTATATGGTAAGCATGATGGGAAACTCCCTCATTATGCTCACTGTGATTTCTGACTCTCACTTACACTCCCCCATGTACTTTCTGTTGGCCAACCTCTCCTTCATTGACCTGGCTGTTTCTTCTGTCGTTTCTCCCAAGATGATTTATGACATTTTCAGGAAGCGTAAGGTCATCTCCTTTGGAGGTTGCATTGCTCAGATCTTCTTCCTCCATGCCATTGGTGGTGTGGAGATGGTGCTGCTCACAGCCATGGCCTTTGACAGATATGTTGCCATATGTAAGCCCCTCCACTATTTGACTATTATGAGCCGAAAAATGTGCATTTTGCTTCTGGTTGCTGCATGGATAATTGGCTTGACCCACTCTGTGATTCAACTGTTTTTTGTTATAAAATTGCCATTTTGTGGCCCTAATGTGTTAGACAGCTTTTACTGTGACTTTCCTCGGTTCATAAAACTTGCCTGCACAGATACCTACAGGTTAGAGTTCATGGTCACAGCCAACAGTGGCTTTATATCTCTGGGATCATTCTTCACATTGATTGTCTCCTATATTTTTATCCTGATCAGTATTCGAAAACTGTCTTCAAGTGCATCATCCAAGGCCCTCTCCACTTTGTCGACTCATGTCATGGTGGTGATCTTGTTCTTCGGTCCTTGCATCTTTGTTTATATCTGGCCTCACCCCACATCACATCTAGACAAATTCTTTGCTGTTTTTGATGCGATTTTCACTCCTTTTTTAAATTCAGTCATCTACACATTCAGGAACAAAGAAATGAAAGTGGCAATGAGGAAAATATGCCATCAATTTATTATTCTTAGCAGGATTTCATAAAGGACAAAAGTAGTATGAAGTTTCATTACTGACTTGGAATAGCGTTAAATTTCTGTTATTTCAGTATCAGGAGTTTCCAAGTGCCTTACTAATATTTAGGTGTCCCACATTAAAACAGCATAGTTCTTTTTAAAATCTTAGCTGAGAAATTGTGTTACTGTGTATGGTTGGAGGAAGCCTGTGATGTGGTAAAGTGTCTCCTGGGGAAGCCCATTTGTTTGTCTCTCAGGAGTTATTACCTTGATGAATTTACTGTAGTCTAGACTTCAAATTTGAGTCTCTTTCAGTGTCAGAGTGGGTTATATAAGGGAATGCTGACTAACACTAAATAAATTGCGTATCAATTTAGAAAATGCCTGCTCCTCTCAATCTTTTCTTTCTGCCTTTCTGTCAGGTCTATATCTATGAAAAGACAGATTCCCCTACTGCGTAGTGACTGAAAATTTTCTGTACCATTGATGTAAATTTTTGTTAAAGGTCATTCTTTTTACTCTAAAGAAATAATTGCTTTTAGTGGACATCTAATCATTTGTTGGCCCCAATCATCAACCTCCTTCTTCTGGTAAATGTATCTTTCTCTTCAAGTAAACATGTGTTATGATTAGAAGATGACATGTAGGTCCCATCTCTCTGACCACCATTATTTGTTCAAAGGTTGGGCTTCTGAACCAGGGTGTAGTAACATATCTCCTAGCCACAGTTGATCAGTACAGGTATGAACCTCCGACCAAGATGGGCCAAATATGAGATTTTCCCCAAAAGATTGGATTTGAGAATAGAGAGAAAACAAACCTCAGCCTTGCTTTATGTAGATATGTAGAAACTTCTGGCAATAATATTTCCTCCTGTCAAAAATCAAATCTTGGATAATGTAAAAAGGTATGTGAGAGAAGAAGACATAGGGTTTAAAGAGAGAAGTTTGGCAGTATTCATGTTCTTGGTCCAGCTGTCTGGGCATTCAGCTTCATTCTTGGCCTCAACTCAATATGCTTACTAGCTGAGCTAATAAATGAGCCAATACATTCACTCTCTTGCCTAAGTTTGTTAAAGTTGTTTAAGGAGTAATAATTACCTCTCCACTTTTAAGGAGACTATATTTTCAATTACTTCTGATGTAAAAATCCTTCATTATTTTCTTATTTCTTTAAGGAAATATTATTTTTTCTTAAAAAGAAAATATGCTTACTATGTAAAATTTATTGTAAACTTAGAGATTAAAAATAGAAATCACTCATAAAGTCACCATATGGAGATAATTATTAGTAATATCATGGTCTATTTATTTTTAGTGTTTTTCTATGCCTAAATATAAATATATATTTACAAAATCAGGATTTATGACGTCTACATTTTATTGTGTATTTTTGATAAATATTGTATTCTGAGAATTCTCTCACATTATAAAATTTTGTAGTACACAGCAATTAGATTGTCTTCAATTTTTTGCTCTGTCTTGAAAATTCTTGCATATACCTCTGTCTACCTTTCAGATTACTTCTTTTATAGATTGATATATTTGGAATTAATAATTAAAATACTATTATTTTAAGCTCTTTATTTTCATTATCCTTATTCTTCAGAACTTTTTACCTGCTTAAAAATATTCCATTACAGTACCTGTCACAAAGCACTGAATATGAGCATATTAAATACCTTTGTCCCTTTAAAAGACAAAAAAAGATAAAATCTTGCTTTAACTTTCTTCAATTTTTGTATGCTTGTGCTTTTTCACATGTTGTTATTAATCTGAATTCTTTGAATACGTGTGAGAAGAATCCAATGAAAACAAGCTGAAAATAACTAAAACAGAAAAGAAATATATAGTTTTCGTTTTGTAAGAGGAAAACATCTAGAGAGCTGTTGTATAACGATGTGAATATACTGAACACCACTGAATTGTGTGCTTAAAAAGGGAAGATGGTAAATTTTATGTTATGTGTGTGTTTTTTTACTACAATTAAAAATAAAAAAATATTTTTAAAAAAGGAAGTACTGACTCAGGTTATTGGGATATCCAGTATTGTAGTCAGCCTCGAGGACTCAGGGATTCACTCAATTACACATTCTTAGATTTTACTCTCTCATTCACCTGCTTTCTCTTGCTCTTTTCTCCCTTTCTCTTTCTCCTCCCTTTCTATCTTTTGACTCTGTTTATCTCTGTACATTGGTCTTATTTTCTTTTTCTGCACCTGAATTTCTTTTTGTATAGTTTGGGGAGAGGAGAGAGACTGCAAATAGCTCCAACTTTAAATCATCCCAGCAGAGCAATCTCATAGAAAATGGGAAAGTTTTCTTTCCTAGAATCCTTGTTAAAATACAATGAAAGGATCCTGACTGGCATTGTTTTTGTTTCATGCCAGGTCTGTATCACATACCCACCCCAGTGGACAGGGAACAAGATCCATCTGGTTGACAGCCTCCAAAGAACTACATGAATTTGAGGAAGAGCATTTTCCAAATAGTGGAGGTAGGGTACAGCCCTCAGTGAGAGGGGAAAAGTAATTCAGGGCAGCCAAAAAAATTGTCACATCCTGTAGGTAGAATATTAATTTTGTCATATTGATTTACCAGTCCCAAATATATGCTAATGACACTAACTCCTTTATTATCATATTTGTGTCTAAAATGTTTCCCCCAATTTGTTTTCTTTTTAATTTTAGCTATCATATTCTTCATTTTTAAAGTTGTAGATTTTGTGACTCAAACTCCATGAGGCTTTTAAATTGTGACTCCATAGTTTTATTCTTAGGAAGTACTTTTCCATTGCAATACCTAATAAATATTCACAAACATGTATTTCTAAAATAGATTATCCACCTGAAAATTATTTTAGGTGTAAAAAATAAGAGAGAATCTAAATTTTTCAAATTTTCTTAAATTTCCTCAGCACCAGTGAATAATCATTTCTGTTCTGATTTGTAACCTTTTTTTACTACATTATTACATAAAATATGGTCCTTGTCTCTTCTAAGATCCAGACCCATATATAATATATCTTCTGACATCTCCTCTCAAACGTCTCATATGTCCTTTGACTGAATACATTCATAACAGTTCTCATGATCATTGCTGAAAACTGTGTCTTCCTCCAATGTCATATTTTCCATCATCAAAACAACTAACCCAAGAGTAATCCTCTCCCTCCTCATCACCCCCCACTTCTATCTCTCTCTCAATTTTTTATTCATGCAGCAAATATCAAGCGCCAACTAAGTGCTAGACATTATTGTAGCTTTTGGAGTACATCAGTAAATAAAACATAAAAAAAAATATTTCTACCATTGTAGAGCTTATATTCTAGTAGAGCTATCCAGAGAATAAATAATAAGCAAAGTAAATATGCAAGTTTTAAAGTAAATTAAAAAGAAATGAGTGCAATAGCAATATAATAGAGTAGGCTAAGATGAATCAGAAACTCTAGAGTTGGGGGAGTAGCTTGCACTTCCAAGTAGGGTAGTCAGGATAGGTATCATTGGAAAGGTGTCATTGAGCAAAGGTTTGATATAGGTAAGTGAGTTAGCAACGCAGATATGCAGTGTGTTCAGGAAACAGGAAGAAGGCCAATGTGACTTTGTCAGTGTAAAAAGTTGGAGCGTAGTGGCAATGTGATTTTGTCAGTGTAAAAATGTTGAATAGTAGGAGAACATTCAAGGAAGTAAAGAGATGCCAAATAATGTAAGATTCTGTAGACCATTGTAAAGAATTTGGCTTTTACTCTGAGGAAGTGCGGACCATTGATGGATTCAGAGCACAGAGGTGGCATGATATTACTTACACTTAAAATTATTCTTATATCTCATTGTCCTGCTAAGAATACTCTGAGGGAGGTGGGGCAATGGTCCACAAGATGATGTTAGTAATGTTTTTCAGAAATTAGGGAAGTGAGAGATGGTGATTTGGATAGCAATGCAGATGGTAAGATGTGGTGAGATATTGAAGAGTTAGCTAACAGGATCTGCCAATTGGTAGGATATTGCATATGAGAGAAATGACTCCAAGTTTTTTGACTTAAGCTACTGGAAGGATGGATTTGTCATCACTTAAGATGGAAGAGCAGGTAAGAGCAGGAGTTCGATTTTGTGTAATTACATTTAAGATGCTTATTGGATAGCCAAATGAAAATGTAAAGTAGACATCTGGATAAGCAAGTCTGATATAAAAGGTAGAAATCTGAACAACAGATTGACATGTAGATGTTACTTGAAGGGACAGTACTAGATGTGATATCCTAGAGATGAATACAGAGAGGAAAGACATGAGGTTTAAGACCTGAACCTTGGTATTCTCAAACATTAAGAGATCAGAAAGAGAGTGAATAATAATGAATGAAGACTAAGAAGGAACTGTCAGTGATACAGAAGAAAAAAGGATTGTGTGCTGCCTGGGAAGCCAAGTGCAGAAAATGTGTGTGAAGATTGGAGGAAATAACTGTGATTAAAAGATCAGAACTGAGGATTGATCATTGGATTTAGCTACGAAGGTCATGGGAGAACTAAAAGACAAGCGTTAGTGCAGGTACTAGGGGCACATTTTGATTGGAGTGGATTTCAGAGAAAACAAGAGAGGAATTAGAAAAAGAGAGCAGAGACAACTCTTTTGGGGAATTTTGCTGCAATTGTCTTTAGAGAAGTAGCCAGAAAGGGAAGCTGGATTAAGAGATTTAAAGATGGGAGATATAACACATGGTGAAAGCTGAGGAGAATGATACAATAGAGAGGGAAACATGGATGATATAGAAGAGAGAGGGGGAAAGCTGGAGTGGTTCTTGAGTGCACAGGAGTGGCGTGTGGGAGGGGGGTGGTGGTTAGAATGAATGAGGTAAGGGTTTAGTTAGATCCTAGTTAGTTTGGTTTAGAAGGAAGAGAAGAGGACATATTTTTTCTTCTGCCATCTCAAGCTATAATTCTGTATCTATCTTCAAATTGATGTGGCATCTACTTTTCTTTGTTATGGTAGTTGTTCTTGCCTGATATTTTGATTTTGCCCTATGAAATAAAAGGGCAACATTGCACCTTTATTTTGTACTTTGACACAATTTGTGTCAAAGAGGTACGCCATAGAGAAGAACAGGAAAGAGTTTTTCACTTCTGACTTTAAAGTGAGACCGAGTTTTATTAGCCATGTAATTTGATTTAATTCATAGATTGCAATTAGCCAGTGGTAACAATGCTTGTTCTGCAATGCTGTTCTGAGGATTCAGCAAAATAATATGCAAAAGGATTAATTTCCAAAATCACTTTATTTTCACATTTTAAAATGTTCTTCCTTCTGAAATAAAGTTCAAAAAATTATTTCCTCAAGGTTTTAAAAATACATTTCTACATTTTAAGTTGAATATGTTCTATTCAAATTATCATAAAATAACTAAAAATAAAAAGGTCATTTTAGCTTTTCTGTGGAATGCATTTTCAATCACCACATATGAAGATTTAAAATAGTTCTATAATATGGCAATAATTCTCTTTGCCAAAATAAAATTACAAACATATTATTTGCTTTCATTAACAGTTTCTCTGTTGGCTATACTGGGATAACCGAAAAGATCATATGCAATAACTCCCCAGGCCAAGTGCTCAGTCTAGCAATCCCACATGTCTGCAGCATCAATTGATCACTCCCCTCTGGGGCTATAATTAGCTTCCACTCTTCACAGCGGCACCATTTTATACAGTTATTTGTATGTGTCTGTAATGATCCTGAATAGGATCTGGTTGATTTTTTTGGAGAGCGTAACAGAATCTTTAGTGATGCTGATCTCTTATTTCCTTTTGGAAAACAGGTGGGTGAGGGGGATACAAATAGAAAGAAATCAGACATCAAAGTTTCTCTGTTCTAAGGATAGAGAAGATTTTTGTGATGTGATGAATTTTCTCAAGTCAGATCCACTTTATTACAGTAGTTTCTTAGTTAAGTTTCTTCTCTCTTTTGTTCCTCCCTTCTAGGTTATCTATCACACTGACAGGTAAATCATCTTCCTTGAGCACTGGTCTTATCATTAACAGCTTGCTCCTAATTCTTTGCTCACCTTTATTTATTAACAACGCTTAGTCATCTTAAGGTAGAACCTTAGGTCAGATAAAACTTGTCTCAACTTTCTTTCTTATCTTATATTCCAGTATTCTCTTAAACAATTTCTATTCTCCAGGCAACCTGAACTATTCACCATTGTCCTCGAGAACCTTGAATTTACCTGTCATTTCTCCTGTTGTACCACCATGTTTGAAATAATCCTTCAAACTCTGTCTTTATATATTGTAACATTTACTATTTATAAAAGCTCAATGCCACATTTTCCACTTTGTATTCTCTGATCACCACAGCCACAATTTTCTCCTTCCACTTGGCTCCGGCATTACTCAGTCTGTGATGTTCATCTCACTATGCCTGTTGGGTATTTACTTAAACTATTAGATAGGCATTGTCTTTCTAAGCCACGAACACAGAATAGATCCTGAGTAAATGCATTTTAATTAATAGAAAATTAAATAAGAAGGTATTGTAGAATAGAAATAAAGAGAGGTAGGACTACGTTGGCCTGAGTTGCCATCTTCATCCATAACTGATTGTTTGATGTGCATAAACTATATTTCTGTTTTCTATTTACACAGGGATAGCAACAGCTGTGGCTGAAGAATGCTAAGTGGATCTTGAAAAAATAGTAGTTTGGGAGCAAATGTCTTATTTCCTGAGAGGCAGGTATTTGTGGGTTTTCCTCCGCTTCCCAGGCAAGTTTATGCAAATTTTTATCTGGATGAGCACAATCTTTGTAAATCCCAAGAAGCACCCCCTCTCTCATGCAGATGTCAATGACCAGTGTTATCTAAGGTGGTCAAGAAGGGCTTCTAAACAGTTTTTGTGAGAACTTATCCATGGCTTTGGCTGTTGGGAGAGCAGTGGTTGGGGTAAATGGCACAGTCTGACTTCTTATTTGTCAGAATGCAAACTTCTCACAAAACAAGCCCTGAGCAGTATCTCTACTTCAGGGCAAAAACATTCTATGGAAATGTTCCCAATGAAGCCTTTCAAGCTACTGGACATCAGCATAGACATGAAAACCTAATTTGAAATCAGCCCTACTTGATTATCTCAGAATAATGAATTAAGAATTAAAGATTTTTTAACACTTGGAACTAAGAACTGGGACGTATAGATTACTGGTCCTTACTTTGTATTAGGTACCACTTATTGTGCCCCCACAATGTAGTAGATACTGTCTTAAGCATATATTACATATATATCACCCAGTTCCCACCACAACCTACCAGGGAGGCATTGTTATCTCCTTTAACAAAGGAGGAAACTGAGGCTCTGAGAGCTTAAGTAACTTTCCCATACTCACATAGCAAGTGAGTTGTGGAGTCTGGATTCGAAAATAGGCCTAATAGACGTCAAAGCCTAAGCTACTCACAGCTCTATGTAAGCTTCTCAAATCAGAGGAGCAGATATAATTTATGGATGATTTACATTGGCACTGCATTATAAAAAAGCAATCTGTCTATTAATTATCATGTGTGAAATTCACAGAAATTGTGTGAGCTTGGCTGGGCAGCTACTGAAGGAGTTTCCAGTTTGATCTGAGTCACTTGATTAGAGGTGGGAGTTGGATCTTCCTATTTACTTTTATCTGGTCTCTTCTGAACTTCTTCCCTCTGTCCTTGTATACTTTCATTGTTTTCTTTCTCTTCCTTTTATTTTCATAGTACCTTTATCTTCTAATTTCTCCTTTATGTGTGTCTTTCTCTCTGTTTTTGTTTTTTGTTTCTACTTCCTCTATTCCTTTGTCTTTTCTGTGTCTCAGATTATTTCCAAGATTCATGAGATTAAGTTGAATGTTGGATGTAGATTTGCAGAGGAGCGTTTCCTCCTATCCCCAAGCCAAACATATGTTGTAAAGGGTGGGATTCCTCTGGATAGAGACTATTACTTATGGTTACTATCAATTTGAGATGAGAAATATCCTTCTTTTTATGCAGAATCTATTGGAAAAGATGGTGGAGAGAGGAGAGCATTGGAGTCCTGGCTCCTGGAGTGTGGAGGGGTTATTAACTAACCTCTCATTATGGAAATATTTACTGACTTTCATACCTAGTTATGAACTTTGGGTGATATACAAATGAAAATTTTAAAGCATTATGATTAATAGTCAAAAACTCTACAAATTACAGATCAAGGTATTTACTAACTCATATTAAAATGAGAGATCGCATTCCATCCTCTTCTTGAAATCCTTGACCTCATTAGATAACACTGGTCTTTCCTTTGAATTTGTATTCTTTTTCTTTCTCACATATTCAATGAATAATTTTCTCTACTCTTCATATGGCATATATCATATACTATATAATATTGTAGCTATTTGATGTGCAATATATGTCTTTCCCATAAGTTTATTAAGTTTGTGACTTAGAAAAGTTAGAAAGAAATAAAACCCTGACCATTATGTACTAGAACTCTCAAGAAAATCTTACTAAAATAATTGAGAACTAATATTGCCTTTTGAGGGGAGTAAAATATAGAGAGACAGAAACAATGGTGGGATAACAAGTATTCCATCAAATAGTTTACCATTGTTGTATCCTTCCAAATGAGCACCAAAATAAGAAGATTGATCAAAGTACAGCAGCAATGAATAATCTCATTTCTGTGTGCAGTTTAATTCTAAAATTTAATTGATCACTTTTTTTGTATTGAGTTATGATTGTCATGCAAAATAATTTAGTGCAAATAATAAGTAGTTTGTCTCAATGCTGGTGTTTAGTGTCGGTTTTAACTCAGAAAATGATATTTTTAATTTCAATTTTTATTCTTCCTTCTTAGGTTATTTTCTACAGGATATGTACTTTCTGGATGAGGAATTCAGAGACTTGGGTTCTGGTCCTCAGTTCTGGCACTAGTGTGACCATGAGAAATTCAGTATACATTTTTTGAATCCCAAGTTTTTCATCTAAATAATGGTCAATCTGGACTAGGACATCCCTTAGATCAAATTGTCGGTATAATTTCACTGGCTACTCATGCTTCTCTTCACAAAACTTTTCACGTTTCTTCTTCGGTTTCAGTTGCTGAGTATTTCTCACCGTTTTCCCAGTGCCTCAGTCATTCACTCATGCATTTCATGCCACCAGTCTTCTTCATTCCATCTGTCCCTCCCGCAATCAGCAGCACACATAGTTCCCTCTTCTCCAGCCCAGGCTCACATGTCTGATGACTGAAGAACTTGAGGTTATAGAAAAGTGTGTATCTTGAGACTATGGACTGTAGGCTCAGGAGGTGACAGCAAAATAAAGTGAATTAGTTGAGTATGGAGTCACTCAGCTAAGAAGTGGTGAGACAGAATTACGGTCAGATGACAGTGAAAGTTTCTGGAAGTTTTGGACCAGAGGGATGTGTTAGGATAGATAAGAGCATCATCTGAACATGTGTTTTTGTGAGAAGATTCTTCAGATTTCTGAAGTTGTGTCTACAAAAGGAGAAGAGTGTCAGTAAACTTGTTCTTCTGCATCCTAGCACCTTCTAAGGGAATAGAAGTTTAGGAGCTGATTTCAGGGTTCACTCCCCTATTGGAATTGACTCTGGTGGCTATTTGGACACACAGAAATGGAATCCTCTTCATCCCCTCCATCCTTTGTCTACCTAAACAGACTGATATACTCAAAACTTAAAAGGCACCAACCCTTTAGTATCAGCTTTAGGTGCACATGATCAAGCCAACGTGAAAGCTCTCGTGCCCTCCTATAAAGTTACCGAAGTTTGATAGTCTTCTCATTTTATAAGGGGCTAAAAGCTTAAAAATATAAATGATTTTGGAGATACAACACACCTGAATCGATTTCAGACTCAGTAATTATATGATATCAAATTCAGAGCAAGTTATAATCAAGGAAAGCACTTCATATTGTAAAAGAATGGACATACCACAGAGCAGAAAAAAGGAATGTGTGAGTGAGGCTGAGGCAATGAAGAAGAAAAACAGCATTTCAAGGTTTCCAAGTGCTGATAAGCACCTTAATATGTTCAGACAAACAGAAGCTATTTGCAGGTTTATGTCACATCCTTTGTGGTGATATAGGCATATAATTTAACAGAAATTAGGGTGGAATCCCAAATATTTATACATATAATAGGCCTGGATAAATCTTGCAGGGCCAAGTGTGAGCTCCAGAGGGAACTTTATTGAGTACTGTGACCAGTAGAAAGATTTGTATGACTTTGTAGAACTTTTCAAATACAGGAAGATTCAGTGGATGAACCTGGAAGATATTATGATAAGTGGAATAAGCCAGTCACAAAAAGACAAATACTGTATAATTCCACTTATATGAAGTATCTCAAGTAGTCAAACTCATAGAAACAGAAAGTAGAATGGTGGTTACCAGGGACTGGGGGGTGGAGGGGAAGGGAGTTGTTATTTAATGGGTGTAGAGTTTCAGCTCTGCAAGATGAAAAAGTTCTGGAGGTCTGTTTCACAGTGTGTACTGTGAATATTACTTAATACCACTACTGAACTTAGAAAGGATTAATATCATAAACTTTACATCGTGTGTTTTTTGCCTCAATAAAAAAGTGGGCAGATTTAGAAGAGCAGTGAACCTCACGTAATATGATAAAAAGGACTAAAATTCTATCTTGATAAAGCCCATATATTCCCTCTTTTACTAGTCTTGTCTGGTTCTGATGTTTCATATTCTCCAGTTTCATTTATTTTATTCTCACTCTATATCCTATTCTACAGTTTGTTTCTTCATAATTCAGTCCCATCTGATGTTTCAGAAAACTCTCACTCCTAGATGGTGATCCATTTATTAATCTTAGTTTTCCCCTAACCCTACTATCTGAGTGTAAATTGTACTGAGAGAAGAATAATAAAATGACCATAAAAGGGAGATGAAATGTGTTGACATGGGAAAGTAGGGTAAGATATAATATGCATTCATACCTAGTTTCCCTTTGGAAAACTTTGGGGGTAATTAAATAAATATATTTCCACATACTGTCTCTCTCCATTTAGGAGTGAGGATACTTTCTTAATTGTATGTTCTGTTTCTTGCTGCAGGCACCTGTCAAACTTCTGTTCTTGCCTATATTTCCTAACAATTTAACCAATTTTAGAATATGAGAGCTTTTGCTGAGAGTTCCAATCATGATATGATCCCTTGAGTTGTGCTTATATCACCATCATCATCATCATTATCATGATTTCACAAGTGTCAAGAGTTGAATAACCAGGTAGCTCTGGTTTGTAATGTGAACAGTGCAACATAAGTAATTAATACACTATCATCCCTAATAATCACAATTTATTTTTCATTTTCTTAGTTCTCATGATTTCAGCCACAGCTAAGTTGGATTAATGGATGGAAGGAATTATTCCGTTGTGTCTGAGTTTGTGTTTCTGGGACTCACACATTCATGGGAGATCCAACTTCTCCTCCTGGTATTCTCTTCTGTGCTCTATGTGGCAAGCATGACTGGGAATATCCTCATTGTGTTTTCTGTGACCACTGATCCTCATTTACATTCCCCCATGTACTTCCTACTGGCCAGTCTCTCCTTCATTGACTTGGGAGCCTGCTCCACGACTTCCCCCAAGATGATTTACGACCTTTTCAGAAAGCACAAAGTCATCTCCTTTGGAGGTTGCATTGCTCAGATCTTCTTCATCCATGTCATTGGTGTTGTGGAGATGGTGCTGCTCACAGCCATGGCCTTTGACAGATATGTTGCCATATGTAAGCCTCTCCACTACCTGACCATTATGAGCCCACAAATGTGCATTTTGTTTCTGGCTGCTGCCTGGGCCCTTGGCATTATTCATTCACTTTTCCAACTAGCATTTATTGTTAATTTACCCTTCTGTGGTCCTAATGTATTGGACAGCTTTTACTGTGACCTTCCTCGGCTCCTCAGACTGGCCTGTACAGATACCTACAGATTGCAGTTCATGGTCACTGTCAACAGTGGGTTCCTTTGTGTTGGCTCCTTCCTCATACTCCTCATCTCCTATGTCTTTATCCTGTTTACCGTTTGGAAGCATTCCTCAGGTGGTTCATCCAAAGCCCTCTCCACTTTGTCAGCTCACATCACTGTGGTAATTTTTTCCTTTGGTCCAACCATGTTTGTCTATACATGGCCACACCCCAATTCACAGATGGACAAATTTCTTGCTATTTTTGATGCTGTTCTCACCCCTTTTCTGAATCCAGTCATCTACACACTCAGGAATAAAGAGATGAAGGTAGCAATGAAGAGGTTTTTCACACCATTAGTGAGTTTTAGAAAGATTTCATAAATGATGTTATAAGATCTTTACCCTGACCATTATGTAGCCTGTATCTGGAATTTTAGAATCAGCTTCTTTAGTGTATCAGCTATTGATCTGGGTGTTACCACACTCCTAAAGAGTGTTCCACTTCCCTAAGAAGAATGAAGATTTGGACAAAATCTTAATTCAAAACTTATGTTAATTCATATAAATTTGAATATATATGTGTTAATTATAGTTCTTTCTTTGTAGTTGGTTTCTTTATCTTCTTTTTCTCTCAAGATGATCAGTTTATCATTGGCTTGCAATTTGTCCATATATGTTCTTTCTGCCTCTTGAGGTAACCAAGATGCTAATGATTCACTTTGTCATTGATAACCTTCACTTTTATTGATAATGGCTAATTTTCTTATTCCTTTTATGAGTTGGAAAACATCCATGCCTCATCCAAGCTCTTCAGGCATATTTTAAGCCATAAACTCTCATTTCATAATGAGGATAACATCATCAGCAGGAAAATTTTATGTTTAGATTCTTTTTCCAATAGTTAAAAACAATGTGATTTCAGAGCAGAGGAGTATGAATCTCTCCCTCTTCATTGTGTTCTGCCTTCTTGCCCCTATTTTTGCTATTCTTTCTCTTAGATAATTGTCTCATGATCACTCAGTATTTTTTCGTTTCATAATAAGAACCTCTCTTGGAAGAATTTTGAAAACCTTAATCTAACAACATCCACTGGTGTCCTTTTGTTCACATACATATGTATGTTCATGAAGCAGTGATTTATTCTTCCATTTATCTGTCCCCTAAAGCTAATTTTTGCTTACTATATACATAGAATAGTGCTTACTCTTTATCTGGAATTGTTTCTAGGAATACATGGAAGCACCCCACAATGTGTGGCCTGAAGGAGTTATAATTGGAGAGAGATATCAATCAAATATTTGCAACACAACTTATATAAGTTTTTGTAGTGATTTGTAAAAATATAGACTAAGATTTCCAGTTCTAGCTAAATGTCATAAACCCAGCACAGCCTATTTTTCCCATTAATTACACCTAAACAATCTTGAAAATTTAGAGGAAAACTACCTGAGGCAAGAAAAACAAAGCAAGGAAAAGTTGGCATATTGCAGAGGGGAAGCAAAACTTGAAGAAGCAACCCATAAGCGAGTGAGTTTCTTAGTTCGTTTGTTTTTCTCTCATGGCTTTTACTTGTGAGCAGACTCCAGATGCAGGGCTATTGTTGCCATGATACAGGCTGAAAAAACTCTAAGAGAAAACCAAGCCTTCTGGCCAGGGAAGCGGGAAAACTGGTCCTTTCAAGATGGAAAGTGTGGGGGAATTATTTTTTATCCCCTCCTTTCTCTCTTTGCATCATCCTGCAGCAGCCCTATTGGCAGAACTATAGCAGTGGAGCAGGAAGCTAAAACACTAGGAGATACTCCATCTTTTTGGACAAAGGAACTGAGAGAGGACCCCTGTGTTCTGAAGAATGTGGAGGAAATTCCCATAACTTTTTTCTGCCTCTTTTTTCTTGCCTCATTAGCCCAAGAACAAAACCTAGTTATGGAACTGCAGCTCAGAATAATTCAGGCAGCTAAAACTCCAAGAGAAATTCCATATTTCTGGTCAGATGATGATAAAAAGGAGTCTTGCAAGTCAAAGAGTGTGTGAAGATTCTTGGAGATGAGAGTCCTGGAGGAAGAGACCCCCCTAAATCAGCATAGGCACCAGCACACATGCAGGGCTGGGTCCTGAGCTGTGCATGCTTGGGACAGATCCAAAGCAGCATAACAATCCCTTTGAATACTTATCTATGTTGTAAACTTCTACCAAAATCCCAGGCTAACCATGAGTGTGACAAGAGGAGGGCAAGCTCAAAGCAGCATAGTAAAGGCTTTGAAAGCAGAACTGACATTGGAACTACTGCCAGCAGAAGGTACAACCAAACTTATGGTCTGAACCTAACTTATTGCCTACTAAAAGAAGCAATCAGAAACAAAAAATTCTCCAGAGGATTTTAGTATTACCCAGAGTCTCAAAACATAATATTCAAAATGTCAAAGATAAAATCTAAAATAACCTGACATGCAAGAATCAGGAAAATGTGATCAATTCCCAAGGGAATGTTTTCAACCATTATTTCTTCAAATATTTTTTTCCATACTCATCTCTGTCTCCTCTTCTTCTGGGACTTCATGAAAGGAATGATAGGCTTTTTCAAAATGGTCCCCAGGTCACTAAAAATCTGTTCATTCCTTTTAAATCTTTTAAATCTCTGTTCTTCAGAGTGGGTATGTTTAACCTATGTTCTTCAGATTGGAGCATTTTTATTGATTTATCTTCAAGTTTGTTGTCTCTTTCTTTTGTCATCTCTATCTGCTGTTGATCCCATCCTGTAAATTTTCATTTCAAATAATGAATTTTAAAATTCTAAAATTTCCATATCACTTTTTTTTAAAGATTGGCACCTGAACTATATGGTAGGTCCTTTACATTTTGCTTGAACTGGTAAAATATTAAATCTAAGTAGACTATGAAATTAGGTATGTGTATTGTAACCTCTAGAGAACCACTAAACAGCTACAACAACAACAAAAAATAGATAAAGCCAAAAAGTCAATATAAAAATTTAAGTCAAATCATAAAATATATTTAAATAATCCAAAAGGAGACAGGATCAGATAAAGTGAAGAACAAAAACAAAGGGACAAACAGAAAAAAGAAGAAAAGAAGATAAAATGGTATACCTAAGTGACCATGCTAATAATTTTGCTAAATGTAGAGGCCTACATACTAAGTAAAGACAAATATTATCAGATTAGGAAAAAAAAATCTAAATATATTACAAGAAACCCACTTTATATATAAAGACATGCATACATTAAAAGTAAAAGGATGGGGGCCAGCCTTAGTGGCTTAGCGGTTAAGTTTGGTGCACTCTGCTTCAGCATTCTGGGTTCAGTTCATGGACCCAGTCCTATACCACTCAGCTATCAGTGGCCATGATGTGATGGTGGCTCACATACAAAAAAATAAAGGAAGATTGGCAACAGATGTTATACCAGGGCGAATCTTCCTCAGCCAAAAAAAAAAAAAAAAAAGAATTAACAAAATATAGAAGAATGGAAAATATACCATGCAAATACTAATCAAAAGAAAATGGGAGTGATTGTATTAATAACTAACAAAGTAGACTTCAGAATAAAGAAAGTTACTAAGGATTAAGATTGACATTGCATAATTAGTAAATGGTTAATTCCTCAAGAAGGCATAAAAATCATAAATGTATATGCATTCAATCATAGAGGTGCAAAATACATGAGATAAAATATAAAAACTTATAGAATTGAAAAGAGAGGTAAACTTATCCACACTCACACTTGGAGACTTAGACAACTCTCAGTAACTGATAGAAAAAGAATACAGAAAAATCAGGAAACAGAGCCCTATATAACACCACAAGCTAGTTTGATCCAATAATCATTTATAGAATAGTCTACCCAATGACAGCAGAATATACTCTTTTTTTTACAAGTGTGCACAGAGTATTCATAAAGACAGATCACATTCTGGAGCATAAGGCAAACTTTACAAAAGTTAAAAAAATTGAAATAATACAAAATAATTCTCTGACAATAACATAATTAAGATGATTTATTTACTTATTTTTGGTGAAGAAGATTGGCCCTGGGCTAACACCTGTTGCCAATCTTCCTCTTTTTGCTTGAGGAAGACTACCACTGAGCTAATATCTGTGCCAATCTTCCTCTATTTGTATGTGGGATGCCACCACAGAACAGCTTGATGAGCACTGTGTAGGTCCACGCCTGGGATCTGAACCCATGAACTTCGGGCTGCTGAAGCAGAGCATGCGAACTCAATCACTGTAACACCAGGCTGGCGACAAGGTAATTTATTTTTATATATTGAAAGCAAATAAAATGAAATCTGGAGAATCTCCAAGTATTTGAAATTAAACAACATACTTAAATAATACAAAGGTCAGAAAAAGAAGTCATAAGGGAAATTAGAGACTATATGTGCTGAATGAAAAAGAAAATACACATCGAAATTAGTGTAATTCAACTAGAGGAAGGATTAGAGAAAAGTTCACATTATTAGCTGCTAATATTGGAAAATAAGGAAGTTATTAAACCAATACTCTAATATTTCACCTTAAGAAATTAAAAAAAGAAGAGCAAATTAAATACAGATAAGCAGAAGAAAGAAAACAATAATAATAATAATTGAAAAAAATCTTGAAAACAGAATAATCTATAAAATAATAATATTGAAACCAAACGGAGATTTTTTGGAACACATCAATAAATTGAAAATCCTCTGACCAGACTAACCACGGAAAAAAAAAGAGAGAGAAGACTAAATAATCATTATCAGAAATGAAAGATGTGACTTCAGTATATACTCTAGACACTTCAACAAGATAATAATGAGATTCTATCAGTAACTTATACCCCTAAATTTAACAAGTTAAATGAAATGTTCAATTCTTGAAAGATAGAAAACACCCAAGTTGACTCAAGAAAAAATAAATAACTCGAATGATTTTATATTAGTTAAAGAAATTGAACTCAGTTAAAAACCTTCCAACAAAAAACTCTCTTTAGGTGATTTCACCAGCAAATTCTATCAAACATTTAGGGAAAAAATTCTATCAATTTTACACAATCTTTTTTGGAAAATAGTAAAGGAGGGAGCACTTTCCAACACAATATATGAGATCATCATCCCTCTGATATCAAAACTGTACAAAGACCTTACAAGAAAAGAAACTACAGACCAGGATCTACCATGAACATAGGCACAAAAATGCTCAACAAAATATAAGAAAATCAAAATCTGACACTTACAAAAACAATAAATGCATCATAACCTAGTGGGTTTATACTAGGAATAAGAGGCTGGGCCAACATTTAAGTATCAATTGACAAACTAAAGAAGTAACTACAAGTTTGTCTTAATAGATGCAGAAAAAACATTTGACAAAATTAAATTTGATTCATGACAAAAATTCTCAGCAAACAAGGAATAGTAGGGAATTTTCTTAATCTGATTAAGGACATCAACAAAAACCTACAGCTAACATCATACTCAATGGTGAAAGACTGAATGCTTTCATTCTAAGATTGAGAATAAAGCAAAGATGTGTATCCTTACCACTCCTATTATAATCACCAAGTCCTGCCAGTGAAATAATTCAAGAGAAAGAAGAGCATACAGTTTTGAAAGGAAGAAATAAAATTGTCTCCATGTGCCAAAGACATGATTTTATATAGAGTAAATTCTAAGGAATCTGTAAGACAAGCTCCAAAAACTTATAAGTGAGTTCAGCAAGGCCGCAGGCTTCAAGTCAACATATAAAATTCAACTGTATTTCTATATACTGGAAATGCACAGTTGGAAACCAAAAATAAATTTTTAAAGATGCTAGTTATGATAGCACTTATAAACATGAAACCTAAGTATAAATATGACAAAATTTGTATGCTACTAATTACAAAACATTGATGCAATAAATCAAAGACAACGTAAATAAATCATAAATTGGAGGACTCAGTATTGTTAATAAGTCAATTCTTGCCAAATCGACCCACAGATTCCACAAAATCACGTTAGATACATCATCATATTTTTAAAGATGTCAACAAATTGATTCCAAAATTTGTATGGAAATGCAAAAGAACTAGAATAGTCAAAAACAATTTTAAAAATGAGAACAAAGTTGAACCGCAAGACATACATGTAGATCAGTGTAACAGAAAAAAAGAATCAAGAAATAGACAACCCAAATATGTGCAAACACAATTCAATGTAGTCTTTTCAACAGATTGTGCTGAAACAATTAAACATTTATATGCGTAAGTTGAACTTAAACCTGTATCTCACATCTTACACAAAAATTAACTCAAAATGGATCATAAACCTACATATAAAATCTAAAATTATGAGATTTCTAGAATAAAATATTGGAGACCATTTTGTGAACCTAGTTTAGTAAAGATTTCTAAGATATGACATGAAAAACACAAAACATAAAAAAATTGATAAATTGTACTCCAACAAAATTAAACATTTCTGCACTGTTAATAAAGTGACAAGCCACATAGTGGCAGAAAAATATTTGCCTGTGATATATCTGAGAAATGACTTTATTTTGAATCCTATAAAGAACTCTCACTAGTAAGGAAAAAATGACCGAATTTAAATCAGCAAAAGATTTGAACAGATACTTTACCAAAGAAGATAAGTGGATAGCAAACACATGACAAACCATTCAACACTTTTAGTTCTTAGTGACAATAAATAAACAAATAAATAAATAAGAAAAAAAGAAAACCTGGTAATTTCAGGGGTTCTTGATGTCGTGGAGCATCTGGAACTGTCATACATTACAGGTGGTGATGCAAAATGGTACAGCCACTTTGGAAAACCATTTGGAAGTTTCTTTTTTTATTATTATTATTTTATTTTATTTTTGTGAAGAAGATTTGCCCTGAGCTAACATCCATTGCCAATCCTCCACTTTTTTTGCTAGAGGAGGATTAGCCCTGAGCTAACACTTGAGGAAGATTAGCCCTGAGGGCGTGGTGGAATGCATATTCAGAGTGAATGGGAAGGAATTGATGGTGCTCCTGTCATAAAAAATGTTCCCACAATCTGCTCCCTGGTTCCAAAAATTTAAGCTCCTCCCATGTACAAAATACATTCATCTCTTCCCAAGAGGCCTCAAATCTCATCCATACTATCAACTCAAAGTTCAACATGTTGCCATTTAAATTGAGTTCAGATGATGTTTCCCAGGTCTGGCTCATTAGACATAACTGCTTGAATATGAATCTTCTTGATTTGAAGATGTTATTAGCTCCTTGTCACCGCATGCTACATACAGTTTCAAGATATGCATAGGGTAGTGACAATAGACACTTTTATCCAGAAAAGAGGAAATTGTAGAAACACAGCAGTCATTGCTATGTGTTACAAGGTTTGTTGTTTGGCTGAGTACAGCAAAATAACAAGGGCAAAGGAATTAACATGGAATTAAAGCTGGAAAAGGAGGAAGAGGGGAGGGACATCAGGGGAGTGAGGGACAGTAAACATTTCGTGGGATCATTGGGTTGGGGGTCTTGGTGGAGTTGAATCATTCTTAGACTTGAAGCATTAGATGGAATGAGCGCATCTCCAACTAAATCCATCAAGTGCTACTAATTCTCTCTTAAATATATTGAAAATCGATTTATTTCTCAAACCCCCATACCTAGTCTAAGCAACTATATTTCTTGCTTTGACAAATATGTTGCTTCCTATTTGGCTCACCTGCATCCAGTCTAGACCCCTTCAAATCCATTCTGCACACTGTAGCCAGACTGATATTCATAAATGTCAAGTCTGGTTAATTTTTTCTACTTAAAATTCTTCCTTGACTTATCATTCTCTTAGAAACTGTCTCCCACTGCTTATTTCAGCCTTCTCCTCTGTAATGTTCCCTTCATTTTCTCACAATGTGTTTTCAGGCACAATTCCCATGCCCGCTCTGACCTCAAGAGCACAAATTGTTCCCTCTGCAGGGAATGGTTTGTGCGCCACTCATAGTTAACTTTTATCTATCCTTTAGACCCTTGCTCCAGTGTAACTTCCTCAGGAAAAACTTCCCTGATCTTCTTTCTTACATCAAATCTTTCTATCACAGTAATTTTCACTTTATTGCAGAATAAGTTTATGGTTGCAATTTTACATTTGTTTGTGCAATGGTTTGATTAATATCTGCATCTCCCACTAGTCTGTAAAAGTCCAAGATGCAAGACATAGCACTGGCACGCAGCACAACCCTGGTGTAGGGAGGGGTGCTCAGTAAATATTAGAAGAACAAATGAATCGATTAATTTTATTCATCCATTTTAATCCTTTTATTGTTAAGGTTTCTCTCTGTATGATATTTTATTTCTTTGGTGTATGTTTTCTTTCAATAATTTTAAAAGTTTACAGTCTATTTTAGTTATTAACTGTATACAACATAGTTAATTCTTTAATTTTCTTTTACCTCCAAAGACACTATTCATTGACTCCTCACTATGAAATAGAAAGAAATTAGCGTACCTTCCTTTTACCTTTTAATTCACTTCCCTTTTCCCTTTGACCACTCAATCTTATTTGAATTTATTATGCCTAGTTCTTCTAATGATTACTTTTATACTTTAAAACACTACTTAGTTAATCACTCTTAAAATGATCTGTTGCTTCTTTCCCACTGTAAAAGATGAGGAAACCAGAATTTCTTATAGAAATATTTATTTTCCTTTTTATTTTTGTTACTAAGGTAATTATTCTTTATACTGACATGGTTTGTAACATTTGTATTCTGTTCTATAACTACAAACCCAGAACTGTTTAATATTAGGTTTCATAATTCACTATTACCATATTATCTCTATTCACTTTTTGATTAGTTTGTTCTGTAATAGTTTTCTTCAGAAAGGCCTCATGGGAACTCTATTTGCTAATTTTTTTTTTTTTTGGTACGTGGTTATGTTGTGCCCGTGGAGTCTGGTAACTTCAGTTGGATCTGCCTTGATGTGGCCTTTGCTGTAACTTTTTTTTCCTCTGCGTCGTGATAAGCCCATTAGTCTGTAGGTTCAATGCTTCTTTCATTTCAGAAAAGTTACCTTTTGATTTATCTTGAATTTTATTCTTTATCACACATTGCAAACTCTTCTTGAAGAACACTATTTCATTTGTTGAATCTTATTTTAATCTATATTTTTTCTCTAATTCTTTTACAAAACTCTGGTTTTCTATTTCATTTTGCTCAGGATGTTTATGTCTCCACTCTTTTTTTTACTGTTAGTAATCTTCATTTCTACCACGCTTTTCTTTTTAGATTTACAACTTGAATTTTTCAGGCTCTTTTTCATCACTTCATATTTTCTATATTTCTTTCTTTTACCTCATCTCTTCTAAATGTCATTTCAGAAAGATGGTGTATATTTAAAAATTCAAAGAAATTTGCTCACAGTTTTCACTACTTAATGGCATAAGCTTCTATTATGCATAGTCTATGTACCTTATGTCATTTCCCCTTTTTTCTTCTTGAAGTATTTTCCCATAAGTGATCACACCTGCTTTATTTTATAATAAAAGTTATTACAATATATTAAATATATAATGTTATTATTATTCTTTGAATGTACTAAATATTTAAAAGGATGTCATGGAGGAGGAGGCAAGGGTGATAGCGAATATAATAGAAGGCAGCTGAGTTTTGGAATGCTGTCTCCAAAACACCTCTCATCTGTGGGTGTGACTCCTGGGCTGCTGGGCTAACCACTGGCTTGGAGTTGAGTCATATTTGCTAACTTCTGTCATGTGTCTTGCGATTTATCCTATTCTTCTCATTGTATAATGGGAACTGTGAGCTGTCTGGCTGCTTCCCACCTCCTCTTGCCTTGCCTTTTGCCTAACCACCTCTTGTTGAGACAGCTGAACTTCCTGACTTGCTTGACTTCTGTATAGGCATGCATTTTATTTTGATGTTCACTCTTCTCCTGTTTCAATTTTTATTGCATATATGTTTTTCTTCATGTGTTGTGGTTTGGAAGTATAGATATATTTCCTAGGCTTTCTAAGGATGGAGCTGACATTTATCTTGCTTTTCCTGGTTTAAAGGGACAGAGAGGTAGAAGCATCTCAAGTTTGAAATCTTAGACTGGACGTCTGAATTTATTGATATAATTGAGGTTAACACACACTTTTATTTTTGTTTGTAAACTAGCCTGAAATTTGGATTCAATATGTGCTTCATGAGTATTTTGGCTAATACTGACTTTTCTGTAACTTACGAAGTTAACTGTAGGAGAAAGAAAAACTTTTTGAGAAAGTCCTAAATTCGCATATAGCCTAAGCTTTTAATATCTGTGCAATTTTAGATGAAAAATAATTTGCCTTAGATTATGTGGCAATAGCAACATCTGCTTCACAGTGTAGTTGTGAAGATTACAGAATATGTAAAATAGGATATTATAAATATGCATTTAATCTATTATTCTGTATAATAGAATATGTATAAAGTGTTAACTTTAAAGTCAATTTAAATCTCAATTCCTTATACATTCTCTCTACTTTTTTTCATGGAATATTTTATGTTTTTACCTCCATGAATTATTATTCATATTTTTAATATATTCTGTGTTGAATATTTTGTGGTAATCAGCATAGATGATGTTTAAATGATTAAAAAAGATAAAGGACAATTTTTTAATATTGCTCTAGAGTTCACCTTTAGTCATCATAAAATAAAGATTTAAAATAGCTCTAAAAAGTAGCAAAAACCTCTTTACCATAATGAAACTACATGCTTCTCCTTTCTCCTTATTAAGAGCTTCTCTGCTTGGCTACACTAGGAAGACTGAAGACTGAAACAACCATAGTTGATAATTCCCCAGGCCATGTGATCTCAGTTTGGCGATCCCACATCTCTGCAGCATCACTTGGTCACTACCCACTGGGGCTGTAATTACCTGCTGCTCTGAGTGTTTTAAACAGCTATTTGTGTTTGTCTGTAATGATCCTGCATAGGACCCAGCTTATTTTGGGAGAACTATATCTATCTAAACCTTTAATGATGCTGTTCTCTTAGTTTTCTTGGCAAAACAGGTAGGTGGGAGGGACAGAAATAAAATCTGTAGTGGGTAAATCAGCAAACCAAGGTTTCCATGTTCCACGAATGCAAACAATAAGTTTTCCATAACACCTTGTGATGTCAGCCTTCTACAGGGCAGGTTGTGCTTGCACTAGAGAAGGAGGATGGAGCAGAAGTCAGGCCCGTGAAGGAGTCACTGTGTATGGGCCATTGACGGTATGAGTAGGGGAAAGTGCACATCTAGGACTAAAACAATGAGACTAAAGCTTCAGAAGAATATCAGGGAAGACTCAAAGTTGCTTACGGCTACTTGTCTTGCTTTACAAGTTTCCCAACTGTTTAGCTTCATTTTTTTATTTTCATTTTTTTGATTTCACGTGCTTTTCTTTCTGGCCTGTTATTTACAATCAGCCTGGCCACCTGGTTGATCTCTCTAATGACTAGAAAGCTCTCATCCTTTTGTAATCTTCTGACTCACCTGCATTCCACTTCTCAGCCCTTGTCATCCTAACGGTTACAGCTCTTTTCAATTGATTTCAAGCTGCTGAGCATTGCTGGTGTGTGTCACAAGAGAGTGACACGTAGGTTCTATGAAAACTTAGTCGTCTAGCCCCTCATGGAGATTTTTCCTTAATTCATTCTTTGACAACTCTATCACATTCATTGTTTTATTCATTCATTAATGAATCTACTTGATGTTTATAATGTGTGTCTATGATACACTAGGCCGAAACTGCCCATTTACAAAGTAGAAAATTTATGTAAACTGGTACCTCAATTTTCTTTTATTCTTTCCTCTTTACTCTGTCATCCCACTTTCCTCACTGTCACAAAATTTCTCTATGCCTCTTTTTCTTCTTTGTTTTCCTCTTTCACTCTTGAAACACTCTTCTCTACTGGCTTCTCTGGCCCACTGCTGGCTGTCCTCCTACCTCTGTGGTTGTTCTTCCTTATTCATTCACTCCTTTGCGTCTTTCTCATTATCGCTATAACAGTCTGTATTGTTGGCTCTTTCCTTTCTTTTTCTTTTTCCTTTTTTTCTCTCTATACTCTTTCCCTCAGGGACCTTATTATACATTTAATTATTACTTTTATATGGATTACTATGCTGTTATATCTTGAATCTGTACTTCTTTCCATACATTCTGTCTCATATTTTCACTTGGACATCTCACTAGGTGAAAACTCCAGTTGCTTAATCTGAAACTCCAGTTGCTTAATGTAAATGTGATCATCTATTAGCTTCACCATCACAAATGACAGTTATAGATGCAGCATCTTCCCTAATGACTGGCCTCATCATCAATTCCTTGCACCCACTCCTTTGTTGACTCCCTACATTTGTTTAATAACTCTTAAATATCTAAATTAGTTTCTAATGTTAGGGACAAACTCATGTCTACCATCTTTCTCATCTTATTTTCTTCTGTTCTCAAAAATGATATTTATGCTGTAGACAATCTACATGTGTTGCCATTAACCCAGTGACCACCAAACTTAACCATTTTTCATATTTTACAATCTACTTGAAATGACATTTTTAGACCCTGTGTTTGTGTGTTGCAATATTTATCATACCTTAAAGTTATACACAAATGTCACCTCTGCTATACTGCTTTTTCTCATCACTATAATTATCTCTTCCTACTCTTCTCATATCTTAGAGGGTCTATTCCACTTCTCTGACAGGCATCACACATTACCAGATGTATCTTTCTATACGTGTTGATGAAGTTTGACTTTGTGCAACATCATTCTATCTTGAGATCTGTCACATAGTAAGCAAATCCATTTAAAATTAACAAAATGAATAAATGAGAAAGTAAGAATGAGAATACACATAACTAAGACTTTGGTCTTGGATAACTGTCTGACTTTATAACGTGCCTAAACTACCTCTGCTTTCTCCACTTGTACAATTAAAGTGGAGGTAAAAATTGAAGAATTCTATATGCCTCATGAAAAAGGCAGTTTGGGAGGAAAGTCTGCTTTCCTGAGCAGCTGGTGTCGTGTGGTTTGGCTTCCTTGCTTTGGCAGATCAACATAAATTTGTGTCTGGATGGGCACAGCCTTCAGAAATCCCTTGAAGCACCTGCCTTGCCCCTTTCTCCCTTTTCTCCTCTCTCTTATTGCTAGAGACAAGGGAAAAGTCCAGTGTTATCTCAGGTGCCCCCCTCAAAATTAATTTTTCTATGTGGGGAATTGAAATGTATGGCTTTGAATTGTGGGGATAGCAGTAGTGGAGGGCCACAGCCTGATAAGAGCACAAAGTTTATTCCTGCCTCCCTAAAGCAGTCTTTGATTAGTTAGGAGCACTTAGGAGAAAAATTAATTATTTGGGAAACATACCTAAGTGATTAAATTCAAGTGCAGACATGAAAGCTTTACCTAAAACCAGGTCTACTTACAATACTTTAGAAAAATGGTGGATTCAGAGACTTAAGTAATAATTTTCTATACTTGGAAGTCACCCACGTATATGGTTTTCAATATATAATAGATATCATTTATTGTGCCCAAACTATGTGCTAGGTACAGAGTCAGGAATGTTTACAAATATTGTATCATTTCTTTCTCACAACACCCTGCAAGGAGGGTATTATTATCTCCATTTTAGTAATGAGAAAACTGAAGCTCAGAGAGGTGAAGTAAGTTTGTCATGCTTACATAGCAAGTGAGTGGTGGAGCCTAAACTTAAAAGTAAGCCTGATAGGGGCTGGCCTAGTGGCGCAGAGGTTAAGTTCGCACGTTTCGCTTCGACAGCCTGAGGTTCGTCAGTTCGGATCCCCGGTGCGGACATGGCACTGCTTGGCACACCCTGCTGCGGTAGGCGTCCCACATATAAAGTAGAGGAAGATGGGCACAGATGTTAGCTCAGGGCCAGCCTTCGTCAGCAAAAAGAGGAGAATTGGCAGCAGATGTTAGCTCAGGGCTAATCTTCCTCAAAAGAAAGAAAAAGAAAAAAAAGAATTTCTGATATAGTTTTCAAAATTGTATGACCCCAAATGTAAATCGTATGTCACTAGGAATAATATTTATTCCTAAATATTAACTATTAACTAAAGAATCTGGTAGGATACTGCCAATGTCATGATTAAGTGGTGTGTAAAGAATGTTTTGTGAAAGAGTGAACATAACATCTATGCAGCTCTCCCTGATGGGGAAGAAAAAATTGGTGGGACACTAACAATAATAATTAGTGAAAGAGCTATTAGTAATTTATCAGCTTATTATCTTTCTTAAACTGGTAAGAAGATGTTTTCAGTTGTGAGGACATCAACCAAAGCTACTAGTATTTGCGCCTGACATCCAGAGATGTTAGATGTTTTGATGTAAGATATTAGATGTAAGGGACAGTTCCAATCTTGTATGTACCACTTCCATACGATTCTGGAGACCTGCTGTGCTCATCCAGTTTTGTAGCTTGGTAGGTCACAATGCCAAGTTCACGATGGGAAGCTCAGGTTGCACAAATCTTGGTGACACTTGTTCAAGTTTTCAGTATCTACTGAGGCCCAGAAGGCAAGTCAAAAGTTCTTGCTCAAAAGTAGATTAGTATCTAAAAGTAGATTTAGTATCTATAGAAGATGGCATATGTGTGCTCCCAAAATCTAAACGTCTCGGGCTGTGATTTACCCACAGACACCTTCTGAAGGCAGCATTCGGGGGCCCTCTATGTCGTAGAGGGTTTATAGTATTTGTTGGATCATATCGACCAAGTGTCAGAACAGCTTTCAAGGCAGTCGGGGGCTGCTGTAGAGCCTTCTCTGATTCTAGGCCTTATTAAAAACTGAAGATCTTTTGGGTTACTTGGTTTTTACATCGGAATATCATGCCAAAATGAGGCATGCGTTACCTCCAAAATATTAAATGACAGAGAATTATGCCTATTTCTTAGTGGTGGATACAGTGGTATAAGATGTAGCAAGTTATCCACTTTTTAAAAGATATCTTGGCCATCCTCCGACCACTAGACCCTTAGAAATTTCACTGAGGTGACAGCCCCTTGAATATTTTTCAGATTTATTTTCCACCCTATGACATACATATATGTCTTACCAAAGTATCTAGATTATTTGCTACTTCCTGCTTGGTAGGTCTAATTGACATATTTACAATATAATGAACCATCATGATGCTCTTGGAGTAGAGAAGCACTGGAGTTCCCTGAAAATTAGATTATTACGTAGGAATTGGAATGCTGGTGTACTCTGAGATAGGACAGTGGAGGCTTATTTTTCACTCTGGCTGCTAAAGGCAAACTGCTTATGATAATCCTTACTAACAGGAATAGAGGAAAAAAACATTTGCCAGACTAATATCTGATACCTAGTATCAGGCAATTAATTTCATCTGGAACAGAAGCTGTAATGTCACCACTTGATTAACTGTCTTTCTCCAAGATCTGTTTGTCTTCTGCCCAGGATAATAGGAGAAAAATCATAAGATAGGAATCACCATGCCTGCAATTTTCAATTCTATGATAGTGTCACTAATCTCCAAAATTGCTCCAGGAATTTGATATTGTTTCTAATTTACTCTTTTGATATGTAAAGGCAGTTCTAGTGGTTTATACTAGGCTACTGATGCTATAATAGCTCATATCACATGTATCAGAGAACCAATACAGAGATTCTTCCATTTGCTGAGTATGTCTATTCCAACTGTGAATTCAAGGACTCCTGTAACTACCACAGAGTGGCTTGGGACCCACTGGGCCTGCTCTGAGACACAGCCAGGCAAATTTCATTCACCTCTTGAACTCTGTCAGGCGCTCCTCCGACTGGTGGACCACAGTAGCAATTTAAGTCTCTAGGAATTGGCATAAATTCAGAGCTGGTGTCCAGTAATTCTCCAAAACTCTGCTTATTTCTCCTTCCTCGATATCCAATAACTCTAGCAAAGCTTTGAGAAATATTTACAGGACACATTGTTTTGCATGCACTATGGTCCTTCTTCAAGGATACTTAGTCTCCTTTTTTTTTTGTTCAAAGAGCTCTGCATTTGTTAACTGGGTCAAGTCTGGACATTGTTGAGATGTTGTGAATCTCTGTTGCTCTTATTTAAGTCACATTTCTGATCACCAGACATAGATATTTTCTGCTCATACTAATCAAGTAAGAGCTTAATAGGCTACCTACTTATTTCAGTTCTAGAGACATCATGATTAATTATCCAATACTAAAGCTGCTGTCAGGTCAAACTATTTTTAATTACTGCTTTGGTTCTGTTGCCTATTATAATAACCACACACACTTTATGTCTGGCAATTTAGTGCTGCCACATGGCCTCTACCACTCCAGCGTCTCACCATCCCCATTGAATTCAAGGAGCCAGGTACAAAGGCAGCACTGTCATTTCTGGTCTACAGCAAATAGTAATCGCAGAACTTTTCCAGCATGCTAGAATTCCCTTCATGAACTTATTTCTTAAAGCCTTGATGAAGGGTGAATCCTTTGAATTTTCATGGGGAACATGGAAGGAAATGAGTGAGCAGTGTTGCAATCTCCCTCAGCCTTTGAATACCTTCTAATACAGTAAACTAAGGAGTTTCTGACAGATCAACGTCATTCTATGTATGCTAGTGTTGGGTCTAAGTTTTTAGTAAGTCAAATAAAGCAAATTTTCACAATCTCTTCAACACATGGTTCTGGGAAACCTGGAGAACCCCAGGCAGAAAGATGATATTGGAATCCCAGCTTATACCACATACAAAAATTAGCTCAAATTAAATTACAGACTTAAATGTAAGACTGAAGCTATAAAAGTCCTAAAAGAAAACACAGGAAAGAAGCTCCTTGACGCTGGTCTTGGCAGAAATTTTCTGGATATGATTCCAAAATGACAAGCAAAAAAAGAACAATTAAATAAGTGGGACTGCATCCAACTAAAAATCTTCTTTACAGCAAAAGAAAAAATCAATAAAATGAAAAGATAACCTACAGAGTGGGTGAAAAGATTTGCAAGTCATATATCTGACATAGCGTTGATATCTATAATTTAAAAATAACTCATAGAACTCAATGGCAAAAAAAAAAAGAAAGAAAGAAACCCACACAATCTGATTAAAAAATAAACACAGGATGTGAAAAGACATTTTACCAAAGAAGGCACACAGATGGCCAACAAGTACATGAAAAGATGTTTAACATCACTAATCATCAGTGAAATGCAAATCAAAACCACAATGAGATATCACCTTGTACTTGGTAGAATGGTTATCATCAAGAAAACAAGAGATAATAAGAGCTAGTGTGAACGTGGAGGAGAGTGAACCTTTGTGCATTGTTGATGGGAATGTAAATTGTGCTGTCACTATGGAAAGCAGCATGCAAGTTCCACAAAAATTTAAAAATAAAACTATGATTTGATCCAGCAATTCCACTTCTGGATATTTATCTTAAGGAAATGAAAACACTAGCTCAGAAAAAATATACACACCCCCATGTTCACTGCAGTATTATTCACAATACCCAAGACATAAAAGCAACAAGAGTGTTGGTGTCCATCAACGAATGATGTCATCAATGCTTAAATGAGTAAAGAAAATGTGGCATATTTGTACAATGGAATGTTATTCAGCCATGAAATACAAGGAAATCTTGCCATTTGTTACAACGTGGATGGACCTTGAGGACATTATCCTAAGTGAAATAAGTCAGGCAGAGAAGGACAAATACTGTACTATCTCACTTACATGTGGAATCTAACAAACAAACAAACATGAACTCATAGACACAGAGAATAAATTAGTGGTTGCTGGAGGCAGGAGGTGGGAGGGTGGGTGGTGGACAAAATGTTAAAAATACTGTATTGCATATTTGAAAGTTGCCTAGAGAGCAGATCTTAAATGTTCTCATCACAAGAAAAAAAATTGTAACTATGTGTGGTGATAGATGTTAACTAGACTTATTGTGGTGATCATTTTGCAATATATACAAATATTGAATCATTAAATTGTACACCCAAAAGTAGTATAATATATGTTAATTATATCTCAACCAAAAAAATGAATTCTCTAAAATGATATTATATAAACTGGAATTAGTTTTCTGATCAAGTTAGATTAAAAAGTATTAATGACTGTGTCATCAGCAATAAAAGGGATACTGATAGTCCTTAGCATGCAGTAGCAAACCAGCTACATCAATTATCACCTATACACACTGGCAATTGAGTATCTATAGAAGGTAAAGCTTTGGATGATCAAGTAATTGCTGTCAGAACATTTTAGTAAAAATAAAGAGTACGAGTTTGGTTGCTTGTTTATAGGTGCACTGGAGATCTGGGGGAAAGAATATGATGAGTTCAAAGCTTTAGGTTCCCATATCAAGACTAAGTAAGGGACCAGAAAGCCTCTATGACTGCCCTGAAAGAAACTCTTACCTTTTGTAACTGCTGGGTCATTCCTTCTTGGGGGGGAGGACAAAATTTCTAATATGTGGATGGCTAAGTTACAAGGCAAATTAAGTTCAAAACCTCATGCTGTCCCTTAAATTAAAGTTATACAACTGACTGGGAAGGAGTAAAACCTTGAAAATCAAGATGGAGAATATTGCTAAGTTTCAATAAAACTAGGAAACTTGAATCAATCCCTAAGTTTTTTCAGTCCTCCTTTGTTGGTGGAATCTTCCTCTGTCTAAAGAGATTATGTCTCTGCTTATCTGAAGTAACTGTTATGGTCTCTCCTGAGTTGGTTGTCATACAGGGGACTATTGATAATCCTCAGTTCTGGCCTCCAGCCCTCCGTATTGCTCCTAGTCTTAAAACTAGGCTCAAGACCCAGAAAGTTCCAATGAGTCAGGGACAAAGTGGGATTCATGAGAAGATATAAGACACACCAAAATAACTGCAAGATTTTACAAATTCATATCAACAGAAATCTGGAATATATGTATGGGAATGGATCCTAAGTGTGACGGATCAGGACGGAAGGAATATAATGTTGATTTAGGTCACATTTAATGATATTATTGTGCTAAGCCGTGATTCTGTATTCAACATGTTAGCTCAGATGGCTAGAGTGACTGTAACAGTTTGCTTTATTTCGTTGACTACAAACGTAAACCCTGAAGCTAGAATACGTAGAATGAGTTGATCCTCCTTAGTTTACTGTTAGAGGAAGGTATTCAAAGACTAAGGGAGATTGCAGTGCTGCAATCATTGATGCAATTTTCCCCTCCCTGTTATTTTTATTCAATTGTTATTTGTTTTCCTTGTTATTCAAGAGCTTTCTTTTGGCCTCATGACCAAAAACACAAAATCTGAATAGGCAAAGGAAGTGGTAATTTACGGAAAAGGATGTCACCCCAAAGTGACCCATTAACCACTCTTCCCCTTAGTTACCCAGGGAAAACCAACATGATTCTAGGAGACAATTCCCATAAGAGATTGATTTCTGGCTGGCAACACCAAGTCTCTGAAGTTCCACTTGGTCACTACCCAAGGACAATTAGCGCTGTTAATTAACTGCCTTTACAGTGGCAGCATTTTGTGTAACTCTTTGCCCAGGGGAGAATATGCAACAGATAGAAACTTTCTGAGTTGTTCTAAATCCCTGTGGATGCAGTTGCTTTTTGCCCTGAGGCAGAGGAGCAAAATTCCCCCTGCTCAATGTGCTTCAGTATTAAAAATATGCACATACTGACCGAAGTTAGCCTCTATCAATGGTAGTTGAATATAGGACCCTAGATGAGGGTTGTTACATGGTGGAGGTTTTGTTCTGCCATTCGTTCACCATTCTTTGACTTTGATTTCATTTATCATTTATTAAGTGAAAACTAAAACATGATACAAAAAGTGGCACAACAATTTATTGCTTGATCTATTTTTATAGAGTAATTATCACTCAGGTGAAGAGGTAGAACTATATCAGCTGTGCCATCCCAGAGGTCTTCTCTGAGACTTATGCAAATCACAGCCACATTCCCCCTCAAAAACAGCCATAACTTTGGTATAGTAAGGATTCCTTGCAGTTTTTTTGTAGCGTTATCTTCCAAATGTGCATACCAAGACAAAATAGTTTATTTTGCCCATTTTTTTCATTTGATGTGTCTTTCATGTCTCTTCTAATATGGGGATTTCCATTCAACCTTTTGCATTTCCTTATAAATTTTTGTTGAAAAACTTGGGCCTTTGACACTTGATTTCCCACACTCTGAATTTTGCAGGTTGCAGATTCTCAGTGCAGTTCAGCATTTTCACTGACGTTTGCATTTTATCCAAATGGCAGCTGCATCCAAAAGTTTGACCAAACAGGTTCATTCCCATTTTTTGTGATATTACAGGTGATTAGGAAGCATAATTTTGACTTTCTTTCCTGTTATTAGCAGTAATTAATGTTCCATATGTATAAATATATTTATCTGTGTGTTGTTGCCATGTGCTATCAAGTTGGCTCTAACTCCTGGTGACCCTATGAAGTGATGTCTACAATGTCTTGTCCTCAAACCTCCTACTAAGCTCCGATAGACTCATGTCTATGCCTTTGTAGAGGAGGAAGACATATCCTCTACCTGCTCTGGTTTCTTCTGCCTAGACAATGAATTAAATTTACATGTGACAGAATAACAGGAGAAAATTAAACAAAGCTTTATAACCTGTATACATGGGAGAAGCTCAGGCAAACTGAGCAACTCACCAAAATGTTGGAAGTTCTCCCCTTAAATATCACCCTCAGGGGGCTGGCCCCGTGGCCGAGTGGTTAAGTTCGCGTCCTCCGCTGCAGGAAGCCCAGTGTTTCGTTGGTTCGAATCCTGGGTGCGGACATGGCACTGCTCATTAAACCACTCTGAGGCAGCGTCCCACATGCCACAACTAGAAAGACCCACAACAAAGAATATACAACTATGTACTGGGGGGCTTTGGGGAGAAAAAGGAAAAAAATAAAATCTTTAAAAAAAAAAAAACCTATCACCCTCAGGTAAAGACAAAGGAGGATGTTGAGGGTGGAGGGAGTGGATCATGGGAGGTTACCAAAAGTACAGTGAAGAAGGGTAAGGTTATTATGCAGATTTAAGTCCTTGCCTTCCACATTGATAAGAGTTTCTATAGATAAGGTAATCCCCCTTCTTCCTAGTACAGAGAGGGAGACACTTTTACATATGGAGATTTCCCTTACAAATGTAAATGTCTCTTAACAAAGGGTAAGTAAATTCTTCTTTTCAGAGTTTCTTTCCTGTCTGTAATTATTAAAAGTAACAGCTCCAAATAATCCTCATGCCAAAGAGACATATCTTGGGGTGACAAATTCCAGTCCCCCACACCTTCCTTTATGGAGTCAATCCATCTCATATTTCGTCTTCCTCTTTTCATTCTGCCTTCTTTTTCCAGCATTTTTGTCCTTTCCAAAGAATCCTGCCTTCTAGTGATGTACCCAAAGTGGGACAACCTCAGTTTTTTCATTTTTGCCTCCAGTAATAAGTCAGGCTTAATTTGCTCTGGGATTCACTTGTTCATCTTTCTGGCAGCCCATGATATCCCTAGAGCTCTCCTCCAACACCACATTTCAAATGAATCATTTTTTTTTTTCCTGTCAGCCTTCTTCGTCCAGCTTTCTCACCAATACAGAGTAACTGGGAATATAAGGGTGTAGATAATCTTGGCCTTAGTCTTTAATGAAGCTTTCTTGCACTTGTTAATTATTCCTAATTCTTTCATCGCTCCCCTACCAAGTCTCAGTCTTCTCTTGATTTCTTGGTTGAAGTCTCCATTTAAATTGATGACTGAATCAATATAAACAAAGTCTTTACCAATTTCAATATCTTCATTGTCTATGTTCAAGTTGTGTGGCTCTTCTATAGTCATAATTTTTGTCTCCTTGATGTTCAAATGCAGTCCGACCCCTGGTCCAGATTTTCTGATGATGTTTGATTCCACTTTATTTCCTAATTTTCTATTCCAGTCACCTATAATTATCAACATGTCTTGTTTTGATGTATGATCAATGTCTTCTTGGATACTTTTGTAAAAACATTCAATTTCATCTTCTTCAGCATCTGTAGTTGGATCATAGACTTGGATGATGGCTATGTTAGTAGGTTTTCTCGGAAGTCTAACTGATATTATTCGGTCAGACTTTATATTAAAGCCCCTAACTACCTGTGCTAGAACTTGCCTCAGTTTTAGAGCCACTGCATTTCTTCTGCGTATAGTTTCAGAGTAGAACACTTAGTAGTTGTCATCCTTCTGGCTTTAGTCATTTATCGTTCTCTTGGGTTTCTTTAGCTCTTTGAGCTTATTTATTCTATTTGCATCATTAGCAACAGTGCTATTTGTACTTGTTCTTTGCACTTTGTATATGTGCATATGAGAGAGAAGGAGAGAGATTACATTGATAACACCAATTCTATCCAAGTCAGGGGACTTCTTTTTGCCTTTTTCTTTTCCATATTTGTATCTGTCTCCTTTCATTCTCCCAATGAGAATCCTGGGTCGTAACAGCATAAATATGTTTATTCACTTACTTCATCCTACAGTGCACACAAAATTGTTTCAATATTACTGCATCCATACCACAAAAAAAAGAAAAGCACTGTTAATTGTTAAGAAGACAACAATTTTATTTTTTAAGTGAATGGTATGTAGTTAAAGTGTTATCTTTAAAACTTAATTGGAAAAAAAAGCAAAGAACAACAATCAAAAAAATAATTTGCTGGATTAGTTCTTATTTTTCCCCTTCAGTTTGGCTATGCTATTTATTTGAAATATATTTAGGTTCATTTGTTTCTCTTTGCTTTCAGTTTTAAGGTCTTTTAACAACTTGTCTCTGTTGAATTAATTTTAATTTTTGTATATGTGAAAGATTAACAATACTAAATTCAAAATTATGCGTTCTCAGAGGAATGTCTCATTGTCTTATATCCATTCCACCACATTTCCTCCCACTTCTCATAGATAACATAAATCATCAGATTCTGGTACATGTTTGCTACATTTTCTCTTCTTTTATTTCAAAGATTGGCACCTGAGCTAACAACTGTTACCAATCTTTTTTTTGTTTTTCTGATTTTTCTCCCCCAAATCCTTCCAGTACACAGTTGTATATATATATTTTTTTAGTTGTAGGTCCTTCCAGTTGTGGCATGTGGGACACTGCCACAGCATGGCCTGATGAGTGGTGCCATGTCTGCTCCCAGGATCCGAACCAGTAAAACCCTGGCTGCCAAATCAGAGCACACAAACCCAATCACTCGGCCATGGGGCTGGCACCACTACATTTCTTTTCTGAACAAATTAATATGCTTTCTTATTTCTTACACAAAATTTGAGTACTATGTATACACTTCTTCAGTTTGTATTTTTCACTTACAAAACCTTCCCCTATTGGTTCATAGAACTTTTCTCAATTTTTTACAATTGTATAGTACTCCATTGTGTGTATGTTTCATAGTTCATTAAATCTCTATCTCCAATATTTGCACATTATGTAGTTTCCAATGTTTTGCTATCAGAATAATACTGCATATGTATTTTTGTGTCTTTGGTAGTGTATCTCCAGGGTAAATTCCTCACAGTGGCATTGTAGAGTTGAAGACTAATGGATATGTAGCTTTGTTGTATATTGCCAAATTCCCTTCCATTGTCGTTGAACTATTTTGCATTCCCACATGAACTATACAGTTTCTACTCAATTTTTCTTTTTTTTAAAGATTTTATTTTTTTCCTTTTTCTCCCCAAAGCCCCCCGGTACATAGTAGTATATTCTTTGTTGTGAGTCCTTCTAGTTATGGCATGTGGGATGCTGCCTCAGCATGGTTTGATGAGTAGTGCCATGTCTGCGCCCAGAATTCGAACCAATGAAACACTGGGCTGCCTGCAGCGGAGCGCATGAACTTAACCACTCAGCCACAGGGCCAGCCCCTCTACTCAATCTTGACAAGAGCTTTAGCATTTTAGCCAACCTGGTGTGTCTCATTGTGGTTTTAATTTGCCGTTATCTTATTATTGGTGAAGTTGAATATTTTAAATATGTTTAAGGGATATATTTTTACCTTTTTTCACAGTGTTTTTATCTTTTGCCACTTTAAAATTGAGGTTAAATTTACATAATGTAAAATTCATCACTTTAAAGTGAACAATTCAGTGGCACTTAGTACATTCACAATGTTGTACAACCACCCTTTCTCTAGTTCTGAAACATTTCAATAACCCAGAACGGAAACCACATAACATTAAGCAACGTACTCTCTATTCTCTTTTTTCCTCCAGGCCCTGGCAACCATCAATCTGTTTTCTGTGTCTATGGAGTTACCTAGTCTGGATATTTCATATAAATGGAAACATGCAATGTGTAACTTTTTGAATCTGTCTTTTTTCACTCAGTATATTTTTGAAGTTCATCTACATCATGGCATGTAGCAGTATTTTATTCCTTTTTATGATTGAATAATATTCAATTGTATGGATATACCACATTTTGCTTATCCATTCATTTATTGATGGATATTTGGGTAATTATCACATTTGGCTATTGTGAATAGTGCTGCTATGAACATGTGTGCTTAAATTTTTGCTCGAGTAGCTATTTTCTGTTCTTTTGAATATATATCTAGGAGTTAAATTGCTGAGTCATGTGCAACTCTATGTTTTTATTATTTTGAGATTGTAAAATTGTTTCCAAAGTGACTGTACCACTTTACATTCCCACAAGCAGTTTATGAGGGTTACAATTTCTCTACGTTTGCCAACATAGATGATTTTTCTTTTTCTTTTTTTTTTTGATTATGGCCTTATGGTGGATATAAAGTAGTATCCTGTGGTTTTGATGTGCACTTCCCTAATAACTAACGACATTGAGAATCTTTTAATGTGCTTCTAGACTATTTGCATATCTTCTTTGAAAAAATGTGTATCCAAGTCCTTTGTCCATTTTCTAATAGGATTGTTTGTCATTTTTATTGCTGCATTGTAATCGTTCTTTATATATTCTGGATGCTAGAGTCATATTAGATATGTGACTTATAAATATTTCTCCTATTCTTTGGGTTCTCTTTTCACTTAGTTGGTAATATCCTTTGTTATCTAAAAGTTTATAATTTTGATGTAGTCATATTTATTTCTTATTTAGTTGTTTGTGCTTTTGGTGTCATATCTAAAGACTCATCACCAGTAAAAGGCCATGATTTATTCCTATATTTTCTCCTAAGAGTTTTTGATTTCAGGTCTTACTTTTAAATCACTAGTGCAATTTGAATTAAATTTTTGCAAATGATGTGAGGTAAGGGGTTCACTTCTTTTGCATTTGGATATCCAGTTGTCCTGGCACTTTTGATTCAGTTATTGTGCTTTTCAGCTCCAGTTTGGTTCCTTTTTATAATTTCTATATCTTTATTGATAGTCTTGATTTGTTCATCAGTTGTGCTCTTCATTTTCTTTAGTGCTTTGAGCTTACTTTAAAAAGTTTATTTAAAATTTTTGTCTAGTTAGTCCATTGTCTGTGCTTTCTCTGGGATAGTTTCTGTTTATTTCTTCTGTGCATAAGCTATATCTCCCTTTTTATTCGCATGCTTGTTATTTTCTTCTTGAAAACTAAACACTATGAAAGCTATAATGTGGTAACTTTGGAAATCAGATTCTTCTCCCACTTCAAGGTTTATTTTTGTTAGTTGCTGTGTGATGTTGCTGGATTTTTTTTTTTTTTTTTTTGGTTATTTAGCTACTTCTAAACTATTGTTGTAATTTCTGTGTTTTCCTTATATTTGGTTTCTGAAGTTTCTGTTCCTTTAGAATGTGTTCAGCTGGTGATTTAAAAGAGATTTTCTCAAACAATAAGAGCCAAAAAAGGAAAAAATGTAAGAAGACAGAGGAAAAATTTTAAAAGTAACAAAAAATGAAAACCTCTTCACATCTTTGCTGGTTGGTTATATGCTTTTGCACTCCTTCAACACTTCAGCCATATAAAACCTTGCATTACCTATTATTTTCTGCTTGCATGAGCCTAGCGATTAACCAGAGGTGAAAACTGATGGTCTTCTCAGGTATTTTCTGAGCATGCATCCTGCCCTGGGTATGGATATGGCTTAATTGATTCCCCAGTATAAATAGATGATTTTGAATCCTTTCATTTCCCAAAATAACTGTCTCCCATTTTTCCTCTCAGTCTTTCAAGGATGTACAGTTTGCCTCGATTGCAATATTTTGTCCCAGATGGCTGTGGGTTATTCACTTGCCTTACAATGTTTTTGAGGAATGCCTTCTCCTCTTTCACCCTGTTTGAGTTCTTAATTAGGCAAAACAAACCCCCCAAAAAACAACAAAGAGACTTGCATTAAACTCTCAGCTCACCCTCAGACAGTTTAGAACAAGCAAACACAATTCTTTGAGAGAAATGTCTGCTCTTCTCTCTCTGGAGCCAAGGACTAGGATCTCTCACCAGGAAAATGAGACATCATCTTCAAGACTGACGCTGAGCTGGAGTGACAGCATAAGGGAAAGACAAAAATAGTACAAAGCTATCTCACCATTTTTAAGTTATTTTGTTTTCTTTATTGAGCATTCAATGGATTCTATAAGCCTTTCATCATTATTTAGAATTCTAACAAAGTTGATTCTGATAGATTTTGCTTGAATTTTCCAGTCTTTCTGAGGAGTAAAAAGCCCTTGAAGCTACCTATTCTGACATTTATATTAATGGCAACTCCTGGTCAATTTTATTCTACCAGGTATCTGGTCTTTCTCTTTCAACCTTAGAGTTCCATATGTATTAATAGTATTGTAACTGAAAGTTTGGCCTCTGAACTCGATGCCAATCCAAATAATGAGAACACATTCTTCAGTGGAAAAGGAAAGTCTTTACTCTGCCAGGCAAAGCGTGCAAAGGAAGGGCTCGTGCCTCAAAAATTGCTAGCTCCCTGTTAAGAAAGGGCTAAGGGTTTTTATTTAAGGTTTTGGGTAGGGGAGATGGTGCATGTAGCTTTGCTGGCTGGTGTTTCTCTACTAGCCTGGGCTTGGCCTTGAGAAGCTGCTCATGGTCGGGGGATGGTGAGATAGGGGGATTGCTGGTGGGCTTCCTTGGCTGTCATATCTTCATCATGGATGGTAAATTTGGGCATCTGGGAGCTGAGGAGTTGAGGTTTGGGAAGCCCCAGCTTTCCAATATTCTGGAGACAGCAGTTTCCCTGGTAGACTTCGAGAATGCATGATTAGCTAAAACTTTAGCTTGCCCCTACTCCAGGCCACCAGGGCTTTAAAAATGCGTAAATCCTATTTGGTTGTAGAGCTCAAGGAGTCGAAAGCTAAGGAAACGGGTATTTACATATGAGTGTATCTAGAGAAGCCAAAAAGGGGGAAGTGTGTTTTAGTTTTAACGCCATATATGCTGAGTTCAATGTAGGAGAACCGTTGTCTGGGTTGATGGTGAAAGCCTGTAACAGATTCCCCACTGTCATTAGCTTACTTTCCGTTTCTATGGAAGAGGGGCCCGTGGTTGTCTAGCTGCTTCCTGCTGTATTGGGACAACGTTAGGGGATTTTTGCGGTAGAAAGATTGAACATGTTTTTGTCAATTTTCTCTGCTGATGGTTACTGTTTTAGTTGCAGTCCTATAGACACTGGGACTACAAAAGAAAAATAACTTAAACATAATGTATATCCCAGCCAACAATAGGAGCATAGATAAACCAAAATGTAAAATGCCAGACAATGTAGACTGGATTTCTTCTGGAAAATCCAGAAGAAATTCAGGAAGTCCAGGAAAATAGAAGAAGAAATCCAGGAAAATAAACTTGAAAACCAGTTACCAATATCTGCTTTCATTCCATCTAGGATGGAAGTATGTTGATCTAACATTTGCTGTAACCAAACATTGTCTGATTTTCCAGTACTAGTCTTCACTTGTGATGAAGTGTTTATATATGTGTAACAAGAGGTGTTAACTATAGTGCAAACTCCACCTTGTTAATCTAGAATATAGTCCTAGGCCATATGATTATCCAATATGACTTTTGCTAAAGAGTTGAGAGAGGTTTGTATGTTAAGAAGGGACTTGGCAGTTTCATTTGCGATGATATTCAGAGTGTGAGACAGATTGCGGAGTACGTGTTGGTGGGCCACGGCTCTGCACCAGGGCAATAGAGTATACCCAAAGAAATATCCATCTCCATCAGGAAGGAAACAAGCAAGATGTTTTCCGGCCTGTTCAGTTAAAGAATGTGCATCGTTAGGAGACAAGAAATTCAGAGAACTTAGTCTTCATTTTTGTAAAGAATCACCCCCCACCAAAGACAAAGCTGTATATAAGATTCTTCACAATGAGACCAAAGCTAATTAGCTGTGTGGGAGAGTGAGCTACTGCTGCCACAGAGATGACCAAAACTTAGCCCATTTTTAGTTTCTCTTGGGGAATAAATTTTTGGGTCACACAGGTTTCCCTGAGAGACATATTAAAAGAATTGCCTGGTGATGAAACAGAGGGGAAGAGGGAGGATTTTGTGTTAATAAATAATAATCTCTTTATAGGGTAGATGGTCTGGGGAGTATGAGTTGCTTGGAATAACTGACATAAGAGTGTGAAAATGTATCCTGAGTGGACAGACACACCTTCATGCAAAGGACTGTGAATGAAGCTTGAAGAAATAAACCTAAAACCCATGATACGTAAAGGAGACTCATAATTTATAGAAGGGGAATGAATTGATTATTTTCCGATTATCAATTATAGCAATGTTTATCTGTGAATGTCTACCTGTGCGCCCTAACTTTGGAGTGCTGAAGATGAAGGTATTCTTGAATGTTTTTTATCTTTATCCTTCCTGAGTTGACTGGATACAATAATATTTGTATTTTATGGGATCAGTTTCTTAAGAGATCATGGGAAAACATATACAAACCTAAAAAAAAAAAAAATAAGGAGTTGTTTCGAGTTGTCTGTAATAGGAGCATGTTTGCCTTAGAGAAAGATAATAGTTCAAGGGGCCTATGATAAGCCATCAAGACAAGCCTAGTGTATCTCTCTGAAGAAGCCTGGCTTTATCTGTGATGTGTAGATACAAAGAATCTGATCTCCAGGTTATCATGGGGGTTTCAAAATGTCAAAGCCTTATCTTTGTTTATATTATCAATGTTTAGAGCTGTATTCCATTTCCTCTTGTTCAGAATTAAGAGAAAATTATATTCTCTAGAATAGCTGCAGAATGATGTATAGTGGTAAATTAATTTTTGAAAAATATTGATATTCCAAAGATTTATAAGTAAGGATAAAAACTGGAGGACAATGTAGGCAGATTTTTTTTAAAAAAAATGAATATGGATGCATGATAAGTTACATAAATCATACTATATATAAAATGAAGTAAAACAATTTAGTTGTTTAGCGGAAGCACAACTACTCTCAGATTAAAGGAAAATTTCTCCTGTTGCCCCACAGAGGGCTCTTCTGTAACGTAGTACAGACCCCATTAATGATTCTATCATGCCAATGTGCTCATGTCCTGATATGTCTTTGTTCTAATTGGGAGACTAGGGTACCAGGCAGAACAACATATTAAAATAAATGAGGGAGAACCTAGGCAGAAATAAGTTCCTAGGGAGATGGCCAGCCAGGCACAGAGCATGCTGTGATTTGAGGGCCATCTCCTGGGGCGTGGGTCATAGATTTGCGTGGCAGGGGAGAAGGCTCCTAGGGCAGCAGAGGAGGAAGAGTTATTAACATAGAGTTCCTGAGAAGTAGAGGTATCAGAGAGAGCTGAGACCAATGATTTGCAAGCTGCTTCAGCTGAGCTTGGCGGAGATTTGAATTGACCTAAGCCTGCAAGAGGAACTCATCAGTAGATTTCACTGCAGAGAATGGAAGAGATAGAGGCAGAGAAAATTGAGAAGAGGAGATAGAATAAGGGAGGGAGTACTTTCATCTTAGGACTTTAGATCAAATACAAAAAGAAAATCCAGACAACATTTAATAAATTATTCATATTGCAGAATTTTTACTCTTTATTGGGTTTATGTATTTATTTAATGATAAATATTTATTGATCATTTTCTAAACTGCATTACTGATGTTATTCCAGTAAACGTGATTAACACAGCCCCTCCTTACATGGAACTTAAAATGTAATGAGGAAGACGTATTGTGTAAGAAATTATGAGTGCAAGTAATATTACAAATGAAGTAAAAGAAAGTGCTATAATAATATGCGGTGGAAAGAGATCTCCTGGATACAAGGTAGGAGGAAAACCAGGAGACTGTAGTGGTTTGTAGTGTTTCAGAAGTCCAGTAGGGTATTTGAAGGAGAAAGCAGTTAGCAATGATTAAGCAAAGAAAAAATTCCGATCCAGATGAATAACAAAACATCTAAACGTATTATTGATTCATTTATAGAGAGGAAGTCAGAGATGTTATTGGAAAGGTTTCTAGAGAAACACAGACAAAACGAATATGCAATATTTTCTTTTAATTGAGTAAATTTTATTTACAGAGCAGTAAAACAAATATATGAACATTTTTTACACAGAAAAAATTATGTGTATTTTCAATAAACTTTTTTATTCCCAATATAAAAATCCTCAATTAAATTGAATATACCTCACTATTTTTGGTTTTACAATTATCCAAGACTATCAAACACAGGTATAGAAATTCTTGGGGGGATCTTTTGCTTGACCAGGAAACGATATTCGAGGAAACCAGGACCTCTAAACACACATCCTTGGGTGATTATTCTCCTGTGAAACAAATATTATGTCAATGCCCTTTTTTGAGAATAAACAGGGATGATTTAATATTGGAAGGTTTTCATTTTTAGAATAATAGAGAGGCATTAAAAAGTGCAAAAAGCTCTAGTTTATATTTATCTTAAGTATTAATAGCATTACAGAAATTTTTTCTCTGCCTGTAATTACTCAAATCTAAACGCAAAACTGAAATAGCATCCTAAACTGAGGAAGCTCAAGATAAAGTCAGATCTGAGTTCAGGGCTTAACATAAGTAACACACCACTGATTTTTCTTCTTATTGTAAGTCAAACTAAAATTAAAATAGAAATTAAAAAAACATACTTTATTGACTTATGATTTACCCAAACTCACATTTTATCTGTTGCATCTGCAATTTTTCTATGAGATATATTTGCCAATTTTTTTTAGGTATTTGTTTAAAATTGAGAGTAAATACAATCAGCAATACTCAGAAAAATGTCACCCAGAAAATGATATTGGAATATTATTAAGTTTACTCCTGGAAATCATCTTAGTTTTTCAGTCTCATGTCTCTTCTCAATGGAAGTACATGAATGAAGTTAATTTATTCTCTGTGGTTGGCAAAATAAACTCTAACTTGACAACCAATTTCCAGAGTTGTGCATTTGTTAAATTATCTCTCCGAATAGTAGCTCTTATCATAGTAGTGATGATAGCCACATGGCTCTATGTTCTTGGTGAGCCTGAAGCATGTTGTATCCTAGATCTGCTCTGTTCATCATGAGATCTTGCTAGAACCCACAATCCGTTTGCCTAGTTTTCTCATGGCCACTCTCATGTCTTTGTTTCTTAATGTATAGATGGCAGGATTTAAGACAGGGGTGATAGCAAAGTCAACAATGAACAAATACTTATCCAGTGATGTTGTAGGGAAAGGCCACACATAGAGAAATATGCATGGCATGAAAAACAAAATCACTACAGTGATGTGAGCTGACAATGTGACAAATGCTTTGGATAAATCCCCTGAAGAACGTTTCCAGACAGCGACCAAAATGAAGACACAGGATATAATTAAGGAGAAGAACGTAGCCATAGACATAAATCCACTGTTAGCAAGCAAGCAAGTTTCATGACCGAAGGAAAATCACAGTAAAAACTATCTACTTTATTAGGGCCACAAAAGGGCAAATTTATGACAAAAACAAACTGAGATACAGCATGGATTATCCCCACTATCCAGGCAGCCACTACAAAGGAAACACACGTTTTGGGACTCATGATCGTCAGGTAGTGGAGTGGCTTACAGATTGCAGTGTACTTGTCATATGCCATTGCTATGAGCAGCACCATCTCAACTCCGCCCATGACATGAATAAAAAATATCTGCATCATTCATTTTGGAAAAGAAATGATGTTGCAGTCAGTGAACAGATCAGAGATCATTTTGGGCACTGTGGTAGAGGAAAGAGGATCAAGAAGAGAGAGCTTGGCCAATAAGAAGTACATGGGGGAGTGTAAATGAGAGTCAAAAATTACTGTGGACACAATGAAGAGGTTACCCAGGATAATTCCCAGGTAGAACACAGAAAAGAACCAAAAGAGAAAAAGATGCATCTCCCATGAATTTGAAAGTCCAGTCAATACAAATTCAGATACTATAGAGTCATTTGCTCCATCCATTGATTCAATCAGTAGAGAAGAAGCTGAAGTATTCTGAAGGTAGAAAATAAGGAAAAATTGAGAAACAGGGTGCTAAATATTGATAGATTGTCTACCCATTAATGATTTTGTGCAAAATAGTTTCAAGTGTGAAAATGTGAAGTTAGAAAACATACAGAAAAAGCATGTGAAAAGATAGATGAATAGGAGAAGTGAGACAATCAAAAGTTAGATCAGAGACACAAGGAAAGAAATCATGTAGGAATCTGGCAAGTAAGGTGAAAGAATTAGTAGCTTAGTTCTGCTAAAATGCTATTTGAACGTGAGTAAAATTGCTGCCAACAACTTTTTTAGAGAGACCATCTGTTGTTATCACTGCAAATGATAAGAAAGTTTGAAGATGTCTATTTATAACATATATTTGGATAAATTCATTGTCTAATCTAAAGTAAAACATTAGAAGTTCATTTAAAGGAAATAATAAGATATGAGAAAATATGCAGAAAGGGGAAATTGATGAGACTCATACCAAAATGGATGTTGCCATTATCAATGATGCAAATTTAGATTTGTTGACATGTTCAGTAAATTATTAAGTAAAAAATAAATTGGTTACAAAGGAGTATGTCTTATGTGATATGCTCTTTATACGTATGCACTACAAAAATATGTAAGTATACGCATCAATATCTCAAGTAGATCACGTTGGACAATTACATTTTATGTAATTTTAATATTAATATTAACTATCTATATTTTGTATTTTCCTATATTGGCCATGTGTTTGTAATAAAAGTTATGAAAATGAAATTGACAAGACAGAAAAAGGGTCAAGGAAAGGAAAAAGAAGAATACTTTGGAATTTAGGGAGAGATTGGAGTATACATATATGTGACAGAGGTAGGTTATTATTATTATTATTATTTTGGCACTAGTTTCATAGTTTTACTAGCCCTGGTTAAACTATCATTTATTGGTCAGTGAATGACAACTACTAGATATACAGTCAAGAAAATCTGAGTGTTTTATGTCAAATTTTAAACTGAAATATACATGCTTCCTCGTTTACAGAAAAATGAATATAGTTGAATGAGTTTTGAATCAAGGAATACAAATGATTGGTAACTGGATGGCATTTTGTAGAGTCCTGATGTGACCATTACTTGGAACAGGCAACTCATACAATGAAAACAATGGAAAAGCACTAATATAAGCCACTCCTTTAGCTTGTCAGTAGAATTTTATTCTCCCTAATATTCCCTTGTATTTTTGAAAGCAGATTAAGACTGACTGAAGAAACCTATCTAAAGTGAAAAGCTAAAAATACCTGGTGAAACTAGATTTACTAGTAACTCTGCTACTACTACATTGTGGTCATAACCTTGTTTAAAGAGAATCCCATCTTTTGTTCAAGACTTATTAAGAATTGGTTCTAACATTTAGTCAGTTAGTCTTGGAATACTGAGTTTATGTTTGGAGCGTATGGGAAGAGTGCATTTAAACCAGACAGAAAATATTTAGTTCTTTTGGTTTCTTAGAAAACATTAAAGAATCAGACTTTCTCTGGAGGCAGAGTCTCATAAGAGTTGCTTCATATCCCTGCTGAATATTGGTTTTAACATTCAGAACATGAGGACATTTCAGATAGGTAATGCAGGAAATCAGATAGAATTAGGGTCTCCTGATATTAGAGATTGAAATTGCCCTCTCCTCTAAGGGATCAAGAGCAATAATAACTGCACTAATATTGAAAATTCAAACAAGTAAAGCTGCTCAAAACTCACTCTGCCAATGTCCTGTTCACTGTTGTATCATATTCACTAACTATTGTTTTGATCTCTACTCTTAACCACCTGAGCTCAGTTATTAATACAGGTCCTTTTCAGAACTGGTGGACACCAGTTCCAGTAAGTCATGTTCATTCTTATCATTCTTTCTTTAATTCTTGACCCAGTCATTGGCTTATGTCATCAAATGCTTTACCAAATATTCCAAGTTGAGGAAACTGACAGATCTCAGAATTCCCTATATGAAGGCAGAAAATAATTTCCATTGGTGTAGTCTGTTAGGAGCGTGGGTGGGAATGGAATAGGCAAGACGTGGAATTATTTGGTGTCCACAATGGAAAATATGAAGTATCATATAAGAGGATGAAGAAAGTGATGAGACATATAAGATCCTTGAGATACAAGTTCACCAAAGAGAGATATCATAAATGTCAGTTCTTTCAGAAATATCTCCTTCTTCAGGGATAATAAAATTTAGTGATTAAATTAGTAATAATAGTGTCCAAAAGATTGGAGTAACTAGACACAGAAGGAAAGTAGACAAGTGGAAAAGAAAGACAGAAGGTGGAAGGGAATATAAAAAGAGAGAGATTGCTGTGGTATTGCTCAAGATTAGGAGTATTTTTCTGACCTACCTGTTCTGTTCTAGGGTGTGCAGCAGCATTTGTAGAAACTCAATAATTTTGATTTCTGCTTTGTAGTATAATCACCTCCAAGATAAAAATATACAAGTTTTTTTTTCCCAGTGAGAATACAGTTAATTAGTAGCAATAATTAACTAAAGTGTTAGTGACCCATTGATCCTTCTGAGCTCCCTAATAACCAACTGTTTATTAATTTCTCCTGGGAACCAGGTCTAAGAATCACGTTGATTTTCCCAAGTGAAAACATACCAAAAGAGATACTTAGTGATGAGAGGAAAAGAAAGAAGGAACATGTAAGAATATTTCCTGTATATTGGGCGAGATAATGGACTGGATAGGTGCAAAATAAATACGATTTAGGATAGGAAATGTGGAACCCCAAACCTACTTAGATCTACTGAGTTGGGGAAGAGTGAGAAGTCATCCAATTGTTGTAGATGCCCTCATTCACAGAGTGGGAGAGAATGAACCCTATGTATCAATATTTTTTTCCAGAAACAAGATGGTTTTATGCAAGGGAGATATTCCAAAGCATTCTTGATTTCTTCCCATTCAACATTTTCTTTCTATTAACTATTCCAAAATTTATCACGTGACACTAAAATGTGTCAAATGAATGAATGGATAAATAAATGACTTTGTGTAACTCTTCTTTCCATAAAGCACATTGAATTCTGAGTGGATATAAGGGATATGGGACGATGCAAAATTGTTGAATAAAAAAGAGTTCAAAAAATGTGACTCTGGATAAGGAGTTGCAAATGATGACCCATGGGGCAAATTTGGACCTCTATCTCTTTCTCAAAGATTTATTGGAACACAGCCACAGTAATTTGTTTATGTATTGTCGATGGCTGCATTGTGCTACAACAAGCAGAGTTGAGTAGTTGAGGAGTTTCAACAGATACTACATGACACACAAAGTCTAAAATATTTACTCTTTGACTTGTTACATAAGAAGTTTGATAATCTTACCTCAGATCAAGCAAGTTATACAGCAGAGGGTACGGTAAAAGCATCACCCGCATCCATCTTCATCTTTGACACTTATACTTAGGAGTAAATATGCAGATGGAGGTTGAGAAGTAACTTTGTTGAAGTCCTGTAGATTTAATCTCCAGATACGTTGCCTGTACTCGTGACTGGCTACATAATTGCATTGTGGGGATCAATGCAAAATGAATATGTAGGGCCTTTTGTTAAAAAAATCATTAAAAGAGGAAACCAATCCTTCTCAAACTCTTCCACAAAATCAAAGAGGAGGGAACACGGACTCATTCTATGAGGCCGGCACTATCTTAATACCAAAGCCATGTAAGGACATTACTTGAAAAGAAAACAACAGGCCAATAACCCGGGTTAATATAGACACAAAAATTCTCAACAAAATACTAGAAAGTTGAATTAAACAGCAGGTCAAAAAGATCGTTCACCATGGTCAAGTGGGATTTATCCCTGGGATGCAAGGATAGTTCAACATATGTACATCAATCAATGTGATACATCACATTACTAGAATGAAAGAAAAATATCATATGATCATCTCAATAGATGAAGAAAAAACATTTGACAAAATTCAACATTCATTCATGATAAAAACACTAAACAAATTAAGCATAGGAGAAACGTATCTCAACATAACAAAGGCCATATATGACAAGCCTACAGCTAACATTATACTCAATGATAAAAAGTTGAAAGCATTTCCTCTAAGATCAGGAACAAGACAAGAATGCCTACTCTCACCACTCCTATTCGGCATAGTACTGGAAGTCCTAGATAGAGCAATCAAGTAACAAAGAGAAATGAAAGGCATCAGAATTGGACAGGAGAAAGTAGAATTGTCTCTGTTTGCAGGTGACATAATTTTACATATAGAAAATCATAAAGATTCAACCAAAAAATGATTAGAGCTAATCAACAAATTCAATAAAGTTGCAGGATACAAAATTAGCATTCAAAAATCTGTAATATTTCTATAAATTAACAAAAATTTTTCTGAAAAAGAAATAAAGAAATTGATTTCATTTACGATAGCATGCAAAACAATAAAATTCTTAGGAATAAATTTAACCAATGAGGTGAACATCTCTACTCAGGAAACTATGAGACACTGATAAAGGAAGAAGACACAAATAAATCAAACATACCCCATGTTCATGCATTAGAGGAATTAATACTGTTGAAATATCAATGCTACCAAATGCCGTCTATAGATTCAATGCAATGCCTATCAAGATTCCATGGCATTTTTTACATAAATAGAAAAAAACACTCCTAAAATGTATATGGAGCCACAAAAGATCGTGAATAGCCAAAGAAATACTGAGACAGAAGAACGAAGCAGGAGGCATCACACTTCCTGACTTCAATTTATACTACAAAGCTACAGTACTTGAAACAGTATGTTACTGGCATAAAAACAGACAAATAGACCAGCAGAGCAGAATTGAGAGCCCAGAAATAAAACCAAGCATATATGTTTTTAGTATGTCATAATATTTGATGAGAGAACCAAGAATACTCAATGGAGAAAAGACAGTCTCTTCAATAAATGGTGCTGGGAAAATTGAATATTCACATGTGAATAAACGAAACTAGACCCCTATCTTACATCACTCGCAAAAATTAACTCAAAATGAACTAATGACTTAAATGTAAGATCTGAAAACATGAAACTTTTAGAAGAAAACATAAGAAAATGTGCATTGGTGATGAAATAATCACAGATAACAAAATAAAAAACAAACAAGTGGGACTATATCAAACTAAAAAGTTTCTGCAGAGCAAAAGAAACCACCAACAAAGTGAAAAGACAACCTATGAAATGGGCAAAAATATTTGCAAAGCATTTATCTGATAAGGGGTTAACATGAAAAATATAAAAATAATGCATGGAAGTCAATAGCAAAAGACACCAAATATTCAATTAAAAAACGGGCAAAGGACCTGAATAGACATTTTCTCAAAGAAGATATACAAATAGCCAACAGGTACATGAAAAGATGCTTAACACCACTAGTCATTAAGGAAATGCAAATTAAAACCACAACTATTAGAATGGCCATCCTCAAAACGACAGGAAAGAACAAATTCTGGTGTGGATCTGGAGACAAGGGAACCGTTGTTCACTGTTGGTGGGATTCTAAACTGGTACAGCAACTATAGGAAACAGCATGGAAGTTCCACAAAAAAAAAAATTGAAAAAAGAACTATCATATGATCCAGCAATTCCCCTTCTGGGAATATATTCAAGGGAAACAAAAACACAAACTCAAAAAGATATCTGCACCCCCATGTTCATAGCAGCGTTATTTACAATAACCAAGACATGCAAACAACCTAAGTGTCCATCAACAGAAGAGTGGATAAAGAAAATGTGTATACACACATATGAGATAGACCATTAACCATAAAAAATTAGAAAAGCCTACCCTTGGTGACAACATGGGTGGACCGTGCAGGCATTCCGCTAAGTGAAATAGGTCAGACAGAGAAAGACAAATACTGTATGATCTGACTTATATGTGGAATCTAAAAAAAAAATACCAGAAAAACAAAAACACCCAACTTGTAGAAAAAAAGATAAGATTTGTGGTTACCAGAGGTGGGGATTGGGGGGAGGGGGAATTGGAGGAAGGTAGTTAAAAGATAAAACCTCAGTTATAAGATAAATAAATACTAGGGATGTAAAGTACTACATTATAACTATAGTTAACACTGCTGTGTGATATATAGGAAAGTTGTTGAGAGTAAGTCCTAAGAGTTCTCATTAGAAGGAGAATTTGTTTGTTTTCTTTTTATTGTGTCTACATGAGATAATGGATATTAACTAAATCTACTGTCACAATCATTTCACAAACTATGTAAATCAAACCATCATGCTATACACCTTAAACCTGTAAAATCATCTATGTCACCTATTTCCGAATAAAACTTGGGGGGAAAGCTCTTGTTTTGTTGATCTTTTCTCCTTTTTTTTGGTCTCTGTATTATTATTTCTGTTCTGAGTTTTGTAATTTTCTTGCTTCTACTAACTTTGGGCTTAGTTTGTTTTTCTATTTCCTGTTCTTTGAGGTGTAAAGTTAAGTTATTTTGAGATCTTTCTTTTTCCTTAATGCAGCATATAGATACAATAAAGAATTGAGCCCTTTATCATTACATACTGCACTTCGTATCCCTGATAACTTTCCTTACTTTGAAGTTGGCTTTCTCTGAAGTTAATACAGCTACTCCTGCTTTCTTTCGATACGTGTGAGTGTGGCATATTTTTCTCCATCCATTTACTTTTGATCTATATTCTTTATATTCAAAGTAAGTTTCTTGTAGACAACATATAATTGGATCATGTTTTTTGGATCAACTCTGACAATCTCTGTCTTGTAATTGGTGTATTTAAACTATTCTCATTCAAAGTGATTATTTATATAGTGGATTACTACCTACCATATTGATTTCTATTTTCTATTCTTTGCCCTCATTCTTTGTTCTTACTTTTGTCTTTCACTCTTTTTCTACCTTTTGTGGTTTTAACTGAGGATTTTACACGATTCCATTTTCTCTTCTTTCTCAGCATATCATTTATGCTTCTTTTTTTACTTCTTTAGTTGTTATCCTGGAGTTTGCAATATACATTTACAACTAATCCAAGTCCACTTTGCTGTTTCCTTCCTTAACAGTAAGAAGGTTTTTATTTAAACTTTACATTCTGTTCAAAATGATATTTAAATACTGCTGATCCGGCTGTATTATACTGGATTTCTTTCTCAAGTCTTTATAGCCAAGGGCACTTCTCCTAACTATTTGAAATGGCTAAGCTGTAATTGAGGATCTGTCTCCACATCAGATAACACTATACCACTTCACATGTATTGTGAGTACATATAATAACAAAATAAGCCCAATTCCTTCCTTCCACTTGTATAATTGCTATCTTTCATTTCACTTATATGTAAGTGCACATAAGCATATATATGTATATTTATATATGTATACATAAGATATAAATGTAAACATAAGCAAACACAATGCATACATTGTTGCTGTTTTATTTTAAGCAAAGTGTTATCTGTTATATCAATAAAAGTAAAAGGTTTTATTTTATCTTCGCTTATTCCTTCTTCTATGCTCTTCTTTTCTTCATATAGATGTTAGTTTCTGACTTATATTTTTTCCTTCTCTTTTAAAGAACATTTTTAACATTTCTCTCAAGGCAGGTCTACAGGCAACAAATTCCATCTTTTGTTTGCAGTTTGTATGAGAAAGTTTTTATTTCTCTTTCACGTTTGAAGAATAATTTTGCAGAGTACAGAATTCTAGGTGTTCTTTTTTTCCCTCAAAGCTTTAAATATTTCATTCTACTCTCTTCTTGCTTGCATGGTTTCTGAGGAAATGTTGGATATAATTCATATCTTTGCTCCTCTATGGATAAGGTGTTTTTTTCTCTCTGACTTCTTTTAGGGTTTTTTCTTTACCGTTAGTTTTCTGTAATTTGAAAACGATATATCTTTGGTATTTTACCCTGTTTGGTGTTTTCTGAGCTTCCTGGACCTGTCTTTTGGTGCTTGACATAAATTTGAGGGAAATTCTCAGCCATCATTGTTTCAAACCATTTCTTCTCTTCCCTTCTATCTTTTTTCTCCATCTGATATTCTGATCACAATTATGTTACATCTTTTTCAATTGCCTCACAGTCCTTAAATACTTGGTTCTGTTTGGTTTTTTTCGTTCCTTGTTCTCTTTGCTTTTTGTGTTTGAGGATTCTATTGATACGTCATCTAGTTCAGAGAAACTTTCCTCATCCATGTCCGATCTACTGATAACCCCAGCAAAGGCACTCTTTATTTCTGTGACAGTGTTTTTGTCCACTAACATTTCTTTTTTTGTTCTTTCTTAGGATTTCCAGCTCTGTGCTTATATTGTCCGTCTGCTCTTGCATGCTGTCTACATCATCCATTAGAGCCCTTTACACGTTAATCATAGTTATTTTAAATTCCTGCCCTGATAATTCCAACATCCCTGCTATGTCTAGTTGTCATACTTTCTGTGTCTCTTCAAATTGTATCTTTTGCCTTTGGTACACCTTGTAACTTTTTCTTGATAGACATAACTGCTGTAAATAGACCTTCGGTAATGTGGGAGTGAGGTGTGGGCAGAGGAGAACCGTTCTGTAGTCTTATAATTAGGTCTCAGCATTTTAGTTAGCCTATGCCTCTAATGTGTGGACCTCACAAGTGTTTCTAAGTTTTTTCTCCCCCCATTTAGGTGGGACAAGATGGCGAGAGCAGACTAGAGTTGGGTAATTCTCTTCCCCAGGCCAGTTAGGCTCTGATACTACCTCAGTAGTTTAGGTTCTGGTTAACTAGTTTCTCCAGAGGAGAGGGTTTTTTAAGAACAGAATGCTCTGGTATATTTCAGAAAGATTCCTTTTCTCCTCCCTCTGCTGGAAACCTGAGGGATTTTTCTCAGAAATTTACTGGGGGAATCTGGTCAAGGCCCTGGAAATAAATCTCATAATATCATTGGGACCTCCTGTGGCTGGATCCCCTTGGACAGTTTTTTAACTCTCAGAGTTGTCCACACTGAGCCTCCAGCAATTGTCAGTTTTTTTTCAGGTTTTCCTACCCCGGCACTGGTTCCTATGGCAGTTTCTGTTGTTTGTCTCTGCTCCAATAAGCTATGATGACCTGTATTTGCCCGTCTATCTCTCTAATCTTGGGGGCAGCAGTTTGGCCTGTGTCCTCCCCTCTCTTATAGATCCAAGAAGAGTTGTTGATTTTTCCAGTCTGTTCCCCTATTTACTTGTTGTTAGGGTGGAGTAGTGGCTTCCAACATCCTTACATGTGGAACTAGAAACTGAAAGTCTTTATTTCTGTTTTTGGCAAAATTAAAATGAGTGTATTAAAATATAGTCTTTTCTTTTTTCTTTTCTACTTCTGTTGATTTGATTAAAACTGCATATTTTTGCCAAAATTATATAAATTTCACCTACTTTTTTAAAAGTTGCTTTATGATGTAATGTCAAAGTATTTTGATCCAATTAATTTATGTTGAAGTGAATGTATCTAATTTTGTGTGTGTGAAGAACACAACTTTTTGTTTGTTCAAATACTTAATTATTTGTAATTATATGGATTTATTCACTTCTGTTTTGAGAATCTACCTTTATTGTAGAGTAAAAGATCTCTTCTGTGCTTTCTTTACTACTCTAATCATTGTATCTTTATTATTGTGTCTGTGCATTCAACAACACAGATTTCCTACCTCAAGTCTTTCCTAATTACTAATTTATTAGTTTCTAGAGATGACATTTAATATATTTCCTGTTTCCTACCATATGAGTTAAACTTTCTATTTTGTATGTTTAAGGAAAAGAAAAATGGTAATCAACTTAGCACCTTGCTGACAATTGTCAAATGACTCTAGTCTATGATATTTATTCTCTCAAAGGGTCAGTTTTATAATTTCTGCTTGACTGTGGGATTATCATTTAAAATGGATAGTGGTTAATTATACATGGGCCATGTTGAGATGTGATATAATTTTTCCACTAGCCAGTAGAAAACAGGAGGAAAGAACATGTATACTTATTATTTATGTTACTTATCTTACTGTAATATACAAATAGTATTAAATAGCAGAGTTGATAACCTGGCTTAGCCACTCCAGTCCTTGCACAAGGGGACCATGAATGAACTAGTTACGAAAGGCAAGGATAAAGTTTTTCCATGGGTTCTTTTAGCATAGTCTCTTCTCCTTAAGGCATTTCTAGCTACAGCCACTGTTTAATCTTTGACCTTTCAGAAGCATACATGGATGCTCAACTCTTGACATAGTTTCATCTTTTGAGGCATTTAATCAGCAACTTGAATGCAAGTTGTTTGCACTGCGTCTCTTCCCTCCTGGAAGAACAGCTAATAGTTCTTACTGGGATAAACATGTTTCTCGGGTATGGCTTTAACTATCTTTATAGCAGTACTTTGGCCATTAAACGATCCAAAGATACATAGAATGCCTAACGTCCTTCATACATTGCTTAGGGCAAAGGGATACCTTTACAGCAAAGAAAGTACAACAATAGGCACACAATCAAGTGATCCACTGGTGCTGCAATATACTGTATCAAACAGAAGCTGGCAGTCTGCTAGCACATGGGAATGGCCTTTTAAAGCTGCAAGTAAAAGTGGAAGTAAATGCCAGTTGGGAATTACACTTTGTGTTTTAACATGTGACATATACTTTGAACAAATGGACATTATAATGTATTGTATCTGAGAATGCATAGGTCTGGAAACCAAGGTTAGATAGTGAGTAGCTCCATTCACCATCACTTCTTTGGGGAATTTGAGCTTTCTGGACCTAGAACTTTGACCTCTGGTGGGGTGGGGAAAATGCTTCTCCTGGGGACAGAGTAAGCATTCCAATAAACCTAAAGTTTTAGTAGCTCCTTGGTCGTTTTGGTTTCCTTGTGTTTGCAGATCAGCAGGCAAAGAAAGAAGTTACTGTGGCCTGCCAGGTGGCGCAGTAGTTAAGTTCACATGCTCCACTTCACAGCCCAGAGTTCACCGGTTCTGATCCCAGGCATGGACCTATGCACCACTTATCAAGCCATGCTGTGGCAGGCGTGGAGGAAGATGGGTACAGATTTTAGGTCAGGGCCAATATTCCTCAGCACAAAGAGGATTGATGGCAAACATTAGCTCTGTGCTGGTCTTCTTCAGAAAAAAAAAAAAAAAACACAAAGAAGAAAGAACTTACTATCATGCCAGGGATAATTAATCTTCACTGTCATGAAGAAATAGAATTGCTGCTACACTTGCACCAACCACACTGGAAGATCACAGTAATTGCAGCCTAACAGGATCATGGTAATCACCAAGTCAGACTGCCAAGGCAGGAGGGTGTGGATCTTGACAAGTGAACTACTGGATAGATGTAAGGGGAATCTAGAATGGGTTGTGGAGGAGGAATATGATGCATATCCTCCTGTGAACATGTGCAATGACAGGTCCCATTAACACTTGTTCCATAAACACTTATGTATTTGAAGAGTCAATGACGGAGTGAACTTAAAAGGAGTATGAGTGACTCTAAGCATGGGAAAATGTGGAGCGTATCTGATGTTCTTGATGCCTCTTACATATCCCTCCGCATTTAGTATTCCCAAGAATGTAGATTGTTTTATACCATAAGCTCCAGTGACTTTCTGCCTGAGGATTTTTCTTTGGATATCAGAAGTGCTCAACCCACTATATAGGGAAGCCAGGAACTGCCATGGAGTTAATGCCGCGGAGCTACACCAATACAGAAATATACAGCTTCCTTGCCTCTTAAGTGGAACAACTATAAGTCATAAAATCCATACAATCTCTTAGAGGAACACAGAGAAACTGAACCTAGTTGTCCACAGTAGTTGGATACCAATTAATACTCTCTCTTTTGGCATTTTTCCCTTCCCTATATCACATCCCCACTTTTGAACCAGTGTCTTCTAGGGATTTCTTCCAAATAAACTACTTGCACTCAGATATTGTTTCTGGGTCTTTTTTTAAATAATGAGTAGAGCCATTGGATCTATATATATAACAATTCAATGTGATGATTTTTGACATTGATCACAACAAATTTACCAGTTATTTTTAGACCTTACGAATAGCAGAAATGATATTATTACATCCTTTTATTTGACAAATGACCAAAAATTCAAAGTTCAAATGTTCTTTGTCAGACTACGCTGTTTTCTATAAGAATATCAATTCTTAGTATAATGGATTTACATTTCCCGTGATGGTAAAGGTAATTGTCTTATACGCCATATAAAGTAGTAGCAGGTTTAGGACGGCAGAGGATGAGCTTCTTCTGGATATATTAAATTTGAGGTACATAAGTGGAGATGGACCAGTATGTAGTTGGATGTACAATTTTCAAGCTCCAAAAACAGATGTGGCCAAGAAAATCTGGCATAAGATATCTTTTTGTGAAATGTCTTTATTGCTACCCTTATGTCTTTGTTCCTTAATGAATAGATGGCACAGTTAAAGATAGAGGTGATAGAAAAGGCTACAATAAACAGATTTATACCAAGAGATGGTAGGGGAGAAGGCCATGCATACAGAAACATGCATGGAGTGAAAAACAGGAAAAAACACAGTCATGTAAGATGACAAAGTGACAAATGCTTTGGATAAGTCTCCTGAGGAACATTTCCAGACAGTGAGCAAAATGAAGGAATAGGAAAAGATTAGCAGGATGAAGGTGCTGATACTCATGAAGCCACTGTTGGCAGTAACAATAAACTGAAGCTTGGCTCCATTTGTACATGCAAGTTTTATAATCTTAAGAAGGTCATAATAAAAGCCATCCACTTTATTAGGTCCACAGAAAGAAAACTTTATAACAAATAAAAACTGAGATATAGCATGTATCACCCCAGTTATCCAGGCAGAGATTACAAACGAAACAAATATTTTAGGGTCTGTGATTTTCAAATACTGAAGAGGTTTACGGATTGCTGTGCACCTATCAAATGCCATGGCTATGAGTAACACCATCTCCACTCCTCCTGTGATGTGGATGAAGCATATCTGTGTCATATAACTTTGGAAAGAAATTACTTTGTATCCATATAAAAGACTTGTGATTATCTTGGGGATTGTGGTAGATGAAAGGCCCATGTCAATGAGAGGTTGGCCAGCAATAACTACATAGGAGAATGTAAGTGAGAATCAAAAATTACCAAAAACAAATAAAAAGGTTTCCCAAGATGGCGCCTAAATAGAGCCAAAAACATATCAAAATGAGAACAAGTTTTTTCTCCCAAGCACAAGTAAGTGCCAGTAACACAAACTCAGTGACCCCAGAGTCATTTAACCCACCTATTCACTGGAACAGAAGAGCTGATTTTCAAGTGACCTGAGGATAAAAATTAAAAAGAATAAGTATAACTGGCACAAACATAGATTCCCTATTCACCTTGTTAATTAAGTTAATTATAATTGATTGAGAGAAAAAAATGAGCATTTTGGAAGAAATAAGGTTAGCAACAAATTTGTTATACAAAGAGAATATCTGAGGGAAAATGTGATGGTAAATTTTGCAGATAAAGCTGAAAGAGGTTACTTTAATTTTCATCCCATAGTTCAACCTCTTTTCAATATTTCTCAAAAATGTCTTGATCATTTCTGTGACCATTGCCCTAAATGTTCTCACATCAAATAAATATCATTTCTTCTGTTACAGCACTATTAATACTTTCACACAAATTTTATATTATCTTACCTGCATCTTTTATAACCTATTAATATTCTCTTAACTTCAATAGACTTACAAAGATCACCAGAACAAAAGTACTTGAAGATAACCCCTCATTCCCTACCTTGGGTTTTTTGAATTTAAATGGAATTCAGATGCACAAGTCTTAATAATTTTAATACTTGGTTTATGACACGATATCATCTTTGGTCCATGACCACTTTTAATAAATAAATCAATGCCAAACTAAAAATAAAATAAAATATTGGATGTCTGAGAGTAAAGTTTAGTAAGTACAATGATGATAACTAATAATTAATAATCAATTGTAGTGTTGCAGATAACATTTTAGAGTCTCCTACAATCAGGGCATTATGTTAAGTACGTGATCTCTTTCATGACTCCATAAGGTAGATTCAGTTTTATTATCCTCCTTTCACAACTGAAGAAACTGAGCCGTAGAAAGATGAATTGGTAAAGCCAGGACTTGTATCAAGAGCTGTACGACTTCAGAATGATGCTCCTAATCACTGCTCTATGCTTTTCAAGCCTAGCACCTCCAAGTCTACTCTGAATCTCCCCAAGGATCTAGGAGCATCAATAGACCTTTTTCCTTCATTTCAATTTTTCGCTTCCCTTGATCTGTTAGGCATAGAATCTCTCCTTCAAATGTTAAACCTGTCAAGGATAGGATGAGGGGATTCCTACTGATTTTTCCTTTCTTTCTCAAACTCTTTAGCGATAAGTTTAACTTATACTTTCCTTTTATTGAACAAGCCAAAACAAGATATCTTCTACTCCAGAAAACCCTTTTAGAGAAGTCACCAGGTATTCAGCATACAGTAGTCTACATATAAATTATCACATATAATAATCACTTTTCACTTTTCAGTCTTTATCTTACTCTCCAAATTTGATACTATTAATCATCCACTGTTTTTGAAATTTCTTCTCTCATTGACTGCTGTATATGTTGCCTATCCCAAAGCCTTTTCCATCCACATCTCCTACTAACAGAACACCTATCTGTTTAGGTATTTGGTATAGATCTCTCAATTTGGGAAGAGTGTAAGTCCTTATCTGAGATCCTCGTTGAAACATGATAATCCAGTATCATTTGGCCAAGAATTGTTTTAAGAGGGGCATGTAACCTAGATTTGATTAATGAGATATAGAACAATATGGAAGATTTTCTTTTCCAGATTAAAATGCAATGCTTAATGTGGAGGACGCTCTTTTGCTCTTTTCCTGTTTCCTTTATTCTTGCGTTCAATATTAATGTGATGCCTAAAGGTGCAGCAATCATGAGCTTTGGAAGTCCACATGTTAAAGATGATAGTATGAATAGATAGAGAAAGAATCTGGTCTAAAAGGTCTTTAACTAATGTCAGCAGAAGTTTGCCTTCTGACATCTTATATGTGAAAAAAATAAAGCCTAGTTAACTTAGGAGATTGTAAATAACACTTTGTTACTTGAAGATGAACACATTCCCAATATTTGTATAACAGAGCTCTACTAATTTTTCTCCTATATTTCTAGCTTCTTTTTTGTGTCTTTCACTGATACACAAATGTTTTCCCTGCCTTTCTTCATTGACGTGACTAAGGAGTCTATCCTACAATATTTTTTATTCCAAACATGCTTCATTGTTTCAAGTATTCCCCACTTATAATTTCTGTATCTGTAGTTCTAACCTTGGACTCCAGCATAATATATCCAAGACCATACTGTAGTACATAAATGAACATCACTCAAGCACCTCAAGTTTAAAATGCTCAAGGATGGACTCATAGTTTTATCATGTTGTAAATACCTTAAGAATTATCATGACCATTCTCTCAGTTGCCCAGTCCAGGAATCTATGTGGCACCCTTGTCTCCTCTTTCGTCTTACATCCTAGATGGAAAATTATACATACTGAATGTTTCTCAGTTTTGTTTTCTCCTCTTCATTTCCACTGGCAACTATTATTTCAGGCCTATATATTTTCTTATACTAATGACTGAACAGCCTTCAGAATGAGCTCTTAGCCTCCAATCTTATCTAAGTTTAGTCCTTTCTACTCTGCTTTCAGATCTGCCTATCTAAAGATGAAATATGTTCATGTTACTCTCCTATTTAAACATCTGGTTCTATCATTAAGAATACTTAAAATTTGATAGCATATCACATAGGACCCTTTATGAACTGAACACTTTACTATATTTTTTCATGTTTCTCTGCCTTTGCATAGACTTTCATCTGTGTTATTCCTGGTCATTACAAAGTGGAACAGTCTTTGGCTCTAAGGCCTAATAGATTTTGGTTGCCATCCCAGATGTGCCATTTGTGAGCTATATGAACTAGAGTAGGCTACCAAATGATGCTAATGGTATTTATTTGCCCATAAAATGAGGGAATTATAACTTACTTCTCCTAACATTATGAGGATTTGAGATGATACGGGTAAAAGTATATGGCACAAATGCTACTTCCCTTTCCCCTTTATCCTTCAAGACATAGATAATTAAATGGCATCTGCTCTAAAATATTCACTGAACACCTTAAACAGGGTAAACAGCTTCTTTCTATGAACTGTTGTTATGTCTTGTACATTGTTTATAATAATTAAAGTAGATTATGTTTCACATGTTAGTTCTTCTTTTTCAACTATAACCACTTTGAGAAAAGGAGATTTTAGCCAATTTTGTATAACCCAATTCTTAGCACAATTTCTGACACAATGTAGGTACTGTTAAACAGCAGTCTTCACCTACATTCATAGTAGAAAGTTCAAGAAGACGTGGCAAGCAAAATCAGAGGCCTAAAAGCCCCTGTGGAGGGTGTAGCGAAGAGTAAATCTCCACCAAGTGACTTTGGGAATTGAATTCACTGACACCTGCACCCTGATGTGAGAATGGAAACCGATCTAGAAGCCAGTGACTTTCCTGCCATGTGACTGTCCTTTCAGAGTAACCTCAACACTCCACATTTCCAACTGGATTCTAAATCTAATACAATAAAACTAGAAAAAGTGCAAACTTTTCCCTTTCTTTCTTGCCTCAAACAAAAAGTATATAGGCACCACAGAGTACTTGGCAATTTCCTTAAATTACAATGGAGTATTAATGTAAAGCATGCCATAGCAATATTGATGAAAAGAAAAACATCACTAGCTATTTGGAAAAATTCAGTAACTCAAAAGAACAGTACAGTTTTCATAATCAAAGCCCCTCTGAAAAGCAATTTCCTACGTGAATAAGGAAGGTAACTTTTAAATGTACTTGAATTTATGTGTATAAGGTTTTTTGATGCACATAAAATAAATTAGAAGTTCACATAAACTAACCTGAAAAATATAACTTGTCATTAAGTTAAAAAATTATAAAACACAAAACTTTACATATAATGTAAACATATATATGGAAATAATCATACTTTATGCCAAAGTGTCTCCAGTTTGTGAGATTTTAGATCATTTTATATTTTTCCTAAATATTAACTCCTTTTCTTTGTTTGTAGAGATAATATTTTTGGATTTTCTAATTTCTAAAGAAAATTCAAAATTAGTGGAGGAACTAGGTAAAAATGATATAAAAGCAATTTCATAACTAGGAGTATAATGCAGTAACTAAGAGCACAGATTCTGGGGTCAGATTACCTCGGTTCAAATCTCTATCTCCTTGATTTGTGAGCTATGTGACCTTGGGTGAGTTGCTTTATTTCTCTGTCCCTCAATTTCCTTATGTGTAAAACAGTGCTGATAGTATTTATCTTATAGTGCTATTGTGAGTATTCAAATGACTTGATACATGGAAACATTAGAGCATACTCTGGCACATAATAAGTACTCAATATATTTTTTTTAATTATGGTGTTTTTTAAGACTCCACCATTCAAGTCTTGAACATAGAGATTGCTTGCCCTGCCAGACTGTGCTCAGTTGGAATGAAATAGCGAAGATACAACATTTTATGTCCATGAATCTTATTTCAGAAAGAAAAGGGATAGAAAATTGAAGTCTGTTTACAAGGCAATTTAGGACAGATAAGGACACTTCGAAGGGAAATTAACCTCACAACACAATTTAAGTTATGAAAATGAGACCATAAGGATATAAAACAATATAAGTGAAAATCATTCAAACAAACAACGTGATCAAAAGGAAACTGGAGTTAGAAAGAGGAAAGAAGGTTTGGGAACAAAAATAATAAAAGGGGGAGGGAGCAATATGACCAGTTGCTAGAGAATTGAAGAGCGGGCGTCCTATGTACCTGTTACCCGTTCAGGCGCAGGTTTCACTCAGCAGCAGCTTCAAGAGATTGAAACACGCAGAGAGTTAACACTCATTTTGAATCATCAGCATTTCTTGAGACAGAGAGTTAAAAAGAGTTCATACCATTAGGAAGGAAATCAATTAGTAGGAATGGATAGTAAGACTGGATATGGTCCACAGTTGATTCTAATGGAAACCAGGTGTTCTGCAGACACTGGTTTTCCCAAGGGTAAACTTTCACAATTTGCAGAAAAGAGTTGCAGGGAAGTTGAGCAGTGCAGTATGATGATCGGTGATTTTGTGTTCTGATAATGCATTATTTTTTTTCAAAATTAGAGAGTTTTAGGTTTACTTTAGACGTTTGTTGAGTCATTGCTAGTTATATGAGGCATCAATATGTTTGGCATCAATGTCAAGTTTAAGAAAATCATCACTCTACACCCTTAGATTGTTTCACTTGGATTTTTGAGAAATAATGAAATGACATTTGAACAAATCAGGGGACTTTCAAAAGTAGTACAAAATCATACTGGGAAATTTCACTTGGTATTTTTTAACAGCTTTATGGAGGTTTGATATGTATACTGTAAAATTTATCCATTTAAATGCACAATTCAGTGATTTTTAATTTGTTTATAGAGTTGTGTAACTCACATCGTCATTCAGTAGTTAATCCCCACTTGCACTCCCAGACCCAACCAACAAGTAATTTGTTTCTTGTGTCTCTAGATTTGCCTTTTCTGGATATATCGTATAAATGGAATCATACAATATGTAGTCTTTGTGACTGGCTTCTTTCACATATACTATTTTTTGGCAATGACCTATATTTCAGCATTTGTCAGCAGTTTATTTATTTTTTTGAGTCACGCTTTTGGTGTCTTATCTAAGAACTCTGTGACTTATGGTCAAAAACCATTTCTCTCATGTTTTCAAAGAGTTTCAAATTATAGCTCTTATGTTTAGATATTTGATACATTTTGTGCTGATTTCTGTGAATTATACTGAGTAATAGTCTAAATTCATATTTGTTTTTATCTTGGAGTTCATTGAGCTTCTTGAATTTTGGATCTGTAGATTTATGTTTTTCATCCAATTTGGGAAGTTTTGGGACATTATTTTTCCAAATAAGTTTTTGTGCCTCTTTTTCTCTCTCCTGGGAATTTCATTACATATATTGGTGTGCTTGATGGTGTTGCACAAGTCTCTGAAACTCTATTCATTTGTATACTAATATTCATTTTTTCTTTCTGTTGTTCAGATCAATAATTTCTTAGCTGATCTTTAAATTGCTGATCTTTTATTCTGCCATTTCATAGCTGTTTTTCAGCCCTTCTAGTGAGCTAAAAAATGTAGTCCTCGTACTTTTTGATTTCCAAGTTTAAATTCAGTTATTTTTATCATTTCTATCTCTGTATTGATATCCTAAATCTGTTGAATTGTTGCTTTCATATTTTCGTGTAATCTTTTAAACGTGGCTTACTTTAGTTCTCTGTACATATTAATATTTGTTGATTTGATGTTTTTGTTTGCTAAGTTTAAACTACGGGCCCTTTCAGAGATAGTTTCTACTGTCTGTTTTCTGAGTATGGATCTTATTTACTCTTTCTTTGTATACCTCATGAACTACTTGTTGAAAAACTAGACATTTTAAATAATATGTTGTAGTCACTAAAGATTCCAATTCTTCCCCATACCACGGGTTGTTTTTGGGCGGTTTATTTTATTCTATTTTTTGTTTAGTGCCTTGTCAGGATTAATTCTGCAGAGTCTCTCTCTTCTGCAATATGCCACCACTCACTATTTTTTAAATTGTTGCTCTTGGTTTTTGAAGCCTAGCACCTATGGACCACTCCTTTTTTAGCATGGTTTAATGTTCAACTAATTATTGGTCAGAGGTTATACTCTGACTCCTCAAGCCAGTAGGGCTTCCACTCTTTGCCAATGGATCTTTATGCCATTGGGAAACATATTTAGAGTCCAGGCAGTTTACAAGTCTGCCCTGGGTTTTATTTTTTCCAGAGTTCCTTCTTCTGTCTTTGTGTTTGTGTGACATTGGGTTTAGTAAGGAATATGTAAACAACTGGGGTTGTCTCTCATCTCTCTTAATTATGTGTACAGCTGTACAGCCTTGCACACGTGGAGCTCTTAGTTCACCAGGTGTGGTAGGCAGAATAAAGACCCCAAAGATGTCTATGTTCTTATCCACGAGACCTGCAAACATGTTACCTAGAATAGGAAAAGGGACTTTGCTGATGTGTTTAATTTCTGGACTTTAAGGTGAGGAGATTACCCTAGGTTATCTAGGTAAAACCAATGCAATCATAAGGATCATTAGGAGAAAGATGTAGATAGGTCAGAGTAAGAGAAATGACTAGCGAAACACAGGTCAGAGTGGTATTGAGCCATAAGCTAAGGTATATAGATAGCCTACAGTGGTGGGAAAAGGCAAGGAAATGGACTATCTCCTGGAGCTTCTAGAAGAAACACAGCCATGCTGGCCCATTTTTGACTTATGATCTCCAAAAGTGTAAAATAATGAATTTGTGTTGTTTTAGGACACTAAGTTTATGGTAATTCATTGCAGCAACAGTAAGAATCTAATACACCAGGTATATACTAGAATTCATCAGTGGTCACTATGGATGTCTCATTCTCTGAATCTCCTTGTTAATTTCTGGCTAGAATACAGTTGGATTTTGCTCCTATCATGGTAACAGCCTCAGGCTAGGTATGATGTTGGCATTCTACATTTGTTTGTCACAGGGATTACTATTATTTCTGATAACACCAAAAGAAATTTTTTTTTCCCCATGCTCCAAGACAGCCCTCTCTGGTAGTCACAGTGAAACTTCTGATTCTCATGAATTGTCCTATCCTGATAGAACTACCTCTAGGATGGAGCTGGGGGGTGATGAGAGAAGCCCCAGGCAAAAATCCCACGGACTCCTACCATTTTTACCTGAAGTTCAGTAGTCTTTCTTGAATAGAAACTTATCAATTTGCTGTATACCATTAGGGAATATTCAGAGTCCTGAAATGATTGTTTTGTAAAATTGCCCACCGTTACTATTGCTTTTAACAGAGAAGATTTGCTGAGCTTCTTTCTGACTGTTCTGACTCACTTGGGATTTTAATACCAAAATTGTTTCATATTGAATTAGTTATAGATGAAGTATTTTTTTCTAATTTAGAGTCTGTTCATTAGTTAAAAGTAGTAAGATGGTATTTTTCTGCCACCGCAAACCAGTGAGTAAACAGAGTGAAGAACCTAGGCCTTTAGAGTAAGTTTGCATTCAATTCCATCTGTGTAGCTAATGCTTTTCAACTTGCTAGTATAAAGAAACCACTCATTTCTCTTTGAGAGAAAGAGTAACTACTTTATTAAATATTAGCGTAATTAAGTATTAGCTTCCAGCTTAGTCCTGGGTTTTTAAATGGTAAATATATTGACCAATTCTCTATAATGGTTTATGAATATGAGAAAAAAGATTAAAATACAATGCAGTATATGATATATACATTGCACAGGAGAGCATAATTTATTGAAGAAAATAGTGTGGAAAAAATATAAGGAATTAGTGAGACTGTCTTTGAAAAATCAAATCTATAAATATATATTGTCCATGGCAGATTAAACGTGGGTAGAGAGAGAATACTTAATATGTTTTAGTCATTCATTGAGCACATATCTATTAAGCACAACTATATAACAGGCACTGAGCCTTCTTTGCCAGTAGAAATAGCCCCTCCATCTCTGTCTGAAAAAATTAGTCTCTTGCCTGAAGAACATGTAATGGCATCCCTTGAAGTAGTTGCCTTACAAAGAGGATTGGTGATCATCCTCAAGACCCACTTCCATCACTGCTCATTGTTCTAGACCAATAACCAGATTCAAGTACAAAGACACTACACAGGGTGAAATACAGAGTATGAGCCTTAAGGAGGTGCAATAACACCAAAATAATTGCATTTTTCTTCCTTTTTTGCCAATAAATCTTCACAGGAATTTGGGGAACATGTGTGAGATTGAATTATAAGGTTGTTGGTTGAGGATGGAGGGAGTATAAAGTTACAAGAAGTCAAAAATTTTACATCGTTAGGCAGAGATTCTTGAATCAATGTGTTAGCTCAAGGGGCTGGGATCAGCTACAATGATATACCTGATTGATTTACTGAAACTTGTTCCCAAAGGCAGACTACACAAAATTAAGTTGACATTTTAGAATTTCCTTACTATACCGTTGAGGAAGGTATTGAAATGTTATAAAGATTGGAAGCTAGAACGGATTTACCATACAAGACTTTTATCGTTTGTCATTTAAGACCTATTCAATCACCCTGGGGGTCAGGCCAGGGAACATTCTCTTCATCAGGATTTTGAGAAATAGATTCTTGAAGAAGTCCTGATATCCTTGAATCATCTCAGGCTATTGATATGATGTATGAAGGCTATTCCCTTTAGGCCAGAAAGACAGTGGGGACTGCTGCCATTGCATTGAGTTCTTTGAATCTAAAAGGATTTCTGGGTGGCAAGAGCCAAATGGTAGCACTTAATTGCAAAGACAAGATAGGTGTGGTTACTAAGTGAGCACCAGAGCCTAAGCAGTAATTAGAGTGGTCTGAGATCTGGGCATTAGTTACATAATCACAGTGTTTCTAGGACTGAAAGATGAGCATATTACTAAAGTTTCACCTGATTTGTATAAGCAGAAATGCTCTGTGTGTGGTGAACAGAATTCTTACTTGAATCACTATAATAGAGTTGTGGTCCCACAAAGAATTCTTACAGTTGATCTAGTTTACCAACCTAAAGCTCTTTGAGTGAAGGGAAGGCTGAATCCTCTTGAGGAAGGACCCTTTTACACAGCCACTATTTATCCTATAAATATTCTTTCTAACCTTCTCCAAAGAGACTCTAAAATAACCAGAATTTAGGAGAGTTATTAGACACTGATTACTAATTTCTGAAGAACTAAAATACTGCTGTGGACCATCAATCAGAAATGGGTTCAAGGAGGTCAGGTGGCCAGTGAAATTTTGTCCGTGTTTATCTCACAGTGGGCTCTATGGTTCTCTAAATCCGTTCTTTGGTTATGTCCATAGTTTAAGACACAAAATTGGTGTAGATATACTAACAAATTGGCAGAATTTCCAGGTTGGTATCTGAGCCATGAAGTAAAATCTATTATGGTATGAAAGGCCCAGTGGAAGCAAATAGGACCTAACTAACCAACCAAAATAATAAACCAAGGTAATATGAATTTCAGGAGAAATTGTAGAGGCTAGTACTATCATCAAGGACATCAAAGATGCAGATTTTTGTTTTTTAAGTTGTGGCAAGAACACTTACCTTGAGACCTACTCTCCTAACAGATTTTTAAATTTACAATCCAATATTGTTAACCACAGCTAGAACGTTGTGTAGCAGATCTCTAGAACTCATTCATCTTGTGTAAATGAAACTTTATGTCAATTGAAAAGCAACTCTCTATTTCCCCCTCACCGTTAATAAAAAGCTAACATGTGACCTGAGTTCCATTAGCATGAACTGAGTGAAAATCCATAATGAGTTTTAAAACAGTAATTTTCAACCCAGCATGATTTTGTCCCTCAAGGGACATCTGGAAATATTTTTGGTTGTCATGATGCAGGGGGTCAGCTTTTCTGCTACCGGCATCTATTAGAGATAGGCCAGGGATACTGCTAAAAATTCCACAAAGTACAGAAAAACTGTCCACAACACAAACTTAGACTGCCCAAATGTTAATGGTGCTGAGACAGATGTATCTTTCCTTATACCAGTTGGTTCCCTTTCTAGAGTTTTGCAAATCACATAATACTTTTCCATTCAAAACCATGTGAGTGCTATATATTGCCTTTTTGTTACATAGCAGTTTTCAGCTGATTTCAAGACTTTTAGTCTGTTTTTTTGAAAATCTTATGGCTTTGGTGCTGCTTTGATAGAAGCTAAGTTTGCTTATATCTCTTTGCTTTTAAAATATTATGGAAACTGCATTTATATTTTGTTGTACGCCCCAACAATTCCTGCACTCAGGTATTTTACCGTCTATTGAAAGAAACAGAAATGAAAGAGGCAATAGCATACCAAGTAGTATTATGAAGAGGCAGAATATGTTATAGGAGACCGTGGGAAAGATAACTAACTTGTACATGATGATGTTGTCTATGAAGAACATCAATTTTATTTATAACTTTCAATATTTATACATTTTGCTTGGTACTTTTGCCTTATTTTACAGAGGATACCCCTCATTAAAATGCAAAATAGAAGTAATTATAGGAAGAATGTAGACATATTTCTGATCTCAGGGGGAAAACTCTCAAAATTTCACATTAACTGCAATGTATGCTATAGTTGTGTAAATACCGTTTATCAGAATTAGTTTCCTTCTATGTTAGTTTTCTAGGGCTGCTAAAATAAATTGCCACAAACTTGGTGGCTTAAAAAAACCCTGGAATTTATTCTTTCAAAGTTCCGGAAGCCAGATATCCAAAATCAAACTATTGACAGGGCCATGTTCCCTCTGAAGATTCTAGCAGAGAATTTTTCTTTGCTTCTTCCAGCTCCTGGTGGCTTCGGGCATTCCTTGACTTGTGGCAGTGCAATTCCAATCTCTATCTGTCTTCACATAATCTCCTTTCTTGAGTCTCTGTCCATCCTTTTCTGTCTCCTATAAGGACATGCTTTGGATTTCAGGTCCACTCTAGTTCAGTATAATCTCCTCCTATTCTTACCTTAGTTACATCTACAAAGACTCTATTTCCAAATATGGTCATATTTTGAGGTTTTGGTGGACATGAATTTTTGGGGGACACTATTCAACCCAATACATCTTCTATGCCTACTTTGCTAAAGCTTTTGCTATGAAATTTATTGAGAATGGGTATTGGATTTTATCAAATTCTTTTTCTGTATCTATCAAGATGTTTGTATAATTTTTCTCCCTCTTATACTTAACATGGTGCATTCTTTTGATTGATTTCCAAATGTTAAAGCAAGCTTAAATTCTTGGAATAAAGCTAACTTACGCTGATGTTTCATCCTACTCATGTATCACTGGTTTTAGTTTGTTATTACTTTTTAAGTTTGTGTATCTGTGTTGAAGGAATATATAAATTGTTTTATAATATTCCTTTTTTATAGTGTTATTTTCCTTTAAAAATATTCTGGTTATTGGAAGGAAAAGATTAGTAAATGGTCTGTAACCCATTCTCTGTTTCATGTAGTCAAGAGAAGGAGAAAGAAAAAGGAAAAGTAGGAAAGTTGGAGGGAGGGAAGGAAGGAAAGAGGGAGCTAGAGAGAGAGAGAGAGAGAGAGAGAGAGAGAGAATGGAGTGGGGGAGGGGAGAAGAGATTGCATGGGAATAACAGCAAGAAATGACCTGGTCAAATGTCAATGAAAACATATTCATTGGATCTCCTCCTAGTGGTATTTGTTAGAAGATAGATAATGTAATGTTGTTAGCCAATGTACCTTGTCCTAGGTTGCTCATGATAAGTGAACCTGGAGTTTATGCTCTATGAGTACCACCCAGAGAAAAAATTAACATTACTCTGTAATTACTGAAATATCAAGGAGAGATATTTCATGACCAAAATAGCTCCCTTTTTGTGAGTGATATCATTCATGCCTCTTTGGAGACCTCATAATCCATATCTGGATCAGATAGTATCCTAGTCCAACAAGAAAGAACCTGGGGAATTATGTTGGCAGTCTCAGACTCCTGCCTCACTTGTGTCTTGCAGTTACCTGTACCCTTTAAATTATTAGAAAAGTCTGAAACTGAGTAAGAACTCTGATTCTTGTGTGTTGGATTTCACATGCAGACCTTTTACTTTATCTCAGCAATATAAACTGTTTCTTCTTTTTTATATATTTCTAAAGGAGTTTAGTAATTCCTTTTCTCCTTAAGTGTTTGAAGAATTCACTTGTGGAACCATTTAAGTATTTCTTTTTCTTTTTTATTGGAGTGGAATGTGTAAGTCAGGTTTCAGCCAGGAAAGAGAAATCATACCACTTATTTGAACAATGAGAATTTAACTGAAAGAATTATTAACTAGGTATAAAGTGTTTAACTAGATAATTGAAAGGATAAATGGTTGTTACCTCTCCTCAGCCAACCTTATGTTTGCACAATAGGCCCATGAAAATGAAGTACTATATGATGGTAGAAAGAAGGCTATATATAGGGTCTACAGAATGGGCTTGTTCTTACACAGGCTTTTTCTTCCTAATGCCACTGTGGAATATTTGACCTGTAAGCAGCACAGGTAGATCCTCAAAATGGTACCACCTTCTGAGGACTGAAATCAAGCACTTGAGGGTGGTTACTGGCATTGAACCCCTTCAAAATTGGAGGAGACAGAGATTTGTCCTTACTAGGATTAACACATCTTCTGAGTATGGATTAACATTCTTACTTTCATTGCTTTGGCCAATACCACTATCCAAGTGTTTGCAGTGTCTAATTTCCAACATTAAACATTGCAGAATATTTCTTTAGTCCAAGGGCCAAGAGTACCCACTTTATAGAAAGAAAGCACGTATAACTGAGGAACCCATTGATCCTATCATATATAGCACAACTGAGAGCTTTTGATCTGCTAGAATATTGGAATAGTCTGTTAAAGTTGCAACTGGGGCAGCAGCTTGACGATGACACCTTGAGAGTTGGGGTCTATGCTTCAAGATATATGCTCTGAACCAATAGCCTTGAGATGGTGCTATGTCCCCATAGATAAAATATGTGTTTCTGCAAACCAAAGAGATAGAGAAAACAATAGTATCTTTTATCATTAACCTCATTGAACTTCTTGTGCAGTTTCTTCTTTATGTCCATGAAACTTTAGGATCTGCTGGAATGGGAGGAATGCTTCTTTTGGGAGACATAGTATGCATTCTAATAACCTAAAAATTTTAGCTACTTTTCTCTCATTTGAGGTTCCTCATATTAGAAGACGAGCATTCAGAAGAATGAGTTACCTTCATTTTTATCCCATATTGTATAAAGTTAGTGCTGCTGCTTCCTAATGAGTGAAGAATTTGTCTAAAACTAGGGATCCACTGAGGCACGGCTTAGTGGCTCCTTGATTGATGATAACAGTAAAAGGGGAAGTATCACAATAATAGACTGGCAAGAACATTTTAGCCAGTAGCTCAAAGTCCTAGTAAATGAACTCAGCCACCTCACTGGGCAAGCAACATAGATCAGCAGAAGAGCTGTCTGAGGATGAGGGGGATTTAAAATGGGTAATAGAAGAGAATAAGATTATCAATTAGAAGCAACGAACCTGCTGTAGCTTGTCCCTCCTGTTTTAAGTTTTTCTTTAGTGAAATTGAAAGCAGTCACCACTTTAAAGAATCTGTGACAAAATGAAGTGCTGTAGGGATGAAGCGTATTTAAAAGGTGGAATATACTTTGACATTTATTGTTTCCAAATGAGCTGGTCCTCCACTGCTCTTACCTGAAAGTCTACTTGATGGCTTGTCTCTGGCTTTCACTCTCTAAAAATGAGAAAAGTACTCCAGCTTCCTTTCCCTTCAGTTTAGACAATCTCAAACCACAGAATTTGTAGAGTTCTCCATAGGGTCATAGTACGGTTATACCCCAGTTATGTTTATCAACGTAAGCATCGTTCTCTTCTCTGTTTCACTTTCCCACTCACTTAATGATGTTTCCAAATATCAGCTTCCAAATAAATATCTGCAATCCAATTTTGTCTTTGGATCTTCTTCTGAGAGGACGTAACCTGAGTAACTAAGGGGAACTACTAGTCGTACATACATCCGATGTGATAATTCCCGACATTTGGTAAAGCAAGCTTTCAGTTCATTTGTGAACTTTATGGGAAACAGAAGAGATGTAACTATATTCTTTCTATTTTCAAGATGAACAGAATTTCAATCATAAATATTATTTAGTAGATAGTGATGTTGTTTTCTAAAATAACATATCATGGTGAATTTTCCTTTCTCATGGGAGTAAAGGTAACGAACAAATTCTCTACAGAAGTAATAGAAAATTGTTCAATGAGGTAGATGATATGTCTAGATCCGGCCATGTCAAATTCCAGATGCCTGAGTGCAGAGGTTTCAAAGGATGATGAATGTATAATTTTAGAACTCCAAAGTCAAATCTAATCAGCAAAATCTGACATAATGTCCCCGTTTGCTCAATCGTTTGATGGCTATCTTTATGTCGTTGTTCCTTAATGTATAAATGGCAGGATTCAAGACAGGGGTGATAGCAAAGTCAACAATGAATAGGTATTTATCAATTGATGATGTGGGAAAAGGCCATACATAGAGAAACATGCATGGAGTGAAAAAAAGAACCACCACAGTGACGTGAGCTGAAAGAGTGACAGAGGCCTTGGATAAGTCTCCTGAAGAACGTTTCCAGACAGTGACCAAAATGAAGATATAGGAAAGGATTAGCAGGAAGAAGGTACCCATAGTCATGAAGCCACTATTGGCAGCAACAATAAACTCAAACTTGGCTCCATCAGTACATGCAAGTTTTATGACCCTGGGAAAGTCACAATAAAAGCTGTCTACTTTATTAGGACCACAAAAAGGCAAGTTTACAATGAAAGCAAACTGAGACATAGCATGGATCACTCCAGTTACCCAACTAGTGATTACAAACAAAACACATATTTTAGGGTTCATGATATTCAAGTAGTGAAGAGGCTTACAGATTGCCGTGTACCTGTCAAACGCCATCGCTATGAGTAACACCATCTCCACTCCTCCTATGATGTGTATAAAGGATATCTGTGTCATACAACCTTGAAAAGAAATGATCTTGTATTCCTTTGGAAGGTCTGCAATCATCTTGGGGACCGTGGTAGACGAAAGGCCCACATCAATGAGGGACAAGTTGGCAAGCAGGAAGTACATAGGAGAATGTAAGTGAGAATCAAACATTACCAAAAACAAAATGAAGAGATTCCCTAGGATGATCCCTAAATAGATCAAGGAAAATATCAACATGAGAAAAACTTTAGTTTCCCAAGAACTAGAGAGTCCCAGCAACACAAACTCAGAAACAACAGAATTGTTTAGTTCATCCATTGACTTGGGAAGAAGAGCTGATTTTCAAATCACCTAAGGATACAAAATGATTTCCTATTATTCCTGCTAATTTGTTCTAAAGGATTATAACCTAGAGTTAGAAATCATTTAACTAGATTAAAAAATTTAAAAAAGTAGAATTACAATGATCAGGAGAGTGATTACATAAAAAGAGAAATAACCTGAATATTTTAGATGGAGGTGCTTCCCTCCAATAGGATTACTTCTCTTCTTATTCCTTTATCAGATGATTATTTCGTTTTCCTCTCAAGGATTTCTAAACATTTTCTCTGACCACTTACCTAGGTGTTCTCCCAACCAAGTAACCCGAGCCATTTCCATCATCTTCACATTAAGTTCTCATACTAACTTGGAAATTCTCCTTAGCAGAAATTCTTATTTCACAGGTCAAATAGGGATCTTTAGGCCAAAAGTGTTTAACATGTTTTACCTTGCTTCACCTTGCAAGTGCGTTTAGTTTTTGTTTGCACAATTTACCATGGCAGTCAGGTGCTCAGATTGAGGTTATTCATAATGTTTTCCCCAAGACACATTATTATCATAGTGCATGCATGGACCTCTATATAAAAAAAAAACCATTGAATACAAGAGAAAAAAAGACTAGTTAGAAAGAAAACTTTTATGAAACAAAGATACTATTAATAGACAATATTTACTAAGTGATTCCCTGCATGGAAGGCACTGTACTAAGCACACAATCTCATTTTAACTTTACAAAATTCCACATGATAGACACTATTTTATTAGATTTATTTTACCAATGGAGAAACTGAGCATCAGAGAGATTAAAAATCTGAGCCAGAAGTTGATTCTACAGCTGTAGGACATGTAATCCATGCCCTAAACCATGGCACCATGCTTCTCAAGCATACTCTGAATCTTCCTCAAGGATTAATGAATTAACTTTCTTCAATTTTTTTTATTTTCCTTGAGCTATCAGTAGAATTACTTATTTTCTGAAAACAATCAAATCTCCGAATCTTGTGTCCCCTTTTAATTACTCTTTTCTCTTTCCAAATCTTAATTGGCGAGCTTATCTTCACTTTTTGTTCATTCATGAGCTAAAACTGGTGTCTACAGATTCGCGGTTTACAGAAATAAGCTCTGAATGCTGAATATGTCATATAATAATAATCATTTTTCAATCATCATTTATCTGATCTCCCAGGAGGATTTGATACTTTTTATCATGCCCTTGTGTCTGGACTCCCTCTCTCCTTGGCTTCTTGCCTTCTGTAAATCCATTCCCCCTTCCACTTCTTGCCAATATAAATTCTATTTGTTCAGGTGATGGACTGAAATCTCTCACCTTTGAAGAGAGTGGCCCTATTCCAGCTAGAGAGCATGCTATGTGATTTTTCTAAACTAGTTACTACAATCTCATTTTCTTTGGCCATGAATTGGTGTAAGATGGGGCATGTAGCCCAGGATTGTTCAATAAGATTTACCAATGTCATCTGTGGAAGGCTTTCTTTCTCAAATAAAAGGACAAATATTCCTGTGGAGATCAGTTTTCCTGGTTTATTTTTCCTGCTTTTGCTGCCTAAAGGTTATGCCTAAAGGTGAAACAACCATAAAATTCTAAGGTGATATACTAAAAATAGTAGTGAAAAGTTGGAAAATATCTAGGACACAAAATGCATTTGAGTCACTTAGTCAAAGCCAAGAAAGGTCTTACTTCCTGTGCCTTCTAGTTCCTACATGTTCACTTCTATATCTGTAGATTTATCACTGGAATCCAAAGTAATATATCTAAAGCTGTATGTGATATACACAAATGGAAGTCCCACCTCCACCTTCAAGTTAACATGTCAAAACTGAACTGATAATATTATAATCCATTCCAATGTCTTAATAAATATGATTACCATTTCCCAGATGCCCGATATTGACACCTGTACAACACTCTTGTCTGTACTTCACTTTTTGTAGTCTCAAATATTTCTCACTTGACTTCCCCTTTCATTTCTATTGTCCTTTTTTTCGCTTCTAGTCTGTATATTTTCCCATCTTGACAACTGAAAAGGCTCCTGAATGATCTCTCTGCTCCATTCTTCCCCAAGTCCAACTCATTCTATAGTCTAATTCCAGATATTTCTATAAAAAGTCAAATATGATGGCTTTCCTACTTAAAGCCTTCAGTGGATCTACCAAGAGAAAGATCTTGAAATCCCACAGCATATCACATAAGAACCTCAGAGGAGATGAGCAATATTTTATTTCAAAGGGTATTTCCATGAAAATTTTAGGGAATGAATATACCAATTACTGAACAAATTTCAAAATTAATTCCTGATAAAAAAAATCGTAGTAAAATAGGAAGGGTGAAGAAATGCTTTAAACATAAAGCTTTTAATATAATTTTTAAACCAATAATAAACATTTGATTATAGATGAAACATTAAAATCAAGAGCACAAAGAAGGATGCCTGCAGCACTATGTTTCAGTCACGTGCTATAGATAAGATTAAATCAAGTAATACTATTGAAAAGAAGGCAGCAAAATTATATGCATTTGCAAAACACACAACTGTGTACCTCAAAAACATGACAAACACTAAGAAAATATTATATCTAATAAGATCATTTTAACAAATATAGTATCAATAATCACTTGTTAAAATATAGTAAGAGAGACTTCATTTATAAATGAAACAAATGTGCAATATATACATTCTACTGAAAAAAAAACAAACTTTTGTGAAATATTTGAAAGTATGAAAGAAATGGAGATGTACCGTGCTAATAGAGAAAAGAAGACTGCAGGTTGTAAAAATATCAGTTCTCACTGAAACAATCTGTGCAACAGCTGTAGCACTCATTAAAAGCCCAATAGAAATATTTTGGGACATTGTAAAGTGACCTAAAAGTCCCTTTCAAAGTCCAGAGAAATTTTGAATAGGCCAGAATGGCAGTTGTGGTAGAAGAGAAAATAGTTTCTATTAAAGATATTAAAATATATCATAAACCTATACTAACTAGACTGATTAGTTTAACTAAAGTTGAACAGATAAATGTAACAAAACAGTGTTAAGAATTAGACACAAATTAGAGAATTTAGCATGTGATAAAAAGACATTGCAATCATGTAGGAAAATGCAGAGTTATTCAATAAATTCAGAGTATTTAATAGTTGTTAAACATGTAGCTCAACATTGAAATATAAAATTGTATCTTACCAATATTCTTACAGAAAAATAAGTTCTAGATGATTAGAAGCTTAAATTTAAAAGTAAATCATAAAATTTAAAGAAAATATGTATTAATTAATTTTTAAAACATGGTCGAGGAGGTCTTTCTACAACTACTCCAAATTCAGAAACTAGATTCCATTTTCATATTTTTTTCTCAACAGAATGAGCAAACCTGTTGTTGCTGTGGGAATGGAGAGGTAGTGCTTCTCATTCTCAGCTGAGGGGAATGTGAAGTGGTACACTTATTCCAGGGGGCAATTGAGTAATAGAAGTAAAAAAATCTCTTAACTGTAACACAGAAATCTTATTGGAATTACTTTGAAAGGAAAGAAATAGACAAATGAACAAACTATATTTGTAATGTTATTTTACTTATCAGCGTTTCATGTAACACAAACTAGTTGGAAACATATTAAGTTTATAGAATAAGGGACTGCTTAAGTAAGTAGATAAATTCATATGAAGTAGATTTAAAAATGATTACTAAATCTACATTAACCTCCATGAGAAGTTATCAACAAGTTAAGGAAACATTTATAAGGAAAAAATATTTTTTTTATGAGGGAGGGTGACAAATGACATTTTGCAAGAGTAAAGTTTAGAATTTATCCCAAAGTTTTACAGGTGATGGGATTTAAATAATTTTTTGTCTATTTCCTTATCTCCACCTCTGTTTGATATATTTGTAGAGATAATATTTATTGTTCTTCTAATTTAAAAACTATTGTATCAAACTTAGTTGGGGGGATAGGAACATTATATGGGAGTCATTTCCAATACTTAGTGTGATGTTGTGTTTAAGAGCACAGACACTGGGGCCGACCTGTGGGCCTCCCCGGACCCTCCCTTCACCAGCTGTGTGTTCTGGGTGAGTTACTCAACTACCCAGCGAGTCAGTTACTTCATCTGTTAGGGACAGATACCAAGAGTCACTATCTTATATGATTATTTTCAGGATAAATGAATCAAATCAAGAAAACATTAGCAAATGCTGCATCATATAGTAAGTGCTGAATAACTGTTATCTATTATGATAATTTTGGTGATTTTCAGGAAACAGTCCTAAAGTTTTTCAAATTGGTGATAGTGGTTGAATTCCTCTGGCAGAAAGAAAGCTAGCAATTTTTTTCATGTTGTGTCAATAGGAATGAAAGAGCACGGACACAGACATTGCGTTTTATTTTTATGATCCTAATGTTGAGAAAAAAGGGTGATGCAAGATCCAATATACTCCATATATGATTTTAACAGATACCTCAGCTTTGAAGAATATTTTGATCATCTTGTGATACAATTTTAACTATGAGGATAAGACCAGAGGATATAAGACAACATGAGTAAAACTCACCCAAATAAAGTGAGTTGACGAAGGAAAAGGGTGACATAAAAAGAAAGAAATTGTGAGGAGTCGAAAAAAAAGAGGGTAATAATTAGAGAACCATGGTTTGGATGCTGGAGAATTAAAGAGTGAGTTTCCACCTACCTGCACAGGCTCCAATTTCACTCTCGGTAGCTTCAAGAGACTGAGAAACGCGAAGAGATTAACTCCATTTTAGATTCACAACTACTGTTTAAGATACATAGTTACAAATAGTTCTTACCATTAGGAATAAAACCAATTAGCAGGAGTGGGTATTAATGATTAATATCTATTGCGTTATTGCCTTTCTATTGAAATTAGGTCTTTAATGAACATTGGCTTTTCCCACGGGTCAAGTAACATAGGATGCAGAACGGAGTAAGAGGGAAATTGTACAATTTGGTATGATGAGCAGTAATTATGTTGTTCCAACTGACTTTTTCAAATTTGATATTATAGTTGTTTATCAAATTATTGGAAGTTATCAGAATCACTGATTATATCTGTTTTGCATCAATTTCATGTTAAAGACCAAATATTGTTACACACTCTTAATTGCTAATGTCACTTTGAATTTTGAGAAATAATGAAATGGTACTTGAAAAATATGGGAGCTTCAAGGGATGTGAATATAGGCTTAAAAATTTCACTTGGAGTTTTAATATCTAAAATTATTCTATAGGGAATTCTGGAGACTATTCCCTATAGGGAATTCTAGGGAATTTTGGAAAAAAGGCAGCATATGTTCATGGGTTAAATATACTTAACAGGTTTTTCACAGTCTTCACAAACCACTTATTAAAGAAACGGAGTATCCTTTGTAGGATTTCCTTGCAGGATTACTTTGCTTTCTGTCTGCACAGCTGTTGCTTAAGATCCTTTTTGTGAAGAAATGATTCAAACCCTGTCTAAGTGACAGAAAAGCTATGTAACTAAGGTGAATCTATTTTCTGGAGGCATTAGCTCCAGGGTATTAGTCCTTCTGGCCAAAGTGACACAGCTTTCTATAGCAAATATTTTGGCCTAGTCCCTATACATATAGCTAGAAAAATAGTGGATTACAAAATAATGAGGATAAAATCAGTCAGAGAATAATGAAAATGTGCCATGTATAAAGTATGAATTGTGTAGAAGAGGAAAAATCAAGACAATAAAACAGTGCAGAAACAACTTACAGGAGCCTGGGGATCTTTTCTGTGCAAAATTGAATCCATAAACATGTATTGTTTCTAGCCAGGCTTAATTATAGAGTAGGCAGGCAATGGGTTCAGTCTTAAATAATTAAGGGTCTGGTCTCTATTGACTACTTCTTCTCTTTCTCATATTAGAAATAAAGACACTACAAGGAAAGGTGAAGAAATGAGAATGTGTGTTTATATGATTTATTAACTTACCTGACCAAAGTCAGAAGGAGAATTGATCAGTTTTCTGTGGCCAATAGTTTAGAAACATAAACATTTGGAGTCATATTTTACTACTAAACAGAAAACCCCAATGTACCTTTGTTCCTAATTTTCTAGTACCGACTTTCTCAGGACGATAAATGACCCATACATACAATATGTTCTGCCATCATCTCATTATAATGGAGTCTGCAGGGATGATTTGGTGTTTAAGGCAAATTTGAGCAGTTAGTTTTTGGTGGTAACACTTAAATTCTGGTGCTTTCCTTATTATTTTTATCAGAGATACTTTAGTACTCAAAATCATGTGTTAGTGTCAGTTCTGGTACTCTGTGAAACACGGACCATGGCAAAATTGTAAGATATTTCTTGGGGAAATATCTATGAAAGGGAGTGGGAGCAGTAGTAGGTAGGAAAGCCTTCGTAACAAAGTGCCAGTGTGGCTCTTGTGAAAGAAGAGCGGGAATGAGGGAGGATTGGATGGAGTAGCCTCAGGCTGCAGTGAAGCTCTGAGAAATTCTCAACTGGATTGATGGGGAGCTCCAGAGCAAAGACTGTCCATTAGAGGAATTTCACATTGGGCAGGAATGTCCTGGCTCTGGTTCACCCACTGTTGTCAATCACTGGCTGGGAACAACCTGAGGAGAGTGCGGCCTCTCTGAAGGCTGCGGTGGAAGCTGAAATTGCAACAGCTGCAAGCTGTCAACTAAGTACGTTCCTTGAAGCAAATTCTCCTGAAGGAACTGATGAGTGGTGCACTCCAATGGCTAAGGGCAGTGTTAGATATTCCCTTCCTATTATTTAATAGACTTCACACCACCTGAAGCCTTTACTTGATTTTTCATTGGCCTGGTACTTTGGGTTTTGTTTTGAAAGAAATCCACTTCTTTGCTAATACCCATTTGCTTCTAAACCCTATTAAATCTACCTTTATATTCATCTTTATACTCTGATTCTTAATCTCATCAGGTTTACCATCTATGGAGGAAAACAAATGAAACAGGCAATATTGTGTATTAAATATTACTGTGAATAGACTATCCCAGACTTGAGGAGTCTATAGAAGAGATACGAAACTTTTAAGGAAAAATATTGATATGAAGAATAACAATTTACTTCTATCTTTTTATTAATTTTATTTAGTTGTCTTGCCTTAATTAACTGCCAGGCTTCCAATAAAATGCCAAACATTAGTTTTGAGAGGAAGCATGTTTTTCTCATTTCCAATCTTGTGGGGAGGAGGAAGCTTCCAATATTTCATCATTAAATATAACTTGTGCTAGAGATATTTTGTTAATATCTTTTATCAGATTGAGTAATTTTCATTCTAAGCTTACATTTCTGAGTTTTATCATGAAAGTATATTGGACTTTATCAGATGCTCTTTCTATATCTATTGACATGTTTGTATAATTTTTCTCCTTTTCTTAAGTTGGTCATTGATTTCCAATTGTTAAATCAATCTTGCACTTCAGGTATAAAATTAATTTGTTGCAATATATTATTCTTATTGTATATTGTTCCAGTTTCATTGCTGTTATTTTGCTTTGGATTTTTGCATCAATGTTCATGAGAGTGAATGACCTATATTGTTTTCTACTGTCTTTATCTTGTTTTCATGTCAAATTTACGCTGGCTTTATAAATGAATTCGAAAAGTTAACGTCTGGTGTGAAACCCATTCTCCTCACTTTGTGGACATTTAGGAGAAAGAGAAAATACAGAATAAAAGATAGAAACATCTTGGTCATGTCCCTTTCAAGCATATTAACTGGACTTCTTGATGGTATTTAGTATTAGAAAGATAAGGCGGAGTCTTCATCTATAGAAGATATATCTTTTAGCAGGAAACACTCAATATGTCTAGGTTGCCAATGGTAAATCAGCCTGTAAGTTATGGATTTGTTGGTTGGAATCAGCTGTAAAGTGTCTGTGAGTTATGTAATTATCAGAGTAAAACTGGAAGGTGTTTCCTGACCAAAATAAGCTCCCATTCTCTAAATGATGCTATAAATGCATTATTAGAATTGAGTCTTTATTTGTTATATGTGGTTCAGGGTGCATCCTACAATAGTTTGAAAAACTTAGGACTCATGTTAGTGGTCTCGGAATTCTCCATGCTTGACATCTGCCTTGCAGCTGCCTGTATATTTTGAATAATTAACAAATTTTGAAACTGGATAATATATTTTTGCATGTGTGTGAGGAAGATTGACCCTGAGCTAACATCTGTTGCCAATCTTCCCCTTTTTGCTTGAGCAAGATTGTCACTGAGCTAACACCTGTACCAATCTTCCTCAGTTTAATGGGGGATGCCACTGCAGCACAGCCCAACAAGCCATGCTGGGTCCATGCCCAGGATGGGAACTTGCAAACCCTGGCTGTGGGAGTGGAGTGTGCCAACTTCACCACCATTCCTCCAGCCTCCATTCTCTGTAAGCCAGAAAGCCAAGTCCTTTTTTCCTTCTTCCATCCATCCTTCCTTCCTTCTGTCCGAACTTCCTTCCTTCCTTCTTTTCTTCCATTCTTTCTTTAGTCTTTCTTCATATCTTTATCTCTCTGTTATTTTGTTACTTTTTTCAGGCTGGAAACGGAGAGATTATAAATATGACTAACTGGCACTTATTATGTACCAAGTTGATGTTAAGCGCTTTAAAAACATCTATCTATTTTGTTAGATATTCCTTCTATGGGGCTTAAAACATTTTGCATTTCCACCAGCAAGGTGCAAAATTGCCTGATTTTCCACAGAATTGTTAATACGATGAGTTTTCAACAGATGATGAGAAATGGCATCTGAATGTAGTTTTAGATTTTTATTGTGAAATTCAGCATTTTCCACCATATTTTAAGGATTATTTGCCTTTTTTTTTTTTAAACTGCCTGCTTTCCCCTTTTTTGTACATTGTTTTCTACTGGGTTTTGCTCTTTTTCATTCTCAGTATTTTGCTCAGAAAGTGTAAAATTTTATTATATTTTTTAATGAAAACAAACCTATGGATGATGTCCATGTAACAATTGTCTCACAGGAATTCTAATTATTTTACTTTCTTATTATTTTGGTGAAAACACTTAATATGAACTTCATAACCTATGTAGACACATATACATTATCTATTTTAATAATCACGCTTATCGCTATTTTGCAGATGAAAAAGCTTGATTTTCTGAAATCATAAGCTATAAAGTAACAGAACTGGAATATAAAATGAGTTCTGTCTGAATCCACAGACTCCAATATAACTTCCCTCATAGAAACTGCTTCTGGTAGCCAATTGGTTGACTTTGACAAGATTAAAAAAAATAGGATTTCTGAAATAAGATATTTTGTTCGAGGAAGAAGTAACCCAGATACAAACAAATGTAAATAGTCAATATCAATGGGAAGTGATGCTCAGGTTTACATTAAAATTAATTCAGTTTCGTTGTTTTTCTTCAAATCGTATGGTACTTTCCCCTATTAATTTTTGACTGAGCCTTTTTCTCCTTTTGCTGCTTTTATCAACTGGTAGGACAAGTAAAATCCAAAAGGAATTAGAAAATATCAGGATAAGTTGGAGGGTCTATGAGACCAAATCTTTCTCAAACTGGGCAACTATCAACTTCTAAGATTGTAGAAAGGCAGTGCGTTTTGTGAATATGTGAAACTAATAGGAATCCAGAATTCCGAGGGATAATTTGGGAGAAAAAACCCGTAATCTTTCTGGTAAGGACATTAACTAAATAACACATTCAGCACTTTAAGCTCCACAGGTGGGTATGGAAAAAATGCTACAGGAAAGGAAAAAAAAAATAAAAACCTTTATAATACAATAAAATATTACTTTCATTGTACTAATGTTTTCACGATTTATAATTTATTTGTTCATTTTTATTGATATAATTTACACATAGTAATAAAAGCTAAGTGTTCAGTCTGTAGTTATATATATACATTCAGGTAACCATCACACCAAGATACACTACAGTCTCACTTCACATCAAATTCTATTGTAATACTTAGAGTCAATTGCAGTTTTAGGAATAACCCTCTTTTAGGAAATCACCGATCTCTTTCCTGTCCATGTACTTCTCCTTTTTCCAAGATATGAGGAAAATGATTTCATACAGGATGTTACTTTTTGCGTCTGGCTTTTTTCACGCTGCACTGGAGATTCATCCATTTTGCTGCATATGTTAGTTTTTCCCTTTTATTGGTAAATAGCATTCCATTGTATGGATGCACTACAGATTATTTACCTACTCCCCAGTTTGGACATTAGGGTTGTTTCTGATTTTTAGGGATTAAGAGTAAATCTATATGAACATTCGTGTGCGAGGTAATGTGTTAACTTTTTCATTTCACTTTTGTAGATATCTAAGAGTGGGATTTTTGGATCATAAGATTAATTATACATTTAATAATGTAGGTCATCTTAATAATTCTTTTCAAAAAGAAGAATGAATGGCAAATATCCTCATGAAAAGATGTTTTATAGTGATATTTATCATTAGTGAGGGTACAAGTTGAGTAAAAGTTTTCCATAATTTAGTCTGCACTCACTCTTACAGCGTGCAAAAGTTTTCTGCTTTCAACAGTGCTGGCAGGTGGCAATTTTGGAAAAATGTGATGGGAGTTAGAAAATATCAGAAATTGTAACTGCCTGATGTCCTCTAGTGAAGTCAAAAGAACCAATTGAACATTTTCATAAAGCATAGCCTATTCAATACTGGACACCTCAGATGAAAGATATCCTGAGTGCTATGGATGATACCAAAGCCCAGGGCTGCTTTCTCCTCTTTCTGCAAAAAGAGTGACTATAAAAGTGTCGCTAATATTTTATGTTGATTTACAAGTGAGTGAGCATTAATACTATAAAATTAATTCATATTAATAGTCAGATAAGGAATATTTTTGTAGTTAATTTTAAAAAAGCACAAAATATTTACGTCTAGAGAAATAGATCTTTAGATTGCAAGAGTTTATATTTTTATCTTCAAATATTGAAGACAGAACTCTCTTTAGAGACTGGGTAAAAATGTGTGGATATCAAAAAGAAAAATCAGGGAAGGAGAATATTCCTGTATATATTTCACATGCCAGGAGCTTCCATTCACATTGTCTGACCTAATCTTCATAAACAACTCCATTAAACAGATCTTATGTTGAGAAGTTTTATCTCAGTGTATGTTGCAAGAAGTCACAGAGCTGGGAAGCAGCATGACTGCGGTGCACAACCGAGGTCGTCTGACGTCTAATCTATGGTACCATTCTGATCCTATGAGGTTGTAAATGATTAATTCTATTTCAATGGAAAATAACTGATTTTTACAGCATTCTGGAGGAGCTGTCCATATGGTTCATTCAATTTCTTCCTGACATAAACTGTTAGAAAGCAATGTCATTAGCAACCAATTCTCTGTTTAGAAATTTCTGCTATTAATATTATATATCTCTGCTCAGGACCATCTCATGCTATCAAAGAATTGTGGATCATGAAGTGAGAACAGTCCTTCCCGAATCTCAATTTCAAGGGAGCTGGAACACTGTAGAAAAATCCTTCCTTTTGGGGTAGGAAGGTCCTTTGCTCTAGAGAATCCAGAGGTTTCAAGATTAGCTGAGAAGAAATCCTAGACGTTTTTGTAACTTTTCAAAACTTCCAGAAAATCTCAGTTGGTTATATGGAAAGTTGATACTGAAATACCAAGAATTTTGGTTTAAATGTGAGGGGGAAGAGGATTAAGCGAGAAGCTATGAACTATTACAGAGTATAAGATATGTCACATTTTAGAAATATCATCATCAGTGATCAGATTCTTCGTTGTGGATAAAACTGGTTCCAAATTCTAACTGGAACCTGAAATACAGTTAAAATGCAATCAAAGAATACACTGTCTGTTTGGACAGGTGTTTATGGGATAGTGTTATCCTCAGCGTGGAATGTATTTACTATGGAGTGTAGCTTCTGGGGAGGGAAATTTTAGAGCTCCATATTGTGGGTAGAGCAAGATAATCGATGCTGTGTTCCTTGGGACTTCTTAGTTTCTGAATTTCCCCAAATTGAGTGCATCGTCTGAGGGTTTGCCTATTCTTAAAATAAAGCCAAAGAGACAAAGTGAATTCAATTAAAACAGCTCTAGAGATGGAAGTAAAGTAGAATTTTAGAACGTCTTTTGATTCACTTGAGGGTTTTTTGTAGGTGTAAGAAATTCCTTACTTTATTTTGTCCGATAGCTATAGTTTTGTGGGGTTTTTTTTAACTGGAATTAAGATGTCAGTTCTGTCCCAGAGGAAGTCAGATGAGTTGTGTCAGTGGCAGATGATGGTCAGCTGTGGAAACTGATCCCATTGGCTGTTCACTGACTTGCAGAACAATGCCCATTGCTGAACGGCCCACCTTGAACTGCTGGGTTTATGGGACTTGTTGAAAGCAGAGAAATATTTTATACCACAGAATTCTCTGTGTTCGCTTATCAATCATTGTGTCCATTGGAGTAAAAAGTTTAGTTAGCGCTTCTCTAGGTAACAAAGAAATATTGGAGACTGTTTTTAAGTTTAATTTTCTTGGAGATAGTTCTTTATTGTCAGCACCAGAAAGTCTGTCTCACTGTTTACCACTGACTTCCAAACAAGGATGCACAATATTTGCTGTGGGAAAGGCTGCATGCCAAGGAGTTAAAGCATCCTTCAAAAATGAAGGAATACTCCAAACACTTGTCTTCCTGTTGAAACGATTCTAAGTCACAGAATCTATAGAGTCTCCCAGAGGACCACAGGAGGCTTGTGCTCCAGTTATGTTTACAAACATAAGCACCCTTTCCTTCTCAGTATTACTTCTCATTCCCTTACTGATGCTTCCAAAAATGTTTCCAAATAAACTATGTGCAATCAAATTTTGTCTTCGGGTATTCTGAGGGAATGGAATATAAGTAATTACGTAGAGATACTAGTTCTACATATGTACCATTTGATGTGATGATTCCTCACATTCACCAAAGTAAGTTTGCAGTTTATTTGCAAAGGTTAGGAGAAGCAAAAGTGATTTTATTAACCTGTCTTATTGTCAAAATGTCACAATTTCTATCATGAAATTTTATTTAGTAGATATTGCTTCTGTCTGCTAAAATCATAAATAAAATAATAAGCTTACATGGTATATTCACCTTTCCCATGGTAGCAAAGGTAATGAGTAAATGCTCTAAAGAAGCAGTAGAATTTTGTTCAATGAGGTAGATGATACATCCAGTTCAATCTAAGTGTTAAATGCCTAGGTGGAGATGTTCAAAACAATGACGAATGTACATTTAGAGTTCGGAATTCAGATGGAGTCAGCAAAATCTGACATAATGTCCTCGTTTACTCAATCGTTTGATGGCTATCTTTATGTCTTTGTTCCTTAATGTATAGATTATGGGATTTAAAACAGGGGTGATAGCAAAGTCAGCAATGAACAGGTATTTATCAATTGATGATGTGGGGAAAGGCCATACGTAGAGAAACATGCACGGACCAAAAAAAAGAACCACCACTGTGATGTGAGCTGACAAAGTGACAAATGCCTTGGATAAGTCTCCTGAAGAACGTTTCCAGACAGTGACCAAAATGAAGATATAGGAAAGGATTAGAAGGAAGAAAGTGCCCATGCTCATAAAGCCACTGTTGGCAGCAACAATAAACTCAAACTTTGCTCCATCTGTGCATGCAAGTTTTATGATCCTAGGAAAGTCACAATAAAAGCTGTCTACTTTATTAGGTCCACAAAATGGCAAATTTATAATGAAAGCAAACTGAGACATAGCATGGATCACTCCAGTTACCCAGCCACTGATAACAAGTGAAGCACATATTTTACGGTTCATGATGTTCAAGTAGTGAAGAGGCTTACAGATTGCCGTGTACCTGTCAAATGCCATGGCTATGAGTAACACCATCTCCACTCCTCCCATGATGTGAATAAAGCATATCTGTGTCATACAACCTTGGAAAGAAATGATCTTGTATTCATTTAGAAGGTCTGTAATCATCTTGGGGACTGTGGTAGAAGCAACTCCCACATCAATGAAGGACAGGTTGGCCAGCAGAAAGTACATAGGAGAATGTAAGTGAGAATCAAAAATTACCAAAAATGAAATGAAGACATTTCCTAGGATAATCCCCAGATAGATCAAAGAGAATAGCAACATGAGAAAAACTTTAGTTTCCCAAGAACTAGAGAGTCCCAGCAACACAAACTCAGAAACCACGGAATCATTTATTCCATCCATAGTCTTGAGCAGAAAAGCTGATTTTCAAATCACCTGAGGAATGAAAATGGTGAAAAGTTAGAATCAGTGGTAAGAAAGTAGATTTCCTATTTATCCTTCTAGCTTGTTCTTTCAGTTACACATCTTTGTATTAGAAATCATTTAATTGTTTAAGAACAAAAATAAAGAATATGGAAACATTATGATCATCAGGAAAATGATTACCTAAAAAGAGAAAAACATCAGGAATATTTTAGATGAAGGTAAATGGGATTACTTTTCTTCTTATTCTATTTTTAGACCTTTTTGTTTTGTTTTGCCCTTTCAAGGATTTATACATGTTTTTCCTGACCACTTACCTAAGTGTTCTCAAATCTGACTACTCTAAGCCATTTCTGTCACTTTCACAGTTATGTTCTGACACTAACTTACAAATTCTCCTTAGCTGAATTTCTTATTTCACTGATCAAATAGAGATCTTCAACCCAAAGTCATTAAATGCATTTCACCTTATATGTGTGTTTTGCTTTTGTTTTGTTCGTACGATTTACCATGGAAGTCAGGTGCTCAGATTCTGATATTTCATAAGGTTTGACTCATGACACATTATCATAGTGCACATATAGACCTCTATATTCAATAAAAATTTGGGATACAAGACTGTTAGTAAGTAAAATATATTAAGCAATTATAATATTAATATAACAATATAATAAATATATCATGTTAACAGATGATATTTATTGATGCATCTTCCATTCAAAACTTTCTATCAAGCACATTATCTCATTTAAGCCTCACAGAATTCCATATAGGAATACTATTTTATTAGACTCATTTTACTAATGAAGAAACTGAGTCCTTGAGTGATGAAGTGTCAGAGCCAGGACTTTTATCCAGAGCTATAGGACACCATAATCCATGCTCCTAATCATGGCGCTATGCTCTTCAAGACCAGCACCTTCAAGTACACCCTGGATCTTCCATCAATTAAATTTTCTTCAATTTTTTTGCTTCTTTTTACTTATTACCATAGTTAACTTCTTTAAAAAAAAAACAAATCTCTGAATCGTGTCCCCTTCTAATTTTCCTTTCTCTCCCTAACTCTTCATTGGCAATCCTCAGTTTTTGTTCAGCAATAAGCCAAAACAATTGAGTTTCCAAGATACCAAGTGCATAGAAAGAAAACCTGGATTCTAACTATTTCGTGCAAGAATTAATTTTCAGTCATCATTTACCTTGATCACCCTGCAGTGTATGCTACTCTTTTTTTTTTTTTTTTTTTTTAAAGATTTTATTTTTTCCTTTTTCTCCCCAAAGCCCTCCGGTACATAGTTGCGTATTCTTCGTTGTGGGTCCTTCTAGTTGTGGCATGTGGGACGCTGCCTCAGCGTGGTTTGATGAGCAGTGCCATGTCCACGCCCAGGATTCGAACCAACGAAACACTGGGCCGCCTGCAGCGGAGCGCGCGAACTTAACCACTCGGCCACGGGGCCAGCCCCAGTGTATGCTACTCTTTACCATGCCTTTGTTTCTGTAACTTCCTCTGCCCTTGGCTTCTTGGCTTTTATAAAGCTAATATTCTTTCTACTTCTTGCCAACAGAAATTCCATTTGTTCAGTCGTGGGATGAAAGCTCTAAATTTTAGAAGAGAGTAGCCCTATCCCAAACTGAGAGCATGATACATGATTTTTCTAAACCAGCTACTATAGTCCCATTCTCCTTGGCCATGAATTAGTCTAAGATGGAACATATGACCTAGAACTGTTCAACGAGATATAAACCAATGTTGTGTCTGGAGGGTTTTCTTTCCCGAATGAAAAGTCGAAGCTTCATGTAGCGAAGGTTCTTTTAATGGTGCACTTTTTCCTGCATTTAATGCTAAAGATATGCCTAAATGTGCAGCAACCACAAAAATCTAAAGGCCCTATAATACAATGCAGTTGAGTTACTTAGCCAAAGTGAGCAACAGACTCCATTCAGATTTATTCTTTAATGTGAGAAAAATAAACTCTAACTTGGTTGATCCATTATAAACCAGGTTTTCTGTAATTGTTGAATGCAGTCAGACCATTTCTATGATAGGCCTCTGTTAATTATTCCACGTTTCTGATTTCTCTGTACCTTTCAGTAACACAATGATCATTTTTCCTCTGTTCATCCTTAATTTTTGGTGTGACTTAAAGTTCTGCACTAAGTATTTGTTTTTTGTTCAAGTTACTCATTTTTGCTAGTACCTATATGTTAAATTCTGAATATGTAGCTTTGTCCCTGGACTCCAGAGTAATATATCCAAAGCTGTATGTGGTGTACACAAATGGATGTCCCACCCTCACCTTCAAGTTCACATGTCAAAGCTGAATTCATAATATTTTAATCTACTCCAATGCCTTAATAAACATCATTAGCATTCTTCTAGGTGCCCGATGTAGACACCTGTGTGACTTTCTTCTCTGTCCTTTAACTTCCATCTCCAGTTGCATAATTTTTATTCAAATATTTTTCCATTCAGTTCCTTCCTCAATTTCATTATAATTTTGTCATTTGCTTTAAGTCTATATATTTTCCCATCTTGACCACTGAAAAGGATACTGAATATCTCTCTGTACCATTCTTCCCAAGTGTAGTCTGTTCTATAGTCTGTCTTCAGATCTATCTATATAGAGATCAAATATGATCATGTGACTTTCCTATCTAAAGCTTTTGACGCGTCTACCAAGAGAAAATTCTTGATCCCACAGCATATCACATAAAAACCTGAGAAGAGATGAGCAATATCTGACTCAGATGTTATTTCCATAAAAATTTTAGGGAACACATATACTAAATAGTCACTGAATAAATTTAAAAATTGACCCCTTATAAAAACTCTTAGTAAAATAAGAAGAAATAAGAAATATTTTAATATGATAATGCAATGGAATTTTAGAACCAAAAGTCAACATCTGATTATAGATGAAATATCAAAGCCAAAAACATAAAGAAAGAAGCCTGCAAGACTATATTTCCATCATGTACTGTAGGCAAGGAGTTAAATCAAGTAATACTATTGAAAGGAAGGTATCAAAACTACAATAATTCACAAATCATACAATTTACATCTCCAAAACTTAAGACAATTAAGTGGAAAATATTAAATCTAGTAAGATTATTTTAATAAGTATGGTGAAATTAGTAATAAACCTGTTAAAATATGTTAAAAAGGGATGGCATGTATAAATGAAACAAATGTGCAATATATGCATTCGATTGAAAAAACAAACTTTCCTGAAATATTTGAAACTCCGATTGAAAGGGAAGATGAAATGATGATGAGCGAAAAACAGAAGATTCATAGTTATAAAAACATTAATTCTTACTTTACTATTTTGAGCAATAACTGCAGTGCTCATTAAAAGTCCAGTGGAAATCTTTTGGAACATTACAAAGTGATCTAAAAGTCCATTTCAAGGCCCAGGGAAATTTTGAAAAGAAATAAAATGGGAATTATGGGACAAAAAAGAATGCTGTCTATAAAAGATATTTTTTCTATAAAAGAATATATTGTAAACCTATTCTAATTAAACTGATCAATTTCAGTAAAGTTGAACAGATAACTGTAACAAAAACTCATTAAAAATGGGATAAAATTAGAGAATTTAATATATGATAAAAATGACATTACAGTTATGAAGGATATTTATTTACATAAACATAATATTTAATGATTTTCTAATTTAAAAAATATATCAAAATTAATTCATGGAATAGAAATACTATGTAAGAGTCATTTCCAATACACAGGGTGATGCTGTCTTTAAGGGCACAGACACAGGGGTCAACCTGTTTGCATCCCTATACCCTCCGTTTACTGGCTGTATGTTCTAGGTGAGTTACTGAACTGCCCGGTAATTCAGTTTCATTTGTTCAAGACAGATTATAAGAGTTATACCTCATATGATTGTTTTGAGGACTAAATGAATTGAATCAAGAAAACATCATAAAATTCTGGGACATACAATAAGTGCTAAATAAGTGTTATCTGTTATAGCATACAGTACATGCTAAATAATTTTGATGGTTTTCAGGAAACCACAGGAACAGTGTTTGAATTCTTCTGGCAAAAATAAAGCTAACATGCTTTCTCATATTGTGTCAGTAGGAATAGAATGGCCAAGACATAGACATTACTTCTTGTTTTTGTGATCGTAATGTTCACAAAAAAATGGGGTTGAAAAATTCAAGACACGTCACATAGTGCTTTAACAAAAATACTAGAATTCTGAAGAATATTTTATATTTATCTTGTAACACAATTTTAATTATGATAATAAAACCAGAATGATATAAGCAACATGAGTGAATCACTCAGATAAAGCAAGTTAAAGGAAAAAGGGAGACAGAAAGAGAAATAAATCGTAGGGAGCAAAATAAGGGAGATAGTAAGAAAACAGAAGCTGGAGGATTGAAGAGTGGGTCCACCTTCTTGCACAGGCTCAGATTTCACCCTCTGCAGCTTCAAGGGATTGAGAAACCCAGAGATTAACTCCTTATTAGATTCATCATCATTGCTCAAGACAAATAGTTATAAATAGTTCTTACCGTTAGGGATGAAACCAATCAGTAGGGCTGGGAATTAATGACCAATATCTGCTCCAAACAGTCACTGGACTTTGCCTGTCATGGGCAAGAAGTATTTCTTTTTTGAGACTGTCTTATATGACAGACAAATGAAACACCTTTGACTCCTGACTGCCCTTGATGAGAGAAAATGTAAACTCTAAGTTCACTTGTTCTCAAACCATTCATCTATATTATTTATATTGATTTCTGTAGAAATAATTTTTTTTCGCTAAAAGCCAGAAAGTTAAGGCCTCCCTTCCTCCCTACTTTTCTTCCTCCTTTCTCTCATGCTTTCCTCCTCAGTTTCTCTTAATCTTTCCATGTCTCTATTTTCCTTTACCTTTTTCAGGCTAGAAACTGGATGATTAAAAAGTTGCCTAACTAGCACTTATTACATAACAATTGCTGTGCTAAGTACTTTACGGATGCTATCTAGTTCAATAATCACAACGCTTATTGCCATTTTATACACGCAAAAGCTTGATTTTTCCAAGTCATAAGATGGAAAGTAACAGAACTAGAATATAAACTGAAGTCTGTCTGACTCTCAAGCCTCCAATATACTTCCCTACTACAGATCGCTTCTGATTTTGACAAGACTAAGAAAATAAAAAAGATTTCTAAAATAGACATTTTGTTCCATGAAGAGGTAATTCAGACACGAGCAAATATAAAGCCAATAACATAGGAAAAGATGTTCATATTTATATTAAAATCATTTTAACTTCATTGCTTGTCTTCATTGGTTTGCACATAGGCCTGTTAATGTTAATGACTGAAGTTTTCTGCATTTACTATTTTGATCAAATGGTAGAACAAGTAAAACCCAAAAACAATTAGAAAATATCAGGTTAATTTGAACAGTCTCTGAAAACCAATCTTCCCCAACCTAGACATCTGGAAAAGTCTAAAACTGTAGAAAGGCAGTGCTTTTTTGTTAGTATGTGAAACTGCTGTTAGGAATCAGAAATCCCAGGATTAGTTAGGAGAAAACCCGTAAACTTCTCATAAGCACATTAACTAAATAACACATTGAGAACTCTAAGCTCCAAAAGTGATATTAAAAAAAAGCTGCAGGAAAAAGCAAATATTTCCATCTTAAAGTAGGGAGAAGGCATTGAAGGCGAAAGCTCAAAAATCAGTTATCTGGGATATATTTACTCTATAGAGATCACCTCTGAAAGCGGATCCTTCTTCATTGACTGAGAGGGCTTACTCTCCATTCTACCGAAGTCTGAAATGAAGTCCAATAAATTTTCTGCCATGACCAGCACTGGAGGGAGTGCATTCTCCTCAGTGTGGTAAATATATACTGTAAGGAGTAGCCTCTGGGCTTGGAAACTTTCCATCTCTGTGTTTTAAATAGAGCCAAGTGTTTGGAAAGACTTTCCCTGCCATGCTCCTTGGGGATCCTTAGCTTTCTCCTTTTCCTGAATTGAGTGCATCATGCACCCGTTTCTAAGTAACATCAGTTAAATACAACTAAAAAGGTTATTATATGTAAGAAAATGACATTTATAACACGTGTACATTCTGCTTGGTAGGGGGATGTAACTTTCATCCTTTTGCTCTGTATCCACCTTGTCATAAAGTGAACTAAGAAGTCAGTTCTAGTCCCAGCAGAAGTTAAATGCGTTATGTAGATGGGCCTGTGACAGCCAGCTTATCATTGGCATGTTGCAACTGTGCTCATGACTGAAGGATCTATTTGAAACTCTGTTTCCTGGGATTTCAGAGGAATTAGGTCTCGATATGTTCAGTGCTTCCTTGAGCAGGGCCCTGAAAATTAGTAGTTTGAATATAAACAGTATTATAAGCATTTCTCTTCGTGACAGGAGATAATGGAAGGGTTCTATTTAATTTCCTACTTTATAAAAGAAATATTATTTGGATAGAGTCGAATTTAATAAAATTCAAGCAATTCATTAACTGTGTTTGGAGAAAATATTGAAGGCCTCCTTCATCTGTCCTCTGCTAATGTTATCCACTCTTAGAGGTAGCAACTGTCAATCCTGTAGTATATCCTTCCATTGCTATTCCTATTACTAGTGGAAACTGTACCTATCAACATGTAGAAATTTTTATTTCTTTCCTTATCTTTCTTTTTAAAATTTTTGTATTTATTTATTTTATTGACATATAATTTACATATAACTCTATATGAGTTTCAGGTGTACAACATAATAATTTGATAGTTGTATACACTGAAAAATATTCGCCACAATAAATCTAGTTACCAGCTGTCACCATCCAGAGTTCAAAGTTTTTTTCTTGTGATGAAAACTTTTTAAGATTTATTCTCTTGGCAATTTTCTAATGTGCAATACAATGTTATTGACTATATTCACCATGCTTTACATTACATCCCCATGAAGTTTGTACCTCTTTATCCCCTTCACCAATTTCTCCCACTCGTTGTCCTCTCTCCCCTCTGGAAACCACAAATCTTTTCTTCGTATTTATGAATTCTTTTTCTTTGTTCATTTGTTTTGTTTTTTAGATTTCACATATAGGTGAAATCATTCAGTATTCATCTTTCTCTGTCTCACTTATTTCAGTTGGGATAACATCCTCAAGGTCCATCCATGTCATTTCAAATGGCAAGATTCCATTCTTTTTTATTGCTGAGTAATATTTCATTGCATACAGATACTACATCTTTATCCATTCATCTGTCAATGGACACTTAGACTATTTCTACATCTTAGCCATTGTAAATAATGCTGCAAGAACATAGAAGTGCGTATATCTTGTTGAATTAGTATTTTTTAATTTCTTTGCATAATTACCCAAAAGTGGCTTACTGGATCATATGGTAGTTCTATTTTTAATGTTTTGAGTAAACTCCGTACTGTTTTCTATAGTGGCTGCATCTATTTTGATTCACACAAACAGTGCTCAAAGGTGCCCTTTTCTTCATATCCTTGCCAGTACCTGTAATTCCTTGTCTTTTTGATAATAGCCATTCTGAAAGTGTGAGGTGATATCTCATCGTAGTTTTGATCTGCGTTTCCCTGATGACTAGTGATGTTGAGCATCTTTTCATGTGCTTGTTGGCCATGTATATGTCTTTGGAAAAATCTCTGTTTGGATCCTCTGTTCATTTTTTAATCAGGTTGCTTGTTGTTTTGTTTTGAGTTGTATGAGTTCTTCATATGTTTTGGATATTAACCCCTTATCAGATATATGATTTTCTGATATCTTCATTAGTCAGTAGATTGTCTTTTAATTTTGTTGATGGTTTCCCTCACTGTGCAGAAGACTTTTAGTTTCATGTAGTCTCATTTGTTTACTTTTGCTTTTATTGTCCAGCCGTTGGAGTCAGATCTTAAAATTCCTCACCAAAAGTGATGTCGAGGAGCTTGCTGCCTATGTTTTCTCTTAGCAGTTTTATGGTTTCAGTTCTTACATTCAAGCCTTTAGTCCATTTTGAGTTAATTTTCATGTATGATGTAAGATAATAGTCCACTTTTATTTTTTTGTATGTGGTGGTCCAGGTTTCCTAACACCATTTGTTGAGGGGATTGTCCTTTCCTCATTGTGTACTGTATATGTGTATGTGAGATACTACAGGGAGAAGAAAAGGAGAACAGAGCAGAAGAAATATTTGCAATAATAATGACTGAGAATTGTCAAAAAATAATGAAAGAACCCATATCCAGGGAGCCCAGAGAAGACCAAGAATGATACATACAAAACAAAACCCTACAGGTAGGCATATGAAATACAACCAGCAAAGGGGCCAGCCAAGTGGTTAAGTTTGCATACTCCACTTCGGCGGCCTGAGGTTCACCAATTCAGATCCCAGTCTTGAACCTATGCATCACTTATCAAGCCATACTGTGGCAGGCATTCCACATATAGAGTAGAGGAAGATGGGCATGGATGTTAGCTCAGGGCCAATCTTCCTCAGCAAAAAGAGAGAGAAGGATTGGCAGCAGATATTAGCTCAGAGCTAATCTTTTTCAAAAAAACCCCCCAAACAATGAGGAAATCAAAAGACAAAAGGAAAATCTTGAAAGAAACCAATGGTGAGGGGAGAATATCTTAACAATAGAGGAACTTGATAAAAATTACAGTGGGCTTCTTGTTAGAGACCATGCAAGCAAGAGGAGTGGAATAAAATATGGAATGGATTGAAAGGAAAAAAAAAATTGATCTAGAATTCTATATGTAGTGAAATCTTTCTCCAAAGGTGAAGGAGAAATAACAAGTTCACAGACATATAATGGAGGAATCCATAGCCAGCAAAGCTACCCTGCAATAAATGTTAAAAAAAAAAAAAAAAATCATCAGGCAGCAAGAAAATAAGATAAGGCAGAAATTTGGATCTACGTAAAGAAATGAAGGGTGCTGGAGAAGAAATAAATGATAGAATAAAATGTTTTTCATTATTCTTCATTGATTTAAAAGGTAACTCCCTGTTTAAAGCACTAATAGTAATAATGTATTGGATGGTTTAACATATCGATAAACATGAATGATAATAATGTCACAAAGGGACAGAAGGGAGGAATTGAGAATTCTCTGTTATAAGGTACCTGTACTGCATGTGAAGCAGTACAGTGTTATTTGAAATTGAATTTAGATTAATTAAAAATGTATATTTTTAACTCTAAGGAAACTACTAAAAACCTTTCAAGAAGTGTAATCGATATGATAAGTGAAGAGATAAAATAAGATCAATACCAAAAAGAAAATATTCTCTACAACTTTTAGTCAAGTAAAATATAATTTAAAATTTTAAGTAATCTGGATATGATAATAATGATAATAATAGTCACCAGAACCTTTAGATTGTAACTAAAACATTGCTCAGACAAAATTTTATACCTCTTATAAACTTTTAACATAACCAAATAAGAATGAACAAATTATTATAATTGTTTTTAACTTTAGAATTTACATGATGAATAATATAGTAAATCCAATCAAAGTGGCAGAAAATAGTATACAGAAAGGAAATATTAAGTAATTAGAAATCAGATTTGTATTAGAATCAAATAATTCCAAGATAATTTCTTTGAGGCAAGTATGGTAAGTGAAATATTTAGCTAATATTTTTAAAATGCCAGCTAATATTTTTAAGTAAAGAAATCACAATTTCACTGTATTTTAATTGAGGATGAACAAATCACCACAAGCACAGAGGTTCATGATCTGATAAAGAAGTCATGGTATATATATGTATATATATATATATATATATATATATATATACATACAATGGAATACTACTCAGCCATAAAAAGACAAAATTATCCCATTCACAACAACATGGATTGGCCTTGAGGGTATTACGTTAAGCAAAATAAGCCAGACAGAGAAAGACAAACATCATATGCTTTCACTCATATGTGGAAGCTAAATAAATGGAGAAAGAGAACTGCTTAGTGGTTACCAGGGGAAGGGGGTACGGGGTGGGCAGAAAGGGTTAAGGGGTGCATCTGTATGGTGACTGACAAATAATAATGTACAACCGAAATTTCACAATGTTGAAAACTATCATAACCTCAATTAAAAAAAAAAGAATTTTATATTTGTTTTCAAAAGTGAACTTCAAATACAAAATAAAATTGATCAGTTTTAATGAAAATATTACCAAAATTTACTCTAGAAATTATTTTTAAAAAATTAAACTGAGAGGACCAGCTCCATAGTATAGTGAGTAAGTCTAGAGCACTCCGCCATGGCAGTCCGGGTTGATGGGTTCATATCCCAGCCCTGGACATACACCACGTGTCAGCCATGCTGTGGCAGTGATCCACATACAAAAATAGAGGAAGATGGGCATAGATGTTAGCTCAGGGCTAATCTTCCTAAAGCAAAAAAAGAGGAATATTGACAACAGATGTTAGAGCAGAGCAAATCTCTCTCACAGGGAAAAAAAAAAAGAATTAAACAGACCAATTAGCCAATAAAAAAAAAATATTAACAAGCCAATTCTCAAATAAGCACAGCTCCTCTGCCAATTCAAGACAGTCCCGAAGTGTATGAACCACCCATCCAAGTGAAGCAGTGGTTCTTTGATCTGGGGACAGAAAAATACTTGAAGTCCTTGTAGGAAGATATGTGTAACTTTATTTTTATCTTCCTTGATAATTCATGTTCCTGTCTTTCAAAGTTTGCAGCTAGATTATTAGCAATCTAGCACTTACGCCTTCTACCTCTATTTCTGCATAGCTACTTAGAATGCAGTTTGCTTGAGTTTTAATCTTTCCTCTGTAGTGTTTACATTTAAAAATTGTTTATACCTTTAGCACAGATCCACTCTAACTTGGAGGCCCATTCAAAGACTCAGTATTTCACATCACATTTTGTAGGAATTTTAGAGATCAATGTTTCACTTCCCTGGTTCCCAAATTGGCAAGATTTAGCTCTTAGAAAATTTTCTGGAAATAAATTCCACAGTATATATAGTGTGATTCCTTTTGTACTTAAAGAAGGATATACTATATATGCACAGAAGACTTTTCAAAACATGCAAAAGAAAATATTTAACAGCGATTACTTTTGGGAAGCTGAGAAAGGAAAGAGGAATTTAACCCTCTTTCATACTTGAAATTCTTTTACCATATATGTGTTAATATTGAACAAACTAGATAGATATATAAAATATTTTAAAGTAACCTATTTACATCTTAACTTGGGATTCTGCACATCTTAATGTAAAGAAGCCACTTTTATAATAAAAATTTCAGTCATCTTTTCAGTTCAATATGCAATAGATTTTTGAGCAGCCAAAATTGTCAGGGCCTCAACTCCTAAAAGCACAGGTTTTGCCTCCATGGACGATAGTCTCCTGAAGTCACATATGAGATCTTAAGATTCAAAAACATTTTGTTCTAGTTGACAAGCAGAAAGTATTCAATAAACATTAATGAGTAAAAGAATGAGCACGTGTTGCCCACTCCCACATTGATCACGCTTGGTATTAATCATCCCTGTGACATTTCTCGCTCTGAAAGGCACAGGCCTGCATGGAGTCCCATGTTTAGGGCTGCTTCCACAATCCAATACCAACTGATTCACTCAGTCAAAATATCTGTTTAATATCATGGAAATCAAATAATCAGTTTATTGACTAGATTTTCCACTTCTTTTTCTCGTGAGATTGAATGGGTGAATTAGAAATATGTTCTAGTTCATTTAATCTGGCAATTAAAGTATATTTAAATCAGTGACTGTTGAAATGTGTTTTTTAGCTCAATAATAATGGATAATGAATAAATTATTTTACTTTCCAACTGCTGTTTTACCATTTAATGTGTAGTCCAAATTACCTCCAAAGAAGTTATAGTAATGACTCATAAACTATTCTGTATGAAAATACTTAAGAAATTATCGAACATAAACATACGCTCTGGCAGTTCTCTTAGAAGATTATTGAGTTTGCTTTCATTCTTCCAGAGATAGAAAGCTCACTCTCTAACCATAACAGTTTCTTGAAAGCTGATATATGCGCGCTCTGTTCTTTCACTCACCACAATTTAATTACGATTAATTTTTTTAGACAGATCACACTCATCTTTGAGGGACTAATTTCTATTATTAATTGATTAATTAACTAATGGCCCTTTACTTTGGATAAGCATGATTTAAAAATCATACAACTTTATATCCTCTTTGTACCCTGAGATTTTTAAGCAACTAGCTCACAAAATTTCCCAGCTACATTTAAGCTCCCCAGATTAGGCTTCATGAAGAACCGGGCATAATATTTAGTAAACAGGAAATGATTGATGGTAATTTCATTAACAACAATTAAGTTTGCATATTTATTTCAAATGAAACCATGTGTTTAAAAGGAATTTTTATCATAGCTTGGAATGTCTGTGATTAAGGTGTGTGAGACTGAATTTTGTATTTCTTTGGTTTTCTTTTCTGAGCAGCACTCCAAGCATTTAGTATGTCTGACATTTGGACAGAATCCCAGGATTATATGAGTTCTCGCCTCTGTCCTGCTACCAACCTTAAGTGAATCATATCTGTGAGCTCTCATTTTTCATCTATTAAGTCAAAAGAATATTGCTTGTTTATCTCACAACCTTGCTGTAAATGTGGCATGAGATATCTGTCATATTGATTATTAAATTTAAAAGCTACATAAACCTGTGAACCTCTGTTAATGTGCTACAACAATGACATAAAAGACAGACAGTACACTATAGTGGTTAATTACGTTGTCTCTGCTATCAGACAGATCTGGATTTGAGTCTTGGCTCCACAATCAGTAGGGCGACATTGGTCGAGTTATTTATTTTACCTGAGACTTAACTTCATTAAAATGGGAACGCAGGTGCAGAGTTTCTCACTGAAGTTTTTTTATTGAGAATATGCTTCACAACAGGATTTTAAGCTAGGCTTATTTAATGTGGTAATAGCTCTTCCCTGTTCACCAATATTCGTTTAGGAGGTAACTTTACTGCCTAGAAATATTGATTCTCCTTTACAGAATCCCTCAGGTGTAGTTGGTTGCATAAATATTTCTTCGTTTTCCTTTAATTTAACTTTAACTGTGTACCAAACTTCTAATATTCTGTTTTTCTTCAGGCCAGAGGGATTCCAAGGCAGAATTCCCGAGATAAATGGACCGAAGACTATTAGGTCACGAAAGTATCAAGTAGTCACTGAGAGCTGATGTTTGTGCTGGAGCAGCTCTAACTTACCATAGCTATGTCCCACTAATAACCACAGAGCATCAAAATGGAGAGATTTTAAAACAATACAGGCATTATCTGAAGATTGCTTTCTGAGATCTGTTTTTTCTTCATTTGTTTCTTCAGGTAGGTGCACAAGATAAAATTAAAGTTGATAGTTTGCTGAAATTTCAGAATTACAAGGTTTTTCTCTCTCTTTTACAATTCAATGTTTATTGACTACCTCCTGAGTGATAACTTCTAGTAGGGTAAAATTAAAATTTTTGTTTCAGGTTACATGGGTTGTTCTATATGTCCGGATTATACCCTGATTTATGGGAAGATTTTTTTGGGTCTGGATCATAGCATTTTCCAGAAGGAATTAGAACAACTTGGACAGTTGATTATTAGGTGGACTGCTTTGCAGTGTGCCTTGAAAGTCTTTGAAAACTCAAGACTACACCTGTTTTATTTCCTTCCACATCTCGTACTTTTGGCTCAGGTGAATTCTGCTGGTTGTCTGTATTTATTCAAGGATGTTTCACTTTGTATTGGATTTTCTACCCCAGACTTGGTATTATATTGTCCTTGAAACTACAGGAAAATCTACGTGACGCTAGAGGTATTCTAGGTTTCATGCTTGTGGATGAGCAGGTGTAAGAATGGGGAAGGAGTGAAGAGCGATAATATTCTACCAGTCATGTCAGGTTTGGTGAACACTCTTCTGGAAATAAAAATGTGTCATGGGCGGTGAGTCTCGCTTGATAGAAATATACTTTTTATTTATTTATTTATTATTTTTTTGAGGAAGATTAGCCCTGAGCTAATATCCACCGCCAACTCTCCTCTTTTTGCAGAGGAAGGTTGGCCCTGATCTAACATCTGCTCCCATCTTCCTCTACTTTATATGTGGGATGCCTGCCACAGCATGGTTTGATAAAGGATGCAGATGTCCATGTCCAGGCTCTGAACTGGCAAACCCTAGGTCGCTAAAGCAGAGCATGGGAACCTAACTGCTGTGCCACTGGGCCAGCCCCAAAAATAAACTTTTTAGATGACTTCATTCTACTTCAGTGTCTTAGAAGTTTCATTATTCACATGTAGAGAAAGTCCTTTGACGTTCACAAAGTAGTGAATTAAAAATTGTTAGGGAAATATGCATACTTTAACAGAAGGGTTGGTTTGTAGAAAGCATCAAAAATTTTCCGATGGGTCACTGAATCTTGTTGGACACAAGTCGGGGCAGGGAGAGTGGAGTCAACCAGTGAAGGTGGAGAAAACAGAAATGAGAGAGGCTTTCAGTGATTCGGCTTCCTCACTGCCAGGATTACACCGTGCTCCTTTGTAATATTGTGCTTTATTCCTTCTTGTTCTCACAGAATTAGTTGGAGGAATGAACAGGAACTTTGGTTCCTCTGGTTAAAAACATAAACTCAACGTGCAAATTCACTACAGAATTTTCAGAGTTTGATTATTTTTGCAGTGGACAGACAATAGAGATGTTGATAAATATTTATTGCTTACTTGTACTATTTCTTCAAGTGTGTGAGCAATATATTTGGATTTTATTGGGTAGATCACAGACTTTTTAGTGATAAGGTATATTTAAAAATGAGTTTCTTTACAAATGCTTCCACAAATATACAAATAAAGTCATCAGATAAAAATCCCTAAGAATATATTCTACAATAAGTTAAAGGTTTTGGAAAGGGAGACAGCAAATAAGTAAAACATCATTAAAAAATAGTATTCCAAGAGATTGTTTCATTTGGTCAGATGTCATCAATACCAATTAATACAAGCATCCCAAAGTTAGTGTTACAAATTTTGTGGGGAGTAAAGAGTTGAAAAATATCATATTTGTTTCAATTATTGCTAACCGGTACTAAAAAGATAAAGGAGTAATAACAAAGGGAAGACTCACCCAAGGAATTAGAGAAAGACAGGAGTTTGTGAATATCTTTGCAAACATTTTGATCATTTTGAACTAAGCAAGATAAGTAGAAAAAAAGTGATGAATAGTGTAAAACAGCTGAATATTGACAATTTGCTATCTACTTTTGACTATTTCATGTTTTAATAGGGAAAGGCAATTTTCTCATGTAGAAATAGCCAATGATATAAATAATTTACAAAACAAGCATGCGTTGAGATATTTGTAGGTATCAAAAGAAGGACATGGAAGGTGAATCCATAGTTCAGGTTAGAGAGAGTTTAAAAGATGAAGGAACACACTTAGTATGTCGATGATGAGTGAGGGGTATCACCACGCCATTGCTTGTACACTGCCAACAGCACATAGCTTCTATCGCTGCTGCCATTTCTAGCTCCTGCTTCATTTAATGAGAATCTAAGGATTCATTGGAAGGAAGTAATGTAGCTCTGAGCTGCAGTGAGAAATGCTTTAGCATGGGAGGTCTGGGAAGTTCACTGAACTGAGCATTCAGAGATGAATGGGCAAATAAGAATTAAAGTTGCTGTGGAGGAATCTGAAACATAATGAAGTATGCTTCATAAGAAAATAAAATAGGGCATAAATATTTAGTTAGCCAAATATTTAGCCAATAAATAATAAAGCAAAACTCACCCGGGTAGTCGGGTGCCTGGAGGGAATGTCAGCACCAAATTTCAGGAGCCAGCCCCATTGCTTGTGCATCCCAACCTCTCAAAGACAGGGATTTAGGCAGTGACCCTGAGGTTAGCCTCCTTAACACAGCTAGTGTTTCAACAGGGCTGCCTATTTGTTAGGTCTCTATCTTTTCTAGCTTGCTTTTCCATATTCTTCTATGGGAATGGTGCTAGCTGAACTCTCTATCAATTCTTTTTTAGTAATATTAATTAAAATAAGATACACATATGTGTTTCAAAATTCAATTTGAATTCACATTATCCTTTGAATGAACCTCCCTTAGACTTGTTGAAGGCTTATGATAAAGTAACAGGAAAGTTGAGAGGGATTAATTCACCCTGTCAGATGCTTAAAACCTTTTTTGATTGACAACGTAATTAACCCTTCTATGGATAGGATCAAAAACGTTGGACAAAATATTACATACCAAGGTACTCTTATCATCAGACTATCCATCTATCCACCCATGCACTGATAAACATTTATTGAACACTTACTATGGGCCAGAATTCATTAATAAGATGCTATCTCTCCTTAGGGAACTCATTGATATGGTAGAAGTGACATACGCAATAGTCAAATGTCAATTATAAAGTAGTATCATATAATTATGCTTGCACAACATGACATGAGCGTATAAAGAAATAAGCTGTCAATTGCAGCTGGAAGAAAGAGGAGGCTGTCTTTGAGGCAGTGTTGTATGAATTGTACTTACAGGTGAGAAACAGCAGAACTCAGAGAGCGCATGTTATCAGTTCAGTCACGAGAAGCAAGCAAGCAAGCAAGCAGACAAACTAACATTAACAAACAAAAATTGGGTTATCCAAGTAGTTTGAGAAAATTGGAGAGTACATTTTTGGGGTAGGGGAGAATCAAGATGTGATACTGGGGATAGATAGAGAAGAGATTGCTCATATGAAGGAGTCTAAACTTTGGTGAAGGAGTAAACGTCCTTGAAGTTTAGGCAGGATGTAATCAGATGACTCTCACAGAGACTGCCTTTTCTCTTTTCTCTTCCTCTCTTAATTGCTTACTTCTAGTTCTCTTTTCTCCTGTTTTTTATTCTATCTCTGTCACTTCCTTCCCTTTTCCTCTCTTGTTTAAAATCATTTCCATCCTTAATCAATCAAGAAATGCACCAATTAACACCAACATACACAGACTTTCCAGAAGAAGACGGTATTGAAAACATAAAAATATAAAGGTTGCACCTCAAGATGGACTCCTTGCTGAGAATTTTTGTTATACTGATAGTTTTGATTTTTGATCAGAAAAGAGTTGATCACCTACTAGTAAAGTTTTGTTTTATTTTTTCCAATATTTGTGCTGTATTTCTTCATTTAACATGCTGTGACTCTTGAATTTTCACTTTCGCATTTTGAAGAAAGCATTTTTTTTTTAGTAATAAATGTTAATTCTTCGTAAGTCATCCAAAAATGCAGAAAAAAAGTTTTTAGGAAGTTAAAGTCAAGTATAATCAATCATATTTTACTACATTAATAATTCCTAAAAGGGAGGCATTTGTTCTTTACGATGTTTTTATGTGCAAACGTACAGAATCTTATTTTTGATTCTATTATGCAAGATGTTTTCACTTTGAGTCTCTGTTATGTACAGCTGTACCATTGTTTTTAATAGCTTCATAGTATTTCACGATATAGCTGCATTATAACTTGATTAAAATTTCCTGTATTAATTTATATTTTGGTTATTCTTTGCTATTGCTACTGTATAATAGTGCACTGAATATATGAATATATATATGCATATATATATCAACAATGTGCAAGTAAGCTGTGGGATTTCCTTTTGGTTATGATAGTTCCTCCATGAATTTAACCCTCTGTTTAGGGTTTGGGGCCTCAAGTACCGTTGTTATTGTCTATATTTGGACAATTTAAATTCTAACAAATATTGCTAACCCCCACTCTCACCAATCATGCATAAGAATTCCTATTATAAGGACACCTTTGAACACACTGGGGTTAATCTCTACCTCTTTCCTTTTCTTTTGTCTTTACCAGTCTATTAGGAGAAAACAATAAGGCAAAACAAAGTTCTTCTTTTAAAATTGCATTTTCTTAATCATTGGTTGAATATCTTTAAAGGAGTTTAGTAATCATTTATAGTTTTTCAACTGTGGGTTACTTGTTTTTGTATTTTTCTTTTCCTTTTTAGTTTGAACTCCCCATTATGCAGTCAGTGCACTAACATATTTTAGCATAAATTGCTTACATTCTTACCTAATGACGCTATTGCCTCTTTTTCTCCCATTGTACTGTATTAGTTGAAGTCAACTGATATTTAGTTTTAAAATACTGAATTTTAGAAAATAAAGAAAATAAGAAAAATAAGGAAAAGCAACAAGATCAACCATTTATTTTCATTACTGAGAGAAAAGTATTGGTAATTTCCTTTTACTGTATTATCTGAGTCTTTATATAAATAAATAAAAAATATAAATAAAAATATAAATATAAAGAAATAAAACAATTATTTCCTCATCTTCTAAATTGTGATCATACTGAATATATGTTCTACATTTCAGAATAGACATCTTTTAAAATCCACAAATTACATGGTCAAAATGTAAAAACAACTGGTAGCTCTTTGTAAGTGACATCCATTGTCATTCACCGCTGTGATTGTCCCATCATCCTCTCTGATTCAATTATGCTCTATTTTTCCCAGCTGTTAGCTATAAAATTCTCCATCCAGTGCCCTTCTGTCAGGTCTCCCTAGCGTCACCCCTGTAATGTTTCGTGTTGGCTACCGTACCTGCTCCACATCCGTAATCCTCAGGATGCCAATTACTGCCTAGACAGCAGCCCTCAAGACTATTCTTGGCTATAGTGGATCTATAGTGCTCCTACTTGCTTATATGGTGCAGGGTTGTACCCAAGCTGGAGCCTGGGCATGATGTAGAGTGGCATAGGGAGAAGTGATGACATGAGAAAGAATGATTGGCAGTGGTGTGGGGAAAAGTTGAGGAAAGCTTGGTGGTGGCAGTACAAGTAGGGGATCCATGGTATTCAATTCAGGTATGGAATAAGCGTGAACAACCTTTGGTTATGAAAAGGGAAAATAGTTCAGAAAAACTTACAAGAAAACATAAATTAATGTATTAGTTGAATTCTGTGAAAGTGATACCTGACTATTTTTGATGTATTGAAATACCAATTTCATATGGTTCAACCTAATAAAACATGTATGTCCAAAGATCAACAATCTGTTGCTTATTCTTTATTTCTATTTTCTAGGCTTAATGTTTTTTAAATGTGTTTTCTAACATTTTCTTTTGTAAGCTGCTCTTTTTAATTAAAGGTTCAGTACATTTTCATATTTTTCTACATATAAGGTTGAATGCCTTTCCCAGTTTGATGTAGTATTATACTGTAATTTACAGCACTATTGTATTATGATTAAATACCTCATTCTTTGGATTTAGGTTATTTCCCATTTTTTTCTTTTTATAAATAATTGTACAGGACTTGTCCCAATACCTAAATATTTCAGCTTATCTGCTGTTATTACTTTAAAAAAATTTTGTCATGGGAATCTTAGTAATAGGGCAATTTTTAAATATTTGATATGTATTTTGAAATTGTGGTTATGGGGAAGGTGTATGAATTTATACTCTGAATTGCAGAGTATGAGAGAGTCTGTTTCCTCACAGCCTCACTCAATTTATCCATATATTTTTAACTCTGATATTTTTCTACAAACATAATAGCAACTCCATATTGTTTCATTTACATTACCGTAATTACTAGTGCATTTGCTGTTCTTCATATGTTGACTATTTTGATTTCTTATTTTGTCAAGTGTTTATGTCTTTTTCATTTTAAATTTGGTTTATCGTTATATTTAACAACTATTTTCCCACATTTTTTTTTTGGCTTAAAAATCTATTTTCAAATGAATATAAAAATATTTTCATTTCAAAAATTTAAATTTTTGCATCTGAGTGTCATTTTTTTTTCTGCATGATTTGCACATGTGGGGATAGCTTAGAAAGATTTTTTTTCACACATAAGGATTATCTAAAAATAATCCCATATTTACTTTTATATTTTGTTTCTTTTATTTTTATTTAAATAGCCATTAAAAACTCATTGTAGGGACCATTCTGGTTGCATAGTGGGTAAGTTCATGCACTCCGCTTTGGTGGCCCAGAGTTCCCAGGCTTGGATGCCAGATGCAGAGCCATGCACCTCTTATCAGGCCATGCTGTGACATGCGTGCCATATCTAAAGTGGAGGAAGATGGGCACAGATGTTAGCTCAGGGCTAATCTTCCTCATGAACAAATTAAAAATAAATAAATAAATAAAAATAAAATAAAATAAAAAAGCTCATTTTAGTTACTGTTTTAAGTTAAGGGATTCTATTATTTTTGCCAAGTTTGGTTAAGTTATGTCAATACTATTTGTTGACAAATTCGTCCTTTCTACACTGATTTGATATGGTCCTGAGATAGACTCTTAATTTGTCTCTCTTTCTCCCCTCTCAATCCCTCTATTACATTCTTCACTTCACAGTTATTATAAACTTTTTAAAGCACAAATACGATAGTTCCCTGTTCTGCCTCAATGGTTTTCTATCATTTCTAAGATAGAGACTAAATTCTTTACACACCCTAGAGAATTCTGCTCTGATCAGACCCTTCCTGGTCTTCCTTTGTTTATTACAATGTGTTCTGTTTCTTTATGCTTCAGAGGGTTCCCCATGACTTTCCTCTGGGTATATCACTCTTTCTGTTCTTCTTCACTTATTTAACTCCTAATCATCATTTCTATCTTAGCGCAAACATCTTCTTCCAGACCAGGGTGGATGGCGCTACATTGAGCTCTTATAATTCTCATAACACTTTGTTTTATTCTTCAAAGAACTTAATACCATTATAATCATCCAGTTATGTGATTAATCATTTAGTGTCTAGCTTGACAACTATACTACAAACTACATAAAGACAGGGTATGTGTTTCATTCCAGAATGTGGAACAGTGCCAAGTACACAGAAGGTCTTCGCAGCAGCTGCTCAACGAACATTTCTTAAATAAATGAACTATTGTATGACATTTTCAAGGGAATTTTGTGACCGAGGGTGAAGATTTTTCTTTAATATCAGAATTTGAAAACTGATGATGTCTGCTTCTCTCAATAGCTGTGTTGTATTACCTTATAGTTATTTTGATTTGTTCCTTTCAGGTAACACAAGGTCAATGAATAAAACAAATTACTCTCCCGTGACTGAATTTGTGTTCCTGGGACTTTCTACCTCTAGACCAGTGCAGCATCTCCTCCTTGCCTTCTCTATGGCGTTTTATATCACAATTGTTCTGGGAAATCTCTTTATTGTGTTTATGGTGATCTTTGACCCTCATTTACATTCCCCCATGTATTTCCTTTTAGCCAACCTCTCATTTATTGATTTGAGTTTTTCTACCCTAACAGTTCCTAAGATGATTTGTGACCTGTACTCTGGGCACAAAACCATATCCTTCCAGGGGTGTGTTATCCAGATATTTGTCCTTCATGTCTTGGGTGGGTCTGAGATGGTGCTGCTCGTTGCTATGGCCCTGGATCGATATGTGGCCATATGTAAACCCCTCCACTACCTGACTGTCATGAGCCCACGGATGTGCATTTTACTTCTTTCTGGAGCCTGGGCTATTCGCCTCATTCACTCCGTGGCCCAGTTAGCTTCTGTTGTCCATTTGTCTTTTTGTGGTCCTAATGAGATAGATAGCTTTTACTGTGACCTTCCTTGGTTTATCAAACTTGCCTGCACAGACACTCACAGAATGGAATTCATGGTTACTGCCAATAGCGGATTCATTTCCACGGGCACCTTCTTCTTATTGATTGTCTCCTATATCTTTATCCTGGTCACTGTATGGAATCACTCTTCAGGGGGTTTATCCAAGGCCCTTTCTACTCTGTCAGCTCATATCACTGTGGTGGTTTTGTTCTTTGGACCATGCATCTTCGTTTACGTGTGGCCATTTCCCACAGTGCCAGTGGATAAATTTCTTGCCATTTTGGACTTTATGATTACACCCATCCTCAATCCTATCATCTACACACTGAGGAACAAGGACATGAAGATGGCAATGAGGAGACTGAGTATTCAACTCCTGAGTTTGAGGAAGATCTCCTAAATAACTCACAAGACCACAAATTACTTTGTGCATTTCAACCAACTTCAAGAAACACTAATGCTTAAATAATTATACAAAATTTTGGACTGTTGTTTCTGAAGTAACCATCTTATAATATTCAGAATATATAATTTATTACAACGTTATATTAAATTATTAACTTAATTCTCTAACAAATTTGTTTGGCAACTGAACTAAAGTTCCAGGAAATGTTTATGGGAAGTTGAAGAAAAGCATAGATTACAGACTTAGAATTGCTGAAAACGTGGTCTCAGACACCAGACTGTCTATATTCAATTTATCAATTGAATTCAATTAATTGAATTTATTAAATATATTAAGGCTATATACTCAAACTTTTGAAAGAACTATATTTTTATATATTTTATGAAAGGCAAAAATATGTGTGAGAGAGGATTTAAAACCTGGAAGAAAAAAGAACACAGTGGGAGAAGTGGAGTAGACAACAAATGGATAAGGTAGTGTTATAAGGGGAGATTGCCATATGGTAGGGGGCAAAACAAGAGAGAGAACCTCAGAGATAGTATGTTTCATATATTTGGCCTGTAGTTACTACTCTCACCCTTGCTTGGCTCCATTCCATTGGACTCAAGCCCTATCCAGTTGGCCAGGGCAGGGAAATTTATATATATGTTTTATATATATATATATATATATATATATATATATATATATATATATAATATGTTGCTATCCAATTTTTGAAATTGTAGCTTAATGTTTATGACTTAATCAATCAATCAATTTTCTTTAAATATTAACTAGATATCATGGCTGGTATTATTATCATGCAACAATTACTCTGTCCAAATTGTTTGCTGACAATTTTTCTCTAGTAACTAGTCTTGCATAACTCTTCTCTTGCTCGAGACAAGGGGCCCAAGTGTGTGTGTGTGTGAGTGTATCTGTAGAAATTCTGAAACTAATTTATTTATATTTTGTTTTGATAACTAAGAGATTGAGCCAAATTCATGTTAAATTATGAAAGGACTCTATGTCCTGACTATCAGTAATCCAAAATTCTCTCTATTATACAATCAGTAATATTTTATATTTTTCCTGCGCAAGATTATTTTGTTGCTTAACATTTGTGTTTGTAATGGATTCTCCTCATGAACATTAAATTAAAAAGGACAAACATAAAGCCACATTTTTGCTTCAGGAATTTATTATACTTTTGAAGCTAGCAGGAGAAAGGAAAAGACGACTTAAGTTCTAATCTCAAACATTCTGAGAGCAAAACTCAATCACCTGAAATATTTCAGGCTAAGCAGAAAGAGATGCATTAGAATCATAACCAAAACCTGTAAGGGATATATAAAAAGAACAGACACATACCAGAGTGTACTGAGACTTATAGAAGCTATAGTCCAGATTCAAACAGGCTCAGTGCTTGATTGTATTGAGGTGAACGCACTTGAACATTTATGCCTCATAGAGTAGAAGGTAAATAGTCTCTAGAGGAACACACCAAGTCAGAGCTATACGGTCTTTTAAAACACAATGCATAAAATATATAAAATAATTACGGAACATGCAAAGAAGTGGGGACATGTAACTCATGATTAGGAACAAAATAGTTAATACAAGCAGAACACAGACAGCTCAGTTATTGAATTAGTGAAGAGTGTAAAATAACTCATAAGTTTTAAAAAGTCATTAAAAAGTTGAAAAACTGGAAAAAACAATGAAGAATATCAACAGATAAATGGAATATCTAAGAAAGGATCAGATGATATCTTAGAACTGAAAAAGAAACATATGAAATTATGAATTTAAGTAGGCTTACAAACAGACTGGACACAGCAGAAGAAGATATCTGTGAATTCAAACACAACTCAATAGATATTAGCCTAATTGATGTACAGAGATATAAAAGGTAAAACAATTAGAGCATATACAGATATATTATTTTCATATCTATATATGTCTGCATACATACATGTAGACATACACATGGATAAGCAGGAATTATTGTTTTTGAGGGTTTAGGCCTCAGACTCTATTGGGAATGTTGCAAAGTATGCAGAACTGTGTTATTTTTGAAAAGCAATGTATAATTTGAGGTATAGCTGGCTCCCTGGATCTCAGATAGAAGGCTGTAAGCTTGCATACCTTTTTGAGGCATAGAGTAGGAAGAATTTTTAAGTAAATTTTGTCACATGTATTCAGAAACAATTCACCAACTTTGTACATAATCTAATTGTTTGAAGGCCATCTGAACACCACAGTGAATTAGGTGGATAGCTTATTCTAAAATTGGACTTTCTGACCTACCTTCATACCACTTTACCCCTGCTTTTATCTGGTATAGATAATGAACCCCCAATCCATTTATAAATAGAAAGAGAAGGAGCAAAATCTCCAAAAGTTGTTAGTACATCCTTCTTTGTATTGAGCATGGATCTTCTAAAGACAATTACACTGTTTCACAAATGGCTAAAACTTGACGCTGAGGGAACAGTCCTCTCTCTAGATTATAACTATAATTCAATTTTTTTTTCTGACTATGATAGGGAATACTTAATGATTACCTTTATAGCTGTTTCTCCAGATAAGGTAGCTAGAGTGTTAGCTAATTGATAGATTAATTCGTTCATTTGTAAAAGTAAAGATAGAAATATTCAAAGCACTGAATTATTGACAAAAACTAGAGAAGATCTATATGAAATGCTTTGCTCAAAGAAATGCTTAGCTTAACAGAAAATTTCAGAATGTGGTGTTTGGTACTGAAGTAGCAACACTGGATAAGTCATGTTCACATTTGTATTAATTTCAAGTCATCCTTCAGCACGATCAAAATCCTAGTCATAAAGACTGGCCAAATTTCCCAGGCTGGAAATCTTTTTGCATTCAATGATCAATAAGTGATTGTTGAATATAAAAGAATTTACACAAAGCTTATATCTGAAGATACACATGATTTCCATATGTCAATTGGGGAATGCTTTCTAGTCCCAAGTAACAGGACAGGTGTGGCTAACTTAGGCAGTACCCTTGGACATTCTGATAATATGAGCTCTTGAAATACCCACAGAAATGCATATGCTAACATTGTAGTCTCTTAATGGCATTTTTAATCTCTTTGTTTCTCAGGGTGTAAATGGCTGGATTTAGGAGAGGTGTGATGACTGCATAAAATACAGCAAGAAACTTGTCCACCCAGGTGATGCTTAGTGGCCACAGATAGATGAAGATGCAAGGCCCAAAGAATAACACCACCACTGTGGTATGGGCAGTACAGGTGGAAAGGGCCTTGGACGCCCCATCCTTAGAGTGAAGGCAGACAGTAAACAGAATGAAGGAGTAAGAGACCAGCAACAGAATGAAGCAGATGGTTGCCAGTACCCCACTATCAGCATTTATCAACATTTCTTGAATATAGGTGTCCGTGCAGGCTAGTTTGATCACCAATGGAATATCACAGAAAAAGCTATCCAATTCCCTGGGTCCACAGAAGGGCAGCTTTATAATCATAGCTAGTTGGCTTATTGAGTGCACAAAGCCAATGATCCATGATGTCATCACTAACCCAATGCACATTTGTCTGTTCATGATGCTGGTGTAATGGAGTGGTTTGCAGATGGCCACATAACGGTCGTAGGCCATTGAAACAAGCAATACCATCTCACCTCCTCCAAGGAAGTGTCCAAAGAAAATCTGACACATGCAGCCTCCAAAAGAGATGGTCTTGTTTTCCTTAAGAAAGTCTGTGATCATTTTAGGGGTAGTGACTGAAGAAAGGAAGAAGTCAATGAAAGAAAGATTAGCTAACAGGAAGTACATAGGGTAGTGGAGACGAAGGTCAGTGACAATTAAGAGCACAATGAAGATGTTGCCTAAAATGGTGATCAAATAAAGAAAAGTAAACATCACCAGGAGGAAGGCCTGGAGCTCCCACGAATTGCAAAGCCCAAGAATAGTAAATTCAGACACCATAGACTGGTTTACTGCTTCCATTTAGTCCAGTTTGTTCTAAGTTCATCTGAAGAAAAGACATGAAATTAGATTTTCTGAATAAACAGTGTGTAAATCAGAGGATTTCTTATACATTCCTATCGGATGTGTATACTAATATAATCACCTTGGGGAAGAGTTTGGCTTTACCTTGTAAGTTCAACATTCGCACATTCTATGACCCAGTAATTTCCCCCTCATTTACATACACAAGGTAAGTTCTTGCATATGTATATACAAAGAAATTTACAATAATGCCCATAAAAAGGACAATGGAACATTATTCAGAACCATAAAAAATAAAGTGTGACTGTATAAAAAGATAAAGACGTATCTTAGTAGGATATAATAATGATGAGAAAAAAAGTCCAAAAGGGATCCACTCAGCATAATTTTTATAAGATGAATATCAATAGAAAAATGACAGAATACTTGGCAGGAACTTGTACGGATGATAAAACTATGTAGAAAAAGAGAAGAAGTAAAATGTGAGTAAGCTCAAGTGGTGGGCAGCCAAGTGTCAGCACGAGGATGAGAACATAAGCTGTTGTATGTTATTATCAATTGTTTAGAACCTGAATTAGATCATGTTCTCATAAGTACAATTTTATTATAAAATAAACAAACAAAAACACAAAATGAACATGGAAACATGGTGAGAGTATGCTATGAATCAGAAATTACGATCAATTCAATACTGTAGTCCTAAGGTAAAATAAGATCTTTTTTAAATGACATTTTATTGTTTAGGGGCTGTAGGATAGAACAATACTTTCTATATATAAATTTGAAAAACTGAAACAATATTTAGCACATTCTTGAAGGGTAGTTTTTTTTTTTTTTCTTTGAGGAAGATTAGCCCTGAGCTAACTACTGCCGGTCCTCCTCTTTTTGCTGAGGCAGTCTGGCCCTGAGCTAACATCCATGCGCATCTTCCTCCACTTTATATGTGGGACGCCTACCGTATCATGGTGTGCCATGCGGTGCCATGTCCACACCCGGGATCCGAACTGGCAAAACCCGGGCCCCCGACAAGCGGAACGTGCGAACTTAACCACTGGGCCGCCGGGCGGATACCGAAGGTTAGTATTTTCTGTTAAAGAATAAATAAATGAATCAATAGTCAGTTTAAGAAAAGAGATATTAACACTAATCTTTACTAAATGACAAAATTTTTTCACCCATTTTTCTCTCTCCTCCAAGTTTTGCTTCTCCTTCTCTTTCTTTTTGCTTTCTTTTTCTCCTCGTCCTCTCCACTTCTTCCACTCCTTCCTCTTCCTTCTTCTTAAAAATTTCTGGATCTCGAGAGCTTTGCCATTAAGGATCAATTATCTCCAATAGCCACTACTAATTCTTGATGACTGGTGTTCATAGCCTTCATGGCTTCGTTCAAAGCGAGGAACCAGCTATATAGTTATTTTCGTTTTCTATGTAACTCAGAGCTACGCTAAACACTTTCAATCACTGTTTCATACACATGATAACAGCCATACTAATTTTACTGCTGAAGTAACACAATTAATAGAGGCTCTATTAGAATTGGCTTCTGAGAAGAATGTTGGTGTAGAGAAGAATTTAATTTGGTTGAGAAGAAATTTCCTTTCTATGAATCAAGAAAAATAAATAAAACTCTTCCTAAGAATACATGTCCTATGAGAAGGTAATTGACTTAAAAAGAAATGTAAATGGCCAACACATGTACGAAAAATATTCTCTGTATCTACAGTAATTCTATTATTGCTCTTGGCACTAATTGTTTCAGGTTTTCCTCTAATTTAGTCTGGGTTTACCCTCACTGTTGTCTATAATTAAAGTTGTTGTTGATGTTGTTGTTTAAATCCACTGGAGTTATCAGATACCAGGGGTGGAAATAAGAACAGAATTAGAAAATACTAAATGTAGGACAGCCTTTTAATTTTTTCTAGTATGGTCAACGAGAATTTATTGAATACTTTCTTCTGCATATTCTAATCCCTTTTGGGTGCTTCAGATGAAAAGGAAATAGACTCTAGATGCCGCAGGTTACACCAAAGAAGGAAAAGGCTATGCCTGCTTTCTCACCTAATACTTGCTTTACAAGTTATTAATATTGTTTTAGCTGAATTACAAACTACAAAACATTACTACTGAAATAATGTCAATAGCCATATTAATAATACTGTTATAATGAATTTTCAAGCATGTCTAGAAAGGAGAGTAAGTCTCCAGATTCCAAGAATGTAATTGTAAAATCAAATGGCTGAATGCAGAACTCACCAAAGAGAATGAAAACTTAGGAAAAATAGTTTTGTTTTTGAGGAAGATTAGCCCTGAGCTAACATTTGCCTCCAATTCTCCTCTTTTAGCTGAGGAAGACATGCCCTGAGCCAACATCCAGGCCCACCTTCCTGTTTTTATGTGGGATGCTTACTACAACATGGCCCAACAAGGGGTGCATAGGTCCACACCCAGGATCTGAACCGGCAAACCCCAGGTCTCAAAGCAGAACATGAGAACTGGACTGCTGTGCCACTGGGCCCACCCCAGGAAAATTTTTAAAAAAGAAAATGAAACAATTCCATTTTTTTTTTGAGCTGCTATTTCAGGGTCATTTGAAAGCTACTTCTCTCTGTCTCTCTCTGCGTCTCCGGTCTCTCTCTGAATACCTCCATGTGTTAGAAACTTTCACTCACACTAACTTAATCTTCACAATAACCCCATGAAACAGGTCTTATTATTCTGAGCTTAACTCTCAGTTTAAACTGTTAGAAGTCTCAGTGCTGAGAAATAGCATGACTTGAGTGCTAATGTCTCTGACTCCAGTCCTTCTCCTCATGTGGTATCATCCTGTGTCTCTGTTCACTTCCAAGAGCATAATTCTGTTTCCATGGTAACTATTGACTGTTATACCTTTTGAGAGATTTCGCTCCGTATGTTGTTTCTTCCTGAACTAAAACATTAACAATCCATTTTCTCCATATTTGGAAATTTCTGTTATTTACAGTTACACATCTGTGCCTGGAACAGTCCCTTAACTATAGACCCTGATGGTTGTGGCGCTGTGAGAACATGAATACTTCCTCAACCAGGGCATTTAGGGAGCTGTGAGACAGAAGAGAAGGCATTCTTTTTGAAGGTGTAGGAAGTCCAGAAGTCCAAAATGTAGCTGGAAGAAGAAACTCTTGCTATTTCTGGAAGCTATGCAGCAATTCCAAACCATCCCAAGTAGTATGTATGGACAAATGGAATCAAAACATTATGAAGTTGTCTTAAATATGGTAGAGAAAGAGAATTAAAGGGAGAAGTTAAAAAATTTACAGAGTATAGACTATACCTTCTTACTGGAGAGAAACCAGATTTGACCATATATTTTTCCATGGGTAAACCATTGCCCATATTCTAACTAGAAACTGAAATAAAATCATATTGCATCAAGAGAAATAATCCATTTCTTTGTGACCAGTGTTTATGGGAGAGTATGAGGCATATATTCACTGTAGAGAGTAGCCTCTGGGGTAGGAAACTTTCAAGCTACCTATGCTACTTTCCTTTGGGACTTCTTAATTTCTGAGTTTCTTTGAATTGAGAGTATCATCTGAAAGTGTGTCTTTTGTCAAGATTAAAGATGGACCTGGTGAATACAGTTATTAAGCGCCAATTATGGAAGTTAATCAAAGTTTTAAAACATTTCTTTGGTTAACTTTCATTTTTTAATAAAAAACATTATTTCAGGACTAAAGTTGCCATTTACAGTCCCAGCAGAAGTGAGATGACTTGGGTGGGTGGGCAGGTTACAAGCAGCAGAAAGAGATGAGCTAGTCACTCATGTATGCCAACTGTGCCTATGACAGAACAGCCAGACTTGAACTGCTGGTTTTGCGGGGTTTTAATGGAGAGTAGAGAAATATCTGAAAGTCTCAAAAATTTCTGCAGTTATGTGAGCAATTTTCTAGGTTTAACACTGAGTAAAATTGAGCATTAATGGTATATTTCTAAATAATACAACAATAGTGGAAGACTGCTTTTATTTTCATTTTGTTTACATTTAAATTTCATTTAAAATAATATCATTTTCATATTCATTTTATTTACATTTATTTTATTATGCAAATTCAATATTTATTGATCAAGATTCCAACACTTCAGAGGTTTGAGAATGAAATATGATAGTCTGTCTCTCTCTTCCCTTTCCTATTACTTTCTTCACCAGAAAAAAAAAGTTCACATTTTCAGTTTCCTTCCCATGCATTTATACACTTATATGGGTGTATGTCCACATATTTTGGAAAAGTCTTGTTTATTTTTGAATATTTAGGATATGGAAGGGTACTTTAAATTTCAATGTATTTAAAATCAGTTAAAGGTTAAATATCTTTTGTTCAATGGTAATGGTTGCTTTTAGAAAAATTAAGGGAACATTTATTTAAAATAGAACTTCTTTTTTGTTCAAAAGCAAAGAGACATTTTTAAAGTGTTGTCTTCACGCTTGAGGAATGGGTACTTGGAGTTTAGAAAACAAATGTGGAAAGACAATGAGGTACAAGGGTAGGATTATTGGGAGTGACATTAACCATGTGATTGGGGTCAGTAATGTGAATGCACTGGTCTACTTGGCTGAAGGTCAGGCCAAGGACGGTCTGTGTCTTGAGACATAGCATAGACATCTCTATATTAAAATTTAGTTGATTATGTTTAAATAATGGAATCCATGGGTAAACCAGTAAATAGATTATTCAAGTTGAATTGTGTGAATGTTCTAGACAATATGGGGAATGCAAGTATATTTAAATCTGGCAACTACACTAAAATAACTGAATATGGAGAAGGGCATGGTCACACACCTTCACCTCAACTGCACACAAATTCCTCTTCTCTTCTAATTGTTAGAGAAATTTTGCTAAAAACATTTTACTAGTCTTGAGTGATGAGGGACTCCTGACATGTTCCAAGCATTTACCTAAACTTCATAGTCACTGTCCTTCTATTTGGAACAGTCTATGTATGTATTCTAAGAGTAAATGCATCTTGCGTTTCAGCTTCACCAACTAAGGAGAGACAACAGTAGAGGAAGGAGTCAATCTGTTCTATTGAGGCAGGTGTTAATGTTTTATTCTTTAAGAAGGAGAAGGGAGAAGTTACCTCATTAGATCTTCTTCACCTATCCCTAGGTAAAACTGAAAGAGTTGAAAGTCCCAGAGACACTCACCCAGGAAGATGAGCATTTATGTAGCAAATGCCACTGCATATATCATCTGCCTGAAGTGGGTCCAATCAGGCAAATGGAAGTGATTTCAAAGGACAGGATAGCATGGAATCATGATAGAAGTTGAGAGCAATAATTTTTGGTCATATTGATAAACTCACTTAACAGAGATTTTAATCACTCATCAACCACCACCTGATGTTGACTCAAAAGATTCATTCTTAGTGGGACTGAAGGATCATTCTGCTCATCCGGGACATGAGGATGCTACTCCTGAGACAATATTGTAATTAGACATTATCCTTCTGAGACTTGTGGCAACATGCACAGCTGACTGTGGAGGTACTGGAACGCTTCCTGGCCAGTAGACCAGCCACATTGCATAAGGGTGATGATTAAACTGGAATAACTTCCTGCTAGGAGCAAGCAATGTAACTACAACAGCATAAGCCAAGGTATAAAACACATGTGCACAATCCAATAAGACTCAAAACTTGAACGATTCCTGTTGAGATTTATATTATTCATTAATGTTCAAGGTGGAAGAAGGAGGTGAAGTTTAAATAATTATGTATGCAAACGAGTTGTTGCCAACTTAAGAAGGCTTACATATATATATATATATATATATATATATATATATCATAGGGGTTGTTAGTAATTTATTGGGAAAGAGAGGTAAACATTCATATCTCAAACCAGGATGCTGGATTATGTTAGAGCTACTCTAAGACCACTGACTCAATAAGAATTATAATTTGGAGTCAAGTAATTATTGCACAAAAGGAAATTTCCTTATATAGCAGTAGGTAGATTTCTTGAATGTTGGTCTGGATCTTCTCCCTGACTGATGGTGTGAAAAGTAATAGGCTAGTGGCACTGAGGTTCCTGGTCATCAGACTGCTCATAATTCTCTGCTGTGCTGACCACCTAACATTAGATGGGCCTCCATAAAGTAATAGGAAGGAAATTTAAAACTCCATTGTTTTATTTGGTTTTATTTTCTTTTACATAAACTGCTTGTTTCAAATAAAACCAGAAATTATTAAGGCAACTTAAACTGAATCTGTTCCCTTACCAATATTTGAAAAACATTGTCTTTTTTGTTTATTTTTATTTTTTGGTCTTGACTAGTTCATGTGGCCAACTAGCTTAAAAATCTCAATGGCTTTAAAACTGTACATATATACTCCTGCAGCTTCTAGGCAATGGGGTTCCTAACCAATTATAATGAGAAAGAAATATAGAAAACCTCAGCTTGATTAATATAATTCTAAATAAGATCAAGACATCTACAAGCTAAAAATTTTTGTACAAGGGTAATGAACAGGGAAGAATTAAGTGGTGAAGTAATGGATGGGTTCCACTTTCCGCATTTTTAATAGTACTGTTTTAATCATTTCTTCTTAGACCCTTAAGAGATAAGAACTTCTGCGTTGCTATGCATTGTTTTACCCCAAACTTCAACTTCTTTCCAGCCAGTTATGGAACCCTGGGATGTAAAAGGTTATGATTTCTTCAACCTGCTGTTTTCAAAGCAAAGTTTTTTGGTGAAATCCCACTTGCTTGGTGCTCATCATTTTCTATCGCATCATCTTCTGGCAGTCTACACAAGGAAGAGACTGAACTAGGACTCTGTCTTAGAAGAATGGCTACATATAAATACGCATAACACAGATTCCTTGACTTAAAGAATGTATTATTAGGTTGGTAAGTCAAAACTAATAAATAAAACTTTGAATGGCAGAAGTTAGTATACAATTAAGGGCTCCAAAATTGAGAGCAGTAAAGGATTGATATGGGCAGGATAGATTGGTGAAAGTGCCATGGAAAACATCAAATTTGACTGAATGATGGGTAGACTCTGCAAAGATGGAGGAGGAAAGGAATGTGATTTCAAATAATGGGAACCTTATTAGCCTGGTGCATGAAAGACGATAGTGAATAGGATAGACCAAAAAGCCCAGGCTTTGAAGACAGGCAGCTGTAGTCTGAAACTTAGCTGTATCATTTGTGAACTATGGGAACTCAGTCAAGTTACAAATTCTGAGCCGCATATATTTTTGTATCTAAAATGGGATTACTTATATTTACTTAGTGTTGATTTATTTATTTATTTTTGTGTATTTCTGGACAGTATCTGTTGGCGTTGCAATCCAATGTACACATCAGGATAGATGCGGAGAGGGCTGATGGCCACTCTGAGTTTATTATAACCAGGGTTTCAATATATACATAGCTTACATCTGTTAAACATACACAGGTGTTCTGGATGAAGTAATTAGTGAATGCCAAGAATTCTTAGTGATTTCTCAAGGATCCCTCCCTCTGCGTCAGTTTTGATATTATCATGTTATTGCTGTGCTCGTATGTTTTTATCTCGGAGCAGGCAAGGTCTCTTAGGCAACGGTCCCTCCTGCTTCCGATATCGATATCGTTTCTCCATCTGTGCCCTCGGGCGGCCGCCGCCTGTCTTAGGTTGCACCCCCCCCACCCCCGGAGGTCTTACCCGTCATTGGCTAACCGGCCTTCTCACCTCTGGGTCACAGTTTGTTGGCAAGCTTTTTCCTGTGATTTTTAACCCTTCCTGTGTCAGGGGCAGCTACAGTATCCAACCAAAGTAGCTTGGGTAAACAAAGGAATGCATAATCTGTAAATGGTGATAATAGTGCACCAGATTTAGTTTATACATCACATCAGATATGCACTCTTGCCTATCGCTTGCTGGAGTATTCATAACAATGACTGCCTTTGCCTATTCTACACAACCAAGGGCCCAATGTGGTTGCTTCTATAGGTCCGTCGTGTCTCTCTCTGGCATGATAAGACATTATATTGTCTCCTACTAACACTTCACTTTGGAGTTCCCACCTCTTGGCTCCTGTCCTGGTTTAAGTTTCATTCTCCCGAGAGGAGCTTGAAATAATAACTTGTGTGTAGGTATTTATGTGAGAAGGGGATCTCTGCAGGTAGGAGTGAGGGAGCAAAGGGGATGAGACAGGGAAGGAAGAAAAGCCAATATAAATGTAATTTGTGTGTGTGTGAAGAAGATTCACCCTGAGTTAACACCCATTGCAAATCCTCCTCTTTCCTTTTTGCTTGAGGATGATTAGTCCTGAGCTAACATCTGTGCCAAACTTCCTCTACATTATATGTGGGATACCTCCACAGCATGTCTGTGAAGGAAGTCTGTACCCAGGCTCCGAACTTGTGAACCCAGGAATCCAAAGGTGAGCATGAGGAAATTTAACCACTTGACCACAGGGCTGGTCCCCAAATGTACATTTTTGAGGCTACTAAGGAGAGCAAATGTTTATGTCATGTGCTCACATGTGCAGAGCAATGGTCATAGCACTAGAAATACTAAGTCGACCTTAGAGTTCTGAGGGGGAACTATATATCAAACACATTCTTACATAAATAAATGAATAATTGAAAGCTGTAGATAACTTCTGTGGCGGAGAAGTACATAGTGCTGTGAGAGAGTAAAAGAGGGAATAATTTGGATTTGGAACTCAGAAAAGTGTTCATAACAAGTAAGATCTATGCTATTCCTTAAGTACATACAGATGGAAATCAGGAGTTATTTTAGAGTGCTAGTAACTAACATCCATAGTATTTTTGTATTCACATGTGCTTTATCATATAAACTTATTTTATTTTTAGCTGAGTGTAAATAATTTGCCCAAGATCACAAAGCTGTTAAGTGGTAAACTTGGAATTCAAATCCAGGCAGCCTGACTCAGAGAATCTGTGCTCCTAGACACTATACTGTGAAGACTGGAGAAAAAATGATAGAGGAGACCAGAGGATCAAAGAATATTATGTGGAAACGTACTAGGAGAGCCGTTGATGATTGCCTTAATGGTCTTTGTTCTGCTCATTCAATGGATAGCAAGGACAAAAGGTGTGTGTGTGTGTGTTTGTGTATCATATGCAATGAAGTGCTGAGTACAGTGAAAATTGAAAAATTCTGAGTGAGGATACCTATAACAGATGCAATCAAAGTCAAAGTCCTCATGGATGTCTACAAGGCCCTATATGACCTGGCCCTTCTTTAGTCCTTTGACCAATTTCCTACTAACCTGTGCTTCACTGACTCTGTTCTATTCACATTGGATTTCTTGCTGTTCCTAGAACATGCTAGTCATGCTTCCACCTGATGACCATTGCACTAGTTGTGCTTCTAACTGGGACATAATTATCCTAGTTGTCCTTAGGTGCAAGTACTTTGGATGTAAAAGAGTATGCTACAATTCACACACTAAGTTTTTGCTCATTTTAAACTCTCCAGGTTAGATGTTATGTAGAACTTCGTCTGAAATTTTATAAAATGAGAATAGTTAATAACAATATAATGAACAAAAATCAAGCTTGTTAGAACAATATGGTGAAATGGAGCTCTTATAATAGTATTACATGATGTAAGGATGTGTGATATTTGGTGTTCTGTGGGTGTGCATTGCTTCTCTGAGCAACATTACAGCATTACAGACACCAGTATGTCTGGATTCAGTTAAGGAACAAAAAGATCACTGAAGTGAATCTGAAGGAACACAGATTCTAGTCCGTTTTATGCTATTAACTGGATGTAAGTGACAACCTTATTCCTACACCTGATAGGGAAGAATATTGCATTTCCATCTCATCGTTTTGTTAGAAAGAATAAGTGAGATAATATATGTAAAAACACTCAAAAAAGTTAAAAGCCAAATAGACTTGTGAACTCTCATTGGTATGTTATAGCAACGATATAAAGGAGGCAGTAGAGAGCAGGGATTAAATCCATGGACTCTGAAACCAGATTGTAATTGTGTTTGAATATTGGATCTGACTCTAGCAGAGTGACCTTTGCCAACATATTTAATTTCCGTGTATTTAATATTAGTATCCCTAGAATGAGGATTGCAATTGTAAAAATGAGGTAAAAAGCAGGTACAGTGCTTTGAAGGATATTCCATGAATATGCTCCCAAGAGAATTTTGAATAACGATTACTAATGAGTTTGTTAATAACTATTCCTTTTTCATGGATATTGGTCTAAATGATAATTCATTTAAAATAGGCATTAAATGTTTGGAGATGCTGATTTTCCTTGAAGATATTTTGCTGTCATATTTTATTAGACATAGTTTCCTTTGCTTTCCATTTACTTTTTTATCCAAACTTCTAATATTTTTTTCTTCTCTTAATGCCACGGGAATTAAAAGTGGAGCTCCCATGATGAATGCCCTGGGGACTCAGGTCATGGAGCCATCAAGTGGTCACCAAAAGCTGTTGTTAAGTTGTTGTTAGAGCTGGAACAGTTGTGAGAAGCTCTAACCATATAGATTGAAGAGGGAAATACATCTTAAAAGGTCCAGTAATAGTGAAAATTCTGATTTCTGGGGTTCTTCTTTTTGGTCAGGTAAGTGGGGATGTTATAATTTAAGTGAATAACCTGCTAAAATTATCAGCTATTTTCGTTATAAAGGTAATGCATACTACCTATTGCACAACATTAAAAATCAATCTCTCTTTCTCTCCTTCCTTTTTTCTTATCTCCATTTCTATTTTCCAATTCAACAAGCACTTATTGAACACTACTGCTGCCAGTCTTTCCACGGGGAAGTGCGAATTTTCATTTCAGGTGCATGAATTGCTGCATGTGCCTGGACTGTGCTTTGATTTACAGGGAAATTTCTGGGTCTAGATTATATTTCACCAGGGACAAGAAAGGACCTTGGAAATTGGCTAAATATGAATAGCTTTAGACATGCCATATGTTCATGGCAGTTTCTACGGTAGCAATTGGTTTAAAATTGTATTGGAATTAGTTTTTAATAGGAATAAGATGTAAAATAAAAGTCTTTGCCAAGAAAGTATTATCATCAATTATCCATGCATTTATGTACATACGCATGCCCACATCTATCTAACCACTCGCCTTCTCTCCCAACCTTTCAACTCTTATGCAGGCCTGGGTTTATGACTAAGACACAGTCCCTGTTCTCAAAAAACTTATAGACCTAGCAGGGGAAACAGAGAGACTCAAATATAAATTATACTGCCATTACAAAAGTATTACGAGAGGTTTGCAGGTATGATGTGAGAACACAGAGGAAGAATAGCTAATCCAGACAGGAGGAGAGAGGGAGATGTCCTTGAGTAGATGTTTCATAGATGGAATTTTTGAAATGAGAAGGAATCAACGAAATGAAAAAGATTTGGGATACCTTTAGTGCAGAATAAATAGTATGGGTAAACCTGAGCATTCGTTAAAGAACAAGCAGCGCCCTCATGGTTCATGAGGTTTGTGAGGTAGAGAGGCAAGATGAGAGGTTGGGGAGATGGGGTGTGGACAGATCTCAAGAGCCTTATACACCATGCTGAGTCGCTGGGAAGGTAGGAAAAGTTACTGAGGAATTTTGAGCAGTTAGTAGGTAAGAGAAGGCTCAAGAAATACTCTCTTGGTATAGGATCCTAGATGTCTCCTTTACAACCTTTATGATAGTCCTTCTGGCTTCTAGTTTTCTTTTCAATTTTTTCCTCTCCTTGTTTCTGTCCCTTCCCTCCTCCCTTCTCCTTTCTTTTCCTATCCCCTATCTTTCTGGTATCAATCAATTAAACAGATATATTTTTAGAAACTAGCAATAGACTGCAAAGAAAAATGAGATTTTTAGCATGGCAATGAATCTCTGAGAACATTTTCTAAGCGACCATTGTGATAGTTTATGACTAAACAGTTGTTCATGCATTTATAAAACTTTATTTCAATTTTTAAATGCTGATTTGAATGGTCTTGACATCCCCACAATCTGAATTTGAAGGGCTGTGCATTCAGAATCTATTTTGCACTTAAAAAATCATACTAAGTCAAAAGCATTATAAGGTTGTTTTAGACAATTTAAACAGTACAGAAATATAGAAGTGAGGAAGTTACATGAAAGTCACACATAATTTTACTTTTCAGGACTATTTATAATATTTGGTGTTCATTCTTACAGAATTTTTTATTCAAACACAAAATTTCATAATATTAATTGTGTACACTTTCTTGTTATTCAGTTAAAATTGAAATCTTTCCAGATCTGTATGTGTAGAACTATTCAGTTGATTTTAAGAGCTTTACAGTATTTCCTTGTAAATATGTACTAAAATGTGATTAATACCTTCACCATTGATTGACGTGTGTCAACATTGTATTATATGCTTATATGTGTATCTATTTGTAAATATATATGTATGTAAATACATCTGCTACACATACATACTATTTGCTCTTGTGATAGTAGTCTACAACTAGATTTGTACATTCTAATGAGTATTGTTGGTTCATAATCACTTCAGCATATATGAGTACGTTTTTTATTGAAATCTTGATCACACTGAGAATTGTCTTTCTCTTATCTGCCTCTTCTATGTTTATTGGTAAAACAAAATACAATGAAAGTCCTGATCATTGATGATGATGAGACTGGACATCAATAAATACGTTTATTTGCCATTTGTATGAGTTGATGCTGTTCCTGTTGTGAGTTACCTGTGCATGCCTTTCTACTTTTTAAAGTTAAATCTCTTCCTTGTGGAGTTAATATATTGACCTTTCTATCAAATATAATATTCTGTTTGATAACAGTTTTGTTCCCTTTGTGTTGAACTGTATCACAGTAAGATATTTTGTATTAATAAAGAATTTTTAACATATGGAAAATAAAGAAATAATAAAAACAGAAAAAAAACCAAATTTCCTAGTACTAAGAAAAAAGATTTCAGTACTTTTTTAAACTGACTTTTGTATTTGTTTTTAAAGTATTTTCATTCATTTTTTACAGATGAGAACATAAGGAATGTACATTTTTTTTTATTCTAGCATGTCCGCATTTCTAATCCAAGATATGGCACACTCAAAATCTTTGGAAAGAGTTGATTATAGGCCCTTTTAGATGTCACATCCACTGCCATTTACCTCCCTTAAGTCCCATTCTCCCTTGCTTCATCCTGCTGTATTTTTTTACCAGTTATTGGCTGTGAAATTCTCCATCCGGTGCCTTTGTGGGAGGCCCTCCTAGAATCATTCCTGTAGTGTTTCCTTCTGGCTACAATACTCACTCGACATCCATAACCCTCAAGATTTCCATCCCTGCCTGGTCCAACTTTCCACAAGTCTATTCTTGGCTATAATGAGAGGATGGTTCTCCCACCTACTTATGCTGCTTTGTTGCTGAGGAGCAGAACTGTGCCCATTCAAGAGCTTGGGCACGATGTGGGGTAGTAAAGGGAGGAGGGATGGCATGAGAAAGAATGATTGATAGTGATGTGGGCTTGGAGGAAAGCTTGGTGGTGGAAGTGCAAGTGGGAAACCCAGGGTATTCAATTCAGGTGTGAAATAAGCCTCCACAATTTGGTTTGATTGTTTAAAGATAAACTAGTTTAGAAAATTAGATAAGAAAGAAATAATTTAATATATTAGATTGAAATCTAAAATATTGGAGCTTAAACTTCTTTGGATCTACAGAAAGAATTGTTTCATGTGCTTCAAAGTAGTTATTAGATAGAAATACAGAGATAAACAATTTATTAATAAGCAGTAAAGAAAAGCATTCTTTCTATTTTTTTTCCTAGATATATGTCTTAAAATGAGTTTACTATAAATTTTTTTCTTGTAACCATATCTTTTTTATTCAAATGTACATTATTCACATATTTCCAAGGCACTGATATTTGTTTCTATATATGAAGAATAGTGCCATTCCCAGTTGGAATTAAAATGAATAATTTAATTCTCTATCGTGAACATTTAGGTTATTTCTAATATTTCTTTTTATAAACATTGTTGTAATAGGTAGCTCTATACCCTAATTTTCAGTTCATCTATTGTTACTACACTAAGCAAATATTCTTAAGATGGAATTCTTGGTCATAAGTTAAGGAAAATTTTAAACTTTTCGCATCAGTTTTGAATGTACCTTCTAGACAGATGTATCAGTTTTCACTACGATTATCAGTGTATGAGAGTGTCTATTTCCTCACAGCCTTATCTATGATAATCAATTTTTTAAAAACTTTGAAATTTGTTGGTGAAAATAGCACCCCAAGGCAAACTTATTTACACTTCTTGGATTACTAAAGAGCGTTTTACTTTTCATATGATTATTGACTGTCAGAATTTCTTCTTGTTTCAAGAAAATAGTGTATACATGTTTTGCTCATTTTAAAATTGGTATACCACACTTTTTTCTTTATGTATTTGGAGGAACTAATTTCGGTAAAAATGATAATCATCTTTGTGATATTTTACAAACATTTTCCACAGTGTGTTTTTACTTTTAAGTTTACGGTGTTTATATTTCCTTATAAAGATATCAATGCACATATGTATATATACACTATTTTTATAATTTTATGTATAATATGTTTTGATTTTAATATTTTGGATACTGTCAATTATTTCCTCCCTGATTTGTTAATAGGGGATAGGCTTAGAATGAATTTTCCATCTTTTTTTTCTTTAAATATTCCTATACTTTCCTTTGGTTTGTTTCTCCTTTTAATGTTTCTCTGTCTATTTGAAACTTTTCTGAGTTTGCGTTGAGAAGCAAAGATCTGCATTTTCCAAGTTGTACGTGTTGTGCCAACACCATTGGTTGAATAGTTCACCCTGTCTACACTGATGTGATACGACCCCGGTGGTTTCCTGAGAGGTCAATCTAAGTTTACTACAGCCTTTTCATTCCATTCTTTATGTTGAAGCTTTTGAGACTGTTTGAAAGCACAAATATGATCAAGCTACTGCATAAAATCCCCAATAAGTGTCTATTGCTCTTAGGACATAAGGCCAAGCTCTTATCATGGGCCCCTGATTCCATCCTGTCTGGCCTGTTACTCCAGCCTGATCTCCATCATTCATCCTCTTGCCCCATGGGCCTTCCCTTCTCAGAGTCTTCGCACTTGTCTTTTCCAAAGTCTGGACCACCCTATTTATTCTTCCGTGGTAACTCTCTATTTAGTAGAATCTGAAAATCACCACTGTGATGAGTCACATTATTCTCCTAGCAGTCTGTACTTTTCCTTCAAACCAATTATCAGGGTTGTATCTGTATTTAAAAGTATTTAATGTCTAAATACATCATTAGCCTGTAACTTCCTAAAGTCAAGATCAGTGGTTTAGCTCAGTACTTGACATAGTTCCAGGTATTTGGTAGATATTCATTAGGAGTATTAGTTATTCTCCTTAAGTATATTAGCTGATTGCATAATTAATGCATATGTTTATCAAAACACATTATGGCTGGTAGTGAAAATTTCTTCTTCTTGAAACCAGAATTGATAAAAGCTTATATCTGTTTCTTTAAATATTAATTTTTGATAAATTCTTTAGTTATTATTTTGTTTTCGGTTTTAGGTATCATCAGACAAAGCCAATGTATGAAGCAAATTACTCTCTGTTGCCTGAATTTGTGTTCCTGGGACTTTCTACCTCTAGACCAGTGCAGCATCTCCTCCTTGCCTTCTCTGCAGTGTTATATACAGCAATTGTTCTAGGAAATCTTCTTGTTGTGTTTGCAGTGACCTTTGACCACCATTTGCATTCCCCCATGTATTTCCTTTTAGCCAACCTCTCATTTATTGATTTGTGCCTTTCTACCTTAACTGTTCCTAAGATGATCTGTGACCTGTACTCCGGACACAGAACCATATCCTTCCAGGGGTGTATCATCCAGAAATTTGTCCTTCACGTCTTGGGTGGACCTGAGATGGTGCTGCTCATTGCCATGGCCCTGGACCAAAATGTGGCCTTATATAAACCCCTGCACTATCTGACTGTCATGAGCCCATGGATGTGCATTTTACCTCTGTCTAGTGCCTGGGCTATAGGCCTCATTCACTCAGTTACTCAGTTAGCTTTTGCTGTCCATTTACCTTTTTGTGGTCCTAATGAGATAGATAGCTTTTACTGTGACCTTCCATGGTTTATCAAACTTGCCTGCACAGATACTTACAGAATGGAATTCATGGTTACTGCCAACAGTGGGTTCATTTCCATGGGTACCTTCTTCTTACTGTTTGTCTCCTATATCTTCCTTCTGGTAACCCTACAGAAATGCTCTTCAGGTTGTTTTTCTAAGGACCTTTCTACTCTATCAGCTCACATCACTGTGGTGATTTTGTTCTTTGGACCATGCATCTTTGTTTATGTGTGGCCATTTCCAGCAGTGTCAGTGGATAAGTTCCTTGCCATTTTGGACTTTATGATTACACCCATTCTGAATCCCGCCATTTACACATTGAGGAGCAAAGACATGAAGATGGCGATGAGGAGACTGAATAGTCAACTATTGAGTCTGAGGAAGATCTCCTAAATAACTCATGAGAGCACAATTAGTGCCTTCTGTAAGTACTATTGCATACTCAGATGTTGAATGTTATACTATCTTGAGACGATTTATTCTCTTTAGTTCAGCATCTCAGAAAAGCTTGGATCATTCATTCCATGTTAATGGTCAATAATGTCATTATGTATTTAATTATTTATCTAAGGCTATGTAAAATATTTTAAGATTTTAAAATACTGATAATACACTTGTTGTATGGCTTATTTTTACTAGACCATAGAATCTTGAAAAGTTTTATGTTTCCAGCCACAGTGATGTATTTGCAGAGGTTCTGGTATACACTGATATTTTCATCTGTCACTGGGTTGAACATATTCTCATATAAAGACAATGATTGGTGCTTATAACAGTTATTTTTGGCAAGCAAAGCAGGCTTGTTTCTAAGTTGATTCAAGTGTGCTGTTGCTTCTTTTCCTTCTATAACTTTATTACCTGTGCTAATATGTGTACTCAGTTACATGAATACAATTTTTGAAAGATATTTATTCTATTTCATAAATTAAATCGTAGATTAAATATTGTCTAATATTTATATGTGCAGAAAACAATAAAGTAGACAAGTAAATAGTTAAACAGCTATTAATATTTTGACTGACATTTTAGCATGTGGTCACTAAGAGGGCAAAATTATGTCTCCTTCAAGTCTGATTTTAACTGTTTTCTTTAATTATGTACTGACAGTAAAATGATATTAATTAGATAGTATCATACAGCCAAAGAGAGTAGTACTAGATGGATATTGAAAAATTGTTAAATTAAAGAACTCAGATGTAATCCTTTCCAACAATGGATCCAACACAGCACTGAACACCTCTCTGTTCAAGAATGAAGCTTGAGCTTTTAGACTTACAGGGAGCTCACAACCGCACAACACAATACAATGCCTTCTGGAAAGCTTTATTTGTTGAATTTTCATTTTTATATTGAGATGGAGTTTGTTTCTCTATATTTGATATTATAGCCCTCATTTTGTAATCTGGAATTATGCAGAATAAAATGTCTTCCATAGCGTCTCCCCCTTTCATGTTTTAAAATGGAAATGATCCTATTATATCTTCTAATTTTAAGGTAAAATATTCCTACTGAGGCTAAACATATTGAAACTTCAATATTTTTAGGGAAAAGTTCCCATTTTGAAAATGTCACTGTATTTATTTATTATGAGGCAATAATATATGTATTATTAATAATGTGTGTGTATACGCACATATTCCCTGACATAGTCCCGCTGGTACTATCTTTAAAAAGCACATTGATGACTACTACTCTATTTCTTATTTATGTCACTCTATCCGCCTTACTTTCCTTGCTATTCCTAGAACATGGCAGTCACGCTTGCACCTGATGGCCTTTGCAGTAGTTGTCGTTCTATCTGGGAGATAGTACTCCTAGTTTTCCTTATGTGTAATTCCTCCAGTTCCTTAAAGTCTTTGTTTAAATATTACCTTCTCAATGATAGCTTCCTTATGCTGGCCATTCAATTTAATACTGCAAACTTCTTGAACCTACATACTCACCGTGATCTTACTTTTCCATACTGTTGATTTTTTTCCACTGTACTGATTAGCTCTAACACAAGAATGTACTTATTTATTATATCAATGTATAATGAGTAATTTGTGTTTCCCCCAGGTAGATCCTCAAAGATATGAGTCTTTATTTTTCTCTCTAATTTATCTCTTATAATGTAACAGTTAAAAAAGATGTGTAACATGTAGTCAATATCTGTGAAATTAAAAAGAAGAATAATTATGCTATATATTGTAGGCAATCAGAGTTCATAAAACATATGTGGTATTCTTTTATGGGTCATATCAATGTATTTTAGTTTGGATGTTGTGTTCTCCATATGGAGTAGACTTCAGGAATATCCTTAAGCTCATTTGATACAATAGAGTGACAAATGAGACAGCATTGAATATGTATAGACATGCCAATTATTAATAAACTATTCATGAGTTAGGGTGAAAAGAAATGGTTTATCTTCATCAGTTTTGAAAGTGTCGATTATAGTCAACAGGAGATATGTAAATGGTAAATCATCACTTGAAAAGCATGTAACATATGATGTCTTATTTAGTCAAGTAGATTCCATGTTAGCACAAAATTGAGTTATACCTCAAAAACAAAGTTGATGAGAAAGAATTAAAATATAATAGATACAAGTTCTGGTCAAAAGTGTGTTACTGTTTTTAGAAGAAAAAAATCCCTCTCATTGATACAACTAGCAAAGTTGGACAAAGTTTTAAAAAATATTTATCCAAGGAGATGAAAGCTCTGTACACTGAAAACTATAAGTCATTGTTGAAAGAAATTGAAAAAGACACAAATAAATGGAAAGATATCCATGATCATAAATTGCGTGAATTAATATTGTTAAATTGTCCATACTACTCAAATCCATTTATAGGTTAATGCAATCTGTATTACATTTCCAATGGCATTTATTATTAAAAAAAAAAACAAAACACTTAAGCATCATGGGAGTGTGAGCTCCCCTGGTGAACTCTCCCCTAAATGATATAAGGAAAAGGACATTCATATCCCAACAGAGGACATCCACACAACACAAAAGATATCTGAGGAGACCCATGCAGCCATATGTCAGAAAGTGGAGATGCTGGAGCCCTTCTCAGAGGAAGTGGAGTGGGGTAAAAGAAAGGTTAGTTCCCTCCCCAAAAGACTGCTATTCGGGGATTGCTTGTGGCCTCTCAGTGGGAAGGAAGGGGAAAGGGGGCACTCGTTCATGGGAAAATCATAGATCCTCAAGGTCCCTTGCAGTCTCGAAGAAAGCCCTCTACTGAGGTGACTAGCTATCGTGGGGTGACTTCATTAAGCCAACACCCCAGGATAGCAGATACTGAGAGAAGAGCGAGAAGCCCCTGAATGCACACAGGAGAAGAAAGGGTCCCTCCCCCCACCCACCTAGAGCCTGGCTTCAGCACCTGAGATCCTGGTAGAATGCAGAGGGCAGAATATGCAGCACCTGAACTTCACCCAGTGGTGATAGGTGGTAATGGTGATCGATGATACTATAATGTGAAAGAACAAAGCCATGACTTCCAGCAGTATCAAAAATTATATTAAATCTCCATACCAGAAGGAAAATGACAAGTATCCAGAAATCAATCCTGAATACACAGAAATATATAATTTAAATGGCAGAAGTTCAAAATAGCTACCATCAAAAAACTCAACATGTTAAAAGAGAATGTAGAGAAACAATTCAATGAGTTCAGGAGCTACTTCATAAAAGATACTGAAACTATAAAGAATCAATCAGAAATATTGGAGAGGAAAGACACAATGAATGAGATAAAACAAAACATGGATTCCCAGAACGCTTGAGTGGACATCGTAGAGCAGTGAATCAGCATAATCAAGGATAGACATAGTGAAATGCTCCAGATAGAGGAGGAGAGAGAACTAAGCCTAAAAAGAAATGAAGAACGTCTTTGAGAAATATCTGACTCAATTAGGAAATGCAACATAAGAATTATAGGTATTCAAGAGGCAGAAGAGAAGGAGAATGGAGCAGAAAGCTTGTTCAAAGAAGTAATAGTGGAGAACTTCCCAAACCTGGGGAAGGAGATGGAAATCAGAGTGAAATAGGCTATCAGATGTCCTAAATATTTCAATGTAAAAAGACCTACTGCAAGGCATATAGTAGTGAAACTGGCAAAAGTCAATGAAAAGATAAAATACTATAGGCAGCAAGGCAGAAAAACGTAACTTATAAAGGACCCCTATCAGGCTTTCAAGAAATTTCTTAACAGAAACCTAACAGGTTTGGAGAGACTGGAATGATATATTCAAATCTTTGAAGGACAAAAACTTTCAGCCAAGAATACTCTATCCAATGAAAATCTCCTTCAGATTTGATGCAGAAATAAAAACTTTTCCAGATAAACAAAAGCTAAGGGAGCTTGTAGCCACAGACCTGGAATACAAGAAATCCTCAAGAAGGTCCTCATACCTGAAAAAAAAAGAAATAAAAGGGTTACAAACCCCAGAATAAGGAGATAAATAGGTAGAAAAAGTCAGAAAATTGAAGCTATACATAAGAACAGGTTAGCAAATACTCAAGTATAACATTAAAAATAAAGGGAAGGAAAACACCAAAAAAAGGTAATCTTGTCATTTTAACCACTAACTCACAACACAAGATGGAATAAAATGTGACAAAAACAACATAGGAGGGGAAGAGAGAGGGGTCTGAATTGGTTTAGTCTAAGGAAATAAGAGGCCATCAGAAAATGGACTATCTTATCTATGAGATTTTGCATACAAACCTCATGGCAACCACTAAACAAAAAAGGAGAACAGAGACACAAATAATAAATAAGGAGAAAACTACGAATCCAAGCATAAAAGACTACACAACCCAATTGGGAGACCAAAAGAAACAGGATGAGACACAAAGGAAATTCAGGAGAACTAAAAAATGAGTGATAAAAGGGCAGTGTTAAGCCCTCATATATCAATAATAATTCTAAACGTAAATCAATTGAATTCTCCAATAAAAAGACACAGAGTGGAGAGATGGATTAAAGAATAAGACCCAAGAATAAGCTGCCTTCAGGAAACACATCTCAGCTCCAAGAACAAGCACAAACTCAAAGCGAATGGATGGAAGATGATACTCCAAGCTAATAGCAAAAAGAAAAGTAGGTGTTGCAATACTTGTAGCATACAAAGTAGACTTCAAGATAAGACAGGTAAAGAGAGACAAAGAGGGGCAGTTATAATGACAAAAGGGACACTACATCAGGAACACACATAACACTTATAAATATCTATGCACCCAACACAGGAACACTAACGTATAGAAAGAAACTATTAACAAATCTAAAAGGAGATATTAACAATAACACAATGGTAGTAGGGGACCTCAACATTCCACTCACATGAATGGATAAATCATCCAGACAAAGTCAACAAGGAAGCAGTGGAATTAAATGAAGCGTTGGACCAGTTGGACTTAATAGATATGTATAGAAATTAAAGTCTAGGACCAGACAGCTTCCCTGGAGAACTCTATCAAACTTTCAAACAGGATTTAATATCTGTCCTTCTCAAACTATTCCAAAAGATTAGGGAAGACAAAACACTTCCTGACACATTCTAGAAGCCAAAAATCACTGATACCAAAGCCTGACAAGGACAAGACAAAAAAGGAAAACTACAAGCCAATATTGCTGATGAATATGGATGCAAAAATCCTCAACAAAATATTGGCAACCCGAAAACAGCAGTGCATCAAAAATATCATACATCATTATCAAGTGGGATTTACACAAGGGATGGTTCAATATCTGCAAATCAATCAATGTGATACACCACATTAACAAAATGAGGAATCAAAACCACATGATCATCTCAATAGATGCAGAGAAAGCATTTGACAAGATCCAATGACAAGTTATGAAAAAAATTCTTAACATAATGGGGATAGAAGGAAATTACCTCAACATAATAAGGGCCACATATGACAAGTCCACAGCCAACGTCATACTCAATGGGGGAAAACTGAATGTCATCACTTTGAGAACAGGAACCACACAAGGGTGCCCACTATCAACACTCCTATTCAACATAGTACTGGAGGTGTTGGCCAGAGCAATTAGGCAAGAGAAAGGAATAAAAGGAATCCAATTAGGAAATGAAGAACTGTAACTCTCACTGTTTACAAATGCCATGATCTTATATATAGAAAATGCTAAAAAATCCATCATAAAACTATTAGAAGTAATCAACAACTACAGTAAAGTTTCAGGATACAAAATCAACTTACAAAAATAAGTTGAATTTCTATTCTCTAATAATGAACTAACTGAAAAAGAACTCAAGAATACAAACCCATTTACAATCGCAACAAAAAGAATAAAATATCTAGAAATAAATTTAACAGAGGAGATGAAGGACTTGTGCAATGAAAACTATAAGACATTACTGAAATAAATAGACGATGACATTAAGAAATGGAAAGAGATTCCATGTACATGGATTGTAAGAATAAACATAGTTAAAATGTCCATACTAACTAAAGCAATCCACAGATTCAACGCAATCCCAATCATAATTTCAATGATATTCTTCCTGGAAATATAACAAAGAATCCTAAAATTCGTAGAGGGCAACCAAAGACCCCAAATAGCTAAAACAATCCTGAGAAAAAAGAACAAAGTTGGAGGCATCACAATCCCTGACTTCAAAATGTACTACAAAGCCATAGTAATCAGAACAGCATGGTACTGTACAAAAACAGGTTCACAGATCAATGGAACAGGACTGAAAGCCCAATAATAAAACCATAAAACTATGGACAGCTAATCTTTGACAAAGGTGCCAAGAAAATACAGTGGAGAAAAGATAATCTTTGCAATAAATGGTCTTGGGAAATGTGGACAACCACTTGAAAAAGAATGAAAGTAGACCATTATCTCATACTATACACAAAAATAAACTCAAAATGAATCAAAGACTTGAAGATAAGACATGAAACCATAAAAATCCTGGAAGAAAATATTGATAGTGGACTGACATTGAACTTAAGTGGACGTTTTTGAATACCATGTCTTCTCAGACAAGGGAAACAAAGGAAAAAATTAAAAAGTGGAACTTCATCAGACTAAAGAACTTCTGAAAGGCAAAGGAAACTAAGATCGAAACAAAAAGACAACCCACCAAATGGGAGAAAATATTTGCAATTCATATATTCAACAAGGAGTTAATCTCCATAATATATGAAGAACACACACAACTGAACAACAAAAAAACAAACAGCCTGATCAAAACATGGGCAGAGGATACGAATAGACATTTTTCCAAAGAAGATATACAGATGGCAAATAAGCACATGAAAAGATGATCAACATCACTATAACCTATAACTTTAAGTATCAAATTAAAAGAAAATTCTCACCTTTGTGTGTTGGAACATACAAAGAATGTGATGACAAGCCAATCTCTGGATAGGGAAACAATTAGTTTCATCTCCACCAAGAATCAAGTTTGAGAGACTTTTTTTCCTTTTGTCTGCTTCTGCTAGGAAGGCTTTCTTCTAATTTTCTCTTTTTTTCAGCATCTGAGCCCTCAGCATGGCCTTCAGTCGGTCTTCAACCCTGTTCAGGCTCAAAGCCCAGGCCACCGTTCTCTCCCAAGTTCACAGTTCTATTTGTAGGCTCTCTAGGCAATGGTATTCTGTAGATGTTCTCAGAGTGAGCAATGCTTCAGTGCTGGTTTGCTTTCCTGGAATGGAGCTCAAGCTTCACACTTGGCCTCTGGTGTAATTTTTAACTTCCTTTTAATATCTGTCATTAATTAAAATGTAATTTTAAATGATTCTAGCAGTTTTAGATGTTTTGTAAACAGACGGATTCAGGATCTTGAGTGTGATGTACTGACAGTCACGAAAATCTTATATAATATTTTTTCAACTGAAATATAATCCCACCTACAAGCAAATGTGTATTTTAAATTATAAGTGGTTAAGATTCCTTTAATATAGGGTGTGCTATAATGTAAGACTGGGATGTTTTGTTTACTATGTAGAAATAGAGTTGGATATAATTTCTTAAAGAAATATTCTGGACTTGATTTGTGTCTTCTCTTGCATTTTCTTAAATTTTTAATGTGTTCATTCTCTTGTGATTTAATTATAGAGCTCTAATCCCTGCAATTCAATCATTCAGATATGTGAGCACCATATACTCTTGTATACTCTATTCTTTTTAATAGATATTATCTCATAAACGATGTGAATGTATTCCTTACTTATAGGTCAAATTGAGTATATTCTGCTACACTATGGTTATTTCATCCTTTCTTTATTCATTCAGTAAGTGTCTATGATACACTGTGTGCCAATATGTGCAATAGATACTGCACTTGTATGGAATTTATAGCTGAAAGACAAAGCTGACATTAACCTATAATTTCACAGTAATTATTATTACTTATTCAAAGGGTGAAATTAGCAATACGCTATAGTGAGTAAAATAAAGAAATCTAAACCTGCCAAGGATGAAAGATGTTCTAAAATTTAATATTTTATCTGGGTTTTATACTCAAAGAGGGAGTTAGCTGGGTGAAGAGATGATGGAAGATCATTCCAGGTGAAGGCAACAGCCTGGAAATATTCCAAAGATGATGTCTGCTGCTTTGGAGAACTTGAAAGAAAACCAATGTGATACAAACTTTATGAAAAAAAATTAATGAATTGTAACAAATTTCCAAGAGGCAGGCCATATTATGTAGGGTTTTGAAGGACAGTTAAGGATATAGAGAATACAAAACCAGCATCATGGTGGAGTGAGTTATTCCCTTTGCCTCTCCTCTTTAAGTTACAAACAATTGGACATCCATTGCCAGAAAGAGACTCCCTACAAAGCACAACAGAATGCCTAAGAGATCTATGCATCTATACACCTGAGGGGGGTGACTAGACCTCCAGGAGGGAGTGGAAATAGGGGAACAGCCCCTTCCTACTCCCCAAGCATCAGCAATCCAAAACACAGATCCTTAAACTAGAAAGCAAGCCTGTGAACAAATGCTGCAGGGACAGATACATCACTTGCAGCTTAGCCCTTGCCGCCTCCCCCACAACCCAGAGGTGGTGGGTGGACTACACATCCTGAGGATTTAGGACACAGAGAGGAGCCAGTGACCCAGCTCGTCCCTCCCTCAGCACTGGCTCTGTCTTTCTAACAGTGGAGACAGTATCCAAAATGTGGATTTCCCCAGCTTGGGCAAAGCATGTTTACCTGAGTTTTCAGAACACACATGCTCATACCACTTACCAGAAGCTGCACAAGTGAGCATCAAGGAAACTCACTCTGTGCTTAGTCACTGCTCATTGGTGGCAGGTGGAATATGTGAACTGAAGCTTCAGGAACCACAGCAGAACCTGTGACTTAGCTCTCACTGATGGCATCCTTGACATTTGCCTTACCAGCTGTGGGGGTTGCATACATGTCCTCAGGTCCCCAGGCCCCTGTCAGTCACTGTGACATTTGTGAACCCAGTTTTCCAGACAGCTGTGCTGCCAGCACCCTCAGAAAACCTGGGAGCAGTAGTACAGGAGGGCAACAGAACCTGAGCCCGTGGACAGACCACTGAGAGCTAGTGGGGGAACACAAGAGCCAAGTGACCCCAGAAACAGCAGAAGTGCTCACAACCTGGTGATCCCAATGGCAACAATGAGACTGCAGTGACATCATAAGCAGCAAGTCACCAGCAACCTTGGAGGCACAAGCAGCACAAGGAGAGCACTGATGATGCCTCTAACAGAAGAAGTGGAGGGTGGAAAGTGTAGCCTCTCAAATGCAACCAGATGCATCTCAGGATCAAAATAACCAAAGTTTTTCCCAAACAAGAAACGTAGTTACTACCACAAATGCACCAGATGAGGATGAATCCATCAAGTACCATGTAGAACTACAGTAACACAGCAGAAATGAAATGACAACTTTCCAGAAACCAAACATGAAGTCACAGAAAAGTGCAATCTAAATAACAGAGAATTCAAAGTAGCTGGCATGAAGAAACTCAACAAATTACAAGAAAACTCAGAAAGACAGTTCAATGAGCTCAGGAATAAGATTAATGAAATCCAGCCATTTGTGACAACATGGATGGACCTTGAGGGTATTATGCTGAGTGAAATAACTCAGAGGGAGAAAGTCAAATTCCATACGATCTCACTCATAAGTAGAAGTTAAAAACAATGACAATCAAACACCTAGCATTGGAGATTGGATTGGTGGTTACCATAGGGGAAGGTGGAAAGGGAGGATGGCAAAAGGGGTGATTAGGCTCACATGTGAGGGGATGGACTATAACTAGTTTTCGAGTGGTGAGCATGATGTAATCTACACAGAATTCTAAATATATTACAATGCACATCTGAAAATGAATAATTAATTAATTAATTAATTAATGAACAGAAGGAGCACATCATACAAATTGAGACTTAAAAAAAAACAAACAGAAATTTTGGAAGTGAAGAACCCAATGAATGAGATGGAAAATAAAGTAGAAAACATTAAAAATAGAGCAGATATTTAGAAAAGAATTACAGAGCTCAAAGATTAAATCTAAAAATGATTGAGGTGGAAGAGGAGCGAGAACTAAAATTTTTTTAAAAATTAAAAAATTGTACAAAAATATCTGAGTCAATTATGAAAAGTAACAGAAAGATAATATGTATCCCAGAAGGTGAAAAGAGGGATAAAGGAACACAGAATTTATTCAAAGAAAGAAATAATAGCTGAGAACTTACCAAACTTTGAGAAAAAACTGAGTATACAAGTACATGAAGCTAATAGAACTCCTAATTACATCAGTACAAAAGGATCTTCTCCATGGCATACTATATTAAAAACATGAAATTCAACGACAAAGAAAGAATATTAAGTGCAACTAGAGAGGAAAAAATAACTTAGAAAGGAACCCCCATGAGGCTTCTGTGGATTTCTTAGCAGAAAATATGATTTTTGAAAGACAAAAATCATCAGCCCTTTGTTTACTACATCCAGCAGTTATCCTTCAGATATGAAGGATAAATAAAATCTTTCCTAGAAAAACAAAAGCTCTGGAAGTTAATCACCACTAGACCTGCCTTACAGGAAATGTAGAAAGGAGCCTTCCTACCTGAGATGAAAATGAAATGGTTTACAAGATTTCAGCAAGGTGATAAGTAGACAGGCAGAATCAGAAAATTGCAACTTAATATCAGAATAGGTTAGAAAACAATTATAACATAAAGGCAAAGGGAAAGAAAGCATCAAAATTAACTATAATCAGTTCAATTTGATCACAAATTCACAACTCAGAAAAGAATATTTTATGACAACAAAAACATAGAAGGGGTAGAGGAAAAAGGACAGAACCTACATAGGCTAATGGAGATAAGATGTCTTTGAGATCTCTTATACAAACCTCATGTTAACCAAAAACAAAATATCAGAGAGGAGTAGCTAATCATAAATGAAAATATAACTGAGAAAAACATCACAGAAAACCACCAAACTGAAATGGCAGACAGAAATAAAAAAAAAAGAAGCTATGGAAATGTAGAACAACAGGAAAACAAAACATCAAATGGCAGTATGAAATCCTCATGTATCAATAATCACTCTAAATATAAATAGGTTGAATTCAGCAATCAAAACACAGAGTGACTGGATGGAAAAAACAAGGCACAGCAATATACTGCCTCCAGGAGATACATCACAGCAATAAAGACAAACAGACTCAGAGTGAAGGGGAAAAGATGATACTCCAAGCAAACGGCAACCAAAAGAAAGTGAGTGTAACTGTACATATATTAGACTTCAAGACAAAAAAGATAACAAGAGACAAAGATGAACTTTATATAATGATAAAAGGGAGATTCCACTAAGAAGACATAACACTTATTAACATATGGATCCAGGCATAGAACTACACACTGCTCATCAAGCCATGCTGTGGCAAGAACCCCCTTACAAAATAGAGGAAGATTGGCAACAGATGTTAACTCAGAGACAATCTTCTTCACAAAAAATAATGACAGCAAACAACAATAGAAAGCATAAATATAACTAATACCTCGGTCTTGGAGAAGATGAAAAATAATTGACAAGCACTTAGTGAGCCAGACTCACTAAGAAAAAAAAACAGAGGAGGTTTAAATAAATAAAATCAGAAATAAAAGAGGAGAAAATAAGTCATATACTACAGAAATCTAAAGGGTTATAAAAGCATACTATGAAAAGTTCTATAGCCACAAATTGGATAACCTAAAAGAAATGAATAAGTTTTTAGAATCATACAATCTCCCAAAACTTAATGGAGAAGAAATAGAGAACATGAATAGGCCAATCACATATAAAGAGATTGAAACATTAATCAAATACCTCTAAAAAAATAAAAGTCCAGGACCAGATGGCTTCTCTGGTGAATTCTTCCAAACACTGAAAGATTTAATCCCTATTCTTCTCAAACCATTATGAAAAATTGAAGAAGATTGGATGCTTCCTAACTCATTTTATGAGGCGGACATTACCCTGATAGTAAGACAAGACAAGGGCAACACAAAAAAAGAAAATTACAGACCAATAACACTGATGAACATAAATGCAGAAATCCTCAAAAAAAATGAGCAAACTGAATACAACAATCCATTAAAAGGTTCATACAACACAATCAAGTGGGATTTATTCCAGAGATGCAGTGGCGATTCAACACACACAAATCAATCAAACAATATACCACAGTAAAAAGTTAAGAATAAAAATCACAGGATCATCTCAATAGATGCAGAGAAATCCTTTGACAAATTCTAACATCCATTTATGACAAAAACTCTCAATAAAATAGGTATAGAAGGAAAGATATTCAACGTAATAAAGTCCATATAAGACAAACTCAAAGCCAATATCATACTCAGTGGTGAAAAAGTAAAAGATATTCCTTTAAGAACATGAATAAGACAAGGATACTTGCTTTCACCAATCTTATTCAACATAGTATTTGAAATTTTAGCCAGAGCAATTAGGCAATGAAAATAAATAAAAGGCATCCAAACTGGAAAGGGAGAAGTAAAACTGTCACTATTTGCATATGATATGATTCTATATATAGAACCCCCCCAAATCTACCACAAACTATTAGAAATAATTAATGAATACAATAAAGATGCAGGATACAAAGTCAACGTAAAAAATCAGCCACATTTCTACACTTTAATAGCGAAGTAGCAGAACAAGAAATCAAGAATACAATCCCATTTACAATTGCAACAAAAAGTATAAAATATCTTGGAATATCTTTAACCAAGGATATGAAAAACATATAGACTGAAAACTATAAGACATTATAGAGAGAAACTGAAGAAGATATAAAGCAATGGATAGGTATTCCATGCACATGGATTGGAAGAATAAGCATAGTTAAAATGTCCATATTACCTAAAGTAATCTACAGATTCAATGCAACCCCAATAGAATCTTAATGACATTCTTCAGAGAAATAGAACAAGAATCCTAAAATTTATATGGAAGAACAAAAGACCCCAAATAGCCAAAGCAGTCCTGAGAAAAAGGAACAAAACTGGAGGTATCACACTCTCTGAAGTCAAAATAGACTAGAAAGCTATAATAATCAAAGCAAGATGTTACTGGAAAAAAAGACACACAGATGAATGGGACAAAATTGAGAACCCAGAAATAAACCCACACAACTATGGACAGCTAATTTTTGAGAAAGGAGACAAGAATATGCAATGGAGAAAGTAAAATCTCTTCAATAAATGGTTTTCAGAAAATTCGACAGCTACATGCTAAAGAATGAAAGTAGACCACTATCTTACACAATACTCAAAATTTCACTCAAAATGGATTAAAGATTTGAATGTAAGGACTGAAACTTTAAAAATCTTAGAAAAAAGCATACGGAGTAGTCTCTTCAACATCTGTCTTAGCAGTGTCTTTTTTAATATTATGTCCCCCTAGGCAAGGGAAACAAAGGAAAAATTAAACAAATGGGACTACATCAAACAAAAAGCTTCTGCATAGCAAAGGAAGCCATCAACAAAACCAGAAGACAACTCACCAACTTGAGAAAATATTTGCAACTTGTATATTTGATAACCGATTAGTTTCCAAAATACGCAAAGAACTCATACAACATGAAAACAAAAAACAACCGAATCGAAAAATGGGCAGAGGATATGAACAGATATTGCCCCAAAGAAGATATACAGATAGCCAACAGGCACATGAAAAGATGTTCAACACCACTAATTATTAGGAAAATGTAAATCAAAACTACAATGAGATATCATCTCATACCCTTCAAAATGGCTATTATTAAAAAAAAAAAAACAAGAAATAGCAGGTGTTGTAGAGGGTGTGGAGAAAAAGGAACCCTTACACTGCTGGTTGGAATGAAAACTGGTACAGCCGTTATGGAAAAGGGTATGGAGATTTCTCAGAAGGACATGAAAACACTAATTCAAAAAGATATATGTACCTCTATGTTCATTGTAGCATTATTCACAATAACCAAACTTGGAAGCAAACCAAGTGCCCGTCAATGGTTGAATGGATAAAGATGTGTTATATACATACAACGGAAAACTGTTCAGCCATAAAAAAAGGACAAAATCATGCCATTTGTGACACCATTGACAGATCTTGAGGGCATTATGCTAAGTGAAATAAGTCAGAGAAAGACAAATACCAAATGATTTCACTAATATGTGAAAGATAGACAAACACATAGATAAAGGGAACAGATTGGTGGTTACTGGAGGGGAAGTGAGCAGAGAGAGGCAAGAAGGGGTAAAGAGGCACACACGTATGGTGACAGATGGAAACTAGAATTTGTTAGTGAACGCAATGCAGTCTATTTAGAAGTTGAAATATAATAAAGTGCACCTGAAATTTACACAACGTTATAAGTAATGTGATCTCAATAAAATGTTTTTAAATTATGTGGGTCTAAGTCTTAATGACACAAAATAGTTTTAGTCAAGCAAGTAATATTGAGACTTGAGCAATATTGGTGTCTGTCATTGGAAGAAAATATTTAAGGTTAATCATCAACGAGTATGGGATTCCCAATTGAGCATGCACTGCCCCGCTCCTTAAAACTCACAAACACATCAGATTTAGCTTATAATTCCAGTAAGGATTACAAGCCTACCAGGAGTAAATTTAATTGTAGTTTTATGTAAACGCTAAAGAAAAAGTTACATGATATGTTACATAAAATCAAGATGTATGATTCTACTTTTATTTATTGAAGATTGAATGTTAGCTGTGCATCCTTATATTTCTTGGAGCACTTGGTTTCAAGGCTGTTCTTTCTTCTATTGAAATTGCCCTTTTATTCCGCCCCCTAGGGATCTTATATTCACTATACTCTCACATTTCATGGTTTATTCTTACTTTTCATCTCATTGGTTCAAGAGACTAGAATCATATTTTTCCCATTGTTGTTAACATTATGCTAATCATGATTTGTTCAGACTAATTTATTTAATGATAATATAACTTTTTGAATGTCATTAACAATACTTATCTATTAAAACCATGTTTAATAGTATTCACCACATATTTTTTCATATTTTCTTCATCATTAATAAACATATATTAAATCCCTATAGAAAAGTATTCAACAATTTCATATGTGTATTTTGTTGCAGGTCACTAATTATCATTGTGTTATAACAGCATTAACTATAAATTTAAAATACTTTATTATTAATTTTTCCTGTGCTGGCTATGATTGAAACACAAGAAGAACAAAACTATGCATTATGTATAATCTATTCAAATTCTGTTAGCGTAGTATTTGAAGGTTGTGTTAATGATATAGTGCTAAAATCTAGAAGTTCTGTGTGGAGCTAACATGTTGGAACCATAATTTTCTCATGACCCCTAGCATTTTCTGATTTCTCAGTGTGTAAATAATAGGGTTAAGTAAGATGTGATAGCAGTGTAAAATACAGCAAAGATTTTATTGCCTGAAAAACTATTGAATGGCCAGGCGTAGATAAAAATACAAGATGCAAAGAACAGAGTGACCACAATGATCTGGACAGACAATGTGGACACAGTCTTTCAGAGCCCTCCAGATGATCTCTGTTGTATAGTGCCCAGGATGACAGTGTAGGAAACAAGCAGGTGGATGAAAAAGATAAATGAGAGCAGTCCACTGTCAGCAATGACAAGTAATTCCAGGGTATATGTATGAAACAAGTAAGCTTAATCACAAGGGGAAGGTCACAGTATATTGTCTATGACACTAAGGCCACAGACAGGAAAGTTCACTGTTAATACCATCTGGCTCATAATGTGTATAAAACCAATTATCCATGCAAGTATCACAACCCATCCTGCAACCTGTGGCTCATGACTGTCCTGTAGTGCAGGGGTTTACATATGGCTGTGTATCCGTCATAGGCCATGGCTATCAAAAGAGTCATCTCACTACCACCAAAGAAATGCATGAAGAACATCTGGGCCATGCAGTCCACATTGAGATGGTCTTATGTTCAGTGAGCAAGTCTGTGATCATCTTGTGTGTGGTGACAGTGGAGAGACATATGTCCAAAAAAGAGAGGTATCCAAGGAGGAAGTAAATAGGCGAATGAAAGGTGGAGCTAAATGTCACTGTGACCATAATGTGAATGTTTCCCAACACAGTAGCACTGTAGATCAAGGAGAATGTCACAAAGAAGAAAATCTGAAATTCCCATGGTGTAGAAAATCCTAGTAAAATAAATTCAGTCACTACAGATCCATTTTCAGATCCATTCTCTCCACTCAGAAAGGTTCTAGAAGTCCTTATATGCAAAGAGAATGAAGAAAAAAGCCATAATTAGCACCAATTTTTTTTATATTTCTATTGGATGATAATAGTTGGTGATATGAAAGCATATAATATTAAATATACCAGCACATTATTGTTTAAAATTTGAGGTTATTTTTGGGTCACATCACTTTGAAACAGCGTCTTATAGTTACGCAGTAAATAAAAAACATTTGAAGATTGGAAGTTTCATTTTCTGTGGTTTTATTCTGTCAAATGATACTGTTTTATCAATTGATCTCGACTTTGTCACTACTTTATTCATGTAGAAAAATTAGGTAAGTAATTAAATGAGTATGTATTTTGCCTTTTACCATAATTTTCTATACCTGTCACCCCTTGAGATTATGTTATTATGATATAAAAGGAATGTAAAACTTGGAAGAGGAGAGAACTGTATTGTCTAGTATTTCTGAAGTAGTTTACGAAGGTCATTCCATGGTTCTAAAACAAACAAATGTACACACACACACACAATTAGAGGCTAATTTATACATGAGAGAAAGTCCGAATTCCTTAAAAGTCACTTTGCATTTTTATTTTCTGATGTTTATTATACTGAGAATTTCAGGAAACATGCACTCAGCCTCAGATGTCTTTGAGCTTCTTTCCTCAGATCTTTATATTCCCATTGTTCATAGTGAGGAGCTTGTGTGTTGTGCCTAAATATACATATGTGGTGGCTTAGAAGTAAATAGGGAAATTATTCAATCCTAACACATAGATTTTGCTTTAGTTGTAATTTATCATACTAAGTCTTCTTTTCTTGGCTTTTTGGACATTGTTCATAGGATCTAGAGTGACCAAAAATGATCAAAAACAATTAAGTGATTCCAATATGCTAAGTTCTAAGTTTTTCGTATGCATTAACACATTTAATGTTCACAAGAATCCCATGAGGTAAGTACTATTATTATTCTCATTTTTCATTTAAGGAAACTATGACATAGAATTATTTAATGACTAATTTATTGTTACACATAAATCCAAGCTGGTATTCAAGCCCATTCAGTCTGACAGCAGAATCTGGGCTTATACCAATACCTCATAATGCCTCCAAAATTAAAGGCAAATATATTAATGGTCAAGTTATTAAGTATAGATTGAATTAATTTGGAACATATAAATGTTCCATTCATATGCAACATAGTAGATATGATTCAACAAGTGTGTTCAAATCAGTCTACGTTATAATTAACTGCATATTTTTTCTTATACAGAATGAATCAATCCCCTATTTCTAAAAGGAGTACAATCCAGAGAGACATAATTATCAAACAAAAAATAATAATAACCTTATTAAAAAATATTTAAATCAATAAACAGTGCATGCAACCTGTTAGAATTTTAAAAGAATGGAGACCAATTCCAAGTGACAATTTTCAAATACAACTTCAGTCTTGGTTGTTATTATCTTAAGATGCTTAAAAAGTAAAAGCAATTCTTATGGTCAGTAAACACAAAGGACAAAGCTTAGAGTATCTGTGCGAATTTATAAGAAGAATTAAGAGCAGAGAATAGGAAGAGTGGTTTATTTAGAAAAGGGATTTTATTAAGATATAAAGATGCATAGGATGTGTCTTCATTTTTCTTCAATGTTCTATAATTCTCTCCTTGTTTTAATTTCTACTCAGGCTATTGTCAAACTATCTTATCACCGTTATCCAACCTTAATTCCCTCAATTGCTTTCCTATCTTATATATTTTAAGAAAAGGATAATAACTACAAATTAGGGAAACTAAAGATGAAAATGATGTAGGTTCCTTAGGTCAACCTCCAGCAGTATACAGAATGAATGCTAAATGGTGGACTATGGACCTGGAGGAGCAAACATAGGGCCACCATCACACCACACCTCCTTTAAAAGGTTGTGTTACATGATTATCATGTGAGTGGGCAGGAATTTTTCTTTTGAGGCTTTTGTGACAGTAATTACAATAATTAGATGCACTTTGCTGAAACGATATAGCTACATAATTATTAGACAGAACGAAAAAGCCAACTATAATTTTGGAACAAATACCTTTGCTACGTGGAATTTTACAACGTATGACACAACAACAGAAAAACTTGGATATGAAATTAATACAATTAAGCATAAATTTATTAAGAAAGCTTTGTTTTGGCCCTTTATTTTATTTCATAGGGAAATCTGGCATTCATTTATGTAATGGATTTCCCAATATTTGTTTCTCTTACTTCTCTCCTTCCTTTCCCAAGTAAGCTTTCCAAAAATATTTATTTAGTTCTCAGTTCATACACCTGTTCTTATATTTTGTACTTATGTACTTACATTATGAGTGTTCAAAGGCTGGTGTTAATATAGATGTAGACAAACGTTCTGGAAGGCTAAACCAGAAACTGTAGTAGCTGCCTCTGGGGAAAGGATTCAGAGGTCTATAAACTCTTTGTACTATTCTTTGTCAAAAAATTAGTTACTTTTTCTATTTTGAGTCTTTTTTTATTGAAGTAACTTTGGTTTATAACATTACATAATTTTCAGGTGTACATAATTATATTTTGATTCCTGTGTACATTACTTCATGTTCACCACCCAAAGACTAATACAACCCATCATGACAAACACATGCCTAATCTACTCTTTCACCCTCCTCTCTCCCAACTTCTTCAATTTCTTTCAAGATGGTTTTACAGTTTTCAGTGTATACATCTTTTATTGTACACATCTTTTACCTCCTTGTTTAAGATTATTTCTAGGTATTCTATTATTTTTGTTGTTGCACTTGTGAACGTGATTGTATTCTTAATTTCTCTTTCTGCTACCTTGTTGCTAGTGTATAGAAACACAACTGATTTTTTGTATGCTTATTCTGTGTTCTACAACATTATTATATTTATTTATTATTTTCAAGAGTTGTTTGGTGGATTGTTTAGGGTTTTCTATATACTAAATCACGGCACCTGAAATTAGTGAGAGTTTCACTTCTTCCTTTCCAATTTGGATCCTCTTTATTTTTTCTTGCCTGATTCCTCTGGCTAGGACTTCCAATACTATGTTAAATAAGAGTAGTGAAAGTGTCCTTGTCTGGTTCTTGTTATTAGAGCAATATCTTTCAGTTTTTCTCCATTAAGAATGATATTGGCTGTGGGTTTGTCAGATATGGCCTTTATTATGTTCAGGTAATTTCCTTCTAAACCCATTTTATTCAGAGCTTTTATCATAAACGGATACTATTCCTGTCAAATGCTTTCTCTGCCTCTATTGAGATGATTGTGTGACTTTTATTCTTCATTTTGTTAATGTGGTGTATCACTTTGATTGATTTGCAGATGTTGAACCATCACTGGAATCAATCCCACTTGATCGTGAAGTACGATCTTCTTAATGTATTGTTCTATTTGATTGCTAGTATTTTGTTGAGGATTTTAGCATCAATATTCATCAGTCATATTGGCCTGTAATTTTCTTCTTCGTATGTTGTCCTTGCATGATTTTGGTATCAGGGTAACGTTGGCTTCATAGAATGAGTTAGGAATCTTCCTCTCTTCAATTTTTTGGAAGATTTTGAGAAGGATAGGTATTAAGTCTTCTTCAAATGCTTGTTAGAATTCACCAGGGAAACCATCTGATCCTGGACTTTTAATTTGGGCAAGGCTTTTGGTTACTGTTTCACTCTCCTTACCAGTGATTAGTCTATTCAAATTTTCTATATCTTCTTGATTCAGTTTTGGAAGGTTGTATGATTCTAACAATTTATCCATTCCTTCTAGATTATCTGATTTGTTGGCATGCAGCTTTTTGTAGTATTCTCTTATAATCTTTTGTATTTCTGAGGTGTCCGTTGTAATTTCTCCTCTTTCATTTGCGATTTTATTTATTTGAGCCTTTTCTCTTTTTTTCTTGGTGAGTCTAGTTAAAGGCTTGTCAATTTTGTTTATCTTTTCGAAGGACCAACTCTTGGTTTCACTGATTTTTTTCTATTGATTTTCAGTCTCTATTTCACTTATTTCTGTTCTGATTTTTATTATTTCCTTCCTTCTACTGATTTCGGGCTTTGTTTGTTCTTCTTTTTCTGGCTCCTTTAAGTCCACTGTTACATTGTTTATTTGAGATTTTTCTTGTTTGATGAAGAAGACCTGTATTGCTATAAACTTCCCTCTTAGAAGAACTTTTGCTGCATCTCAAAAATTTTGGCATGTTGTATTTTCATTTTCATTTACCTCCAGGAATTTATTTATTTCTCCTTTGATTTATACATTGACCCCATCATTTTCCATTAGCATTTTGTTTAATCTCCATATATTTTTGGCTTTTCTGATTTTCTTACTGTAGTTAATTTCTATTTTCGTACCTTTATAGTCAGAAAAGATGGTTGGTATTATTTCAGTCTTACTAAATTTATTTAGACTTGTTTTTTGGCCTAATACATGATCAATCCTGGAGAATGTTTCATGTGCATTTGAAAAGAATGTGTATTCTGTGCTTTTTGGATGGAATGTTCTGTATATATCTACTAAGTTCATCTGGTCTAATGTGTCATTTAAGGTCAATGTTTCCTTATTGGTCTTCCATTTGGATAATATATCCATTGGTATAAGTAGAGTGTTAAATTTACTTACTGTTATTGTGTTACTATTTCTTCTTTTACGTCTGTTAATAATTGCTTTATATATTTAGGTTCTCCTATGTTGTGTGCATAGATTTTTACAAGTGTTATTTTCTCTAGTTGGGTTGTTCCCTTTTTCATTATGTACTGCCATTCTTTGTCTCTTGTTACAATTTTTGTTTTAAAGCCTATAGTGTCTGATACGTATTGCTATCCCAGCTTTCTTTCACTGTCATTTACATGGAGTATCTTTTTCCATCCCTTTACTCTCAGTTTGTGAGTGTCTTCAGGTCTGAAGTGTGTCTCTTGTATGCAGCATATATATGGGTCTTGTGTTTTTATCCAATTAGCCACCCTCTGTCTTTTCATTGGAGCATTTAGTTCATTGATAACTAAAGTAGCTTTTTATAAGTATGTACTTATTGCTGTTTTGTCACTCTTTTTCTTCATGTTTTAGAAATTCTTCTCTGTTCCTTTCTTCTTCTCTTGTTCTATTCCCTTGTGGTTGAGGGCTTTATTTAGTATTATATTGGGGCTCCTTTCTGTTAACTTTTTGTTAATTATTCATTATAGGTTTCTGGTTTGTGATTACCATGAAGTTCATATATAATAAGCTATGTATATATCAATCTATATTAGGTTAATGGTCTCTTTAGTTTGACCCCTTTCTAAAATAATTTTAGAATTTTATAGAGAATATCTGCATACCAACAACTTAGCTTCTATCATTAAGTCACTGGAGAGATTCTATCATTCTGAAGACTGTCTCTTCATTAAATGACCCTGGGAAAATTGGGTATTCACGTTAAAAAGAATGAACTTAGGCCCCTTACACCACTCACAGAAATTAACTTGAAATGAATTAAATACTTAAATGTAAGATCTGAAACCACAAAACTCCTTGAAACAAACAGGGAAATGCTTCTTGACCTGGGTTTGGCAATGACTTTTTGGATATCACATCTAAAGCACAAGCAACAAAAGCAAAAATAAACAAATAGAACTACATCAAACTAAAAAACTTCTGCACAGCAAAGAAAACCTTCAATAAAATGAAATGGCAATCAGCAGAATGAGAGAAAATACTTGTAAACCACATATCTAATAAGGGGTTCACATCCAAAATATATAAGGATCTCATACAATTCAACAGCATACAAGCAAATAGTCCAATTACAAAATGGGCAAAGGACCTGAATAAATATTTCCCAAAGAAGATGTTCAAATAGCTAACAGTTATATGAAAATATGTTTAACATCACTAGTCATCAGGGAAACATAAATCAAAACCACAATGAGATAATACCTCATACCTGTTAGGATGGCTGCTATCAGTAGGACAAGAAAATATGTACTTGTGCACTGTTGGTGGGAATGTCAATTGGGAGCCACTATGAAAACCAGTGTGAAGTTTCCTCAGAAAATTAAAACTGGAACTGCCATATGATCCAGCAATTTCACTTTTGGGTATATATCTGACAAAAATGAAATCACTATCTCAAAGAGATATCTGTACCCTCATGTGCATTGCTGCATTATTTACAATATCCAAGACAGGAAAACAAATTAAGAGAGCATTGATTAATGAATGCAGGAACAAGATGTGGTACATATACACAATGGATTATTATTCAGCCATAAGAAAGAAATGAATCTTGCCATTTATACCAAAATAGAAGAAATTTGAGGGCATTTCACTAAGTGAAATAAAGCAGAGAAAGACAAATACTGTACTATCTCACTTAAATTTGGAATCTAAAGAAAATCCCAAATTCATGCAAACAGAGAACAGATTGGTGGTTATCAGAAGTGGGGGCTTGGGGGGTGGGTGAAATGGATATAGGTGGTCAAAAGGAACAAATTTCCAGTTATAAGATAAATAAGTTCTGGAAATTTAATGCACAGGTGTGCTGACTATATTTAACAATACTCTATTGTATATTTGAAAGTCGCTAAGAGAGTAGATCTTAAAAGTTCTCATCACAAGAAAAAAATTGTATATGAAACAATGGGTATTAATTAAACTTATGTGGTAATAATTTTGTGATATATATATATCAAATCATTTTGTTGTACTTGAAACTTATACAACGCTATGCATCAATAAAATCTCAATAACTAGGAAAAAAACCACTTTAATATATTTGTTTTATCACACATATATCCATCTAGCCATGTATCAATACATTTTTGATGCATTTCAAAGTGAATTGTGGACATCTGTTTCCTGTATTTTAATAAATATAATCATCCATTCTTATCAAACATTTATTGAGGGCCTACGCTGTGCTGGACATTATTTCACACATATGGAATTAGTTCCTTTTGAAAAGGGAATATTACATGGAATCATTCTTTTATAAAGTAAATCTTTCATTGATTTTATTTTTATGCCATTTCCTTGCTGGCTTTGCTTCAGTGGAGGTCCTGAAAGTGCCAAAAACATATAGAATAATCAACTTGTGCTGATGGTCAATCCTGAGAGGTTTCTGGAAAAGGAGAGATTTTACCATGTTTTGAAGGGTAAATGTTGCGTGGCTTCCTCCCACTTCCAGGCTTTGTCTGCTGTTCCTTCTGCTGGAAACATTCTCCATGCCCCTGTGTACCCCATGTTGGCTCCCCCCAACCCTTCAGGTCTCAGCTACTTTGACCACACAACGTGAACAAGCACCCACCCTGGTAATCCCTCCCATGCTAATTTTTGTAATGTGAAAGAGGTTCAAGCAATTTCTTCTGTCTATTCAGCATTACGTGTGCTTAAGCTGATTGAAATTTATAGTGAAAGCCACATGATTTTGATTAAATGCCGTCACACCCCCTAGGTATTCTGCCTCATTTGAAATCACCAATGAGCAAGTCAGAATTGACAAGCAAAATTACCAATGGTGATGTTCTTGAAACACCCAGCCTCAGTTTTGTTTCCTCTCCAGGACTCATTACAAGATTTTCGTTCAGTTATTCTTTCTAAAACAATCGGTTTCCAGGGACAATTTCCCTGACCACATGCGCTAAGTTAGCAATCCAGGTCTCTGCAGCAGCATCTGGTCACTATTCTCCAGTGCTATTAATTAATTACCTTTTTAAATTCTTTCAACTTTTTGCATAGTAGCAGTGACACAAGAAGAAGCTCAATTGACAAGATACTCTAATTCCCTGAAGATACTGTGGCCTCGGATCAGGCGGATGGAAAGACAGAACGTCAAGCAGCAATAGGAAAGAAAAACGTGGTCTTGATCTATTAAATTTAGTTTCAGAAAAATAGTTTTACTAGCAGAATCTCCATTTGCAGATGTCAAATAAAATTGTGGTTATGGTTAAGTAGGTTATAATGTAGGGAAGAAGGAAAAGATAATATTAGGGAGTACATAACGGGCTATAGATTGTGGAGAAAGGCAAATAACTGACCTTGAATTTTATCTGGTTCTAGACATGTGTCTTAGGTTTCCAGGGTGAAACTAAAGCTATGGAGAAGAGTCACGGTTAGCACAATGCAATGTCTTTAGCATAGGCAAGGGAGTTGGGGGTTTAGATCATGACTTAGAAAAGAATTGATTTACTTTTTATCTCATTAACCTTTTTGATTGGAGTGAATGAAAATTAATAACTCACAGAAGTTAGAAGTCAAGACCAGTTATTCTGATTTATTTCTTAGTTTACAGAAAAGTTATAAAGGAAGAAATCTGCTAGAGACTAGTCCCCCATGGCATTGCTTGGGGCTAAAATAAAACAATGCACACAGACTTTGGAGAAGCCTTGACTGGTAAACTGTCTTCCTGAGAACTCACCTGACTCCACTTGCATATCTAATTACACACCTGTCATTATTTTCAACTGTTAGGTAGAAAAACTGCTGTAATGGCATTAAAGGGGAATTAATCCTTCTGCCATGGTCTACATTTGTTGGGAATTTAGTTGTTTTTTCCTCCCTCTCTAATTTTGGCCACTATAATGTCAAATAGATGTAGATAGGGTTCAGAGAAAATAACAAATTTAGGAATCCGAGGTATGGAAATTGATCTCAAGAGGAAAGGTGAAAGAAAGGGAGAACTTAATTTGGTTACTTAATTCAAGTACAGAAATAACTTATTTAAAAGAGTTTTTGACAAAATCTTTATTTCACTTTCACAGAGCAACAGAAAGTGGATACAGGCTTAAAATAAAGAACCAGAACATTCAGTTGGAAACAGGGAAGAAATTTCAGACTGTTGAATTGATAAAGCATAGGAAGAGCCAAACAGGAGACATTCTGACTTCCCAAATAGTATGTCTTAGATGATTTAGATATGCCACCGAGGTTTTATCTGTGCTGGACCAGGAACTCACTTTTTATGCTCACTGACTTATTTCTGCAGGTTTATTAGTAGGACACTCATTCTATTTTCTTCGACTGCAAACTTTAAAATGGATGAGAATCTCTTCTGGGAGACTAACCAAATCTATGTAAATCTACAACACACATGGTTGTTTTCAGAGGGAAAATGGTCAAGGGTCATTCTACCTTTAATGACCTTTAATGAAGAAAAATATCGTTGTAGATGAAAGTCCTAGAGAACAAAAGATTCAAAGTGTTCTTTTAGAAGAGGCTCAGTTTACTCAGAGCAAAAATGGCTCAGAATCACTGTTTCTGGGCAGTTGGATCTCTTCTTCTAATTTGTGTATTCAACCAGGATCAACCTTTTCTTTGAAAGTCTGAAGATACAAGCCATATACATGGTCATGTCTTCTAGTATTCATTTCTTTGCTTTGCTTCCTTTTCCTTTTTAAATTTTCAGAACCCTATCCAGACTCCCTATTTTTCCTGTTTCTTTGTCCAATTCTTCCTTCCACTCTATCTCGTTTAGGATCATTATATTTGGACAGCATCAAATGTTCCAAATTTATGTGGCTTTTTATACTACCAAAGCTCTCGGTTGCTTAAATACCTAAAGTTGAGTTAGCTCCTGCTCCCCAAAAGTGATTGGAAAAATAATTTGCATAAGGATGTGAAAAAACCTGTCATTTCTTATTGTCTAACCCTTGAGCACATTAGTATACTATTTTCCAGATGTATTGCTTGGGTGCCTAGGAAAATTCTATCTACAAAATTAGGCAATATATTAGGTATATGGACAAGTTCTTTGTGTAGAGATAATGAATTATTTCATGAGGTTTACATTTTTATGGATTGTGGTCATTATTGGCTCTTAGTGTTTCTAAAAATGACTAGCTAGCAATTAATTAGCGATCTTTCTTCCTTTGCTCCTCTCACATCCATCTGTCTGTCCGCTTATTCATCATCCCTCCCTCCCTCCCTTTATCCATCCATTCATCCAGTTACTCATTTGCCCCTTCAACAAACACTAATTAGAAGCACTTCATGTGATGGGAATGATGCTGGGGGACATTGGGGGAATAGAATAATATACAAGACTCTGACTTTTCCCTGGAGAAACTTACAGTTTAATGCAGAGTTTCTCAGCTTCAGCACTATTGACATTTGAAGCTTGGTAATTCTTTGTTGTGGGGGATATACTGTTATCCTGTGCATTGTGGCATGCGTAATGACATCTCTGGCTCCTACCTACTGGATGCCAGTAACAACTCTGCTCTCCCTTCCCCCTCACCCCTGTTGTGACAACCAAAAATATTTCTAGATATTGCCAAATGTCCCTTGTGGGGAATTAAAGCATCCACAACAAGAACACTGGTTTAATGAAAGAGACTTAAATGGGCATAATCTCCCTGCATTTGATAAATCCTACAATTAAGGTGCACACATTAGGGATGTATTTTGAATGTATTCTGAATTTTCTCCCCATCTTGATCATTACTAATATACTCCTTCAAGGTAATTCTTACTTCAATTCCAAAAGGAGATCTTATATTTCAGGAGATTACTCATCTCAACTTGTGGTTGACCTCTTTTGCACTACAGTGACTTGCTATTCCATGTGATAGATCCTCATCCAGGTAAATTATTCAGCCAAATAGCTAGTTAGACTTTCTTGTTGCTTTTACTATCATGCAGTTTCTGTTAAAAGGACTTGCAGAGATATTTAATACAAATGCTCTTTTTAAAACAGTAGTTGTTAAATATTAAATTGCTAAAAATGAGCCAGTGTATAGACCAGGATGGAAAGAACTGCAATTTTTAATCAACTGATCAAAATAGATTTTGGGGGGCCTATGTTTCCTTTTCTAAACAAAAATTTTAGAGCACTTTTAATTGAGGTTATTATTACTTATCTAGTTTTTAAGCACAGACCTTTCATGGTTTATAGCACAAGCAAAGGTTGCCAATCGTTAAGATATATGATATTTCATTAAACCTAACTGGATGTGAGACGTTTGTACTGATTTACTCATGCAGCAGATAATACAGGTCCCTTATTTTTACAATCCTTTTGCTTACATCATTTCATTTTTTGATGCTCCAGTGTTGTTTTCTCTTAAATTCTAGATTGAAGCCTATCTTCCTTCAGCTTCTGGAGAGTGTTGATGGAATGTCATGGTTCTTTATGTATTTCTAATTCTAGCATTCAAGTAATCATTTGAATCTTGCTTCTAATGCTTTCCCCCTCCTCACTCAGTTCTATAAAACTTTGAGTATAGGAATTCTTTGCATACTGGCCATGGGTAGAAGTGGGAGGAATTTGCAATTTCCTTTTTGCTAAGGTTTCTGGTAATTAGTAGGTTTGTGACAGCAGAGTTGTTATACTATCGTGTTGACAATTATTAGCTCTTTACTTCCAGGGCAAAATGTTTCTCAACATTTAATTCTCCATACCTATCTACCTATAAAGAGAGGTTAAGGAGCATAACTTCTCTGCCTAAATTAGAGATGCAGAGTAAACTTCTTAAATAGAGGTAAAACTGACACTTGCTAGTAATATTCGAATGTTCATCTCTGGGGTTCCTCACTTGGGTACACACAGACTTTTATCACAGTTCTAGATGTCTTTGCAGGATAAATGTACATACCAGAGAGAGAATGACTTCTCTACAATTTGCAATTCATTGTAGTATAAGTGGCTAATACATTCTTTATGAACTATATCTGAATCTTTGTTAAAGTGCAATCTGGTCTGCCCTTGGTTAGCTGGCCAATGTAGCCAACCATAGCAGGGTGACGTTTTGTCTTTTGGGCACATGCAGTCCTGACAATAACTAAGTTGAGATTTTTCTGGCTGGAAGTAGAAACTGATCTTTCTGTTGCTCCAGTATTTTACTCTTTATTTGCATTTTGGGGTTGATAATTTGGTTACATTATAAAGAGGGGTAAATGACTTAGATTCTAAAAAAAAAATAAACAGAGAATATTTTGTCCTCTTCACTCAAAAATTCCCACTGGGTTGTGACAACATTATCAGCCTGTACCACTATTTGTGCTATTGAGTTTCATAGCTTTCCACCTGCAGTGTAAGGGATTACTTTTTCTTCCTTCAGACTCCCTTCTTCAAGCTTCAGATGCCTCTTTATTATAGAGTCCTTACTAAATTTGGTGACTAAATGTATATTTACTCTATTAGTGCCTTCCATAAATTTGTAGGTTTTGAATTTTTTAATTTTTCTTAATATGAACCCTCTGCAATGAGGTGTACTATTTACCAATCTCCAAATGGCCAGGGTTATTTATAGCCCTGGAATTTCAACACGCATCATCTCAATATATCCAGAATATAACCCCCACCTCACTACCTCTACCTTCCTCATTGATTAAAGTCATCATCGTCTTTGCTTGGATTATTGCAATAGTTTCTAATAATCTCCTTGTTTCTATCCTTGAGGCTCCTGAAGTTTACTCACCATGCAGCAGCCAGAGTGATCCCCTAACAGTGTAAGCTAGATTTTGTTCCCCTGTTCAAAGTCCAGCTGCTTATCTCATTCAAAATAATAACGAACATCCTTAGAATAGTTTTTAAGGCCCTCCTATACTCCCCACCCCTAACCTTTTCCCCACATACTCAGGTTTAGCCTCAATGACGTCCTTGTAGTTCCTTAAACACACTAAGTGAGCTCACAACCCAAGGGTTTTACTTTTGCTGTTCTCCCTGCCTGGAATATTCTTCCTCCAACTACCTTCATGGTTTGCTCATTCACCTTCTTTAGCTTTCTAATCAGTCAACTTATCAGCAAGAAATTTCCCATCAATTGTATTTTATAAAATTTATCCCCATACTGCCTTATTTCCCTTCCCTGCTTAATTTTTCTCCATTATGGAATTATCACCTAACACCCTATATATCTTTTTGAGTATTTATTTTTAAATTTTCTTTCTTTCTCTGACAAAATGCAACTGCATGAGGATAGGGGCTTCTGTCTATTTTGTTCTTGGCTATATCCCTAGTGCTTGGACTCTTCCTGGAGCAAAGCAGGTGTTTGATGAATATTTGTTGAATGGAACGAGTCACTAGATGGGAACTACTTTGGTCCAATCATTCCTTTACTCAAAAGTCTTTTTGTTCACCACTTAATATCTGCAAATTACTTTATGGGGATAAAAATTGAAAAGCATGATGAATTATAACCTTGAGTAGTGTATAATCCTATGGAGGAAATAGTCACATGACTAACTCTAAATATAGTAAGTAAATGTGGATGTATAGGTGGGTCTTGAGGAATGTTAGACAGATGAGGTGATATTTGATCTGGATATTAAAGTTAACCATATTTTAGGAAGTATAAAAAAAGAAGGATAATTTCTGGCTTGAGCAACATAATCAGAGTCACAGGATCTTATAAGGCTCTTTGTCATGCAATTGTCATCTTTTGCCTGTCTAGTATATGTCACTAGTTATTACTCCTCCAAGGAGAGGATGGTTGACGTTGATCATACTGGTAAAACAATTTAACATTGAATGCCCTTTTTCTGTGGTTTCATTAGGTGCACCCATGGGTACCAGTCCACTGGATCACTCACCATTCCTTGTGTTAGCAAGGCTACTGGGCAACTCAGCTACTTTCATGTGTAACTATAGTAATAGTAGCCAAAATGGTGTTATTTAATTTTTGTGAAATGCTCAGGTAATACTTGACTTCCAAAATTCATATACTTTTTAACAGAGGGTATCAATATAATAGTATTAATTTGAATTGTGTCATTTTCTTCCTTTAGGTAACAGGAGATTGAACCTACTGAACGAGCTGATGAATGGAGCCAACCACTCTGTGGTGTCTGAGTTTGTCTTCCTGGGACTCTCCAATTCCTGGGAGATCCAGCTTTTTCTTTTTTTCTTTTCTTCTCTTTTCTATATGTCTAGTTTGATGGGAAACCTCCTCATAGTTGTCACTGTGACTTCTGACCCTTATTTACACTCCCCCATGTATTTTCTATTAGCCAATCTCTCCATCATAGACCTGATATTTTGCTCAATTGCAGCACCCAAGATGATTTGTGATCTTTTCAGGAAGCAGAAAGTCATTTCTTTTGGGGGCTGTATAGCTCAGATCTTCTTTAGCCATGCTGTTGGAGGCACTGAGATGGTGCTGCTCATCACTATGGCCTTTGACAGATATGTGGCCATATGTAAGCCTCTCCATTACCAGACCATAATGAGCCCACAAATGTGCATTTTGATTTTAGTGGTTGCCTGGACCATTGGTTTCATTCATTCATTGACTCAATTAGGTTTTGTGGTAAACTTGCCTTTCTGTGGCCCTAATGTATTAGATAGCTTTTACTGTGATATACCTCAGCTCATCAAACTTGCTTGCACAGATACCTACAGGCTGGAGTTCATGGTCACTGCTAATAGTGGGTTCATTTCCTTGGGTGCTTTCTTCTTGCTCATCCTCTCTTATGTCTATATTCTGGCCACTCTTCAGAAAAACTCCTCAGGTGGTTTATCCAAGGCTTTTTCCACTCTATCAGCTCATATTATTGTGGTGGTTTTATTCTTTGGTCCATTGATTTTTTTCTATATGTGGCCCTCTCCTTCAACACATCTGGATAAATTTCTAGCCATATTTGATGCAGTTTTAACTCCTTTTCTAAATCCAGTCATTTACACATTCAGGAACAGAGAGATGCAGAAGGCAATAAGGAGAGTGTTCACTCAGCTTATGGGTTTTAGAAAAAATCACTAAATGTGTTTATTGAAACAAAAAGTTTCCAAGTGACTATTAATAAATTTTCTGGCCCTAATAGCCAATTCTCATGAAGACGGGACCATCTTACTAAGGTTTTATTTTGTTCTCTCATTTGGAACATATTCCTTTGCTTCTTCATTTTGTTTGACTCTGTGTTGGTTCCTATGCATTAGATAAAACAGCTATCTATCCCAGTCTTGAATGAGTGGCCTCTTGTAGGAGATGAACCTTACCGTTCAATCCTGCTCTAGCTCTTGTTTGTCTCTCAAGCCTTTGTAATTGTCCAAGCAGCTTATTTTATTTTTAATAGCTCCCAGTAGTTGAGGGTGTGCCAAGACCTGTTAGTGTTCCTAAAAGGAGGATCTCAGTCAGAACCTAGATTCAGGTTGATTGGGAGACAGATCATCGGGCAACAGTTTTTAAAGTATGCAAATATATACACTTACACAAGTGTAAGCGCCTCTGGCCACCAATGCCAGGCACTCTAGAGGTGTCCCCTGGATGGAGTCACAAAAATTGGGGTTCCAGACAAGTATATAAGCTCCTATCTAGGAGATATCGGTCAGCTGTAGTGAGGCATAGACGTGAGTGCACAAACATTGTGCAAGGGTCTACTTTCCCTCAGAGCATATCCCTCAGTAGGCTCCTAATGTGGGTTAAACCTGAAGCTTGACCCCAGGCTTAAGCTCCAGGACAAGAAAAATAGGCCTCTTTCACAGAAAGACTGGGGGTCTGTTTCAATCTGCTGTCTATGCAGCACCCTGGGGGTGGTAGCCTTCCAAGGACTCTTTCTCCCATTGTTACCATCCTGTGGGACACAGGAACACAAGCCTCCCTGGCCACCAGAGCCAGGCAATCAAGGGGCATCCTCTGGGTGGCAATCATAAAGACTGAGACGCCAGAGGTAAAAAAAAAAAAAAGGACACCAGACGGGGAAAAGTTCTGCTCCAGGAGATATTGGCACTCTGGAGCAGCAAAGGGAGAGTAGGCAGATGGCGCCCACCAGTCTCTGTCCCTGGGAGTGGATAATGCCCCAGTAGGCTTCCAAATGTGTATCAAATCACATGCTTGCCCCTCAGGTCTACACTCCAAGAAAAGCAGAAAGCAAATAAGCCTCTTCCGCACAAAGTCTGGGCGGCTTTCATCTGCAGCTTCCATGCTGGACCCTGAGGCAGGTGAGTCCAAGCGCAGGAAACTTTTAAGAGCAGTTTCTCAGATTGTTATAGATTTGTGAGTCTCTTGGACAAGTGTCCTGCTGTTTTTCAAGCTAGATGTTTTGGGGCCTTGTCATTCAGGTACAGGTCTTAAAAGTTGAAGCTGCCCAATGTGGGGTTGGAATCATTCTCTCCTCACAGAGAAGGTCAGGGTTTTGAGTTCCCTCTAGTCTGGGTTACAGGGGTTGAGGGGGGAATGGGAACAGAGGCTGGGGATTGGGGGGGTTAAGGCAAGATTGTGTCCCAGCCTCTCCTCTTGGCTTAGAGTGTGCTTTCTCTCCTTGGATCCTTGACCTGTTTGGCCCAGCATAGGAGTTGCTCAGTCAGTTTTTATTTATTTTTTTTTTTTCAGAAAAAATTGTTCCATATGTACCTGTAGATTTGGTGTGTTTGTAGGAGGAAGTGAGTTCAGGATCATCTTACCTCCCCATCTTGAACCGGAACTGGAACCATCTTTCTACTATATGTTACTGAGTGATTGTGGACATTTGTCACCTATATGGTGAGTCTATTTTGTTATCATTCGAGAATGGAGGTCATTCTTCCCTGAAAAAAAAGAGAAATTTTTATATCGAAGGTATAGAAATCAAAGATTATATAAACTTTCACTTTGCAGTTTCCAAATAACTGAATAACACCTTTCACACATATCAAATTGTGATGTAAATAAGTTTGTTTCCCAGGCTAAACATACTACTGTTTTTAAGCTATCCTGCCCTATAATTGGTACATTTATTAAAATCATGCTTCATTATCTGTTTGTATCCCATATCTCTCTTTTCACTTGTTCTGCTTTGTTATGTCAGCCTTTTAGTTATGAGTAAAAAATAGCAGTCATCTTTAGGATCTGTGATTTCTTACACATCCTGATTAACAAATTTTGCTTTCATACTTTGCTCCATATGTTAAAGAATGTTCTCGACTTCATTTTCAGTCAAGTAGATCAAGTGTTGGCAAACTTTTTATTTAAAGAGTCAGATTGTAAATAGTTTTTGATTTGTGGGCTATATGATCTTTGTTGCAACCACTCGATTCTGCTGTTGCAGTATTGAAATAGCCATAGACAACACGTAAATGAATAGGCATTGCTGAGTTCCAATAAAACTTATTTACAAAACCAGAAGGCAGGCCAAATTTGGGGTATTCAATATATAGATTTTCCTAATCCGTCAAATATCACAGCCTTTGTTTTAAAACAAGAATCTAAAATGAAAGGCAGTATAGCATCCCACAAAATTACAGTTAAAATTCAGAGATTTTAGTCCCAACAGCACTGGCTCACTTTTTGGGTTATCTTACTTAAGTCACTTAACCTCTCTGAATTTCGGTTTCTTCAAAGGCTACAATAGAATTCATAGGTTTATGGTTATGACTAACTGAGGTGATATTTGAAAAGGCTTTAATTATTTAAAAATTAGCCTGGGTTTCTTTGGTAGAATATAACCATTTGCTTGGAGTCTATTGGCTTAAATATAAAATAGTTTTATCTTATAATGCATGTTATAATTACTTTCTACTTTGTACTTCTTTTTGTCTCTCTCTCTCTTTTTCTTTCTCTCTCTCTCTCTCACACACACACACACAAACATCTTGTGATGGATCTCCATTACTTGTCTTTTCATAGTATTGTGGTATGCACTTTCATTACTTTGTGTCACCTGCCAAAATGAAGATTTAATAGTTTACTTCCTTCTTTAGTTCATTGGTAAAAGTAACAATGGTGAATATTTTCAAGGTGCATACTATGTGTCAGTCATTGCTCTTAGTTATACCTGTATTAACTCATTTAATCTTCACAGCAATCCTTGAGACAGATACTATTATCATCCTCAGTTATAGATTGGGAGACAAAAACACAGAGAGGTTAAGTAATTTATCTAATGTTAGTAAATGGTAGATTTGACTTTAAATCCAGGCAGTGTGGTTCCAGAGGCTGGATTTTTAATCATTATCTTATTTTTTTCTTATAAAATTTATTTAATATTGATCCTGGAGAGTCCTAGCTTACCTTTCTTCATTTAGGGCCAATTTGTCTATTTTCTTTTTCTCCCCTATATTTATGTCAGCTCCTTGTTGATGGTAAAACAATTCTAAATTAAATAAATTATCTTGTGAACACGGTGGAATTATGGTATATACGTATATCTCTGCTATTATATAATGCATATTTAATAAAATGGAGAGTTGCTCAAGATAGATTAATAAGTAAAAAAGGAGGTAACGAAACAAGATTTAAAATTTGATTTTTAAAACAACGTACATATATAAGCCAAACTGTTAATAGTGATGTTTCTCCCTGGAGGGTTGATATATGTGGTTTTCTTTATCTTCTTGCATTTATCTGTAATTTTTATATTTTTATAACAAATCATGTAACAATGAAAGAAGATACTAAAATAGTCAAACACACTTTAAAAATCTCTTAAAATTTGTTATTCTTCACAGATTTTTCATGTTGAACCTTGACAAAAGTATTTTGCTAGTCTGTGTAAATTGTAATCATTGGTGGTAATTTATTTGCCTTATACCTGACCTTTAAAATAATTCTAACAGCCATGAGTTTTAGTCTCAAAAATTTTATTGCGTTTTTATTAGTGTGTCTTTAGTGAACCTATAGATCATTATACATTTTACCATTCTCTCTGATAGGAAAGTGTGTCTGAGTGGTCTGCATATCTTTCATTCATTGAAGGAGTTTGGGTCAACCTCTGAGTTTGGTACCACTGGGGATACTATGATGCTTTCACATGCAATTGCTGTATCCTTTAAAAATGGAGCTCATAATGGCAATCCATAATTCTCTGCATAATTCATGAGGAAACACACTTTGGACTGGTTGATTCCAGTTTTATCCTTGGGTAGTTATTGTTAAAAATAAGAGTGAGACCAACTGGAGTTGTTACCAACAGTATCCTGAAGGCTGACTTCGAGGCAAATACTGAAATCCAGTCATACAAAAGAAAGTTAAAATCCTCTTATAATTTTTATAGAGCAGTCAAATATGACAATATTTACATGGTAAAATATGAAAGATTTAGTACATTTGTTTTATGTGCCTCCTAACAATAACTGATTGTCGACTGTATGTACAGGAGTGTTCTACGAGTTACGCATAGAAGGCATATAAATACCATAAACTGCCCTTGACTTTGGAAATTTATAGTCGAAGAGAATTGAGTCTTTGGAGAAAGAAAAACAGCCTACTTTCATCACAAGATAGTGGAAGGGAGAAAAAGAATGAAATGAGGTGAAGGCTTCCTTCATGTAGATTTAGCAACAGTTGGAGTAAAGGGCAAGTTCATTTTATGCTCTTTGATCAATCTATATGGTGCTGATTGATTAGATTATTATGCTTCTAAAATCAGAGATATAGCCAAGGGAAAGAGCTCATTAAGAGTACAAGTCACAGAAGAAATTTATGAAGATCCCTGGATCTGGATGTGGCCTAGGTACCTATATTTTTATCTCTTAGTAGTCACTTAATTAAAATGACTATTTGCAACCTGGAAGTTGGGTCTCCTGATGTACGGCATTTATTATTATTATACTTTAAGCTAGTATGAACCAACATTTTTAGAGGTGTACCTCACCCATTCTGATCAAGGATTTGCAAATTCCCTTCTTAACTGTCTCCACACTAGGTAAAATTTAAAGGACCATGTTCAATTACAAGGCACTGTAATTAGTTATCTTATTAGGAGAGAGACTCTGAGCCAAGGAAGTTCAAATGTTCCTGAAAGTTTGACTAATTTTGAAGAATTTTAAGAATTACATTTGTCTTTTCCACTACCCCAGAATATTGGAGATGCTATGGACAATGGAGTTTTTTATAAATGAGAAGGCCTCATTGCAGGGAGTAGTAGTATAAAGCCCTTACAAGCCCTTTGTAATACTTCCACCAAATAGGACTTGTAAGAGTTCCAAGGGGCCATCAAAGAATTCCCAAATTAGTTTCCAACATCAAAAAAAGAATATTGAAAGTGATATGGATGTAAATTACATGAAGATAATCTAGTATTTCCGGGGCACTGGTCTTGTAGCCCTAGATGATTTCAAGTAGAATCTTGTTGTTATTCCATGTGAGTTCAACCACCATAGTAAGAAAAAAATGGCCATCACTATAAATTAATAGTGCCAGGGAAATTTTAGGAAAATTCCTTAGAATAACTCTAATACATCTCATCTTCCAACAATATAATCCTGCAAAACACTCAAGATTGGACATATGTGGGAGGCAAAATCTCACAGCACATTTCACTACTTCCAAATTGACTCCCTATTACTAATCTCTTCAATGGGATATGAATATTTTTTTTGTATGCTTTTCAGAATGGTCAAAATCTTTCTCTGTGGCTCTGACACCGGTGAAAATTTACTGTTTTGTGCTTCCCACTTGGGAAATCACGAGACTCTCATTAAAGAGCACTGCAAAGTCATCATTACTTGCACAAAAACTTCACTATCCATACTCTCTGCAATCTTCTGGCCTAGTAGGAAAGAAAAATGGAAGTTTCAAGTTAAAATTAGTCGAACTTTCAGAAATATTTGACCCTCCCCAGCTCATCCTCTCTCTTCCTATAGGTTAGTAACAAGCCAATCTGTGCATCTAACAGTAAGATCTAATCTTAGACTAACTCTGTTGCAAGCAGATATGGCCAAAAGCTACAAGGAACTCATAAAATATACTCGATCTTATCAACAGGTCTGAATGTTTTTTCCTCATCCTCCCAAGAAACAATTGCATGACCTAAAACCTGGAGAATTTCCCAGAGCATCACTGATTTACTTTTTATGGTATCATCCAAGTGGAGATTCCTTTAGGGAAATTGTTAATTGGAAAACATGATCAGAAATTTGCTTTAATCTTAGCCAAAGTTATCAATGGCTCTAAGAGCTTCTTCTTCTTTTTTTTTTTTTTTTGCTGAGGAAAAGTTACCCTGAGCTAACATCTGTTCCCAATCTTCTTTTTGCTTGAGGAAGATTTACCCTGAGCTAACATCTGCGACAATCTTCCTCTATTTTGTATGTGGGTCACCACCACAACATGGCTGCCAACAAGTGGTGTAGGTCTGTGCTTGGGAATCACACCCGGGCCATCAAAGCAGAGCACATCGAACTTAACTGCTAGGTCATGGGGCCAATGCAAACTCTGACAGTTCTTGAGGCTCAATAGGCAAATCTAAACATTTTAGCTTGTGTGATAATGGACAACCAAATAGCTTTTGACTTTCTATTAGCTAAGCAAGTTATGCCTGTATTACAACCAAAATTTTTTCTTGCACTTGGATAAATATATGAGCCAGATGGAACAATTAATCTCTAAAATTATTATTTTTTTTACCTGGCTCCCCAAGGTAAGTAAATATATTCAGGGACACATTACTTTAGTCTGAGTTTGGTAATTTTTAATAATGTCTCTGACGCATTCTGCAATGTTTAATCATTATTCTTCTCTTGAATTTCTATGCATTGTAAGTACAAGTGATTTCCAAAGTTTTAAATGCTGCTATACAGCTAATGTCATATCACATGATTCAACAACTCATCATCTGACAAAAGGGGCATGGAGATCAGCCCTTAATTAGACTTCAAATTGTTATTACTGTGACAACAATGCCATCTATTGAACCTGACAATGCTATAGATCAATAGTGAGGCTACTTTTTTCCTGACCTTCTGGCCAAAGCATAATTATCAGTTATGTAAGATTGACAGCTAGAACAACCATCTCTGTCAATTGTGTAACTACAACCAGGGAACATCTTGTGATTCACATAACACTTCCTTCTTGGCACAAAACCTAGGCTTTCCTGCATCAACTCTTGCCTTAACACATCAACTGATCCAAAGATTTTCCATGTTTCTGACAGCCTGCTGTAAGCACTTCTGAGGTCAATTCATAAGACAGAAAATCCAGATTAGCACTTCCTCTAATTAAATATTATTTTGAAATTATGTTTGCCCTTGCTGCAATAAGTCAATAATACTATTTACTAACATTATAGCAGATTTCTTTACTTGAGGAGGATATGTCCCCATAAAAATCCTTAAATTTACTAATGAATACTTTAAAATATTTTATTCAGGAAATTCCTAAACTGAAGATACAAAACAATTATACCATAATTTTTCTAGCATTATAAACCAAAACAGTTAGTATAAAAAGTCTCCAAATGTGCTAACTCTTAACATTCATAATGTTAATTTTAAAATTCATCTTTCCTTTAGAAAATAGGAAAGCAGATGGCTATTTGCTTCTTTTTATCAGATCAGAAATCATAGTGACAGTAGGCGCAAATCAGGATTCAATGGAAGTTAGACACTTTTTTCTAGTGTGTGTCTGCAGCTTAGTGTTTGTCTCTTATTTTTATTGGAGTTCTAACCATAAAGAATCAAGTTGAGTCTTGTCATTGAGATGAAAGAGTACTTCTATCTTTTATTGAAATTAGTTACCACTCAGTAAGGTTTTAAAATTTTTTTAATGTTTTATTTTCTTTCTTTACTGTTTTTTTTTGAGGAAGATTAGCCCTGAGCTAACATCTGCTGCCAATCCTCCTCATTTTGCTGAGGAAGACTGCCCTGAGCTAACATCCATGCCCATCTTCCTCTACTTTCTATGTGGGACACCTGCCACAGCATGGTTTGCCAAGCGGTGCAGTGTCTGCACCCAGGATCGGAAACAGCAAACCCCGGGCCGCCAAAGCAGAACCTGCGAACCTAACACCTGCACCGCTGGGTGGGCCCCAGTTTTGTTTTTGTTTTTTTTTTAATACAGCAAACCTGCCATCAAGTTAATGATTTTAATGAATAACTCAATTTGCGATAACACAATTTGATTAGTTTTAAGGCCTTTAAAATCTAGTATATTCAAAATCCATCAATTATCCTAAATGAGTAAAGACATCCAGCCTTTTTTAAAAACAAATGTACCTTCTCACAAATTCATGTAAACATTCTGTCTAGTTACCTTGCATTCATGTAATTGTCTTTCAAAGGAAGTTGATAATTTTTCATTAACCTGTACTCCTCATCTAAAAGGAAAAAGATATAGTCAAAATAGAGCATTTTGCAGCTCCATTCTTACCACTTCCTATCAATAGACTTGGCTTTTACCCAATTTCCTTTGCCAGAAGAGGATTTTTGTTGATTTTAAGGTTAAAATGAGAAAGATTCCTTCAGTTAGTTTATGTTGTTAAGTCAGTTTTGTCTGGTTAGAGGCCAAAGGATGACTTATTCGGTAACTTAGTTTTACCCTTTTTGTTCTCCCTCACATCAGCTCTTACTTTCTATATTTTCAACATACTTAAATACAAGTTTCTCTATATTCTTTGGCCTTTTACCTTATTTCTATGTTTTATCCATATGAACAACACATACTGGCTGCACTTTACTGGGTTTTAACTTTCTATAAGTCACTAGTTGTTAATGGGAGGAAATAACCCTCAAGTAAGAAATTCATTACTTGTGATTTGCTAGGCTAATGGGAAAGGAAGAGGAGAGAAAATTGTGATTATAAACAGTTGTTCCCATAGCTGCACCAAGCTCCAAAGACAGAGAATTCAGTTATAATTTTTAGCAAGAGAAAAAGCAAAACAATTCCACCTTTCCAAAATTTGTGATGACAATTCTCTAGAGGGATAGCTGTTTCTAGACCACCTCCTCCTCCCACTTCAAAATCAGCTTCTGCTTGTACAGCAAGAGCGTTTGAGGTGAAGGCACTGCAAAACACATTAACAATGTTTCTGTTTATTTCTATTATATCAGGATCAAGTAGAGAAACTTGATTCACGTTGGGTCAGCCTCAGAACTCAACTGAGTATTTATAACTTTATTTCATGCAGAATACACTCAAACCCAATCACATTGGGACAGCACTTTCAGGATTCTTGCAGATCATTTATTTGCAGTGAGGCAGTTAGATTTGGCCAATGAATGACCGGAGGAGAATTTTCCTCTCCTTTCAACATCATTTGACTGCACTGGAGGAGAGACAATGTTCTCTACCTCAATCTAATCAGGTCTTGGTCTCTGTAACAGGGAAATACTTTCTGTTAGGAAAAATTGAGAATGACTTGGAAATTGGCAAAGAGATTATTGGATGTGCTTTCAATGGAATACTGGGCATTGTCTAGGGGCTCCTCTGGGATTATGTGGTTCTGTACAAATGCAGGCCTTTCTCTTTGACTAGCCTATTTCACAAACATATAGAGCTAGAAGTTAACTTGTAGAAAACTGATAATAATCCATATATTTCCTGTTCAGAGTAATGGAAATCATTTCTGCTCATGGCAGTGCAAATACAGTTTTTCCAACAGAGAATATAAGTCTCTGTAAGTCAAATCCTCATTTAAACTGGTTTTAACATCTTACCAGTTCCCTCATTAATTAATGACTTTGTATGAGCATTGTGATTTTAGTTTTTTGAAAATTATCCTAGCCAACTAGCCCTGCAGACACATGTGCAGATCTAGAATCTGACTCCTCTCCTGTAGTAGACCACCAACAGCCAGCCCAGTGAGTTAGTGTTTCCCTAACCCATTTACCTGGATACTGCCAACCAATCAGGCAAATTCAGAGACTTTGTTTTACAAAAATGGGACAGAGTTAGATCATGGCCTTTTGGCTTTAACAGACTTACTGATTTTCTTCAATTTTCCTCCAAACTAGCAATCTTGTCAGTCTGTTGCTGGATTGCATTTAATAAAATGTTTCCGTTCAACACTTTTTCAGTCTCTTATTTTTTTAATTTATTTATTTAGTTTCTTTTTTTTTTTTTTTTTGCAACACCAACAAAATGAAAATTGAAACTAGTTAGAGGCAAAGACTTTATTCACGACTGCTATGGTAGTGACTCCCTGAAGAAATTTTAGTTGAGGTTTTTGCTCAGGGATATCTTCTGGAATGTTTGCTAACTTAGACTTGGGTAGTGGTACAGCTTGTCCATTTTCAACATTCCTGTGATTTGGTTCATCACTGGCCAGCTATGGTTCATTGTGGTCATTTTTTGTGATATGCTTTTGCTCCTCAGACTTTATTATGCATTTTTGCTCCTATTTACTTTTCTCAATTCCTAAAACTGCTTTTAGATACTGAGAGTCTGATAAAATTTCATAAGTGGAAATACAGCTTTTCAGATTGTCATATGACTTTGGATCCTTACCCAGTAATTGCATGAATTTCCTTTTCATTATCTCATTAATTTTTCCAGCAAATTTACAGGAAAAAGAAAAACAGAACAAAATAAAACTATTTGGCTCTATCTCAAATTAGAGATTAGTTGCAAAGACAGGAGGTTCCCTTTGAAAACTCCAAAGAAAGTATGGCAGCTTTAAGGTTTTTGTGCACCTGTGATTCAGTGCTAAAGTTGTGTGCTTGATTACCTTCTATTGGAATTGCTATCTGAGTTGCAGACACCACATTCTGAAAGAAAAGAGATTTTTGGTGTTTGAATTGAATTTACCCGTAGTTTTGGGGACTTCAAAATGAACAGTAGACTCAGGGGCTGAAATTTTCTGACTTGCAAGGAAATCTACAAAACTTAATGGTGATGGGTTCATTTATCACGAGAGTAGCGAGTAGTTTTACAGTTTAATGAGCGAATTCTGCTTCTAACAACAAACATATTTCATTATAATGTAGGTGAGCTACTGCAATTCTCTGTTGCAAGTATGGTTTCCAAGTTTAACTAGTTGCATGATTATATTTTTAAGTCTTTCCTCTTTTCAACAACCATCAGTAAAGACAGAGAATTTTAAAATTAAGAAAATAGATTATATATATCTTCAGCTTTATTGAGATATTATTGAAATATAACATGTGAGTATAAGGTGTACAGTGTGATTATTTGATGCCTGTATGCAAATCAATAAATATGATACATTACATTAATGGAATGAAAGAAAAGAATCATATGCTCATCTCAACAGATGCAGAAAAAGCACTTGACAAAGTTCAACATTTTTTCATAATAAAAACTCTCACCAAATTTGCTATAGAAGGAATATGCCTGAACATAATAAAGGGCATATATGACACACCCACAGTGTACATCACGCTCAATGAGGAAAGGTTGAAAGTTTCCTACTAGGATCAGGAAAAAGACAAGGGTGCCCACTCTCGCCATGCCTACTCAACACATTGCTGGAAGTCCTTGCCAGAGCAACAAGGCAAGAAAAGATTCCAAAGACTCCTCCAAAAAACAAGTTAGAAACTAAGCAACGAATTCAGTAAAGTTGCACGTTGCAAAATCAGTATACAAAACTTACTTGTATTTTTATACGCTAACAATAAACTATCTGAGAAAGATACAAAGAGAACAATCTCATTGACAATAACATCAAAAACAATAAAATACTTAGGAATGAATTTAAGCAAAGAGGTGAAAAATCTGTACATGAAAATTACAAAATACTGATGAAAGAAATCGAAGAAGACACAAATAAATGGAAAAATATCTGGTGTTCATGGATTGGAAGAATTAATATTTTAAAATGTCCATACTACCCAAAGCCATCTATAGATTCAATGCAATCCCTATCAGAATTCCAATGGTACTTTTTTTTTTTCCTTTAAGATTGGCACCTGGGCTAACAACTGTTGCCAATTTTTTGTTTCTGCTTTATTTCCCAACCCCCCCCCCCCCCCCCCAGTGCATAGTTGTATATCTTAGTTGCAGGTCCTTCTAGTTGTGGGATGTGGGACGCCGCCTCAACGTGGCCTGATGAGCGGTACCATGTCCGCGCCCAGGATCTGAACCCTGGGCTGCCGCAGCGGAGCACGCAAACTTAACCACTCGGCCACAGAGCTGGCCCCATCCGAGGGTACTTTTAACAGAAATTTTAAAAAATCCTAAAATTCACATGGAACTACAAAAGACTCCAAAAATCAATGCAATCTGAGAAAGATGAACAAAGTTGGAACATCATACTTTCTGATTTCAAACTTTATTACAAAGCTATATAAACAAAATAATATGGCACAGGCATAAAAACAGACACATAGACCAATGTAACAAATTCAGAGCAGAGAAATAAACTCATGGTTATACAGTTAACTAATATTTAACAAGGGAGCCAAAAATACTTTATGGGGAAAAAATAACCTCCTCAATAAGTCATGTTGGGAAAACTGGATATTCACATTCAAAAGAATGATATTGAACCCTTATCTAACACTATCACAAAAATTAACTTGAAATTGATTAAAACTTAAATGTAAGAACCCAAACTGTAAAATTACTAGAAGAAAACATGGGGAAAATTCTCCTTGATATCAGTCTTGGCAACAATTTTCTGGATATGATACCGAAGTGTAAGCAACCTAAGCAAAGATAAAGCTTAATTTACTGCCTACTAAAACAATCAGTCAGTGACAAAAAATTTTCCACAGGACTTTAACATTACACAGAGTCTCACAAAATAATATTAAAAACGTCCAAGATAAAATCTAAAATTACTTGACATGCAACAATCAAGAAAATGCAATCAATTCCAAAGGGAAAAGATAATCAACAGATACTAACACAATATTACCAAGATGCTGTAATTGGCTGACAAATAGTTTAAAGTAACTATTATTATTATGATTTATAAGAAGGGTAAAGATGCCTTAAATGAACAGAAATACAAAAGTTCTCAGCAAAAATACAGAAAGTATAAATAAGAATGATATGAAAACTTTAGAACTTCAAAATACAATATTTGAAATAAAAATTTGTGGGATGAGATCAATAGCAGATGGAGATGCCAAAAGAAAGAGACAGTGAACTTGAAGATACATCAATATACATGATCTACTCTGAAGAACATAGATTAAACATGCCCACTCTGGATAACAGAGATTATAAAGATATAAATAAAAAAGAGATTAGTATAGGAACAAAGTTTGAAAAAATAATGGTTGAGACCTTTCCAAATATATTGAAAGACAGATTTACTGACTCAAAAAGCTCAGCAAAACCAAGCAGAATATACTCAAAGAAAACCATGCTTAGAATCATTCTAATAAAACTTCACAGAATTGCAGACAAAGACAAATCCAGAAAGCAGCCTAAGAGAAGAGACACATTACATAGAGGGTAATGCTACAAATATCAGTTTACTCAGAAAAAAATATAAATGCCAGAAGAGGGTTGAACTTAAGAAGGAACAGGAATGATAAATCTCCTGGAAAATATAAACAGATTATTTTTCTCCTCTTAAGGACTCTAAACTATGTATAAATATTAAAGATAAAAATTATGACATGGACCCATGATATTTCCAGATGTGGGATAGATGTTTCTTTACATTCAGATCATAATACTTTCTAGTTTTCCTTTTAATTTCTTTAACATATGAATTATAATTCTTATGGAAAATTTCCAACTATTATTCTGTTGTTGATTTTAATTTATTTTCATTATAGTCAATTACCTAGTTTGTATGATTTGAATCCTTTGAAATTTATGGAGACTTGTTTTTTTTGTCCATAAGACAGCAGGTTCTTATCTCACCTCATATTGGGCACTGAACAACCTGCAGAGCCTGGTCGCTTGTGACAACTCAGAACACAGGAAAGGGGAAGGCATTCAGTTACAGCTCATGCTGCTCTGTGAGACTGGGAATAAGCATAGAACTGAGCTTTTTCCTCTAGAAAGGAAGGAATGAAGTAAATGGGGCCTAATTCCGGGAAATTCAAAGTGTCCTTTGTAATATTTCTATCTTGCTCATACAAAGAGTCAAAAAACTGGAAGAGCTTGGTCTTTTGGCTCAGCTAGCAAAAAAGAAAAGGAGTGGGTATCCCCTTCCAGGTGCCACAGTTTTATGTGATTGAGAAAAAGCACAGAACTGAGGCTTTTACTTCAGGAGGGAGGGCAGAAATTAAAAGGGGCCTTGTCTCTAATTTCAAAGCACATTTTCTGAGGGATTGGTCTTTATCTTGCTTTGTATTGAGCACTGCTGACTGGTGAAGGTCTTTGCCAGTCAAAACAAATCTATAAAGACAAGGAGAGGAAGCTCCTTCTTCAAATGCACAGACAACAAAACAAACCTACAATAAACATAAAGAATCATGAAGAATGACACAATCCAAGAAATAAAACAAATATATACAACCAATCAAAAAGAAATGTAGATCTGTGAATTGCTTGCAAAGAATTCAAAATAATCATCTTAAAGAAGCTCAGTAGTTATAAGAGAACATGATAAATAATCAAATGGTATCAGGGAAGCAAATGAGAACAAAATAAGAATATCAAGAAAGATATAGGTATGATAGAAAAAAGAACCAAACAGAAAAGCTGGAGTTAAAGAATACAATAACTGAGCTGAAAAATTCACTAGTGGGATTCAAGGGCATACTTGATCAAGCAGCATAAAGAATCAATGAATCTGAAGACAGGTCATTTGAACTTATCTGGCCAGAGGACCAAAAACAAAAAAGAATGAAAAAGAGTGGAGAAAGCCTCATGGACTATGGGACTCCATCGAGTGAACACAAATATGCATCATGGGAGGCCCTGAAGGCAAAGAGAAAGAGGAAGACAGCTTATTTAAAGAAATAATGGCTAAAAACTTCCCAAATCTGGAGAAGAAAATGGATATCCAGAATCATGAAGCTCCAAAGATTCCAAATAGGTTTACATTAAAGAGATTTACTGTGAGACATAGCATAACCACACTGTCAAAAGCCAGAGACAAAGAGAATTTTGAAAGAAGCAAGAGAAAAGTGACTCTTCTTAAACAAAGGAGTCCTTGTAAGACTGCCATTAAGTTTTTCAGCAGAAACCTTGTAGGCCAGAAGAGAGTTGGAGGATATATTCAAAATATTGAAAGAAAAATACTGCAAACCAAGAATACTATACCTGCCAAAGACTTGCATCAAAAATGGAGGACAGATAAAGACTTTACCAGACAAACAAGAGTTGAAGGAGTTCATCACCACTTGATCTGCCTTACAGGAAATGTTTAACAGAGTTCTTCAACCTGAAACAAAAGGACCCTAATTAGCAGGATGAAAAATATGAATTTAACAGCTCACTAGTGGAGGTAAATATATAGTTAAATACCAAATATACTAATACTTTAAAAGTGGTGCATACATCATTTTCAATCCTATCATAAAAGATAAAAGGCAAAGTATTAAAAATAGCTCACTACAATAATTTAATGGATACACAAAATATGTGACATATCACATTAACAGAATGAAAGATAAAAATTCATACAATCATCTCAATAGATACAGAAAATGCACTTGACAAAATATAATATCTTCTCATGACAAAGACTGTCAACCAGTTAGATATAGCAGGAATATATCTATACATAGTAAAGTCCATGAAGGACAAGCCTACAGTTAACATCATACTCAATGGTGAAAAGCTGAAAGCTTTTCCTCTAAGTTCAGGAACAAGAAAAGAATGCCTACTTTCAACTACTCGACATATTACTGGAACTATTAGCCAAAGCAATTAAGTAAGAGGAAGAAATAAAGTGCACCCAAACCAGGAGGAAAGAAGTTAAAGTGCCTCTGCAGATGGCATGATGCCGTATGTGAAAACCCTAATGACTGGACCAAAAACCTGCTGGAAGTAATAAATGAATTCAGTAAAGTTACAAGATACAAAATCAGCATACAAAACTCAGCTGCATTCTATATACTAACAATGAATTATTTGAAAAAGAAACTAAGATAATCATTTACAATAGCATTAAAAAATACAAAATATTTACAAATAAATTTAACCAAGAAGGTGAAAGATCTAAAAACTATAAGATGATAGAAGAAATTGAAGAAGACAAATAAATTGAAAGGTGTCTTGTGTTCATGGATTGGAAAAATTAATGTTGTTAAAATGTGCACATTCCTCAAAGCAATCTATGATAGATTCCACGCAATCCCTATGAAAATTTCAATGGTATTTTTCACAGAAATAGAACAAATAATCATAAAATTCCTACAGAACCATAAGAGATCCTGAATAGCCAAAGCACTCTTGAGTGAGAACAAAGCTAGAGGCACCACAATACTTGATTTCAAACAATATTACAAAGCTATAGGAATCAAAACACTATGGTACTGGCATAAAAACAGACAAATAGACTAATTAATCAGAATAGACAGCTCCGAAATAAATCCGTAAATATATGGTCAACTGATCTTCAGTAAAGGCACGAAGAATACTGAATTGGGAAAAGATTGTCTCTCCAATAAATGGTGTTGGGAAAATTGGATATCACACGCAGTAGAATGGAATTGGATCCTTGTGTCATAACACATATTAAAATAAACTCAAAATAGATTAAACACATAAACATAAACTGTAAAAATATTTCAAGAAAACATAGGAGAAAACTCCTTTTCATTTATCTAGGCAATGATTTTTTTTTTACTATGACACTAAAAGTACAAGCAATGAAAGCAAAAATAGACTGGGATTGTATCAAACTAAAAAGTCTCTGCACAGTAAAGAAAAAGATCAACAGATTAAACAAACAACTCATGGAATGAGAAAAAAATATTTAAAAACCATAAGTCCAATAGGGGTTAATATCTATTTAAATATATAAGGGAAACCTACACTTAAACAGAAAGAAAATAAACAACCTGATCAAATAATGGTCAAAGGACTTGAGTAGACATTTCTCAAAAGGAGACATACAAATGGCCAACAGGTATATGAAAAGGTGCTCAACATCCACTAATCATCAGTGAAATGCAAATCAAAACAACAATGATATATCACTTTCACACTTGTTAAGGTGGCTATTATCAAAAAGATAAAAGACAATGAGAGTATATGAGAATGTGAAGAAAGGAAAACTCTTGTACACTGTTGGTGGGAATGTAAATTGGTAGAGCTATCATGGAAAACAGTATGGAAGTTCTTCAAAAATTAAAACTAGAACTACCATATCAGCATCTTTGTGAGATACCTGCATTACCATGTTCATTGCACCATTATTCACAGTAGCCAAAATATGAAAAACAACCTAAGTGTTAACGGATAAATGGATAACAAAAATGTGAGAAATACGTATATGTATATCACATGTATATACACACACACACATACAATAGAACATCATTCAGCTTTAAAAAAGAAGAAAATCCTGTTATTTGTGATAACGTGGATGAACCAGGAGGATATTACGATAAGTGAAATATGCCAGGCACAGAAAGACAAATACTGTATGATCTCACTTATATGTGGAATCTAAAATCTTTGAACTCATAGAGGCAGAGAGTAGAATGGCAGTTACCAGGGTCTGGGGTATAGGAGGAAAGACAGATGTTAATTAAAAGGTGCAAAATTCAAGTTACGTAGGATGAATAAGTTCTGGAGCTCTACTGTACAGCAGGGTGACTATAATGTTACTGTTTGTATAAAGGAAATTTGCTAAGAGAGTGAGCAAAACTTAAGTGTTCTCACTACACATACAAAAAGATGTAACTATGTGAGGTGAGGGATATATTAATAGCTTGATTTTTAATCTTTTCATAATCTGTATGTATATCAAAATGTCATGTTGTACAATTTAAATATACATATATAATTTTTAATTCCCATTATACCTCAATAAAGATGGATAAAATTAAACATCAATTATGAGACAAGGAAAGTTAAAAAAAATGATTGTAAAAAGATGCTCAACATCATTCATCATTAGGGAACTGTAAAATAAAACAATAATGAGATACCACTACACATGTATCAGAATAGCTAAAATCCAATGCATTGCTATCACAAATGCTTATGAAGATGTGGAGCAAGAAGAGCACACATTCTTGGCTGGTGAGTATGCATAATGGTGCATTCACTTTCAAAGACAGTTTGGAAGTTTCTTACAAAACTAAATATACTCTTAACATACCATCCAGAAATCACCATCCTTGCTATTCTCTCAAATGAGTTGAAAACTGACATCCACACGAAATCCTTTACATGAATGTTTATAGCAGTTTAATTCATAATTTCCAAAAGTGGAATCAACCAAGATGCCCTTCGATGGGTGGATGCATAAATAAACTGTGGTATATCCATACAATGGAATATTATTCAGTGCTAAAAATAAGTGAACTATCAAACCACAAAAAGACATGGTAGAACCTTGAAGGCATATTACTAAGTGAAACAAGCTAATCTGAAAAGGCTGCATACTGTATGATACCAATTATATGACATTCTGGAAAAGGCAAACTATGGAGACAGGAAAAAGATCAGTGGTTGGGGAGAAGGAAATAGGGATCAACAGATGGAGCACAGGGCATTTTTAAGGCAGTGTAACTATTCTATATGATGCTGAAGGGTAGATACATGTTACTATACATTTGTAAAACCTGTAAATCTGCACCACCAAGCATGAACCCTAATGTAAACTATGCACATCAGTAAATAATGATGTGTCAATGTTCTTCATTGATTGTAGCAAAACATAGCATGAGATGTTGATGGTGGGGGAGTTTTGGGGTGAGTGTGTGTTGGGGTTTACATGGGAACTCTGTACTTTCTGCCCACTTTTACCGAGAACCTAAAACTGTTATAAAAAGTAAAGTCTATTTATTAAAACATTGCAAACAAAAAACTCAGTTGGTAAACAATGCTCAAGTTCATGGTAGGAAGTCTCACTAGAAGTTAGGATTGATACAGAGGCAGTTCAAGTGTAACGTAAACTGGGCCTTCTGTTGTTCTTATTTCATGGCACCAAGGATAAGAACTTTCTGATATAGTTTTCAAGTTTGAAGTCCCCAAATTTAACCATATGTCACTAGGAATAATATATATTTAGAAGAATATTTTAATTTTTTTTATTTTTTGCTTGTTATCCCTAAGCAAAACTAAGTAACCATGACTAGGAAACTTTAAGTGGAGGATTCCCCCTGGAGGTGATTTATGGGTGCTTGATTATTTTAACATTAAAGAGAGAATCTGAGATGCCATGATTAAGTGGGTGTAAAGAATGGTTTGTGAAAGAGAAAATATAACCTCTATGGGTCTCTCTCTCATGGGGACAAAAAGCTGATGGTACACTGAAAATAATAACTAGTGAAAGAGCTATTAATAATTTATTAGCTTATTATGTTCTTATTTGGAGGGAGATCTTTTCAGTTGTGAGGGTGACAAGCAAAGCTACTAGTATTTGTGACTGAGATTCAGAGATGTTAGATATTTTGGTGCAAGATGATAGATGTAACGGACATTTCCAATCTTGTATGTACCATATCCACATGATTATGGAGAGCTGCAGTGCACATCCAATTTTATAGCTTGGTGGGTCACACTGCCAAGTTCATGATGGGAAGCCCTGGTTGCCCAGCATCTTGACGACACTCGTTGAAGTGTTCCATCTCTACTGAAGTACAGAAGGCAAGTCAAAAGTTTTTTCTGAAAGGTAGATTAGTATAGGGGCCTGCCCAGTCGTGTAGTGATTAAGTCCGTGTGCTCCGCTTTGGTGGCCTAGGGTTTGCAGGCTCGGATCCCGGGCATGCACCCACGCACTGCTTATCAATCCATGCTGTGGCAGGCATCCCACATCCACATATAAAATAGAGGAAGATCAGTACAGATGTTGGCTCAGGGCCAATCTTCCTCACCAAAAAAGCAAAAGGAGATCAGTATATTAAAGTAGATTAATGTTTAAAAGTAGATTTAGTCAGAAGATGGCATTTGTGTGCTTCCGAATTCTAAACGTCTGGGGTTGTGATTCCCCTACAGACACCTTCCAAAGGCAGCATGCAGTGTCCCTCTATGTCATAGATGCTTAACAGTATTTCCTGGAGCATTTGGACCAAGTGTCAGAGCAGTTTTCAAGGCAGTCTGGGGCTGCTGTAGAGCTTTCTCTGATTGTAGGCCTTTTTCAAAACTGGAAATCTTTTGGGTTACTTGGGTTTTATACTGGAATATCATGCAAAAATGAGGCAAGTGTTACCCCCAAAATATTAAGTGATACAGAGAATTGTGCCTATTTCTTAGCGGTAGATACAGTGGTACAGCAACTTGCCCACTTTGTACAAGATATCTTGGCCATCTTCAGACCACTGTACCTCTCGAAATTTCACTGAGGTGAGAGGCCCCTGAATATTTTTGAGATTTATTTTCCACCCTATGACATATATATATATACATATATATATATATATATATATATATCTTTCCTATGTATCTAAAGTAGTTACTACTTCCTGCTTAGCAGGTCTAATGGATATATTTACAATATAATGAGGCATGATGATGTTCTTTGGAATGGAGAAGCAATGAAGGTCCCTGAAAATTAAATTACAGCATAGGACTTGGGATGCTGGTGTACTCTGAGATAGGACAGTGAAGGTTTATTTTTGACTTTGGCTGCTAAAAGCAAACTGCTGAGGATGATCCTTGCTAGCAGGTATAGAGAAAAATCATTTGCCAGATTAATAGCTGTATACCTGGTATCAGGGCAATTAAATTCATCTGGAACAGAAGATTCAATTAAATCACTACTTGATTAACTTTATTTCTCCAAGATCCATTTGTCTTCTGCACAGGCTAATAGGTAAATAAGAATATGATAGGAATCATCAACCCTGCATTTTTTAAAATCTATGATGGTGTCTTAATTTCCAAAATTGCACCAGGAATTTGGTATTGTTTTTAGTTTCTTCTTTTAGTATATAGAGACAGTTCTAGCAGCTTATACTAGGCTACTGATAGTATAATATCTCATATCCTGTGTATCAGAGAACCAGTGCAGAGATTCTTCCATTTGCTGAGTATGTATATTCCAACAATGAATTCTAGAACTCTTCTAATAACCACAGGGTGAGTTGAGGCCCAGTGGGCCCACTCTGAGAAGAAACCGAGCAAAAGTTCATTTACCACTTGAACTCTACCAGGCCCTCCTCTGACTGGCGGATCACCATAGTATTTCAAGTCTCTAGGAATTAGCATATTTTCAGAGCTAGTGTCAAGTAATTCTCCATAAGTCTGGTGATTTCTCCCTGGCCAGCATACAATCACTCTGGTAAATGATCCTTGCTTTAAGGAAAGCTATAAGAAATATTTACAGTAAACATTATTGGTCCTTCTATGGCCCTACTTCAAGGAGACACAGTCTCCTTTTTCTTTCAAAGGGCTCTGTACTTGTTAACTGGCTCAAGACTAGACATTGTTGAGATGTGAATCTCTATGGTTCCTATTTAAGTCACATTTCTGATCGCCAAACCTAGAGACTTTTTGCTTGTATAAATCAGCTAAGACTTTAACAGGCTACCCATTTATTTCAGCTCTAGAGACATCATGATTAATTATCCAGTGCCAAATGTGTTGTCAGATCAAACTATTTTAATTACTGCTTTGGTTCTCTTGTCTATTATGGTAACCACACCCACTTTATATCTGGCGGTTAAATGCTGTCACTTGGCCACTGCAACTCCAGTATCTCATCATCCCCATTGAATTCAGAGAGCCAAGTTGAAAGGCAATGCTGTCATTGCTGGTCTAGAGAAAATAGCAATCATAGAGCTTTTCCAGAATGCTAGAACTCCCTTCCTGAATTTATTTCTTATAGACTTGATGAAGGTAGTGTTCTCTGGATTTTCATGAGAAACATGGAAGGAAATGAGTGAACAGCATTGCAATCTCCCTCAGCCTTTGAATACCTTCTTCTACAGTAGACCAAGGTGGTTCTGACAGATAAACCTCCTTCTATGTATGCTAGCTTTGAGTATAAGCTTGCAGTCAATCAAATAAGTCAAACTGTCACAGTCTCTTCAACATATGGTGCTGGGAAAACTGGAGAATCACATGCAGAGAGATGTTACTGGATTTCTATTTTACACCACTTACAAAAATTAGCTCAAAATAAATTAAAGACTTAAATGTGGAACTGAAGCTATAAAACTCCTGGAAGAATACACAGGGAATAAGCTCCTTGACATTGGTCTTGGCAGAAACTGGATGTGATATCAAAAGTGTAAGCAACAAAGGAAAAATTAAATAAGTGGGACTACATCAAACTGAAAAGCTTCTTTACAGCAAAAGAAAAAATCAACAAAATGAAATGTCATATGTCTGATAAGGGGTTAATATTTATAATTTATAAAGAACTCATAGAACTCAATAGCAAAAAAGCCCCAAACAATCTGATTAAAAAATGGTCACAGGATCTGAATAGACATTTTGCCAAAGAAGATACACAGAAGGCTAACAGTACACAAAAAGATGCTTAACATCACAAAATTGAGTAAACTGCAAATCAAAACCACAGTGAGATATCACCTTGTACTTGCTAGAATGGTTATCATAAAAAAAGACAAGAGATAATAAGAATTGGTGAGAGTCTAAAGAAAAGGGAACATTTGTACATTGTTGGTGGGAATGAAAATTGTGCAGACAGAATGGGAAGCAGTGTGAAAGTTCCTCAAAAAATTAAAACTAGAACTACCATGTGATCCAGCAATTTCACTTCTGGGTATTTATCTGAAGGAGATGAAAACACTAACTCAAAAAAATATATGCACCCCAATGTTCAATGCAAAATTATTCACAATAACCAAGACATAGAAGCAATAAAAGTGTTGGTGTCCATCAAAGAATGGTGTCATCAATGAATGAGTGGATAAAGAAAATGCAGTATATGTCTACAATGGAACTTTATGCAGCCATAAAAAAGAAGGAAATCTTGCTATTTGTGACAAAGTGGATTGACCTTGAGGAATTATACTAAGTGAAATAAGTCAGATAAAGACAAGTACTGTATTGGGGCCGGCCCAGTGGCACAGTGGTTCAGTGTACACGTTCTGCTTCGGTGTCCTGTGGTTTGCCGGTTCGGATCTCAGGTGCAGACATAACACCACTTGGCAAGCCATACTGTGGTAAGCATCCCACATATAAAGTAGAGGAAGATGGGCATGGATGTTAGCTCAGGGCCAGTCTTCCTCAGCAAAAAAGAGAATGAGTGGCAGCAGATGTTAACTCAGGGCTAATCTTCCTCAAAAAAAAAAAGTACTGTATTGTCTCAATTATGTATGGAATCTAATAATCAAACAAAAAAGTGAACTCATAGACACAGAGGACAAATTAGTGGTTTCCAGGGGCAGAGAGGGGGAGGGTGTGTGGTGGGTAAAATGTTAATAATACTGTATTGTATATTTAAAAGTTGTTAAGAGGTAGATCTTAAAAGTTCTCATCACAAGAAAAAAAATTTTAACTATGTGTGGTGATGGATGTTAACTAGACTTATTGTGGTGATCACTTTGCAATATACACTAATATTGAATCATTAGATTATTCACACAAAACTAGTATAATACTATATGTTAATTATATCTCAATGAAAAATGAGTTCTCTAGAATGTCTGGAATTAGTTTTCTGATCAAGTTAGTTTTAAAACTGTTAATGATCCTGTTGTCAGCAGTAAAGGGGATACTGATAGTCCTTAGCATGCAGTGGCAAAACAGTGACATCAATTATCACCTGTAGACACTTGTGATTGAGTGCCCATAGAAGGCAAGGCTTCAGATGATTAAGGAATTGCTATGAGGATATTTTAGTACAAATAAGGAGTATAATGAATTTGATTGGTTGTTTATAGGTGCACTGGAGATCTTGGAGAAGCAAAATGATAAGTTCAAGGCTTTCAGTTCCCATCTGAAGACTAAGTACAGGACCAGAAGGACTCTATGACTGCCCTAAAAGAGACTTTTTTTTTTTATTGAGTTATTGATAGGTTACAATCTTGTGAAATTTCAATTGTACATTAATGTTTGTCAGTCATGTTGTAGGTGCACCACTTCACCTTTTGTGCCCACCCCTCACCCCACCCTTCCCCTGGTAGCTACTAATCTGTTCTCTTTGTCCACATTTTTAATGTCCTCCTATGAGTGGTGTCATACAAAGATTATCCTTCTCTAACTGGTTTATTTCCCTTAACATAATTCCCTCAAGGTCCATCCATGTTATTGCAAATGGAATGATTTTGTTCTGTTTTACAGCTGAGTAGTATTCCATTGTGTATATATATATACCACATCTTCTTTATCCAATCCTCTGTTGATGGGCACTTAGGGTGCTTCCATGTCTTGGCTATTGTAAATAATGCTCCAAGGAACATTGGGGTGCATAGGACTTTTGGAATGGCTCACTTCAAGCTCTTTGAATAGATACCCAGTAGTGGAATGGCTGGATCATATGGTAGTTCTATTTTTAAGTTTTTGAGGAATCTCCATACTGTTTTCCATAGTGGCTGCACCACTTTGCATTCCCACCAGCAGTGTATGAGGGATCCTTTTTCTCCACAACCTCTCCAACATTTGTTAATATTAGTTTTAGATATTTTTGTCATTCAAATGGGTGTAAAATGATATCTTACTGTAGTTTTGATTTGCATTTCCCTGACGAACAGCGATGATGAACATCTTTTCATATGCCTATTGGCCATCCATATATCTTCTTTGGAGAAATGTCTGTTCATGTCTCCAGCCCATTTTTTGATCGGGTTGTTTGATTTGATGTTGTTGAATTGTGAGAGTTCTTTATATATTATGGATATTAAGCCTTTGTCAGATATATGATTTACAATATTTTTTCCCGTCAGTGGGTTGTTTTTTTGCTTCAATCCTGTTTTCATTTGTCTTGAAGAAGCTCTTTAGTCTGATGGAGCCCCATTTGTTTATTCTTTCTATTGTTTCCCTTCTCTGAGAAGACATGGAGTCCAAAAAGATCCTTTTAATACTGATGTCAAAGAGTGTACTGCCTATGTTTTCTTCTAAAAGCCTTATGGTTTCAGGTCTCACCTTTAAGTCTTTGATCCATTTTGAGTTTATTTTGGTGAATGGTGAAAAAGAATGGTCAATTTTCATTCTTTTACATATGGCTTTCCAGTTTTCCCAGCACCATTTGTTGAAAAGACTTTCTTTTCTCCATTGTGTGCCCTCAGCTCCTTTTAAAAATTATTCTTAGCAGGCTAGTAGTCCATCACAATAATTTTGTGTACAGCTGTTGGAAACCTTCTCTCTTATCAAACTAAAACAAATCCTCATTCACAATTTTGCTATGGAAGGAGAATGGGTTTTGTATGTATTCTGTAGACTCATCCTCTTTAAGACTTATTTCACCATTTTCATAAAGGTGAATACTAATTATATTCACTTTTTATGGTTATTATGAATTTCAAATGAAGTAGTAAATGTAGAGTGCTTTGCACAGTTTTTGTGCTTACTAAATGCTCAATACGTTTGGATAACTATTTTAGTAAGATTTATCACCTTCTAATTCACAGAGAAACCCTGGTTACCTAATAAGCATTTAAAAATGTTTACTTGTGTTGTAGAAATAATAATCACAACAATATAACTGAATTTCAGTTCCCTGTATCCCTCTGTTTGCCCATCTTCAGAATGAGTGCATTGGATCAAAAGTTCTCAAATTTCCACTGCTCTACTTCTTTGTGGGGGGATGAGGGAGGGATGCAATTGAAAAACAATTTTCATAGTGTCTCAGAAGCTTTTGTAGAAGCATAAAAGCAAAAACAAATGTACTGTTTCAGCCTTAGGGGAAGTTTAAATTTATGAGGATTCCGAAAGAGGAGCTGGAAGTCATAAAGCTTTATATAGGATGCTATTTGTACTTATCATTTGGTGATATCAAAATGTTAAGCCGAAATATAATTAAAAATGAAAAATAAAAGAAGAATAAGAAAAATAACAAAAAAATAAGAGTTGAAAATCGTAAAGAGGATAAAATAAAGGGACTTCAGAGGTGGAATGAAAAATATGATAATAAATACAAAAAGAAATTCCTTGAGAGAAAATGTGAAGGGATTTAAAAGAAGACAAAATTTAAGAAGGATTCTGGAATACTTACAAAAGGAATTTGTGTTTAATTATGAAGTCAGTGAATAACTATTGAAGAATTGTGAGGAATTGTTTAATATTTCTAACAAATAGTGAGTAGTTAACACATAATAGCCATTATTAAGCTAGTGATAGCAGGATATTTGTTAACAACATATGGGAGATGAAAAAAGATGATGCCAACGTTTTTATTCTGAGTAACTATGAGCATTGTCAGGGCTTTAATTCTGAGAATAATTACAATAAGCACTAGCATAGATTTGTAATATACAGATCACTTTTAGGAGCAGGAATACATTTGGAAAGAGGTAAAGGATAATGACAATTGTCTAGAAATGTAGAAGTATTGATGGGGCACCGTTGTATGTTGCTACCTGCTAAATAAGAGCCTGAAAAGTGACTGTTGGACTGCCATTTCGCTTTGTATTGGGGAGAGAAAACAAGTACTCTTTCAAGAAGTTTTGTAGTAAGTGAAGTAGGAAATGAAATGGCAGCATGAAGAAGCATGGCCATGAATAATGGCAGGATGAGGTTTAGGAGTTAATAGGCAAGTAAGATATAAAAGAGGAGTGGAAATTGATGGGTCCCAGGGGAGACAGAAGGGGATAAAGGGTTACTCATCAAATTTCTTGGGGAAGTAGTAATATTTGTTTTCTCAATTTCCTTCATCACAGTTATTCCATAGCCCATGGATATTATACTTTTCATTATACTAAATCCCATTCCTTAGCCATGTCCATTAAAGTTCCACATTACTATATTCAAAGTCTTATAAAAATTTAGCAATTCTATTTTTTTCCAAGGATAAAGAGATATCTAACAGTAAAACAAGTCATGAACATTCATTTTAGTTCTCTTTTGCTTAGCATAGTAATAAATATAATAATACTAACAATTGACAATAAACAGAATAAGATTCCTATTGTGAGATCACTTCTGACATAAGTGATTGGTTGGGATGTTTCTTTAGAATAAAAGTGTGAAATTTAGAGTTGACCTTAGATATTTACTGATGTGATACCATTTCACTTCACTGAGAGAGAAGGGAAAGCTCAATAGTTATATCTCCATAGGAAATATACCAAAAATGATGATTGACCAAAGGGTTCTCATTTGCAACAAAAAGATTTTCTACCATGGTAACAAGTAAGAAGTCAGACATGCTGTTCTCTGGAAAAAGGAATTTCTTATTAAGTAAGTTAAGACATCTCATTTCCTGAGTTTAAGCTGCTGAGGAGAAGTGATAATATATGGTCCTCAGTTACAGGAGACTCTTCACCACTGTAATTCTTTCAAAGCTCATCTCTTACTCTTCATAAATGATTCAAGAAGTTTTAGGAGAATTGTTTTGATTCGATGTTTAACATTAAATTTATGTTTATTGAAGAAGTTCTCCAGAATATTAAGCATTGGTTGTAGCAACCATGAAGAGCTTCCTCACGTAGCTTCTCCACGTAGTTGATTAAACTTAAAATTCATACATTAGATTGTTATATGTTTGTTTTAAACATCTTTGAACATTCTTTACAGAAAAACACCTGAAGGGTTTATAAGTTTCACTGAGGTTGAATTCAGGAGACTAGGGTTCTAGCGCAAATTTATTATGTGACCTTGGGAATGTCATTCAAAATATATGGACCTTTGTTTTTCTATTTTTTAAAATGAGTTCACTGTATCAAAAGCTCTCCAAAAAAATCGTCACAGCTCTTGAGTATGATTTACACCTTTATATGAAAGAAATGTCCAAAGTTTCATTGAGGTTACAGAAAGGAGGGAAAGAAGTGGATAAGAACACTGGCTTTGGGGAGTTATTGGAAAAGGACCCTCAAGTAGAGGGCAAAGAATAGATTATACGGAAGATTCAGGAGAACTCAACACTTTTAACACTTGAATAACACTTACTATGTTGTATAACACTTACACTAAGGGCTATCCTTGCTAATATTATTCACATAACTCTTCTAAGTATTTAAACAAACCTCACAGGATCCTTCCATTTTTCCTGAAGATACACCTTATTGAATTCCAGCAAATGGATTCTTACTAATAGAAACATCTCATTATTAATAAAATGCTACAATTTGGTTAGTTCTGCTAATATATTTCCCTTGCATCATTTCACCTACCTCCTTCATAAATGGAAGAGACTATAACAATTTCCAGATCAAAGAAGTGTGCAGATTTTCCTTGTATTTCACTTTCTCTTGAAGCAGAAAATTTCCAAGAGAATAAGATCTATGTGAATTTTCCCTTAGTAAACTACTTCATTAATTAAGAACCATTTATGAAAGTGACCAGAGGCAGATGAAGAGATATGGAAATAGCCAACCTGAACTTTGAGTAAGAAGGCTAACTTTTACAGTCTCACAAGTTTTCCTTTGAGGAAACACAGAATCTTCTTGAGTTAAGGGCTTTTGTCATAATTTCTTGGCTCACTTAGGTATTTTTACTACCTCACTGAGTCTAAAGGTCACTGTTTTAAGAATCATACTAAAACAATTAAATAAGACAAAGTTGTGAAATTAAAATACAGATGGCTGACAAGACAATAAATAATAATCCTTTAGATTTTATGAAGGGGATAGCTTATGACATTAATGACTAACTTTGGAGAAAACATAGGAAAAATACCTTGACCAATAATAAGAAAGTCTTACTTCTTACCATGGACCATTTTTTTAGGAAGCTTTAATTACCATGCAGAAGTTAAAACTGAGCTGAGTCACCACAATTAATGTTCCTTAAATCAGTTATAGAAATACATCCAAATATTCTCAATTGTGCTCTTGACCATCAGACTTTCCAGGCTTTACCTAAAAGATGTGAGTCATCTTCTTTGTCCTAATCACCCATGTTTAAGAAAAGGCACATTAACTAAGCTAAGATCTGAGTGGGGTACCTTCTTCTAGGTAATAAGTCCATTTGAATACATTTATAATTATAGATACATTTTTAGAGTGAATCAAGAAATACTTTGAGTAAGATTACAGGGCAACAAAAATTTGCTGTTGAAAACAATGGATCATGGGCAAATTTTGCAGAATGCAAAGCGCTAACGTCTATTTCTAAAATTACCTTATACAAAATACATTGACAATCAAAGACTGGAAACAGTCCTTAAGAGTTGTAACACAGTATTGCCTTCTTATTTACTTAACCTTATAGTATAATTAGGATGAGAAATGTTTGTTTCTTGATTTTAATTTCTACTGGTTTATATAAACTTATTTTATCCATTGGACCCACATAGTTTCTATAAGAAATATTAACTGATTCCCAGTGATGCTTATTATCAGCATGAAGATACTGATAAAAGGAAATCATGTATGTGTATATGTATATATTTATATAGAGATATAAAATAATCACATGAAAATTGAATGTGGTCACTGATGGTAACTACAATTTAGGTTTGTAGGTTAGACAGAAATATACAATACTTTATGTTTTACAATTAATAACAATTACTGCAACTCATTTGAAAATGAAATTCTTTGATTCAATACCTGTTTTTCTGTAGATGTCTCAGTTTTTTAAAGGCAATTATGAAATTGTACACATTCCATGGCATTTATGGTGATCATGAGGATCCTGATAGTCCATGACATTCATCTCGTGCTTTTATCAATGAAATCTGTTATGTCATCTCCCTAGAACTTACAACTTGTCGACTCAGCCTTCTCATTGCCACTTTCATATCTCTGTTCCTTAAGGTATAGATGGCAGGATTTAAGACAGGAGTGACAACAAAATCCACAATGGCAAAAAATTTATCCAATGACTTGGTTGGGAAAGGCCACAAATAGAGAAACATGCATGGAGTGAAAAACAAAACCACTACAGTGATGTGAGCTGACAAAGTGAAGAATGCTTTGGATAAATCATTTGAGGAATGTTTTCTGACAGTGACCAGAATAAAGATATATGATACAATTAAGAAAAAGAAAGTGCCCATAGATATAAAACCACTGTTGGCAATGACCACAAATTCTAGTCTGTAAGTTTCCATGCATGCAAGTTTAATAACCCTAGGAAAATCACAATAAAAGCTTCCCACATTATTAGAGCCACAGAAAGGTAAATTTATGACAAAAACAAACTGAGACACAGCATGAATCATCCCAGCAATCCAAGCAGCCAGTATCAAAGTCATGCACATTTTGAGATTCATAATAGTTAGATAGTGCAGAGGCTTGCAGATTGCTATGTACCTGTCATATGCCATGACTATGAGCAGCACCATCTCAGCTCCTCCCATCAGATGAATAAAGAACATCTGTATCATGCAATTGTAGAAGGAAATTGTTTTACAATCACTGAAAAGATCAGATATCATCCTAGGAACTGTGGTAGATGAAAGGCCCAGGTCAACAAGTGACAGATTAGCCAGCAGAATATACATGGGGGAGTGTAAGCGAGAATCAAAAATCACTGTGAACACAATGAAGAGGTTTCCCAGGATAATTCCCACATAGAATAGAGAGAAGAAAAGAAAAAGTAAAAACTGCATTGCCAAGGATTGTGCAAGTTCCAGTAACACAAATTCAGTCACCACAGAGCCATTTACTTGGTCCATTGAATCATAAAGAAAGGAAGACTCTGAAGTGACCTGAAAGAAACGAAAGAAGGAATCAACTTTGAGCACTGAACATAATGTGTGAAATGTTGATAATTTAAAATTGGTTATTAAAAAACCTTCTATTTAATTGATGGTAAACTATTTACAAAATAATGGGAACCCAGAGTATAAGACATTAATGTAGTATGACCAAAGCTGCACTCAGAGGCAATCTATTGCTTTAAATACTCTCATTTATTCAAATGCATGAACTGATCAGGCAACTTAAGATCTTAGAAAAAAATGCACAAAATAAACTCTAGGAATTCAGGTGTAAGAATATAATAAAAATTAAAAAGAAAAATAAATAAATAGGTAATCTTAGAAAATTGCAAGTGTGTATATGAGTATATAAAATGATTTTAAAAAATAAAAATAGACATCCTTTTAAAACTATAATCAAGAATAATAAAATTAAATAAAAGTTAAAAATGAGTATAGAAATGCATAACAGTTAAGACACTTCTGAAAGCTGTTTCCTATATGTGCCTAAAAACGATCCCCTCAAGCCAACACTCAAATCATACTTCAGTTTGAAATGTGTCAGAGATATCTTCATAAAAAAGGAGAGTTCAAACCATTCAATAAAACCTCCAAGATCTAATAGATGAATAGACAGATCTTGTGAAGATAGAATTCAGAAATGTAAACTATATATATATGTGCCTGTATTAAAAAAATATACATATATATATATATCCCCTAGCATATGTATCTCCTAAGAAATAAGATAGAATTTAACACTACTTTTTTTGTATTAAATTAGAAAAAACTTTTGCAATATTATTATCAAAACTTGGAAAGTCTGAAGCCAGCCCTGATGGCCCAGTGGTTAAATTTCAGCTTGCTCCACTTTGGTGGCCCAGGTTCAGTTCCCAGGTGTGGAATCACACCACTTGTCTGTCAGTAGCCATGCTGTGGCAGCAGCTCACATACACAAACCAGAATTTATAACTATTCACAAGTATGTTTTGGAGCTTTGAGGTGAGGCAGGGAAGAAAAAAAAGGAGGAAGATTGGCAACAGATGTTAGTTTAGAGTGAATCTTCCTCCAGAAAAAAAACAAACAAAAACACTCAGAGGGTTTCTGTAAGCATGATTGCTAAAAGGAAAATGTAAAAAACCTGGGAAAATCTCAGTGAAATAGGGACCTTCACACATTGCTGGAGGAAATATAGATTGATTCAAACATTAAAGAAAATATTTTGAAATCATGTATCAAGAGTCTTGAATCCATAACATTTGGTAAAATAATACTCCTTATGAAATTCTATTTGTACAGAAAGAGTTTTTGGCACAAAAATGTTCACCACATAGTTTTAGGGTGATAAAACTTTGAACAATTTCAATGCCAAACATTAGGTTTAAATCTATTATAATATATGTACATAAGGGGATGTAATACAGTTATTAAAATAAATGTTTAAAAAAGAGTTTATCATAGCATTAGGAAGATTTTTCTTTATAATATTAAGTGCAATAAAAGTGATCAAATTACATAGTCAAATTTTAAATAATGTAGATGATTTTGATTTTTTTAGAACCTTTTAAAGTGTTTCACATTTTGAAATACCTTTCAGTACACATATTATATAACTATTAGGTTTTTTTTATAAAAATATCAAAGAGCATGGAGTGTTGAAGGAACAGTTTATTAAGAATGTTTGAAAAAAAGAATTGACTCGTAATTATTAGAAGACAAACCAACTGAAGAAGTAAAGGACTCTAATTCTTCTCTCATCCAATCGGCCATTTTCATAAACTGCCAGTAATTGGTTAATAGATGAGATTATTAAGGCAGGTGGGAGAGGATATAGCTAAATAAGTAAATGGTCCTGATTAAACTTCTTAGACTTTTCAAAAAATTATGATGAAGTTGAAACTTCTTGGGCTATTACATCCAGTTAATTGACAAAGCATCTCCTCTGTTTCATTTTGACCAGGGTTGGCCATTTGGAATGAATTCAGGTAACCAGGAAATAGCTAATAAAGAAAATAGATATTCTGGTGGTTTCATTCAGTTCAGAGTGAGAAAAGTTAGTAATGCTGCTGTGGGAAATATTAAGAGAGACACAATAAATGGTCAAATAAATAGAGGCAATGTACAATGGGATAGAAGAGATAATACTTTGTGAAGAATACAGCAGACAGAGACAATTAGGTATGATTTCTTTCCTTCTTATACAATATGCAAATATTTTTGTTGTCTCTAGATCAATTTTTACATTGTTTTCTATCTTCTCTCACCTAGATGTTCTCCTACATAATCTTTCTTGCATTTTCTCTGAAAAATATTTTATCATTTTCAATTCTTTCATACTGCTATCACTGGACTTCTCACTCATATTTAAATCACCCAAGTCACAGGGGCATAAGGACAAAGGATTTGGGGAGTAGATTTGAATCTGGGGAGCATGATAGAGTTAATAAACTCATCCCTGGAAGATTTCATGGGAATATCCTCTACTCTGTTGAGCAGAAGTTATTTGGTGATTTCTTAAGCTCACCATCCAATTCAGTGTCTTTGGAGAAATAAAGCTGAGGCTGAAGAATCATGTTGACACTTTAAGATCAAATGTTTTGTCCTATTAAACTAAGATAGAACACATAAACCCAATACTTTAGGATTCTCATCACAAAAGTCATTTTCACCTTATAAAAGTAATTAAAGTCTTTGAATTAATTTGTCAATTCTGGAAATTCCCAGTACTATTAGGTTAGTACTGCTGAAATGGTGTTTTCCTTGGAGTTTGAGAGAGAATTATTATTATTATTATTATTATTATTATTATTATTATTATTTGCAGGAGAAGATTCACCCTTTACTAATATCTGTTGCCAATCTTCCTCTTTTTTTGTTCCCCGCACAAAGCCCCAGTACATAGTTCTGTATAGCTGTAGGGTCTTCTAGTTCTTCTTTGTGAACCACTGCCAACACATGGCAACTGACTGTCAAGTGGTGTGGTTCTGCACCTGGGAACCAAACCTGGGCTGCCAAGCAGAGCATGCTGAACTTTAACCACTAAGCCATCAGGGCTGCTCAATAATTAAGTTTGTTAAAAAGGAAAATACTACCCTACATGAACATATTAGCTTAAATAGTCAAAAGGTCCATTTATAACATGCAATTTAATCTATTTATGATCTTTAACCATTCTAAAATGGGACAATCACAATTCAAATGGTGGAACTATGAATGTAATCAACATGATGGACTCAGAGACACTAGCATGTCTAAGGAACAGATAGGAAAGAAGACATAAAGAAAGAGGATGAATGAAGATAAATTGGAAAGATAATAGGAGAATGAAAAGAAAGACAAAAGAAGAAGAAGGATCCTAAAGGAGAAATAAGGAGGATAAGATAATGATCAAAAGAAGCATTGGTGGGGCATTGTACATCTTTGCTTAGGTTGCCTGTTATAGTTTAAACCACACACATTGATATATTATGAACATGTAAGAGTTTGAATTTTATGTGAGCTATCATTCACTGTTTTAGGTATATTTTGACTGGAAAGACGGGAAGTAACAGTAAAGCAGTAGGAAAAATAGTCACTGATACGAAGAAAAGTTAAGACTTTAAGCATATGAATCATGGATATGGCAGTAGGATTTGGTAGAATAAAGTGGGTAGTTGGACATGGTGGTTCAGCTAACTGAGAGATGAGTCAGCTAACTGAGAGATGAGTCACCTCTAGAAAATTAAGAAGTGACTGATCAAAAACATACTTTTAGCCTCCAGGCAGTATTTTACTTAGATTGGTTCTAATATTTTTATCTTAACATCAATGTAAAATTAAAGTTCATGATGTAGGGACACTTTCTTCTTTGTTCAACACTGTATCACATGCCTGAAACGGTGGCTGGCACATAGAAAAAGCTCAAGAAATATTTGATTAAAAATGTTATAGAAATGGATACTACATCTTTCACATAAGAAATAAAATAGTAGCTCTCAAAAATATAGAGAGAAATTGAATTTAATAATACCTTCTCCACAAGCTTGTACTTCCTGGTGATAACCCATTTAAATATATAAACAAAAAGTGAGTATTTATATAAATGAAGGAAGCCTCACCCTTTCTTTTACAAACATCTGGAATTAGTATGTATCCTTGTTGAAGAAATCCTGATGATCTGAGAGAGCTTGTTTGGAGAAAAAGACCACACATTTGGTTTCTCTGCCTTCTTAGAAACACTGGTGACTTTGTGAAGCTCCCAGGAGTTCTTCAGAAGCCAAGTCCCCATAGAGTTTGCCATATCTCCTATTGGAGATTTAAAATTTGTCAGTCCTTCAGGGCCTGAGGAGAAACATCTTTAAATGGGAAATTTAGATATGTATTGAACAAAAAAAGATTATTGGAATTATAGGTTTGTATAGAAGTGGGAAAGTACTTTGAGATTACCTTGTTCAGTTACTTCATTCTACAAGTAGAGAAACAGCTCAGTAGGGTTAAAAGGCTAGCCAGTGTGTTTACAGCAATACATTTACAGAACCACAAGTCAGCCTAACTTCCAGTCCAATAGCCTTCTTCAATAATGCTCTACACTTGCTTAATTAAAAAAAAGTCATGAAGAAAGCTAGAATTATTCATATTTAATGGAGTCATTCTAACTTAATTGAAATTATTTATATTTAATAAGTCATTCTAACTTAACTATTCATCCCTGAGTTCTTATTTCATTTAAAAAAAAATTGGCCTTCTCTCCATAAAAAATTATTTCCATTTTCATTGGGTGTTCCTCTTCCCAACCCCTTTTCATGTTTCTTCAGACAACCTGGTCAGTCGTTGAACAGATCTATTTCAGAACTTATAACCACCAGTTCCTCCACACCATCCCCTGGCATGAGGCCAGATCTTTTTGAATTGGAGCATAGCCTCTCAGACTAGGCATGGGCTGGAGCTGTCAAATCTTTGGGAAAGTAATATTGAAGGAGAGGGAACCACATCAGAATCCTGAAGGTCAAGGACAGAGATTCCCTTCTTCTGGTTTAAAACAGAGTTTGGTCCTCAAATAAGGTGGGAATAGCTGAGTCCAGATGTCTGTTTTACACAAGGGAAAGCAAAGTTTAAAATGAGTTGGTGCAAAAGTCGGAAACACATGAATCTTGAAAATTTTTCACATTAAGGTGATAAATTGAAAATATCAAAGTGTGTGTGTGTGTGTGTGTGTGGAATTAATTTTACAAGACAATGCAATTCAGTGATTGAAATTTGAGAATAGGAGAGAGATGCTATAGGTTAAATGAACAAAAGTGTTTCAGAAAAGACAAAATTTCTGACACAAATATTTTAAGAATAGCAAAAATTGAAGTGGAGTTGAGGGGGTTAGAGAGATGGAAGCAACCATGACAGGGGGAGTTTTGTAATATAAAAGCATCTTTCCTACCTGTCAGTTTAATCACAATTGTGCATTCTTAGGAGAAGAAAAGTTTAGAGAGCTTAGCCTTGATTTCTGTAAATAATCACCTCCCCCCAAAACAAAGCTATATGTAAGATTCTTCATAATGGGAAAGAAGTTAATTAGCTGCATAGGAGAGTGACCTACTGCTGCCGCAGACACGACCAATACCCAGCCCATTGTTAGTTTCTCCTGGGAACTAAATCTTTGAGTCACATTCGTTTCCCCAAGAGAGACATAATGAAAGAATTGCCTGATGATGAAACAGAGGGCAAGAGGGAAGGTTTTGTGGTAATATATTGGTTGGAGGAAAATAATCCCCATTCAGGGTGGAGGATCTTGGGGCTATGAATTGCTTGGAATAACAGATAAGGGTGCAGACATATATCCTGAGTGGAGAGACATACCTTCACTTATAGTACTCTGGGTGAAACTTGAAAAAATAAATACAAAACCCCTCATCTGTAAAGGTAATTCTTATAATTGATAATAGGGGAATAAATTGATTATTTTCATGCTATCAATTATAGCAAATGTTTCCCCGTGAATGTCTATGTGTGCTCCCAAAATTTAGAGTGGTGAGGATGAAGATCCTCTTGAATTCTTTTGACTTTTATCTTTCCTGAGTTTACTGGATACAGTATTATTTGCATTTTATTGGATCAATTTCTTAAGAGATCACGGCAAAATAGATACAAACACGAAAAAAAAAAAATGTAGGGAGTTGTTCTGAGTTGTCTGTAACAGAAGCATATTTACCTGAGAGAAAGATAATCATTCAAAGGACCTATGACAACCCATCAAGACAAGTCTAGTATATCTCTCTGGCGAAGACTGGCTTTATCTTTGATATGTAGATGCAAAGAATCTGATCTCCAGGTTATCATGGAGGCCTCAAAGCGTCAAGCCCTATCTTTGTTTAGAGTTGTATTTGTTTAGAGCTGTATTTCATTTTCTCCTGTTCAGAAACAACGGAAAATTATATTCTCTAGAATAGCTGCAGAGTAATGTTTGGTCTCAAATTAATTTTTGAAAAATATGAACATTCCAAAAATTTATAAGCAAGGATAAAAACTGAAGAATAATGAAGGCAGAAATATTTTAAAAGCATACAGGGATGCATGGTCAGTTGCATGAATCATAGCATATGCAAGATGAGGTAAAACAACATAGTTGCTTATAAGAAACACAACTACTATGAGAATAAAGGAAAATTTCTCATATTGCCCCCCTAAGAGGGCTCTTCTGCAACACAGTGCAAGCCCCATAAATCATTCTACTATGCCAATGTGCTCCTGTCCTGATATGCCTTTGTTTTAGGTGGGATACTACAGTACCAGGCAGAACAACATATTAAGATGAATGAGGGAGAACCTAAGCAGAAATAAAGTCCTAGGGAGTCAGGCAGCCAGGCACTGGGCATGCTGTGATTGAGGGCTATCTCCTGGGGCGTGGATCATAGATTTGCTCTGCAGTGGAGAAGGCTCCTGGGGCAACAGAGGAGCAAGAACTGTTAATGTTGTTTGTGAGACCTGGGGGTATCAGAGAGGGATGAGACGAATGATTTACAGGCTGCCTCAGCTGAGCTTGGCTCAAGATCTGGATTGATATAAGCCTGTAAAAGGAACTCATCAGAAGATTTCATTACAGAGAATGGAGGAGGTAGAGGCAGAGAAAATTGAGAAGAGAAAAGGACAAAGAAAAGGGGAGGAAGTACTTTAATCTTATGAATTTTGTTTGAATGTAAAAAGAAAGTTCAGACCCTAGTCAATAAACTATTCACATTGCAAATTTTTTTACTCTTTATTGGGTTTATTTATTTATTTAATGATAAATATTTATTGAGCATTTTCTAAACTGTTGTTACTGTCACTGATGTTATATCAGTAAACATGATGGACAAGCATCTCCTCACATGGATCTTAAAATGTAATGAGGAAGACATGCATTGAATAAGAAATCATGAATGTGACTACACTACAAAAGTGGTAATCGAAAGTGCTATAATAACACACAGTAGAAGGAACTCTCTGGAACGCAGGTTCTGGGAAGTCTTCCCTGGTAAAATGATGTTGAAACTGAGATTTAAAGAATGAATTGATGTTAATTGGCAAAGCATGAAGGACAAATGTTTCAGATAGAATGATTAGCCAATGCAAAGCCTCAGAGATTAGAGAATTTGAAGCTTTCAGGCAAGTAAAAGAAAACCAGACTGGCTCCAGAATTGCAGAAAGAGAACAGGTTGTCCTCTGAAGCTGGAGAGGGGGATGGGAGTCAGGTCTTGGATGATAAACCTTCAAAAGGAATTAATATTTTTATTTAAGGGCAGTGGCAAGCATGCGAAGGGTCTTAAGCAAAACAATCACATGGTTAGATTTATATTTTTAAAAATCTCTCTTACTGAAGTGTAGATAATGGGAATTAAGGCAAATAAGATTTGAAGTGGGAAGACCACATAAGTAACTTAATATTCTATTCCAAAAATGACATGTGAAGCCTTAGACAAGACTGGTGACACTGTAGAAAACATATGAGGACAGATTTAAGAGGTGTTTACAAGGTGGAATTAATAGCATTTGCTGATTTATTTAATATTGCGGATCAGGGGGAAGGAGCAGTCCAGTTTTACTCCCACTTGAGAAACTGGGTAAATTTTGGTGCCAATAATTGTGACTGGAGAACCTGAAAGAAGGGCAGGTTTGAGGAGAAGATGATTAGTTTAGTTTTAGACTTCTTGAGTTGGAGATATCTTTGAAGAATCAGGTAAGTAGGCTGTTAGATTTCTGGATTGGAAACTCAAGAATTAGTACCCTAACTTTGAGAGCCCCTGGCTAAAAGCTAGAGATGGTAATTAAAGCCACAGGAATGGATGCCACACAGGGACAGAATAGAGAGTGAGAATAGGCCAAAGATGCAATTCTGAGGAACATTCAGTTTGATGGTTGAGAGATGAGGGAAACTCAGCAAACTGATACTGGGAAGTACTTCTCCAATAGGTGGGAGGAAAATTAGGAGATTCTAGTGTTTAACAAGTCCCATAGAGTATTTGAAGGAGTGAGTGGTTAGCAATGATTAAGTAAAGAAGAAATTCTCAAACAGATGATTAACAAAACATTAAAGAAGTATTATTAATTTATTTACACAGAGGAAGCCAGAGATGTTATTGGAATGTTTCTGGAGAAACACAAGCCAAAATAAATATGCATTAGTTTGTTTTGTTTTGTTTTGTTTTATTGGAAAGTTTTCTGGAGAAACACAGGATGAAAAAAACATATACATTTGTTTCTTTTAAGTGAGTAGATTACAGAGCAATAAAAACAAATATATGAAAAAGTTATATGCAATTTCAATAAACTTTTTATTCCAAATATAAAAATCCTCAATTAAATTGAATATGCCTCACCAATTTTGGCTTTACATTTATCCAAGACTATCAAACACAGATATGTAACTCTTGGGGGATCTTTTGCTTGACCAGGAAAACTTATTCAAGGAAAGCAGGACCTCTAAACACACAGCTTTGGGTTATTATTCTTCTATGAAAAAACTATTATATCTACACCTTTTTGGGGGAAATAAACCTGGATGATTAAATATTGGAAGGTCTTAAATTTTAGAATAATAGAGAGGCAGAAAACAGTGCAAAAAGCTCTGGATTGTATTTATCTAAAGTATTGATAGCATTAAATAAATTTTTTCTCTACCTGCAGTCACTCAAACCTAAACACAAAACTAAAATAGAATCCTAAGCTGAGAAAGCACAAGATAAAGTCAAGTCTATGTTCAGGATTTAACATACGTGATATGTTATTGATCTTCTTCTTATTCTGAGTTAAACTGAAATTAAGATAGAAACTAAAAGTCACAATTTATTTGATTTATTTTTTACTCAAGCTCTCATTTTATTTGTTGAATCCATAAGCTTACTATGAGATATATTTATCAATTTTTAGGTATTTATTTATAATTGAAAGTCAATACAATTAGCAATGCCCAAAAAATGTCACCCAGAAAAAGCCTTTTGAATACTATTAAGTTTACTCCTGGAAATCAGCTTAGCTTTATATTTTCATCTCTCCTCTCAATGGAAGCACGTGAATGAAGTAAATTTCTTCTCTATAGATGGCAAAATAAAGTAATCTCTAGCTTGACAACCAATTTCCACAGTTGAATGTTTGTTAAACTATCTCCCCGAATAATAGTTCTACCACAGTAATGATGACAGTCACATGACTCTCTGTTCTTGGTGAGTCTGAAGCATCTTGTAGTCTAGGTCTGTTCCGTTCATGATGAGATCCCACTAGAACCCACAATCTGTTTGCCCAGTCTTCTCACAGCCAATCTCATGTCATTGTTTCTTAATGTATAGATGGCAGGATTCAAGACAGGGGTGATAGCAAAGACAAAAATGAACAAATACTTATCCAGTGATATTGTAGGGAAAGGCCACACATAGAGAAATATGCATGGCATAAAAAATAAAATCACTACTGTGATGTGAGCTGACAATGTGACAAATGCTTTGGATAAATCCCCTGAAGAATGCTTCCAGACAGTGACCAAAATGAAGATATAGGACATAATTAAAGACAAGAAGGTAGCCATAGATATAAATCCACTGTTAGCAATGATTACAAACTCTATCTTATAAGTGTCTACACAAGCAAGTTTCATGACCCGAGGAAAATCACAGTAAAAACTATCTACTTTATTAGGGCCACAAAAGGGTAAATTTAGGACAAAACCAAACTGAGATACAGCATGGATTATCCCCACTATCCACGCAGTCACTACAAAGGAAACACACATTTTGGGGCTCATGATGGTCAGGTAGTGGAGTGGCTTACAGATTGCAGTGTACCTGTCATATGCCATGGCTATGAGGAGCACCATCTCAGCTCCACCCATGACATGAATAAAAAATATCTGCATCATACATTTTGGAAAAGAAATCATATTGCAGTCTGTGAAAAGATCAGAGATCACTTTGGGCACTGTGGTAGAGGAAAGACCTAGATCAAAAAGAGAGAGGTTGGCCAATAAGAAGTACATGGGAGAGTGTAAATGAGAGTCAATAATTACCATGAACAAAATGAAGAGATTTCCCAGGATAATTCCCATGTATGACACAGAGAAGAACCAAAAGAGAAAAAGACGCATCTCCCATGAATTTGAAAGTCCAATCAGTACAAATTCAGATACAAGAGAGTAATTTGCTCCATCCATTGACTCATTCAGAAGAGAAGCTGAAGTATTCTGAAGGTAGAAATTAGGGAAGAACTGAGAAATATGGGTACTGAACATTGTCACATTCTTTCCCCATCAATGAGTTTGTGGAAAATATGTTTCAAGTGACAAAATGTGAACTTAAGAAACATACAGAGAGGGCATGCAAAAGGAAAATAAATAGGAGAAATGAGATAATCGAAAGTTAGACCAGAGAGACAAGGAAAGGAATCATGTAGGAATATGGCAGGTAAGGTGGAGTAATTAGGAGCAAACAGCAACATTCTCCTAACAAAGAGCTGTTTTACCATGCTTATTGTGTGATAATCCTGGCTTATTCAGTCTTATCCACATATATAACAACACATCTTCTACGTCATGAATGGTCAGCCATATTTGGAATGTTCAAACTCTTAATCACATTTGTCCACACATACTCTAGGAGAATGTACTCTCTGGTTGTTCTTTTACTTCACACCTGTGGAATCTTCAGCATTAATCACACATAGAATAGTGATCAGCCAATGAGGGAAAGAGTGTTGAATCTAAGCAGATGATAGCACAAAATGAAATGGCTTACTCCTCTGATAGTTTCCAATACTTGTGGTTACAACAAGTCGCTTGGAGAAGTAAGATATACTTTAAATCAAGTGAAACTCCAAAGCCCAAAGAAAGAGTGTCAGAAGACTTGGAAAGAGAGTTTTCAGTACTTTGCTAGGATTGAGAGAGATTTTGAGCTTTTGAGAGTTCTGTTCTAAGATTAATGATGAGAAATTAAAACATGAAACTGAGAAATAATGATGTCTTCACTGAAACAAAACATTTAATCATGATATGCTAAAAGCATGTAAAAACTTCAGGGCCCCACAGAGTCATAAAAATAAGGTCATGACAGCTTATCTTCAAGCATTTGAAGCTTAGTTCTGCTAAAAAACTATTCGAAGGTGAGTAAAATTGCTACCAACCACTTTTTTAAAGAGAATATCTGTAGTTATCATTACAAATAAGAAAGTTCTAAGATGTCCATCTATAATATATATTTGGATCTATTCACTATCCAATCTAAAGTGAAAAATTAAAGGCTCATTTGAAAGAAATAAGATATGAGAAGATATGCAGAAAGAGGAAATTGATAAGATTTATACCAAAATTGATATAACCATTATAAATTATGCAAATTTAGATTTGTTAATATATTCACTAAATTACTGTGACAAAAATTGGTTACAAAGGAGTATGTCTCATGCGATGTGATCTTTATACATATATACTGCAAAAATATGTAAGTATATACATCAACATCTCAAGATCACTGTGGAAAAAGATATTTTGGGTAATTTTAATATTAAAAAGTTTGATCATCTATGTTTTGTATTTTTCTATATTGTCATGTGTTTATAATAGAAATTATGAAAAGGAATGAAAGGAAAGGTATGGAAGAGATGGAGGGGCAGGAAAAGGATAAAGAAGAGTACTGTGGGATTTATGTCGGGAGTGGAGTATGTAAATATGTGACAGTTAAATGTAGATTTTTTTTTTGGCACTAGTTTCCCAGTTTTACCAGCCCTGGTTAAATTACCATTTCTTGGTCAGTGAATGTTTAGAGAAAAATGAATATATGTGAGTGAGTTTTGAGTCAAGAAATATAAATGTATGGCTATTGGATCGCATTTTATAGAATCCTTGTCTGTCTGTTACTTGGAACAGGCAAGTCATTCACTGAAAACAATGGGAAAAACGCTGATGTAAGCCACTCCTTTAGCTTGCCAGCAGAATTTTATTCTTCCTAATATTCCTTTATATTTTCTAAGACAGATAAGACTGACTGGAGAAATCTATATAAAGAAAAAAGCTAGAAGTATGCAGTGAAACAAGACTTAGTAGCAACTCTGCATACTGCTACATTGTGGTGATTATCCTGTTTATAGAGGATCCCATCTTTTGTTCAAGACTTATTAAGAATTGGTTCCGGATCTGCCCGGTGGCATAGCAGCTAAGTTTGTGCACTCCACTTCGGTGGCCCGGGGTTCGCTAGTTTGGATCCTGGGTGCAAGACCTATGTACCACACATATCAAGCCATGCTGTGGCAGGTGTCCTGTGAATAAAGCAGAGGAAGATGGGCACCGATGTTAGTGCAGGGCCACTCTTCCTCAGCAAAAAGAGGAGGATTGGCAGTGGATGTTAGCACAGAGCTAATATTCCTCAAAAAAAGAAAAAAGAAAGAAAAAAGAATTGGTTCTAATATTTAGTTAGTTAATCCCGAAATACTGAGTTTATCCTTGGAGCAGGAGGGAAGAGTGTATACAAACTAGTTAAAAACCATTTAGTTCTTTTGATTTCTTAGAAAATATTAAAGAATCAAAAATTATCTGAGGCAGAGTCCCATATCAGTTGGTTGCTATCCTGGCTGGATATTTTGGCTTTAACGTTCTGAAGATGGGGACATTTTCAGGTAGGTAATCTAGAAAATCAGATAGAATTCAGGTCTTCTGACTTTAGTGATTGAAATTTTCCTCTCCTCTAAGGGGCCCAGTGCAATTTTAACCATCCTAAGACTGAAAACACAAACAAGCAAAGCTGCTCAAACCTCACTTTGTCAATGTTCTGTTCACTGATGTACCATATTCACTATTTTTTCTTTTAATAACTACTCTTAACCACCTAAGGTCACTTGTAATACAGGACCTTATAAAAACCGATGGACACCAGTTTTATTAAGCCATGTTCATTCTTATCATCGTTTCTTTAATTCTTGTCCCAGTCTCTGGCTAATGTCATCAAATGCTTTATCAAATATGCCAAGTGGAGGGAACTGACTGACTCTAGAATTCCCTATATGAGGAGAGAGAATCATTTCTATTGGAATAATCCGCTAAGATCATGGACAAGATTGGAATGGGCAAGACATGGACATCTTTGGCCCCAACAATGGGAAATGTGAAGTATCATATAAGCTGATGAAGAAAGCAATGACAAATACAAGATCCCTGAGATATCAACTCACCACATCATAAATGTCAGTTCTTTCAGAAATATCTCCTTCTTCAGACATGATATAATTTAGTGATTAAAATAGTAATAATAGTGTCCAAAGGATTGGAGTAACTACAGACAGAAGGAGAGTAAACAAGTGGGAAAGAAAGTTGAAGGAAATATAAGAAGAGAGAGATTGTTGTGCTATTGTTCTACATTAGAAGTATTTTTCTGACCTACCTGTTCTGTTCTAGGGTGTGCAGCAGTATTTGTAGAAACTCCATAATTCTGATTTCTGCTTTGTAGTGTAATCACGTCCAAGACAAAAATGCATGTTTTTTACCAGTGAGAATACAGTTAATTAGTAGCACTAATTAACTAAGTTATTAGTGACCCATTGTTGCTTCTGTGATTCCTAATAGCCAACTTTTCATTGATTTCTCCTGGGAACCAGGTCTATGAGTCATGTTAATTTCCCAAGAGGAAAAAATATCACAAGTTACTTGGTCATGAGAGGTAAGGAAATAAGGAAGGTGTAAGAATCTCTCCTGTATATTTTACAATATAATACGCTGGGTACGTGGAAAATAAATACCATTTAGCACAGGAAATGTGAATCCATGAGCCTACTTAGATTTACTGAGCTGGGGAAGAGTGAGAAGTCCTGCAATGATCGCAGATGCCATCACTGATGGAGTGGGAGAGAATGAGCCTCATGTATTAATATGTTTTTTCCAGAAACAAGCAAGAGGCTTTATGCAGGGAGGATACTTCCATAAGCATTCTTGATTTGTTCCCATTCAACACTGTCTTCCATTAACTATTCCAAAATTTATCACATAACACTAGAATGTGTTGAATGAATGAATGGATGACGGAGTAAATAAATGTCTGTGTAATTGTTCTTTCCTTAAAACACATTGAATTCTGGGGCCAGCCCAGTGGGGCAGCAGTTAAGTTTGCACGTTCTGCTTCAGTGGCCCGGGGTTCACTGGTTTGGATCCCGGGTGCGGGCATGGCACTGCTCAGCAAGCCATGCTGTGGTAGGCATCCCACAAATAAAGTAGAGGACGATGAGCATAGATTTTAGCTCACGGCCAGCCTTCCTCAGCAAAAAGAGGAGGATTTACAGCAGATGTTAGCTCAGGGCTAATCTTCCTCAAAAAAAAACATATTGAATTCTGACTGGATATAAGGAGTATGGGACCATGCTAAATTGTTGAACATAAAGAGCTAAAAACGTGTTACTGTCGATCAGGAGTTGGCAAATTATGATCCATGGGCCAAATTTGGACCTCTTTCTCTTTCCCAAATAAAGTTTTATTGGAAAACAGCCACAATCATTTGTTTACATATGGTCTATGACTGATTTGTGTTACACAAGCAGAGTTGAGTAGTTGCAACAGATACCATATGACCCACAAAATCTAAAATATTTACTCTTTGGCCTGTTACATAAGAAGTTTGATGATCCTACCCTAGATCAAGCAAGTTAGGCAGAAGAGAGGGTAGGGTAGAAGCATCATCCTCATCCATCTTCATCATCTTCATATATACTTAAGAGTAAAGATGCAGGTGAAGGTTGAGAAGTAAGTTTGTTAAGTCCTAAATATCATGCCTCAATGATCTCCTGAGTATATATACTCAAAACTGTGTACATAATTATGGGGCCCGATGCAAAGTGTCTATGAAAGGAGATTTGTTAAAAAAATATATTAAAAGAGGACATTAATCTTTCTCAAAACTTTTCCAAAAAATCAAAGAGGAGGGAACACTCTGAAACTCATTCTATGAGGCCAGCATTATCCTAATAACAAATCCAGATGAAGACAGTACTTGAAAAGAAAAGTACAGGCCAATGACCCTGATTAATATAGATTCAAAAATTCTCAACAAAATACTAGCAAATTGAATTAAGCAGCACATTAAAAAGATCATTAATCATGATCGAGTGGGATTTATCCCTGGGTTGCAAGAATGGTTCAACATATGCAAATCAATCAGTGTGATACATCACATTACTAGAATGAAAGAAAACACTCATATGATCATATCAATAGATAAAAAAAAGTTTGACAAATGCAACATCCATTCATGATAAAAACACTTAACAAATTAGGCATAGAAGAAACATATCGCAACATAATAAAGGCCATATATGACAAGCCAGCAGCTAACATCATACTTAATGGTGAAAAGTTGAAAGCTTTTCCTCTAAGATCAGGAACAAGACAAGAATGCCCATTCTCACCACTCCTGTTCAATATCGTACCAGAAGTCCTAGCTAGAGCAATCAGGTAAGAAAAAGAAATAAAAGCCATCAGAATTGGGAAGGAAGAAGTAAAATTGTGTCTTTTCGCAGATGACATAATTTTATATATAGAAAATCCTAAAGATTCAACAAGAAAAGTATTATAACTAATCAATGAATTCAATAAAGTTGAAGGTTACAAAATTATCATACAAAAATTCGCAGTATTTCTATACACTAACAACATTTCTGAAAAAGAAATAAATCTAACCTACAATAGCATCAAAAACAATAAAATACTTAGGAATAAATTTAACCAAGGAAGTGAAAAATCTTTATTCTGAAAACTACAAGACGTTGATGAAAGAAAACGAGATACAAATACATCAAAGATATCCTGTGTTCATAGATTGGAAGAATTAATATTGTTAAAACGTGATACTACCAAAAGCCATCTATGGATTCAGTGCAATCCCTATCAAGATTCCATGGCATTTTTTACATAAATAGAAAAAACACTCCTTATGGAACCGAAAAAGACCCCGAATAGCCAAAGAAATATTGACAAAGAAGAACAAAGAAGGAGGCATCACACTTCCTGACTTCAAGCTGTATTACAAAGCTATAGTAATTAAAGTAGTGAGCTATCGGGATAAAAATGAATGACGAGTGGAATAGAATCAAGAGCCCAGAAAGAAAGCCAAGCATAGGTTCTTAGTACATCATAGTATTTGACAAGAGAGCCAAGAATACACACTGGAGAAAAGGCAGTCTCTTCAATAAATGGTGTGGGGAAAGTGAATATTCACATGTAAAAAAGTGAAACTAGACCCCTATCTTACACCACTCACAAAAATTAACTCGAAATGGACGAATTACTTAAATGTAAGCCCTGCAACCATGAAACTTCTAGAAGAAAACATAGGAAAAATGTTCCTTGACACTGGTCTTGGTGATGATTTTTTTTAGAAAAATCAAACTAAAAAGTTTCAGCACAGCGGAAGAAGCTGTCAACAAAGTGAAAAGAATTCATGATATGGGAAAAATATTTGCAAACCATGTATCTGATAAGGGGTTAATATGCAAAATGTATAAAGAACACATATAATTCAATAGCAAAAAAAATTCCAATTAAAAAACCGGCAAAGGAGCTGAATAGACATTTTCTGGAAGAATATATTCAAAGGGCCAAAAGGTTGTGAAAAGATGTTTAACATTACTAGTCATTATGGAAATGCAAATTAAAGCCACAATGATGGGCCCACCTGATGGCATAGGGTTTAATTTTTCACACTCCACTTGAGTGGCCCAGGGTTTGGGGATTCGGATCCCAGGTCCCGACATACAAGCTATGCTGTGGTGTTGTCCCTGCATACAAAATCAAGGAAGATGGGCACAGATGTTAGCTCAGGGCCAATCTTCCTCACCAAAAAAGAAAAAAAGAAAAAAGAAAGTACCCACGGTGGTATATCACCACACACCTGTTAGAATGGCCATCATCTAAAATATGAGAATATGAATGCAGATGTGCATATGGAGAAAAGGGAGCACTTGTGTACTGTTGGTGGGACTGTAAATTGGTTCAAACACTAGGGAAAACAGAATGATCCAGCAATTCCACTTCTGAAAATATATTCAAAAGAAACAAAAACACTAACTCAAAAAGATATCTACACTCCTATGTTCATAGCAGCATTATTTACAATAACCAAGACATGGAAACAACCTAAGCGTCCATCAACACAAGAATAGATAAAGAAAATGTGGTATACATATATATACATTGACCTTTCTATCAAACGTAATATTCTGACTGATGACAATATTTTTTGTTTCCTATTAAATTGTATCAAATGAAGATAGTTTGTATTAATAAAGACATTTTTAACATTTAGAAAATAAGGAAAAGAGAAAAACAGAAAAGAAAGCTCCCAATTTTCCTATACTCTGTAAAAAAAAATCTATCGGTACTGATTTTTTACTAAACTTTCTTTGATCTTTAAACCATTTTTACTTATTTTGTTCAATTGGGAACATATTGAATGTACATTTTTTGTATGCCATAATGTGCATATTTTTAAATCTACATACTGCATGGTCAAAACTTTTAGATACAGACTTGATTATAGGTCTTTAAAACGTCACATCCACTGCCTTTCATCCCAGTGATTGTCCCGTTCTTCCTTGCTCAGTCCTCCTCTATTTTTTCCCTAGATATTGACAATAAAATTTTCTATCCAGTGCTACAATTCCAACTCCATGTGGTCAGGCTGCCCTAACGTCTATTCTTGTCTATAACGGGTCCAAGGTGCTCACTTACTTATACTCCTTTCCTGCTGAGGGGGTGCAGGGTTGTGCCCAAGGGAGAACTGGGGCATGATACGGAATGCCACAAGGAGGAGTGATGACATGAGAAAGAATTGCTGTTAGTGGTTGGGGGCCTGGAGGAATGCCTAGTGGTGGTGATAGTGCAAGTGGAGACCCCACGATATTCAGTTCATTTGTGGAACAATCATCAATAACTTGGTGTAGTTGTTTAAAGATGGTTTAGAAAATTGCTCAAGAAGCAAATATATCATTATTTTAGATTGAACTCTATAAAATTTATATTTGATCATCTTTGAACCTACTGAAACAAAAATTTTATGATTTAAATTAAAATTCATATAAGCCCAGAGATGAATAATTTATTGATCAGAACTAAGGATAAGTATCTTTCGATTTTTTTCCTAGACATATGAGTTTTAAAATGGGTTTCCAATAGATTTTTTCTTGTAAATTTCCATTTTTTTTAAATGTCCTATGTTCACATATTTCCATAGCACTGATTTTCATTTCTATAATGAGGAATAATGCCTTCCCTAGTTGGGAGAACCATGAATATTTTAATTATTGTGGGCATTTATATTATTTCTAATTTTTCTTTTTATGAACAATGATATAAAAGGTGCTCCTTATAGCTTAATTTTTAGCGTATTTATTATTATTACACTAATGAAATATTCTTGAAACATCATAAGTCATAGAAAGTTTTAAACTTTTGATATTTATTTCTAACGTGCCTTTAAGAGGTTATACAAATTTTCACTGTTATTATAAGTGTATCAGAGTGTCTATTACCTCACAGACTCATCTGTGATAAATAATCAATTTTTCAAGGCTTTGAAATTTGTTGGTACAAAATAGCACCCAAAGGCGATCTTATTTATATTTCCTGGATTACTAATGAGTATTTTATTTTGCACATGATTATTAACTATTATGATTTCTTCTTTTCTAAATGCTCTTTATATGTTTTGCTCACTTTAAAATCAGTATACCACACTTTTTTTCCTTATCTATTTGAAAGAACCAATTTCATATTAAAAATATTAGCCATCTATCTGATATTTTTCACCTATTTTCCACAGTGTGTTTTTAGTTTTATAGTGCCTATATCTCCGGATAAAAATATCTCTAGGTATACTTATATACACAATATTTATAATTTTATGCATATCTATGCATACATATATAATATACAATTTTGTATAGCTAATATACAATTTTGATTTTAATTTCAGAAACTGTCAATTATTTCTTAATTTGCTAACAAGGAATATGCTTAGATTGAATTTTCCATCTTAAGATTTGTTTAAATATTTCTATAATTTCTTTTGGTTTGTTTTTCTTTTTAATGTTTAAATGTCTGTTTGAAACTTCTTTGAGTTTGTGTTGAGAGGTAAAGATCTGGATTTTTCCAAGTTGTGTCTCTTGTGCCAACATCATTGCTTGAATAGTTCACCCTGTCCACACTGATGTGAATGAACTCTTCAGTGGTCTCCTGAGAGGTCACTCTAAGTTTACTTGAGCCCATTTATTCCATTCTTTACCTCGAAGCTTTTGTGATTGTTTGAAAGCAGAAATACGATCAAGCTACTGCATAAAATCCCCAATAATTTTCTATTGCTCTTAGGATATAAGGGAAGTTCTTATCATGGACACAAGATTCCATCAAGTCTGGCCTATTACTCCAGCCTGATCTCCATCTTTCATCCTCTTGCCCCACTGACCTTCCTGTCTCAGGGTATTTGCACATGGCGTTTCCAAAGTCTGGACTATTTTATTTATTCTTCATGAGTAAATCCCTATTTAAAATGAACACAGTGCTGAGCTCCTTAACAATGTGAAGTGGAATGCTGGTAATTCCACTACCCGCAAGTAGTGGCATCATGAATAATTGTGTTGATTGTATTAAAGTGCCAACTGATGTAAGTGAATATTGGACTTGACTATTTTGTTAATAATGATGATTATAAAGAGTGAGGTGTGTAATGAATTCTTTAGGATCATTACAGAAAGAAATGAGAAGTTCAGATCTTTAAATGTTAATTTCAAGCTGTAGTCTGAGAAGCAGAAAAACTCTATGGCAGCTCTTAAATAATATCTTGTTTATTGTAGCTAAGATGTAATCTTGCTCAAATCAGCCACAAAATTAGTTTTGTAGGTTGCAGGGTTACAATTTAATTTGCGAAATTTATAAAATTAATGGCATTGTTTAGTAAGGAATAGGAATATATTTGGAATTAAACATGCACACAGTCTTCCAAACTGCCAGAGATGTGTACAATGTTTTTTTTTTTGTTTTTTAATGCTGGCTTCCTGGGAGTTTCTCCTAGAGAAGACCAGTTTATTTTTCAGGCAGTTTTTGTTCAGAGGTTGTGCTTATATCTCTGTACCCATCAGCCTTTCCCTTCATTGGATATATGTGTGGCTTGGAAGATGCGTTCAAGTCTGCCTCATTACTCCTGAGTAGGTGCAGCCTAGCACGTGCAAACAGCCTTATTGACCCCTGGGTTGACTATAATGTCAAGAGGGTTCTTCCTGGCTGGTTCTCTCTGTCAAATTCCTGGCTTCTCTGCTGTTTTGCTTGAGGCTACCAGTATCATGGAAATTCCAAGATCTCATTATTTCTCTCCACAGAGATGTCCATGTTTTTTGACAATGTCCTTGGTCATAGAATTCTCCATGCTCTGTTCCAAATGAAGTCAGCCACCTCAGATAGAGCTGCAGGGCTGTCTGTCTTTAAAACCTGTCTCTCCCCTTGATCGGAAACTCTGTACCACTTCATTGGAGTTGGGGGAGAGGATCTTAGTTATAATTTTACCCACCTCCATCAACATATTTCACATTTCTTTTTTACTTTAGGCTAAACAATTCTGAATTCTTTCAAGGGCTCCTTATGTAATATGATTCTAAGCTTCCTTGCTCTCCTTGAGTGAACTTTAGATTCTATGCTCTAAGTTTGATACTCCAAATGTAGTATGACCAGCATGGAACCATAAAAGATGGGAGGAGAAACTAGGAAAAGAAAGGAGTAGAAGGAATCTGAATGAAGGTTTTCTTTTTGCCTTTGAATAATCATAGAATTCATGATTTAGAATATAATCACACAATCTACCTCTGCATTACTATGTGGAACCAGGTAGAAGAAATGTGGATATCTTTCTTTTACCAAATACTTCTTTTCAATATTACATTGAGAGTTGTTTTGATGTTAACTGAATATAATATGTAAACTATCTTGTAATTGTCTCATGGAGGCATCCTTATACTTATATGTATTAACTTGAAAGTATACATTTCTTATTTTTATAGTTAATAGACTTGAAAGTATTTACAAGGTTATGCATATATTTATATCTATAGCTATTAATCATTATAGAGATACAATTCACAAACCATAAAATTCATCCATTTGTCATCATACATTCTGCATAAGTCTTGATCATCTTGATATTCCACAAAACATCATATTCATCTACTACATTGATGTGGTAATTCTGCTTTGATCCAATGATGACAAAAAAGAAAGTATTTTGTATGCCTTAAACATATCTGAGCCAGGTAGTGGGAGATAAACCATCTCAAAGTTTCTGGGGGTCCAATTCTTAGCATCCTACTGGGCTCTTGTAGATATTAAATACCTAAACTTAGGCCTCAAGTGATTGTGTGATCTCAATTCCCCATCACAAACAGGATACTATCTCACTCTTCAAGCCATAAAATTGAGGTGCAAAAACAGCATTATATCATCAAGTAGAAATGGTACCTAAGAGATTAGATTTAGTAGGTCTGGAGGCATGAGAAGTTGCATTGGCTTATGACTCAACAACTTAAACATCTACTAATGCCTGGTTGTCTTCTCTCCCTTGATGTACACTTATGGCTACATAAGGAGTTCTCTATAACCAGTGGACTGAAAATGTAAAATTTGTGCCTGAATATGCAGTTGGTTTTGCATGGTATATTGGCAGCAACTAGAAGTGAAAGTACGCAGATTTACAGCCCAATTTAGTTCAGTATTACGGTTAAATATTAGTTATGTATCGTAGTACTATGACTATGGCCCTGAAGGACAGTGGTGAGGAGAAATTCTCCCACTGGGGAGAAATCCAAGTAGAGCATTTGATTGTCCATTTTGTTTGGCTAGAAGCATAGACATATATTGATTCATGAACCGTTACTAATGGTTTGGTTACATGGTCAGGTCTTAGAATGAATAGAATGGGAAGCCTGGTGAGAAAGAAGTACTGGGGAAGAATTCTGGTGATAGATCTCTCAGAATGGCACAAATTATGAAAATATAGGTGTCTCATGTGAGTATACACCAAGGGCATTCACTACAGAGGAAATTTTAATAATCAGGTAAACAAATTACTAGTTCAGTGCAATATTAACCTCTTTGTCCATCCACCCCTAGGCATTTCGTATAGCAAAATGAGCAGGGTTAGGAAGAAATTATGATTTGTTAAACAATGTGGAATTCCTCACAAGCTTGATCTGGCTATTAGTACTGATAAGCCCCTTTAATGCTGAGTCACTAAAATGGTACAGATCACTGTGGGGATCCTGCAGCCACCCGGAGACAGGTTAATTATATTGAGATATTTTCACCATGGAGGAAGTAGAATTTTGACCTCACGGGAATGAACACGTATCCTAGATAAGCATTTTTTTCCCTAACTATAATACTTCAGCTTGCACTATCATCCATGGATTTAAGAAATGTTTTATCGCAATCATGATATTTTGCATAACATTGCATCTGATTAAGGAATTTACAGCAAAATAAGTGCAGCAATGGGTTCATGGCCATGGAATTTACTGATCTGAACACATATCTGATCACCCATAAACAGCTGGTCTCATAGAATGGTAACATGACACACTGAAGACTCCTTTATGGCTCTTTTAGGAGATGAGATCTTCATTCTCTGAATTTGGGAATCAAGATGTCGAGTGGTAATAGATCCTCTTACTGCTATACCTAGTAAATGACTCACAAAACTTTTGCTTCCCCTCCCCACCACTTTGAGCTCTGCTGGGTCAGAGGTCTTGGTGCCTAAGGAAGGAATGCTTCCTGCAGAGTAGACAATATTTTTATTAAGTTGGAAATTAAGACTGAGGATCGGCCATTTGAGTTGTGCTAGAGAATGTGCATAACAACAAGTCCTCTAGATTAATGTCTGTGAAGATGATTCTAATAAAAACCAATGAGAATTAAGAAGAATTTGCCTATTGGATAAATGTGTAAATACTAAGCTTGGATAGCACAGCAGTTAGTGACTCAAATGTTTGAGTCAAGAGCATGTACCACTTGGACTTCGTGCTGGCAAATTATATTTCAAGACAATATTATGTTTATTCTTATGCCTTTCTACTTTCAGAATACCAGGAAATCGATACAAATAGTACCTAACACTCAGGTTTATCTTATAAAGGCAGATAGAGATAAAAAGATACTCAGTATTTTGGGTAGAAAAAAAGTTACTTAAAACATACAGAATTACAATGCAGTCAATGAATGGGTACACCCCTGAGAATGAATTGAGGCCTTAGCCCAAAACAGAGACAGCCAAATGGTTGAGAGTTAATCCTTTATTACTATCTGTGTGCAGGCATCTCCTTAGGTGATGTTTCTCTCATTCTCAATTTACACTGAGTGACCAAATTAGATTGCAAGTTATGCTTTTTCTAATACTTTTTTTATTTTGTTAGGTTAATAGAGATACCTTGGTATTTTATTTTTGGCATAATTTACTCTTTCATTTTCTTTGTAGGAAATAATTTTCTACTGTATTGTGTACTGTAATTTAATAAATGAAAGTCTTGGAAATCAAATTGATATTTGAATTTTTAAGTGAAGAAAAAATAAAGCTGTGTTGTCTTGAGGAAATTTAATTCATATTTTTGAATCTCATTTTCTTATTCATAATTTGGGAATAATAATAAAAGAATTTAAAGTAAAACATAATGGCATAAAATAGGCATTCAAAGATAATGACTGCATTATTTTTATTCTGACATTTTGTTGTAATTTGTTCTACTATTAAGAGAAATAAAAACTGCATATGTGTCATACTTTTATAATGGGACTTTTATCATGAATTCTTACAACTAAATTCCAATCCACTTAATTTATAATTCTAGAAGAAAGAAAATAAATTTTATTTATCATTTGAAAATTTTAGGAAACTTTTTTTAGTGACAGAAGACTGTACTTAAATACACCATGATCAATAAATGTTGCGGGCACTTAAATGGAAAAATTGGTCTCTATGTATTCATTAAAATATGTTTGCTGAGTGTTTATTATATATTAACCACTGCACTAGGTACTGCAGTTGCAAGAATTAACCAGGTAAGTTATGGCCCCTGCTCTTAAGGAGCTTACATTTCAGGCCTTTTGCACAATGGTTAGTAAGAGATTAAAGCATAAATATTAGTCCTTGAGGCAGAGATAACCAAGAGAAACATCATTAGTTTTTACTTTTTTTCTTTACTTTTATTGAGTTAATGGAAATCAAACACAGAATAATTTCCACTGATATTTCATTCTCTCTTTTCTCCCCCTACTATTTCATGTTAGTATTTGGGTAGGAAGCTAGGTTAAATAAAAAATAATAATTCGGTTCTGTCTTGACAAGAGCATAAGTTAAAGGTTTGAGGGAAGGAGCAATGTTACAGAATACCATCCAAATGTAGGTAGAAGAAAATTCAAGAAAAGTTTATTAAGATGCTATCCATCAGGATGGATGTATAACTCTGTTGAATGAACTTCAGGTTCTCCTTTAACATAAAGGCCTAGGAAGATTGATTAGATAATTCCCTCATAAAGAAGGAACATTGCTGTTTAGATTTTAGGGAAATATTTCGTAGTGTTCTACTAGTTGATTAATGTTGAAATCCTTTGAATTATATTAACCCTATTCCTGCACTTGGAGACAGGTATAACATCTAGATATAAACTGAATAGCTAGAATTTTAAACCTATTTTACAAGGTCAATGTATTGTTAATTTGAAGTGCTTATCGTGAGATTTCTTGGCATTAAATATTTCTCTTAGAGTCCATGTAGTAGCTTCTGAAACTCTTCATAGTATTTTTTATCTTTTTATTTTTCAGAGTGTAAATGGCTAGATTTAGGAGAAACGTAATTAACAGACTAAAAATAAACGAAGAAACTTGTCCACCCAGGTGATGCTGAATGCTCACACATAGATGAAGATGCAGGGCCCAAAGAAGAGCACCACCACTGTAATATGGGCAGTATAGGTGGAGAGAGCCTTAGACATTCCTGTTTTAGAACTTCGATGGACAGTGAGAAGAATGTGTGTATAGGGTATCAGCAGCAACACAAAGCAGGTTATGGACAGAACCCCACTATCAGTGTTCATTACTGTACCCAAGATTTAGGAATCTATGCAGGCAAGCTTGATTGCCAGTAGTATATCACAGAAGAAGCTATCGAGTCCCCTGGGGCCACAGAAAGGCAACTGCACAATCACAATCATTTGACTCATGGCATGCACAAAGCCAATGGTCCAGGAAGTCACCACTGGCCCAATGCACTTTTACAGACTCATAATGGTCTAATAGTGGAGTGGCTTGCAGATGGCCACATAGTGGTTAGGCCATTACCACCAATAGCACCATCTCACCCGTTCCAACAAAATGTATGAAAATGATCTGGCACCTGCAACCTTCAAAGGAAATAGTCTTGTTCTCCCTGAGAAAGTTTGTGATCATTTTAGTGGGGGGTGGGGGGGGGGGGTGGGGGTGACTGAAGAAAGCCAAACATCAACAAAGGGCAGATTGGCCAACAAGATGCATGTGGGAGAATGGAGATGGTAGTCAGTGATTATTAAGATCATGATAACAATATTTCCAAATGCAATGATGAGGTAAATCATAACAAATATCCTTAAGAATAAGACCTGTATATTCCCTGAGTGACACAGTCCAAGGAGCATAAAATCTGACACTGCAGACAAATTTCCTTTATCCATTTTATTCAGCGTGTCCTTTAAAGTAACTTAGAGAGAAGAATGGATTGTTGGTTAGTGGGTTGGGAAAGGGTACTTAATTTTTAGAATTTGGTTGAAATTCTATTTCATTGAAATTTAAATTTCATTGAAAATTAGCATCTATATCTGAAAGAAAAAAAGTATAATTGGGAAGACAAATCTTGGCAAAATATTCCTAATATTATGCCCAAAAGAGAAGCTAAATGCCTAAGGTTGACTTCCAAGAAACAGTGTCTGAGATGGGATTCATATGCGAATGATTAAGAAGGTATTTCCATGAGGGATTGAGGAAAGCAGGACAGCAAAAGGAAAGTCTAAGGAAAGATTATGGTGTCACCTGGAAACTAGCTTTGCTCTACCACTCCAGTGAAAAGAATCTAGGTGGAGCACCACCAACAACCATTACACTAAATCACTAAAATTTAAGTCATCTATTTAGAAAGATAATGGTGAACAGATACTGAAATCCAGAACAAATAGTATAACATAAAATTCTAGTTTCTCTGTTAATACATAATGACTCCTTCAAGTCTCATTTGAACATCTTCTATAAGACAACACAAAACTAAATTTTTATCTCATTACTCTAAAATAAATGTTGGGACAATCTTTAGGAAAGAAGCTATATAGAAGGCCATATAATAAATGCCTTGGCATGATAATGTGATGAAAAATCAAACACATAACTTATCATTGATTAAGATCACAATTAAAAGGAACTCATTTGGTAAACTAAATGTATTAGGAGAAAATGTCAGTGGAGAGTTATATGAGAAAAGGGTTATGTGAAGTGGAAGGTAACTCAGACCCAGATTTTGATTTTAACTGAATGGAAGCTCCTTGTAACTCAAGCTTATCAATAGAAAATATTTGCCTTGAATTATATCAGTGGGTGCCAGGAAATTCCTAGCTTTTGAAATATTACCATAAAAGTTAAAAAAAGTATTTTTACAGACATGTAAGAAAAGTATATCTTTGGTAGTGCTGAGTGAACATGAAGTTAAAACTTCAGAGATCACCAATTATTTACCTCTAAATATACTAATGATATTGTTTATATTCATCCTTAAGTAAATTGAGAATTCCTTTCAGGCTGGATACCAGAAAGATAATTGCATATCTCTCTTCCCTCTTTATTATTTCTTTCTCTTAGCTTTGTTTTATGTTTTGAGTGTCTCACCTTCTTTTACTCTTTGAAATCTCAAGCATGGTGCCAAGGAAAACAGGTGAACAACAAAAACCCTTATCTCTCATGAGCACTAGTTTCTCCTTCTCTTTTGCTGAGAACTCAGCAGTATAGGTTAAGGATGGAAAGAAAGAACATCTTCCTAAAGAAATTATGTAAAGCACACATTTGCTGTGGAAAAGGGGACATGTGATAGTAGTCTCACAACTTACAAATAGACATATCCTCCATAATAGAGATTTGTTTAATTTCTAAAGAAAATATCCTGATATTATACCCAATAGACTTATGTCCCATGAGAAAAGTGAATAATTTGACCTTTACCTTGAAACTTAATTTTTGTGAAGGCAAACCTTTCCAGGATTACTTTTCAATAACTCATTCTGTATCTGTTGGAATGAATGACATAGACAATAGCTAATAGTAAAAGCAGCATTTCATCTGTGTTTGAGGGAGGAATTTGCTAAAAGATGAATATGTAAATTTCTAGGAAACAGTTTACCAATAGGAAATCATAGTGTTTTTCATCAGTTTTGAAATTGTTAAAATTTTATAATATTGGTAATATAATATTAAGAAATATAATATTTCTTAATATTAATCCAATGTTTAGGACAATTAGTAGAATAACCATGAAGTTTTTAGTTAGTCAGATCTGTTCTGAAATCTAACTCTATTACTTGTTGACCTAGTTACCTTGAGCTAAATCTATTTCTGTTTTCATTTCCTCATCTATCAAAAGAGGGCACTCAATCTAATAGGCTTGCTATGAATATGATTCAGAAAAAATACAGACAGCACTAAATTTTTCTGGTACCCCATTCGTGTTTAATAAATATTAGTTACTTCTCTTCTTTACTCATTAAAACACAACCAAAAGCAGAACAATTTCCAAAGTTTACTGGTACCAACCTTAGTGAACAGCTAACACCTTCTGTAAGTAAAATATATAGAATCACCTTTCTTTAAAATATTAACTTCTTACATTTTCTCTAAATTAGCATGCTTATACTTAGCAACCCTAAAGGATGTAGAGATGCAAAAGAAGTACCAGACAAGCTGCCAACTTTCCAGTAGCTTAACAACTTTTTCACCTTTCAGTTCTGCTTTTGTCCAAGAGGGATATTAAGATTTTAATAAGATCTACATGAGGCAATAGCACATTCTATTGAAGTACCTTAGAAATTCTTACCTGTAACTCAGGGGGAAAATTCTCAAAATGGCGTGATAATAACTTGGGGACTAGCGAAAGTGACAAATTAGGGAAAGTAGACAAATTGAGTTACTCTTTTTGTAGTATTAAAATATAGCAACACATATTTCATCTCCTTCTAGGTGGAATGTCCTTCTATTAAGATATTTTCAATAATAATAATCCTAAAAATGTAAGATTCTCAACATTTATATTTTTACAATGAGAAGTTTGGACTCAGAGAATTTAATAGAGAACCTGAGATATACAGTAGGTCACATGCTAGGGGAAATAGCTCAAGACCCTTCCATGAGCTCAAGCTGCCTTCTGTTTTTTCTCAGGTTATGATTTTTAATATTATTTCTATAGTAGTTGAGTTTTATATCACTTCTCACTGGAAATATAACATTTTTTGCAGCTACCTCTGTGTTAGAAGGTACCTTAGCATGCAATATTCGATCTGATATGAAAAACTTTATCTTCTTTAATAGCAAGGACCATTTGAGCCAGGATAGTTGGAAGTTGCTAATATCAAGGATCTGTTAAGGAATTGTAATCTCCCAAAGAAGACCTGAGGGCACCTCTGAGGCACCGCCTTATAGTGGAATGTAGACTTCTGTTAAAGAGAACATAGAAATCCCAGTAGGAATAGGATAGGAGGAGAAAACCTGTGAATTATCCTCTTTAAAGGTCAGAAGCTAAACAAGCCATACTCTACTCCAAGCAAGTGGGCATGCAGGAAACAGATACATGGAAATATTTTTTAAAATATTTTAAAGAAGAGAGTCACAGAAAACGTGAGCTAACTTACTAAACACGAATTTTCTCTAAGACCAGATTATTTTTCCCTCTTCTCTTCTGATGTGTGCTTGAGATGACATCCATTGTTGGGTGGAGACGGTCTCTGTGGAAGACGTTTCCTTCAGCCTGATATATATTCACCACTGGAAAAAACCCCTCAGGTCAAATTTTTCTATTCTATGCTCTGGGCAGAAAAAGAATTATGAAAATAGTTTACATTGGACATGTCTTGGGGACTTTTTTGTCAAGGGTGATAACTTTTGCATATTCTGGAAATCAGAACAGGGAGACAAGAAAAATCACATATAAAGCAGCTTTGCATTAAACATTTTAGTGAAGTTTTAAATTATTTTTCATTTAACCTGTACATAGTAAGGAGATGTCTTACACAATCTGGATTTCTAACTAGATCTATAACATCAAATTCAACTAAGGTTTTAGTTCCAGTTGCTTGAGAAGTCATATCCTGACCAATGTGACATATGACAACCAACAGAAAACCCTGATACGGATGGAGGGACCTATTTCATGCTTAACACTATCTAAATAGCAGGTAATCCTGGTCAGCTGACTGATCTGTTTCAATATTATCTATGATTACCTGACATCCTGACAGTTCTGCACTGTGTCAAATTATTAAGATATCTTCAGATTTATTTTTTAGAAAAGGACACTGATGTGAGTTTAAAATACATTTATTTTGACCTTTTAGATTTTTGAAATAACTTTCTTGTGGTGTGATTAACTTATGACAAACTGCACATACTTCAAATGCACAATTTGATAAATTTTGACATATGTATTCAACCAGGAAAACAATCGTAACAATAAAGACAGTGAACATATCCATTAGCCCCTAAAAGCTCCCTTGTGTTCCTTGATAATCCTCCTTCCCTTCCCTCCACACATCCTCCTCCCCTGATGACTGTTACTCTGCTTTCTGTTACTGTACATTAGTCTGCATTTTCTAGAGTTTCATATGAGTTGAATCATGTGGTATCTATTCTTTTTTTGTCTGAGTTCTTTCACACAGCGTACTTATATAATTTTCACGTTATTGTATCAATAGTGCATTCCTTTTCTTGCTAAATCATATTCCATTGTATGTATATGCCACAATTTATTATCAGCTCATCTGCTAAGGGACATTTTAGATGTTTCCAGTTTTTGGGCTATCATAAATAAAACTACTGTGAATATTTGTGCAGAAATCTCTGTATAGCCTGAATCCTTTAAAATTTATTGAGACTTATTTTATGGCCCAGAATATGGCTTAACTTGATAAATATTTTTTGTACATTTTAAAAGAATGAGGATTCTGATGATTTTGGTCAAAGTAATATGTAAACGTCAGTTGTGTCAAATTGGTTCATAGTGTTATTCAGATCTACTGCATCTCTGATAAATTTTTGTCCACTTGTTCTATCAATTATTGACAAAGGGGTATTGAAGTACCTATTATAATTTGTTATTTGTTTATTTCTTCTTGCAGATCTATCAACTTTTGCTTCTTATATTTTAAACTTTTGTTATTAGGGACATAAATAAATTGCTGTGTTTTGATTAATTGACCTCTTTCTCAGTGTGAAATGGCATTCTTTATCCCTAGTAATATTCTTTGCTCTAAAAATATACTTTATCTGATATTAATATAGCCACTGAAGATTTCTTTTGATTTGTGTTAGTATGGAGTATATTTTTCCATCATTTTACTTTTTTAAGTTAAAAAGGAGACTATTTTTTTAGAGTAGTTTTAGGTTCACAGTAAAATTGAGTGGAATGTACAGAGGTCCCATATGCCTCCTGTCCCCCCGACACACCACCTCCTCCACAAACATCTCACACAACAGTGGAACATTTGTTACCATCAGTGAACCTGCATTGACACATCTTTATCATTCAAAGTTCACAGTTTACATTAGGATTCTCTCTTGCTCTTCTACATTCTATAAGTTTTGACAAATATATAATGACGTCTATCCACCATTACATTACGTACTCTGCCCTAAAAATACAGAATAGTTTCACTTCTTTAAAAATCCTCTGTGCTATTCTTCCCACTCCGCTAACTCCTGGAAATCATTGATCGTTTTACTGACTCCATAGTTTTGTCTTTTCCAGAATGTCATATGGTTGAAATCATACACTATGCAGTCTTTTCAGATCAGCTTCTATCACTTAGTAATGTGCAATTAAGTTTTCTCCATGCCTTTTCATGACTTGATAGCTTCTTTCTTTTTACTGTTGAATAACATTTCATTTTCTGGATGTACCACAGTTTATTTATCCATTCACCTACTGAAGGACATCTTGATTGCTTCCAAGTTTTGGCAATTATAAATAAAGTTACTGTAAACATCTGTGTGCAGGGTTTTGGATGTACATAAGTTTTCAGAGCATTTGGATAAATACCAAGGAGTATGGTTGCTGAACTATATGGTAAAAGTTTGTTTAGTTTTGTAAGAAACTGCCACTCTCTTCCAAAGTGGCTGTACCATTCAGTATTCCCATTAACAATGAATGAAAGTTCCTGTTGCTCCACATCTTTGTCAGCATTTGATGTTGTCAATGTTTTGGATTTAGTCATTCTAATACGTGTATAGTGGGTGGTATCTCGTTGTTTTAATTTCAATTCCCTAATGATACATGATGTTGAACATCTTTTCATAAGTTTATTTGCCATCTATGCATAGTCTTTAGTGAAGTTTTTGTTGTGGTCTTTTGCTCATTTTTAACTGGGCTGTTTTCTTTTTGTTGACTTTTAAGAGTTTTTTTGTGTTTATTGGATAATAGTCCTTTATTGGATATAACTTTTGCAAATATTTTCTCCCAGTGCGGCTTGTTTTCTCATTCTCTCAGCATTGTCTTTTGCAGAGAAAAAGTTTTTAATTTTCATGAAGTCCAGCTTATCAATAATTTCTTTCATGGATCATACCTTTGGTGTTGTATCTAAAAAGTCATTGCCATATTTAAGAACATCTGGATTTTCTCCTCTGTTATAATCTAGGATATTTATAGTGTGCATTTTACATTAAGTCTGTGATCCATTTTGAGTTAGTTTTGTAAAGGGTGTAAATCCTATGTCTAGATTCATTTTTTCTTTTTGTATGTAGATATCCAGTTGTTCCAGCAACATTTGTTAAAAAGACTGTCTTTTCTCTATTGTATTGCCTTTGCTCCTTTGTCAAAGATCGGTTGCCTATTTCTATGTCAGTCTATCTCTGGGCCTTCTGTTTTGTTCTCTCAATTTTTGCCTACTGTTTTTCCAATACCATACTGTCTGGCTTACTGTAAGTCTTGCTTTACAGTAAGTCTTGAAATTGAATGAAGTCAGTCATCTGACTTTGTTCTTCCCCTTGATCCTTTCATGTTTAACCTATCTATGTCTTTATATTTAGGGCGTGTTTCTGGTATGTAGTATATAATTGGGTCTCTGTCTACGAGGGATCTTGCTTTGTCATTTTCTTATTTTGTGGTGTCTTTTCCTGGCTTTGGTATCAAGGTAAAATTTCTGCCATAGAATGAGTTGTGAAGTGTTCTTCCCTACTCATCTATTTTCTGGAATAGTTTATGAAGAATTGGTATTATTTCTTCTTGAATGTTTTTATAATTCACCAATGAAGCCATCAGGGCCTACTTTTTTTTTTTTGAGAAGTATTAAAATTACTAATTTAATCTCTTTACTTCTTATATTTCTCTTCAGATTTTGTATTTCTTCGTGTGTCTTTTTAGGTACTTGTCCATTCCATGTAGTTATCTAATTTGTTGGCATATACTTTTTCATAGTATTCCTTTATAATACTTTTTTTTTGTAAGCTTGTTAGCAGTGTCCCCACTTTACTCTTCATTGTTTTAAATAATAGGCTGTGGACATGGATTTTCCATGTTGTTCCCCAAATAAAGTCATCTTCCTTGGTCAGGGCCATGGAGCTTCCAAGCTATCCTCTCTGCCATGTTTACCCTGGGCAGACTTCCATAACACAGAGCCAGAGCCAAGAGGAGAGATGAGAATCACCAGTTTTTAAAGCCTGCCTTGGTCCACCTGGGATAGAATCATTTCATTGCAGGTCTGGAGCTTGAAGGATCTTCTTGTACTTATAGAATGCCCTACCTGTGCAGTGAAGAACTTTCACAGCACAGAGCTGGGAGAAATAGGAGCCGACCCTGGCTTAAATATCAGACTCCTCCTGTTCTTACCGAGATCTAGTAGATTTTCTTTAGTAATTATTTCTCAATTTGTTGTGTGCCCTCTGGTCATTTTCCAGAGACTCTAAATGGTTTAGTGTTTTTGTCTGAAAATTTTGTCCAGTTTTACTGCAGTTTTTCTGGGAAATGATTTTCCAAACTTCTCATAGCCATTTTGGATGTCCTGCCTCTAGTTTATTCCTTTTTATTGCTCAAAGTATGGACAGATCGCAATTTGCTTGTCTATTTAGATTGTTTCAAGTGTTGGTGATTATGAAATGAGCTTTCACGAAAATTTGCAAAGCCTTTGTGTGGGACAGAGATAATTGGTTCCTTTCGGAATGTGATTGCACTGGATAGCAATGCCTGCAGATTCTGGGACTTCAGCTAGAACCCCAAATCTCCAGGTGCAGTGTCAGAGTTAGACCTATTTTCCAGTTACACAAACAGAATTTTCTTCGAGGTTATTTTCCTCTGTTGATTAATGCTCTTAAATCTCATTACAGTATGATCAAAGCATATCCAAAAAACTTATAAAATGTGTAAAATGTACCTGTCTTTTAGGCCATTTTTCTGCCTTTCTCCACTTTTTTCTCTATCTATTCCTAGTCTCAATACTCATCAGGACATCATTTCCCCAGGGCTTTGATCTCAGCTTGTTGTCATAGAAAACAGTAGTGAAACTCACTCGTAGTATGATATGCATAAATGAAAACAAGCAAATATGTTACTGTTTGTATTTTTGTATATTTAAATAATGTATCTTTAGAAAGGAAATGGTTTTATCACTAAAGAATGACAAAAAAGTAGTGTAATTTCAGGTCAAGTGGCATCTACTGAATGAAGATTTTTGGTAAGGGATTTCTCCAGGCACTATGGAGCATCACCAAATATGTGTAAATTTGTATGTGGTCTACGTATAAAGCTATCCTTGTGCTTCCTCCTTTGGCAGTGGGTAAGAATACATGACGTGGCCATGTCAAATAGAACTCTGATGTTTGTGAGACACAAGGGAATTCTCCAAATGTCATGGCTTCTTTCCTACTCTCTGGTAGTTTTGTGGCTGGTTCAGAAAAACTCCTACTACAGCTCCTTGGCTATTTTTTAATGTATTTGTCTTTTGACTGGGAGGATCACGGTGGAGGCATTGAGATGTGTGCATTTATAGTAGAGTAAATGTGTGCACTTATCTATTATGATGCTTCTAATTCCATTATTGTTCATGTTCACAAACTTTGGATTGGCTTTGTAGAATGGGAAAACGTCTTTATTTTTTTCAATGAAACATAAGGAAACAATTCCTACGGAATTTGAAATTTATCTGAAATGCATTCTGAGATAGCTTCATCATGTTATAATAGACTTATCTATTATAAAAGTTGAGTTTAGTTATCAACTTTTGCGATTTGTTAAACAAAACATTTGCTCATTGTTGTGTTATTCAGATTATTTGTTTTCATTGAGTGAATACACAGGATTATTTTCCTACTCCCTTTTGTCTCTGTAACCACAGTTGCTGCCACTACCTGAAATTTCTTCCCTAAGATTTCAGTGTCCTCTAACATCATTAAATTCTAGTTTTGTGATTGTGGTCAAATGGTATGTAAAAGTATAGGAAATAATCTACCAAAAAAATGTACTAATGATCTTTTGTTGTCAGGACTTCACTTTGCGTACAACTAGACTTGTTAAAAAGATAAAATACAACTTTCTATAGCTGCTGATTGTTATGTCATATGTCAGTGCCAAGTATTACAGACCGACCTAAATGACAAGTGTGAATGAATTTATTCAAATTCACAGCTATAGAAACTCCACTAAATTATGTTTTATTAATGGAAATTACTAGTGACGTGATGGTATCTAAATGTTATTACATTAATCCTCTAGAAAATAATAGCATGCATAATGTAATTTATTATAAAATATATTTCAAGTTCAACTTACTCTTAAGGAAAACGTTATTCTATTTCTGAATTTTGTAATCTTATTGTTGGAGTGAGGAACATAGTTTCTGAAATTGAGAAATTTTGGGGTAGGCAAATGAGGGTGAGATTTGATAATTTTAAAAGCCTTAAGGACATCTACAAAATTCTCATTTTGGGGCTGGCCCTCTGGCCTAGCAGTTAAGTTCATGCACTCCACATCAGAAGCTTGGGGTTTGCTGCTTTGGATCCCAAGTGCAGACCTATGCATCGCTTATCAAGCTATGCTGTGGCAGGCATCCCACATATAAAGTAGAGGAAGATGGGCATGGATGTTAGATCAGGGCTAATCTTCCTCAAAAAAAAAAAACTCTCATTTTGGAGGCAACAAGGAAAAGGAGTATGCTTTGATAGGATATGAAACTCAGAGTTACCGTTTTCTTAGGAGGCAGCACATGTGATTACTGACTCAGACCTTAATATTGCTGAGAAGACAGAACCGATCTTGGGCCCACAATAAGTGCCAAATTATTCTCACTACAGAAAAATGTGGTAAATTTTCTGAGGATTCACTTTATTTTCTCTTTCAATGAGTATCATTTTTAATAACTTATAAAGCATATATTTACCAAGTCTTCTTAAATACAAGTGAGATTTTACTTGACAATTTTTATAATTCAGTCAGCATCATTTAAAAATCTAAAACCACTTAATTAATTTTTGTGGGTACTATATTAAAAATATCACTGAATGAATGTCTGATTTTTATAATTTTGCTGTGTTTTGCTTGACTTACTCTGTATGGATAAATAACAATTTTTAAAGGAAAATCTAAAAAACTTAAAAGATATCCTATTTCTATCTAAACAATATTTTTAATCTAACTATCCTCTCTAGAAGTCACAAAAGCATTCCATAATTTATTTATGGCTGTCTTCATTTCTTTGTTTCTCAGAGTGTAGATAATTGGGTTCAAGATAGGGGTGACAATGGTGTAAAAAACAGCAAGGAACTTATCCACAGAGTGGTTGCTGAAAGGCCAGATATAGATGAAGATGCATGGACCAAAGAAAATAATCACCACTGTGATGTAAGCAGTCAAAGTGGCATGAGCTTTGGACTGCCCAGTAGAAGAGTGACTCCTGATGGTTATGAGGATCACACTGTAGGAGATAAGCAAAATACTGAAACAGCTCAGAGAGATCATCCCACTGTTGGCAACAATGACTATCTCTACAATGTAGGTATCTATGCAGGCAAGTTTAGTAACCAGAGGGAGATCACAGAAAATGCTTTCCACTGTGTTGGGACCACAGAATGGCAGGTTCACAACAAAGGGAATCTGAAGCCCTGCATGAAGGAGACCTAAGAACCATGAGGTCACTATCAGCAAAACACACACCTTCTTGTTCATGATGGCCATGTAATGTAGGGGCTTACAAATAGCCACATATCTGTCATATGCCATGAATACCAAAAGTACCATTTCAGCTCCACCCAGTAAGTGAAGGAGAAAGATCTGTGTGAAGCATCCAGCAAAGGAAATGATCTTCTGCTTTTTTACCAAGTTCACAATCATCTTAGGGGTGGCAAAGGATGCAAGGGTCATATCCACAAAGGAAAGGTTCCCAAGGAGAAAGTACATGGGGGTGTGCAGGTTTGGGATGTAAAACACTGTGACCACAATGAGAAGGTTACCTGAAACTGTGAGCACATAGATTACTGAGAATAGTGCAAAGAGAAGAAACTGTATATCCTGAGAGTTGGTCAGTCCCAGCGAAACAAACTCTGACACTTGGGACTGATTTAATTGTTCCATGGACTCCATTGTATGGTTTATTCAGGGATGACCTGTGGAGTGAAAGAAGAGAGCACTAATACCATGGAGATTGCCAAGGTTTTTCATTCTTTTGAGTCCTTTAATAATCTCATTTGGCTTTAAAATTTAGTGTTATCTTCTGTTACCTCTAAGACGGAGGACATATAGTCTAAACTGTCTACCTCTAACCCTCGCTTATAAGCAATATCTTATTCGTATGTCTTGCTTCCCCTAAGCAATCCATGAGCTCAGAGGCATATGCTTTGTCTTCATAGGTCAAAGGATGTACTACCATCTTCTGAAGCTTTGTGTTCTTGTGGGAGATTTGATACCTTAGTCTGAATTCCTCTGAGGACAGAGAGACTCAGCACAATCTCTTTAAAGTTCAAATTTTGAGTCAATCTGAGAGTTATTATCTGCCCAAACAACCTTAAGAAATTGTTGTTTACTTCTGAATCAGCCCCAGAGTTTTGAAGGGCCTGTGATCCAGCTCATATAAAGCTGTTCTGAATAAGTGAATAAGTGAGGTTTGGAGTGAACCAGATTGCTGTCTTTCCCAGCAACCTGTAAGTGGGTTCTGATCTCTTCACAATCCTAGAAAGTCTTTCTGACATTGTAAGTTTTTCCTAACGTGGCTGTCACTACCTATGTCCTGCTGTGGCTAAAACCATTCTTAGAGAGGCCTTATAAAGTCCATAAATTGCAAAGGCAGCTGTGATTAGTCAGCAGGAATGAGTATTTTGAGTCTCTGAGTAGTCCTGTAACATTCTAAGCAGGGCCACATATTACAGAGGGAGCAAGACACTATGAATACAAGTGACATTACTTGTGACATCTAAATGCCTTCCTTCCTGCTTTAGGTCCTGTGCCATATCCCATCTGTCTTTATAAAATTGCATACTTTTAGTGAACCAAGTTTTACAATTCATATATCAGCATTTTTCACTAGACCTCCATTCACATCCATGGAAAGCAATATTGACCTGGTTATGGGTGGGGCACAGCCCCCATACTGGAGCCTCAGGCTGAAGATGTCACTCTAATTACTTAGTACAAACAGAACTGGTAGACCATTATGGCTCAACCTGGAGGCTGCCCCTGCTGCTGGTGCTGCTGTGTGTATGTGTGTGTGAGTGTGTGTGTGTGTGTGTGTGTGTATGTGCATGTGCATGTGTATGTGTGTGATGTTGCAAAAAACCCTGTTTGAGTAAAAAGTAGAAAATTAATCACACAAGGCATAGAGATCAGATTGAATGCTGTGATTTCTGTGCTTTTATAAATTAAGCTGTGAGAAGAATTAGCATGGTGTTTGGTAAGAACACTGAAATAAAGATGTTAAGACTGGGACTGAGAACCAGCTTTGCCTCCAGGAGCTGGCTTATCTTTCTTTCTGGGTCTCTTTCCTGATCAATAAAACAAGGTGTTTGAGCTAAGTCTCTGAGCTCCTTTTCAGGCCCCAAACTTGATGGGCTGTTATTAATGGATCTATTATTATCCTTTATGGGTCTGTTAGTCTAGTCCAATTTCAGATTTTTATTACTTATTAGCTAGTTTAATTTTAACTTTTGATCAACTCAGATATAAATATCAGATACAAATTGTTGTCTAGCAGTTTCTCTGTGACAGATATTTTACCTCTTTTCTCAGGTAGTATTTTCCTTGATTGTGACATTTTCCTTACTCTAGGTGCATATTGCACTGTTTTGCTCCCAAATGTTCATGCTTCTGGTCATCTCTCTGTGGTTGTCCTCCTAAAAGTAACTTAGGGTCAAAACATTTGTCCACTGTCTATATTTCAAAACTTTACTATGTGCACAACCTTTGAGACATCTTCCACTTCTCAAATCTATCATAAGGCAGTGATTATGTGTGTGCAAAAAAATCTTCATGGTATCATTACTGGATATGTAAAAAAAAGTTGGAGGAATCTAAATGTCCTGCAATTGGGGCTTTCCTTCTTAAATGAAACATAGGAATCTTAGGATCTAATATTACGCTAATAATGAAATGACGTTTCAGAAAACTATTTAAGGACATGGAAAATATTCATATCATTTGAATGAAAAAAGGTAATTTGCAATACATTTTGTACACTATGATCTCATTTTTTAAACATTAACTGAATGTATAAATATAAACATGTAAAATTTATATAATTTATAAAATACTGGACAATGTAACTACTGTCAAAAAAGAGATATTTTGCTTGTTGCGACATGAACAGCAACTAAAGAAGTTCAAGACCTAAATATTCCTTCATAGTATTCCTATGGGACCTGAAAATGTTTGTGCTCGTATTTATATTTTTGGTGTAAGAGAACGTTCAGTAGCGATCTAGAAATGAAGAATAATAAAACAGAATAGGCAAGTTTGTGGGGTTTTTTTTTTCCTTAACCTACTTTAGCTCCAAGTTGTTGCAATCATTCATAATTTAGGAAATAACATGCTTGAGGGTTTTCAAGGAAGTCTGTAAGCAGTCACTGGTTTGACTAAAGAAATACAATATCAAGACCTTAGAACTTCTTGTCTAAGTTTGACAAAGACTTGCTTCGGAAGATTTTTTTATTATAAAAAAAGATTTTTTTTAGTCCTACCCTATTCTATCCTCAAAAAGCAAGCAGATGTTTTATGTGCCGACATAAAAAAAAACTTATAATTAGATATGATGATTTATATTAGCAGAAAGATAGATGGGCAAGATGTTACTTAAAGATGGTTGTGACAGGTGTGGGCAGTGGAAACAGCTCTCTCTAGCATGAAGGTGGGGTCATACCTTGGACTTTACCACTGACTCACACTTCTCCTTTAGGTAGCTCGCTTCACCTTGAAAACTTGAGAAAAGTAATGTAAAAATCCAATGTAGAGTAAATGAGATAAATATGAATATGCTTTATGAGGTTAAACTTCTATAAAACAAGAGGTAAGATTATTATTTAGTGTATTTCTCATTGGTACCTTCTGTACATGTAGGTTATAGCTTATTCTAGGACTTGAAGGCAGGAAAGCGACTCAAGAGTAGTGGCAAAATGTAATAGCACAGACAGGGGAACAGTGACACATGGATTTAGGACTTTGATAGCAGTCTTAGTAACCACAGTAGGACCAGGGGCTGCGCCGTAGAAATAGTGTGAGAGATTGTTGCAACTAAGGATCAATCCCAGGGTCATAGACGGTGGGTAGTAGTCAGGGTGACTGTGAGAATGTGAGAGTGAGGTATAAGATGCTTTTGTAGAAGCAGTAGCTTACATTACCAGAATGCAGAGTCTGGACCTGGAAAGAGGGCATGTAGAACACACACATAACTTTTATAACACTATAGAAGCTTTAGAACATGCAAAGCCTTCCTTCTGTTAAAGGGTTATTTGTTTAAGCTGCAAAATAGTCCGCATGTTTCTTTTTTTACTCCTGGTGAGGAAGATTGGCCCTGAGCTAACATCTATTGCCAATCCTACGCTTTTTTTCTTGAGCAAGATTGTCACGGAGCTAATATCTGTGCCAATCTTCCTCTATTTTTTATGTGGTATGTTATGGCAGCATGGCTTGACAAGCGGTGTGAAGGTTTGCACCCAAGATGTGGGCCACAATCCCTGGGTGGAGAAGCAGAGCATGAGAACTTAACCACTATGCCACTGAGCTGGCCCCAAGTCAGCTACTTTTTGTGTGTTTTCTGCCAAGAGACCAAACGCTCAGAAGATCAAGAGTGACTGAATGCCTTCTTGCCTATACTTCCAAAGTGGAGATACTGTAACTACCAGATACTGTTAAATGTTCCACATTTTGTTTGCACGCAAAATTTCTTGACTCTTGGCTGAAATATGGTATAACACCACAGTTAAAATATTTCTGAGGATTAAAGAATTTGGTGAACAAAGACACAGGGAGATTATGCTGAGAATACAAAGCCCTAGGTTAGTAAGAGATAGAAGGAGTGAAAAGGAAGTCTCTACTACTGTCTCTGGTTGTAGTAGTACAATCATTGCCTGCTGTTCAAGGAAATAAGATGCATTCAAGATCCATTTTAGGAGAGATACTGAGGCTGTTGTTTCAAAGAACTTTATTCTATGTGATAATTAATAAGTGAGAGTGGGAGAGTGTGATGAATGAAAAAAGGGCTTGTGATCTCCAACCCTAATCAGCACAACAGACCAACTGAAGAAATATAGCCTGCTCTTAATAAGCAATCACAGAACAACTGAAGAACATATGTAATAGTGCCCAGTTGTATAGACTACAGAAATTAAGAGAAGAGACATATTGTTCTCACTGACAAAATCATTCTCAAAACTTAGTTTTACTCATCAAAAACCCTTCTGCAAGTAGAATAAAACATCTATAAGCCTGAAAATCAGTCAGTACCTATTTGATAAAAAGTTACAGTGTACTGGGCCCTTTGTTAAAATGTTAACTATCATGGAGTTTTAAGATACGCATGTCTGATTGCCTGCCTCCTGACAGATGCTCCCCCAAACCTGCCTCCTTCTCCTTGCACTTCTTCCCTAGCTTCAGTTCAGATCCCTTAGTTGATTTACATGATCCCCAGACTTCTGATTATAAGACTTATAGTCATTCCCAAGATTCTGGTCTTCTGATTAAAGCATTCCTCAAAAGTGAGTTTCTATAGTCAAGGTTATGGTATCTAGTTGCCAAATATGACCTTCCAATGAGCCATATATCCCAGCATTTCATCCCATGTGTAGTCCCTTCCTCTTGAATTTAAGCTGGCTGAGTGACTTGCCCTTGACCCATAGGATGTGATGAAGTTATATTGTGTGATTTATAAGTCTAATCATGAAATACTATAGGGTTTCTCTAGGCCTCTTGTAACATTCGCTCTTGGATCACTCCCTCTGGAAACCAGTCACCCTGCTATGAGCATCCCAAGCTACATAGAGGAGCCACATACAGGTGCTCTGCTCAGCAGTCCCAACTGAAATCTTGGAAGACAGAAGATATCAATTTCCAGGCATGTAAGTGAACCACGTTGGAAATTCAGCCCAGTCAAGCCTTGAGTTAATTCCAGCCACAGCTGTCATGTACCTCCAGTGGCATTAAAGGGCCCAAGCTAAACTACCTAGCTGAACTCAATCAACCTGAACAATTATCAAAGTTAACAATAAATGCTCTAAACCTTGAAACATCAGGGTGTTCGTTATGCGGCAATAAATAACCAGAACAAAGCTCTCAGAAGAAGAGCTCATAAATGCCTTCTTTTCTCTGTATGTGCCCCATAATTACCCATCTAGATTCCCTTTATCCTGACTGGCAGCCCTAAGGCTTCACCTAAACCATGACTGTGCACAGCAACTTCCCTCCTGAGGAGGCAGAATCTGGTCAACTAGCATGTGCGTTACAAACAAAGTTGTCCACTGCAACCCAAAATTACTTAAAAATGCATTTTATAAGCCAGTTCTTTAAAACATACAAATTATTGCTCTCTGATATTAATGTGATTAAGAAAACCCTGGCAATATTTTAATTTACATTCCACCTAGAACATTTCAGCATACCCAAATTTTTATGACTTGTATTATATTTCTTTGCCCCAGGGTTTCTCAGCACCACTAACATTTTGGGCTGGATAGTACTTGGTTGTAGGGGCTGCCCAATGCATTTTAGGATATTTAGTAGTGCCCCTAGTCTCTACTTGCTAGTTGGTAGCACCTCTTCGGTTGTGACACCCAAAAATGTACCCAGACATTGCCAAATATCCCATGGGGGACAAAACTGTCCCTGGTTGAAAACCACTGCTTTGTACTTTTCACTCTCCATAGTAATTCTAGTACTCTTGATATTGGTCATGTTTCTATAACTAGAATCTGTATCATTTATAGATTCTTATGACATGAAAAAACATGACAAACACATTGAGCATCAAAATAGTCTTCGTATTGTTTAATAAATACTAAGGACTTTCACTTATCTGTTTCAGAATATTCAGCACAGGACCCAGGACAGGACTGAGGGAATGGAGAGTTTGGGTTGGGAACGTCAACCTTCTGAGGGTTGTCAGAGATATTGGGCACATAGACTTATTTATAAGCTTCTGCCACAGATTTTGTTTCTAGATATCTTTGGCTATAATCTTACATCTTCTAGGAAATCTTGGTGACTTGATGCTGAAATTCTTTCTGTGTATCTTGTCACTGAGTTATATTGTAGCTTTGAAAAGTATTTTCTGCCAGTTATCTTTATAGTCACAATCACAATCACAGCTCAATTGTGGCAGAAGAAGCTGTTTTCCTGGATGAAAACAAAATTTTTTCTCACTTCATTCTATGTGGAAAAGACTCCTGGTACACTAAATATAAAAATAAAAAATATTTAGGGTTTGGAAAGTTATTAAAGGGAGATAAAAAACCCAGAAACTAAAGAAAATATCAATATACTTGACAACCTACTTAAAAGTAGTAAGTGATATAATAAAATAGTGAAAAGGCAAAAGTTTTAATGAGTAAATGATTTTAAAACATATAATGGATAAAATATTAATATCCAGTGGCTGGATCAGTGGCTTGGAGGTTAAGTTCATGTGTTCCACTTCGGCAGCCTGGTGACATAGGCACCACTTATCAAGCCATGCTGTGGCAGGCATCAGACATATAAAATAGATGAAGACAGGCACAGATATTAGCTCAGGGCCAAACTTCCTCAGCAAAAAGAGGAGGATTGGCAGCGGATGTTAGCTCAAGGCTAATCTTCAAAAAAAAAGAAAAATTAACATCCAAAATCTGGAAAGAATTCCTCTTAATCATTTTTTTAAAAGGTAACCATCAAAAATTTAGAAAACCAGGGGGCTGGCCCAGTGGCACAACAGTTAAGTTCACATATCAGAGACCCAGGGTTTGCCAGTTCGAATCTCAGGTGGGAACCTCTGCACTGCTTGTCAAGTCATGCTGTCATAGGCATCCCACGTATAAAGTAAAGGAAGATGGGCATGGGTGTTAGCTCAGGGGCAGTTTCCTCAGCAAAAAGAGGAGGATTGGTGGCAGATGTTAGCTCAGGGCTAATCTTCCTCAAAAAAAAATTGAAAACAAATATAAATAAACATTTCATGGGACAGTAATTCTAAATAACCAACAAACCTGTGGGTAAAATGAATAATCTCATTAGTAGTCAGAAAAATGAAAAATAAAATAATAACGAGATATCACTTCTCATATAACTGACAAACATTAGAAGAGAGGTAAAACTCACATTTGAGGATGCAATGAAAAGGACACTCATGTTACTACAGATTTTCTTTTTGGAAGTAAATTTAGTACTACCCATTAAAGGGAAAAAGACACTTTGAATACTTTTGGTAATCTATCCCTAGACTTATAGTAATGATCACTTTGTATTGTATACAAATATCGAATTATAATGTCACATACCAGGAACTTGCACAATGTTGTATACCTATTGTACCTCATTTAATAAAAGAATAAAAAAAAGAAAAAAAAGGAAAGTTTTTGATAATTGAAAACATTGCCTTGCAATCACAGTAGTACACTTGGTCATTTTCCACATCATGCGGCAATTTGAGTAGAACTGATTCTTGCCCTGAGGCAAAATTCTTGCATGACCTAGTATACGTGTGATATTTCTTTGGCATGAAATTAATATTATGCCATGATTCTGTTCTCTTTATTCACAGCAAGTTATATTATACTCTAAATCATAGTCCCTTACCCTTCACTGTGACAGTGTATCATTAATGGCATCAAAAAATACACTTCTATCATTAATCTGAGTTTGATGATTTACCAGAGTACCATTGGACAACCACTGAAAGTCCCCACATGTCTATAGCAGTTTTGCATAATGGAAGCTTATGAACTTTTTCTTCATTATTGTATCATAGGATTCATATTTGCATCATAGGATTCATATTTGCAGCTACAAACTTGGAAGTTTTCATACATTTGTATTTTATTGGAAACATCTTAAAATTCAGGGAAACACTAATTAAGTTAGGATGTTGCCTCTCACTTTCCGCACACCTCTCATACCAGAACAACAACCTCATCTACTCTGGCCTGCTGTGTCTTGCTGAGGCAGAAATATTTTGTAAACATTCTCTAGGGAAAAGAAATATTTCAAGTTCAAGGACTTGAGCTGATGCTCTGGTCTTCTCTGAAATTAGGTTGCTGATCTCCATGTTTACTTTGGTTTCTGGTCTGGGGCTAAAGATTCAGTTAATTAGCTTGTCTTATTTTAGGATACTGGTGCTTTCCTGGTTTCTGACACTATGGCTCCCACCGTGACTATGAACACATTGCTTAGGGCTGATCAGTATTATCTGTGGAGCCATGACTCCGTTCTGCCCACCTGCCTTTTGAATGTATTTCAATCCTCTGTAAATTCTGGGACAGAAACGAAAGATTTCCTGAGCAGAGAGGCTAACGGATGTGTGCTTTCCTTGTTTAAAAGGAGTCTACTTTCCTGATCAAATACCTTTCCTGGACAGCTTTATGAAATGAGAGCACTGACTCTGCCATCTGATTCTGGTCCATTTAAGTGACCCTGCTGAGCCCCTCAAGAGTATGTGTTGTATAGTATATTAAAACAAAAAAAAGGCAGGAACTAACGCTTTATTTCTGAAGTCATACTTCCATAAGAAGGAACTAACACTTGCCAGCTTTCAAGATTCCTGAATCTCTTTCCTCACTATAACTTCTCCGTTCCCAATAACTGCCTACAAACACACTGTCACTCTTCTCTTGAGTCCTTTCCTCCCATTGTTTTCTTCAGATAAATGGTTAAATCCAAATTGTTTTCCTTACTTTGACCTAGCCAGTCTTTCCAGAGCTCCATTTCTTTCCTTTGTCTTCCAGCCCAATTTACAATCAAGAGAAAGTAGATATCGAACTTTTGCTCTTCTCAATGGGGAGAGGAATTGGACAGGGCTGCTGAGCAGATCACACAGTAAAAGGAAGCCTAGGCACAGGAAAGTACAGGTAATTCCAAGTGGGGTCACTGGAGTAAAGCTGAACCCAAGTGATCTCCTTATTTCTGGGGTTTATGCAGGTTCTAAGAGTAGTGCAGGACAGGTCTGTATTTTTGCCTAACACATATTTTCTAAGTTCTTTTTTAAGCGTCCCAGTCTCTCCACCAGAGCTAGGAAGACCAGAAACTCCAGTGAAAGCAATTTCTTTCCTGGATCCAGTTGGAGCCTAAGCAACACCAAAACAAAACCCCAAATACAGCCACCTCTTGGGGCATAAAAATGCGTAGATTTTCTTAAATCAGTATGGCTTATCAGGAATTGGTTGTTTGTTCCATAGTTTTAATTTAGCATCAGCTTAGTTCTCTTTACAAAGCCGTCCTGAAAGGATGATTCTGGGAAATTTAACTCCCTGTTAAGAAGAAATACATTCATCTACATAAATGAATCTTCTTGAATTTCTAACTCCTATTCACCCTCAATTCCTAAATCAAATAATACATTCTCAGTGGATCTTCTGCAAACAGAGTCAAAATTGATGCTTCTTTTCTCTGTGCCCCCACAGTACTACACTAGTAACTTATGATATAGTTATTTGTATATATTTCTGTCTATCTTCCAAGATTATGTGTTCTTTGAGTTATTTATAGTTATCTTAGCACCTAGCAGTACCTGACATAATATAGAGGCTCCAGTTTTTTCTTCAATGACAATAAATGCAATCATTCATTGAGGTTCTACTATTTGCCAGATTTTGTATTAGAAACTTCCCGTAAATCATCTCACTTAATTTTCATAACTCTGAGTTTAATGCTTTTTCTTGTTAATTTTCCGGAATCTCTGACACAATTTCCCAAACGAGACACTGTGCCTTTTCAGGGCTGATTATAACAAATTAAGCTAACATTTACTATTTTGTGCAAGCTGTGACAGGCAAAGACATTGACTTTATTATTTTTGCAATGTCTCTTTTACTTACCAGTTTAGAAGCAGTTACAGGCAATGAGTTCAGATGGGAAAATATCAGCATGGCAAGGAGCCCTCTGAATTCACAGCTCCTTAAGAAGGAACAGGTCACTAAGACATATAAACTCCAACCTGGAGACTTCCGAATATAGATTCTGTTAGGATTAGGTAGTGTTCAATAAGTGCTGGAAAATTCTAGGAATTCCCAGTAGGTGATTCTAATGGAATTCTGTCTGTTGATGGAATGATCCTTCACAAAAAAAGTGTTTTGTGATGACTTGATCCCTTAGCATCAATGATAGTTTGAACATAATAGAAGAAGTTAGATCCACTGGGAAATTGAAGAGACTTTTAGAGCCGGTGGCTTCCTTCGGTCTTTTGTCTTCAGCTGGTTGTGAGACATTTATTTATTTATTTATTTATTTATTTATTTATTTATTTATTTATGTTGTGAAAGAGATTGAACAACCTTTGTTGTTACTGGTACCATAAAAATGAATTACTATTTCCTGGCTTATTATTTATGTGACTTATTTTCAAATAAAAGTCTCCCACAGATAGGTATATCAGATAGGTGGAAGCTAAGTCATATACCTGCATCTTGGCAGTGAGGGTGGTTGGGAAATACACTCTCTTCAAAAAAATATGTATTGGTGAGGCATGGTTACTCTAAAGGGATTGTCAAAATGTGAAGGTGTTCAAAGTTTTGTACATATATAATAATTTCCAATGACTTTAGACATAAAAGCACAAACGTGTTACCTCCTACCCCACACGCCCAAGGAAGGTGTGATCAGATTATGTTCAAGGAATTTAAATGTTGTTCATTCCTCTTTGTCTGATCATGCTAAAAGTGAATGAGAAATGTGGGGAGCAGTTTTTAGTGTTTGTATTTTGAATTAGTTACAGAATAAAACATCAGCAGCAGAAGAATGGGAAATTAATTCATATAAAATTTTTAATCGACAAAATTTAATTCATAAATAAAGTTGGGCCCCTACCTTCCATATACATAAAAGTGGACTCCAGAAATATTTAATAAGAAATTGTGGAAAATATGATATGATAGTATAGAAGAAAATGTGAGGAATATCTTTGCAACTTGTGTTTATGGAAGGATATCTTATAAAGAAATCTTTTAAAATGAATAAAAAGGCAACTTTTTGATAAATATCAGAATACAAATAGTGAAAATGTTTGTCCAGTGAAGTGACCTAGAGACAAAAGTAAACAATGATAGATTCAAAAGAAATATTTGTAATATATTAAATTGGCAAGGGAGTAATATCTAGATCACTGTTGTTCAATAGAACTTTCTATGATGATGGAAATGTTTTGTATCTTCCTTGTCCAATATGGTGGTCACTATTTACATATAGCTGTCAGACACTTGAAACAAGGCTAATGTGAATGAGGAACTAAAATTTCAATTTTATTTATTTTATTCATTTAAATAGCCATATATGGTAATAGCTCCTGTATTGGCTAGTGCAAATCAACAAGAAAAGCACAGAAAATCCACTTTTTGGCTTAATAGTTCATGAAATATCAGAACTTATTGCTTGACTCAACTATCAGAACACACTAAAAAACAAGGCTGATGCAAGATTCAAGATTTAATTAGTCCAATGCTCAACATTTACTAGGCAAATATACTCTTAACTCTTTTGAACATTGATTTATTTTTCTATGAAAATGAATTAATGCCTACTTTTCACCTTCAAAGATTATTTTGCGACTCTAAAGACTAACGAATACTGAATATATTTTCATATTTCATTGTATACAGATAGGTGCTATGTATGTGCATTTGCAAAATTCTATCTTTAGCATTAACTCATTTTATGGGGATTATAAGGATACTCAAACCAAGGATGACAAAACAATTTTATTATGGAAGACGGTAAGAAAAAGACATAGTTAATGGAAATATTTGTCTCTATTAAATAGGAATGATTTAATTACCTAGTTGTCTTCTTTATAAGGAATTATTGTCATCACCATTGGTATACAGTTTCATGCAGTAATTGAGTCTACAGACTAGTTATGAAATGGTTTTCAAAACTCTTCTGTCCTCAGTCTCAAAATATTAACAGGAGAAAATCTTGAGGAGAATCACAGAAGTAATTTTCATAGTTTAATATGTAAAATTGGAAAATTAAAACAAAACATTAATTTAGGCTTTTAAAAATTTACAATCATATTTATAAAATATATATAAATATTTACAAAATATGTAGCTAAGAATACATATAGATGGATTCAAATCTGTTATGACAGATGAAATCATTCATTATGACAGTTTGTACGCATGATTAGAAAAGAAATATCTCTGAAATACATATTTTTGCACTTAGAAACAGGTGAAAATAAGACAGAGCAAGAAAGAAAAGAATTCTTCCTAACTTAAGCCACAGGTAAACCTCAAGTGGAAAATTTAAATTTTTGAGTAGTATGTATTATACAAATAATAGTGAATTGAAAAGGAATGAAAAATAATTGAATAAAACTAGATCCGGTAGAGTTTGGTTTTTCTCCAGCAGACACTTTGTCTGAGAATGGGATGGGTGGCCTGCGACTGGGTAACCTAGCTCTTTCTGTACCATTCATGTGACTAAAAGATGAAAAATAACTCCACTCTTTTCAACTGTGGTTGCTTGCTAGGGGAAAAAAATACACAGGATATTTAACACTGTGTGTCTATATTCAGTAATAAAGTCATTTCCATACATTTCCACAAAAGTACTTGAATAGTGTATGTGGAAATGTGTGACTGACAGCTTTTTTGATAAGTATAAAGGCTGTACAGTTTCTCTTGATCTTGAGATGTTTTGTGGTTTTTTTCATGATTTCTTTTCATGAGAGTTTTAAGCCACGTGTGGATTGTATAACCCATGGGTAATATTCGCTTATCACAAAAATGTTTGGAATGTGAAAAATCAGATTTGCTGCCAAAATAAGCATTATAAATATCTTCTAATTAAAAAAATAAACTTGTACATTTAATAGAAAAAGCTAAACATTATAAATGCACAAAAACTTGGTTCTCCTATATTGATCAAGTTTAAAATTTTAAAATAATCGTTTTAAATGTTGGTAAGGAATGGCTGGCAGGTTTAGAAAAATAGGAAATAGTCCTTGAGTTGCAAAATTACCAAACATGAATATATTTGCAGTACAATTAGACAATGCTATTGAATAGAAAGTTATATGACTTTAATCAAGATGATAATTATAGACTTGGGAAAATTAAAAAAACACTGATTTAAATTAATCATTTATCTCACTTAATATTCTGTAAGGGTCTTCTGTGTTGAAATAAATACTCAGTGTAGGAAAGGAAAAGCATAGATTACTAAATTAATATAAAATAAAATAAGTCAATGTTTCCTATTTTCTTGATCTGAGATTTTATTAGATTACATTTCAGACTTGTCACAGATGCTAAACGTACCCAAGACAGAACTAATTTTTACATTATTTTACCCTATTCTAAATTATTATTTTTCTATTTCATAGAGATTAAATCAACGCAAGTGTATGTGCTAAAACTCAAACTTAAACCATAAAACTGACCCCTCAAATCAAGAACGTGAATGGTATTTATTTATCTGTCACAGACTGGCTCTACTTCTTACTGAAACTAGATACATTTGTCCAGACGCCAGTTGACCAAAATTATCTGGTGCTCTCATGAGCAAAATAATATGGTTTTTTATTCACTTCCAAGTTCCTTGTAAAATATCTCCTCTTTTATTAAAGTATACAATTGCAATATGTTGTTAGCACTGCTATTTAAACCTACCAGATTTAGCGAAGGAGTGGCCTCTTCAAAGACGTGCAGACACAGTAAGATTTTGAATATATATTGTTCGTTTTTTTTCACCTCCATGAATATACATGACAATCATTTGCAGGTAAAAAGAAACAAAGGACAAGAAGCATACGTAACATGCGGACTGGTGATCAACCCTCAGCAAGGACTTATTCTCTCATTATTTAAATGGATTGTGAATTCACCAAGTGTATCAAGTATGTGAACTTTCTCTAGTAACTACTTTCCAGAGAGAGCACCAAGTGAAGTGTTTTGATTGGTGGATGGTGAGCATATTTATAGAAAATGGATCTAACATAGATGATAGACTTGAGGGAATTATAATTCCATTAATCTGACTTTATTAATCTGAATATTTGTAGTTAATTTGATAATTGAATGCGTGTATTCAAGTAAAACTAAAATAAACCATGTCCACACTGAGCAAGACTTGTAAGGAAACACACAGACTATAGACCAGTTCTTAATATAGAGAAAAATCTCCTTGTACCATATAAGGAGGGTGAGAGAGAGAGAAAGAGAAAGACAGTGAGAGGCAGAGAGAGAGCAAGCGGGGAGGCTTTCACTATGGTAATCAATGAATGATTAATATTAATCAATAAATGATTAATTAGTGGAGTTTAGCGATCAACCACTCTGAAGATTTAGAATTTCACCAGGTCCTTTACAATTATGTAGAACTTTATGATGACTCAACAGTATTAAAGGAAGATCTGGGCAACAATTCTAGTAGGAATTTTATGGTAAAACAATGTAATTAAGCAAATAAAATTCTAAAGGCTAAATGAGTAACAATACATGATTACACATGAGTTCATCTATTATAGGGATGTTTCTGTGTTTATTCTTACATGTAACTCTTCCATGTTTCTCCAACTATAATACTACTGAAAAGATTACAAGGATGTGAGGGTAGTAAATATATGATAGACATGGTGCCACATTCATTTCCAAAGCCCATGGCAGACATTGCTAGTAGATTTCTCACTCTAACTGAGCCTCTGATTGTTTTTCTTTTAATGTAGTCTCCCATACAGCCACCAGCAATTAAAATTGCCATGAAAAACAAAATTTTAAAAATATTTCTTCTGAGGAGATAGATATATGCCACAGTTTAGTGTGTCATTTGAGGGAATGTGTTCAGGAAGAAAAGGATTCTTAAATATAAAACTAGAAAGATAATATGAGCACAGTATTGGATGCCCAGGCTAGATTACTCAAACTAGTTGGTAAGGATGTACACCCAGACATTTTCAGAATAAAGTTGAAATGTTAGGGGCACATGATCTAGAGTCAAACTAAAGTAGGGCAAGTTACTTAAAAAGGAAGAAGGAGATAAAGAGGGAAAATTCAAGTTAGATTGTTGTGTAAAATAAAAGACACCAAAAGACATGGTCTCCAAGACGTTTGCATAATTTTAGGTTTTGTATTTGCCTTTGGAAGGCCTCTTTGCACTGTTTCCATAAACTCACCGTTTGCATCTTTTAATAAATTCAGGCTTACCACTTGAAACAGCCCACTAATATTCTCTCTACTTTTACTTTGCTACACTGTATTCTTCATTTAAGAAGGCAGAAGTGTACCAAACTTTAAACGTCTAGAGACTCCCATCACTCACAATGTCAAAATGCTTTAATGACTTCATATCACCCATAACAAAGGATCCAGTCGGCCTGAATACTCGTCTCTTTTTTTCTATAAAATCTCAGCATACATTTTTCTTCCTTCTAGTCTTCAACTTCCTTCATAAAGTTCTACCTTCACTACCTACAAGCTCTGTCTCACTTAACAATGTCTATATACACTGGCCCTTCTGCATGGAATGCTCTTTTCCCTGCTCAAATGTCTAATTCTTTAGCTTTTGTAATGTATTGTTCTAAATGTCTCCTTATGGTGGTTCTCTGAGTCCACGATGCCCAACATAGATCCTTCTCCCTGTTGCTCTCTCCAGGGCAGGGACCAGGTCTGTATCATTAACAACGTATCCATATTGCTTGGACAGTGTTTGATACTTGGTAAATACTGTTTTAAATGTTTCATTAGTGACTGAATTCAGCTGAAAGAACGTCAAGAATCCATGTTTTCTGGTGTAGCAAGGTACAAAAAGCGGTTCATGATTTTAGTCTTTATTTTACTTGATATTGATTCTGAGAAAACTATTTTAGTACTCAAAGACATGTTTGAAATGTTTATTTCTAGGCATATTTTAAAATTCTGCTATGAATGATCAGCCTAATGAGGCCATCCACAGAAAAAATATTCTTCAAATCCTCATTCAAATCACAACTCCTCTGTGAAGCCTCCATATGGCTGTCATATATTTTAACACCTACTAAGTTACTACATAAAACTTTATTTTTATATATTGAATGACTGAAATATTATAAAATTTGTCTAAGAAGACATTGTGATTATGCATTTTAAACATTCAACAGGGCCGTTTCCCTGCATTCTAAAATTAAAGGAGGTACAAGAAGGTATTGAGTTCATGCTTATTTGTGTACTATCACTGCTATGAACATTTCCCATTAAAATTTTAAGTAAACAATGTCATTAATTCCGTGAATATTGAGATAGGAAAATTGATTTTATTTAACATTTTCATTTCAATTATTTGAATAAATATTTAAGACTCAAACCCAAAAATATGACAGAACACAAAATAACCAGTTGTCACAGACAATATTTAGTGGGTAAGCCAGGAATGAACACGCTGGCTGCTCAGTCTCCCAATGGCTGCCTTCATTTCCTGATTCCTCAGAGTATAAATAATCGGATTAAGGAGGGGGGTGATTATAGAGTAAATCACAGAAAGAAACTTATCTACAGAATAACTATTGAATGGGAAAGCATAGATGAAGATAGCAGGACCAAAGAAAAGAGTGACCACAGTGATGTGAGCAGAGAGTGTGGACACGGCCTTGGAGGATGCACTGGAGGAGCGCTGCCAGATGGTGAGCAGCATGACAACATAGGATATGAGCAAGATGATAAAGCAGATCAGGGACAGGAGTCCACTCTCTGAAATTATCAAGAGCTCTAGGGTATAGGTCTCAGTGCAGGCAAGCTTGATGACCAGGGGAAGGTCACAGAAAATGTTGTCTACAATATTGGGACCACAGAAAGGTAAACCCACTGTGAAAACCATCTGGCTCGTGGTATGTATGAACCCGATTGCCCATGCGAACAGTAGAAACAATATGAGCACCCTGCGACTCATGATGGTCTTGTAGTGTAAGGGTTTGCATATGGCAGCATACCTGTCCATGGCCATAGCTATCAGAAGAGACATCTCTCCACCCCCAAAGAAGTGCATAAAGAACATCTGGGCCATGCAGCCCCAAAAGGAGATGGTCTTGCGTTTTCTAAGGAAGTCTGCAATCACTTTGGGAGTTGCCGCCGAGGAAACACATAAGTCAAAAAATGATAAATTTGCCAGAAAGAAATACATGGGGGAATGAAGATGCTTATCAAATATTACAGAGATCACAATTAGCAGGTTTCCTACTACAATGGCTACATAGACAAGAAAGAAGATTACAAAAAAGAATATTTGAATTTCTTGAGAACTGGAAAGTCCCAACAGGATGAACTCAGAAACACTTGATCTATTACTTAGAAGATCCATTCATCCTTTTGCACGACTTTTCTGAAACTGTCTAAAAGGAGAAACAATGCAGTATGTCACAGGGATTAACAATCAGTGAACCTTATCTTTACTTAAGGATTTGATTTCTTATTCAGGGAAACAACCATTTCGGCCATGCAGCTACTCCGTAGGTATTTTGCAGTTGGAGATATTTCATAGGATCACAAGACAATAGAAAGGATGGTGGCTACGGAGGTGACAAAATCAAATTTATCTCTTGGTTAGTACAAGGCAAAATCAGACATTTGAGAAAACTTGTCTCCAGATTAAACTGTACATAAATACGTAATTTGCTAAAAAGATGGAGAAGAGTTTTGAAAAGAGTCACTGGAGGAGATTTTTACATGTTGCAGTTCTCATGAAATATAATTTTGTGGTATTTTCAGTATTCAGTAAAAAGTTTGTCATATTAAAAAAATATTGCTGAAATCGCATAATGTACATTATGCTTTCTGAAGGGAACTAGAGACCATAACCATATTGTTGGTATACGTTGAATGTTGAAACAATTAGATAGTTAACTGAGATCAAACCCAATTACTGAGGAAAGGTTAGCTTTCAGATATTAATGACCCAGATTGACTCAAAACTGCAGACTCATCTCTCTTAGGGCCCAACTCTTCTGTTCATGTAATTAGACATAGATATGGGCAATCTGATCCAATTGTTGCCAAATTGATCAAATGATCATTTTTATCTGATATTCTTTAATTCCATGTTTTAACATATAATGAGTGTATAGAAATAGCAAAATCACTGTCATTAGGACTATGAAATAGTTAAATTTACCACTGTAGTCTGGTTCAACTTTTCTCCCTTAAAGAGGTGTAAAAAGTGAGGTGAATCATCTACCTTTGTGGAACTAAACTAAAAGAAAAGTATGATGTATTATTTGAACAGAATAGTGTCTTTGTGTCAGTTATTTGTCTGCATTAGAACTACATTTCCTAACAATGATTTTCTTTAAGGTTCATTTAACCTAACTTTGTCAAAGATGGAAATAAGTCATAGATAGTGTGTTACTGACTGAAATGGACTTAGCTAAGCCAAATGAAATTTTTAAAAATACACACGTATATTTAAAGGGAATATGTCAGTTCTTGATCAACATAAATCCACTTATTTCAGTGCCTCCCTGTTTGGCTGAATTTAGCTCTTTTTTTCAGGTCTTAATCCAAGCTTGTTTCTCATCTCCAGTCCTCTCTTTTCCCTTATCAGAGTCTAGACGCAGACCTAACACCGATTATCAGAGAAGAAAATAGGATATGTGTGATTTCAGGGTACATTCTAAGATTTTAATGACACATTTCAAATTTTGAAAATACAGTATATCCAGTAAACAATAATGAACATTTAATCATATGCACTTTCTAGGTATGGTTACTATCACTAAGACACATATTTTATCATAAGTAGTCCATTCTCAAACCATTATGTTTGACACCATCCTTCAAAGTTGCATGAAGGCTTCTTCCTTTCACAAGGGAACAGAATAGAAAATGCAAATCTTTGATGTCTCTCATATGTAGATGTGAATCTTCATTCTTTCCTTCAGTTTTGTACCTTTGCTGCATAGGGTACAGTCTCCACGGAAGGTACAGTCCCTGGGCCTTCTCTGTTTCTCTGATATGAAAATAAGTAGATTTCAGGTGTACATGAACCTGGCAAAGACAGAGTCCTAGACAAGGCAATTTCTCTCAATTTTTTTTCAACTGAATGAATGTTCAAATCCTTGGTTATTTTCAGACTTTTGCCATAGGAAAATTAAATTTTCTCATATGTTCCTCCAATGATTCCTAAGAAATGTAATGATAGCATCAATATTTTGTGAGTGGTGATATTTCATGGTTTTCTAAGCCATGGGTCAGGCATTTTATCCCTGTATTTCTATTATTTATTTATCTTTAAAAATAATTTCATCCCTAAAATCATCTAGTCAACCTTCTCTATATTATGCAATAATTCACAGAATAAGATCATTCAACCTGATCAGTGTAGCCAAACAGTTTAAACATACTTAGATCCCTTTTCTTTAAGAACAATTTATTTGGCCTGGATTGTTGGATTATTATCTTAATTTTCAGTAAACATTGACACAGTGATTTTTGTATTTTTTTTTGTGTCCAGTTGTAACAAAATCAACTATTCCAATTTAATTTTCCCCTCTGCACTCAGTTATTATTCTGGCACTTGCATTTTATCACTTATGGACAAGTTTAATATTTTAATTGAAAATACTATGATAGATGTGGTACACAGGTAGAGTGAGACGTCAGGATTACATAACCTACCAGCTTGCACTTGGACTTCAGAAGGAGCATCAATATGACATCCTAGATGCTTAATCTTCATCATCCAGTGATTTTATTTGCTGCTCTGAACTTCAGAAGACAACAGTATATAAAGGTAGCCCTTGATAGGAGGCAGAAGGAAAAACTCACTTGATTGTTTCAGATTCCTCAGAGACCGGCAGTAAAAAAGTAATTGGGATTGTTAGAATAGACTTTTGATGTTACAGAAAATGAGACACCATTTTCACCTATCAAAATGACAATATTATAAAGGCAACAATCCATAATCAAGGGGGTGTGGAAAGATGATGCATTATAGGAAGTTTTACTAGAGGTGAATTTACCAGAGGTACATTATTTTTTGTAATAATTGTAGTTTATTTTCTACCATGAGCATTGATAATTGTTATATTCAGGCAAAGAATAAATATTCAGTCCAGATTATTTTAATTTTAATTCCAATTAAAATTGAAATTTTTCCAAATTTAAACTCTAATTTGTCTGGAAGTTATTGATAAATTATGTGAGATAATTACTTATGTAACTGTAAGCAAATAAAAATTAATTCCACTAAAAATTTATGATATTTCCTTTATCATTTAAACTTATGGATAGACAAGACTCTACTTCAGGTTTATCTATTTTTCTTCCTTGTGTTATTTAATAGACATTATTTTTTAGACCAGTATTAAATTCACAGCAATATTGAGCAAATGATAATTCCCACATACTCCTTGTCACCATACATGCATAGCCCTAGCCCATTATCAACATGCCACATCAGAGTGATCCATTTGTTACAATTGATGAAACTGCATTGACACATCATTTTAACCCAAAATCCATGGTTTACATTATTGTTCATTCTTGGCTTTGTACACTTTATGGCTTTGGACAAATTTATAGTGAAATATATCCACCAGTATAGTGTCATACAGAGCAGTTTCACTGTCTTAAAAATCCTCCATGCTCAACCTAGTCATCCCTTCTTCCCACTCACCCCTGTCAACTACTATCTTTTTACTGTCTCCATAATCTTGCCTTTTTCAGAACATCATATAGTTGAAGCCACACAGTGTGTAGCCTTTTCAGATTGGCTTCTTTCACTCAGTAATGTGTACTTAAGTTTCCTCCATGCCTTTTCTCATGCCTGCTTCATGGCTTGGTAGCTCATTTCTTTTTAGCATTGAATAAAATTCTACTATCTGGATGTACCAAGGTTTATTTATCCATAAACCTACTGAAGAACATCTGAGTTGCTTCCAAGTTTAGGCAATTATAAATAAAGCTGCTCTGAACATGTGTGTGCAGTTGTTTGTGGACGTAAATTTTCTATGCATTTGGGTAAATACCAAGGAGGACAATTGCAGGATCATATGGTAAGAACACAGTTTTCTAAGAAACAACCAAACTGTCTTCCAAAGTGGCTGTACCATTTTGCAGTTCCATCAGCAATGAATCAGTGTTCTTGTTGCTCCACGTTCTTGTCAGCCTTTGGAGTCGTCAGTGTTCTGGATTGTGGCTCTTCTACTAGCTGTGTAGCAATATCATATAGTTGCTTAGTTTGCATTATCCTGATGATATATGATGTATATCTTCTTTGAAGAAGGTGTCTGTTAAGATAATTAGTCATTTTTTTAATAAGGCTGTTTGTTTTCTTATTGTTGAGGTTTAAGATATCTTTGCATATTTTGGATAGTAGGGCTTTTCTCAGACATGTGTTTTCCAAATACGTTCTCCTCACTTGGCTTGTCTTTTCATTCCCTGTCAATTGTCTTTCAAAGAGCAGGATTTTTACTCTTAGTGAATCCAGCTTATCAATTCATTCTTTCATAGATAGTGCTTTTGGTGTTGCGTCTGAAAAGTCATTGCCAAACCCAAGGTCATCTAGATTTTGTCCAATGATATCATCTACATATCTTATAATTTTGCATGTTACACTTAGTTCTGTGATCCATTTTGAGTTAATTTTTTTGAAGAGTATAAGATTTATGTCTAGATTCATAGTTTTTCCATTGACTGTCTTATTGTTTCAACACTGTTTGTTGAAAAGATCATGTTTTGTCCATTATATTGCCTTTGCTCCTTTGTAAAATATCAGTCCACTGTATTTATGCACATCTATTCTTTTCTTCTAATTTATTGGTCTAGTCTCTCTTTTATTGTCTGTTAATTTTTGACAAGGTAGCACATATTTTATTTTCACTTGTGTTATACAGTACATTTTAATATCAGGAAAGGCAAGCTCTGTCTCTTTGTTTAGATCACTTAAAAATTTCTTAGATATCTTTATATTTTTCAATGAAATGGAATTATTTTCTGAAATTAAAGCAAATACCATTGGGGTTTTGATTATTGTAGCATTAAACTTACAGTAAACATAGGTGAAATGAACAATGTTGCAAAATTGAGTATTCATCAAGAAAGATTTTATGTGCCTTTAAATTCATTTTCTTTTATAAAAAAGGTTTCATGAATGACAGAATTCAGTTAAAGGAACGTGAAATATTGATGTTGTCTGGTGTAGCAAGATGCAATAAGCCGTTCATGGTTTTAATCTTTAATATTTTGGTCAACATTGATTCTTAGAAAACTAATGGGTACACAAAGAAATGTTTGAAATATTCAATTCCAGGCATATTTTAACATTCTACTAAGGATAAGTAATGTATTGAGGCCACCCAGTGAAAAATATTCTTCATATCCGCACTCAAATAAAAACTGCTCTTTAAAGCCTCTGTGTGGCTGACATATAGTTACAGATATTTTAACACCTACTAAGTTATATAAATAACTTTACTTTTAATAATTATACTAAATACCATGTATTGTGATATTTTACTAACGTTTTTTATTTTTACAATGTGATTTACTGAAACTTGTAAAATTTTGTAAAGTGACATTATCCTTACATATTTTAAGCATTCATCAGGGCTGTTTCCCTGAATTCTAAAACAAAGAAGTACATAATGAATGCATACATTTTTATGTATTACGTCTATACTATGAACATCCTCCATTACAATTTTAAATAAAAAATTTCTTACTAATTTCACAAAATTGAGGAGAAGAAAATTGATAATATTTAACATTTTCATTTCAATAATTTGAATAAATATTTAAGACTCAAAACCCAAAAAATAGCAGAGCACACAAAATAACCAGTCGTCGCAGACAATATTTAGTGGGTAAGCCAGGAACCAACATGCTGGCTGCTCAGTCTCCCAATGGCTGCCTTCATTTCCTGATTCCTCAGAGTATAAATAATTGGATTAAGGAGGGGGGTGATTATAGAGTAAATCACAGAAAGAAACTTATCTACAGAATAACTATTGAATGGGAAAGCATAGATGAAGATAGCAGGACCAAAGAAGAGAGTGACAACAGTGATGTGAGCAGAGAGTGTGGACACGGCCTTGGAGGATGCACTGGAGGAGCGCTGCCAGATGGTCAGCAGCATGACAACATAGGATATGAGCAAGATGATAAAGCAGATCAGGGACAGGAGTCCACTCTCTGAAATTATCAAGAGCTCTAGGATATAGGTCTCAGTGCAGGCAAGCCTGATGACCAAGGGAAGGTCACAGAAAATGTTGTCTACAATATTGGGACCACAGAAAGGTAAACCCACTGTGAAAACCATCTGGCTCGTGGTATGTATGAACCCAATTGTCCATGTGAACAGTAGAAACAAGATGAGCACCCTGCAACTCATGATGGTCTTGTAGTGTAAGGGTTTGCATATGGCAGCATACCTGTCGATGGCCATAGCTATCAGAAGAGACATCTCTCCACCCCCAAAGAAGTGCATAAAGAACATCTGGGCCATGCAGCCCCAAAAGGAGATGGTCTTGCGTTTTCTAAGGAAGTCTGCAATCACTTTGGGAGTTGCCACAGAGGAAACACATAAGTCAAAAAATGATAAATTTGCCAGAAAGAAATACATGGGGGAATGAAGATGCTTATCAAATATTACAGAGATCACAATTAGCAGGTTTCCTACTACAATGGCTACATAGACAAGAAAGAAGATTACAAAAAAGAATATTTGAATTTCTTGAGAACTGGAAAGTCCCAACAAGATGAACTCAGAAACACTTGATCTATTACTTAGAAGATCCATTCATCCTTTTGCACGACTTTTCTGAAACTGTCTAAAAGGAGAAACAATGCAGTATGTCACAGAGATTAACAAATCAGTGAACTTTATCTTTACTTAAGGATCCTATTTCTTATTCAGGGAAACAACGGTTTTGGCCATACAACTGCCCCCTAGGTATTTTGCAGTTGGAGATATTTCATAGGATCACAAGACAATAGAAAGGATGGTAGCTATGGAGGCAACGAAATCAAATTTGTCTCTTGGTTAGTACAAGGCAAAATCAGTTAGACATTTGAGAAAACTTGTCTCCAGATTAAACTGTACATAAACAATTTATTACAAAGATGGAGAAGAGTTTTGAAAAGAATCACTGGAGGAGATTTTTACATTTTGCAGTTCTCATGAAATACATTTTTGCGATATTTTCAGTATGCAGTAAAAAGTTTGTCATATTCAAAAAATATTGCTGAAGTCACGTAACGTGCATTATGCTTCCTGAAGGGAACTAGAGACCAGAACCATATTCTTGGTATGAATTGACTGTTGAGACAATTAGATAGTTAACTGAGATCAAACCCAATTACTGAGGAAAGGTTAGCTTTCAGATATTAATGACCCAGATTGGCTCAAACTGCAGACTCATCTCACTTAGGGCCTAACTCTTCTGTTCATGTAATTAGACATAGATATGGGCAATCTGATCCAATTGTTGTCAAATTGATCAAATGATCATTTTTATCTGATATTCATTAATTCATATGTTTTAACATATAATGAGTGTAAAGAAATACCAAAATCACTGTCATTAAGACTATGAACTAGTGAAGTTTATCACTGTAGTCTGGTTCAACTTTTCTCCCTTAAAGAGGTGTAAAAAGTGAAGTGAATCATCTACCTTTGGGAAACTAAGTTTACAAAACCTGTGATGTGTTGTTTGAACAGACTAGTGTCTTTGGGTTAGTGATCTGTCTGCTTTAGTACTATGTTTCCTCACAATGATTTTCTTTAAGGTTCATTTAACCTTTAACTTTATCAAAGATGGAAATAAGTCATAGATATTGTGTTGCTGGCTGAGGTGGACTTAACTAAGCCAAATGAAATTTTAAAAAATACCCACTTACACTTAAAGGGAATATATCAGTTCTCTATGGACATAGATCCACTTATTTCAGTGCCTCCCTGTTTGGCTGAATTTAGCTCTTTTTTTCAGGTCTTAATCCAAGCTTGTTTCTCATCTCCAGTCCTCTCTTTTCCCTTATCAGAGTCTAGACGCAGACCTAACACCGATTATCAGAGAAGAAAATAGGATATGTGTGATTTCAGGGTACATTCTAAGATTTTAATGACACATTTCAAATTTTGAAAATACAGTATATCCAGTAAACAATAATGAACATTTAATCATATGCACTTTCTAGGTATGGTTACTATCACTAAGACACACATTTTATCATAAGTAGTCCATTCTCAAACCATTATGTTTGACACCATCCTTCAAAGTTGCATGAAGGCTTCTTCCTTTCACAAGGGAACAGAATAGAAAATGCAAATCTTTGATATAGCTCATATATAGATGTGAATCTTTATTCTTTCTTTCAGTTTTGTACCTTTGCTGCATAGGGTACAGTCTCCACGGAAGGTACAGTCCCTGGGCCTTCTCTGTTTCTCTGATATGAAAATAAGTAGATTTCAGGTGTACATGAACCTGGCAAAGATAGAGTCCTAGACAAGGCAATTTCTCTCAATTTTTTTTCAACTGAATGAATGTTCAAATCCTTGGTTATTTTCAGACCCTTGCCATAGCAAAATTAAATTTCCTCATATGTTCCTCCAATAATTCCTAAGAAATGTAATGATAGCATCAATATTTGGTGACTGGTGATACTTTATGGTTTTCTAAGCCATGGGTCAGGCATTTTATCCCTGTATTTCTATGATTTATTAATCTTTAAAAATAATTTCATCCCTAAAATCATCTAGTCAACCTTCTCTATATTATGCAATAATTCACGGAATAAAATCATTCAACCTTATCAGTGTAGCCAAACAGTTTAAACATACCTAGAGCATTTTTCTTGAAGAATAATTAATTTGGCCTGGATTGTTGGATTACTATCTTAATTTTCAGTAAACATTGACACAGTGATTTTTGTATTTTTTTTTGTGTCCAGTTGTAACAAAATCAACTATTCCAGTTTACTTTTCCTCTCTGCACTCAGTTATTATTCTGGCACTTGCATTTTATCACTTATGGACAAGTTTAATATTTTAATTGAAAGTACTATGATAGATGTGGTACACAGGTAGAGCGAGATGTCAGGATTACATAACCTACCAGCTTGCACTTGGACTTCAGAAGGAGCATCAATATGACATCCTAGATGCTTAATCTTCATCATCCAGTGATTTTATTTGCTGCTCTGAACTTCAGAAGACAACAGTATATAAAGGTAGCCCTTGATAGGAGGCAGAAGGAAAAACTCATTTGATTGTTTCAGATTCCTCAGAGACCGGCAGTAAAAAAGTAATTGGGATTGTTAAAATAGACTTTTGATGTTACAGAAAATGAGACACCATTTTCACCTATTAAAATGACAGCATTATAAAAGCAACAATCCAAGAGTGTGTGGAAAGATGATGCAATATGGGAAGTTTTACTAGAGGTGAATTTACCAGAGGTAAATTATTTTAGTAATAGTCATAGCTTATTTTCTACCATGAGCAAAGCATAAATATTCAGTCCAGATTATTTTAATTTTAATTCCAATTAAAATTGAAATTTTTCCAAATTTAAACTCTAATTTGTCTGGAAGTTATTGATAAATTATGTGAGATAATTACTTATGTAACTGTAAGCAAATAAAAATTAATTCCACTAAAAATTTATGATATTTCTTTTATCATTTAAACTCAAGGATAGACAAGACTCTACTTCAGGTTTATCTATTTTTCTTCCCTATTTTTTTAAAAGGCTTTATTTTTTAAACAGTATTAAATTCACAGCAATATTGAGCAAATGTTATTGCCCATGTACTCCTTGTCACCATACGTGAATAGTCTTTGCCCATTGTCAACAAGCCACATCAGAGTGATCCGTTTGTTACAATTGATGAAACTCCATTGACACATCATTTTAAACCCAAATCCATGGTTTACATTATTGTTCACTCTTGGCTTCGTGCATTATATGGCTTTGGACAAATTTATAGTGAAATATATCCACCAGTATAGTATCATATAGAGCAGTTTCACTGTCTTAAAAATCCTCCATGCTCAACCTAGTCATCCCTTCTTCCCACTAACCCCTGTCAACTACTGATCTTTTTACTGTCTCCATAATCTTGCCTTTTTCACAGTATCATATAGTTGAAATCACACAGTGTGTAGCCTTTTGAGATTGGCTTCTTTCACTCAGTAATGCATATTTAAGTTTCCTCCATGCCTTTCTTCATGCCTTTTTCATGGCTTGATAGCTCATTTCTTTTTAGCATTGAATAAAATTCTACTATCTGGATGCACCACGGTTTATTTATCCATAAACTTACTGAAGAACATCTTGGTTGCTTCCAAGTTTGGGTAATTATAAATAAAGCTGCTCTGAACATGTATGTGCAGTTTTTTGTGGATGTAAATTTTCTCTGCATTTGGGCTAATACCAAGGAGGACAATTGCAGGATCATATGGTAAGAACACACTTAGTTTTATAAGAAACCGCCAAACTGTCCTCCAAAGTGGCTGTACCATTTTGCATTTCTACCAACAATGAATGAGTGTTGTTGCTCCACATTCTTGTCAGCATTTGGTGTTGTCAGTGTTCTGGATTGTGGCTGTTCTACTAGCTGTGTAGTGATATTTTACAGTTGTTTAGTTTGCATTATCCTGATGATATATGATGTATGTCTTTGAAGAAGGTGTTTGTTAAGATATATGGTCATTTTTTATTAAGGTGTTTTCTTTTTGTTAAGGTTTAAGACATCCTTGCATATTTTGGATAGTAGGGCTTTTTTCAGATCTGTCTGTTCCAAATACTTTCTCCTCATTTGGCTTGTCTTTTCATTCTCTGTCAATTATCTTTCAAACAGCGGGTTTTTACTTTTAGTGAATCTAGCTTATCAATTCTTTCTTTCATAGATTGTGCCTTTGATGTTGCCTCTGAAAAGTCATTGCCAAACCCAAGATCATCTAGATTTTGCCCAATATTATTGCCCGCATATCTTACAATTTTGCATTTGACATTTAGTTCTGTGATCCATTTTGAGTTAATTTTTGTGAAGAGTGTAAGATTTATGTCTAGATTCATTGGTTTTCCATTGAATGTCCTATTGTCCCAACACTATTTGTTGAAAAGATCATGTTTTCTACATTGTATTGCCATTGCTCCTTTGTAAAATATCAGTTGACTGTACTTATGCACGTCTATTCTTTTCTACTGATCTATTGGTCTAGTCTCCCTTTTATTGTCTGTTAATTTTCGACAAGGTACCATATATTTTATTTTTACTCATTGTATTATACAGTACATTTCAATATTAGGAAAGGCAAGTCCCCTCTGTTTGTTTAGATCATTTAAAAATTTCTAAGATATCTTTATATTTTTCAATGAAATGTAATTATTTTCTGAAATTAAAGCAAATTCCATTGGGGTTTTGATTATTGTAGCAGTAAACTTACAGTAAACATAGGTGAAATGAACAATTTTGCAAAATTGGGTTGTCATCAAGAAAGATTTTATGTGCCTTTCTATTCATTTTCTTTTATTAAAAAGCGTTCATGAATGACTGAATTAAGTTAAAACAACATGAAGTATTGATGTTGTCTGGTATAGCAAGATACAATAATCAGTTCATGGTTTTAATCTTTAATGTTTTAGTTAATATTGATTCTTAGAAAACTAATGGGTACTCACAGAGATGTGTGAATGTTCAATTCTAGGCATATTTTAACATTCTATTAAGGATGATTAGCCTATTGAGGCCAGCCAGGGAAAAATATTCTTCATATCCGCACTCAAATAAAACTTCCTCTTTAAAGCCTCTGTGTGGTTGACATATAGTTACAGACATTTTAACACCTGCTAAGTTATACAAATAACGTCAGTTTTAATAGTTATACTAAATACCATGTATTGTGATATTTTACTAACGTTTTTTATTTTTACAATGTGATTTACTGAAACTCGTAAAATTTTTGTAAAGTTGCATTATGCTTACATATTTTAAACATTCATCAGGGCTGTTTCCCTGAATTCTAAAACAAAGAAATGCATAATGAATGCATACATTTTTATGTATTATGTCTATGTTATGGACATCTTCCATTACAATTTTAAATAAAAAATTTCTTACTAATTTTACAAAATTGAGGAGAAGAAAATTGATAATAGTTAACATTTTCATTTCAATCATTTGAATAAATATTTAAGACTCAAAACCCAAAAAATAGCAGAGCACACAAAGTAACCAGTTGTCACAGACAATATTTAGTGGATGAGCCAGGAACCAACATGCTGGCTGCTCAGTCTCTTAATGGCTGCCTTCATCTCCTGATTCCTCAGTGTATAAATAATTGGATTAAGGAAGGGGGTGATTATAGAGTAAAACACAGAGAGAAACTTATCTACAGAATAACTATTGAATGGGAAAGCATAGTTGAAGATAGTGGGACCAAAGAAAAGAGTGACCACAGTGATGTGAGCAGAGAGTGTGGACACAGCCTTGGAGGATGCACTGGAGGAGCGCTGCCAGATGGTGAGCAGCATGACAACGTAGGATATGAGCAAGACGATAAAGCAGATCAGGGACAAGAGTCCACTGTTTGCAATCACCAAGAGCTCTAGGATATAGGTCTCAGTGCAGGCAAGCCTGATGACCAAGGGAAGGTCACAGAAAATGCTGTCCACAATATTGGGACCACAAAAAGGTAAACCCACTGTGAAAACCATCTGACTCATGGTATGTATGAACCCAATTGTCCAGGAGAGCAGTAGAAACAAGATGAGCACCCTGCGACTCATGATGGTCTTGTAGTGTAAGGGTTTGCATATGGCAACATACCTGTCGATGGCCATAGCTATCAGAAGAGACATCTCTCCACCCCCAAAGAAATGTGTAAAAAACATCTGGGCCATGCAGCCCCACAGGGAGATGGTCTTGTGTTTTCTAAGGAAGTCTGCAATCATTTTGGGAGTTGCCACAGAGGAAAGACATAAGTCAAAAAATGATAAATTTGCCAGAAAAAAATACATGGGCGAGTGAAGATGGTTATCAAATATCACAGAAATCACAATGATGAGGTTTCCTAACACAATGGCTACATAGACAATAAAGAAGACAGTGAAAAGGAATAACTGAATTGCTTGAGAACTGGAAAGTCCCAACAAGATGAATTCAGAAACAGTTGATCTGTTACTCAGGAGATCCATTCATACTTTCACACAGGTATATCAAATTTTGTCTAACAAGGGAAAAAACGCAGGAAATAACAGAGACTAATAAGAAAGTGAGCTCAATCTTTACTTAAGCATCTTATTTCTTATTCAGTAACCAATCATTTTGGCAATACAACTTCTTTGTAGATATTCCTTTGTATTTTGTAGTTGGACATATTTCACATGACCACTGTCCAATAGAAAGTGTGTTTCGTAGAGAGCTAATTTAATCAATTTTTTTCCTCTTTGTTAATGTGAAGCAAGGTCCAGTAAACATTTGAGTCAGTTTGGTCTCCTTTCAAGTTTAGCTCCAGATCAGACTCTGCCTGAACAGTTAATTCATTAGAATGATAGAGAAGAGCTTTGAAAAGCATCAGTGGTGAATATTTTATCTTTTGCAGGTCTCAGGAAGTACACTTACTGACACATTTTTGTCTCATGCTAAGTATGCATGAAAACTCCGAATATTTTGCCATATTAAAAAAACATATTGCTGAAATCACACAATGTATATTATGCTTCCCTCAAGGGAACAACCTAAACCTATTAGAGATTAGGACCATTTTGGTGATAAAGTTGAATGTTGAGACCGTTGTGTAGTTAGTAGAGATCAAACAATTACTGAAGATAAGTTTTCAGACATGAATGACACATATTGACTCTCCAAACTATAAATGCCCATCTCACATCAGGCCTAACTCTTCACTTTATGTGAGCAGACTAAATAAGTGTATTCTATGCATACATTCTTGTGCAATTGTGGAAAATTAGATCAAAAGAACATTTTGAACAGGGTTTTACAGCTATGCATGTGTTTTCGCATATAATGGGTGACAGAAATAACTGGATCACTGTCTTTAAGCCTGGGAACTAATGAGGATAACCACTTTAGTCTTGTTCAACTCTTCTCCTTCAAAGAGGTGTAAAAGAGGACGTGACTCGTTAACATGTTTACCTAAAGTAAACAAAACGAGGATGTATTGCTTGAATAGAATCTTTGAGAAAGCAACTTTCCCTCTTTCCAGCTCTGTTTTCTCACAATGATTTTCTCTCAAGTTCCGTTACTCTTAATTTTTTTCCAGGATGCATATAAAACATAAATATTGTGTCACTGACTGAGGTGGAATCAGATAATCCAAAATCCATAAATCCACTTCATTCAGACCTTCCCGCTTGACTGGATGTAGATCTATTTTCCAATTATTATTCCAGGCCTGTTGCTCATCTCTAGTCTTTTTCTTGTATTTATCAGAGTCTTAGACTCAGAACAAATGCAGATTATCAAGGAATAAAATCATATATATATAAGATATATTTACTTACATACCTATGTGATTTTTCTTTGTGCATTTTAACTTTTTAATCAGAGTTTATTTTTTTAAATGCAGTATTTCTACCAGATTTCAATGAATATTTAATTATATGCACTTTTCTGCATGGATACTGCCACTAAGGCAAGCATCTTATCATAAGTGACCCATATGCTAGTCATTATGTTGGACTCCATCATTCAGATTGACTTTAAAACTAATTTCTTTCAGAAGTTAAAAGAATTTGAAAGGAATATTTCACAATTCTCATTCACAATTGTAAATCTTTTGTGGATTCCTTGTTTAAGGGTACAAACTTACAACCATAAGTAAGTTCTGGAGATCTAATGCATAGCCTAGTGATTATGCAAGTCAACAATACTGTATTATAAACTTCAAAGTTGCTAAAAAGACTAGATCTGAATGAAATGATAATTATGTGACATGATAGAGATGTTAACTAATACTCTTGTGGTCATCATATTGCAATATATAAATGTATCAAATCAACATGTGTACACCTAAACTTACACAATATTATGTGTTAACTCTATCTCAACTAAAAATAAAATTGTAAATATTTATTTGTTCATCTTGTTTGTATTCTTACAGTAAGATCATCATGTTCAGCTATGACCTCTGGATCATCTACTTTTCAATAAGATATACAAATAAGCAGGTTTTTCAGGAGCATATGAACTTGACAAAGAGAGTGTCCTAAACAAGGCAATTTCTCTCAAGATCTTTCCAGCTGAATATGTGTTCGAATATTTGGTTATTTTCTGATTTTTGTCATAGGAAAATAAAATTTATTCATATGTTCCTCCAACAACTTTTAAGAAGTGTAATGATAGCATCAATATTTTGTGTGGAATAATTTTATGATTTTCTAAGTGATGGATAAGGCATTTCATCCTTGAAGTTCTTTTATTTATCTTGCATCCCTGAAAGCAACTACACAACGTTCTCCGTATTACGCAATAATTCAAAGAATAAAATTATTTAATCGGATCAATATAGACAAAAAATTTAAATATACTTAGATTCCTTTTCTCTAAGAATAGTTTATTTGGCCTAGATTACAGGATTATTATCTTACTTCCCAATTCACATCAGTATGGTGACTTTTGCATTTATTTTCCAGTTATAATAAAATCAAATTTGATCCAGCTTAATTTTTCCATTTCCAGCCCTCCTCTCAGTTATTATTTTGGTATTTGTCTTTTATAACTTATGGACATACTTAATATTGTAAATGGAAATATTATGATAGGCGTGGTATACAGGCAGAGTAACGTCAGAATTATGTAACCTACCAGCTTGCACTTGGACTTCGGAACTAATATCAACAGGAAATCCTAGATGCTTAATCTTCATCACCAAGTGATTTTATCTTCTCCTCTGAATTTCAGAAGACAACAGTATATAAATGTATCCCTTGATAGGAGGCACGAAGAAAAAAAATCATTTGATTGTTCTAGATTCCTCAGAGACTGGCAGTGAAAAAGTAATTGGGGTTGTTAAAATAGACTTTTGACATTACAGCAAGTGAGACACTGTTTTTCACCTACCAAAATGCCAATAGTTTAAAGGCAGCAATCAAGAATCAAGAGGATGTGGAAAAATAGTGCATTATGGTAAATTTTACTAGAGGTGAATTATTTTTTGAACTAGTTGTAGTTTTTATTATAGTTTATTTTCTACAATAAGTATTGATAATTGTTATATTTAGCAAAAATATATTCTAGATTATTTTATTTCTAAATTGTATTAAGGTTGAAACTTTCACATTTAAATTCTAGTATGTCTGACACTTATTGATAAATGATGTGAGGTAATAGTTCATCGTTGCAATTAAATAACAATTCATCCCACTAAGAATTTGTTGTGCTTTCTTTATAACATTACATTTTCAGATCCAGTAGGCTCTCTTTCAGGTTTAGTTTCCTCCTTGTTTAGCCAGCTAATATTTGAGGAGGCACTGCACATTTTACTTTTGTTCAATATGTCTTACAGTATCTGTGAATGTGCGGAAGGACAAGTCACTTCTCATTGCTTTACTTATTCAATATTTTCTTGGCAATTTTCGTATCTTTTTATTCTGAATTAAATGGATTTACTTTCTAAAGATAAAACAAACTTCACTGGCATTTTGTTATCAAAATGTAAGAAATGTGGAAAAAATGAACAGAGTTATAAAATTGAGTCTTTTCATCTAGGAGGATTTTATGTTTCTTTAAGTATTGGTCCAATTTTATGACAGAACCAAATTTTGCCATCTTCATTATATCAATGCATTTTTGGGTAACAAATATTTTGTTAAATATAATTTTTCATATTCCCTTTTTTGATGCTATCCTTAACATGTCTTCTTCCTTAGCAAAGGAATCTTACTGCTATTACTAATCTTATTGCTATCACTTTCATTTTTCACATATTTAAGTGATAAATAATATCATTGCTGAAATGCCATTTTAATTTTTTTTCCTTCTTGGTTTTCTTCTTTATTTAGTTACTGATAAAATGATCTGAAAACATTAATAATGTTTTTAATACTTGTTTTGTGCTGTATTCCATTAACTATAATTTTCGAGCAATAAAGAATAACAGTGATGATAGCTGGCTCTGGCAGAATTTGTTAGTTTCCCAACCACGACTCTTCACTCTTTCTTGATAATGAAAGCTTATTTTCTTTGGGATCAGTTTCCTTTGTGCCTCCATGGAGTTTCAAACCTTGTTTTAAAAAGCTGCATCTCACCAGCCTAGGTAAATCACAGCTCCTCCATTTTCCTCACCAGTCACTAGTTTCCCAATGAGCACAGACCATGTAGCTGAGACTGCTAGTGTCTGTCAAGTAGCCTTCTCCCAGTCTTCATTAGTAACAGACACCTGAATCTATTTAGAGACACTTTACAGCTTCTCTTGCAATTAGAAGTGGCAAATAACATGAAAGAAAACAGTATCATCAGGTAACTACATTCTGAAAATTCTCTTTAGGGGCTGACTCACTGGAGAGCTATACTCTTTGCTTCTCCCCAACCCCATGTTTCTTTAGGTCTAATCTGAAAAAATATCAGTTTTTTTACTGACGTTAAATACTGTAAATAGTTACAGAAATAAAAATACAGTATTACAGTATTTAAATGAATACTGTTAGTCGCCATCTGGATGCCAGATGATGTAGGTACCGGAAAATGCAATCTCAATGGCTAAGGGCTTCCTACAACACAGAGTAAATTTGGAGAAATGATAAGAATGGATTCGAAGGAAAATGGACCCATAACGGTATACATCCTTTTATTAGTTATTCCATCTGGAATACAAATGTGATGTGTGGAATTCCTACAGATATTTTGGGACAAATTCTAAGAAAATAGGAGTGCACAGAGAGGAGGTTTTGAAGTCCATGGTGATTTTGTGCCACTGCTATACCAACACTGGACTAAGATTATATGGATTTGTTTTACACGAGAAAATAAATCTCTATATAATTTATTGATAACACTGCTATCAAAGTTTATGACTAGCACACCAACAAGTACAAAGACAATTCTAGTTAAGGACATGTGTGGTACAGTTATTTAGAGGGTAGTTAAGAGAAATTTTCAATATGCCTAAAATAAAACATAAGAAAACATTTTCTCTTCTCAGATTTGGTTACTCCGAAGGGCCAAGTGTGAGGATGAAAGCCTCATTTACTTAAGAAGGCAGGGTCCTGCCAAATTAGTGAAGTCTTTCAGAGTCTATTCATGGAAAGTATGCTGGGACATCAGCTTCAAAGTTAAAATATTGCATCTTGTACCTAAATCACTACACCACAAAGAATAAAGTGTAGTGTCTCATGGTCCTCTTCAAGTTCTAGAGGCAAAATACTCCAATTTGTGAATATTACTTATATTGACATGGAGTTTTCCAGTTTTTAGTGTGACTTAGTTCAGGAAAGTCATCTTAGAAGATCTGGTATAAAGTAAAAGTAGCCTTACCACTAGGGCCATATGCCCAGGTAAATTGTCAATACTCAAGTTATCCAAGCTAGGAAATACACCACTTATAAGTTTGGGCAAATCCTAATACAAGAATCATAATGCTGTTCTGTAAGATCATGTAGTATGACCATGCCATATGCAGCAGAGACCTAATCCTGAGTTGGAAATCAGCTCGTGGCATTCTGCTACGCCTGAGTAGGAATGGACTGTCTGATTGCAGAACTTTAGCTGACTATAGGAACAGAGATGTCCATGATGAGCTGCACTATTTGATATTAATATTGACTAGAGAACATCAGAAAAGAGGCACTAAACAACCAAGGAGAAAGAATGGCTGGGATGGTTGACATAAGCTACCCCCTATCATTGAAGTATCCATAGTGTCAGAAAGGAAGACTACGCAAGCCCTCCTACTCACCAAGACTGATGTTGCTGTGGTACAATAAATGTCCAATCTGTCACCAATAAAGGACAACCTGAGCCCCTATTCTTATCCTATCCCTTGAGGAGACTAATTAGCCACTTGGGACAAGTTGAATACATTGACCCATTCCATTATAGATGGGACAATGATTTGTCTTCACAGGAATCAACATATGTACTAGGTTCAAGTTCCCTTTCCCTGTCCACAGGCTTTTGACCATCATCACTCTCTGAGGATATAGAAAATGTTTAATCTACGAAGAGTTTTCTTATAATATAACTCAGTTAATTAAACTTACTTTTCAGCAAAAGAGATTCAAGAGTTGACCAATTATCAAAGACCTACTGGCCTTATCATTTACTGCATAACAGTGAAGCTACTGTGCTGGTTGATAGAGCATTGGAGCAATCATTTGATATCACAGTTGAAGCGTCAATTTTTAGATTGTGACCAGCTATCTTGAGATGGCATTCTCTAGGATGAAGTATACAATCTGTTTCTTTCTTTCTTTTTTTTTTTGAGGAAGATTGGCCCTGAGCTAACATCTGTTGCCAATCTTCCTCTTTTTGCTTGAGGAAGATTGCCATTGAGCTAACATCTGTGTCAATCTCTATCTCTTTTATGTGGGATGCCACCATGGTGTGGCTTGATGAGCGGTGCTAGGTCTTGCCAAACCTGCAAACCCCAGGCTGCTGAAGTGGAGTGTGCAAACTTAACTACTATGCCAATGGGCTGGCCCCTTTTTGGGGGGACTGACTTGTTTTGTTTTTGGTGAGGAAGATTCACAGTGAACTAATATCCATTGGCAATCTTCCTCTTTTCTTTCTGCTTGAGGAAGATTAGCCCTGAGCTAACATCTGTGCCAATCTTTCACTATTTTGTATGTGGGATGCTTCCACAGCATGGTTGATGAGTGGAGTAGGTCTGCACCTGGGATCAAAATCGGTGAACTTGGGCTGCCAAAGTGGAATGTGTGGAACTTTAACAACTCAGCCACAAGACTGACCTCCTACATTCTTAATCAATGACTATTATCTGTAGTTTTGTCCCCAATAGGAAGAATTTATACGCTTTGGAACAAGAATATTCATCATGTATCTTTGATTCTTATAACCCACTTATAGAATTTGTGCTTTCTTTTCCCACAACTTCATGCTCTAACTCTAGAAATTTGGGGACATGCTTTCACCTGGAGATGTAGGAAGATTTCTATTAACTTCAAGCTATCGCCACCACTTAATCACTTTATGTTTTTCTTTCCAAGAGACTTAAAGAAAAGGAAAGATGCCATCATCTTGTAAAGGGTAATTTACCTTGATCATCAGGAGAAGGCGTAGTAATGCTACTATACAATGGTCAGGTGGAGTCATGGAAGATATTAAAAAAAAAATTCAAATTGACACATGGAATTGAACTATTCTGTTTTAGAGGTAAAAAATTCATTGGATGGTACTAATGACAGAAATGATGCAGAAGAAAAGTTAGTCAACTTAAAGACAGAAATAGAACTATACAAAATGAAAGATGAAGAGAATAAAAGACAATTTTTATTATATAAATCTCTTTAAAAGGTAAATGGCCACACAAAGCAAAACTAATAACATTATATCATTGAATGAATTATCTCAGTAGAATATTAGATGTTAAATATAAAACAATACAAACACAAGGGCTAAAAGGAGGTTAATAGAAGTATACTCTTGTAAGTTTCTAATATGATACCTGTAAAGATGTAATATTGAAGTTAGACTGTGATAAGTTAAAATGTGTAGTATGTATTTATAACCGTGAAACAACCACTAAAAATCACAAGAAAAAGAAATAGCTAAGAAGACAATATTATCAATATGAATGTTTAAAGAAATAATAAACACTAAGGAATAATAATATAAAAGAACACTCAAGTATTCAAAAAAAGAAAAAAGAACAGATGAAATAAATATAAAATAGAAAGATTATCAATTTTCACCAAACAATATGCATAATCATGATAAAGGTAAATGGCCTAATAATCCAATTAAATTCAGAGACTGTAGTATGGGATAAGATATATGTTACACACAAGAAACTACCATTAAAAATAAAGACCCATAGGGGCTGGCCCCGTGGCCGAGTGGTTAAGTTCGCACGCTCCGCTGCAGGAGGCCCAGTGTTTCATTAGTTCGAATCCTGGGCGCGGACATGGCACTGCTCATCAGACCACGCTGAGGCAGCATCCCACATGCCACAACTAGAAGAACCCACAACAAAGAATACACAGCTATGTACCGGGGGGCTTTGGGGAGAAAAAGGAAAAAATAAAATCTTAAAAAAATAAATAAATAAAGACCCATATAGACTAAAAGTAAAAGGATAGAAAAAGAAAAACTAGGTTTTTATTATTTAACCAGACTGTGGTATAGCAATTTACTTTTGCTGCAGTAAACAATTAGCACAAATTTAGTGACTTAAAATAGAAGAAAACTTATTGTCTTTATGTCAGGAGTCTGATGCAAGTCTCACTGGGATAAACTCACAGTGTTGGCAGAGTTGCGCTCCTTTCTGGAAGCTCTGGGAGAGAATCCATTTCTTTGCTTTTTCCAATTAAACCAAAAGAAAGCAGAAAAATTGGAAAAGATGTAAATAAATATGAAACATCTGGCAAGAAAGCAAATTTTAATCCAACCATATCAATAACACTCCTATTAAATGCAAGTTGTTACTTTTTTCACAACTATTGTCCTGCATTTATATTTATATGACAAAAGAACATATATATAAATGTATGACAAACCTCACAAGACATCATATTTTTTCTATACTCAATGAGCACTATATACTTATTTACATAGACCAACGTATTTGACAATCTACTTGTTCTTTATTCTTTCCTTCAAATTAGTGTTTCCCCCCGAGATTGTTTTCTCTTACCTGAGGAAAGGCTGTTAATATTTATTTACTGCAACTTCTTAGACCGCAAATTCACTCAGTTTTATTTTTCTGAAAATGTCTTTATTTCACTTTCATTTAAACACTATGCTTTGATCTCATATAGACAATTTGGTTTGTATTATTTTCTTTCAGCACATTAAAGATGTCACTTCATTGTCCTCTGGCTCCCATGTTTCTGTTATGGAGAAAGCTGTAAGTCCCACTTTGTTTCTTTCAAATCTAATGCATTACTCACCCAAGATGCCTCTAAAATTTTCTCTTTATTTTATATTTTCATCTATCTTACATTGATGTGTTTGAGTCTTTTATTAGTCTTTATTCTGTTGTGGTTCACAGAGTTTTTGTATATGTGGATTGATGTCTTTTATCAGTTTGTAAATGTTCTTGGTGATTATCTCTTCAAATATTGCATCTCTCCCATTCTCCCTTTTCCCTATCCTACTTTGACTGCAATTACATGTGTGTAAGACGTTTTCATTGTATCCCACGTACCCTATGTTCTTTTCTATATTTTCTATTCTTTTTCCTATTTGCATTTCAATTGTATTATTTTCTATTGACTTAACTTTCAGCTCACTTTTTAGTCATCTGTACTTAATCTGATTTTAAGCTCATCTAATGAAGTTTTCATTTCAGAACTTTTCCAATTCTGGAATTTTTATTTCATTATTTTTGTAAATTCTATTCTCTGTTGAAATTCTCTAGTTTTCTTTTTCTTACCTATTTGCTACACTTTTCCTTCTATTGTCTTAATCATACTTATCATTGTAATTAGGCTGTTAGTTTTATTTGCTTTCATACTCTGGATGATTTCTGCTTATATTTTAACCATTTATCTTTTTCTCATATTTTTATAATGTATTTCTATCTTTTGGTGTTTACATTGATTTTATAATAAATTATGGATTTTTAAAATTAAAAATTATATCATGTTACTTTCCCAAAAGTAAGATTCATCCATCTCATTAGTAGTATCCATATAGCGGATGTTAATTCTCTTAATCCAATGTGTCTCAACTGAGGGCAAATTTGCCCTCTAGAGGACATTGGAAAAAGCATAGAGATATTTGCATTTGTTACAACTAATGAGATGCTAATCGTCCCTAGTAAGTAGAGGTCAGGAACTCTGCTAAATAATCTGTAATGCACAAGACAATACCCCACAATAAAATAAGTGAATGGTTCCAAATGTCAATAATGCCAAGGATGAGAAACCCTGCCTTAATCCAATCAGAGATTTTGTTGAGTTTAAACTGATTTGCAGCCTTCATAGACTCAGTCCATCTCTGGTTCATCCATAGACTTCCAGGATTAAAACTGAACCCTCAGGACTTCTGATTCACTTATGTAAGATTTAAATTTAGAAATGATGGAAGTGAGCATAGAGACAACAGAATGTAAGGTTTCCATTTTGTGTGGGGATATTTAGTAGTACTAGAGCAACTCTAGAGTATTTTCCTGATCATAGGCCATGTGCCAAGTGTTGTGATCCTAGAGCCAGCAGTCAAAAAATGACTTCTGTATTTCCTAGTTCTATGATTGCTATGAAGACAGTAACTCCTTTGATATACCAATTTATTGGTTATGTTTTAGGATTGATTACTAGATGTCACCTCAAAAGGTACTCCTAGAGGCTTTTCCATGATTTTGTAAGCACCTAATGCCATGTACTACCCCTCAAAGAAATCTAAATCAATAAATGAGAAAAAGAAAAAAAAACAAAATGGTTTATTTCTCTGTACCCAAATAATGACTGACACACCAAATGCTTGTCATTGCATTCAGAGTGAAAAGATTTTTCAGTAAACTCAAATTTCTCTCTAAAATTTAAAAAATAACCATTAGGCATAACCACAAAACTCCCCAAAACTTTAAAATATAAAGTTAAGTAGTTTCATCACAGTTTCTCATGGAGTATAACAGCTTCCTTTCCTCCCTCCATCAATGTAGAAAAAAATAACTAGGTTTTTAAGGGTCTATAAAAAACACTTAACAGCATGATACTTTCTACTTAGTGATATTTTACCACACAAAGCCCTTTCTTCAGAATCTTGAGCATCTTGCCTTAAGTCAATAGGAAACATCAGATAGTTACTCTCTTGCCTAATGCCTCATAAAGGCCTTTCTTTGAAATTTGAATAAATTGAACTTACCTTCACCTAGAATACAACACTTTGCCCTTACTAACCTCTCCAACTTCAATTCCTGCCATTTTCACACTCATTAACTATGCTACAGCTACTCTATTCCTGTTTCTGGTTCACAAATGTACCAAGCTCATAACATCTTTATGTCCTTGAACAGGTCATCATATCCGCTTAGAATTTTCTGTCCCCAGGTAATTGAATGGTTGGTTTTTTCAAGTCATCTAGATATTAGCTAAATATCTAGATATTAGCTAAATACTACTCAACAAGAACTTGCTTAATAACCAAAAGTAAAGTAACTACCATCTCTCAGTCGAACTCTATCACAGTATTCTGTTTTATTTGCTTCAAAGTACTATATCTTTCAGATTTTATTGGGTTTTTTCAATTTTATAGTTTAACCTGTCTTTATCCAATTGAATGTAACCCCAGGAGATGTGAAATCTTACCTGTCTCATTCATACAACTAGAATAGTGCCTAAAAATTGGAAGTGATTAATAAATACAGTATTTGCTGAATGACTGACTGATTCAGTGCATTCAGGAATAAGTGATATAATTGATTCCAATTAGGCTTTTCTTTTTCTTGCTATTCCATTCAGCAAACCATGTGCCGACTCAATAACCTCCTCATGGAAGCTTTCACTTCCTGGTTGCGAAGGGTATAGATTACAGGGTTCATCAAAGGAAAGATCACTGTGTGAAAGAGAGAAACCACTTTGTCAGCTGGGAAGGCTCTGAAGGGGCGTGTATAGATGAAGATGGCAGGTCCAAACATGAGAAACACAATGATAATGTGTGTGGTGCATGTGGAGATAGCCTTGTTCTTCCGTTCAGAGGAATGCCCCTTTACACGATAGAGGATGACCACATAGGAGGACAAAAGTCCCAGGAAGCATAGGAGGGTGAGCAGGCCACTGTTGGAGACCATCAGGAGCTCCACCATAAAGGTATCTGTACAGGCCAGCTTAATGACCTGTGGCACATCACAGAAGAAGTTATCTAGCTGGTTTGGGCCACAGAAGGGCAAGTGGAGAATAAGGGCTACTTGTACAATGGAATGGGCAAAGCCACCAAGCCACAGAGCCAACAGCAAGGCATAGCAGACTCTAGGGTTCATGAGATTTGAATAGTGTAAAGGGCGACATATGGCCATGTAGCGATCAAAGGCCATCACAACAAGAAGAAACATCTCTCCTGCTCCTAGGAAATGCAAGAAAAACAGCTGAGTGATGCAACCTCCATAGGAGATTACCTTCTTCTCAGAGAGGAAGTCCACCAGCATCCTGGGAGCCACAATGAAGGAGTAGGATGCATCCAGGAAGGCCAGGTTTCCCAGAAAGAAGTAGAGGGGGGCTGTGAGGCCAGGGTCTAATCTGATGGTGAGGATGATGAAAAAATTTCCAGGGAGGATGATGAGGTAGAAAATTAAGACTAACACAAAGACCAGGAGTTGAGCGTCTTGAGACTGGGTGAGACCAAGGAGGATGAATTCTGTCACCACTGTGCTGTTCTCCCTCTCCATCACCTCTCAGTCTGCAGAATAACAAAGGACAAAATATTATCTGTTATAACCACCTTTTCACCTATTCCATAGCTCTTCTCTGGATGAAAACAATATTTGCTACATCAAACACTTCCCTACTTGAAAATAACTTGTGCACTGTAACTCTCCTTTATTTTCCTGATTCCTTCCAAGGAATCTCTCCTTCTCATGTAACCATGTGCTTCTATATATTTGTCCTCTTGTAGCAGTCTGGGCTACTTTGTTTGAGGTATTTTAGAAATTTCTTGATTGAAACAAAACTTAACTATTTTCAAGTTTGTCAGGGTTTTTCCTATCGTTTTTATTTTGTTTCTGTTCTTGTTAGTGGTGGTGTACTGTCTCTGTTATTTAGAATAGTTTCTAGGTTTTGGTCCCTTCTCTTTATCCCCACAGAGCAGTGTGTTGCAGGTGCTTCTTTCTTTCAGCTCCTGTAGAATCCCTAGTCCCTGGTCGGTAGCTATAGGCTTTGTTTTCTGAATCTGTGCCTTACTGGTTCCCATCACATTGTTCGGCTTTGGCATGCTTGTGCATTCTTACTCCAAACTAGTCACCAGGATCTCAAGCAAGAACTCTACAGTTCATCTAACTTAGAGGTATTCCCTTGTTACACCCCTGATTGTATCCCAAATCTGCATCTACTCCACACCCTATTCTTAAATCCTAATTAATACTAATCCAGTCTTATTTGCTCACCCTATATCCATAACCTACTTTTCCTCATATCTCAGAATGATAAGCAAATGATATAATTCCCATTAATCATGATATTGCTTGTGTAAATATTTCCCCTTTTCAGGCTATAATCTGGTCTAAATAAGAATTCTATTCATTCTGGAGACATCCAGAATTAAAGTGTAGTCTACATAGTGGTCTCCAGAGTAGGGTGTGCTTACCCCTGAGGAGTGCACAGGATAATCCATTGGTGTACATAAAAATAGTGGACCTTCTCTATTATTATAAATTATGCTTTAAAAAACTTTTGTATTTATGATTGTTTTCTAGTTTTTATATTACTTTAATTATAGAAATATATTTTATAAATAAATATTAATACACTGTGATATCTGTGCATCTTTGGCTGTTGATATGAATGATTTAAAAACTGAAAGACTTAGTTATAAGATTATAAAGATTGCTATATACATTTTATATGCAACATACAAAAATATATCCCTTGATTTTTAATTACATACAATATTTGTTCTTCAAAAGTGCTATGGATACAATGGAATACAATTTGGCAATAAAAAGGAATGAACTACTGATATATGCTATAACATGGATGAGCATCAAAACATTATGCTATGTGAAAGGAACCAATCACAAAGGACCACATATTGTATAATTCAAGTTACATAAAATGTCCACACAGGGTAAATCTGTAGAGACAGAAAGTAGAGTAATCATTGCTTGGGCCTAGGGTGGGATGGGGATTGACTGCTAATGAGTATGTGGTTGGTTTCTTTTTTGGGGTGATGAAAATGTTGTAAAATTATATCATGTTGATGCTTGAATAACTCTAAATACACTTAAAACCATTGAATCATACGCTTAAAATGGTAAATTTTGTATGTTGATTATATCGCAAGAAATTTTTTAAGTGCCATTGAATGAAGAGGGGAAGACTGGAGAGAGAAAAATTCCCAATTGAATTTTAACAGAAATTGTTAGTAGCATCCTTAGAAAGAGGAGCCAGGAAGAGGAAAAAAAGGAAAAGAATAAAGAAAAATCAACCTTAAAAAGTCCAGAAAGAGAACTCATGGGAAATTTAGGCCATACATTGATGTTCTAGGGCACTCCTATTAGGAAACATCAGAACATTGGTTCTAGGAGATTAGTAACATTTCTAACTAGCAACCAAACTTTATGGAAAAAGAATTTATAACACGTGGGCACATATTTGTGAGTACAAATACATATTCACTAGAAACACATATATAGTGAGTCCAAGCAAATTGATACAGGAAAAAACTCTTTGGTGCCCTTCATATTAGCTTAGGAGCTTCCTTCTGTCTTCTACCCACTTCAACACCTATTGGCCTCTGCATTCATTCCCTAATCAGCCTATGGAAACTTGCTCTTAGAAAAGTAAGTCAATAGTTCCCCTCACCTATTCTTACATTTTTTGCATTCCAGGTGCTCACTTAGAGTTATTTCATACTTCTTTGGGTTGACAATTCCAAGACACAGGGAGCACTGAGAATTATACTCTGTTGCACTCTTCCCTTGTTTTATTTTCTGTCATCCATCTCTATCCCCTATCTGTTACTAACAGATGGGATCCCAAACCACATAAAGTCTGTAATCCACTTTCCCTCTCCCATTCTTATTTACGTATCTTTTGTTCCAGTGATTCTCAAATTGCTCTCATCAAGGAGATTGAGAATAGATGTGCTTCAGATGGACATTACTCTGACAAAATGAATTCCAGAAAAATGTACAAAACAATGGATCTCACAGGGACAAGCTTTTAATTCTAGTCAGATAAGGCAAATAAATATTGTCAGAGTAGACTAAGACCTGAATGCTTTCATCATCTCTAACCTTCCTTGTTATTTCTTCTGACACAAAAACACATCTGGCCCCGAAGACATGCAGGTAGAGAGAGTGCCCATATCCTTCCCCTTTCTCAGAGTGTAGACACACAGCATCTGCAGGCAACACTGAGCATACCTGGATTCCAACTGCTATCAGGCCAGCTCCTGAAGCCAAGTGTTTGCGGACCTGATCACCATGCAAGTGTCTCACTCCTTCATCTTTCCTCATTCTTTTCTTCTTGCTTACTTTGTATTTTTTATCTTTTCCCATTTTCTTCCTGCTACTGTATCTTCATACACTCATATTCTCAGTTATTCTTTTTACATTTGCTTTAGCTTCTTTTATTGTTTTATTTTTTTCTTGCCATGTCTCTCCCAATATCCTTTGCTTTTCCTTCCTCATTGCTCTCTTCCTTACCATTCTTTCTTCTTTCTCTCATTTGCCCACAGTTTTTCAATCTTAGATCTTTATCGCTTTGTTCTCTACATGCATTCTACCTCATTAAATTCAATGCCTGTCTTTCTATTAATTCTGAGATTATAGATTATTTTTCTCCTTCCAAGGTAGAGTGAGAAGGTGCCTCCTCAGTGTTCTGTTCCGATGAATTTCTCTACAAATTGAAAATGCTTAACTTGCTCCTCAGTGCTGTGTCTTTCCTCCTGAACATTATCCTCTTTGAAGTTTACTCAGCCTCAACCATTTATTAGTTACTTCACATATTTTGTCTGTCTCTAACTCATTCTATTAAAAGTGAAGTAATTTATCTTTGTGCTTTAAAATAAATCTCCTTAATATCACCCCTGCCAGCATGAATACATTTAATGAAAATTCAAAAAAGTAGTATCTGTTACTGTATTGATTCTATATTTCAAGTTGTTGAAAAATAATATTTTTCAAGTTTTTGAAAAATGCAGATGAGGCGGAAGAACATGGAAAAGACCTAATTGATACTAGTGTTGAAGTTCATATGAAACATTCAATTTCACAAATCTTTACACAGACAATTACTTATCAATTAGATAGGATAGTTAAACTGAATAATGGAAACCTTTATTGTCCTTTAATATTCTAAGGTTTTAGACAGTATCAGAAACGTTATAGGAAGAACCCTGGCTTGGAAATTATTCTATCTTATTTAAGTCACTATTTCTGCAACTTGCTAACTATATAACTTTAGGCAAGTCATTTAGTCTTTAAAAATCTGAATTTTTTTAATCTACAAAGGAAAAATAATATATCCATTCTTTCTACTCCACTTGCTTGACATGAAGTGCAAATGAGAGTAGCCAATTCATATCTACTTAAACCGAACTGAGAAACATTCAGTGATTAGACAAATTCCAGTAAAAAATGATAAACTGACACTATGTCAGTAAATCTTTTGTCGCTGACCTGGATTTAATTCCAGAGGAGAAGTGACTGCTTAAATCTGAGTTACTTCAGGATAAGAGCTTCTGGATGTTCAAGGAAGGGTTCATGTGAAGTTTTCTTGTCTAAGTCAGCCAGGGTTTGTGAATCAAGACTTTCTTGCTGGAAGATCCCTAACTCTGAGCCTTATATTGGTGTATGCTACGACCATATGCAAGAGAAAAAACTCCTGCCAGCTGAGTGTGGGAACCAAGAGATTTGGAACATTGTGCAGTCAGTGGAAATTTATCTCTTGGACTCAGCCTCCCCCTTCTCATTTGCAACCTGATTTCCTCCTCCCATTTATCTCTGATTTAGCAAGGGGGAAAACAATAAGCCATTTGAATGATATCAAATTTAAATCCAGATGGTGAATCTCCCAAAGCTACTAGTATTTTTGCTTTTTTATAATAGTGGAATTAAATATTTTACCCCTTTAAAATGATACTAACCATGAGGATGATATGGCAAGAGGTGTATTTCTGAGACAGGGTAGAAAGTGCTGTATATCTGAATTTAGATCTCACCCTTTTTCTGTTTCTGCAGCATTGTTCTATTCTCATGCATCTTAAAGCAGCAGTTATTCCAGATGAATAGCATGAATTTCTTCTTCTTCTCAATTTCTTTTAAATATGAAGAAAGACCAAAAGTTTCACCTTGCTGGGGGTCCAGTGCTACCCCCAAATAAATGGCTATCCCCTTCCTTCTGACAAAAAGGAGATTAACTGATCATTCCACAATTATTCTTTAAATATATGTTCTCATGGTGGAACATCACAGATTCTGAAATTTGCTCTACTAATGTGTGATGCAACAGAAAATGTGCTTTGGGATTTTATAGCCACCTTTACCTTGCAGAATATTTCCAACGGGAATTATTAGAATGTCATCTATAATTAGAAAAAGGACAAGACAAGGGCATTTTAAGAATTAAATATTCAAAACATGTGCCAGCTAAGGCCCCAATGGGTCATGCTAGGATTTTGAATTTGACATTTTATCAGTGTCAGTGATAACAGAATGGCACATATATTTATTAGACATAATGTAAGTAGTAAGCCTGAAGAGGTATTTTTAGATCTTATTTTATAGATCATATAAGTAATAAGAAGGCATTGATGTTTAATAAGAAGGTAAGTAGTGAGACTAAGTTCATGGTAAACATGGTAGTATCTGCATATTTTTGGTAGAGAATAGCTGGTTAGAGAGAGAATATATTACACTTAGAAAAGATTTTTCAGGAATAATTCTCCTTAAATAAGACAGTTTCATGGTGTTCTGTGAACTAGTTCCTCTAGGTATGCATCCTCTCAAAAAAAAAGAATTACTCTATTGAAAGCTTGGTATTTACACTTATTCACTCTTTTGAATACGTAGTTCTTGAGTTCTACCATAGCAAAATGAGAACATTTCTGTTTTTCAATTCTACATAGAAGAAACAATATTTAATCACACAAAAATCCATTTAATTTAGTTTAGAAAGAAACATGGGATAAATCTGAGTCACATTACAATTAATGTAACAAACAACTTCCACAAAAAGAAATACAATATACAGTCAAGTATACTTTCATTCAAATTTATGTTCAGTTCAGCCTGAGATGTCATGGGAGATGTTGAAAAGTGGAAGAGAGAGGTAAAGAGATGGAGATAATGTTGTGTTCAGTTTTTTTCCTATTATAATCTGTGCTACAAATAAATATCTTTGAACATAAGTCATTTTGCCTATGTGAAAGTTTATTTGTAGGATAACTTCCCAGAGAGACAGAAAGCTAGAAATATAAGATAATTGGAAAAGAGAAAAGAACAGAGGGAAAAAGTGGAAAGACATACATAGAAGAAATAGGAGAGAAGATGAAGGGACAGAGAAATCATATCCACAGAGACGCATGTACTGCAAAGCCATGTAAAAAGATACAGCACAAGGAGGGGAGGGAAAGAAGAGGAGAGATGAAGGGGGAGAGAAAGGATGAGAGATCTTGGAAAGGCAGTGTTTGTTTTGTTTTTGCTGTGTTTTATATAATTATAGACTTCTCAGAATTTACCACAATGCTTTATAATTAATTAAAAGTAATACTAAGATCTTAACTAGTCTGCAGGTGTCCTCTCCTCTCTGCTTAGAAAGTTTTTTATCTTACGCAATTTTATAGCATTAAAAAGAAGGGTGGGTGTGTGTGTGTGTTTCTCAGATTTACCTGAATTATTTTGCCTAACAAGTTCACCAGTAATGGTGAAAATACCACAAAAATGTAACTCAAAGACAAGATTAGTGTCCTGGCTTCACCCATGATAGTAGTTTCCGGGGAAAATTTTATAAACTTCCTCCAGGATTTCCAGAAAAATTGGAAATGAATTTCTTTATTTTACCAAAAGTTTTGAGCATCTATCATTTGGAAGGCTTATTGTATTGGTGGGTCAGTCATTTAATACTCATTACAAACACCAGGTCCTTGGTCTCAGAGATTTGACATTCTAGCGGAGGGAACCAGTCAAAGAGCGAAGAAAGTAGGCAATGAAATGTTGGGGAATAAAAGACTATAACAGCGTACTATTACAGTGTATTATATATTGGAGAATGAAGGGAGACAAATAGGGTGTTATTTTTTATTGAGTATTAAGAAAGTCTTTTCTGAGAAGGTGATATTTAAAATGAAGTCTGAATAACTAGACAAATCTAACTATGGGGAGATCAGAGGGTAGGGCATTCCTAGTAACAGGAAGGTCAAGAACAAAGGCCACGAGGGCGGAAAATGCTGGTGCATTCAGGAAGAGAAAGGAGACTAGGGTAGAGAGAGACTGTGGGCAAATGGCAGAAGAGAATAAGGCAATGCCAGAGAGGAAGGCAGATGTTGCATAGGAGGTGGCGTTTGGTCATTATTCTAACCGTGTAACTGTAATGAGGACTTTTGTAATCTGAAGATCCTTCTGGCTACTGTGTGGAGAATGGATTTGAGGCACACAAGTGTAAAAGCAAGGAACATAGTTGGGAGATTTTGCAGTCTCATGCACAAGGGATGTTGGTGACTTAGCCTGGGTTGAGGGGGTGAGGAGGAGGAGAGAACAGTAGAAGGAATAAAGAGAACTCAGAATATATTTCGATGGTCAAGACATTTGGACTTACTGATAGCCATGATGTCTGAAAAGAGGAATCTGAAATAACTCAAAAGATTTTAGGTGGTGTAGCTATGAATAGTATTGCAATTTAATGACATGGAAATGACTCAGACAAGATGAGATGAGTGATAGGACAAACACAAGAAGTTTTACACATAGGTTTAATATTTGCATAGGAAATATGTTTGCAAAGTTAAGCATTCTTTTAAAAGTAAAAATTATATTCAGTGAGAAAACTTCCCAGTGCAATTTCCCACCCACAATCCATGCTACAAGAGAGGAAACTATCATTTGTGTGAATTTTCAAAAATGTGACTGTATAAGTAAAATTTTTATATACATTCTTTTTTCTTCCTTTTGAACATACCTTTGAAACATATCATACACAATATTTTGCACCTCATACAGGAAGAGAGAGAGAGAGAACTTAAGAAGAAACACTTAGGATTAGTTTTCAAAAGATTTTAGAGAAGATGTAGAAGGCCCAGAACATTCTCTCCAAATGGCAGAAAAAAATGTTCTCCATGTAAGAAATGACCTCTGAATAAATAATAAATCAACGATGTGGCTCCAATACACTTTGTTAAGACTTCAGAAAGACTTAAGGCAGTGTGTAGCAGAACATCTTGGCTAGAAAGTAGACCTTCTAGAAATCTGACAGATTTAGTCCCACAGGAGCCAGGTATACTTAAAGTAAAAAAATATCTGTCTCAGAAAGAATTATGAATGTGGCTTTTGGAGCATAAATTAAATCCCAAAATGCTTCCCAAGAAAGGCACAAAGTTTTTTGAGCAAGATTTCAACAGGAACATCCAAATCTTCTTCACGTGGTGGTGACTAAGTTGGTCAACTCGGCACAGATGCCCTAAGATGGCTTCCCTCACGTGTCTTGCACATCAGCTGGGGTATGACTGGACTCTTACTCTATGTGCTCTTTCATCATTCAGGACCTCTCCATGTGGGCTCTCGTTTTAATGAAGGCTGATATGGGCTTCTCTGTAACATGATGTTCTCAGATGTCTAAGGCCATGAAAAAGTAGTTTCAAAGACACTTTATGCCTAAGGTTGGAAAATCCAGAATTCCACATCCACTATGTTCTGTTAATCAAAGCAGTTCCAAAGCCAGTGACAATTTGAAAGGAATGGAGAAATAGAATCCACCTTTTGAATGTGGGAATGACAATATCACATTGCAAGGAATCATTCACATAGAGAAGGGAGAAATTTGTAGTACAAAACTCTTTTGTTGAATTTCATTTATCTAATTAAGTCACAAAACCGGACCAGATGGATTCTACCTTGATGAGAATAGCTTCAAAGAAATGTGGCCATTTTTTGCAACCTACCACAATCAGATGCAGTTTATTCTTGATTTCTTCTAAAAGATTCCTTAGAAAGAATATTTGCTGAGTTATTTCAACAAATTTAATTTAAATTTCAGCAAATAAATTAAAAATTATTTGTCTGTAGTCTTTTGTGTGGCAGTTTTCCCAAACATGAAATATTTGGGTTACGTTGTCTTGCCTGAAGGTTGTTTTTAGGCTTTGCTTCACTGCTACATACATTTAATTAATAATGGGTAATTAGTTTCTGGAGTGATGCATGAGTGACCAACTAGATTACTACCCAGAGGGAACTGTATGGGTTACATCTCTCCAAATCCTGATAATGAAAAGTCCCTTTCTCTAGGATAGTTTTTATTTTCTTCTTTTCTTTTTCACGTTTTTTAATTTTAGTAAAATTTGCTGTTTTAGTTTGTGGTTGAAGGATCAATATCTTTATTTTGAAAAACAATCAATTTCCATTTTTACAAGAAGTAATAGCAAACAATCTATCGTGTTTATATTCTGATTAGCAAATAAAGCATGAATAGGTGACAGAGATTCTAATATTTTAGTCAAGTCAAAGGGTTCTTGATAGTGTAACACAATCTGTGGCTTAAAATATTGTTTTATTTTACCATAAATTGCTGATATTGAAAGCAAAAGATAATCAGTAGTTTGAGGAAAAAAGAGAGAATAAACCCAAAACGATTTAAAGAGAAGACGGGGAGATGGGAGTTAGTTGGCAAGTCTGGTGTTTCACTGGGAGGTTTACAGGCTGATTCTGAGGCAACAATACAAATGAAAGGAATAGCTACAAGCTGGTTCTCTGGTACCTATTTCTCCTGTGCTACCCTGCCTTACCAAAGCTTCTATTCCAACCATGTCCTCCATGATTCAAGTTAACTCAGTGCTTTCTAGCATTCCAGAAGTTTCCTTCTCTTTCTTCTATTTTAGTTCCTCAATCTCTATGTTGTTCTGAACTTAGTAATACTTCATTACTCTACAATTATCTGTTCTTGTTTATTGCAAGCTGAAAATTTTAAGAAAATATCCCTTTGTAGTAGCTGTACACTGGAATTTGAAGATCATATCAGGCAGTGGTATCTTTCTAGTGGACTTTAATACTAGTTGTATGGAATATAGAGTAACAAAATAAGTTCAAGTCTAGCTTGTTTACGTATGGAGGCGTGTTAAGGTAACAAGATAAAAATAGAATTTATCATTTTATTATTTATATGTATAGATATTTTCCCCCTTCCTTCTTTTTTTTTCTTTCTGTCTCACTTTTTCTATTAGACGGATGTTTGATCCTATTGAGAAGCCAATTGTCTTATCATTTCTAGGTAAAAAGAAATCAACTCAATATTCAGAAATCATAACGCAAAACCAGCTATCAGGTTCTTAAAACAAAAATAGTATTGAGGAGGGAATCAGATCATCATAGGAGATAATTCAATATGAGAGAACCACCACAATTCCACAATGGACTTTGATGTGCAAACTAAGTCTTCAATTAATAATTAAAATATTTTTAGATAAATAGAACCTCTGGGATTTTTCTTATTAGTCATTCACCTTTATCTATAATGAAATTGTGACAGGAGTCTATTTCACTCAAAAGCTTGACACATTCCCTTGTCAAATAAGAAGACTAGAGATCTATCTAGTCATATGAAACAACCTATGTCTTTAATGATTATATTCCTCAGTTTGAACTGAGAAGTTGACATCTATAGACAAATATAGACTCAGAGCCAAATGTTCTCCACTACATTTTAACTTATAAAATAAGATCATTTATTGAGGTTTCAGTGCCAGGGAAAAGGAAAGAACTACACAATAAATAATTTACTAGTGAATCGGATTTATTTTGCTGAAAAGAAAATAATGAATTGCAAAATACTATTAATTATTGTGCACTACTATACAGACCTAAGGAACTTTTTGGTAGCTTACAAAGAAGTCCTTATTTCCTGTGGTAGAAAAGTAGACATAGACATGTTTAATTTTAACATGTGAGACAAAATTAGAGACAAATAAAGCACCAAAAGTGCAAAAGAGTGGAGAATATAAGAAACAAACAAGATTATCTATTAATAGGCAAGCCAACAGAATTCCTTTCCCTCAGACCTACATTTACCTTGGAGAATGTAATTAGTCATTGGCTGTAAGAACTTGTAGTTGGCTAGAAACTCACCAAAGGAGAGAAAAAAGAGATTTCTGGTAGACAAACAAAGTAAGTTATGCCTCTATAATAATTAGTATCATTTCCACAATGTGGTAAAAAGTTTTCTTTTATTGTCACTACTGTTGAAAGGATACCATCCAAATTTTATTTTAACAACTTTATTTGTTGTTTCTGTTATTCTTTTTCTTTTCACCCTGCTGTTTTTAGATTGCATTTATATATGAGAAATAATTTACAAATGTTAAGATGAATAAATCTTAAATGTATAGATTGGACATTTTTCCCTATACATGGAAACTTCCTATTCTCTGTTTTGTCAAAGTTTTCCTGATATTTTTCCTACTTTTTTAGAATACTCACAACGAGTTTCCTGAATTATTCACATTTTTCTTCATTCTCTTGAATATGAGCATCTTGTAAAGACTTCTCTCTCTATTTCTTCCTTTTAGATCTCACTTGTATTTGTGTTCTAAAGGTAACTTTTATACAGAGATTTTCTAAATCTCTAGTTCTAGCCACTAATTCTCCTTCGCCAGCTCTTTCTCTAGTTGCAATATTCTTATTTACATGCTCTGCCAACACCTGAAACTTGAAAAGAAAGCCCTCTCCATTCTACTAACAATTACGAGTTGCTAGTTTTTCTGTGATTATCAACGATAGTATGAATTATTTGGATACTTGGGATTTACTTTTCTTAATATTCATCATTCTTAATCACCATGTAGTGCCAAATATTACTCTGCAATATTATTTTGAGAGCATATATCCTTTAAATTTTCATAGAAATTGTTGGTAATAGCTCACTGTAAAACAGTTAGGTGATCTCCCAGTGAGAGAGGATTTGATGTTTCAAAAGCTACTGCCTTTTCCTTCCAACTAACATAAAATTAAATGCCATCTTCATTATGCTAAACTTCTAACTACTTAGGTCTCTACAATATTTTCACTTACTTGTTCTAAAGGCACAGTACAAGGAATAACACATTCAGGGGATTATTCAAAATTAAAAGTCTACTTTTCATTCTCTGTGTTGCTCTGTATATGATTCTGCATACTATTTTCTGTCTCTTTTATAAAGATGTGAACCCCTTTGGAGGCAGATTTGTTGGAGCGCTGGGAATCCAGCTTTCAGTGGGAGTTGTTAAAACACTGAGGCTGCTGCCTGAGTGTGACCAGGAGAGATGTTTACACTTAATTTCTGGACCTGTAATATGCTGTCATTTTCTCTGAGCGTTGGCTTGATTGAAATAGTTAGGCATGAGAGCATTGGTTGATTGCTTGTGATATAGTAAGTTAGGTATCTTTGATTTAAAAGACGCTTCCTTCCCCTCACATTCCTACCAAGCTATCTTCTTACCTTCTTTCTAACAACTTGGTGGGTAATTTTTAGAGGAATAATCTCCAAAATTTTCTGAGTATAACATCCTCAACATAAAAATTGATCTGTATATGTTATAAATTTACAACTAAAAGGATGTATTATATACAGCATTAACATATTCAGGAAATAGAAATTTAAAAATTTTAAATGAGTTATGTTAGATAATTTAACATTTGATATTATGCATTAATAGCACTACTAACTGTTTTATGCTCACTAAAATATTAATCATTATTTTTTTGGATCGAATTACCTTCCTATGAGATTTTCAGAGAATATCTATATGGCACAAAATAGTTTTATAATCATTACCCCTTTTACTATAAAATAAATTCCTGCTTTACAAGATGTTGCTTTTACAAAATTAGTCATACTGATGATCCTGGTGTACAGTGCACCACCGACTTCAAAGTCTGTTTCAATAGCTTGCCGTCAAAGGATGTCATGTGTAACTTTCAAATTGGTTGACAACTTTGTCAGTAATCTCCAAGTCCTTACTTAATTCCAGTCAAACTCACCACTTAACCCATGGCTTAATGTAGATTTTTGTCATAGGCATTGCTTTTATTACAAGAGTCATTACAGTGGATGAGAATTTTTTATCTACAAATGTTAAAAATCATCCATACTTTTATATAAGGCAAAAGTCCTTCCCACAAGACATAATTAGTCTATCACTTGATTTGCAAATCATTACAAACGGTTTCTGTGTGCTTTTTTTATAGAGTTTGATAATAAGGAATGCATTTTATTTATTATCTTATTGCTTATTTTAGCCATGTTTAAAGTGGCAGGAAACATGTTTTTGTTTTTCCTGATGGAATGTGGCTTTTGTCCTTTTGTTATTAGTAAGAAGCATTCAACAGCACTTTTTAATATATTTAGTGAAAAATTCAAAGCCTTCCATTGATTATCATATGACCATTAATATTGCAAAGAAAACTATAGAGATTTATTTTATGTTTTATACATTTACTTTTATAAATGTTTTGCTAATCATGATCACTAGCTAATCTATCAAGGTACAGTACAGATTGTCAAGTTCATTCTTAATAATAATGGAAATACATCCATATTGTAAAGAAATGTTTCTTAAAACTTTAGAATGTTTTAGTCCCCTTTATAGTTAGTTCTGATAGTCACTGTTCTTTTACTTTGTGGTTTAGCTGACAAAGTTTATATTATGGGTAGAATTGTCAACTCTGCTATTTTATAATCATTTAGGTGAGTTTTAATAATTAGAATTATCTTCTATCCAAGGTTTATTTGCAGAATTCTTTGTAAGTCTATTGTAAAGTTTTGAAGAACAAATTGGATTAAAATAAGATAATATAGAGTTCATCTCTCCTCCCCCCTTACTTTGGTCACCAAGGCTATAATACACAGCAGTATGTTCCAAGCAAATGACTCCAAAACTCACACATTTCAGAAAACTTTAAATATCATATATAACATGACCAGGTAACATGTAGATTAATTTAGAGTACCCAAAATACTCCGTGCATTAATTATTAATAAAACTTATTTAACCTATCTTTTCAAGTTAAACAGTCATATACAGATGTTCCTATTTTTTTCCCATACCTGATTGATTGGTTACAGCCAGCTTAAAATGTATTCATCTTCCTTTGGGATAATGGGTTTAATTTTGCTGTTGTTGAGGAAGATTGGCCCTGAGCTAACATCTGTGCCAATCTTCCTCCATTTTGTATGTGGGACACCACCACAGCATGGTTGATGAGTGGAGTAGGTCTCTGCCTGGGATCCAAACCTGAGAACCTGGGCCACTGAAGTGGAGCACACAGACTTTAACCACTCAGCCATGGGGTGAGCTCCTAAATAACTTTTTTAATGACTGTGTAAGTCAGTCTTCTCTTTTACTTCAACTATGGATTCTGACCCAATTAAATATTCCTCCAGTTTCTGTACTATTAGTTCTTTACTTCTTGGTTAAATATTCATCCTAAGTTACTGGTCAGGGCAAAATTCTGTTATTATTGAAATATGCCTTCTCTGTCCTCAAATGTTTAATACTCTCAATTTATATTAACTTTACTGTATATTCTCTGGTACCAAGGATTGTATTTAGCGTACACTGCTACCTCTAGTTTAATGTCTTAATTTTGGTTGATTTATTGAGTGCATTTGCTTCCTATTCTCTAATTTCCTTCAACTCTCTAGTGTTGAATATACTATCCTTTGATTTCCTCTAAGGAAAATTCTGGAGGACAAAATTTAGATATTCTAATTTCAAATTTGTTTTCTGGGAGCATAATTGCTTATAGTACAGATATTGTTCCAAGAAATAAGGAAATTCTTTATTCACGACTAGCTCTCAAGTGGCTAAAATGGGGCCATGAAATACATATTGAATTCAGTAAGAATCAAACCTTTCTTGGGCCCATACTGTATGTCAAGAATATGCCCTTTGGGATCTCAGAATCTTATTATTAATGACTGACCCCAAATAGCCAAATACTAAGTGTGATGATACAGGTATGCAATAAGTCAAACTTTGCTTTATAGAGTTTGTGAATTTCTCACAAAAGAGGCCACCTTTCCCAAAAGAGACAACTGATGTTGTAATGATAGGTACAAATTTACTGTACAGAGAGGCAAGAAGAAAACTTTAGGCAGAGATAATTATATGTAGAAAGGTATGGAAGTATAGAATATTCTGACATATTAAGTGAACAGAAAATAGCTAGTATCTTTGAAGTAAATGATAGCTTGGTAGTGAAGGAGGGAGAGTTTTTGATGAAATTTCCCTTGCAAATGTAAATGTATCTTATAAAAGGCAAATTCTGCTTTTCAGAGCTTCCCTCCTGTCTGCAGTTTCTTAAAATTAACCAGCCCAAAATGATCCTTATGCCAAGGAGACACATTTTAGGTTGGACAATTCTGATCCCCCGGAGTATATACCTTGGAGTAGAATTACTGGGTCATGGGGTATGCTTATCTTTTAGAAACTTCCAAAGAGTTTTCAATGTGGTTGTACCAATTTACACTCCTACCAACAATGTACAAGGGTTCCAGTTGTTCCACATACTTAACAGACTTTCATACTCTCAAGCCTTTTTAATTTTAGCTATTTCTTTCGGCATGTTGCAGTACGGATTGTGGTTTAATATACATTTCTCTAATTATTGATGAGGCCAAACACCTTTTCATGTGGTTATTAACCATTTAAATATTGCCTTTTATGAATTATCTTTTGAACTTTTTGTCCAAACCTTATGAATTTTTGACAACTTAGATGAAATAAGCTAATCCCTTGAAACCAAAACTTATACTACTGACAAAAGAAGAAAAAAAATTTTGATGTTGTGTATGTATTAAAGAAATTAAAACCACAATTTAAAATGTTTGATAAGATAACATAAACTCTATCAGAGAAAGAAGAAACACTTCACAAATAGTTGTATGTCTATAATAAATCTGATATTAAACCTAAGAAGCATCTGAAAATATAATAAGATATGAAAACTACATGAACATAAAGCAAAATGTTATAAAGAAAATATTGACAAATCAATTATATAAAATATGTCATGACCAAGTTCACTTAACATTTGAAAAGCAATTATTGTAATTCATCACATTAACAGAGTAAAAGCGAACAACATATAATTGTTATAATTGATGCTTAAAAACCATTTGATAAAATTCAATCACCCATTTATAATTAAAAAAAACTTCTCAGTAATCTAAAAGTAGAGGGAACTCCCACAATTTGATTAAAGGTAGCAACAATAACTATTAGCCAATATTATAGTTAGGGTTGAAAAATGTTGAGACCAAGAGAAAAACATCCAGACAAAGCAGAGTTTAGTTAAAATAACCATGTATAGCTAGTGACTACTAACTTGGTCAGGCCAGGTCTAAATAATTTGATTCTTTCCTGGTCAAATCAAAATAGGTGCTTTGGTTACTGATGGGGTTTCCAGAATGAAGGCCATGTTGCTGTTTGTAAATCCGCCACAATAAGTCCTGAAGACAGTAAAACTCTGATGGAAAAAGGGAAGGGGAAATCTTCATGGTAGATCCTATCAAGGGCCCCTTATTTAGCATGGCAGAAGGAATTAGACTCAGAGGCTCAGTGATATCTTTAGATGTTGACAGTCTCTTATGCTAGTGGTCTTGCAAGTAAATTGACCCTAGATAATGGAAAATAAACCACTCTCATCTTGAGCACTCGGTCATGGAAACCTTTATGGGAACTTAGAGGAAGATTAAGACAAGTCACATAGAAACCACCCAAAAAAGACCTGGTGCTGAGCCAGGAGATTGGAATGCTAAGGTCCTAGTCAGATATTTTAGGGATTCCTGGAACCAGTTACTTGGGGTCATGAAATAAAAGAACATGGGAACATCCAAACAAAGAAAAGATGGACTGAGTGATGACATCCTTCTCTCACACCCAATGAAGACACTACCCCGGACTGAAATCAGCGTCCACAGTGGGGAAACAATCTGAAGATGATTTTAAGCAGAGTTCTCTGAAGACAAGGGGCTATGCAGAACCAGCAAACAGATTATTCTGGACTCCTTCCAGAAACCCCAGTAGTCTAGAAATGGGTTTTCAATAGAATTGACACCTGTTCAGCTCTAGGATTTGCTTATCCTCTAACAGAAGAAATCACCAAGAATACAATTAAAGGTTTATAACGCTGGAGAGTCTATCAGTGTACTTCATGTGGATACAATTCCTCTGATCAAGAAAGGCACTTCACTGTTATTAGTATACAAAATTGAGCAAAGAAACATTGGATTATATGGCTAGTTCACATTTCTCATCATTCTTAGAGCAGTGGTCTCATTGAAAACTGAAACAAGCAATTTAAAGTTACTTCAAACAGAAGTGGATAACGGCATGAAAAGTCTGGCTGAAATTATTGGGTAAATGTGTTCTTCAGTTGGATATGAAAGAACAAATGGGGGGGGGCCGGCTTGGTGGCGCAGCAGTTAAGTTCACACGTTCTGCTTCTCCGCAGCCCGGGGTTCGCTGGTTTGGATCCTGGGTGCGGACATGGCACCGCTTGGCAATAAAGCCATTCTGTGGTAGGCGTCCCACATATAAAGTAGAGGAAGATGGGCATGGATGTTAGCTCAGAGCCAGTCTTCCTCAGCAAAAAGAGGAGGATTGGCAGTAGTTAGCTCAGGGCTGATCTTCCTCAAAAAAAAAAAAAAAAGAAAGAAAAGAAAGAACGAACAAAGGGGATACTTGACAGGAAATTTTCTTAGAACTGGAGATGAGAATGAGGAAATAGGAGCTTTATACCTTTTGTGTCTTCTGTTTTGATAGGACCAGTTGTGGTTAAAATGACACCAAGCCTGAAGTTAATATACAGTAAATGTTAGTTATGTTTCTGTGATTGATGGATTTTTAATACTCTGTACATAAATTTTATATGGTTTTATACTGCTCCTCTTAATTGTTTTCCATAAGTAAAACATAAATTTCTGTAATTATGCAATGCCAGAAAAGAATTTTCTCTTGTAATTCAGGGAAAACAACATGCCATCTTTAATAATTCCCACTGGTGTTTGATCATCAGTTGGGTATTATTAGGTCTCAAAATACGTCATTTCTTTGTTACTAGCCTCTCAATATTCATGACCCTTTTTTTCAGAGAAAATTTCATATTTGCCATTATTTTAGGGATAATACAATTATATTTGAAAACAGAAGCTCTCCAGGTTTCAACGTCTCCTGAGTCAAGGAATGTTCTGAAATACTTTGTAGAAGTGGTAAGTCATGGCACACATTTTAACTTACAGTAAAACAATAGAGAATCATTTCTAGATACCGGTTTTTAATCACATTTTCCATAAGTAGAATTAAATTTGAAAAGTCATTTAGAAGCTGAATAATGTGATAAAATTATAGAATTCTAGAGGGCATTATTATTCTAGTTGTTATAGAAATATAGCATATTCTCATTATAAGGGTGATAATGGACAAATTAAATAATTAAGTTGTATACTTTGATACACTTCAAGTGACTTTATTTTGCATCTGCTAAAGAGTTTCCATGTTAAACTACATCATGTCAACATCATTACCAGTCAAAATTTTATAGCATTCCCAATCCATGCCAAAGAGTGATTACTTAAGAGGAAGAAACTGGCTGAATGTAATCTTCACTTTTGTTTTCAAAAAAATTTGTTATTCCCTTGTGCTTATAAATCTACCAGACCTAACACATTAATTTTTCCTATTCTGTTTCTTTTTCAAGTCAGCTAAATTGACTAGCATCATGTGGACAAGAACATGACTTTTGGCAAATCTGACCTAACCATCATTGATTTTATTTCATGTTCTCCTATATTAAGATTACAAATAATCAAAAACATAAATTTGAATAGAATAAATCATTCATATGTTCTCAAGTAGATGGACATTTTGTTCTCTGTATATCAAACAACTAGATGATCAATCTCAATTTGTGTTCTTCTCTTCATCTTTTGATAACTACTATCTCCTGTGAATAAATTTCAACTTCTAATACTCAGTTCAATTATGTTTATTACACACGAGTCTATGCATTAGACTCAGAATGTTGCTTTCAAAGCTCACATATCTTTATCCTCAGCCATCGTAGAATAGTCTGAAAGTTTTTCGCAGTAAGAGGAAAGCTAAGGAACTTCGTTTCTGCAGGGAAGCGAGATGCCAGGCAGACAATCAAAACGATCCCTTTGAAAACATAAACTTCTCTCCTCTCTCATGTCTTCCCCTGCCCCCTCACATTCATAGATAGTGTGTATATGAGAATGCGTGTGTGTGTGTCTAAGGTTTAGGGTTAAAAATTTATATATTAAAATGTGTGGTTCAAAGGAAAATCATAGATTAGTGCAAGCTACACTGTAAAAAACAGAAGGACATAAAAGTAGGAAAATTCTTGGCATTTAATAAAGCTATCCCATAGTTGTATATCATTAGTTACATTATTTTTAAAAAATTAATTAAATTTTTCTTGTTAAATATTTGTCTACTTTCACTCTATCAACGACTCTATTGATGGCCTTCATAACGTATTATGAGGAATGTAAGAGTAATTTGTCTGTTTTCAAGGAGATTAAAAATTATTTAAGGAAAGAAGAATCACAACACTGGAAATAAGAGAACTGGGATTACAACAAATATGCCTAACTCTTGTTCTAGTGTTCCTTCTATTTCAGAACATTAATACCTAAGGCACAGGATATACCTGAACAATAACTGAGCGGTAGATCACATGCAATGGACCAGAAATACAGTGGAAATTATTATGGGTCTCACATCTAGGGGAGGTTCTATTATGCAGAAGAGAGGCCTTGAGGTACCTTGAAGGATTTGGTTATAGGGACAGAGGAATTTGTCAAGCTAAAAGAAAAGAAGTGAGGATAGAAGAAAAATGTATGAAGAATGCAGAAACCCTTGCAGTTGTTCTTACTGAAACAGTCGTTGAATTTTTGCAATATTAAAAAACAGTATTGGATTTTTAGAGTGGATGAGGGGCTGATTGTAAAGGCATAGGAAAATTTGGGGATATAAGATAGTTATGTAAATATAAGTTTTTAAAAAAACACAGTAATATGATGAAAATAGAATTTTTATAATTAATGCTAAATTCCTAAAAATAAACTGTTTTTGTGGGCGGATTACATTAGGCATCACCTACAAAATGGAATTCTATATAGTCATAAAAAGTTATGAATTTCTATATGCTCATATTTTTTAATATACTGACAAACCCAAGGAAAATGACTATGCATATAGCATGAATAGTGTTCTTATAATAAACAGGATATAAATGTAAACATATAATAATATCCACAACACACGGACACAGGCATACTGTACTAACGTGTGTATTATTTTTTTTGAAAGCTATCCAGGACATTGTTAAACTGTTAACAGTTAGTTACCCTTCTGTTATATGTGCCATTGTTTTTTGTTCATTAGTATAAGCTACTTTAATTTAAGTAAATTGGAGGAAAATACTTCTATTTTTTAAAACTAGTTCTTCCATTTCTGTTTCGAAGGCTTCAACATCTAATTTGACATTTGAAAATGAATATACTTAGCAGTTTCCAATTTCTGGGGATTTTACTGTATAACTGATTTTAATTCAGATTCTAAATATACATTATATAGTTCATTCATTCATTCAACAGTTATTTGAGGGTCATGCACTATTCTAGGTGCTAGAATGTGTATGAACTCTGTGTATATTTGAAAACTGTGCTGTTCTCTTTAAATTCCGTTTCAAAATTTAGGTTTTAAGAAGCATTAGTATGTATCCTTAAAGTACTAAACATAAAAATGACAGGAGCTATAACCTTTCTAGACACGGAGATGAATAACTTTACGTACTTGATGTAATTTAGTGCTTTACATCAATCCAAGTTTCTCAGAGTAGGAAATGGGCCAAAGAATACAGTTATATATAGAAAAATACACCCCCATTTAGATAAATGTTCCCACGGGGTTGTCTCAAAGAAGCAGAGTGTACAGCATTACGATTCTTTATTTCTCTTTCGGATGATGGGGAGAGTAAACTGCAGGAAATTGATGGGAATATAAGAAAAGGAAATGCAAGCCTATTCCTGGGATTCATTCAGACAAGGCACCTTCGCATGGAAGTGTTACCCTCTCTGTGATAAGTAATAATGGCACAAAAAGAAGGCTATACTTTATTTACTAAATGATGTCTGTAGAAATCATTAGCTATGAAAGTAATTTTTTTTAAAGCAAAGCCAGTAAAACCAGTTTTGCAATAAGCATGGGCTGATGACAAAGTTATGGCATAAATTTAGATGATTATACTGAAAGAACTGTATTTCTTTTACCAACATAAATCAGTTACCTCAAGCTCTCTCATTTTGTCATTTTGAAGCCTGGGATAAATAAACATGCACAATCCAACCAGTGATCCTCTGTAATAGCAAATGAACGAATACAAACTGAAAATGAAATAAATTCAGTTAAATTTGGCTGTGGGTTTTCTGCATCCTTTGTAATACTTGCCTAAAATCCTAGAAGAGGCATTTGATGTGAATAATGTTAAATGTTGAGTGAATAAATTATATATATATACATATATATATACACACACACACATACACACAGAGTTTAACTCTTAAAAAGCGTGCAATAACCATCACTAATAGTAGAATGAGCTGTGAGAGATTGATACAGGAATGGCGCAGGGGGAAAAAGAAGAGAATGGGGCTGGGAAAAGAAGAGGTACATTTCTCAGGACCTAAAATCTTACATTAAGACAATTTCAGGTTTTGACTTATAGTTGTTTACTCGAATCTATTTCAAAATATGATTCTTGAGAATCCTGGATATATTTTCTACATTTATAATTTCCAAGTTAAAAAACTCAATACTATTCTTTGAATATAGAACCAACGATGATCATTATTTTATTCACAGAGATCTTTATAGTACAAAGAGGCATTCACTGTCATGTCGTCCATTTTTTTAATTTTTATTTTACTGAGGAGAAACTTAACCTTCAAAAGGAGAATTACTTGTCCCATGTTACCCAATGAGTTGCTCAGCTAGGTGTTGTATTGAGGTCTTCTGATTCTAAGTTTACAACCTATGCAATTGTGGTTTCATGTACTCTTTTTTTTTTTACCTTTCAGAAATGTGTATTCTGAATTCTACTGACCATTTGGAATACTTCTCTATGCCAGGCAGGAAATCGCTAACAAACAAAATTTCCCAAAAGTAAATTTCCCAAAAGGGGGTGCTTCTAAATTCAAGTATCCTGTCTGAGCGGCAAAATTGGACATCAACATGAACCATCCTTTCTGTAAACACAACTTTTCTGCCCCTTATTCTCACTTACTTTGATTATTATGGAATCAAGTTGACAACATGGAGAGGTCAAACAATTCAGTGGTATCAGAGTTCATTTTGCTGGGACTTTCCGAATCTCAGAATCTTCAGATTTTATTCTTCTTGGGATTCTCTGTGGTCTATGCTGGGATCGTATTAGGAAATCTCCTCATTTTGGTGACTGTGACCTTTGACTCACGCCTTCATACACCCATGTATTTTCTGCTTATCAATCTCTCCTGCATTGATATGACCCTGGCTTCTTTCGCTACCCCAAAGATGATTGCGGATTTCCTCCGAGAACAGAAGACCATCTCCTGGTGGGGATGTTATTCTCAGATGTTCTTCATGCACCTCCTAGGTGGGAGCGAGATGATGTTGCTTGTAGCCATGGCAATAGACAGGTATATTGCCATATGCAAACCCCTCCATTACATGGCCATCATGAGCCCACGAGTACTCACTGGGCTCCTATTATCCTCCTATGCAGTTGGATTTGTGCATTCATCTAGTCAAATGGCTTTCATGTTGAATTTGCCCTTCTGTGGCCCCAGTGTTGTGGACAGCTTTTTCTGTGACCTTCCCCTTGTGATCAAACTTGCCTGCAAGGACACCTACATTCTACAACTCCTGGTCATTGCTGACAGTGGCCTCCTGTCCCTGGTTTGCTTCCTCCTCTTGCTTGTCTCCTACACAGTCATCATATGCTCAGTTAGACACCGTGCCGTTAGTGGTTCCTCGAAGGCCTTCTCCACTCTCTCAGCACACATCACAGTTGTGACTTTGTTCTTTGCCCCATGTGTCTTTATCTATGTATGGCCCTTCAGCAGATACTCTGTAGATAAAATTCTTTCTGTATTTTATACAATTTTCACACCTCTCTTAAATCCTATTATTTATACATTAAGGAATCAAGAAGTAAAAGCAGCCATTAAGAAGATAAGGACTCAAAGTATAAATTCAAAACACACTTTGTAGATGACACTTCTGAAGAGATAATCTGTTCTTCGGACATTATTAAGGAATGAAGTTTTAATGCATCTCAAGTTTTGTATAAGGAAACAGTGAGTGTAACTGTTAAAAAGCAATCCTCTTTTTCGCCATCTTTAATGGTTAAAAGCATGACATCTACAGTCTGGCAGGTGTGTATTTAAATCCCACCTTCAGCACTTCCTGTCATGCAAATTTGAACAAAATGAATAAGTTCTCTGTGACTTAGTTTCTTTATCTATAAAAACTTATCTGTATGTTACTTTTATTATTTTAGCATGTTTTTAATCCTTACAAAATACATTATTATTGTTGCTATTATAGTTTTTGTTATTATTGTTGGTAATTCGTATTTAGAAAATGCACAAAGATGACACCCCCCATAGTCATTTAGCCAAGTCTGGTTAATGACTGTTGAGTGCTAGAAAACTACACTTTGTAAGTAATCCCTAGTTAACGTGTATTAATTTTTAGTTACTCATTTGCCACAGGCGCAGAGCATTCACCCATTCTTCACATATTTTGTGAGCCTACAAAGTGCCAGAAGATACATCCAGGGCTTCAAAGAGTTTACAGCCTATAGATGGAGAAGAGTGAACTAAACACGTGGCATGAACAGCACCATGTTACACAGATGCACAGGGTGCTGTGGCAGTGCAGAGGAGTGGCATCTAAATCAAGGCAGGGGCCAGGGACGCTTCCAGAACGGGGTAGCATTTATAGTAAGCATCAGCTACATGGAAGAGAAAGAAATTCCCAACAAAAGGAACATATATGAGAACGCACAGAAGCACGAAATAATAGGACACACTCTAGGAACTTCGCGTAATTTCATTGAGCTGGGACATGGGCTTTGATAGCAAGAGATGAAGTAGGGAGGTAGGCAAATGCACTCTGATAATAAAATAGAAGACATAGGGCACTCCTTGGTGTTCAGAACTGTGTGATACTGAAATTAAAAAGACAGAAAGAAAAAGAAAGCTTAGACGATTCTTGCCCAAACTAGTACATTGTACCACTTCTGTTCCAAGGTTACCTCCTCCATTTCAGCTCTGTCATGATATTCCTCTTTGCAGTCTAGACAACTAAGTGTGGAACTGACTAAAAGACAAAAGGAAGTTTAAGGTAACTGGCTATGGCAAGAGTTGCCCATTGTCTTTTAACTTCAGCAAAAATCCAAAGAGAATTTTATATCCTCTATTGGATTTATCGTAGCTATGACCCAGAAAATAATATATTAAATACTATAACAGCAGCACATCAATAGGTCATTTTCTACGTAAAGGCCACCTTGTATTAACCTTAGTTTTTTATACTGAGCAATCAATTTTCTGGATAAAATATTTTGATTGCAGGTTGAATTATATCTAGCCAGAGATATCTCTTCTCTGAACACATTTTATGGGACTGCATCATAAGCTTAAAGTAATCTAGAGTCTGTTTTTACAAGGGCATTATTGATTAATGGATGTGGCTGAAAATTTGTTGAACTAATTGTCAAAAATTGGTGATATAAATTATTTGCAATCAATTGCTTTCATGCCCACTCAGAATAAAACTAGTGACTACTCAGTGTTTTCCCCCAAAGAGTTACTGATTTTCTCCACACCACTATTTTTTAACATAATCTATTCTGCTCACTTTGTCATGTGAAATTTGACAACTATCCTTGTTAGGAGCAATCACTTTTATCCTCTCTCAAAATGCTGCCTGCCTTTAGCATACGGTACCAAAACACTCGCTCTGATAATATTAGCAAGTACAAGCTTCTTCTCTCCTTCTGCCACTTCCTTCCTTATACCACTCACTCACTCTGCCCCTTGGTATGAGGTGTGATTTATAGATCATTGAGATTTAGAAAGGAGACTGAGCATGAGCTCCTCAGCATTTTGCTCTCTTGCTCTTTCACAGTCACCTACGGGCATACAGAGTTCTTTCTTCCTGTTCTTGGTGTTAAACCTCAAAGTCAGGGGTTAGAACCTGCCTTCTAGGGACAGATTTGGAAACTCTTCTCATATAGTTTTCCTTTCAGGATTATCTGCTCAAAGAGGTATGTGCACTTTAGAGTTGTCCTTGCCTCTGCCTGGTTAAGTATTTGTTCTGCGAACTCTTCCTTTATGTGGGTTCCAGGGTTAAACTTTAAGGGGAGTGGTACAAAGAGTTTTGGGGGTGTAAGTCCAATACTACTTTACCAGTAATAACACTGATATTAGTCTATTCCTTTTTCCTATTTCCATTTATAAATTGATTCAGAACTCACAAGAAGGAAGGGATGATTGACACTTCCGAGAAGCCTACAATCAATTCTTAGTACCAGTATCAAGCACTTCTTTTTACTTTCAAAGTACAATTTACAAATAGAAAAAAAAAAATCACTCTCGTTAGCGTACAATTCTGTAGTCTTGACAAATGCATAGTCATGTAATCATCGCAAATATGATAGAGGAGAGTTTCACCAACCCCCTCACAATCCCTGGTGCCCCTTTGTAGTCAGCCCCTCTCTGCATTCTCTGGTGCTGGTGCTAGCGATCTGGCTTTTGTCCCTAGAGTTTGCCTTTTGTAGACCATCACATAAAATGGAATCTTATAGTAAGTGGCCTTTTGAGCATGACTTCTTTCGCTTAGCATGATGCCTGTGAGATTCATCCCACAGCAAACTTTTAATTACTGTAAATCTATGTTACATTTTAATATCTATCTATTCTATAAGTACTTTTGTTACTATTCCTTGTCAAACTATTTTGAAACCAGTTCAGTTATTCATTGCTATTAACTAGAATAATTTTATCAAATAATATGAACATTATGTAGTTATAATTTAATTCACCTTATAAATCAATTTAGGCAGAAATGTGATATTGACAATGTTGCACTTGTTTTATCCTAGAACATGTTTGTTTTTCTGCACTTATTCAGGTCTTCTTTTGCGTTCCCCAGTAATGTTTTATAACTTTCTTTATTATATAGTGAAAATATTAAACTTATGAATTATTTTATTTTAATTTTGTGAGGTCACTTTTCAATTGTATTTTCTTATTGTTTCTGGAATGAAGAAAATCTATAATCATATATATATAATTACTTGTAATTACTTGTAAAAACTGAGCTTTCTAAATAATTGAAAATTTTAGTTGATTTTCTTAGACTTAGTATACAACATCTCATCTATGATAATCCTATTTTTTCCTATTTTTCAATATCTTATTTCATATTTTAGTTCATGATATCTCTAGGACTTAATACTTTTTTTGAATTTTTTACCTGAATGCTGAAGAACAAAATAGATATATGTTTTAAAAGTTCTGAGACAGCTCAACTCCAGTGAGGCTAATTTCTGATTTTAATATGTTTATGCAATACGGTGAATATTGTACACATTTTTACAAAAATGATATATAATATTTGGGATGATAAAAGCTGAAATTTGCACTTGGCTTTGACATGGACAAATTGACTAATTTCAGTGGCGCTATTGTCAACATTTCCAATAAAAAGAATTAAATATTTTTCGTTGGTATAAGAAATCTAAGAAAATGAATCTAAAGTTGAAAGTTACAATTTCCAACAAAAACTGAAATGAGTAAAGTTTGTAAGGAGCTTGCCACCACCTAGTGACAACATTCTCCTGTGTTTCCTAACTTTTAACAAAAAATCAAGGATTGGGGAGGAGAGTTTACAAGAGTGGGTTAGAGTCTTTCCAATCCCCCAATAGGCAATTTATAAGCAGTCTGAAGTCCTGTACCTTCCAAAGAAGCAGTAAGCTAATTAGCCTCTCTATTACTCAAAATAGTCATTTTTACACACAAATTTTAACATTACTTTGAGAGCTTTCCTCCTTCAGTACCCAAAAAAGAAGTCCAGAATTCCAGCAAACATTCACAGTCCATTAAATTATCATTAGAAATTAAACTATCCTGAAAAAGGCAAGGCAGGCTAGTAACAAGATATGATCTGGATGTCAAAATCATATTCATGATTTAAATCTATTGCCTACCATACATTTACAAAGTTAAATCTTTAACGTCCCTAAAAATTGTGGATGACCCTTCCAAATTTCAGGAGGAAGTAAAAATGTAGAATACCTAATATCACCTTAATCAGCAAGACTGGAAGCATTTTCTCAGAGCTGTTCTCCCAAATGATTTTACATTAAGCAAAATTGGTCAAATAGGCTCATATGTCTAGAGAAAAATAGGAATTGTTTGAGGCTGCTAAAGAAAGAATGGTCAAAAGCAATTCTTCAGTCTATAGCCAAAGACAAAATTTCGCAGTAGAGTCTGATGAGGAATTAAGTAAATAAGTAGGTTATCTATTAAAGTCTTTGAGTATCTCAATCTTAGGAACTGGGTGCTGTTTTTAACCCCATTTTTATGTATGAAGGCATTGAAGCAGAAAGGTTTTATAGCTTAGCTAAGTTTCCACAGCTAGCAAGTAAAAGAACTGAGATTCAAACTCAGTCTGTTTTTAGAAACCACACATCTTTTCAGAATTCTGTGTTACTTCTAACAGTGTTATCCAAATCCTGGATACCACCTTTATAAATAACCTCCTTCCCCCAATCCAGAAAGAGTTTAAAACATAACAGAGGTCTTGGAAGCTGAGTCCATGGAACAAATAATGCAAAGGCTACTTTATTGTTCTTATACACTTGAGACTAAGACAAGTGATGCAGAACCTTTCTACTGTAAGACACACCTGCTCATAGGTATTGGGGTTTTGAAAAAAGACTATATATGACAAATATGATGAAATTTACACATGAATGTTGATTGAAAAAGCTAAACACAAAACAGTAAGTAGTTTATAATTCTACCCATAGAAAGTCTGAAGAGAGGTGTAGTGGAGAGAATTATAGATGATTCTATGCCATCAATGATGTTTTTGCCTAAACCTGATCTCCTGGGTTAAAATTGACAATTTCTTTTTTGTGTACCTGGTGTCCATGCTACATGGTGCTATCATTCCAAATACAGTGTTTTATTGCATTCATTTGTTCATTTTTTGTCAAGTGCCACTAACCAAGTTAACCCTTGAGGCTTGCAATGATGTCTCCTTTTTCTTATTCCCACTAGATCATTGCTCAATCTCTGGCATATAATAGGTTGTCAGAGCAGATTATTTTAATCAATTAATGAGTTGGTTAATTATAAGATGAAGATTTAAAGATTTAAGGGAAATCAATTATGTCTTAACCATTTTCAATTTGGTGTGACACTGACATGATCAACTAATGTATTTCAGAGACTAAAAGGGACATGGGATTAGCAGAGGAAGAAAAGAGTAAGTAGAAGAGATCTTGTTATAGCAAAAATTGTACTTTGGTAACTAGTATAGTTACAGATTACTGACAGAAATCCCAGCTTATATATTGATATCAGGTGTATTGAGCCCTTTTTTATTTGTTGGTACCTGTAGAATTTACCCTATTATCCTAACATGTATGGTTATCAAAGCTTTTATTTATGCATATATCAAGAACTTTCCCTCGGTTATAGCAATTTTAGCATTATCTTCTCTTATTGTGAGTGGCAGAGATTCCATTGAAAAATATGTTATTTCAAGAAACATTTAATGAGTGCCTAGCTTATACAATCATTATGTTAGGTAATAGAGTAGGATGGAATTGCTGTGATCCTTAATCTTGAAACATTAAAGTGTAGGCAATTCTAGAGAAAAACAAGAAAAATACTATAATTTAACAGATGTCATTGAAGTTTTCTCTTCTTTTACTCTGTGGGTATTTCTAATGGGATCATATTTCTGATATGAGCAGCTAACCAGAGTCAAACCAGCATGGAAGCCTAGGAATCCTCAACAAAGCAGCAGAAGCAGAAAAGGTAAAACGAGTTCTAAGGAAAGCAGCAGTAGCAGTTGCCTGACTAAGTGTTGGTGTTCTTCGGTAACCAAGAACAGTGGCTGATTTGGCCTCAGAACTTTTTTTATAGGCTAGGGCAGAGGGTTTTTGAAGGCATGAAGATCAACTCTAGATTGTTTTCAAAAAATAATTCCTGATAAGAGAAGCAGGAAAAGTAGTCGAAAAGCAATATTAATTTTTTTTTTCTTTTTGGCTGAGGAAGACTCACCCTGAGCTAACATTTGTTGCCAATCTTCCTCTTTTTTTGCTTGAGGAAGATTAGCCCTGAGCTAACATCTGTGCCAATATTCCTCTACTTTATATGTGGGTTGCCACCACAGCATGGCTTATGAGTGGTGTAGGTCTGTGACTGGGATCCAAACCCATGAACCTGACCTGCAAAGCAGAGCACCCTGAACTTAACCACTATGCCATGGGGCCAGCTCCTGTTTCGTTAGGACAGTAGATTTTAAAAAAGAGTAGAGTAGAGGGAAATGTGGAAACATAGAAGCTTATTTGAGGTAATCTTACAGTTCTAGGAGAAAGATTGTGGGTGAGTGTTCCAATTTGATGAGTAACAAATTGCTTCCCAAAATGTTCTGGCTTAAATGGCCATTTTACTCTGCTTGCAGTGTTGTGGGTTAATGCTCGGGGAAGGGCTCAGCTGAGCAGTTCATGTCTGAGTCACATAGGGTCAGCTTATTTTAGAATTAAATGCACCTTGGAATTGGAGTACTCATTTTCAAGATGACTTCTTCCTTTATGTCTAGCCTCTCAGACTGTAGATCACGATAGGAAAAGGCATGGTCATATTGCAGGAAAATATGTGGAATGAAAGATATTGATGAAACTGTCTTTGTAAAATGTAATCTGCTACAGGAAGATAAGCTTGATGATGGCCCAGTATTTTGCTAACCTGATATCATATGAGTGAGGAATATTCAATCACAAGAATAATACAGACTATTAATAAAGAGAAATAATAAAAAATAGAAATTCTGGAATGAAAAAAGTACAATAACAAAAATGAAACATTCACTAGAGGGACTCAGCTGCAGTTTTGGCTGTCAAAAGAAAATATCAGTGAACTTGAAAACAAGGTAGGTAACATTACCTGGTCTAAGGAACAGGAAGAAACAGTACTATCATGTACATAAGGGGAGTTCAGAGAAAAAGAAAGGAGTAGAAAGAATAGTTGAAGAAAGAATGGCAAACAACTTCATAAGTTTGATGAAAAACAGTTATATACACATCAAAAAAATCTTAGGGACCTCAATAAATTCAGATTCACAATTACCCACATCATAGTCAAACTGTTGAATGCTAAAGACAAATAATGAATATTTAAACCAGTAAAAAAGAAAGAAAAACTCATCACATACAAGGGACCTTCAATATGTTAACAGCTGATAGCTCATCAAAAGCTATGAAGGTCAGAAGGCTGTGGAATGACATAATTAAAGTTCTGGAGGGAGCAAAACAAACCTTATTCTTAAAATATTATTTGCCTATTTTCACTTGTCCTTAGGGTACCTGAAGTACTGATGAAAGACACTTGATCTTTGTTTCACCTATCCTGGAACTCACTCAAGGTGGAAAAGCAGACAACACTCCTCAAAAATATTGCAATGCAAATAAACAATCCACAGACACTTGGCACAAAAGCTTATAGTTCAAGCATACAATAGAGCACCAAAATTTGGGAGAAAAAAATTGGCGAGTTTCTTTAGGAAATTATTTCATTCAAGAGTAACTGTATATATTGGGAAATTAGAAAGCCATGTGCATAACCAGGACAGGACATCTGTTCAAAAGAAGACATGAGGGGCCGGCCCAGTGGTGCAGCAGTTAAGCTCGCACGTTCTGATTCTTGGCGGCCCGGGGTTCACCAGTTCGGATCCTGGGTGCCGACATGGCACCGCTTGGCAAAAGCCATGCTGTGGTAGGTGTCCAATGTATAACATAGAGGAAGATGGGCATGGATGCTGGCTCAGGGCCAGTCTTCCTCAGCAAAAAGAGGAAGATTGGCAGTAGTTAGCTCAGGGCTGATCTTCCTCAAAAAAAAAAAAAAAAGAAAAGAAAAGAAAACATGAGAAGACTTTAAGCTTTCACCTCTGACTGATCGCTAAGCTAAGTGAAGCAGAAAGTGAAGCCTAAGACAGAGTTGTAAATGGCCTGTTGAAGCACTGAGTAAGTGCTCTAGCACAGAGCCAATCTGCAAAGACTCAGAGATGTTCTTTCTTCCTTTCTTTCCTTCTTCCTTTCTTTTCTATACATCTGTCCTTATTTCTCTCTCTCTTTCTCTCATTTGTCCCTGGCATTCAAGAAAATCTCTGTCAAAATGCTAGCTGAACACACACTAAAATATTAGATACTTTAAGACTATTCATGATAAGGAATACAGACTTTATAAAAATAGTTTAGAAAAGTCACTAATAAACCTAATGGCTATAGCAAGGAACAACAACAAGAACAAAAACTATGAGAAAAATCTGATTTCCAAGTTACCAGATTTTAATGTTTAAAATGTCCCATTGTTACCAAAAATCTCAAAACAAAACATGAAGAGATATAATAAGTATGGCCCCATTCACGGATGAAATTAACAGAAATTATTCCTAAGGAATCACAGATATTTAACTTGCCAGACAAAGACTTTAAATCAACTACCTTAAGTATGCACAAAGCATTGAAGGAAATCATGGACAAAGAGCTAAAGTGAACCAGTAGAGTGATGAATGAACAAATAGACAAGGATTACGTAAGCTACTTGGATATATTTAACCGTTCTTATCATACAATCAGGAACCAGGGGAATGACTAATGGTAAATCTTTAGACCTACTGGACTCCCTGTGAAATGGACTTTATTCCTCACCTGATATCTGTATGCTTCATTCTAACAAGTGGACCATGATGGAGTTTTGCTTCCCTGGTATCAATGCTATCTCAGACTCTAGCCCTCAAGTATCTCAATATTTCCCTTTATTCACTGTTTACTTACTGTGGTAAGTCACCATAAAATCGCCATAATTAATTTGGAGACAAGATTTGGAGAATCATTATTGTATACACTTGTAGTGGTGTGGAGTTCTTGAAGTGGACCCAACTTCTTGAATTGATGGGTACTGGATCTGAGTACTGAATCCTTTTTAGAAAGTGGATGATAAACTGTTCTTTGTTCCATTATGGCGGCTTATGGAAACCTTTTGCTCACCACTTGTTAATTTTTTTCTCCTTTGGTTATAAGCCAATAAGTACTTTTGTTGGAGGCCTATAGATTTTTTTCTCATCTAGCTAACACAATAGATACCTGTAGGTCAAGATCTATGTTTGTCATTACAGTCTTACTGAACATTGTGGAAATTATGATGGTTGCCTCTAATGTTTAAACAGGAGTCCTGCCACATGGCCTTATATTCCAGACGCCTATTGTGATTGTTGAGAGTGTGACAGTTGAGAGTACACTATCTTTAACAAAATAAATAACCCCCGGGCCCTCTCCTGGAACATTGTCTGCTCATGGGTTCTCTGGTATTATAAAATAAATCCATTTGATTGTGCCAAGCTCTCTTAGTCTTTTGACCCCTTCATTAATAATATACCAAGACAGATCCAGCATTTTACCTCATTTACCTTAGACCATCATTCTGCTCAAGTTTCAAGGGCATAAATCCTAATTCATGAGAAAGTGCTTCCATATCAATTAATTCTCCCTTATCTAGCCCTATATGCTGGTCTCATTAATCAAAATGGAGAGGGTCCAAAACCTCAACATCCATTCCTAAGCATGCTGCCTTCATTTCTGCCAGTGCATCTTAACTAGTTCATGAAGTTCCTTTGGTGGATTTCCCCTTTCATCCCAGAGCAGGCTCAATATTTCCCTTGTCTTAACATTATGTTACTATACCCTCGTTGTTTGTCTCGAAGTGGTGAGGTGAACTGGGGCAGATCTTGAGTTGGACGTGTATTATCTTGCCAGATACACACATCAATTGGGGCTTTTGAATTTTCTCCAGGAGAGGTAAGGGATCTTTTTGTATATTGCCATGCGGCCTTCTATTTTTCACACTGTGGCTTGAGTTGCTGGTTGGTTGATCTGAGCCTATTATTTTCTTCTGTCAGCACTTTGATGGCAGTTCAAAGTAACTAGCCCAACTTAAATCATCACAGGTGAGTCTTGGTAATTGGGATATTACAGTATGCCAGAGGTTAGCATGATCTCACTTACCACTACCAATGGGGTCTGCTGCCATCAGGACTGTGAGTGATTCAATTTCAAAATATTATTTTCAGCATTGCTTCATAGGACCACTTCTAGTAGTAACCACCCTGGTTTGCATTTACGCAGAAGTCTCTCAGGTCAGGATTTGAGTATAAATAGTCTTACTGGAGGAGGTGATTCTAGGAAAACTTGACAGTTTCCTGGTAGACTGAAGAAGTGAGACAAAGAAGGAATAGAAGCCAATAAACATGGCATCATCAAGCAATCTGTCTCTGTAAGCAACTGAAGCTTAAATTCACTGTGGAACTCTGGAAAACAGTACAGTGTCTAAGAATTATCTAGCCTGTGGAGACAGGGAGGTGGGGTATTTATTGGCATTGGTTGGAGATTGCTTTCAGGGGCATTAACTCCCTGACCCTCCCTTCCTACCTGAAATGAAGGTAGAGCAGATTCAGCCAAAAAGCCATTGATAAAGAGCCGAAAGTGCTGGCATTTGGATTCATGATAACTTGTAAATAGACAGTATATGCTTAGAAGATAAGAGAAAGGTACTGACATAATCTGTTACACCATGACAATTTCCAAAGTTATATATGTAGTCCAGACTTCTCTCCTGAACTCCAGACTCATATATCCAAGAGACTCTTCAACCTCCCCATTTTTATTCAAAAGTAGCATTTCAAAGATAACATGTGCAAAATTACCCGCTTGATCTTCCTCCGAAACTGTCTACAGATATAGCTTTTACAGTCTTATCTAATGACAACTTTATCCATCTGTTTTTTTAGGCTACCGCACTTGGAATCATGCTTGATTCCTGCATCATAGTCACAACCTATAGTAATCTTCAGAAAATTCTACTGGATCTAATTTCAAAATACTCTTGGAGTCTGACTACTTCTGACTTCTAGTATATTTTTCTCCTATGAGCCACCATCACAGCTGGCCTGAGTTAGTAAACTTGCTAACTATCTGGCCTCCTAACTTTCATCCTGCCTTTTCCAACAGAGCAGTTATAGCCATCTTCTAAAATATGTCAGATATTCATTCCTCTACACAAAACCCACCGATTACTCCCTTTTCACTCAGAAGAAAAGGCAGTTTTCTGATAGCATCTTACGGGGCCCTACATGATCTGCGCACCACCCACAATTGCTTATCTGTTCTCATTTCCAACTAATTTCCAATTTATTCCACTTTAGTCACTTAAGTTATTTTAGCCCTAAAGTTATTTGAACACATCTGCCAGCACCCACCAAAGTGCCTTTGCACTGGCTGTTCTCTCTTTGTTTTGCTTTCCCTAGATATAAACATGGTTAGTCCCAGCTCCTGTGAGTCATTGATCAAAATTCACCTTCTCAACGAGGCCTATTCTTAATAGAGTACTTAAAATTAAAATTTTAATTTTAATTAAACTTGCAACTTTATCTCTGGTATTCCCAATATCCCTTACCCTGTTTAATTTTTTTTTCTTAATGCTTATCATAAATTGCTCATTCCTTTGTATTTATGCATCTGTGTTTTCCTTGAGAATGTAAGTACTATGAGGGAAGCAATTTTTATCTATTTCATTCACCAATGCATCCTGAGAATGTATGCTATATGTATAGTTTATTTTGTCCTTAACAAAATACCATGAATCCTTCTTCACATATTGAAATATTTGTTGAAAACATTATTTTTCATGTTTTATTATCTTCTATCACACAAACGTACTTTGATTTTAACTACTGTGGCAAAATTAAATTGCTTATATTTTTGTTATATTAATCTGTAACTGTATAATAGACATGTTGTAACATAAAAGTGACTAGATTTTCAAAGCTTATTGGCATTTTTTGAAGAAGATTCATTTAGATTTACAAAATGTCTATCCAAAAGTTCTACCGACTTACTTTCTTACTGTAGGGACCTGAAATTGGCCACCCCAAGATATGTCTCTTTGTCATCAGGATTATTTGAGGTTGATTGCTTTTGATAAACTGGGACAGGGAAGGAGGCTCTGAGGAATGGAAATTGCCCTTTGTTAGGACACATTTACATTTGTAAGGTAAATCTCTTATCTGTAAAATGTGCCTCCCTCTCTGTACCAGGAAGAAGAAAGGAGATGACCTTCTCTCTAGAAACTCTTAATCAATACCAAAGGCAAGGACTTAAATTTGCATTTTATTGTGCTTCTCTGGTAACCTTCTGTAACTGACTTCCCTCCCCCTCCCAACGTTGGCATCTCTTTAAAGACTAAGCATCTTTCTTTAGGCTGGGAACCCATTGCAGCGCTCATCTGTGACCCCCCCTCGCCCAGGCCGAGGCAACACACCTGCCACCCTGCGGTGTTCACTGAGACAGCAGACCTATCTGCCATTTCCATCAATCGCTGTGCTGACAGAGCAGCCTCGTGACTATTGTAAAAGGGACACTTCAATCATATGTGAAACACCCTTTTTGGGGGTATATAACCACTCTGTGCACCCCACTTCTTCGGTGCCCTTTCTTCCTTTGGGAAGAAAGGCCCCGGGCCATGGTTCCTCATAAAGCTTTGTTTAATTTTCTCTTGCTATTCTGTCTCATGTGAATTTAATTCGTTCTCCGGCCAGATGAACCCCCATTTGGGAAGAGGAAATGTCTTCCTCCCCTACATTACTAACGGTTAGGGAGGCAGCATTGTGCAATTTAAGAATATGGATTCTAGCGTCCAAATATGTAGATTAGAACTGCAGCTCTAATACTGACAACTTGTGTGCCTAAACAATTTAAGCTTCAGTCTCCTCATGTGTAAGAGACAAATAATCTTGTTTCTCTCATTAGACTTTTGCAAAGATTAATTGAAAGAATACACCTTAGCATAGTGCTGGCATAGAGTAAAAAATCAATAGATGTCAAGTATTATTTAAATTTTCATTGCTGTTTTTATCATTAAATTTTCCATTTTCATCATACTTGAGCAAAAATTTGATATATTTATTCTAAATTTGGTACATGAATAAAGGTATTTCTTGTTAATTTTTGTTTGTCTGATATTCATTGAGGTAACTTTTTTGATGCTTATTGACCTATTGTTTCTCTTCCTTTATAAAGAATCATATTTGTTGCTTATTTTTATCTTCAAGTTTTCTCCACTTATTGATTTGTAAATATTTTTTCTGCATTAAGGACATCAAGTCTTTGCCATCAGGGCTACAGTAGCCACAATGGAACTTCGTATGCGTTAGAAAAAAGTGATTTCATTTTGCAGACTTAGGCCTGGCCAGGACATATATTTATCAGATGGGTGAGGCACATGCTGGATGTCAGCCCCCACAGACCTTTTGGCTAGTAGGCCTTGGACAGCTAAAGTTTATACAATTTTATGTAGTGACTTTGGGTGTCACAAGATTGGAAATGCAGTTAACCAGTTTGTAGTTGGATTTTAATTTTATTGTGATGCTTTCTCAAATACAATTTTTTTTTAATTTTAAATATTTTGTATATTACCCTTTTACTTTCTGAATTCTTCTATTGTTGACTTTATATTTGCCATGTTAATCAGGGTTGTCCAGAGAAACAGAAAGAGAGAGAGAGGAGAGATTCATTGTGAGGGATGACCCATGTGATTTGGAGCCCGGCGAGTCCAGAATCTGCAATGTGGACTATCAGGTTGGAGTCCTAGGAGAGCTGATGGTGCAGTTGAAGTCCAAAGGCATTCTACTGGAGAATTCCTTTTCACTTGGGAAAGCTGGTCTTTTTGTTCTATTCAGACCTTCAACTGATTGGAGAAGGCCCACCCACATTATGGAAAGCAGTTTGCTTTACTCAGAGTTCACCAATTTAAATGTTAATCTCATCCAAAACACCCTCCACACTGACATATTAAAATTAACTATCACACTTGGTAAACCCTTCCCTACCTCCAAGTATTCACTTCTGTTGTTTGTCACAAGCTTCTCTACAATTCTTGGCATTTCATAATATATCTGTACCCACATAATGACTGCATTTCAGAAATAAATGACATTGACCCATGTAGCCTACTTCTACAATGTTTCTTTAGCAATTATTATCTGTGTTTTACAAGGAAAAACAGAGACCTAGAAAGGTTTTGTGTTTCTTAAGTGAGCCACAATTATTTAATGTCGATGCAGAACTTGAGACTTCTCACTACACTCAGCTGCTGTCTTGGCAGTGAAATCCCTTATAAATTTGGTTGTGCTTATATATGTAATATGGAATTCAGTGTCAAGTGAATATTGTAAATGTGATTATCATTCATCAGAATAGTCTAGATATTTGTAATCAGCATACAACCATTAGCAGAAGAAGTCTGAATTGACTTCAAGTGATTTAGTGAAGTAAGTGGGAAAATTATAAGTGATGTGCAAATTAACTCAGACACCAAGAGATTTCCTTATACCCGACCAGATGAATCTGGAGAAAGCAAATATTTTGTTATATATAAATCTGGTGTTCCTGGAAGGAATAAACCTTCTCCAAAATGTTATGCTTGATCAAAGTTATATAAAATAACATGTAGGTTTGACAGATTTTCAGTATATTTTTAGAATGTAACTTGTCTGATTGGATTGATTTAATTGACTGTTAGATTTGATTATTTAAAGGAAAAACATATTTTACACTCTATTAACTGGATAATGATACACATTATTCTGCTTGTATTATTAAAATAATTGCATCTATGTTTGTATACTCTGACAGAGCTTTAAAATTTTTCTTCCATTGTCACTTGGAGAAATGAATATGATTCATTACCGCAAATTTCCACTAGAAGATGGTTTATTCCCCAGCCTCCACTATGGTAGTTGGCCATTAATGGTCCATCTTTAAAGGCTTCTTAATTTTATAGGAGAGAGGATATCGATATTTATATCTGAAGTCCAAGGGAGACTCAAATCTGAAGTGCTCTAACTTCTTAAAGTGATGCTTTTCCTGAATACTTTTTTAGGGTGCAAGAGAAAGAGATGATTAAATTGTCTCCAGGATACAAATATGCATGTTTTCAGAAGTTCCTTCAAGTACAGTAGTTCCTTCAAGTTCCTGCAAATTGAGGGATCTGCAGTGTCAGCACTGAGCATCTTAACTCCAGGTTAGTAACTCTTTACTTTACTATATGTAAATATATAGATATTTATTTATATTTATATGTAAATATACATATATATTTAGTGAGTATGCGTCTGAAAATACAAACCAAATAGAGACTAATTTATTCTATTATCTTGTACATTAAGTCATTGGAGTAAATCATGTTAACTTGTCAGACAAAATTAAATTTTGTCATTGTATTTGTTCCTAAGTAGCATTAATAGGTATACAAAATCAACCTGATTTTTTTGTTTACAGGTTTAACATTCATTTAATAATCTTAATAAAGCCTTTGCAAATCATAAAAAGTTCTCTGAAATTAGAAGTCTATTTGTCTGCTTTATTCCACATCTCTTAGCCTCCATTTTTAAAAGACCTTGTTGAGATATAATTTACATATTGTAAAGTTTACTATCTTAAGTGTACAATTCAATGGTTTTTAGTATGTTTACAAGGTTGTACAACCATCACCGATATCTAATTTTAGAGCATCTTTGATTAAACAGCAAGTTAAGCTTTTATTTTTGATTCCTGAATTTTTCATTTGATTATTTTAATTTTCCATTCACTCAAACTTTATAAAACAGTAAATTAAACACAGTTGTGTTTTGGGTTTATATGTGAAATATTTCATGGCCATAAAGAGAAAGAATACCAATAAAAGTACAGTCATTATGGTCTGTAATTTGTATGCCTGGATGGGTTTCAGGGTAATCTAACTAAACTTGTGAAGAGTTCCTGAATTATGATTGTAGCCATCGTGTCCACAGTGATGTTTAATTTCAGATTTATAATCCCAATCTAAACAGGGGGAGCATCTATTACCACAAAAGTGTTTCAATTAAATCTTTTAATATAAGGCATTTGTAAAAGTTCAAGAGGGAAAAAAAGAAATTTGAGATAATAATCCTGACAAAAGCCTGGTTGAGATGGATGCTGTTTGAATGGACTAAAACAGATGTAATTACCGTTAATTTCTATAGATTTTAAAATTCAATCACTATGTCATATTCACATTATTAGAATATTTCAGATCTGGAATATGTTACTTTAGTCCCCTGTAGAAGCCTTACAAAACTATTATTTTATGTTATCTTCATCAATTTTATAAAGGGCGAACATAACAAAAGCTCATTCAAGGGACAGTTCTGCATCTTATGTGAAATTGTCTGGGAAGAATTCTGTTCAATGGCTTCATAAAAAGATTTATACAATATCTTCCTTTTAGTGAGGAGAGTGAGACACCAGTTTATTTCTCATGATTAACTAATAATGAGACCTATATATCTTATCCTACTTCTTCTTGAGGCCCAGAGCTACATAATTAAGTTACATTTTCAATTTCTCAGTCGTTCATCTATAATTGTGAAAACGCTTCCTAAAAAAATTATTGCATAGATTTTATTTGTTGAGAGGTCCTGAAAAATATCTTTCATTGTAAACCATCCTAAAATCTCAGAAGCAGTCATTTCATAAACAGTAAATTTACAAACGAATAGCTCATTGGCTTTTTAATCCCAAATCCAACTGATTAAAAGAAAGGACAAGAGCAATAATAAAAAATAGTGGGATCAGGAGAATTGTATAAACCGTAGGTTAATTGATTTATTTCCCTTATACTGATTGGTTTCTATGCTGAATTAAGGGAGGATGACAAACTGTGGTGGTGTTATATAGATAGGGTCCAAAGGAGTGAGTGTGTGAATGAGCAAATGAGGAAGAAGAAGATTGCCTGACTGCTGCCAGGAGAAGTCCTGGAAGGAACTGAGATCGTCATTTCCAAGGCAGGCATTATCAAAGTGGTTGTACAAGTTGGGAAATTCGCTAAAAATCATTATTGAATTTTACATTTAAAATGGGAAAATTTTATAGCTGGTAAAATATATCCTAAGAAGAGGGTTTAAAAAAAAAGATTCCTAATAAGCTTAACATGGGAGAATCCCAAATCTACTGCTCTTTGGAAAGCAATATCTTGAGCTGAATATTAGTTGGAGAAAAAGGTAGGATTGTCCTGAACCAGATCTTCCTTAGGAATCATTTAATCATAGGCATTACAAGAACTTATACCATGAGATTTTTTTTGAGAAAAAAAGTTTTTCCTTACTTTTAAATCATAAAAGTAAAAATATGTTCTCATTATAATTATAATACATAAAAACGCACAAGAATTACAACAAAATGCATTAATAATATACTACTCTACATCTCTGTTAGCATGGTATCAGTCTACACTCTTTTCTCTCTTCTTCATATATGAGATTCTCTGACTACAGTATATATTTCCATGTTTTTAAAATATTTTATAACTGAACTCTGTCAGACTTGTGTTAGCTGTAAATTTGATAATTATGTCTTATGCGGGTTGTGTGGCCTACAATTAGATGCTGTTCTGTCTGATGACATAGATTAATGCTTTAGATTAAAACTTTGTGCTATTACTTGTGCTATTATTCAGATCAAATTTTCCTAAAATATGTTATCTGAGAATATGATAAACTCCATTCTATAACTCACATACAACACAATAATGTCCCTCCCCCAAAATTACTAAACAACATGCATTACTTGAGTTCATGATCTAGGAGCTATCCTATATTTATACATCATCCCAAATATGATTACATCTAGAACATGCTTTTTAGCTTAAAAGAATCTTTCTGCTTTTAATTTTATCATCAAGGAATGAAATTTACTTCTTCTCTTGGCTTCAGGAGAGATACATGCTGATTAGTGTTTAGATATATAGACATAACCACACACTAAAGTGACTTTGCTAGATTTTGTTTTGTGTTTGTGTGGGTAAACGGAGAGAATGGAGAAGGGAGAGAGATTTGATAATGTGTATGCAGTTGCCTTTGTTTTTACATGATTTTTTTTTTTTTTTTTTGCAATTGAGCTTTAATTTAAATTCCTAGGTCTGATGCTTAAAAATAATCAACCATTGGGCAATGATATTGATGCATATGGAGAGAACATAATATGATTCAGAAAATCTTCATATTTTCAATCCTCCTAAGGATGTTTGGTTCATGTTCTATACTTGTTGATTCCACATTTTCCTATGGACAAAACCCAGAGAAGGAAGAAAATAAATGTTTCTACAACTGTCACCTGTGTTAGAGTCTCCCTGAATATCTGACTGCCCCTAAGGAAACACTGAAGTCTGAAAAAGGTAAATATACATGTTGGTGTGGATTTGGTTTTAATCTCCATATACTGTATTTTAGATTCTCTTTTACAAATTAAAAATTATACTCAGATAACACTTAGTTGGTCACTTTCACGCACCTGGCAGTTGACAGGCACTTTTGTTTACATCTCTTTTCTTTATATACATTCAGAACAAAATCTGAACCCTGAGATAATGGACCTGCGGAATTATTCCTTGGTGTCAGAATTTGTGTTGCATGGACTCTGTACTTCACGGCATCTCCAAAATTTTTTCTTTATATTCTTCTCTGGAACCTATGTGGCCACTGTGCTTGGTAACTTTATCATTGTGGTTACTGTAACTTTTGACCCCTGCTTGCACTCTTCCCCTATGTACTTCCTCCTGGGGAATCTATCTTTCCTGGACATATGGCTGGCCTCATTTGCCACCCCCAAGATGATCAAGGACTTCCTTAGTGATCAAAAACTCATCTCCTTTGGAGGATGTATGGCTCAAATCTTCTTCTTGCATTTTATTGGTGGGGCTGAGATGGTACTTCTCGTTTCCATGGCCTATGACAGATATGTGGCCATATGCAAACCCTTGCATTACATGACCATGATGAGCCGGCAGACTTGCCTGAGGCTGGTGTTGGTTTCATGGGTCATTGGATTTGTGCACTCCACCAGTCAAGTAGCCTTTACTGTGAATTTACCTTACTGTGGCCCCAATGAGGTGGACAGCTTCTTCTGTGACCTTCCTCTTGTGATCAAGCTTGCCTGCATGGACACCTACGTCTTGGGCATACTTATGATTTCAGACAGTGGGTTGCTTTCCTTGAGCTGTTTTCTGCTCCTCGTGATCTCCTACACTGTTATCCTCATCACAGTCCAACACAATGTCACTGGTGGGGTATACAAAGCACTCTCTACTTGTTCTGCTCATATCATGGTAGTCACACTCTTCTTTGGGCCCTGCATTTTCATTTACGTGTGGCCTTTCAGCCGGTTCTCTGTGGACAAGCTCCTCTCTGTGTTTTACACCATTTTTACTCCACTCTTGAACCCCCTTATCTACACATTGAGAAATAAAGACATGAAAACAGCTATGAAGAAACTGTGGAGCCAACCTGTGACTATTCACTGATTTTCAGCTTTCCATAGAGCTACATGTTCTTACTCATTCAGGAGATAACATTTCTTTAATATGATTCCTATCAAAGATTTCATTCTGACGCTATATTGATGTAATTTGTATTGTGTTACATCACAGAGAAATAGTTGTTGATGTCAATAACAAAAATGTATACATAGTTTTATTTTACATATAAAATAAACCTAACCCTAACCCTAACCTGAACCCTAACCCTAACCCGAACCCAAACCCGAACCCGAACGCTAACCCTAACCCTAACCCGAACCCTAACCCTATATATATATATATATACCCAACCCCGTACGTACACTTTGGAATGAACTCAGCAATTTTGTTTCTTTTTTTTTAGCTGAATTTCTCTTACTACTTTATTTTGTCTAAAAAATTGGAATGAAAATAAGTTTTTGTTTCCTAATCATAGTCCAACACAGCAAGGGCTATCAGTTCATAGGTATTCAAGACATGAGACACTGGCACAGGGAAGCTAGCGTAAGGGTAAATAATACCCTGTGAAGCCTTCTCCTAGTTTTGAAAGCCTGGGAGGAGAAGGTGAAAAATAACTATTTCAATAGCCCATTAATTTAAAAAGTATATTATTTTCTTGTGAATATGTATTATACTCAACCTTTTTATTTAAAAAATGAATTACGCCAGTGATACTCAATTACAGAAGTTAATTTTAACATGGGAACATGTATATTTTATGGCTAAATATTTCATGGTATAAACATGAACTATAATGTCACCACTTAATATGCATTGGATTAGTAAATTAATAAACTTTAACCCACAGTGGATTTTAAATAGGCACTGCATCCTACTGAATTGATTCTGTCTCTTGAACAGTCATCTGTTAGGAAGTGTGTGTTTGAATACCACAGATTCAGATCTTATGCTAAGTTTTTAAATGTCTGGATTCTAAAAAGACAGTAATAAACAAGTGTTAAATTTGATATTAAATAAATTAATGTTCATAGAATTCAAGCAATTTTCTCATAAGTTGATTCTGAAACATCAAACCAAAGGAAAGGACTGGACAATGATTGAACTACTTGGGTAACTGGGTGAAACTTCCAATAATTTTGAACATTGTCTTCAATCAGGAGAAGTATGCTACTTCAGCAGCACCTTCCTTTATGACTACAATCCTACACATGTGCATAAACACTAAAAGAACATAGAAGGAAAACAACTTCTGCCTTAAAATAAATTTCTCTACAGTCCCCTTGCTTGCCATTGTGATAACACTGCTTTGATTTTATAGACATTGGACATAGTCAATTTTTATGATCAATTACACCCATATATGTGAACAGAAAAAGAGCTTAAAAGGAAATAAATTTCTGCCTTGGATTAATTTTCTTCATTTTATCGATATAATAATGATCATTGACTTTATACACTTTGGACATAGTCATTTCTTATCATCAATATATAAGTAATACGATTTATACATTTATTTATTCAATTAATAAATGTTTTCAAGCACCTGCAGATTCCATGCACTAAGCTAGGAGTGAAGAGTATTTAAGAACATACATTCCCAGTTTACTGGAATAAAAGCAAATGTATAGACAATCACACAATATGCTGTGAAATGAGAGATATGCTAGGGATAAACATGATATGCTCCAAGAGAACTTGAGAGAGAAACTTAATCCAGTCCTGACGTTACTGCTAACAGATTTTTATAATATTCACAACAGTCATGACATTCTTCTCCCTTTATTTTGTATGTTCTTTATACCTGGTTTATCTTATATCTGTGCACATTGCTGCGGCTTTGTTTTTCTTAGGTTTTTTCTTATCTTTTGAGTATACAAAAATACATTGTATCAATTGTGCTATGCTCATGCTGTATGACTGATTTTGCAAGAAACTTAAGTATCCTCTTGAGTTGAAGTCCTCATCTTCCAAGATTTTTCGATATTAGGAGTAGGAAAGAGGTGTGAGAGGGTAAGCAGAAAATAACATTGTCTGCACAGGTCACAGCTTACTTCATACTAGGCAGACGTATATTCTAAAAGTGAGCCATTCTGGAACAGCAAAAAACAATACCAACCTGGACATGAAATCCACTTGCCACTTTCTAACTGTGTAAACTTGCTCAATATCCTTACCTCATCTTAACCTTATTTTTATCATGTATAAAATGAGCAGAACAAATATCTCATGGAAATGTTTGAAAGCGTAACCTAAGTGTAAAATTCTTACTACATTTCTTGCTGTATAGTGTCTATTAAGTTGTAATTAGTGCTGGTAGCACAATGATATATCATTTATTTTTTACATAAAAGTAGAACAGGTGCAAAAGTAGTGTAGAATTCTAGGAGTCTTGTATTATTGCAAAAAGTTTCAATAAATAAACATTCTTAAACCCTCATGCATGTTTGTTTTAATTTTCATTTTGTTATATCCATAATAAATTGGCTTCTTTATTTTCCTTGGACTCAGAATTTTTTTTTTTATTTTGGTAACAGTAATTATAGAATCCCTTTAAGAGACCCTAAAGAGTGGAGGCTGGAAAAGATTTAACATTATGACAGATTGCAAAATTAGGGCACAGTAGAAAAATATAGGAGAAATCTTCAACACAATAAAAGAGGAAAAGCCTAAAATAACCTGCAGTTGGGAATCCTAAAAGAATCTTAGTCTCTTAAGTGATCATGGAGGGGTATGTTTCTGACTATCCCAAAGGCCTTGAAATAGGATTCTGTCATTTTCTGGACCTGCTTTAGGCAATTTAAAACAAAATGTTAACTGGATACAAAGTCCATATAGAAAAATGATAATTTATTTTAGGTATTGATATGAAAACCTATCCTATCTGAGAAGTCAGAAATCATGAAGGCCTGGGGGAGAGAGAATGTTTTATACTAAGATTCAGGCTCCCATCACCATGATGACAAGTAGAGAATTTTTAACTCATCTCTTAAATTCCCCAGACTGTTTTACTAGTATTAATAGTAAATAACGTAGCCAAATACAAAACACGCTGGTGAATCAATATATTCAGTGAGTAACTTCCCAAGAAAAATATATATTAAGTAGCCATATTGAAGAAGAATTTGTGAAAGCACTGAATATAAACATCTTCTGCTGGATAGCTATGCCATTTTACCTTTCACTATACCAATAACATCAATCATAGAATTGTCTTCCTGTGCTGTCAGTGACACAGTACAGTGTGAAACGAATTCTTATCTAGGTATACTATATATTATACATGTAAATAGATACAATCTCTATGGTATAGAGAAATTTACCTATTATTAATTCAAAATTGGCATCAGGGCAGTACTATTTTAAGGAGAGGTTCAGTTTATCAATCATTTACAGGTAAATGACATTTCCCAAAGTCTTCAAAGCCTATGTCTTGAAAAAGTTTTATATAAAAAAATAAAAAGTAAGAAACAGAACCAAAAAGGAAAAAAAGTGAAGGAAGAGAATATGAAAATCAGTAAGATTCATTATATGGCATTTTATTATCATTACTTTTTAATTCATGTTACTCAACTCTTTTCATTGGTCAAAAAGACTTGCTTTAAACTTATAGTGATTTCATTTGTAAACGTCTAGAGACAAAGCTACAGTGGTAACGGTCTTTTAAGTTTACTTTGTTTCTAGGAAAAGAACACTTCTTATGACTGCAGAAACCTGGCTGGGCTTCAGATACCGACTCCAGTTTTAACATAGCTGCCTTCACTTCTTTGTTCCTTAGAGTGTAGACAACTGCGTTTAAAATAGGAGTGAAGATGGTGTAGAACACAGCAGGGACTTTATCAACTGAATAACCACTGAAGGGCCACACATAAATGAAGATGCATGGCCCAAAGAATAATATGACCACTGTGATGTGAGCAGTCAATGTGGAGCGGGCCTTTGCCATGCTAGCAGATGAGCGATTCCTAACTGTGATAAGTATCACAGTGTAGGAGACAACCAAGAGGAGGAAGGAACTCATAGAAAGAAAGCCACTGTCTGCAACTATTAGGAGGCTGACAACATAAGTGTCTGTGCAGGCCAGCTTGGTCACTAGAGGCAGGTCACAGAAAAAACTGTCTACCTGATTCGGACCACAAAAAGGCAAGTTAACAGTAAATGCCAACTGGCTAGTAGTATGGATGAAGCCAACACACCATGGGACGAGGACCAGAGTAATGCACACATGCCAGTTCATGATTGTCATGTAGTGGAGTGGTTTGCATATTGCAACATGACGGTCATAAGCCATAGATACAAAGACCACCATTTCACCACCAGCAAATAGATGAACAAAGAAAATCTGGGCCAGGCAGGCTTCAAAAGAAATAGTTTTGCCCTCAACCAGAAAGTCTGAAATCATTTTAGGGGTGGCAAAAGAGGCAACTTATATATCTATAAAGGAGAGGTTTGCAAGCAGAAAGTACATGGGGTATGAAGGCGGGAATCTGAGGTCACAGTGAGGATGATGAGAAAGTTGCCCAGGAGTATTGCTAGGTAAAGTAGTGAAAATATGACGAATAAGAAAGGTTGGAGCTTCTGGGAATTAGAGTCCCAGCAACACAAATTCGGTCACCCGGGAATGGTTTGTTTCAGTCATTGACTTTGAAAGGAATTTATCTGCAGTTACCTGAAGAGGAGAGAAACAGAAATCAATGAATGAACTGAATATGGGTTCAATTTTCCAATTCTGCCTAGGTTTAGAGATTCTAGTTTCTACTCAAATATATTTGTTGGATTTTCAGGTATGCCTAAGTAGAGACTGTATTTTATCAATCAAAAATGAGAGAAATAGAGACAGATGGGACATTGAACCAAAACTCTTCTAATGGTTGTGAGATTGGTGGAGAGAATTTCAACCTGTTGGTTCTGTTAAAAAAGAGAAAGCAGGCCCAAAACAGAGTCGTTTGCCCCCTGTGACAGCAAACCAAGACTTAATTGCAGTTTCAATCCCTCCCAGAAATGTGACTTTAAAACACTCTCAACACTAGTGAGATAATCTGCATGATAAAACTCCTGCTATTTTCTTCTCCTCAAAATAAGATGACCTGGCCTGGAACAACCTTTTCTTTTTTTGGCTAATAAATTCCTTACAAAGGAAGTAATAACAAATGAATGTCCGAAAAGCTGTTTTGACATCACAGAAATCCAATAACAATCTACAGGGACAAAATAAAGTAAGAACTGTTAATAAGAGAAAAATTTGTGAACTGCTACCAGAAAGAAACAGATTTTCAAAAAAGTAGTGTGCAAAAGGCATTAGATGCAAAAGAGTGCATGCTGTATTATTCTATTTTAGTTAAGTTTAAAGACAGACAAATGAATCTACAGTGTAGGAAGCCAGTATAGTGGTTATCCTTGAAGAGAGTAGAGGGACAGGAGGAGGCATAGAAGGGACTATTGGAATGCTGGTAATGTTCTGTTTCTTGATTCAGTTGATAGTATTGGCTTCTAGGGGTTCTCAGAAAAAGAATGGTCTCTTTTTCTTTCTCTTCATGGGTTCTGAAGACCTCCTCCTTCTGTAACACTTAGAGCTCTATTCTCACTGCTATTAAGACAGTTTTTGGTATTCTTCAGAAACTATCTTCTTCTGCAATTCAGCATTAATGGAAAGATAATTATACATTTTGCATCACAAATAATTGAGATTTGCTTAATAAATGAGTAATTATTTCCAGCTTTGCAGTTTTTCCCCTTATGATAAAAGGTTAGAGGTATAACAAGAGGAAAGTTTAGCTATCACCTTTGCTCCAAAGAAAAAATACCACGCGAAGACTAAACACAGATAAATCCATTCTCTTCTGACACAGAGTAGCTCAGTGGCCTCAGAAAATCTCTTTAATCAATACTTCCATTTTTAAGACTGTAAGATGAAGATGTTGGATAACCAAAGCTCTAAGTTTCTTTGCAAGATAAATCCATTCTCTTTTAGTTAATTCACTCTTTTAAAATGTAAATACCCACTTTGCCAGGGGTATTGTGCTATGTAGGCACTGGTGTTAAAGCAGCTAGGTTTATAACTTCCCTCCGAAAGTCATTTACTAACATCATAATCCCTTGTTCTTGTAGAGAAGGTGGTGGACCTCTTTTCCCTTTTCTCCTCAGTACATTCTTTACTAGAGGAAACAAGAATAGCGTTATCACTTAATAAAAGGACTGGAATTGGCTCTTTACACTCAATAAAATACTATGCTGTTATAGAAGTATAAATCTACTAGAAAAATATTCTAGGTTAAAATCACAGTTGTGTCATCAGGCATCTGTATGGCATAGAGCAAGTCATTTACCCTTTCAGGGCTCATTGTTTTCACATATAAAATACTGAGAATAATATTACCCTTAAAGAGACACTGAAAAGTTTCTTAAAAGATTATATAGGTGATAAATCCTTATTAAAATGTAATGGCTACACACATGTAAGCATTTTTGATAATATATTATTTCAAATCAGAATAAGTATTTTGTTTCTGATAATAATACCTGTTCAAAGACAGTGGTACCTGACTTATGGAACAATGAGTTCCCACTACTAGATTCAACTCAAGAAAATTCAATTTTCCATTTTTGGTAATGCAATAATAACAATGGGCCACATATACAATCCATGATGGTCCCATAAATTTATATGGGAGCTGAAAATTTTCTATCACTTAGTGATGTTGTAGCCATCTTAACACTGTAGCACAACATTTTACTCACATTTTTGCAGTGATACTGGTATGAACAAACCTACTGTGCTGCCAGCTGTATAAAAGTATAGCTCACACGATTACATGCAGTATGTAATACTTGATAATAATAATAAATGATTGCGTTGCTTGTTTATATTTTTACTATATTATAGTTTTATTGTCATTTTAGAGTGTACTCTTTCTGCTTGTTAAAAATGTGTACTCTAAAACAGTGTGCCATGCTACACTGGCAGCAGCCTCATACATCTCACGTTTACCCTGTCTATTGATTGCATCATTTCTCTCGTGCTTGATTTAATCTTGTGTTGTTTTGTTCATCATGAATTCTAAGAGTACAAAATCTACTGCTAATGTTGCCAGTAAGAGACCACATTGGGTGAATGGTCTAGAAGTGAAATTAAAAGTGATTAAGGATTATGAAGCTGGAAAATCACTGATGATTATTTCTCCCAGTCAGGCATGTCCCATTCCACCATAGCCATAGTTTTGAAGAATAAGAACAAAGTATCAGAAGCTGTTAAAGGATCTGCCTCATTGAAGGCAATGACACTATTAAAAATTTGAGACGGGCCTGTATCAGACATGGAGAAATTTCTAATGTCCTGGAATGAAGACCAGACAGAGAAGCATATCCTTCTCAGCACCATTATGATCATGGTCAAAGCAAAAAGTTTGATTGTGATATTAAAAGAGAAGACTGGACCTGACTATAATGTTGAATTTATTGTTAGCTCTGGGTAGCTTAAACTATTCAAGAATCATTATTCATTACATAATGTAAAAGTGAGTGGCGAGTCTGCGAGTGCTGATGTGAAGGCAGCTGTAGATTTTTGGAAACTCTAGATAACCTGATTGTGGAGGAAAATTACTTGCCAGAGCAAATATATAATATGGATGAAATTTCCCTATTCTGGAAACGGATGCCTGAAAGGACTTTCAGCCATAGGGAGACCATGTCAATTCTAGGATTCAAGGCTTTTAAAGACAGGATAACAGTCTTGCTTGGGGGCAATATTACAGGGTACAAATTGAAACTCTTTGTTACCTGGCACTGTGTGAACCCCAGGGATTTCAATCATATTAATAAGCACACATTGCCAGTTTACTATAGGAGCAATAAGAAGTCATTGATGACACAGCTTCTCTTCCATGATGTGCATTGCTGTGCTAACAAAATTGTTACACCAGTGAAGTAGAGGACTGTTTCGAGAATAACATACCTTTCAAGATTTTGCTTACAGTTGATAATGCTCCTGGATATCTTTCTTTTATTTGTGATTTACATGCCCGTATTAAAGTGGTTTTTCTCCCTCCAAACACCACCTGTTAGATCCAACCAATGGATCAAGGAGTTATAGCAGCTTTTAAGGCCCACTACCTGAGGAGGACCTTTCCCCAGTCTATTGCTGCACCTGAAGAAAACACTAAGAAGACACTTTATGACTGCATTAAGAAGCTTGCTCGGGCTTGGGGTGATGTCACCAAGGAATGTATGAATGGCATCTGGAAGAAGACACTTAAGAGGTTCATCCATGACTTCAAAGGATTTGCCAAGGATGAGGAGGTTTCAAAAGTAAGCAAGGTTGTGATTGAGATGGCAAACAACTTTAACCTGAATATGGATGAGGATGATGTTGATTTGCTCCTGGAGGTGGTCCCTGAGAAATTGACTAATGAGGAGTTCTTTGAACTGGAATAGGAACACATAGTTGAAGACGAGGCAAGAGAAAAGAAAACTGCAAAAGAAAGAAAAAGGGGAAGGAGCTCCAAGAAAGTTCACAGTGAAGGGTTTAACAGAAGTGTTGCAGACCTCAACAAGTTCCTTAAAAAGTTTGAAAACATGGACCCCAACACTGAAAGGCTTTCATCGATAGAGAGAAATGTTCATGGTCCATTATCTGCTTACAAGCAAATCTATGACAAAAAACAAAAAGAAACAAGCCAAGGAAACCACCACCACAGACCTATTTGTGAAAAGAGTGACACTTACTCAAGAAGAGCCGCAGGCAGGTCCGTTAGGAAGTATTCCAGAAAAAGGCATTGCCATCATAGGAGATGACAGCTCCATGCATGTTATTTCTCCTGAAGACCTTCCAGTGGGACAAGATATGAAGGTGGAAGATAGTGGTATTGATGATCCTGACCCTGTGTAGGCCTAGGTTAATGTATGTGTTCACAACTTAATTTTTAACAAAAAAGTTTTAAAAGTAAAAAAATAAAAACTTTAAAAATAGAAAAAAAGCTTACAGAGTAAGAATGTAATGAAAGGAAATATTTTTGTACAGCTGTACAATGTGTTCGTGCTTTAAGCTGTTATTACAAAAGAGTCAAAAAGTTAAAAAAATAAAAAGTTCATGAAGTGAAAAAGTTATAGTAAGCTAAAGTTAATTTACTATTGAAGAAGAAAAAACTTTTTTATAAATTTCATATAGCCTAAATGGACAGTATTTCATAGAGTCTACAGCAGTGTGCAGTAATGTCCTAGAGCTTCACATTCGCTCACCACTCACTCACTGATTCACTTGGCGCAATTTCCAGTCCTGCAAGCTCCATTCATGCTAAGTGTCCCACACAGGTGCACGAATTTTTCTCTTTTATACCATATTTTTACTGTTCCTTTTCCATGTTTAGATATGTTTAGAGACACAAATACATACCATTGTGTTACAATTGCCTACAGTATTCAGTAGAGTAACATGCTGTACAGCTTTGTAGCATAGAAGAAATAGGTGAAACCATATAGGCTAGGTGTATAGTAGGCTATACCATCCAGATTTGTGTAAGTACCCTCTATGGTGTTCACTCAATGACAAAATTGCCTACTGATGCATTTCTCAAAACATATCTCCTTCATTATGTGACGCACGACTATATGTTAGGGTGAATTAATGCAGTTACAGAAGATTTAGCTGTGTGACATTCAGGTCTCTCTTATTCCTATATCTTATAACATCAGCCTCTCTCCAGTACTCCTATCTCTGAAATAGTATGCCTGGTGAGTAAAATAAAGTAGGTATGAGTATAATTTGCAAATGCCACCAAACCTTACCAGTTCAAAGTTAGAGCTTTCAGAAACTTTCTTTTGCTGTCTGCTCTCTCCATCTCCAGCTCCCTTCCCTGAACCCTGCAGTCACTGTTCACTCGAGACCAGTGCTGATGCATGGTCCTCAGAAAGATACCAACAAAATTCTGCCACTTATCTAAGACAAAATGAAGAGTGTGGACACATCCTTTAGTCTATGGTAATTAAAGCTTGGAAAGGGTTTAATTGTCAGATAAAAGGTGCCAAGAGAAACACTGGCCTGGCCCTGAGAAGATGAGCCATAGAAGAGGTTTACTTCTGAAGAAGGAAACTGGCCAAAGGTCTGTGCTTGGGATGGGCTTGACTTCAAGAAAGTGGGACAGGGTTGGATGCAGTATCCTAATGGAGGCTCTTGACAGCTGGGGAGTAATTGGAACTTTCAGGAATCTGAAAGAGATAAAGGAGCTCATAAACAGAGAGAGGCAAATAGGACTGAAAATAAATTTGCAAATGTTGCCTAGAGTTTAGTCTAATTGTTGCTACATTGCTTTTATTTATTATAGCAGTAAACAAGGAAATAGGTTGGCAATCAAAACAACTTGTGGAGACCTCTAGAAATTAAAATCAATCATCCCTCACTAAAAGTCATATAGAGGATTGATTCCTGACCTATATTCCAGCCATGTATCATAGAAAAGTGTTACCTTCCAACTTAACCTCCAAAGGTATGAATAGAATTAGTCAAATAGTTAAAGTACTGATTTCAAAGGAAGACTCAGAAATTTCAGCTATAATTTTTTCATATAAGCCTTCCTTTTTCCATCAGAGAAAGTTTTAATCAGAAATGTTAACCAAGGGTACTTCAAAATATTTTTTAGAAAGTATAACATATGATGGTCATTGCCTATAATAGGTTCTGCAAATTTCCTCAAGTGTCAGGAAATTTAGTCATAGTCTCAAAATAATACTTTAAAAAAATTTAGGCTTTTTCCTTTCTTTGCCTTACTTTTCCTTAATTTTAAAGTGTAGATTAGGGCTGGCCCAGTGGCGCAGTGGTTAAGTTCACATGTTCCGTTTTGGCGGCCCGGGGTTCGCTGGTTTGGATCCTGGGTGCAGACATGGCACTGCTTGGCAAGCCATGCTGTGGTAGGTGTCCCACATATAAAGTAGAGGAAGAGGGGCATGGATATCAGCTCAGGGCCAGTCTTCCTCAGCAAAAAGTGGAGGATTGGAAGCAGATGTTAGCTCAGGGCTAATCTTCCTCAAAAAGAAAAAAATAAAGTGTTGATTAATTTTTCCCTTGTTCTCAGAGATGTGTTATGTATGATCATCATATAATTGTGTCAGATATCTTATCCTGCATTAAAAAAATGGATTTAACTATGTTAGTGATAAGATTCTCAAAGACAGACATCATATAGGTGGTACACTTCTTTTGTAATTATATGCACGGCAGATGATTCTCAGTTTCATTAGTTATTTTATATCAAATAACTATATCTAGTAGTTATATATATTTCATATCTAATAACTAATATTGTCCTGTTGAATAAACTGACCACTCTAAATTATAAGCTTTGTAATAGCTGAAATACAAATAAAGGAATGATGTTCAAAGGTATCATGTGCTATAGAGAAAGCAATAGCCTGGAATTTAGAAAACCTTGTTTCTACTTCTCCTTCCTGCTATATTGCTTACCAAATTTTAGGCAAATCATACACCCGCTCAGGCACTCAATTTTTCTTAAGAAAAAAAATAAGGAAGGGGTTAAGAATTTTCCTTCATAAACTGTAATATTCTGTGATTCTCTGACTTTTGAAAATATGATCCCAAAAGAGCAAATCAATTAAATGTAAAAAAAATACAACTGGTTACAATGATGAAAACAGTATATACAATCAAATAGGTAAAACGATCCTGGTTTTATCAAAGAAATTCAGGGATTGGTCACTGTGCAAGGTCAGGTATTTGGACAATTGTTAATAGACAAAATGAGTACAGAACCTGAAAAGATTAAAGAAGTAGAGGACAATTACACCTCTCTATTCTCTCTTCTACTGAATCAAGAGCCTAGGAAAGCACAGCTTCCTCCTTGTCCCACGAATTGTGATATCTACTCTTGCCAAGTGAAACATAACTTTGCAGGAGCCTTTGGATAAAGGGCAAAGGTAGAGAAATCAAGTCTTTCTAAGCTTCAGTATTACCACTTACACTTTCTGGAATATTATCATCCTCAGCATAATAGAGAGACAATGTTTAGAATCTTGACAATGATTAGAACCTAACTGGAGATTTGATATCAACAGGTTGTAGTAATGAATATATGTGATAATGTATGTGTGCAGGGGACGTAATAGAAACTTAATGGAGGGGAGGTTTGGGAAGAGGGACAGGGAGAGGGAGAGAGAAGAAAACCTGAGGTTTTGTATCATGTTAGATATAGTTACGTTATCATTCATTATTCTATTATGCAGACTGTCGTGTCTCTAAAAAAAGTTTCTGAAAATTTCCTAATTTTATACAACATCCATCTTTCCAATTCCTAATTAAAAATAGGATTGTAAATTGTAATTTTTCAAAATAAAGGGGATGACTAGAATATATTCTCCACATTAACTTCCCCACTATCTGTTGATACAAGTGTTATGGACCAGGTCAATATAACATTTTGTTTTCTTCTTAATAATTGATAGGAACTTCTTAGTGAAGATGACTAATATCCTTCCACTTATTAGCTTAGAAAACAGGGCTAGATAATCTCCAAGGCTATTTTCATTTCTAAAATTCAAAATGCAGAGACAGTTACATATTGGGACAATGTGGAATTTGGAAAAGTCACCCATAATTCTTTAGAGTATCTTTAGAATGTCTAGTGGCTTCTTGATTAATGAATTATACACTTTCTCATTGCCAGTATACTTCAGGCATAAAAGTCTTTTCAGATTACAAAATACATCATAGGAGAAATTTTACCCTCCTGGTTTCAGATGAAATTTCACAAACAAACACACAGATAGAGAGGATAGATTGGTGGTTAGTGCAGGGGAAGCAGAGTAGGGGGAGGGCAGAAGGGGTAAGGGGGGACATTTGTACAGTGCTGGATCACAACTAGACTTTTGGTGGTGTACACGATGAAGTCTATACAGAAGTCAGAATATAATGATGTACACCTGAAATGCATATAATGTTATAATCAAATGCTACCTGAATAAAAAAAAGATGACGTTTGATACATAGGGAATGAATCTTACAATAATATCCATCTCTAAAATGTGACAATAGAACTCTGAAATCATAGGCATGCATAAATTTTTTCCATAATTTATCTTACAAAACCTGCTTTCCTATAAGACTAGGAGCAAAAAAACAATAAAGGACATCTAACTGATTATTACTCTGGTTTTCACAGCAATTCATGTCTTTATTCCAGCCAAATTTTGATATTCAATAAATATAGATTCAATGATTGTCTAAATATCCTCTGAATAGAAAGCATAAAAGGGGCAGAGAAGGGACAGATAATGGTTCTAACATACTTCCCTCTGTTATCAGGGTCTGATCCTATTCCTATAAGGGCTACCCATAAGCCATAGCAGTGGGGAAGTCATAGTCATAGACAGAGAAGAGAAGAATTTATTTCTTCCAGAAGAAGTTTCCAATTTGACTGAGACCACGACTTCCCCTTTGCTGAATTCTAGTTATCGATGTTGCATCTAGAAAACATCTTACTCATTATTTCTCTATTCCAAGCAAATATGTTCAAAATGGCTTTACAATATTTACATGTTCTAGTAATTTCCCCAGTCCTTATTTCTCTAACTCTTCTAAACTTCCATTAACTTGTGAATTTTCATACAGAATACATTTTCAATATACTCTTGACACGACACATTTTAATTTGGTCCTTGCACTAAAATGTGCTGAGTTCCTTAGGTTCTGCCCTAAGGTAGTGAGGGCTCAGCTCCTCTTTCCCTCAACCATACAATTGCAATATCTTAAGACAATGTAAAGTCTTCTACCTTGATGCCAGAAAACTGATCTCTTTGGAGAAGAGAAAAAAATCACCCTTTAGAGATCTATGAAGTCACCCTGCAGTGGGATTAATTACATTTTACATAATAATTTTTTCAGGAATGGAAAAAGAAAAAAAATTTCCCAACTAGGGGATGCATATGAAAGCAAAATATTATTTGATTACCACTCAAACTCCTATGGAGAAAAGTAATTTTTTGACTCCCAACTTTCTGACTGTCATTAAAGCCATCATACAATATTATAAATGATTGCCAAGCCCCAGGGAGGTTTTCTGTTAGTCACAAGGAGCCCTCTACTTCACAAGACAGTTGAATCTGTTGTTAGAATATTCAATTGGCTCTACCATCTGTAGTTTATAATAAAGCAAATCTACTCTGTCTTCAACATGATGACTCTTCAAATATTTAAAGATGTTCTCCATGACAAATATTTTACTTCCTTGACAAACACATCAACAGTCTTTTAAACCATATTTTGTATGTTTTGTAGGTGCTGCATTCCTGACTGTCTCAGAGGTTCTGATATAAATTATAAATGATTATTTTTAAAGAAATTTAAGATGAGATTTTACATCATCAGCAAACTCAGTTCTTTGTATATACTCTAATAACAGTTTTACATATACAAAGTTACATGTACAATAGCGTTCATTACAATATTTTTTAAAAAGAAATAGCAGAAAATCTAAGTTTTTGTAAATTGGTAAATGGAGAAAAATAACTTTTTAATTCAATGGAATACTATTCAATGATTAAAATTAATAAATGAGATTTTATGTGTAAATATTTAGAAGTTTAAAAAGTGTAATATTGAGAGGAAAGGCATATTGAAGAGTGATACAATTTATATGATCACATTTTCATAGATTAAAAAGTAAATGGTTACACATTTACTAAACATAAGTCCAAAACATTCTGGGGAGTAATAAAAACCAAATTCTAAGTAGTATTTAAAGAAATGTAAGAGAAGAGGTAAAGTATATGCAGTGTACTTCAACTGGATCAATAATATTACATATATTTTTAAAGGTCTGAAGCAGCAATGGTAAAATACCAATGTTTGCTATCTATTGGAGTAATCGTAAGAGGTTGTTTAAATTTTTCTTATTCTTTTTGCTGTGTCTTGGCTGTTTTACATTAAAAGTGAGCCTCATACTATTCTGCATGGTATGAAACTGGTAGATATATGACTCTATGCATTTGTCAAAACCCATAGAATACAAATCATGAAAATTTAACTTCAATGATAAACATAAGCAAACAAGCAAACAAGCAAAACATTAACCAGGTTATAAGGGCATTCCTCCCGGAATGCAGAATCTGACAAACACATCTAACTGTATTTCATTGTATGACATAACTATACTGAGAGAGGAGAGGGTAAAGGGGCTGCCCTATATAACTGGATCATTCTAATTTTAACTGGAAATTTTAAGGTTAAAGACAAAAATAATTGCACATTAATATTGTACTATAAGTAGTAAATTTGTTTCTCACAGGGGTAGAGAAACAGTTCTAAAACTGATTTCCATGTATGATGGAGTTGAGCAAGTAAGTAAATATGGAATGGAGTGATGTCAGCAAGATGGTGAGACAGAAGGTCCTCAGACCATGTCCTCCCACAAAAACAAAGAGTTGGAAGCCCTTCATGGACAAAAGTGCCTTTGTGGGAGCTTTGGGATCAAATAGGAGGTTGTGAAACCCCAGTGTAGCCCAAAACTGAGGAGGGCTTCTTTCAGAAGTCAGGAGCATGTACCAGTGGAAAGTCCACTGACTGCAGTTCTGAGTGAGAACTGGGAGCATCTCCATTTCCCTGTGGACTCGGGTCCAGCCCCACTTGTCTGCAGTCTTCCCAACCTTCCATCAAGGGATCTGGGAGGAATCATGTTTGTCTTCTGTGGCCCCAATAACATCTCCAGTGACCTCAGACTCAACTGAGTTTCATTACGAGTCTGAGAAACAGTGTAAGCCCCACTCTACTCTGGTCCAAGGTAGTTTTGCCTGCCTAGGCACACATACAAGTGACCCAGTAAATGCCACACCTGGAAACAGTCCCATTGACTTTGAACTGCTGTCCAAACTGCAGACCCTGACGAATCCTGTCACCCAGTTCCAGTCCTGTTCTACCATGTTTCAGAAGCAGTCTTGCCTGCCCAGGGACTATCTCAGAAACTCAACGGGAGCATGCTCAGGGACCTGGTGGAAGTCACACTTGACTGCAGCCCTGATAACAGCTTGCCAATTTCAGACTCGACTGTGGACCCAGCAACAGCCATAATACCAAGCTCCAGCCATGCTTTACAGCCATCATGGAGGTGGCTCTATCACTCTAGGAACCTAGTAGGAGAAAACCTTTACCTGCTGAAAAAAGTCTGTAAAAGCTGGAATAAATGTCTGTTCCTTCAAGTGCCCAGACACCAATGCAAGGTTCCACAGATCATGAAGAAACAGACAGATATGACACCACCAAAGGAAACTAATAAAGCTCCAGTAACCAACCCTAAAGAAAAGAGGTCATGACTGTTTGACAAGGAATTCAAAATAATCACCTTAAGGAAGCTTAATGAATTACAAGAGAACATAGATAGACAACTAAACAAAATCAAGAATGCAACCAATAAACAAAATGAACAATTGGATAAAGAAATAGAAACCGCAAAAATGAATCAGAAAGAAATCCTGGACCTGAAAAATGCAATGAGTGAACTGAAAAGTTCAATGAAGAACAAAAACAACAGACTTGACTGTGCAGATGAAGGACTCAGTAAACTCTAAGACAAGTTATTTGAAATTATTCAGGAAGAGGAACAAAATTAAAAAAAATTCAAAAGAGTGAAGAAAGCCTATGTGACTTATGGAACGACCATAAGTCAATCAATATATACATTACAAGAGTCCCAGGAGAAGCACAGTATGAGAAAAGGAAAGAAAGTTTATTTAAAGAAATAATGACAGAAAGTGTCCCAAATCTGGAGAGGAAAATGCACATCCATATCCATGATGCCCAAAGAATCCCCATTAGATTGAACATCAAGAGATCTTCCCTGATGCACATTATAATCAAACTGTCAAAAGTCAAAGACACAGAAAGAACTTTGAAAACAGCAAGAGAAAAGAGACTCATTACATACAAAGGAATCCAGATAAGGCTATCAGCAGATTTCCCTGCTGAAACGATGCAGTCAATGTACTGAGAGAGAAAAAAAACTGCCAACAAAGAATACTGTACCCAGTAAATCTGTCCTTCTGAAAGGAAGGAGAGATAAAGACTTTCCCAGAAAACAAAAGCTGAAAGAGTTTGCCAACACTAGACCTGCCTTACAAGAAATACTAAAGGGAGTTCTCCAAGTTGGAAAAAAGGACACTAATTAGCAATGTGAAAATATAAGAAAGTTAAAATCTCACTAGTAAAAATAAGTGTATAGTCAAATTCAGAATACTTTAATTCAGTAATGGTGATGCATTAACCACTTTTAACTCTAGTAGAAAAATTAAAGGACAAAAGTATTAAAAATAACTATTATTGTTAGTGCCTTCAACTTGACTCCGACTTTTCAAAACCCTATGTATAGCAGAGTGGAACCCTACCTGGTCTTTCTTTATCTTCTTCTCATCTTCTGGGGCTGTATCAGACAATGCTCCACTGCTATTTACAGAGTTTTCATGACCAATTATTTTGAAAGTGGGTCTGTCTTAATCTGGAAACTCCACTGAAACCTGTTTACCATGGGTGACACTGCTGCTATTTGAAATACCACTGGCAAAGCTTTCAACATCACAGCAACATGCAGCCACTACAGTATGACAAGGGACAGACAAGTGGTATGATTCCTTGAGCAGGAAATGAACCTGGATCATGGTGGTGAGAATGAAAAATCTTAACTACTAGACCACCAGGGCTGGCTACAAATATATAGCTACAATAAATTGTTAATGAATACACAATATAAAAAGAGTTAAACTGTTTAACCAATAACAAAAAGTGAGAGGAAGGAGAAAAACAGTGTAGAGTTTTAGTATGTGATCAAAGCTGTTAACAGCTCAAAATAGACTATTAAACTATGTTTAATGTAAACCTCTTGATAACCACAAAGAAAAACCTATAGTAGCTACACAAAAGATAAAGAGAAAGGAATCAAAGTATTTCACTAACAAAAAAAATCATGAAATCAAAAAGAAAAGAAAAAGAGAGGACGAAGAATGAAGATGAAGGATGAAAGGACTAAGAAACAAAAGAACTACAATGTCAGAATAATTAACAAAACATCAAATAAGCCCATACCTACAAATAAGTAATTTTGAGGTAAATAGATTAAATTCATCAATCAAAAGACATAGAGTAGCTGAAAGGATCAAAAAACAAGATCCAACTATATACAGCCTAAAACAGACTCAATTTAGATTTAATGGCACACATAGGCTGAAAGTTAAGGGATGGAAAAAGATAGTCCATGAAAATGACAACAAAAAGACAGTAGGGGTAGCTATACTTATATCAGAAAAAAATAGACTTTAAGTCAAAAAATGTCACAAGAGACAAAGAAGACCATTATGTAATGATAAAGGGGTAAATTCACCAAGAGGATACAATAATTGAAAATATACATGCACCTAACATTGGAGCACATAAATATATTAAGCAAATATTAGCAGATCTGAAATAATAAATAGACAGAAATGCAATAACAATAGTGGACTCAATACTCTACTTTCAACAATGGATACATCATCCAGACATAAAATTAATAAAGAACTGATGGACTTGAACTACACGTTAGACCAAATGGACTTAGATATTTATAGAACATTTCCTCCAACAGCAGCAGAATATACACTCTTCCTAAGTGCAGACAGAACATTCTCCAGGATAGACTATATGTTAGGTCACAAAACAAATATTAATAAATTTAAGAATATTAAAGTCATATAAAATGGTATGAAACCAGACGTGAATAACAGGAGAAAAGATGGACAATTCATAAACATGTGGAAAGAAATAAGACACTCTTGAACAACCATAGGAACAAAGAAAAAATCAAAAAGGGAGTAAAAGAATATCTTGAGACAAACAAAAATGGAAACACAGCATTCCCAAACTTATGGGGTGTAGCAAAAATAGTTTTAGAGGAACGTTTATAGTGATAAATGCCTACATTAAAGAAAAAGAAACATCTCAAGTAAGAAAAAACTCCTCAAAACTAGAAAAAGGAACAAACTAAGCCCAAAGTTAGAAGGAAGGAAATAACCAAGATCAGAGCAGAAATAAGTGAAATAGAGACAACAGAAACAATAAAAAAGATCAACAAAACTGAAGGCTGTTTCTTTTGAAAAGATAAAATTGGTAAACCTTTAGTGAGACAAACTAAAAAAGAAAGGAAAGGAAACTCAAGTAAAATTAGACATGAAAGAAGAGAGATTACAATGGATGCCACAGAAATACAAAGTATCATCAGAGACTATTATGAACAATTTTACACCAACAAAATATCCTAGAAGAAATGGATAAGTTCCAAGAAATTACAACCTACCAACACAAAATATTGAATAAATAGAAAATCTGAATATACCTATAACTAACAAAGATTGAATCATTAATCATTAAACAAATATCTCCAAAGAAATAAAATCTCAAGACTGGTGAATTCTGCCAGACATTTAAAGAGGAATTAACATCAATACTTCTCAAACTCTTTGAAAGACTGAAGAGGAAGTAATATCTCAAAACTTATTTGATAAGATCAGTATTACTCTGATACCAAAGTCAGACAAGGACATCACAAAAAAAGAAAAGTATAGGCCAATATCCTAGGTGAACATAGATGCAATATCTTCAACAAAATACTAGCAAACACCTTTCAACAGCACATTAAATAGTCATATACCATCATCAAGTGGGAATTTTTCCTGGGAAACAAAGTTCAAAAAAAGAGCAAAAAGTTGTGGTTGTGTACATCAAAAATCTTTGCTACTCCTTGCATTGCTAAGACTTGCTTGTGCCTCACTGGCTCTTCAAGGTGATGATTCATCACATATTAAGAAAAAAAGGCCACAGGTTGGTTGCTGGAATAAATTAGAGTACAATACTGTAACTGATTAGGCCATAATTCAAATCTATCCCTTCCTTCCTTTACCATCCATGCTAGATTACTTTCACCCTTGATCATTACTTCAGCTGGTCGTGGTTAAATGCCTGATTGGATTATTTAAATCTTTGTTATTGAGGCATGGTCAGTAAGCTTCTTACAACTGATTGTTTACTGTTTCACTGCATAGGGAAGCACCAAGAGACACCCCAGTGACTCCCTTAAATTTCAGTTATATTCTTAGCAGTCTGCATTATATACCATCAACTTTAGCTTTTCAAGTTAGCCATGTCAGCAATCTTGTCAGTAAAGTGACTCTTTCTTTTGGCTTCTGGTCCATCAACATAAAGATACCAATGTGACCAGGTGGTAGTTAAATATTTTATTCAGTAGATATCATACTCAATTCTCTAATGGAAGTGTTGTTCCTCTGGCAATCAAGATCTTCAATCCAGAAAAGCTTGGAATTGCAGCGACAGGAAGCAAAAAAGTCTCAAATGGATCACCAAGAATGATGGAAAGAAAGGACGATCTTAATTCTACTTCTTATTTCCTAGAATGTACATTTTAGCTATTGATAATACAGTATCACATATTACCTGTAAAATGCATATATCATGACTTGGACTTCATTGTCTCCAAGTAATGTGTAATGACAATGCCAGCCTCTTTTCTGAGCCTTTAATTGGGCATTCAATTGTTCCTTGAGTCTGGGATCATTCAGGAAAGTTGGATCTCATCATCCCATGCCTATTGCCACAATCTTTTCACTGTAAAATGTGTCCTATGCCAGAGGCAATCTTTATGGAATTCCATATCCATAAATTGGGCACTCTCTATATCCTAGGATACTGATCCTGGGAGAAAGATTGCAAGCAGAGAAGAAAAACTCATTATCTGGATTAGAAGTCAATTCCAATAAAGACAAATCACTACTACCTCTGTTGAGGAATTGACCTGGTATAATTGACTTGCTACTGAATGACAAGTTTTCAACATCAACTTCTTCTGCTCCCAGGTAAAGATTTAAGAGCACTTCCAGGCTATTCCCTCTAAAAGGATGTTCCCTCACCAGTGTAATATCTGGTTTCCTTGAATGAGCAGATAATGTAGCAGTAGCCCATTTGTTGGCATGAGCTAAAATGTAGTAAGGTACAATCTGTGTACCAAAATTGAGTTTTTCTTATTCTGTCAACTGGTCATAGAAAAGCTCCTATGAGCCCATATATTTGAGCTAAAGGAAAAGTGTTGATGTGACAGAAGTACATGACATGGGGGGCTGGGAGTAACTGTTTCTACTTATTTCTGGTGCCTTTGGACCTGCTTCAGCCTAATCCCAGGTGCACCAGTTATGATTTATACTAGTTTGGTGCCCTGACTGATAGAAATTGTGATTTGTTAAATTACGAGAAGTCTTAGTCACAAAGTCACTTGTTAATCCATGGTCAGGGACTCAGTTTTGAAAGGCCCAGTAGCGTGCTATGATCTGCTTTTCAGACAGTGGGTAGTGCTCTGCTGAAGAATGCAGAGCTTTTCTGCAGAGCCCTAAAAGTTAGCATTACACTCATATATTTGGCCTTGCTAATGAATCCACACAATGCACTTACTTTTCATGAAAACTTCCACTTAAGTGGATTTCCTTGTTCACCAAACCCAAGTGGCAGGGGATTTTTCACTGAAGAATGAACTTGGTGCATGAAAACTAGCAATCCTGTGAGTCACTGAACAACTAGTCAGAACAGAATCCATAATATTCTCTTGTGATAGCAGGAGAGTAGACATAAAACTGGCCAAAACTGTAAATACGCATCACTATTCTTCCAATTTAAAAAATTGTTTTAAAAAATATATTTTCTTTGGACTGACTCAGTGTAGTGGTTAAGTTTGCACACTCAACTTCAGTGGCCCAGGGTTCGTGGGTTCCGATCTCAGGCACGAACCTACATACCGCTCATCAAGCCATGCTGTGGCATCATCTCACATACAAAATAGAGGAAGATTGGCACAGATGTTGGCTCAGGGACAATCTTCCTCAAGCAAAAAGAGGAACATTAGCAGTGGATGTTAGCTCAAGGGCCAATCTTCCTGATCCCCCCAAAAAATTGTATTGTCTTTTTCACATACAGTAAAACTCATTCCTTTGGTTGGCAGAAGGCCCAATGTATTTACACTTTACAAGTAAATAACATTATGCCCTTGACTTCAAAACCAATAACACTTTATCTTAAAATGAGCTTAAATTTTAAGAATTAAGGAGGAAAGGGAATCAAAGGACAACTAAAACACAATGGAAGGAAAAGATTAAAATTGCTAAACTTCATTGTGCTTTTTATTATCACCATTAACCTTTAATTCAAGTTACTCAATCTTTATCACTGGTTAAAATGATTTGCTTTAACATCACAGAGATTCCACATGTAAATATCTAGAAACAAAGCTGTGGTGCTAACAACCCTATAAGTTTACTTTGTTTCCAGGAAAAGAACATTTCTTATGACAGCAGAAACCTGGCCGGGCTTCAGATACCAACTCTTCAGTTTTGACATAGCAGCCTTCACTTCCTTGTTCCTTAGGGTGTAGATAACTGGGTTTAAAATGGGAGTAAAGATGGTGTAGAACACAGCAAGGACTTTGTCAATTGAATAACTGCTGAAGGGCCACACATAGATGAAGATGCATGGTCCAAAGAATAGTGTGACCACTGTGATGTGAGCAGTCAATGTGGAGCGGGCCTTTGCCATGCTAGCAGACGAGCGATTCCTAACTGTGATAAGTATCACAGTGTAGGAGACAACCAAGAGGAGGAAGGAACTCATAGAAAGAAAGCCACTGTCTGCAACTATTAGGAGGCTGACAACATAAGTGTCTGTGCAGGCCAGCTTGGTCACTAGAGGCAGGTCACAGAAAAAACTGTCTACCTGATTTGGACCACAAAACGGCAAGTTAACAGTAAATGCCAACTGGCTAGTAGTATGAATAAATCCCACCAACCAGGAGATGAAGACAAGAATAATACATACACGGCGGCTCATGATTGTCATGTAGTGGAGTGGTTTGCATATTGCAACATAACGGTCATAAGCCATGGAAACAAGGAGCACCATTTCACTGCCAGTGAAAAGGTGAACAAAGAAAATCTGGGCCAGGCAGGCATCAAAAGAAATAGTCTTGCGCCCAACCAGGAGGTCTGAAATCATTTTAGGGGTGGCAAAAGAGGCAACACCTATATCTATAAAAGAGAGGTTGGCCAGTAGAAAGTACATAGGAGTATGAAGGCGGGAATCTGAGGTCACAGTGAGAATGATGAGAACGTTGCCCAGCAGTATTGTTAGGTAAAGGAGTGAAAATATGAAAAATAAGAAAGGCTGGAGCTCCTGAGAATTAGAGAGTCCCAGCAACACAAATTCGGTCACTCGAGAATGATTTGTTTCATTCATTGACTTTGGTAGTCACTTATCTTCAGTTACCTGAATAGAAAAGAAACAGATGTCAATTAATGAACTGAGCATGGTTTTGATTTCCCAATTCCATTAAGTTTTTAGGGATTCTAATTTCTACATATATTTAGGTGTCTAAGTTTTCATGCATCATTAAAAATTATATAGACAGCCAACAAAATTACTGAAGGGTGGAGGGGAGAGTTGCCAGGGTGTTCAACCAATTGATATATCCAATTACATGAGTTTAAGGAATGTAATCAATTAATTTACAAGTGAAACTGAATATCTGAAAAGCTTTTTTGACATTACAGAAATTCAGTTTAAGAATCTACAGAGACAAAATTTAAATCCTTTTTTCCACAGTAAATGATGTAAATTCTTTTGAATATCTAACACAGAGGAAGATAATTTCACAAACTTAATGTTGACACCAAAAGTTTGATTCAAAAGAGTGTGTACTGTATGAACCTTTTTAAATAATGTTCTAAAATAGGCAAAACTAATCTTTGGTGTTAAAAAAGCTCCAAGACTGTTTATCCTTTAAGGGGAATAAGGACAGTAAGGGGTCAGAAAGGAGCTCTGAAGTGCTGGTAGTTCTCTGTTTGTTGATGTGGTTGATAGTTGCATGGGAGCGTTCACTTTGTGAAAACTTGTCAAGATGTGCAATTCTGCTTTGTGCATTTTTGTGTGTATGTCACATATTTTAAAAATTAAAATAGGAGCGAAAGAGACAGCATCACATTGTGTGAGAGTGCTCATAGGAAGAATCCTTGCTTTAAGCGATTAGGTCTTACCTACTTCTCTAGCTAGTTACAAATTATATAAACTGAAATACAAAACCATAGCAAAGCTGAAAGGTCCAGAGTGTACTGGAACTCTTCCTAGAGCTGGATTCATCTTGTCATGGAATTCTATTACATGAAGGAATCTAGGGTATTTGTTTCTTTCAAGTATTCCTTGAAGATACTAAGCTTCTTTAAACTCAGCCATTGTTGTTAATAACCATGGACATATTATTGAATTATGATTGATACTTTACTTGATTTGATGGGGCTCTTAAAAATCATAGTCATATTGCACGAGTATTCAGACTAAGAAATTCAGACCATGAGAAAAATGTTTTTTTCTTTTCTACTCAGTTATTCTACAATCTATTTTATCAGAACTTTCTCCCTTTTATTTTTACTTTTATAAGCTAGCTAGAACTTAGAAAAGTTGTGTGGTGAATAAGAAAATAAATGGTAAAATGTAAAGAAGTATCTACTTTTGAGAATCTTTCTTTACAGATCTTGGGAGAGAGTGTCTTTTACTTTACTTTTATTTATCTTTTATTTCTAATCACCTGCCATTTTTGATGTTAATGTCTTCTTAGATCATAATTCAAATTGCCTGGTGTCTCCTTGAGTTTCACTGAGGAATTTATGCATAACAACAGGGCATGTGATGAATAATTTTAAGTCCCAGGAACCAAATTTAGGGACTCACCCCTACATATTAATTCTCCAATTCTTTAGAAAACCCACCAAAAATTAACTTACATATTATCACAGATTATATCAAAACTATGACTCCAAGATTTTCAGAAGAGGTTAGCAAGTAGAGTTTGAAGCCACAGCAGGATACAGGTAAAATTATACAGTGGGAAAAGTTTGTCTTTGAGGAGCCATCACATTCTCTTCAGCGAGTTTCTCCCCTCCTTATCATTTTTCAAGATACTTTTGTTACCAGGTTAACTCCAGACACCCATCCTGGCCTCTCTTTCCCTGGGGAACACCCTTACTCTTTGACCCCTTGACATAAATATTGCATCAAATCCCTATATAAAAGAAAGGAAATAATATCCCACTGAACCAACTAATATGGGTTCACATGTGCCCTAACAGAAAGAGTAAAGCCTGAAGCACAAGGAATGAGTCTGCCAGGGACAACTGGAGCTACAGCAGAATGGGGCAGCAGGAGGCATTTGCAGGCAGAGAAGACTTTCTGAAATTTTAGAAATAAAAAACCCAATCTAATTGTGTGAGAAAATCATCACAAGAATCATCCTCCCAATGAGTCTTCTGCAAAGCTGTAATTTTCCACTGTCATTGTTCTTGTGCCCAGAAAAAGAAAGGACCCTGTTTTCCAAGGAGGAAAACACTTGACAAATTGATTTAATCAAAGTGATGAGCAATAGAAACTCTAAATAAATATCCTCTAAATATAAATCCTTTACTTATAATGTAAATGCATTAATTTTTTGTTCATTTACTCTTTAAATAAGTAAATGGCTGCTTTTCCCAGGGCACTGTGCTATGCAGTAGAGACACAGTAGTTAGGTTTATAACTTGCCTTTCTGAGGATCACTTGCTAACATTCATAATCTCTTGTTTGTTTAGAGAAATTGATGAGCCTCATTTCCCTTTACCCCTTAGCACACTCCTTTTTAGATGAAACGGTCTGTCTTTTCACACCAAATAAAATTACTATACTGTAGAGAAAACAGAAAGCTATTAGAATAAAATATTTCTGTTAAAATCACAGTTGTGTCATTGGGCAGCTCTATGACACTGAATAGGTCATTGAGTCTTTCAGGGCTCATGATCCTCAAGCATTAAATACTGAGAATAATATTATACTCAAAGAGACGTTGAAAATTTTTCTTAAAAAATTATGTAGATGAGAAATCTTCAATCAATTGTAATGACTACATATATGTAAATGTTCTTAATAAAGCATTATTTCTAATCAGAATAAGTAATTATTCTCTGATAATTTTATATGCCCAAAGATGATGTGATCTGACATATAATATTTGAAGGAAAATTAATGCATGCATACAGGATTGTTCTAGGTGACCCTCAGGTCCCTGCTATTTGAACTTCTATCAAATAAATCTTTCCCCAGTACTTCTATCTCAGATATTATGATTAGTAGATGAAGCGAGAAAGTAAGAGTATAGAGACCAGAGATACGGGCACCAGAAAACTCTACCAGTTCAAAGATACATCTTTCACAAGCTTTCTAGCATCGCCACTCCCTTCACCCTCCTACCATAACCCAGATCAGAGATATGACACTCACTGTGAAGACAAATGCTGTAACGTGGTCTTCAGAAGAATACTGACAAAAATGTTGTCACTTTCCTAAGATAAAATGGAAAGAGTTTGGAAAAAATTTAGTTGTTGCTTCTACATCTCCTAAGAAAATAGACCTGGTTCTGAAGAGATGAATCATAAAGAAGTTTACTTTTAAATAAGAAGGAAATAGACTCAGGGTGTCCGTAGGCAAGATGGATTGTCTTCAAAGAGATGAGATAGGGCAGGATGCTGTATCCTAATGTAGGTCCTAGGTAGCTGAGGGAGCCCTTGAAACAGTCAAGAATCTAAGAGGTAAAGAATAGGTAAAAAGTAAGAAATGCCCAAAACAAAATCTTCTGTTTCACAATTTTGCAGAGAATTTAGCCTAACTATAGCCATATTGCTTCTGTTTTCAGTAGCAGTAAACTAAATGATCACAAAAAACTTTGAGACAGCCAGAAATTAAAACCAATCATATGTCACTAAGGATAACTGGATTATTTCCTAGTGTCCATTGCAGCTTCAAGTATTGAATATTTACCTACATATACTAGGAAAATGTTTCCTTGCAACTCTACCCTCACCAGACAGGTTCAGAAGTCTGGATGCAATTCTTCAGGGGTTTAAACATGTTCTCAAGGGGAAGCCTCAGCAACTTAACCTACAAGAATTTCATACAAGTTTTCTTTTAAAAATTAGCAAGAATATTTTTTAGGAAGTATTGCCACTTACAGTGATTGTTATATGATTTGGGGTCTGTAAAGACATTGAGGCATCAAGAATAATGTATCATTTTATTAAAACAATATTTAGCGAATATTTAGGCTTCTCTTTCCTTCATCTCACTTTCCCTTGATTCAAAGTGTAGAAGTTTTCCCTCACATCTCAGAGATGTGTGCTCTGTGATCCTGAAATAACTGAGTCGAACATTTCACGCAATAATAGATTTGTCATACTAGTGAGAAGATTCTGAAAGATAGTAATCATATGTAGAGCATTCTCTTTTTTTCACAAGTAAGAGATACATCCAGCAGGATTTTTGATTTTCCTATGTTAGTCATATTAATACTTTCTTGTCATGTATTAACCAAGATGATTCTAAATTATAAGCTTTAAAATAGCCTGAAGTCCAAATCGACGGATGATATCCAAAGACATCATGGACCACAACAGAGGTATTAGCTTGAGTTATAGAATATATCTATTCTAATGCTACCTCTCACTAAATAACTTTGCAATTTTAGGCAAATTACATACCGTTCAAGTTGTCCACTTCTCTTTTAAAAAAGGGAAAAATTGTCCCTCCTAAACTTTAATATTCTATAATTCTCTGGCTTTTAAAACATGACCCCCAAAAAGGAAGTTGGTTCAATGACAAAGGTAATTACATTATGATATATTGAAATAAAATTATATTCAATCAAAAGAGTAAACCTATTCTGGTTTTAGTGAAGGAATATGGCCATTAATCACTTCTCAGAGCTAGATATTTTGACAATAATTAATAGGCAAAATGGGCACAATATTTAAAGATTAATTGAAAATGTGGAGGATAATTGCCTCTCTGTGTTCTCTGTTCTGACTGAATTAGGAAGCTGAGGAAAAACAGCATTCTTCCTATCCCCAGCCTTTGGTGTCTGCACCTACCAGGAGAAATAATATTCTTCAGGATCCATCAGATGGGGCAAATATAGGGAACCCATGTCTTTTCAGGCTTCAGTCTTCACCATTCATTCTTTGAAGCATTGTTATCCTCAGCACATGGATATAAGAAAAGCTGTCACAATAGTTAGAAGCTAATTAGTGATTTGACATCACTAGATTGTAGTGACCAAGAGACCCAGAGGAGAGTTATGATAGCAGAAATCACCTTCATTAGGGCTAACTGAGAGAAAAGTTGTTTGCTCACAAGAATTACAGGAGATCACTTTGAGGATTTCACAAATGGACAAAGCAGCAGGACTAATGGAAATGTTTTGGGCTGTTGCAGAAAATGTAACATGGTAGAAAGAAAAGCAATTAGTAATTTTGTTGGCTAGTCCTATCTGCTTCAGGAGAGCTTTAGAAGAGGGCCACTGGGAATGTCAAAAATTAATGAGGAGCCATTTTGTGCCTTTGCATACTACACAGCCGTACAAACATGTTGGTATTTTAATAGTTCTAGAGGAGCCACATGCTTGGTTTCCAAGGCAAGGACTCTAGGGTAGGGCAGTGACAGCTGTTTTATAATAGAAACACTGCATCCTACAAAGTAGATTCTGTTGAAAGGACTTGAAGTAATTTTGCAAAAGTTTGAAGTTTTAGTTCAAATTTTTAGGCACAAATACTGTTGAGTGAAGCTCTGATTTGCTCCTCTTCTGAGGTTTTCCTACATTCAAGGACAGAATGTAAAAGGATAAAGAAAGAATTTTCTTCTTATTATCACATAGAATTTTGATGCTAGTATTGATACTAGAAATCAACTAGTTCAACATTCTAAATGTATAGATAGGATGAAAGAGCTCTTGAGGAATTAGTTGCTTGACTCAACTTGTACTGTTCAGTTTAGAGACACATTTTTTAATCCCTTGTCTAATGTCCTTCCCAGTCTACCATGATGCCTTGTCCACAGGTTGGAACATTTTGAATTTATGATTGGTGCCAAGCTGATTCTTCATCTCTTACCAGATATATGAGTTTAGAGCACTTTTTGGCCAATACTTTCTAGCACCCTTCCATGATATCTGTTCTTTCTATTAACTTTTTCATGTAGATAATCTCTAAAAATCTGTTATTTGGAATTTATTTCCTCCTTAAGATCTCCTGCTAGTGATTCAATACAGTCAAATGACTTTATATCTTTATTAGACACTGCCCTAAGTGTATAGCTCTAATTTTAAGATTACAATAAATATCTTATGACACCACTGCACCACAAATTGAGTACCACCAAAATTAATATATTTTCCCTAAATTTTCCTTTACAGTAAGTAGCAACTCTGCTAATATTATCATTATCATCCTCTGAAACATCCAGTTTCAAATTATCAATGATAGGTGAGGTTTACTTCTCTGATATCCCTGTATTTACTTCCCAAACCTATCTTAGTGAATGGGATCAGGCTGTCTATGAAGCTTTTTAAAATGCTATTTTCTCTAAACATGAATCATGAACATTTCCCCTTGTTGTTACATATAACTTGTAAACTTGTTTTTTCTAGTCGCCTTATGTTCCAATTTATAAACATAATCAAATAATTATTCCCACATTGTAGAAAATGTATTTTTTCTTAATTGAGAATATGCATTTTTAAAAGTAATTTGTATAAAAATCATCTTTAAATTTCTAATTGCTGTCTGAGGATAAGTTCTGGAATGTAAAGTTACCAGAATCAAGAATTTGAGATTTGGGCCGGCCCAGTGGCACAGGAGTTAAGTGCACACGTTCCGCTTTGGTGGCCCAGGGTTCACCTGTTCAGATCTCAGGTGCGGACATGGAACCACTTGGCAAGCCATACTATGGGAGGTGTCCCACATAGAAAGTAGAGGGAGATGGGCACAATGTTAGCTCAGGGCCAGTCTTCCTCAGCAAAAAGAGGAGGATTGGCAGCAGTTAGCCCAGGGCTAATCTTCCTCAAAAAAAAAAAACAAAAAAGAATTTAAACGTTTATGAGTCTCTGGATTCATAACACAAAACCCCAGACTCTAGTACCATCCATCACCACAAAAGTTTCCTTTGTAATTGACCACTTGCCCATCCACAAACCTCTAGCAATGACTATTGTGTTTTCTGTGTTTACGGATTTGCCTTTTCCAGAACATTATATGTTCAGTGTATACAGTGTATACAACATGTACCTTTTCAATTGCCTTCTTTCATTTAGCAATATGCATTTAAGATCTATGTTCTTGCGCAGGTTAATAGCTCATTCATTTTTTTATCATAGTATATGTTATTCTATTATATATTGTAGACCTTAAACAAATAGCCAGTTATTTCTTCAGCAAAAATTGCTTTTATTCAAGATCAACAAAGAATTGTAATTTGGGGTCTGCAAGCACGGCAATCCACTTGAAAGTCCCCAGCAGCAAGGGGAGGAGAAAGTCTTTTATACGGGGAAAGAGGAAGTTGCGAGGGCTGTTGTAGACAAAAAGTTCTGGAGGAAATTGGGAGTTCAAAACGTAGTGGCTTTTCATTGGCTGAATTGTGACAATCTCTCTTTGGCTGAGCTTCTTGCTGGTCAAAAACAGGAAGTCTTTCTTCTTCCTGTTGGACTCTTATCCAACAGGGGTGAGAGCTCCTCATTCTGGCCTCCTGATTCCATTTTAAATGAGGTTTGTGCTTTTTACTTTTTGCAGTATGAACCTCAGCTCATTTTTCCGTTTATCTATTGAAAGACATCCCAGTTGCTTCCTTTTTTCTTTTTTTGGTGATAATGAATAAAGCTTCCATGAACATTCATGTGCAGGTTTTTGCGTGTATGTAATTTTTCAAATTAGTTTGGAAATCTAATTTGATAAGAAGAAACGTTTGGCTGCATGTGTTTTAAAGCTCAGAAATTAGGTGCAAACAAGACTAGGGTTGTTATATTTTCTTGACGGTTAAGCTCTTTACCATTATGATAGCTCTGTCTTTATCCTTGGCAACATTCCTTGCTCTGAAGTCTTCAGAGACAGATATTGATATGCCTATTTCAGTTCCCTTATAATTACTCTTTACGTTGTATATCTTTTTTCCATCCTTTTACTTTTAAGCAATCTGTGTCTTTATATTTAAAGTGGCTTCCTTGTGGACAGTGAATAATTGGGTCTTGCTTGTGTTTCATTCTGGAAATATCGGCCTTTTAGTGGAGTCCTTAGATCATTTACATACCATGTATTTATTTAAATGGCTCTATATCTACCATCTTGCTAATTTTTTATATTTATTTTACCTATATTTTCTCCTTTTCCCACTTTTCCTGACCTCTATTGGATTGTTTTGGTTTTTAGTTTCTCATTTCATTTCCATTATTAGGTGTATTTAATGTTTAATTGCTCTATAACATTTATTTTCCACTTTATTAAACTATATTGTAACATTTTACCATCAAACATACTTCTTTTTTACATTTAATGTTTTTATTCAAAATATTTATTAAATGTTATGTTACTTTTGAGATAGCAATTACAATAAATTTTCCTAATCGAATTTACTTTGACATGCTTTAAATTTTTGTTAGATGTGGTTCTTTAATCTGTTTTTTTAAAGAAAAGATTTTATTGAGTTATGATTGACATGCAAAAGCTGTACATATTTAGTTTATATAGCTTGATGTGTTTGAAGATAATTATACAGTCATGAAACTGTCACCATAATTCATGCCATAAACATATCCATTACCTCCAAAAGTTTCTTCCTGCCCTCTTGATTATTATTTTTTTGTGATATCACTTTACATAAGATCTATTCTCTTAGAAAAATTTTAAGCATGCAGCACAGTATTGTTAGCTATAGGCGTTATACTGTACAATAGATCTCTAGGACTTATCTTGTATAACTGAAATGCTAGTTTTTTTATTCTTGTTTCACTATTTTTTAGCTTTATTGAAGTATAATTTATAATTATTTTAAGTTGTGCAATGTGATGATTTTATAGACATAGATATAGATATTATAAAATGATTGCCACAATAAAGTTAGTTAACATCCATCACCTCACAAAGTTACTATTTTTTGTGTCAATGGTGAGAAAATTTGAGATTTGCTCTCTAAGTAAATTTCATGTGTACAATGCAGTATTGTTAACTACAGTCAACAGGACGTACATTAGAACTCCAGAATTTATTGATCTTATAACTGAAACTTTGTAACCTTAGACTAGACTAATACTTCCCTGTTGCCTACCCCCTTCCCTAGTACCTGACAAACCACCATTCTATTCCCTGCTTGTGTGATTTTTCCTATTCTAGATTCCTCATATAAGTGGTATCATATAGCATATGTCCTTCTGTGTCTGGCTTATTTCAAGTAACATAATGTCCTCTAGGTTTATACATGTTGTTGCAAATGGCAGGATTTCCTTCTTTTTTAAGGCTGAACATTATTCCATTGTATGTGTGTGCACACTTTCTTTATACATTCATTCATTGATGGACATTTAGGTTCATGTCTTGGCTATTGGGCATAAAGCTGCAATGAACATGGGAGTGTAGATATGTCTTTAAGACTCTGATTTCATCTTGTTCTCTCAAACTCACAGAAATTGCTGGGCTTTGCATGTATTTCTCTTCCGTGGTGTGTTGCCTGGAAAATATCTTTAGGTGGAAGGTTAGGATAACATAGGGCCCCGATGTATTTGCTTTACTCTCACAGGAATCACATTCCTGCCTTGCCTAGAAATTGTTATTTCATATATTCTGTTCGTTTTTTGTTTATTTCAGGTAGGAAATTAGATCTGATAGTGGTAATCTAATTATATTTTACATAAATTTAAGAATTAGAAAAAATATTTTAATTTCTTCAAGTTTGCCCTTTTCAGTATTCTTTAGGGTTTTTTTTTTTATACAACTGAGTTCCCATCTAGTATTTCTTCCTTCATTTAAGGGCTTCTGTTAACTTTCTGTTTTTGTTTTTTTTTTTTTTTGTGAGGAAAATTAGCCCTGAGTTAACATCTGCCACTAATCCTCCTCTTTTTGCTGAGGAAAACTGGCCCTGAGCTAACATCCGTGCCCGTCTTCCTCTACTTTATATGTGGGATGCCTGCGACAAGCATGGCTTGACAAGCGGCATGTAGGTCTGCACCTGAGATCTGAACGGGCAAACCCCAGGCCACCGAAGCACAACGTGCAAACTTAACGACTGCATCACCAGGCTGACCCCCAATCTTCTGGTTTTTTAGTGGATGTCTACCAACCGTGAATTTTCTCAGCTTACGTTTATCTTAAAAAAGTCTTCATTTCACTGTAACTTTTGAAGGATGTTTTTCCTACATCAATGATCACATTGAAAGTTTGTTGTTTCCTTTTAAGCCTTTAACAATTCTATTCTTTTGTCTACTGATAAAAAGTCTTCGGTTTTTTTACCCCAGTTCCTCTGTTTATGATCTTTATCTATGGCTGCGGTAAGATGTTTTTATGACAAATTTTCAGTATTAATTGTGGTGTCTTGTGATTTTCTATTAATTTACTTCGCTTGGGGTTTGTAGAGCTTCTTGACTATTTTAATATTTTTCATCAAATGTGGAAAATTTTGGTCACTATTTCTTAACATATATTTTTTGTACACCTTCTTTTTCTCCTTTCCTTCTGGGACTCCAATTACATATGTGTTAGACCAACTGATATTATCCTACATATCATTGTGACTCTAGTCAGCTTTCCATTTTGTATTTTTGTCTTGGTACTTCTGATTAGAGATTTTTCTCTTGCTATGCCTTCTAGTTTACTGATCATTTCTTTTATAGGGTCTAATCTGCACTAATATTGCACAAATAATCTCCACTAATATTCTGTCTAATGTTATATTTTTAGTCACTAGAAATTCCATTTTTTTGTTTTAAATAAATTCCATTTCTGTCTTTGTTATGTTAGTATTTTTCTTTATATCTTTGAGCATATTTTTACTCGTTCTTTTAAAGTTATTTTCTTTTAATCCCATTATCTAGGTAATTTCTGAGTCTATTTATATGAATTTAATTTCTTCTGGTTATAATTCATATTTTTGTTCTTCTTAATATATCTAGTAATCTTTGATTGAATGATAGACACTATAAATTTTGCATTTCTGACAGCAGGATTTTTTCTTTCTTTCTTTACAAGTAGTGGTCCATGTTCAGTCAGTGAGTGAAGTTACTTGTGGATAAGGTTCATTATTTCAAGATTTGTTTTTAAATAATTTAGTATTTTTTGCTAACCACTCAGTTGACCTCCAAAATTCTTCTGAATTAGATATGCTGTGAATCCAACATCTTTCTACTCGATGATCACATTTTTTAGAATTTTTGCTAACCTTGTTTTTGCCTTCCGGACTACATTTCAGATCAGTAGAGTAGATAGCAGTGTTATTTCTAGGTACTATTATATGCTTTGTGCTTGATATTGAAGTTTTCATGCACAGACATTTTTTTCTAGTTCTAGTTTAGGAAAGTTTTTTTCAACAATGTTTGTTGATTATTATAAAATACTTGCTTGCATATATTAGATAATTGTATGTTTATTTTCATTTATTCTGTGAAAACAGTGAAATATATTGAATGATTGTCAAAAGTTAAGCCAACATTGCATTTCTGGGTTATCTTAAATAAATCATTATTTTTTTCTCCTGTTTTTATGTATTCCTGGATTCATATTGCAGTTTTTTTAAAGGAATTTTGTATTTTTGTTTTCAAGTGAGATTGGCAGAAAAGTCTCCTTTATTATATGATGCTTTTCAAATTTTGGAATCGAGGTTATTCTGTTCTTGTTAAGTAAATGCAAGAACATTCTCCCAGAAAATGGAAGAAATATTAGCATTTACTAGAGGCCTTGATGTCCAACATACATACACATTTACTTTCATGCTTCAGAATTAGAAGATACATCACTCAAGTTAGAAGACTCATAGAAATATAATGATTGGGCCATGAATAAAGACATATTTTCATAAATACACCAAATTGTTTTCTGGAAATTTTTCAGTAGTATTTGACTAAATAAAACTTCCACATCTCCAAATTTTCAGTCCTAGTTAGTATTACTTTTTTGTTTTATTCTTTGTCATACTAATAGGGGACACAAGACTTCTCTCTTGTTTTAATTTACATTTTTATGACTTGTTATATTGAATTTTTTTTCTATTTCTGTTTACCAGTTATAGATATTTTCTTTAAATTTGCTGTTTATGATCTTTGACCCATAAACCTTTAAAAATAATAAAATAAGGTTGTCATTTGAGAGTTAAGTTTTATAAGCATACATAATGGATAGGAGAACATATGCCAACTCTCAATTAAAATGATTCCTGGGCCAGGGAGTCTTGACTTTAAACTGATGAGAGGTATTAACACACCTTGAAAAAGATTGTATGCAGCCCTGAGTGTATGGATAAATAACAGAGTGAGTCACTGCGACAAATTATAATAGGGTCTATCCCAAAATTGTTCATGTGGGTGTTTCCCTGTCAGGCAATAAAACTCTGAGGATCTCAGATATGTCAATCAAGTAACCAAAACTTTAAATTTTAATATAGATTCAACGAAACCACTTCCTAATAATTTGGCTTCTATTTTAATCATAGTGCCATGACTATTTGATTTGTTTGACAATTATATTTTCAATGTAGTTTGAAAAATTTCTCCAAGTTTCTTGCAATTATTGACAAATTGAGATCTCGGGGTCTGTAAGTCTGTGGGCCAAACTTGAAGCGGGGAAATACATTTAGTTAATTTCAATTATGAGGTCTTTCTGGTGGCTAGTCAGCTAAATGTCCTCTCCTGGGGATACCAGTCTGCAACTCTTATCTAGACCATTAAGCCATTTTTGATTCAAAACCTCTATGATTCTCTGCTTCCCAATTCAGTCATTTCCTTGTGGCAAGAGACATTTCTTTTTCTCCTTTATTGTTCCACAATATCTGACATAAATTAAGTAAATAAATTGCTGAAATACATTGGGCTGCTCTGAATTGAACAAAACTGATGATTACCACATTGAGATTATTAACTCAACATATGTATGTTATGATATTTATTATATTTTTGCTTGCCCTTATTACCTAATTGCTAGTAAACTTTTTTATAGCTGTCTTTATTGCTCTGAAAGCTCTTATTGAACATGAGACTATGACTTTTGCCCTTTTATAATATCTGTCAGTGGTGATTTTAATAATAACGATGCAGCCTGTTTTGAATCGATGTCAGTTTGTTAAAGTAACATCCAGTGAAGCAACCTCCCACATGAACAACTAAATATGAAAACAAGATAAGATTGCTACAGAGTACAATGACTAACATAGAATCATAAGACTTAAATATGGGCAATCTAGAGGCCAGCCCCATGGCTGAATGGTTAAAGTTCCTTGCACTCCGTGTCGGTTGCCCGGGTTCATGGCTTTGGAACCCGGCTACAGACCTACTCCACTCATCAGCCATGTATGGAGGCATCCCACATACAAAGTAGAAGATTAAAGTAAATGTTAGCTCAGGGCTAATCTTCTTCAAGCAAAAAAAAAAAAAAACAATAGAAAAAAGAGGAGGATTTGCAGCAAATGTTAGCTCAGGGCAAATCTTCCTCACACACACAAAAAATCCATATGGACAATCTTAACTGACTTCCTACTCCATCTCTCCAAATGTTTCATTTGTATGAAACAACAGTAGAACTTTCCTGGAAATCAATGCTTGGGGTATTATATCATCCTTATGGCATTTACTGCACGTGCTTACAAGCTAAACTTTTGGTACATCAACAAACATGGTAAGAGATAGAACAATAATTACCTTAGGGACTTGCAGTCTATTCAAAGTAATAAAAACAAGAACACAATTAAATCTTCAGTTCAAAGAACACAAGTTTAAATTGAAATCCTGAACACACAGGATAAACTTCTTCTGGCAAGAACTCAGAGATGCAGTGATGACAATGACAGACCTGTGACTGATAAGGGACTGAATCAATTGTGTTCACCTTCCTACCTTCCTTCTCCTATTTGTTTCATGATTTGGTAGAATGCTTCTGAGATTTCACTTGCAGTTTGAGAAAAATAAGTATGGAGTGTATTTTCCAATTACAAATATCTGTGCTTTCTGTGACTAATTTCAAATTTAAACATTCAAATAAAATTAATTGAACAAAACCAGTTACTATTCACAGATTCTACATAATTTTCAACTGATGGTAGGTTTATTATCAGTGATGTAAACAGCATCTGTATGTAAATGCTATGACATTTCTCCCAGAGGGTGGAAGAATATTCTCGTAATTTGAATTATGGACTTGGTGACATTTTTTGATGTGTTATTTGTTTCAAAGTCACAGTAGCAAAACTCAGTCCAATAATTGATACTACAGAATTCAGATATTCAAAATTTAGCATAAATAATGAGTATAATAAAAATAGATTTTATAAACACAAATGCCTTGTTTGTAAATGTGGAATTTTTGCAGCCAATTTATGGAAATCAACTTATTATTTGAAATAATTATGAATAATAACTAATAAAAGTAGAAGGTTCTTCATACAGCCTGTCATGTCTGAGCAGATTTTCTTTTTAACTCAAAGAATGCTAAGTTGATTTCTACACTACCCCAATCAAATTAGATGTGTTAGCTAATCTGCTTTAATATGGAGCAAATTTTAAAATTCTACAAGATTTTTTTTAACAATACCTATATAAGAGGAAAAACTACTTAGGAATTTTAATACACATAGTTGTTGTTTCAGGGATAATGAGGGGAACCACAGATTGCTGGAACTGGTATCACAATATGAGATTCTGCACTGTGTTTACCAACTCTAGATCATCAAATTCAGGTCTTCTAATAGTGAAAGACCAGTTGTGATAAAAACACACTAATAACAATCATATATCTGCATTACAAAGAACAAGAAGTAATCATTTATGTTACTTCCCCACCTTGTCTAAAACACCTGCTTGGAAACTGTGTGTCGGTTCCTCAGCTTCCTCATGGCTTCCTTTACATCTTTATTCCTCAGTGTGTAAATTATGGGATTAAGAAGAGGAGTGAAGACGGTAAAACACACAGAGATAAATTTATCAATTGGGAAGCTTTCAAAGGGCCAGATATAGATGAAGATTATTGGGCCAAAGAAAAGAACCACAACAGTGACATGAGCAGATAGGGTAGAAAGTGCCTTGGACGTCCCACCAGAGGTTTGGTGATGGACAGTAGCAAGCATAATAGTGTAAGAAATGAGCAAAAGGAGAAAGCAGATAAGTGAAAGCAGGCCACTGTTGGTGAGCACCAGGATCTCTAAAACATATGTGTCTAAGCAGGCAAGCTTGATCACGAGGGGCAGATCACAAAAGAAATTGTCAACATTGTTGGGTCCACAGAAAGGAAGATTGACTGTGAACACCAGGTGGCTGGCTGAGTGCAGGATGCCAATGGTCCAGGAGACCCCCACCAGAACAGTGCACACTCTTCGGCTCATGATGCTCATGTAGTGCAGAGGTTTGCATATAGCAATGTATCTATCATAGGCCATGGCAACAAGAAGCACCATCTCACTACCCCCAAAAACATGCAAGAAAAAGATTTGTGACATGCATCCCTGAAAGGTGATGGTCTTGTGTTCATTGAGGAAGTCTGCAATCATCTTGGGAGTGGCAAATGTAGCCTGACACATGTCAATGAAGGAGAGATTGATAAGGAGAAAGTACATCGGAGAATGCAAGTGAGAGTCTGTAATTACCAGGAGTATGATAAGGATGTTTCCCAACATTGCAGCTCCATAAGACACAGAGAAGATAAAGAAAAGGAAGAGCTGTAGTTCTCTAGAGCTAGAGAGACCCAATAAAATGAATTCAGTAACCACTGACTTATTGCTCCATCCATTAGCTGAATCTGGGTTCCTGAAGTTATCTAGAGGGGTGAAAAATAATTTAAGATAAGGAATAGGCCTTCACCATTTTGCAAATCAAATAGATCCTTTTTTTTTTAGTGTCATTTTCTTTACTATATTTTGAGCTTTAACTCCATGTTATCATTTTACAGTTAGAACACTTAAAGATATTACATCTCCAGAAATATCCTTATAATACGGGATATTTAAAAGTCTAATTCCTTCTAATCTGATATTTACATCACACAAAACTATCTCACACTAGATACTAATTAAGAAACTTTATTGATCTGTGAAAGAGCAATTATGGACCATCATGAGCTGATATAAAATGAACTATCTTTAATCTTACAGTGACTGCATTGGTCAGTATCAAGTACTCTGTAGCCCTCTATTCAGTAAAACTGGGTCTTATAACACAGTTATTTCATTTGGCAAATTATAATTATTTGGTACTGTTATTTTTTTTTCCATTTTAAGTGTACAGTTTAATGAGTTTTGGCAAATGTCTACACTCATATAGCCAACACAACAATCAAGATATAGAACATTTCCATCATCAAAAAAGAATCGTACAAAAATATTTATAACAGCTTTGTCATAGTAGCCCCAAACTGGACCCCAAATATCCATCAGTAGGTGAGTAGATTAAAAAAAGTTTCCTTGTGCCATTTTCTAGCCAATCTGTCCTCCCACCCCAGACTCTAAACCTCAGACAACCACTATCTGCTTTCTGTCAAAATAAATCAGATTTTTAATAGAATTTCATACAAATAGAATCATTTAATGTGTACTCTTTTGTATCTGGCTTATTTTGTTCAGCATAATGTTTTTGAGATTCATTTATGTTATTGCATGTAGTTTGTTCCTTTTTATTGCTGCGTAGTATTCCAGTATATAGATATATCCAAATATGGATTGTTTATCTATTCATCTACTGGTAGACACTTGGGATCCAGTTTAGGGCTACTCTGAGTAAAACAGCTATAAACACTCTTTTTTTTTAATTTTTATTTTTTTCCACTGTACATCATATTTCCAATTCTGTATACATTACATCATGTTCAACACCCGAACACTAAATATAGTGCATCCTCTCACATGTGACCCTAATCACCCCTTTTGTCCTCCCCCCTCCCCACTTCCCCAATGGTAAACACCATTCCAATCTCCAATGCTATGTGTGTTTTTTTTTTTGTCGTTTTTATCTTCTACTTATGAGTGAGATCATATGGTATCAAATAGATCCTTAAGTTGCAATACCTATAAAAATAATACAGTGAGGCTATAAGATACTGATTGTTATTAGAAATTGATATTTTCCTTGTAATTACTTACATAGTTACATAAACTGTTCTTTACTTTGGCATTTATGGATTGGCATGATAGATAGTGAGAGAGAGAGAGAGATAATTAGGTAGGTAGATTTATCTAACTAACAGGTAAATCAATATGGAAGGGAGGAAGAAGTTGAGAGTTTAATACTGTATTGTAACATGTTTGTGTAGAAGTGTTCAAGATCTCAATAGTACTTTGAAAGTCATATGTACTGTACTTACGCATTCAGATTACAAATAGCAGAAAATGAGCCTGGTGCCTGTTACAGAATCTTGAAGGGAGAAGAAATATAGGCCAAGCATAAAAAGATAGAAATCAGCCTCGTTATTCTGACAAATGACATCAGAAAAAGGAGTAAGATGTGGCCATGTATTTGAGATAATCTGTAGTAATAAGAAGAGAGAGAAATTAAGTTGTACCAAGTTAAACTGTGTGAACAACAGATCACATTCACTTTTCTATAGTAAAGCCAGTTTCACAGCAGTGAGTTACACGATGTAGTGGTGGAAGAATTATTTTCTAGAACCTCAGAAGCATCCGCTCTTTTTAGTCAAAATGATTCTTTTAGTATCACAGTTGCACTCTACTGTTCTCACCATGTTTTAACTTTTATACTGTTGAATTTGAGACTATTTAATCTCACCAGCTATCTGCTCTTCAAAGATGGGACTGAATGTGATTTCAATTAGCGTGATATATTTTGTAATTAAATTTATATTTGTACTACTTATCTTTGCTGATGATTTTATAATCCCTCTGTCTCTAATAAGGTTAACATCACAATAACAGAAGAGTTTTTCCAAAGCCCATTGAATAGCATATTTGACGTAATTTATTTTTTTAATAAATAATATGGATTGCTTGCTCTGCACCATGAACTTTTATGGACTCTGCAGACTAAGCAATGAAAAAAATAGGAAAAAATGTCCCACCTTCACGTATCTTACGTTCTAAGTAGGTGGTAGAGTTAGCAAAGGCAATTAAAAATACAAAAAATAACATATATGTCACCCAGTTATAATTGCTATGGAGAAAATAAAGCAGTGCAAAGGGAAACGGACTAACCAGGTGATCAGAAAATGTCTTAAAACATATTAAAACTTATTTTAAGACTGAATTTATTATCTTAAAATATATTACAGTCACAAAACATATTAAAAATGTTCCTCTTTTTCTAGACTGAAATATGGATATAAAATTACTTTCCAAATTCTTTATTTCCGTACATATCTTTCTATATACAGAATTTGAAAAGCAATTTTACATATTTTCGTGTAAATGCATGCTGCTAATTTTATCATTCAAAATAAAGTTTAAATGATCTGTGATTTCCAGGAAAACCCTTTGAAATGAAGCTCATGGCAAGATCTCAGAAGCTGGAAGAGCTCCCTGTGTGTCTGTAGTCACATTTGATGACAGTTGAGATATATTATTTATTATTTATTCATGACAAGACTTTTGCATTTGATATCATTTAAAAATATAAAAATTGCTAATTACTTTTTTTGCATTACTTCAAAGAATCTTATGCTTTTTAAAACATCTTCCTATACCATAGCTATGCATATATAAGGCCTGACAAGAATTTGCATGGTGATAAATGTATTAAACCAAAGTTTTCTGACCTTAAACCATTCCACTTTGTCTACATTTTTTTTTAATTGGCTTAATTTCATTCTACAACTATGGGCAGAATTTTTCTAAAACCATCTTAAAAATATTTTTTTTCAAATTAAGATGTAATTATAATCCTTATTCACAGTTGTGTGAACAGCAAGTCTTCATAGAAAGGCAAAGGATAAAAGTTTCCACAAGATGCCATCATATAAGGAGCACACCATTTGAAATCAGATCTGGTTTTCATTCTTGGCTTCCTTACTTACTCTGTGATAATGTTTGTTCTTTTATTCCAATTTATTGAGCATATGCTATGATTATATGCCCAGCATTCTGTAGGTCTGGGGAAATAATGATGATTAAAACAGGTAACATTCATGTCCTCATGCAATTCATCACAACTCTATGAAGTTTTAATTCTTCATTTGTTGTAATATACATTTGAAAGAGCTGTGTAAACTATAAAGTGCTAAATAAATATCATTTGTGTTAACATATGATTATAATTAAAAATTATTTAATAGAGTTTTACCTCCATTCAGGCAAAGCCAATCTGAATGGAAAAATACACACTTCTAAACAAATTAACAATCTACTAAACTTTAAAGGAACAAAAATAAAATTAAAATTAAATATTAAAAGGAAATAATATTTTTTCTATAATAAGCCTATATTCTGTTGAAACAATGAAATGGAAATCTGACAAAAAAGAAAGTAGATAATGAAAAGAAGCAAGATAAGCTTCTTTACAGTTCCCTCTGTATTCACCTGTAGTTACTTTCAGTGTTTGGAGTTCTTTAGCTCTAATCTTAAAAAAGAAAAAAATAGTAGGGCAAACCAGAGCTAGAATTATGTTCCCAATGGTTATCACTGTGAAAGACAGGAGAGCATTCTTTGATCTTTCACTATTAAATCTACTTCAAATTTAGAATACAGAGTTAAATAATGCCCTGTCTTGGACTTCAGAGTATCCTGGGGATTGTCTTTGTTTGGTCACTGACTTTGGAAAGCAAGCAATTGCAGGGCTCTATCTAAGATAAAGATAAACTGAATGTGAAACCAGCCTTCCATTTAAAAGGAAATTTGAGATTCATGTGTGGTACTTTCTGGACTCAGAAATTGATTTTTGTGAGCTAGGAGGATCAACTAAAAGCATTCCAGTCAAGTAGAAGGAAAGAAGTGAAGTTTACGAGGCAAGAGATCAAATTGCCAAAGCTTCTCCTTTGGGTCAAACTCTAGGTTGCTCAGCTCAGATCCACAAACATAATAATTTAAAGGTGTTTGTGATAGTAGTGGAGATGTGATTGAGACATGAAAAGAATCAATCAAAGACATGGAAGAGTAAGAAGATAGCTTGGCAAGGAACATAACCATATTTATATGAGATAATTGGCTTCTTGTCCTTGTGTACATAACTAATCAAACTGAATAAAAGCTTTTGGATGTGATAGAATTAATTTAATTGCCTTGCATTGATATGTGACAAATAATTACATAAACATATTTGTAACTCTGATGTAAGAGAGTGCAAAAGAATAGAGGTCAGAAAATGTCCTCAATTAAAAGCTTGAATTACACCATTCTATACTTGTAAAATGTTGAGAGGAAAGAGCCTCTGCTAATCATAATTATAACAGCCAGTATTTTTTCAGCCAACTTCATACAAATCATTGTACTAAATACTTCATCTGTTGACTCATTTATTGTTACAACAATGCTACAAAGGGAGTACTATTACTATCCTAACTTTATGGTAGAAAAAGCTAAATCTTAGCAGTAAAGTTCGTGTCACAAAGGCACACTGCAGGTCAACAGGGTTTTGTATATTCAAAAAACACATATTTACTAACTACATATTGCTTAATTAAAGACTTGACCACTGACAACCTATATCTGAGGAAGTCTATCTGGTCATTAAAATGACAATTTTGCCCCATTCTATTCTATACGGTCATCTCTGTTCTTTCAGAAGTATATATCAATATGATCACTTTCCCTTGCTTTCTCCATCCATAATCTCTGGTAGCAGTGACATTTAGAAATAGTTTGATATTTTGTTTCAGATTTTGGATTCTCATAAACAAACTGCAGCTTCTTGTGCTCTAGAACCCAAGTCGTCTTAATTCTAGTAATTAAGCCCAGAATTCTAGTACTTTAAGGCCAGAATCCTTTAAGTCTCCGAATGATAACATCTATATTTAATTTTTTGCTTGATGTGATTAAATTCCACATACCAGTTTTGAGAGAAATCCCAGTGGAGCAGTAAGAAGTTGAAGAAAAAAAACCTCTAAAATACACTTTAAATACATTTAAAAATAAATACATATTGTTTTAAAAAAGAGTGAGTCACAAGATCCCATAAAACAAATATTTAAACATCAAACCACATGCCCCAAAATCTCAAATAACCAATCCTATGGGTTGCAATAGCCAATCAAAGAACTTCCTTTGTGAAGTGAGGTCATCCTGCTGAGGGAGTTACTTAACAAAATTTTGGTTGCCTTTCCAAAATACAAGATGGTAAGATCTTTTAAATCATTTGCCTATAATTGCAAGTGAGGCATATATCACAAGGGAGGAATGTAGGCCCAGAAGCTTGCAACAGCTACATTTACTTTCATTTAATAATTTGTCTCCATACATGCCTTCTTTTCCATTGTTTAAAGTGCCTATGCCCATAAACACCAGCCCATACGCTCAGAGCCTGAAGGAAATCATATCAGAAGAAACTTAAATCTGGCAGTGGGCCTAAAAGAATCAGAATTTTGTTTTCTCTTATCCACATTACCCCTTCCTTTTCATGAAAATATTATGATAAAGTTTTTCAAAGCCCATACCACGTAATATGCCACCAAAAAAATGCAATATTTTAGTTGTCAGTGCTCAGTGCCTGATCATATATTAGAATCAGGAAGAAAGCTTAGTCGGCCAGGAGTGGATAAAACTGCTTAGATATACACATAGCTTGCTTTTGGTTGTTGTGAAAAGATATCTCAGAGCAGTAGCAGGACTAAGAAGGTCTACAGAGAAAAGCAGGCGACAGAGAGAAAATAGTTAATGTTGAGACACAGAGTGAGTGCCCAGGACATTTGGTGAGCCTGATCTAAGAGGCCAGGCTTCTCTGAGTTCTCTTCTGAGAGACCAAGTTCCTTCTTTACATCTTCCCTTTAATATTTCACAGACATTTCAATTCTTCCTTTTCTAAACATATTCCTCCTTTACTCTGTCATCCCAGCTAATGGCATTTCTACTGAACCTGTTGTTTCAGCCAGAAACTTAGCTCCTTACTTTCTTCACTCCCTTTCCAAATCCTGCTTTGCCTTCCTCCAAAATAGTCCCAATTTATCAAATTATTTCCATTTTAACTCTCCTGTCTAAACTTTCATTATCTTTCTCCTGAAGTGTTTCAAAGCTTTCCAATGGTCTCCACCTTGTACCATTGAGTTTTTCCAAGCTATTCCTACAGAGTGATCTTTAAAAATAAAATAAAAGGGCTGGCCCAGTGGCACAGTGGTTAAGTTCACGCGTTCCGCTTCAGTGGCCAGGGATTTGCTGGTTTGGATCCCAGGTGCAGACCTACGCACTGCTCATCAAGCCATGCTGTGGCAGGCGTCCCACATATAAAATAGAGGAAGATGGGCATGAATGTTAGCTCAGGGTCTGTCTTCCTCAGCAAAAAAAGAGGAGCATTGGCGGCAGATGTTAGCTCAGGGCTAATCTTCCTCAGGAAAAAAAAAAAAAAACTAAAAAATACTTTAAAAATAAAATAAAAGCACAATAAATCAAACCACTTTAAAATGGTGAATATGTTCCATTGCTCTAGAAATAAAATCTAATCACGTTACTGAGTCTTTGTCATTTTACATATTAACCTTCATTTGATCTCTTCTCACTCTTTGCTCAGTGACTAAACTCCTGCTTTCATTTTCTGGAACACACTGCCCCTTTCCACTTCAGGAAGTTTTGCTTTCTCTTTCCTCTATCTGTGTATTTTTTCTCTGGTTCTTCACATGCTATATCCTTCTCATTTATCAGGTTTTGGATGAAAGATCATTACACACAGCAGCTTTTTATGAGCACCCTACCCTTTCTCGTCGCTCCTAATTTTTTTTTCATCCCCTGACGTTATTTGGTCCCTTCATAAGACTCACTGCAATTTTAATTTTTTATTTACTTGTTTGTGTACATATGGGTGCTTCTTTCTTCTTTCCTTCTCTCCACCTCAAGAATGTAGGCTCCATGTGTACAAGAATTGAGTCTCTTGGGATCACTATTGTATCCTCAGTACCTGGTACAGAACCCAGCAAATGGTAGGTACTCAAATATTAGTATCCATTCAGTGGATAATTGACTGCATAAGTGACCATGAGGTGGTTATATTTTGTTTTTAAGAAATATTATAAAGCTTTGTCTTTTTTGAGAATATCATGTAAATGGGATCTATACAATATGTTTTCACTTTATACTGTCTTTTTTTACCCAACATAATTTTGAAATTCATCTCAAGTTGCATAAATCAATAGTTGGTTCCTTTCTATTTCTGAGTAGAATTCTATACCAACTGTGGACTTAGCCATGTGTGTTGTTGTGTCCAATTGGATAATAGCACAAAGTGTTTTGCATTGGAGATGCCCTTTCTTGTCACTATTGAAATCCTGAGGCCACCACGTGAATCAGCCTAGCTAATCTGCTGGGGATAAGAAGCAATAGTGTGCTGGCAAATATTAAATAACTGGTTCTGGGTTGCGGTAGGGAGGCCCAGGGAAGGCCTTCACTTGTAGTGTTTCCCAATGTCTGTGGTGTAAATACTCCTACCATGGTTGGTTTCAAGTCACCACCTGTTTAGCAGCCATCTTACAAAATCCCTGGTAATTTAACCATCTGCTCTTTAGGGCTGCTATAAGCCAGCTCTAGCCAAGCGCAGATGAGAGGACACGTGGAGAGAATTGAGATGCCGTGGCTGGCAGTCAGCTAGATCCTGCTGCCACCTGCCAACCACCAGATGTGTGAGTGAGGTCATTGTTGATCTTATAGTTTCCAAACTCATCAGACAGTCCAGCAGAGATGAGATATGCTGGCCCAGACCAGAGAAAGAACCCACTTGCTTTGTGAGTAAATATAAAATGGCTACTGTTTTAAATCAATAAGGTCTTGGGTGGCTGGATATGTAACAAAATATAATGGATTCAGTTGTCTATTTTTCATTCCAGATCACTATGCGGTGTTTTCAATAGTATAAATGAATAATAAGCAGTTTCTGAAAAACTGAGTCTACAAGACACCAAGAAAATCAGTGTAATTTTCTTTTCATTGAGATGGATGTTTATGTTGTCATATTTCTAGTGCACTGCTAGGTCCATGTGGAAGTTGAATTATTTATTTAAAACAGTAGAAAATATGGATTTCAATATCAGGAGTATAAATTAGCTGTTGACACTAACTTCCCATCCCAGGTGGCATTTCCTTGTTTCATTTCTCCATCATACTGTATTGCAACTTTTTGAAGCACATAGGTACTAAAAGGTTCATGCAAGTTTCTTGTAACATTGTGTTAACTTTAGTGGTCAGGGTTGAGCTGAAAATCCCAAACTAAAACTAAATATTTGAAATATGAAGATGTAGAGATGCCTTTCTCCTTCTTTTAAGGCAAGACAGAATTTAAATCTGACAATATACCTAGAACCTGGTGAAAAAATAGGAGCTAAATTTTTTAATGTAATTTTTTCTTTAGAGTTGTCTTTTTAAAAATTATTTTACTGAGGTCATATTGGTTTATTATATTGTGTAAATTTCAGGTGTACATTATTGTATTTCAGCTTCTGTATAGACTGTATCTTGTTCACCACAAAACGTCTAGTTTCCATCTGTCACCATACGTATGTGCCCATTTATCCCTTTCACTCTACCCCTACCCACTTCTCCTCTGGTAACCACCAAACTATTCTCTTTATTTATGTGTTTATTTGTTTGTCAGCCCCCACTACTGGTAAAGCCAGTGTCAGGGGGGCTGCCACTTGGGGGCTGGGTCATGGGTTCTGCTGTTCCCTGAAGTCTCAGGTCACAGGTTCCACCTGCCACCACTAGAGGGGGTAGTGAGTAACCAGTAAGTGTCATTGCTTCTCATCTATGAAGACCCTTGGATGCTGGCGCAAGCAGGTGTCTTTTGAAAACTCATGTCAGGATGCTCCAGCCTTGCCAGGAAAATCCACATTTTGGATACTCTCCCCACTGTTGAAAAGATTAAGCCACTACCAGGGGATTAGGGGCATCCTGAATCCTCAGGATGTCTGTGCCACCTGCTGCTGCTGAGGGGGCAGGGGTTAAGCCACAAGGGTTATGTTTGCCTCTGTAGTCTCTGTTTACATGTGTGCATGCCAGATCCACATTTTGGATCACCGATGCTAGGGGAGTGAGGGTGCTGGATCACTGGCTCCACGCTATGTCTTGAATCCTCTAGACGTGTACACCACCTGCCACCACTGAGGGAAGACAGGGGCTAAGCCATAAGTGTCATGTCTGTCCCTGCAGCCGCCATTCTCAGGCATATTTGCCAGTGTGAGGATCCTCATTTTGGATTGCTGCTGCCAGGGTATTGGGAGGGGACAGTTCTGCTAACTCCACTGCCTCTTGGAGGTCCAGTCCACCCACCTTCAGATAGATAGATGCATGGATCTCTTAAGAAGTCTGTTGTGCTGTGTAGGTAGTCCCTTGTTGGTCACTGGAGGTCCAACTGGTTTTGATTAGAGGAGAGAGTCAAAGGGAGTGCTCACTCCAACATGATGCCGATGTACTCCTAACTGACATTTTTATGCAGATACTTTACATGAAAATGAACAAAAACAGACCTCACAAAATTATATTCCTTCTTGTACAGTTGGGCAATGAAGATATTTAACTATTGTGGGCCTATGTAATGGTGGGGGGAGAACATGCAGAAAGTGGCTTTGATCATCATTCTCACATTCTAAACCAGAACATTTGGATTTTCTTCTTTATGTTGGCTTTTAGAATATGGTATGTACTGGATAAACTCATTCTCTCCATTTAAAGTCAATCCTATTATCCTAAGTCTAGAGTTCTTCCATTTTCTCTATTTAAGCATCTTGTTTGTGTAATGAATCCTCTCCCAACTATAAATTTTTCTCTCCCTTTTTATACACAAAATTCTTGATAGAGATCCTTGCATCACTATCCCCACTTCTTTATCCCCATTCACTTCTCTTGTTGTTTTGTTTTTTCTCCACTTGCTCCATTTTATACCTTTTCTGTTTTGTGCACCTGTAGGCTGACCTTCATGGACTACACTATCCTAGGCTTTTTTGCCTGTGGCTTTTATTGAGATTGGAGAGTGGAACAACTGTCAAGAGAATAGAGAGAAGAAGAGGGATGTCTGGATATTTATTGGACTTCTCCTCCCTGTCACATCACTAAAATTCCAGCAGTAATTACTGACTTGACGACCCAATATCTTGTGGTCCCTTCTTGGCTCCAGATCTCACCAGTTTCCATTCTCTTCTCTAGTCCTTTCAGGCTAAGGGTGGTAAAAGTTCCTGGTGTTGGTCCCTGGATGCCTGATTTAATTCTGCTAAGATTTTTATAGACAGTTTCTCTTTATATTCAAAATCTCTGCCAAATGTGCTTTCTATTTCCATCTGTGACCTTCTCTAACACACTTCTTGACCTTTTCTAATCTGTTGTAGGACTTCATCATTTAATCAAAACCACATCCATTTAGCTCTTGGTTTAGCAGCCTGTTCAAAACTTACAAAAAAGTGGCCTGCCAAGATATTTTGCTAAACAAAAGGCTTCTGGTCTTAGGAGAAATTACATCATTCCCTTGAGAGAAGAAGGCGCTAAAGGTAATATGATTTTAAATAGAGTGTTTTCTCTCTACTATATATCCAGTTACCTACTGATCATCTCTACTTCAAATCCATTATGTACAATACTTAATTCATCATCTTCCTTATATTTGACACATCATGTGTAAAAAATTAATGAATGAACTCCCCTACGGGTATGAATCTTCTTGCTAGTTCCCTAAGCAAGAAATGTGAGAACCAATCTTGCTTGTTCCTTACCTTCAAATGCAGCCAATCAATAGGATTTACCTTTAAATATCTCTGAATCTGCTCAATTCTCTCTGTCCAAACTTTATCTTCCATTGCAGGCATACAATTTATCTCCTAAAAGGCAGTATCCTTCACCAGTTTCTTTAATACTTTCAGAGATAATTTATGGATATATAGGCAAATACAGTAAGTATGTATATATAATGCATCTTATATGTTTATATCACTAAAACAAAAGGTAGCATCTTTTGCACATGATTGTGCAGGCTGATTTTCTCATATAGGAACACTCTGTGGAGATAATTCCTATCAGCACATAAAGAACTCCCTAATTCTTATTTTCTTTTTATGTCTTAAAAAATATTTGATTATCTCTCATGACTTCTATACATTAGGATTTCAGTAGTGGTTTCGCTGGGCGGTACCAACTTATGGTACCTCATTCTCATGAATCTACAGTCATTGAAGACTTGCCCGGGGCTAGAAAATACACTTCTATGGCTGGCAATTGGTTCTGGTGTTTGGAAGAAGGCCTCAGTTCAACTCTATAGACTTGCTTGACCCTCCTCAGGACATAGCAACAGATATCTCCCAGAGCAAGCAGCGCAGTCCAAGAGTGAAAAGCTTTTTATGACCAAATCTCAGAAATACCACATGATCACTTTCACCATATTCTATTGAACATGCAAATCAGATTTAATTTAGTATGGGAGGGACAACACAAAGGCAGAAAAGTCAGAAGATTAGGATCATTGGAGGCTGGCTACCGCAATTGCAATATTTAGCTTTAGCAAGAATCGGAGAAGATGGGTGCCCTCAAGTGCTGTTGCTGGCTGTGTAAATTGTGTACATCATTTAAAGAGTGATTTGACAGTAGTTAGTAAGATTTAAAATACGCATATCTTTGCATATATTATATTTGAAAAAATATGTATAAGAATGTTCATTGCAACATTGTTTGCAATAGCAAAAAAAGGGAAATACCTAGATATCTGTAAATAAGGAAACGGATAAGTAAATGATAGAATAATATGGTGGAGTTTAAAAAATGTGGCACATCTATGACTGACAATGGAGATAGTTCTAAAACGCATTGTTATGAAAAAACCAGGAGAAAGAAAATACATTTCTATTTACGTAAAAAGAAAAGACCAAACACATGAAAAGTGATTTTCCATGTGGGCATATATGAATTAATATGAAAATTCAAAGGAAGTCTCTTGAAGTATATATGTAAATATTATGGCAGTTACTTCTGAAAATGATGGACAGTGGAGTAGAGGCAGCACTTTTGTTTTATAATATTCTATCTTGCTCGAATTTTTAACAAAATGGCTTTAATAATTTAAACATGTAAAATTAGTTAACTAATGGACTTTCAGTGACAACCCAAGATGCCCTCTTATGGTAAAGAATATGACTTCTTGTGGTTAGACTTTATGGTACTTATTTTTAGCTTTCCGAGGCCCTTTCTGGCTTATGGATTTCTAATTGCTGCTACAATTTTGTTGATCTCAGAGCAAGTCTTTAGAAAATTAAAAGAAGAAAACAAGGTCTCCACTTCTGAATCTGTTTTCGCTTGTAGTTTTGTAATGAATAGGAAATGACTGTTAGATATAAAGGCTCCTACTTAGCCTCTCAGTTTCATCATTTACAAAATGGGGATAAGGTACACTTCTTGCCACACAATGCCACTATGATCAAATGTGACAGTGAAAGTCTTTGTCAATTATTAGACATTGAAACAGTGATCCTTATTAGTTTAGGTCCATTCTAAATTTCATATCAGAAATAAAGCATCGTTTTGGTCAATATAGAGGATGTGACTGATTACATGTGAACCGGAATAAAATCAATCATGACTTATTTTGGTTTACTTTTTTTCTTCCCCAAGAATATTTAAGGAAGGAACGCCACCTGGGTCAGAGCTATCAGCATATTAGACGGCATTCGCTTAGACTATAAAATAAAAACACATTTTATAGTGTTGCAAAGCAAATACATCTTTTAAAAATCATTATATAAATACAAAGCATCCATATCTAGAGTAATCTATCATAAAATTATAATAAATTTATTCTCCAGAAAATTTTGACTATAAAATTTAAAAAAAAGTTGGCTCTAACATCAAGTGTAATGCATCCTCAACTTGCACATTCCTTTCAAAATATCTATATTCATGAAACACCTACTGAAACAGCAACCAACACATAGGTCAACAATTCTGTAATCTAGCAACTTGGTAAAAGGAAAGACTGAGATGTATAATGAATCACGCCTCTGTCACTAATTCATTGAGTCATTTGGACAGGTTATTTTATTCTCTAGGATTGAATTACCTCAGTGAAAAGTGAGGAGTCTGGAAGTCTAACAATCTTCCCACCCCAAAAGTCCATAATAAAGTGTTCTCTAGTCCTCCCTTTATCTGGGGCACTTCTTTTCCTTATAAATTAATCAAAGCATCAAATGATACCTAATTATCTTTTAATAGCTGTATAGCCATCTTTTTATGGATGTACCAATAATCTATTTCAGGAGCCTACCTTGATGGACCCTTAGGTTTATATATTTACATTTTTTGTCAATATTTTATTCTTCCAATCAATGCTAGCAATAAATATTATGTACATATTTTGTTTTATACGTGTGTGGGTATATTTGTAAGAAAAAAAACTAGAAGTATAATTATCAATTCAAAATTTTAAAATTTTAATAGATATCAAAAATCCCCCTCCATATATTCTACCAAATTAGAGATATAATAACAATATTTGAGGTTTTCTATTTTATCAAACTCTTATTTACACATCTACTGTCAAACTTTTGGATCTTTGCCAATCATGTGGGTGAAAAAAGCAATCTCACTTAAAACTGCATTGTCTCATATGATAGTTTTAACATTTATTCATACATTCAAGAGTCAATTACATTGCATTAATAATAAACTACCTATTCATATACTTTGCTAATTTATCTACTAGCTTGTTGCTCATTTACTTACTGACTTGTAAGAGCTCTTTACAAATTAGAGATATTATCCTTACAAATAATACTGCTTTTCACCTGGTTTTTCTCTTGCCTTTATTTGTGATTGCCTTGAAATAAAAGAAAAAAACCTCTGTGGAAAATTATATAGTCAGATTTTTCACTCTTTTTTTCTTAACTTTGTGACTTTTGGAGTTTTTGTAAAGCTTAATGTGATAAGTTATGGCCAGCCCGGGTCACTAAAATACAAATAGATACAATGGTGAAGTAAGAATTAAAAAAGTGGAAAAATGTACCACTGGCACTGCAAAGAATTGATCATATCAAACAGCCACTCTTAAATTCTAATTTCCCTCCTCTTTCTTCTGCTGCTCTCCCTACCCCTCCCTCCATTTTCCCCTCACCCCTTAGCCCTGCTCTCTCTCAGTATGAGACTACTGAGGATCCCAGCAGTGAAAAGACTTGATTTTTCAAGGGTACTATCAACACCACTCTATTTTTACCAGAAGGGCAGTTAAAAGGAAAAAAATTACTACCAATAATACCATGACTGCATTAATGCTTATTGCGTATTTAAAATGTTTTAAGCACAGTGTAAAAATATATACAACCTAGTTAAATTTAAAAGATCATTATCAGGTTTGACATTGTACAAATGACCAAAAGTTTGAGTTTCACAAAACCTTACCAAAGTAGTATCATGCTTCAAAAATATTGTGTCTATATCCAAAACTCAGCTTGCATTAGGACTTAGCATGAGGAATTAATATCTATTCACATAGCCTCTATCTTACAACTTACAGTATAAATAAAATACTAAATTCAAAGTGATGACAATTGCAGACTTTCTATTTTCTGTTAAGCAATTCTTTTTTTTTTTTTGGCTAGCAAATGAAACAATACTAGATTGTTTTTAATCTTTATTATGAATTTACATGAATTTTACTTTCCCTCTTCTGTTTTCCAAAAAATATGAAAGACTACATTTCAGATTTGGTCCTCAGCTGCAAATAATTTTTGTCACATTATGCATTTCTGTTTTAGGTGTACGTGCAGTTAACTTTTCTGTGAATTTAAATATTCATCAGCTGCAATACTTGCAAACAACTTCAGAGACATTTTCAGTTTTTTATGAATAAGGTAGAATTCATTGTAACAATTTATCTTACTAAAAATAAATAGACTTGGAATATAGATATATATGCTACTGATAGCACCACATAGCTAGAAAAAGTTTTTTAATGAGTAGAAATGTATATCAAATAATCTAAAAGAAAACAGAAATATATTATCACATAGAAGTAGATAAATTATAAATAACAAAATGTCTAACAACTAAATTATAATCAAAATATTCAACACACAAGGAAAAGATAAGCTAACAAATGTACATTAATAAGGTGAAATCCATATCGTAAAACACAATATTTTTTCTACTATGTCAATATATGGAAAAATGTTATGAATAAGCTCACTGAAGTTGTCAGAAACTTAATGTGCTTGTACATTTAGAATTCAAGGTATAAAAATATCATGCTTTCAATTGAAGACAATCTCAAGTTTAGTAACATGAGTAACGTATTCTGTAAATTAGAATCTCTAAATTATTTTTAAAATATTTGGAAGGATTACTAAATATTTTCAAGAGAATTTGTACTTTAGAATTATAAACATAAAAAATTGATTAAAATTTTATTTAAATATTACACCAGGAAATCATTTTATGCAATTCCCTTGCACTTAGGACAAAAATCCAATTCAATAACTCAATAAACTGTATCATTAGCGAAAATAATTGACACGGCGCTGTGATCCAGTGAGGGTTCTTCATTCTCATTCAGGATTATGTTTCCTCATGGTGATCCCTAGATTTTACAGGAGTTCACGTGGTGGTTTCTAAACTTTCACATTGATGATTTAACATCTTCATTCCTCAGAGATTAATTGCTGGGATTCAACAGGGGTGTACAAACAGTGTAAAACACAGAAATGAACTTATCCACAGAAAGTCTGCTAAAAGGCCATATACAGAAATAAGTGCAAGGCCTGAAGCAAAGAATCACCATTGTGATGTGGGCAGTTAATGTAGAAAGTGCCTTGACTGACCCACTGGAAGACCGATGTCAAACAGTAATCAGAATGATGGCATGGGAAATAATTAAAACCAGAAAACAGCTCAATGCTATCAGGCCACTGTTAGTTAGCATCATAATTTCCATTTCATAAGTATCCATGCTAGCCAACTCTATCACTAGAGGAAGGTCGCAAAAGAAGCTGTCTCCCTCATTGGGGCCACAGACTGGCAGGTCCACTGTGAAAACCAAGTGACTCACAGAATGAAGAATACCCACAGCCCAGGAAATCAACACAAAATTATGCACAGCCTTTAATTCATTATTGTGCTGTAGTGCAGGGGATTACAGATGGCTATAAACCTATCATATGCCATGCTACAAGCACCATTGTCTCACTCCCAACAAAACTAAGAAGAAGAAATATCTGGGCCATGCAGCCCTCCAAGGAAATAGCCTTGTACTCAACAAAAATGTCCACAAGCATCTTGGGGGTGGCAAAGCTAGTTTGGCAGATCTCAGTGAGAGAAGTTACTGAGTAGGAAGGACTTGGGAGAGTTCAAATGGGAGTCAGAGGAAATGATAACAATAATCAAGATGCTGCCAGCACTTATGACACATACACTATAGAAAAGAGGGCAAAAAAGAAAAGTTGAAGTTGCCAAGAATTAGAGAGTCCCAGAAGCACAAACTCAAACATCACCAACTCATTTGTGTGAGCCATGTATTCAATCTGCTGTCACCTGAGTAAAAGAAAATCAGGAAAATATCACAATTTTTGGCACTGTATCTAGTATATTTACAAAAGAAATATGATAATCTTTCAATTTAAACAGTTTAATTTAATGAACTATGTAAATCATCAGTTGGCTAGTATTTAACAACTATGATTATTGTAAAAAGTGGGGGAAGTATGAAAAAAGAGAATTAGATATGGATTCAACCATAATTAGGAATATAGGGAAAACATATTAAAATTAAAGGTATAAAGTCAGAAACAAGCAAATATAAGTGATACATTAACATCATAAATATTATCAAGTTGAAAGAAATTATGCCAAAGTGGTAAGGGAAGGCATCATGGAGAAGGTATTATTTAAACTAAAATTTTTTAGAACTTTGGAATTTGCTAGGCAAAACTGAAGGAAAAAACTATTTCAGGCAGAGAGAATAGCAGGAAGATACAAAGGTAAAAATACGAAAATGAAGCGATGATGCTAATAATAAGTAACTCATTCTAGTGTGTTTAAACCAAAGCTAACCCTGAAAATATTTAGATGTTAAGCAGTAGCTCTATTGATGGACACATTGCCACTAGATCCTTTGTCAATGTCTGTAGGGTAAACCCAGGGTGATGGAGGTGCATAAATCTGAGTGACTAATAGAGAGAAAAAATTGTGGAGATGCAGTAAATCCTTCCCATAAAATTTCCAATGCTGTCAGTTGTTTTATGACAAGCTTTTCTTAGTTTTATAACTTTCTCTCTGTCAAAGCCCAATGTTGATGAATAACAGAACCATACACAATAGAAGACACTCTCAAATATGTTGAGTATGGAAATTAAGAGATCATGGCTAAACTTCTGCAAAATCATAAAGTCTGTTAAGTTTTTTTCTGGAGCCCTTAGCCTACCTTTTCTTCATCTTCCTCCCTTTCATCTGTACTTTATATGGAAAATAAATTTATAAGGAACAAATTTATAACAAAAAGTTAATTTACATATTATAACAAAATTTAAAAAGAGAAAAAATGTAAATAAATGATGAGAGATTATTGGTATGTTTATAAAGAAAGCCAGCAAGGCCAGGATGAGGCTGAAGCAACTGAGGTACTGGCTTCAGTCACAAAATTTACCAAGGGAATCAAAATTTTAATCATCAAGATAAACAATATTTTGAAGATCAAAGCTAAGGTGAAATTATGAACAGAATATTAATTTTTTAAAATAAATCCATGAATAGTACAGATTTTTTCTTTGCCTCAGGTTCTAATACGGCTCTGGATAACACTATTACTAATCTTGTTTTTATTTAAAAATTAGTATTTATTTTGTTCATCATGGATTTTTGAATTAAATTTGATTTTTTAAAATATTGGTTAAGTATTGTTTATCTCTATGACTAAATTTTTTGTCACTCCCTTAAATTTTGCACTCAAAGCAAGTGCCTTACTCACCTCTCTAGTTTCACCATTGTTCTGGCTCTGAAAGCAAGTCACATGACCATGTCAGTAGTCAGTATGTAAGAGTCAGCATATTGCTGGTGATGAAGCCATAGGCAGAGAGAATATAAATAATGGTCATAAGGATTTTCAAGGTATGATTCTTCTTAAGAAAAAAACTGTTGTGTCTAAAACGGTTGGTAAAGAACTGTCTATTAACCATTTCCTCGAGGGAAAGTAACCACCCAAATAGGACATGAAAAGATGTACCATGATCTCAGAATTTGTTGTTTACTCACTTTTACTCTGCTCAGCTAAAACAAGGATAAAGAACTTTTTGTTTTTACATTGAAGATTATTGAAATAAAAAATTAATTAAGGATCAGAGCAATTAAATGCAACTTAATTTCTTTTATATCTGGTAGTTCTTTTTTTGTTGTTTTGCTTTAAAGTGGAATCTAGATTTATGAGTTGCTTTAGAATTGAAATAATGAACACACATTCTTGTAAATTAAATATAATTTGTAATCAAATGTTTATTTGTTCTTATCTATTTTCAGCACAAAGACACAGTGTGAGAAGCAGAAAAAGAGAGGAAAGAAAAATGAGAGGAAAAAAGAGGTACAGAGAAAGTTAGAAAATGATTAAAATGTAGAACAAGAAAACTGAGAAAAAAAGGCTATTGGAGAGATAAATGACAAGAAAATTATATAATTACAAATATATATATATATTTTTTAAGGTGAAGAGACAGAGAGACATTGGTTCACAGGAATACACATTCCATAAATCCAACATAGCCACAAAAAGAAATTGATGATAAAGAGGTCTATACAAAGGAAAAGAAAGAAATAAAGGGAAAATACTCAGGGCTAGACTCATTCTTAGGCAGAGTAACAGCGCATCTTGGAGTAGGTTAGAGTCCTGCCACCAGAGACTTTTCAAAATGTGATATTTTTCTATAATTATAAACATTTTCTCGGACTTCTCTCACTTCTTAATGTCCACTCCAATACATAAGATAAAATTAACCTGAAGATCAAAATTAGTTCTCAGAATAGAGGTCTTTTAACCCAGCTGGGAAAGCTTTATCATCTTAGACAGATTTAGAATTTAAGAAAAAACAAACAAACATTTTCAAGTGTTATATCCTCAGGTTGACTAGAGATGATATATAGCTATTTACTGAGCAAAAAGCATATAAACAAAAATAACCTATCATAGTGAAAATCTTTGACAGAAAATGATTGTCTAACAATGATTGTTAATTAATAGTAAACACTTTTCAGTACGTATTGAGACAATGATGTTTATATTTTTTATTCTGTTAATACAACAAATTATATTGAATGATTGTTAAATGTTGAACCAACCTTGCACTTCTGCTTTATCTTAATTAGATCATTATTTTTTTCCCTGCTTTTATGTATCCTCGATTAAATTGTAGGGTTTTCTTTAAAGGGATTTTGTGTCTGTTTTTGAGTAAGACTGGCCTAAAATTTTCTTTTATTATAAAATGCTTGTCAAATTTTGGAATCAGGGCTGTTCTGGCTTTATTGAGTGGAGGAACATTACCCCAGGAAAGGGAATAAATATCAGTCTCTGTTTTTAGACGGCATTCTTGCATGGAAGGAATCATAAATTTTCTTTTTTTTATGATTTGCTTTAACCAATTCTTCATGGGGGCTATATTTTCTAGAGACTGTCATGTCTAGCATATATACACATTTAATTCTGTGCTTCAGAACTGGGAGATAGAATACTCAAGATAGAAGACTCCTAGAAATATAATTATTCAGTCATGAATACAGACATATTTTGATATACCAAATTGCTTTCTAAAAATTTTTCAATAATTTTTGACCAAATAGAACATCCACATTTCCAAATTTTAAGTCCCACTTAGTATTATTCTTTTGTTTTATTCTTTCTCAGTGTAACAGAGGACACAAGATTTCTCTCATTTTAATTTACATTTTTATTACCTGTTAGATTCAATATGTTTTTCTATTTTTGTTAACCATTGTTATATCTTTTTTCTTAAATTTTTCTGCTTATGATAGTTGGCCCATAAATCTTCAGAAATAATTAAATAAGGCTGTCATTTTAGAGTTAAGTTCTATAAGCATCCACAATGGATAGGAGAACATAAGCCAGCTCTCAATTAGAATGATTCCTGGGCCAGTGAGACTTGATTTTAACCTGGTGATAGGTGTTAGCACACGTAGAGAAAGATTATATGCAGCCCTGGTATATGGATAGATAAGAGAGGGAGTCACTGAGACAAATCATAAAAGTGCCCATACCACCATTGTTCAGGTGAGTGTTTCCCTGTCAGGTAATCAGCGTCTGATGATCTTACATATGTCAATCAAGTAACCAAAACTTTAAATTTTAACGCAGATTCACCAAAATCACTTACTAATATGTGGCTTCCATTTCATTCATAATACTGTGACTACTTGATTTATTTGACAATTATATTTTCAGCATAATTTGATAAGTTTCTCCAAGTTTCTTGTAATTATTAAGAAGTTGAGATTTCTGGGTCTGTAAGTATGTGGGCCAAAACTTGAACTGGAGCAATTCTTTAAGTTAGTGTGAATTATGAGGTTTTCTGGTGGTTGGTTAGCTAAATGTCCTGTCCTGGTGGTACCATTTTGTAAGCCTTATGCAGAGGAAGTCATTTATCATTCAAAACCTCTATGATTCTCTGCTTCCCAATTCAGTCATTTCCTTGAGGCCAGAGAACTTCCTTAATCGCTTTATGTGTCCACAGCATCTGGCATAAATTAAGTAAAGAAAATTGCTGAAATGCATTAGGCTTCTTTGAATTGAACAAAACTGAGCATTACCACACTGAGATTATTAACTCGAAATATATGTTTATAACAACTATCATATTTTTACTTGCCTTTATTAACTAATTGCTAGTAAATTTTTTATAGCTATCTTGATTTCAAAGCTTTTACTGAATGTGAGACTATGACTTCTGCCTCTTTTGTAATACCTGCCAGTGCTAATTTTAGTAATAGTCATTCAGCCTGTTTTTAATCAATGTCAGTTTATTAAAGTAAGATCCAGTGAGGTAACCTCACACATGGACAACTAAACGTGAAAACAAGATCAGATTGCCACAGAGTACCATGACTCATACAAAATTCTAAGACAAATATAGACAATATAGTTTTCCACGGGCTTCCTGCTCCATCACTTCAAATAACTCGTTCGTGGGAAACAACAGTAGCACTTTCCCAGAAATCAATGCTTTGGGTTTTATATCATCCTTGTGGCACTTACTGCATGTGCTTACATGTTAAATTTCTGGTACATTGACAAATATGGTAAGAAATAGAGCATTAATTATCTTAGAAACTTTTAATCTATTCTAAGTAATAAAAACAAAATCGCAATTGTGTCTTTAGTTGAAAGATCACAAGTTTGAATTGAAAGCCAGAACAAACAGAATAAATTCCTCCTGGCATGAATTCAGAAATGCAGCGATGACAGTGACAGATATGTGACTGATAAGAGACTGAATCAATTGTGTTAATCTTCCTTCTATTTTTTCCAAGATTTGGTGGAGTGCTTCTGAAATTGCATTTACAGTTTGAGAAAAATAAGTATGGAGCATATTTTCCACTTACAGATATATGTGCTTTCTGTGATTACTTTGAAATTTAAACTCTTAAATGAAATTAACTAAACAAAATCACTGACTATTCAGAGATTCTGAATCATTTTCAACTGACGGTAGGTTTATTATCAGTAGTATAAAGAGCATCTGTATGTAAGTGCTAAAAGATTTCTCACAGAAGGTGGAAGAGTACTCTTGTAATCTGAACTACGGATTTGGTGGTTTATTCATGTATTATTTGTTTCAAAGCCAAAGAAGTAAAAATCAGTCCTATCATCGATACTGCAGAATCAAGGTATTGAAAACTTAGCAAAAATAATGAATATAATAAAAGTAGATTTTATAAACACAAATGCCTTATTTGTAAACATGGAATTTTTGCAGCCTATTTATTGAAACCAAGTTATTAGTTGGAATAATTATGAACTGTAACTGATAAAAGTGGAGGAGTCTTCATACATCCAGTCATGTCAAAGCGGATTCTGTTTTTAAATCAAAGAATGCTAAATTGTTCTCTATGCTACTCCAATCAAATCAGATGTGTTAGCTAACCTGTTTTCACGTGGAGGTGATTTTAAAATGCTACAAGATACTTTTTTTAACCACACCTATGTAAAGGGAAAAAAACTACTTAGGAATTTTGACACATGTAGTTGCTCTTTCAGGGAAAACAAAGAAAGCCACAGACTATTGGAACTGATCTCATAATATGAGATACTGCACTACATTTACCAACTTCACCAGATTCAGATCTTCTAATAGTGAAAGACTAACTGTGATAGAAACACAATAATAACAATCATATATCTGCATTACAAAGAACAAGAAGTAAGGATTTGTTTTACTTCCTCGAATTATCTAAAAGATCTGCTTGGAACCCACATGTCGGTTCCTTAGCTTCCTCATTGCTTCCTTAACATCTTTATTCCTCAGTGTGTAAATCATGGGGTTAAGGAGAGGAGTGAAGACAGTAAAACACACAGAGATAAATTTGTCAATTGGGAAGCTTTCAAAGGGCCAGATATAGATGAAGATTAATGGGCCAAAGAAAAGAACCACAACAGTGACATGAGCAGACAGGGTGGAAAGTGCCTTGGACATCCCACCAGAGGCTTGGTGATGGACAGTAGCAAGGATGATAGTGTAAGAAATGAGCAAAAGGAGGAAACAGATAAGTGAGAGCAGACCACTGTTGGTGAGTACCAGGATCTCTAAAACGTATGTGTCTAAGCAGGCAAGTTTGATCACAAGGGGGAGGTCACAAAAGAAATTGTCAACCTTGTTGGGTCCACAGAAAGGAAGATTGACTGTGAACACCAGGTGGCTGGCTGAGTGCAGGATGCCAATGATCCAGGAGACCCCCACCAGAACAGTGCACACTCTTCGGCTCATGATGCTCATGTAGTGCAGAGGTTTGCATATAGCAATGTATCTATCATAGGCCATGGCAACAAGAAGCACCATCTCACTACCCCCAAAAACATGCAAGAAAAAGATTTGTGACATGCATCCCTGAAAGGTGATGGTCTTGTGTTCATTGAGGAAGTCTGCAATCATCTTGGGAGTGGCAAACGTAGCCTGACACATATCAAAGAAGGAGAGATTGCTGAGAAGAAAGTACATTGGGGAATGCAAGTGAGAGTCTGTAATTACCAGGAGAATGATAAGGATGTTTCCCAACATTGCAGCTCCATAAGACACAGAGAAGATAAAGAAAAGGAAGAGCTGTTGTTCTCTAGAGCTGGAGAGACCCAACAAAATGAATTCAGTAACCACTGACTTATTGCTCCATCCATTAACTGAATCTGGCTTGATGAAGTTATCTAGAGGGGAGAAAAATAAGGAAAATATATAAGGAAAAGCCCTTTACTATTTTGCAAATCAAATGGATACTTCAGTTCCAATAACCAGAAAAATAATATGGTGAGGCTATAAGACACGGATTATTTACATTGTCATTAGCAATTAATATTTTCCTTGTGGTTATTTACATAATTACATATTACAAATTGTTCTTTACTTTTGCATTTATGGCTTGACATGGTAGATAATAGATAAATAGAAAGCTAGATTTATCTAACAGAGAAGTCAATATGGAAAGAAGGAAGATGTTGAGTGTTTGCCATTGTATTCTAACATGCTTGTGTAGAAGTGTGCAAAATCTCAACAGTACTTTGGAAGTTATATATACCGTACTTACACATTCAGATTACAAATAGCAGAAAATGAGCCTGATGCCTTTTATAGAATCTTGAAAAGAGAAAAAATTTAGGCCAAGTGTAAAGAGATGGAAATGGGCCCAGTTGCTTTGGTAAATGACATCAGAGAAAGCAGTGAGATGTGACCATGTAGTTATCTGCAGTAATAAGAAGAGAGAAATGAATTTGCAACAAGTTAAACTAGTGTGAACAACAGGTTATATTCACTTTTCTATATTAAAACAATCAAGCTGTACAGCAGTGTTACACCACGTAGCAGTGGAAGAAGCATCTTCTAGAACGACAGAAGCATACATTCTTTTTAGCAAAAATGATACTTCTAGTGTCATAGTTGCAATCTTTACCTCTCTCAATGTGATTTACCTTTCAAGGCAGTTGAATCTGATACTATTTAATCTGACCAGCTACCTTCTCTTCAAAGTTAGGACTGAATGCAATTTCAATTAGCATGATATATTTGCTAATTAAATTTGTATTTATACTACCTGTTTTTGCTGATGATTTTTATAATGTCTTCTTTTTCTAATGAGATTAATATCACAATAGCAAGTGTTTTTCCAAAGCCCATTGAACAGTATGTTTGATGTAATTAATTCATTCAACAAATATATGGATTACTTGCTATGTACTATGTACTTTTATGGACTCTGCAGAAAAAGCTATGGGGAAAAAAAAAAGGAAAAAGTGTCCCACCTTCATGTAGCTTACATCCTAAGGAGATGGTGGGGCTGGCAGAGACAATTAAAAATACGTAAATAAAATACATTGTCAGCTAATTATAAGTGCTATGGAGAAAATAAAGCCGAGCAAAGGGGTACCGACCAATATTTTTTCTGAGGTGGTCAGAAAAAACTTCACTATACAGATTACATTTCAGTAAAGACCGAGGGAAATTAGGAACAAGCTTTGAGGAAATCTACTTCAAACAAAGGGAATAGCAAGTATGTACAATAACTTATTTACGTGAAATAAGAATTCCCTTGGGAACTATCAGTATAATTTGGGCAGGTTTATTAGAAATTGAATGGAAATCAGCTTTTGATGTTATTATGGAATTGACACATTCATAATTGGCATTTCTGAATAGTATTCTACCTCGCAGGCCTAAATACATCTACAACTTTAGGCAACTATAAATTCAGTCTTGAAATAAGAACTCACATTAAAAACTTGCCTTTTTATTTTCTAGAATGAAATATGGATATAAAACTGCTTTCCAAATTCTATATTTCCATATATATATTCTTGAATATACAGAATTTGAAAATCAATTTTATATGTTTTAATATAACGTATGGTGCTAATTTTATCATTCAAAATAAAATTGAAATCATCTGTGATTTCTAGGAAGAATCCTTTGAAATGAAACTCATGGCCAGATCTTAGAAGCTGGGGAGAGCTCCCTGAGTGTAATCACACTTGATGAGAGTTAAGATGTATTATTTATTCATGGCAAGAGTTTCACATATTGAGACCATTTAAAAACATAAAAATTGCTAATTACTTTTTTGTATTACTTCAAAGAATCTTATGTCCTTTAAAACATCTTCCTATACTGTGGATACGCATATGAAAAGCCTGACAAGAATTTGCACAGTGCTAAGTGTATTAAACCAAAGTTTTTAATGATAAACCATTCCACTTTGTCTACAATGAGTTTTATTAAACTGACTTAGTTTCATTGTAAAAGTACAGGCAGAATTTCTCTAAAACTACTTTAAAAGTTTTTTCCATATTAAGAAATAAGCATATTCTTTATTCACAGTTGGGTGTTCAGCAAGTCTTCATAGAAAGGCAGAGGGTGAAAATTTCCACAAGATGCCATCATATAAAGAATACACGATTTGGGATCAGATCTGGATTTCATTCCTGGTTTCACTACTTATTTTTGTGATAACATTTGTTCATTTATTCCAACCTATTGTGCATCTACTACGATTATGTGCCCAGCATTCGGTAGGCCTGGGCATACAACAGTGATCAAATCAGATACAATTCATGTCCTCATGCAATTCATCACATCTCTCTGAACTTTTGATTCCTTACTTATTGCAGCCTACATTTGAAAGATGTAAAAGTTATAAAAGATATATAAAGTGTTAAATAAATGTTAATTGTGTTAGCATTCCATTATAATTAAAACTGACATGGTAAAGTTTTACCTCCTTTCAGGTAAAGCCAATCTCAATGAGAAAATATCTATTTCTGAGCAAATTAATAGTCCATGAAACTTTAGAGGGCCAAAAAGAAAATTAAAATGAAATGTTAGAATGAAAAAACTTTTTCTATAATGTTTATAATTTGTTGAAACAGTGAGATGGAAATCTGAAAAAAAGGAAAGAAGATACTGAAAAGAAGTCAGATAGGGTTTTTATAGTTCTCTCTGTATTCACTGTTAGTTACTGCCGGTCTTTGGCGTTCTTTAACTCTAACCTGTAAGGGAAAGAAAGTAGAGTAAACTAGAGCTAGAATTATGTTCCCAATAGTTATCATTGTGAAAGAGAGGAGTGTAGTCTTTGATGTTCCATTATGAAATCTACTTCAGACTTAGAACACAGAGTTGAACAGTACCCAGTCTTGGACTTCAGCGCATCCTATAGATGAGCTTTCCTTGGTCACTGACTTTGGAAAGCAAGAAATTGCAGGTCTCTATCTAAAATAAAGATAAAGTGAATGTGAAATCAGCCTTCCGTTTGAAAGGAAATGTGAAATTTCTATGTGGCACTTTCCAGACTCAGAAATTGATTTTTCTGAACCAGGAGAGTCAACTGAAAGCATTCCATTCAAGAATAGAGAAGTGAAGTTTACAAGGCGAGAGGTCAAATTGTAGAAGCTTCTCCTTTCGGTCAAACTCTAGATTGCTCAGCTCAGATTCACAAACACAATAATTTAAAGACTTCTATGATGGTAGTGTAGATGTGATACACGAAAAGAATCAAAGACATGGAAGAGAAAGACAGTAGCTGGACAATGAAGATAACCATATTTATATGAGAAAATTGACTTCTTGTCCCGGTGTACATAATTAATCAAACTGAATAAAAGCTTTTGGATATGATACACTTTGATTTATTTGCCTTGCATTAATATTGATATGTGACAAATAATTACATAAATATATTTGTAACTCTGATGCAAGAAAGTGCAAAAGAATTGAAGCTAGAAAATGTCAATTAAAAAAAGATCAAATTATAGCATTCTATATTTGTAACATGTCGAGAGGAAAGAGTTTCTGCTAATCACAATTCTGACAGCCAGTATTTTCTTAGTCAACTTCATACAAAGCATTGTGCTAAACACTTCAACTGTTAACTCATTTATCGTTACAATTCTATAAAGGGGGTACTATTATTAGCAGTAGAAGAAGCTGAATCTTAGCAGTAAAGTTAGTGTGACAGGGGCACACTGCTAGTGAACAGGGTTTTGCATAGTCAAAAGACGTATTTTTAGCCACCATATATTACTTAATTGAAGACCTGATCACTGTGAATCTATATCTGAGGAAGTCTACCTGATTATTAAATGACAATCTTGTGCCCCATTCTATTCTCTATCGTAATCTTTGTTCTTTCACATCTATATATCAATATTCTCACTTTTACCTGGGTGCCTCAATCCATCACGTGTGTTAGAAATGACAATAATTAGACATAGTTTGACATTTTGTTTCAGATTTTAGAATCTCATAAACAAACTCCAAGTTCTCATGCTCATGACCTCAAGGCATCTTAATTCTAGCAATAACTTTAGCCCAGAATCCCTTTAACTCTCTGAATGATAAAGTTCATATTTAATTTGTTACTTGACACGGTTAAATTCCACATACCAGTTTTGAGAGAAATCCCAGGGAAGAAATAACAGGTTGGGAAGAGAAGCCCACGAAATCTTTTTTTTTTTTTTTTTTTAAAGAATGAGTCACTAGAGTGCATAAAACAAACATTTAAGTACGAAACCAGTGCCCAAAAATTTCAGATAACTCATCTCATGAATTGCAATAGCCAATTAAAGAACTTCCTTTGTAAATGAAGTCATCTTTCTGTGGGAGTGATTAACATAATTTTGGTTGCTTTTTCCAAAAACAGGATGGTAAGAACTTTTAAGTCATTCTTGTATAATTGCAAGCGAGGCATATATCCACAAGAGAGAAATGTAGTGACTGGGAAGGTTGCAACAGTTATATTTACTCTCATTTAATAATCTATCTCCATCCAGGTGCCTTCTTTCCCATTGTTTAAAGTGACTATGCCCATAAGCATTAGCCCAGATCTCAGAGATAAAATTCAATCACATTACTGAGTCCTTCTCATTTTACATTTTACATATTAACCTTCAACTTGATCTCTTCTCACTCTGTGCTCTGTGACTAAACTGCTTTCATTATCTGGAACACACCGCCCCTTTCCACGTCAGGGGGTCTTGCTTTCTCTTTCCTCTATCTGAATTTTTTTTCCTCTGGCTCTTCACATGTTATATCCGTCTTATATTTCAGCTTTCAGATGAAAGGTCGTTACAAAGAGCAGCTTTTTCTGAGCACCATTCCCTCTCCCTCTACTCCTAATTTTTAATATTTTTCATCTCATGACGTTATTTGCTCCTTTCATAACACTTACTACAATTTTAATTTTTTAAATTTTTTCTTCACATATTAGTGTTTGTTTCTTCATTCCTCCTCCCCACCCCAGACTGTTGGCTTCATGCGTGAAAGAACTGACTCTCTGGGGATCACTACTGTATTCCCAGTACCTGGCACAGAACCTAGTAATTGGTAGGTGCTCAAAAAGTAGCATTGATTCAGTGAATATTTGAATGTATAAGTGACCATGAGGTGGTTACTTATTATTTTTAAGAAATGCCAGAGAACTTTATCTTTTTGAGAATGTCATATAAATGGGATTATACCATATAAATACATATATATTATTATTTTTATTATTTTTTGGTGAGGAAGATTTGCCCTGAGCTTACATCCACTGCCAATCTTCCTCTTTTTGCTTGAGGAGGATTGGATCTTAGGTAACATCTGTACCAAACTTCCTTTAATTTGTAACTGGAATGCCACCACAGCACAGCTTGACAAGCAGTGTGTAGGTCCATGGCCAGGATCTGAACCCTGGCAGTCAAAGTGGAGTATGTGGACTTAACCACTATACCACCAGGCTGGCCACCAATTTTCTTTTTCTATGTGAGCAACCAAAACTTCATGGCCACTGACAGATGAGCGGTTTACATCCACACCCAAGAACAGAACCTGGGCTGCCAAAGCAGAGGACGCCAAACTTAGTCACTAGGCTGCCAAGACTGACCCCGTTTTTCCTTTATACTGCCTTTTTTACCCAACAGAATGCCTTTGAGATTCGTCCAAGTGGTTGCATAAATCAATAATTGGTTCCTTTTTATTTCTGAGTAGAATTCTGTATCAACTGTGGACTTGGCCATGTGCCTTGTTTTGTCCAATTTGATAATAGTACTCAAGTGTTTTGCATTGAAGATTTCTTGCCACTAGTAAAATCCTGAGGCCACCATGTGAAAGAGCCCAGCTAGTCTCCTGGGGAATCAATACTGCTACCATGGTTGAATTCAAGGCACCAACAGGTTAGCAGCCATCTTATAAAATCCCTGATAACTTGACAATCAGCTCTCAAGGGCTGGTATAAGACAGTTCCAAACACAGATGAGAGACCCTGTGGAGAGAACTGAGGTGCCTTGGCTGGCAGTCAGCTAGCTCCTGCTGCCAACCTACCAATCACCAGATGTGTGAGTGAGGTCATTATTCATCTTCCAGTTTCCAGACACATCAGAGAGTCCAGCAGATATGACACATGCTGGCCCAGACCAGAGAAAGAACCTATCTGGTTTGTGAGTAAATATAAAATGGCTACTGTTATAAATCAATAAATTTTGGGTGATGGGGTGGCCTGATATGCAGAAAAATCTTAGATGCAATTGTCTACTTTTCATTCCAGATCACTCCAAAGTATCTTGAATAGTATAAACAAATGGTAAGCGGTTTCTGAAAAACTGACTCTACAAGACACCAAGAAAATCAGTGAAATTTTCTTTTCATTGAGATAAGTAGCTAGGTTTTTATTTTTCTAGTGCACTACTAAGGCTATGTGTAAGTTGAATTAATCATTGAAGATAGTAGAAAATATGGATTGTAATACCAGGAATATAAATTAGCTGTTGACACTAGTTTCCCATCCCAGTTGACATTTCCTAGTTTCATTTCTCCATCATAGATTATTGCGACTTTGTGAAACACATAGGTACAAAAAGCTTCACACAACTTTCCTGTAATAAAATATGTTAACTTTAGTTATCAGAGTTGAGCTGAAAACCACAAACTAAAATCAGACATTTGAAATACAAAGATTTAGAGACATCTTACTCTTTCTGCCTTCGTTTAAAACAAGACAGAATTTAAAGCAGCCCATATATCTAAAACCTGGAGGCAAAATAATAGGTAACTTTCTTTAGTTAAATTTTTTATACCAGGGGCCGGCCCGGTGGCGCAGTGGTTAAGTGCTCACGTTCCGCTTCTCTGCGGCCTGGGGTTCGCCGGTTCGGATCCCGGGTGCAGACATGGCACCGCTTGGCACGCCATGCTGTGGTAGGCAACCCACATATAAAGTAGAGGAAGATGGGCACGGATGTTAGCTCAGGGCTAGGCTGCCTCAACAAAAAAAGAGGAGGACTGGCAGTAGTTAGCTCAGGGCTAATCTTCCTCGAAAAAATTAAAAAAAAAATTTTATACCAGATAACTTGCATGGAAATGAACAAAAACAGACCTCCAAAAATTAGATTCCTTCTTGTACAGTTGGGCAATGAAGATATTTAACCATTGGGGGCCTATGTAATGGTGGAGGGAGAAAGCACAGAAAATGGCCTTGATCATCATCCTCACCATCTGAAACAGGACATTCGGACTTTCTTCTTTATATTGGCTTTTAGGATATGGTATGCACTGGATAAATTCATTCTCTCCTATCTAAAGCCAATCCTATTACCCCAAGTCTGGAGTCCTTCTGTTTTCTCTGTCTTCAGTACCTTACTTTCTTAATGTATCCTCTCCCAACTATAAACTTTTCTCTTCCAATTTATCCCCAAAATTCTTGAGAGAGATACTTGCACCACTGTCCCCACTTCTTCATCCCCCATTCACTTCTCTTTCTGTTTTGTTCTTTTCTCCATTTGCTCCATTTTATATCCTTTTCTGTTCTGTGCACCTGTGGGCTGATCTCTGTGGACTACATTATCTGGACCTTTTTGCCTCTGGCTTTTATTGAGATTGGAGAGTGGAAGGAACTGGCAGGATATTAGGGAGAAGAAGGAGAAAGAGCTCTGGACATTTCTTCACTTCTTCTCCCTGCCACATCACTAAAATTCTGGCAGCAATTACATCCTTGACTTGACTACTCAGTCAGTACCTTGTGGTATCTTCATGGCTCCAGCTCTCCAGTTTCCATCTCTTCTCCTGTCCCTTCAGGCTAAGAGTGGTAAAGGTTCCTGCTGCTGGTGCCTGGATGCCTCATTTAATTCTTCCAAGACTTTTACAGATAGTACTCTTTATATTCAAAATCTCTGCCAAATGTGCTTTCTGTTTCCTTCTGTGACCTTTGCTACACTTCTTGACTTTTTCTAATCTCATCTTGGACTTCATAATTCAATCAAAACCACATCCATTTATCTCATTTTAACTGCCTGTTCAAAACTTAAAAAAAAAAAAAAAGTGGCCTGCCCAGACATTTCGCTTAATAAAAGGCTTCTGGTCTTAGGAGGAATTACATCACTCTCTTGAGAGGAAGGTGCTAAAGGTAATATGTTTAAATAGTGTTTTTTCTCTCTACTATATATCCAATTACCTACTGATCATCTCCACTTCAAATCGGTTATGTACAATACTTAACTCTTCATCTTCAACATATTTGACACATAGTGAATGTTTAATCAAATTAATGAATGAACTCCCCTTGGAGTATATATCTTCTTGCTAGTTCCTCAAGCAAGAAAGCTGAGAGCCAATCTTGATTGTCCCTTACCTTCAAATGTAGCCAATCAATAGAACTTACCTTTAAATATCTCTGAATCTTTTCAATTCTATCTAACAAGTATCTCCCATCACAGGCATCCAATTTCTCTCCTGAAAGGCAGCATCCTTCACCAGATTCTTTAATATTTCCAGAGACAATTTATGGACATGTAAGTAAACACATATACGTAATGTACCTTAAAATATATATCACTAAACATAAATGTTAGCACGTTTTGCACATGATTGTGCATGCTGGTTTTCTCATGTATGAATAGTTTGAGTAGATACTTCCTATTAGTGCATGAAGAATTATCTAGTTCTTTTATTATTTTATTTGTGTTAAAAAATCGTTTATTATCTCTGTTTCTGTACATTAGGAATTCAGTAGTGGTTGGCTGTGCAGTTCCAACTTGGGATGTATCATTCTCATGAAGCTACAGACATCGAAGGCTTGACAGGGGCTGGACAATGTACTTTTATAGCCAGTTGTTGGTGCTGGAGGTGGGAGGGAGGCCTCAGTTCCTCTCTGTAGACTTGCTTGAGTGTCCTCATGGCACAGCAACTGACATCCCCCAGAGCAACGAGTCCAAAAGAGTGAAACTTTTTATGACCAAGCCTCAGATATACCACATGGTTACCGTCACCATACTCTACTGGACACTCAAGCCAGCTCTAATTTAGTGTGGGACGGACAACACAAAGGTGTGAAAGCCAGATTAGGATCATTGGAGACTGGCTACCACAATTGCAATATTTAGTTTTGGCAAGAATGGGAGGAAATGGGTGTCCTCAGATGCTATTGCTGGGTCTATAAATTGGTGTACCTCACTTAGAGGGTGATTTGATAGTAGTTAGAAGATTTAAAATGCACAAATCTTTGCACATATTCTACGTGAAGAAATATGTATAAGGATATTCACTGCAGCAGTGTTTCCAAAAGCAAAAAATGGGAAATACCTAAATATCAGTAAATAAAGGAATGGATAAATAAATGATAGAATACTGTGGAGGAATTAAAAAGATGTGGCAGACCGATGACTGACCATGGAAAGATTTCTAAAACACATTGTTATGGAAATAAAAAGAAAATGAACTTCCATTTACGTAAAAAGAAAAAAAACTAAACACATGAAAAATGATTTTGTATGCTTGCATGTATGAACTAATACGAAAATTCACAGCAAATCTCTCAAAGGATACGTGTAAAACTTTTGGCAATTACTTCTGATAATGGTCTAGTGAGTGGGGAGTGGAGATAGCACTTTTGCTTTATAATATTCTGTCTTGTTTGAATTTTTAACAAAATGGCTTTAATAATTTAAATGTTTAAAATTGGTCACTAACGGACTTTGAGTGACAACCCACAATGTCCTCTTACAGTCAAGAATAGGAATTTTTGTGGCTAGATTTTATGATATTTATTTTTAACTTTCAGAGGTCCTTTCTGTGTTATGGATTTCTAATTGATGCTAGTTTTATTGATCTCAGAGCAAGGCTTTAGCAAATTAAGAGAAGAGAGCAAGGTTTCCACTTGTGAGTCTGTTTTCACTTGTGGTGCTGTAATGAATAGGAAATGGATGTTAGACGTACAGGTTCCCACTGAGCCGCTCAGTTTCATCATCTATAAAATGAGGATAAGGTACACTCCCTGCCACACAATGCCACTATGATCAAATGTGACACTGAATGTCATTGGCACTTATTAGACATTCAAAAAGTGGTCATTATGAATTTAGCTCCATTCTAAGTTTCTTATCATAAATAAAGTATTGTTTCATCAATATAGAGGATGTGACTGATTACACATGAAGTAGAAAAAAATCATGAATTGCACTGGTTTACTCTTATTCTTCCCCCAAGAGTATTTAAGGAAGGAACACCACCTGGATCAGAGCTGTTAGTTTATGAGAGTGCATTTGCTCAAACTATAAAAACAAAACACAATTTGTTGTGTTGCAGAGGAAAAAATCTTTAAAATTACACAAACATCAAAGCATCCATATCTAGAGTAATCTATCATTAAGCTGCAATAAATGTATTCTCCAGGAAATCTTAACCATAGAGTTAGAAAAATCATTAGTTCTAACATCAATTGTATGTTGAACACTCCTATGAAAGTATCTATATTCATGATACGCCCACTAAAACAGCAATCCACACGTCTACAATTCTACAGCCCTGCAATTTGGTAGAAGGAAAGACTGCATGCAATGTATAAATGAGTCTTGCCTTTGTCATTAATTCATTGAGTTTGGACAGGTTATTTACATTCTCTAGGCTTGAATTTCCTCAGTGAAAAGTAAATAGTCTGGGTTAAATTATCTCTAACAACACTTTCCATCCCCAAAGTCTATGATAAATTGTTCTCTATTCCAGCCTTCTCCTGAGGCACTTCTTTTCCTTGTAAATTGATAAAAGCAGTGGAAGATCCCTACTTTTTCATTTTTTTGAAGATTGGCCCTGAGATAACAACTGTTGCCAATCTTCCTCATTTTTTTATTTCTCCCCCAAACCCTAGCGGAAGTCATCATCCAGTTGTACGTCATTCTAGTTCCTCTATGTGGGATGCTGATGCAGCATGGCTTGGTGAGCAGTGCTAGGTCTGCACCCAGGACCCAAACAAGCAAACCCTGGGCTGCCGAAGCAGAGCATCCAAACTTATCCACTCAGCCAAGGGGCTGGCCCCCTTAATTATTTTTTAATAGCCGTTCAACATTGTATTTTATGGGTGTACCAATAATATATTTCAGGAGTCTACATTAATGGATGTTTAAGTTTTTATATTTAGATTTGTTGTCAATATTTTGTTCTTCCAATTAATTCTTGCAATAAATACTATGTACATATTTTGTTTTATATGAGTGTGGGTATATCTGTAAGATAAAATACTAGAAGCATAATTATTAATACAAAGCTTTAAAACTTTTATAGATATTGAAAATTTTCCTCCATATATTCTACCATTTTAGAGATTTATTAACAATGATTGAGTTTTCCTGTTTTATCAAAGTCTCATCAACCCAGTTTACTACCACACTTTTGGATCATTACCAATCACGTAGATGAACAAAGGAATCTCACTCTACTTATACTTGCATTTATTTATATGATAGTTTTAGCATTTATTTGTATGTTCAAGAGTCACTTGCATAACATTAATAATAAACTAGCTATTCATATACTTTGCTCATTTTTTTACCAGCTTGTTGGGCCTTTACTTATTGTTTGTTGCTTGTTATAAACTAAATTAAAAAAAGAATTTCTTAACAGAAAATAGAAAGCTTACAGTTGTCATCACTCCAGATTCAGTATTTTAATTACACTATAGGACATAAGTTAATAGCTATGTGCATAGATATTAATTCTGCATTCTAAGTCCTAATGCAAGCAATTCCTTTTTTCATTATTAACTCTTGCTGTTTACAAAGTAAAGATATTACCCCTGCAAATAACACTGCTATTCATCTAGCCTTTTTCACTTTATTTGTGATAGGCTTTAAAGAAAAAAATCTCTGGAAGATTGTGTAGTCAGATTTATCAATAATTTTTTCCCCACAAACTTGCAATAAGTACTTTTATTTGATTGGCATATTATTTTGCTGTTGAGGTAACATTGGTTTATTACGTTATATAAACTGGAGATGTACATCATTATATTTTGATTTCTGTGTAGACTACTTGATGTTCACCACCCAAAGACTAATTATCATCCATCACCATACACATGTGTGAATCACTCCTTTCGTTCTCCTCCCTTCCCCTGCACCTCTGGCAACCACCTATCCAATGTCTATCTGTATGCGTTTGTTTGTTCTTGCTTTGTCATCTATGTATGGTGTGGTCATACGGTATTTGACTTTCTCCCTCTGACTTATTTCACTTAGCATAACACCCTCAAGGTCCATCCACGTTGTCGCAAATGGCATGATTTCATCTCTTTTATGGCTAAGTAGTATTCCATGGTGTATATATACCATATCTTCTTTATCCCTTTGTCCCTTCATGGCCACCTAGGTTTCTTCCAAGTTTTGGCTATTGTGAATAATACTGCAATGAATATAGGGGTGCATATATCTTTACACATTTGTGTTTTCATATTCTTTGGATAAATGCCCAGCAGAGGTTTTTACTGTATTGAATAAGACAATACATTTTTTTTATTTTTTGGTGAGGAAGCTTGGCCCTGAGTTGACATGTGTTGCCAGTCTTCCTTTATTTTGTATGTGGGACACTGCCACAGAATAGCTTGATGAACGATGTGTAGGTTTGTGCCTGGGATCCAAACCCACGAACCCCAGGCTGCTGAAGTGGAATACGCAAACTCAGCCACTACACCACCAGGCCCACCCTAGCCTTTCTGGATTTTTTTCAAACTTAATGTGACAGTTTATGTTCATGCTTATTCATTAAAAGCAAAGTACACTCACTGGTGAAGTAATAATTAAAAAGTGGAAGGATGTATCACTGGCAATATAAAGAACTGATCCAGTCAAATAGCCACCCATAAATTCTAATGTCTCTCCTCCTTCTTGTGATGCTCTCCCTCCATCTCCCTCCATCTCTCCCTTTTGCCCTCTATCCTTCTTCTCTCACCATGTGAGACCACTGAGGATCAAAGCAGGAAAATTACTTGATTTTTCAAGGACACTATCGACACCTCTCCATTTTCACCAGCAGGACAGAGTTAAAAGGAAAAAAGTACTAAGAGTAATATCATGACTACATTAATGTTTATTGTATATTTAAAATGTTTTTGGCACTGTATAAAATATATAAAAGGTAGTCAAGTTTAAAAGATTGTTATGTTAGACATAATACAAATCAATTGACCAAAAGTCTGGTGTTTCAACAAACTTTAGCTAAATAGTATCTTGGTTCAAAAATACCGTGTGTCTATATCTAAAACTCAGCTTGCACTAGGACTTAGCTTGCAGAATTAATATCTATGCACATAGCCACTAACTTATGTCTCATAGTATACGTAAAATACTGAACCCAGCATGATGAAAGTTGCAGGCTTTCTATTTTCTGTTAAGTGATGAATTTTTTTCATTTTGGCTAGCGAATGAAAGAATAATTTATTGATCTTTTATTTTTACTACTAGATTGCATGAATTTTACCTTCCTTCTTCTGTTTTCCAAAAATTGTGAAAGCCTAGATTTCATATTTGGTCCTCTGTTTCAAATAACTTTTGTCACTTTGCCTTTGAATGTTTAGGTCCACTGTTGGTTAGGGTCATAATTTCTGTCTTGTAAGTATCCATGAGAGCCAGCTCTGTCACCAGGGGAAGGTTGCAAAAGAAGCTATCTACCTTATTGGGGCCACAGAATGGCAGGTCCATTGTAAAAGCCTAGTGGCTCACAGAATGAAGAATACACAGAGCCCAGGAAGTAAACACAAAACTATACACAGATTCATAATTGTGCTGTAGTTCAGGGGCTTATAGATGGCTCTAAATCCTTCATATGCCATAGCTATGAGAAACATCATTTCAGTCCCAAGTAAACTAGGAGGAAGAAATATTTGGGCCATGCAACTCTCAAAGGAGATAGTCATGTGCTCAATGAAAAAGTTCACAGTGGGTGGCAAAGTTAGTTTGGCAGATATCAATTAAAGAAAGTTTACTGAGCAGGAAGTACATGGGAAAGTTCAAACGGGAGTCAGAGGAAATGATAGCAGTAATCATGAGGTTGTCCAGCACTAATGTCACATACACTATAGAGAAGTGGGCAAAAAAGAAAAGATCAATTTCCGAAGAATTAGAGAGTCCCAGAAGCACAAACTCAGACACCACCGATTCATTTGTGTGAGCCATCTATCCCATCTACTGTCACCTAAGTAAAAGGACATTGGGAAAATATCACAATGATTGACATCATATCTAGTATATATGCAAAAGACACATGATAAGTTCTCAATTAAAAGGCAATTTAATTTAACTATATAAATAATTCATTGATTAATATCTAGCACCTATGACTGTTGTGGAAAGTGAGAGAAGTATGAGAAGAGAGGGTTAGATATTGATCTTATCATAATTAGGAAAAAAAGATGCACATATTGAAAAATAAAAACATAAAATCAGAAATAAGCAAATGTAAATGATACATTAATATAAAAGTTACCAAGATGAAACAAATTATTCCAAAGTGCTAAGGTAAGGTGCCATGGAATGGGTGTTATTTAAGCTAATTTTTTTTTAAAAGTTTGGAATTTGATAGCCAAAACTGAAGGAAAGGCTATTTCAGGCAGGGAGAATAGCAGGAATAAAGATGCAAAGGTAAAAATATGAAAGACATAATTAGAGAGTCGTGAGTTGAGTGGCCTGGCTGGAGGAGGGCGTGCTAAGTAACAATAAAAATAAAGTTGGGAACGGTAGATCAGGAGCAAATTGTGGATGCCATTAGCCTTAAATGCAAGACTAAGTGGACCAGAATAATGTTATTGAAACTGAGAATCATAAAGTGCTTGACAGTGTTTAAGAAGCTTAATAGAAGCCATCTGCCATATTATGGAAAGAAGAGGCAATGGTAATATTCTGAAAGTGTCTGTGAAGATCAAGAATGTTTCTTTCATTTTTTTAACAAAAGATAATCAGAGTTCAACTTCTGATGCATAAAGACCTATTATAAATGAATCACCAATCTGTGTTCAGTCTCTTCTGATTCTGCCTTTTTTCTCTTCCTAAATATTTATGACATACTTGGATTTATCAAAATATGCAATGCCTTTCAGAAACCAACCTTTCAGAAATAGTCTATATAACTATACAAGGTGCATTTCGAACACCCAAAAGCTTTTCAAAAGAGAAAAATGCAGTCATGTGTAAATCTTCTCTTGAACGTTTTTGGACATTTTCCTTAACACATTAGAGACCAAGTGGCCACTTGTTCCCAGAAAATACCCTACATACCTCCAGTGATTTAAGAAACATTTTTGGCTTTAAACTTGTGAAGCCAACTTTACACAATAGGTATTTATTTGTCATTATCCTGATGGAAGTTCTGCGCCTTGTATTATTCAGTGGTGATATAACTAAAATAATAAATATTGAGAACCTTAAAAACAAAATTGTACACGTAACGGTAAATTAACCAATTAAACAAGTGTGTCAACTATTACAGGCTTTCATTATGTAATTTCAACCTGGTTGTTGAAGCACAGAATCCTAACCTTTAAAGGGCTTCATCTTTGCCTTTGAGTTAGGATATCTAGTCTTAAGAAGAATGCAGAGTGAGGCTGGCCCAGTGGCACAGCGGTTAAGTTTGCAAGGTCCACTTTGGCGGCCCTGGGTTCGCCAGTTAGGATCCCAGGTGCAGACCTACACACTGCTTGTCAAGTCATACTGTGGCAGGCGTCCCTCATATAAAATAGAGGAAGATGGGCATGGATGTTAGCTCAGGTCCAGGCTTCCTCAGCAAAATAAGGAGGTTTGGCAGCAGATATAAGCTCAGGGCTAATCTTCCTAAGAAAATAAATGCAGAAACTTAAATTACTCAAGAATATAAACAGATGAGGCATGAATTGACCTCAGTACAAACTTCAGTCATGGGATTCTCATCTTCATGTGGAAGGTTTGTGTCAATGCTGACGTGTGTGTCTGATCACAAACAGATTCCTAGGTCTTTACTTCCACATCTGACAGGCCCCTTTTGGCCCAGAATAATAAATGAGGTCATCAAATGAAGTTTTGCAGAATTACCTGACACAGTAGAGGTGTGTTTAGTTTTTGAAAGATCTCTATTTTATACCCCATGTATACAGAGCTATGCATCATAAATCCATGGTTTCCTGATTTACTTACTATAAGCAATAGTTTAACAGAGGTATCCTATTTTAAGACTCTGAACCATATTTAACCTTTCTGTTTAGTGAGCTTTTCTTGCATTACTCTGACAGGTAAAGACAGAGGGAACACTGCCTTTTCACTGCCAGGTGAGGAAAGAAGTCCAATTTCCCAATTCTGCCTCTATGAACACCCAACAAAGGGTAGGTGAGGATGATTCTAGAACTTTTGGGTGGGAATGAGAGGTCTGGCTCCTCACTAGACCTCCAGTGATACTTCCCTGACTGGGAGGGATAGGAGAACCTTGTTACTGCTCTCCACTTACACCATGGGAGGAGGTGCTGATTATGATCTAAAAAAGATGGAATTTCCGCCTCCCTACTTGGCTTCTCTGACACCAACTCAGGGGTGTGGAGGCATTGGAGTGCCTTGTTACACCTTCGCCAGGGATAGGAGTCTCAGCTACCCACTTGGCCTTTGCTGGTGTGGGTGAGGTGGGACCAAAGATTTTTTTTTGTGGTGTTTGGCTGAAGTAGAGAAGTTGTCTAAAAGTTTTCTGTCTTGCCAGGCTGCCCCTTTCCTGGTCCTTTGGCTGGAGAGAATAGGCTTTTGTTGGGGATTTTTCTTGTCTGCTCTCACTAGTGTTTCTGAGTTGTTGGCATGTTCAGTCATGTTGCGTCATTCCTTGGGACCCCATCCAGTCTACCTTCTTCTCTCCAACTCTCAGAGTGTTATAATATATATATATATATATATATATATATATATATATATAGACACACACACACACACACACACACATATATATATATATATATACATATATATATATTCTACTGATTGTAATTATATTTAGCAAGAGGAATATGGAAAATTATGTCTACTCCTCTTCCCAGGAGCAGAAATCACCTGCTTTTCTTTTATGATAGTAATGTTTTCTCCTTTTTATTTGCTTTGTGTATTTAGTCATTTTGAAGATATTTGCATCATAGTATCTATCTAATAGATTTATTGCTGATTCAAGAGGGGAGTGGGGCTTTAGCCTACTATTTATTCTGTCTACTGACTTTCATTCATTGTGGATAGGCTCCTCAGGTGTTTTGTGAATTTGATTGTAAAATCAAGTTCAGCAGAACTTCATGTGTCTAAATCTTCTGTGGCAAGTTTTCTTTTTGTTTTGTTTTGTGTTTTTTCTTCTTCTCCCCAAAGCCCCCATTCCAAGTACATAGTTATATATTCTAGTTGCAGGTCCTTCTAATTGTGCTATGTGGGACACCACCTCAGCACGGGCTGATGAACGGTGTTAGGTCCACACCCAGGATCGGAACCAGCAAAACCCAAACTGGGGAAACACTGGGCTGCCAAAGAGGAGCACACAAACTTAACCACTTGGCCATGGGGCCGGCCCCATGGCCAGTTTTAAGGACATGACTATTCAGAAAAGTTTTTGTTTTTGCTTTTCCAAATGACTGCAAAATTTCAATATGTGTGTTCCCAACAGCTTACATTGATTTGTTTCAGGTTAAAGCTCTCTTGCCTATGCAGAGAGTATAAATTCAAACTCCAAACCCAGATGTAGGCAATCCCATGATTCTAGTTTCCAAGAAGAAGCAATTTTTCCATGCATAGGCTAGGCCAGTGAGGATAAATGTTTTGGCCTTTTTCTTGTGCTCCTAAGTACCCTCTTCTAGTCCATACCTTCACTGAGGGTCCCAGATCGAAGAGATCCAATTCTACCTCAGACTTTTGCTCAGACTTCCCAATGGCCAAGCACTTCCGATCATTTTCATGACCTGTAATCACTTGCCATCAACTTTCTTCTCCCAAGGTTTCCACTACTTCAAATACCATGAGGTCATTTGTTTATTTCAGAGAATGCATCTAGAATTCATAAGTATTTTTGTAGAAAGTGTTTCAGATTACCTAAATTTCAATATTGTCAGTAATATAGGTACAATCTTATTGTCCTAATCCACATATATTTTGTGAGAATCAGTGAGATGATATATAAAGATACAATTTATAAATTACATTGTGATCATTGAATATATGTTTGGCTTTATCATCACCATCACCATACGACACAGTTCTATGTTTGCTTTTTTTTGAATTCTATGTTTCAGGAAAGAATCAACAGAGCTTTGCAGAATGGTAAATTTATGAAGGAGAAAAGTGAGTCAAAATTGTTTAAGACATAATTGGTGTTAAATTCTATTCCATACTACCATTTCCTCCACACTATTTCAAAAACATAACTTGCCTTTGAGATATGGCTTTTCTTTCAAACACTAGAAGTCAGAAGTTTAAGAGAGTTGTATCATTTCTTCTACTTGCTGATTATGAGTGTGGTCAATTCACTCATCTTTTACGACACTTGACTCTTAGTTTTCTAAGTGGTGAAAGAGGAGTTAGACTATGAGTAAGAATTAAATATTAAACTTAAGTATGAAAATGCAGCCTTCTTTTGAAAAGTCAAAACAATAATTTCATACTTTTAGAAAGCTTTGAAAAAATGTATTCTGAATTATGTTTTATTGGGTGGTGTAGATTAGAAAGCATGACCTGGAGATTGGCAAGAGAATAAATACACAGGACAAAAACATTTATTTAGCACTGTTGGTGAAAACCATCTACTTATACAATGGAGAGATCCATTTTTGTGTGTAGTAATTGAACCACTAACTTTGTCAGTTCTGAACTTTAATACATGGATACAAAGAAACTTTAATTGTGTGCTCAACTTTTAGTATTTGCAATATGATTAATGTAAATATATTAATTTATTTGGTTTCTGAGTTCAGATAATGAGTTCTGCAACATAATCCATTTGCTCTTTGGTCCGTACATTTGGACAGTTCGTAGTGAGAGTTCAAATTGGAAGAAGTATCACCCCTATAATCCAAAAAATATCTCAATTTATTTACCTCCTCAGTTCAAATAGAAATAGTTGGAATAGTAAGAAATTATAGGTGTGTATTTGTATACATTTAGAGAGAGTGAGACACAGAGGGACAGAAAGAACAAGGTCTGTAATCAGAGGACTTACTCTGTCAATCAAAAATGGTAAGAAAATGGTAAAATTTATTACAATACCCACCTCTAATTTGTGATACCAGATAAGATGATGACTAGAAAATAACTTCAAATTAATTACTATTTTAAAATATGACAAATATTTTACATTACTTTAGTATTTTTTACATTTTTGTATTTATCAAGTTGATTGGAAGAAGTATGAATTCCATAGACATATTTTATAGGAAAAGAAAAGAATTCTATGATTATAAATAATTTTACTCTGAATCAAATAAGACATTTCATAAGCAAAAGACAAGGAGTCCAATTCTCCTGTTATCTAAGATGGTTTGTTTACTGTTATAAAAGCAAATCCTGTCAAAAGGAAGAAAATGTGTCCTGTGATATTTCAGACATAACGGTACTTCACAGAGGAAGGTACGCTAACCTGGCTTTTATTATGGGCTGTTATTTATCACAAGGGGGAGCTGGGAGACCTACAGGAACTCACTTGTCGACTCAGTTTTTGCATTGCTGATGTTACCTCTTTATTTCTTAAGGTGTAGATCAAGGGGTTTAAGAGAGGTGTGAAAACAGTATAAAATATTGAGAGAAGCTTATCCACTGGGAGGTCACTAAAAGGCCAGGCATAAATAAAGATGCAGGGCCCAAAGAAGAGGGTCACCACAGTAATATGGGCAGTCAGAGTGGCCCTTGCTTTGGCCATGCCCACTGAGGAATGCCGTCGCACAGTGACCAGAATGACTGTGTAGGAAGTCAGCAAGAGCACAAAGGAGCTCATGGCCATTAAGCCACTGTCTGAAAGCATCAGTACCTCAAGAGTAAAGGTATCGGTGCAAGCAAGTTTGATAACCAGGGGAAGGTCACAGAAAAAACTGTCAACTTTATTGGGGCCACAGAATGGAAGATTTACTGTGAAGACCAACTGACTTACCGAGTGCAGAACACCAATGAGCCAGGAGCCCACCACGAGGATTGTGCACTTGCGCACATTCATGATGGTTGCATAATGCAGGGGTCGACATATGGCTACATATCTATCATATGCCATGGCCACAAGAAGCATCATCTCACCACCAGCAAAGACATGTAGAAAGAATATCTGGGCCATGCAGCCCTCAAAAGAGATGGTCTTATGGTCCATAAGGAAGTCAACAATCATTTTGGGTGTGGCAAATGTGGACAGACAGACATCGATGCAGGAGAGGTTACCAAGTAGGAAGTACATGGGTGAGTGTAGAGCAGGTTCAGAGACGACTGTGAGCACAATGAGGAGGTTCCCCAGCACAATGGATAAATAGAAAAGTGTAAAAAGTGCAAAATAGAAAAGTTGTAGCTCTTGAGAACCTGAAAGACTGTGCAGTACAAATTCAGTCACTCCTGAATTATTGCCTTGGTCCATGATTTCAAATTTCTGAAATCAGATCAGAAAAGTTCCTGTAAAGTGAAGTGGAAATAACATCGCAGGATTGTGAGAGTAAATGAGCAAAGTCAAGCCTGGTATCAAATTCCATTCAACACACTTATGTACATTAGATCCTCATTAGCACACAAAATACACATTGCATGTAATCATTTATTTTGTAATGACTCTACAACCTTGGCTTTCACCTCTGCCTCCAAGTGTGATAGCTATTATTCTAAAAATACAAATTTATACATCACCTCCACAACTTTAAAATTCCTGATAAATAAGAGAGTTAAGCTCTAGAGTCATACTGACAGGTTGCAAGTGCTATCTCTTGTAATTCTTAGTGGTGTGATCTTGAGCACATTAATTAAACTGTCTGTGCTTTTGTTTTCGCATCTGTATATTGGGGGAAATAATAGTAAGTGGCTCACAGGATTGTTGTAAAGATTAAAAGAGTTGTAATTGATGAAATACTTACAACAGTACCTGGCCTATAATAGATGTTCAATGGATGTTAGGTACTATGTCTTTGGTGCATCTATGATGAAAATATTTGCAGGTATAAATTAACATGGTACGTAAAATATCAAAGTACATACTCATCTTACTTAAGAAAATGGCTATTTCATGCACTTTAGTGGTGTCTGTTTACATTTAAGCATGTTAATATTATTTGTTACTTAATATCACATTTTTCTCTTTTTAACTAGAAATTTCCTAATTTAGACTCCTTATAAATGCATAATGACTCTTCTTCACCCAGTGACTCTGAATTTGTGTGAATTTAATAAATTTAATTTGTGTGCTCTTCAGTAATCAAGTACAAAAAAGGATATCATATTTGCTATTATCAACCTGTCTTCCCTATCAATTTATGCAAACCTATTTTATGATTCTGAAAGAAGTCATATTTTATTCTTTGATTTTTAATTGTCCATTGCTCATAGATGGTGTTCAATATTTGGTGATCCAAATATACAAAAAATGCAATGTTTAGTTTCATATCAGCTAAAAGAGAACTGCTTTTATTTTACAGGCTAATTATCCCTGTGCGTTTTGGAGAAAACTCTTAAAAACAAAGAAACTCTGCTTCTTAAGAGTCTCTGATTATTTTCTCTGAGAGATAGATAATCCCATTTTGATAAACTGCAAAGTTTGAATTTAGTATGAAAATTCATGTTGAAAGGTAATTTTGAAGAAAGTAAACAGGAGGCACATTAAAACATATCTGATTGCAGCAACGTAGGGAACCATACCTTTAGAAAGGTGACATCCAAATTTTTTTCATTGTGCTCTTCTAACAACAGAAAGATTGTTACCATGTACATTTATTTACCTGCGACTTATATGCATATATCACTACACTAATATATTACATGCAATATAAAATATGATTAAAATTTAAGAAAGAAATATTTTATACATGGAAAGAGAACTTTAAGTATTTTTCTCACACTCAAGCAGCTTACCTGCTTGGGTATGTATGCCCTACTTTGGATTCTACTGATCGAGAAAAATAAGTGGCAACTAGGAGAAAATATTCACAAATAATATATCTAATAAAAGGTTAACATCTAAAATATATGAAGAACTCATACAACTCAACAACAAAAAAATGAAAATCACAATCAAAAAACAGGCAGAGGATATGAACAAACATTTTTCCAAAGAAGATATACAGATGGCCAACAGACACATGAAAGATGTTCAACATCACTAATTATTAGGGAAACGCAAATCAAAACTGCAATGAGATATCACCTCACACCCGTCAGAATAGCTATTATTAAAAGACAAGAAAGAACAAATGTTGGAGAGGATGTAGTGAAAAGGGAACCCTCATACACTGCTGGTGGGAATGCAAACTAGTGCAGCCACTATGGAAAACAATATGGAGATTTCTCAAAAAATTAAAAATAGAACTACCATATGACCTAGCTATTCCACTTCTGGGTATTTATCTAAAGAACATGAAAACACTAATTCAAAAATATATATGCCTCCCTGTGTTCACTGCAGCAATATTCACAATAGCCAAAACTTGGAAGCAATCTAAGTGCCCATCAACAGATGAATGGTAAAGAAGAGGTGGTATATATACACAATAGAATACTATTCAGCCACAAAAAAATGACGAAATTGTGCCATTTGTGACAACATGGGTGGACTTCGAAGGTATATGCAAAGAAGAACAAGTCAGACAGAGAATGGCAAATACTGTATTATTTCACTCAATGTGGAAGATAAAACAAAAAAACAAACATATAGATATGGAGAATAAGTTGGTGGTTACCAGAGGGGAAGTGGGTGGGGGTAGAGCAGAAGGAGTAAATGTACACATGTGTATGGTGATGCATGGAAACAAGACTTTTAGTGGTGAACACAATGCAGTCTATACAGAAGCAGAAATATAATGAAGTGCACCTGAAATTTATGTAATGCTGTAAACCGATGTGACCTTAATGAAAAAAAAAAAAAAAAGAAAGAAACGAAACGAGAAAAGAAAAGTAGGTGGCTCTTTTCCTGAAGTGAAATTTCCAAAAAGCCTGTCTTGGGGAAAGTAGACAGAGTTAACTCATAGCATGTAGCACTCCATTTCTGGAAGAGAAGCCAAGAAAACTTTGTTGGGCAAAATAATTGACTATTGTTCCTCTGTCTCTACTCTTTTGTTCCCCAATTCAGGGTCTCTCTCCCCTTTTGACTCCTCCGTTTTAAGAACCCAAGGTCACCATGTTCCTTTCTGCAGACGCCTAGTGACATGTGTAGTCAGATGAAATAATATTCTTAATTATCCAAACCTCTGTTTCTTTATCTGGAATTAAGGAAAAGTACTAGAGGGATGTGGAACTCATTTGCTAAAATCACCTCTACAGGAATCTCCTGTTATTGTTATATAGGTAGAAAAGCTTATGAAGACCTACCCCAAAGTGTTGACAGTGGTTATCTCTGGCTGAGAGAATGCAATAAATTTATTCCTTACACATTTCTGTATTTGCTGAGTTTCTTGTTCTGCAATTAACATACATTATCTTTTGAACCAGAAGAAACCAGTAAAGCTCTTTGTAATTGATAAGGTTCTATCTTTTATTTTAGAAAAATCAAATAAGTAATGAGATGGCATAAAACTATATTTAATGAGAACACAAATATAATAACATAAAAAATATATATCACTGCATACACAGTGCATATTATTTTATAACTTACCACTTTTTTATGTTTTATGGCATTTTTTATGTTTTTGTGGGATTTTATTTTTTTATGTTTTTGCACTATTTTATTAGATGGATGTTTTCAGTTTTCCCTATCGTTAACATATAATAACCTTTCTTTTATTTAACTAAAACTCTATGGCTATACATAATTATTTATTTAGGATACATCATTATAATTATGCACTTATGAGATTTTTAATTAATGATACCAGAACTTATCTCATGGAAATGATGCATGAGAATGTCCATTCTTCATTTCTTCCCTTCTTAACAAGACAGTTTATGTTTTTCTTTGTTTACTTATTTGCTAAATGAAAATGCATCTTATTGATTTTTCAGTGCATTTAATGATTATTAGTGGAGTTGATCATTTATTCATGAATTTATCATTTGTATGTTTTTACTTCACAATTGCAGTTCATGTCTTTTGCCCATTTTTCTGCTGAGCTCTTCCTCTTTTCAATGTGTACTTATGAAGAAAGTTTACATTAAAAGTATTATCTTTTTTACAAATATTCCACAAATATTTTAGTTTGCTTTGTTTCTTTTAATTTTGTTTACATTATACTTTCAATAAAATTGTTTAAAATATTTAAATAAATTAAGATCTATAATTTTTCCCAAAACATTTCTGCCTTTGTTGTCTTGCTTAAAATGTTTTTGTACAATTATATTCATTATTTCAAAAATGTAAAAAAAAGTCCTATTAATTAATAAATTCAGTATTTAAACAAAACTTTTTAAATATCGATTGCTATGGAAAATACATATTAAGTGAGTACTTAGGAGCGAAAGTTTAAGAAGTCTCATCTTCAAATGCCACCTTTGTTTGACAAGGGAGGGTGCCAGTGTTGGGTGGGAGTGATTGTGAAGTTTGGCATTTCTATGGAAATCAAAGCCTTATACTAAAGAAAATGAAATTTGTCATGGAAATTACTATCTCTAAAGGGCTGAAGAAAGGTAAGGAATGAAGTTTTTCAGCATGCATCTGAAATAACTCTACAAAATTTCTAGCTCATATAGCTGGGCTTCTTTCCTAATATCAGGCTAAGGAGCCTTATAAATAAGCTAATCTCTTTTGCATATTGTTTGTAATTGGAAATATATTATCCCTAGCTTTAATCTCTTAAAATAAGCCAAGCATTACTACAGGATTTGAGAGAAAGACAAAAATCCTAGAGGTGGCATTAATCAGAGGGCAGTCTAAGACATTCTTGTTTATTATCCAAAGAAGGACCAAACACCAACTAACTCAAAATAAAAATTAACTTACTAAAAATTTTACTCTTCATTTAGCTGCCATTTATTTTAAGATTAAAAAAAAACCTAGAATTACAATCTTGCAAGTGATTGAATTGGATTGTAAACTCCACGAGGGAAGGAATGAAGCCTTTTTTCCTGATCACAATTAAGCCTGTTTCTCACAAAAGGGCCTGTTTATAAAAGGTACCAAAAGCTTTGCCAAATTAGTTAGCATATTGAAGAATGATCATATGAATAATTCTGCGTATGCATGGATGAATACAGTAAAGTTTTGGTAGGAAGGATAACTACTGATTAAATATATTACATTGTCATTCTGTCTTTGTTTATAGACAAAGAAACAAAGCCACAGAGATCATTCGATCATAAATGATTAATTAGATTTTCTGAACATCAAAACATCATTTTTTTTAAGTCCAACCCACATTCCATCATCTTGAAAGCATGACTTCACTGAAGGATAAAAGGAGGAAGAAAAAAAGAAAGAAAGAAAGAAAGGAGGTAGGGAAGAAGGGAGGGAGAAAGAGCATTTTTAGACTGATTCTATTTCTTCCTCATAATTCTGCTAATTTGTTGAACATTAATAAGTCCTCTAAGCTGTAAAATAAAACTCATTTGATTTGTTTGTCTTACCATATGTCAGCACATTTTATCTATTTTGTAGCTGGCAAAAAATGTAAAAATAAATGCAAAAACAGAAATATTGAGAATCTCTAGAGCGAGGCCCAGAGCTGTTTTATTAATTTTATTAATTTATTTTTATTCAATTTACTTAAACTAAAAACAAATACAAACACAAAATAAAAAACAGTTCACTCACTTTAAATAGCGAGCTTTGAATAGCACAAAAGCTATTGCGTTTTATTAATTTGGGTGAAATTTCATAAATTATAAGGAACAAGAGAATATTTCAATATAAACAGAATTCCTGGCCTACTCAGTCCTATTATTCCTAAGAAAGACACACAATGTTTAGATTATAGAACTAAGAACCAGACCAAATCTTAATCTAAATCTATGCCTTTGACTATTTAATTTTGAGTAATTCCATAATCTCTACACAATATAAAGTTAATAGAAATCTTATGGAAAAACATACAGATGTGCCTTTCTGTCCCAAAGTTATTCTAAGGTAAATTAAAGGTAAAAGAGACCAAAAATATTCTTGAAGGGAAATAAATATTCGTAAGAGTAAAGCAGAAAGGTATGTTCAAAAGAAGATGGACTCAAACTTTTCCTGATGAAAGTGAGTTAGATTGAGATTTTTGATGTGTGTGACTCTTTCTGAGCACTAAATTATGGATACTTTACTCATTGACTAGCTGAGTCACTGAAGCCTGTACACAAATAACATAAGATCTCTGAAACTATAGAGCCTCGAATAAATATCTGTAGTACCCTCTAAACTAAGAATGGCACAATACACAGTAAGTGTTTGTAAATTACTCATCAATGATTTTTTAATTTTAATAGCCAAAAATGCCATTCAAACAACTGATGTAATTGAATATAATCGTTTTCTTCTTTCACTAATTTGTCAGCTTGGAAAACCTTTTTTGGTTTTATCCAGTTACTTAGGCATGATGGGGTGTGTGTGTGAGTGCATATAAAAACACATATACGTTTGTGTATATTTATGATGCTTGACTCATTCATCCAAAACATAATGTCTGTAAACATCTACAAGATATTAAGTGGAGAATATAATGGGGTTGTTATATGTACCCCTTTAATTTTTGGATGAAATAATGAGCTTCAATTTCTTGCATACTCATTATGTGCCAAGAACTCTATAAAACTGTACATAGAAATATAGACAAATACATAAGTATAAAGTGTAGCACTTCAAGTATAGTTCTATTCTTATATTATCAAATCTCAAATTAAATAATTGGCCTGGCCATATGCAAGCAAGCGACAAAACAAATTTTCATTGTAGAAAGTATATGCTAAGCATTCTAAAATAGAATATTGGCATAATTATTTGCATGGAGATCAATGCAAGAACTAAAAAAAGCATGTGCGCCTATATGTGGAAAGAAGCAATTGAATTCACATGAATATATTGGCCATTCACTGTGGCACCACGTTATGTGCCATATAACTATAAGAATAAACTGAGAGATACTAGTGGCTGTGTGTGCAGAAGAGTGCCTGAAGTTTAGTAGCATATAGAAAAATGAACTCATCTCAGAAAATAAAACAGAGGTCAAACATGGAGAGATAAATTCACTCTCATTCACAGAATTGAAAGTAACAGAAAATTATATTAGAACAGTTTGTCTACAGAAAGCTATTTGAAGTAACAGAAGTTTTAAAACTTACATGAGTCATTATTCAGTTGCCATATAGACTCATCAAGAGAGCTAGAATTTGTCCAGGTTTTCATTTCAGAAGTTCCACATGAATAACCTGAAGTATTATGGTAATATGAAAAATAGATTCTTCTCATATGGCTTGCAACACTCCTTCTACTTCAACACACTTTATTTAAAAGGAGGTAAATATGAAAATGTATTTCTCCTTGATGAGTAATTTTGTCCCAGTGGGGTCAATGCTAACAAGCTCTTTTGCATTATAGACTAGCAAATATCATTTCTACCTAGGGATTCACATCTCTAAAAATCATATTCCCAATCTATCTATACATTATCTATACATCAGTAATATCTATACATTAGTTATTTCAATGGCCTATTTTAACTAGTGAAAAATTCATTTTCTGGGGCCAGCCCTGTGGCGCAGCGGATAAGTTCTGCCATTCTGCTTCAGTGGCCCAGGGTTCACCGGTTCGGATCCCAGGTGCAGAGCTATGCACCACTCATCAAGCCATGCTGTGGCAGGCATCCCACATATAAAGTAGGGGAAGATGGGCACGGATATTAGCTCAGGGGCAGTCTTCCTCAGCAAAAAGAGGAGAATTGGCAGTAGATGTTAGTTCAGAGCTAATCTTCCTCCAAAAAGAAAAGAAAAAAAATTCATTTTCTATGAAAATTTACCCATAGGTAAGATTTCTGAGTGTTTTCTAGAGTTGTAACTGAACTCTCATAAAGTAACTTTTACTCTCTCTGTAGGTTCAACTGAGTCCCAATCACTACTATTAACATTCTCTGTGAAATACATACTGTTTCAAGCCTCATTCAAATTACTATAATGGTAAGTATAGCAAAAAAATTTCAGATTGCAAAACTATAAATCATTTAGGTAAAACAGAATGTCTTACTTTTTCTGCATGCCCTAGTTACATGTAGTTCAGAAATGTGTGAAAATTGAGTATGTACAATATGCAAAGCCACAGAATAAGAATTCAGAAATAAGACAAAGTGCTTATCTGTAAGTAGTTTACAATTTATAAGTATAATTAAAGAAAATAAACAATGTAATGTAAAATACAAAAAGGAGATCATACATAGTATAAAAGAAGTACAAAAAATTACATTGGTATTCAACATTGGGAGAGATTAAATTTTGTTGAAAAGATCAGGAAACAAAGAAGGAAGAGAAGGGTGGAGAAGGAGGAGGAGGTAAATATGAAAGAGACGGAAGAAGACAAAATGTATTTCTTGTAAAGGGCCTTAAATGAGACGCAAGTTTTGAAAAGCAAAGAAAACCAATGAAGGAAGATTACACATATACACTAAAATCAACAAAAGTGTGAAAGAAGACAACTATAAGCGATCCAAGAACAACTGCTCCAGCTTGGCTAGAGCATAGTGTATGTCAGAGAGTTTCACTGGACCATATTTTAGAGGGTCTTAAGTACAAGCCTTAGGATTTTGTAAGTAATTTGTTGGCAAATGTAATACTAATCGTGATTGCAGTGCAAGGGCATATGCTTTAGGAGCATGTATCTGGCAGTTGTGGAATTGACTGGAGGAGATAAAAGGCCAGAGGTGAGTAGCTGCAATTGGAGGCTAGCTCAGAAGTTCCTTGTATGCCTACTGAAGTAGAGATGAATATGGAGAAAGAAAGATACAGGAAATAGACATTTCAGGGACAGAATATTCAGACTTAATCAATTGATTACCAGCAAGGAGAGAGAGAGAGAGAAATAAGAACGTGAAGAAGAAAAATCAGAATATAAAAATCCTGCAAAAGCCAGAGCAGTTTTTCAGCCCAGGGAATTTCAAAGTTGGATTCATGGAACCCTGGAGGTATAGTGCAGATGCTCCTACATGTTCCTGAAGGAGATTGGAGGGACCAGATATTACCCCCTCCAATCTGCCATCATCAGACTACCTTTATATTTATCTGTTTACATACTAAGCTCCTGAAATTTCATATTTTCTTAAAAAAATATTCCAGTGCTTATTTTTGCCCTCCATCTCACCTTGGTTGTCTACAAATGAGAAGGCAGTAAATGAAGGTAATTGATGTCTGTGCCCGTCACAGCAGCAGAGCACATCACCCAGGGAGAGACAGTACTTCCTGGACTGGTAGCAGGAGGGAAGGAAAGAGGCTTGAACTTGTTCTTCTGCTTAGTCTTCTGTGGGCTCCCAGTTGCACTCTTTTTATTCATAATGTGTACTATGCTTCAGACTCTGAGAGATGAGTTTCTAAAATATTGTGAGCAGCTTCCTAGTCTAGGACTTCAGGTCTTTCCAAAACCATTGTCTGGATTGGAATACATATATGAATGTCTGATTCATGTCTCTATAATGTGTTTGTTGCAGACCTTAATAATTTTCTAAAGCCATATTAGATGAATAGAATACTCTCATAATCTGTCCTAATGGAATACTGTTTGAACAGGCAGTTCCAGTTTATATTGCATGTCAGTTTCCTGCCACTTTACTTGAAGCATACAGTGTTGTGGATGATCCTGACTCTGGTACTTTCAAAGGAAACCCTTGCATTCTTTGAAAAATAGGCAGAATAATTGGGTTGAATCCTCAAAAAGAACCAAAGATAATATGTATTTGAAAGGAAGAACACAAAACAACTCTAATAAGTTTTCCTCATCATGGAGGTATACATAAAATATTTTCCACATTATCGGGAAACACTGCATGTGGGTTATCTATAGCAGTAATTGCTGTCCGGGCCATCTTTGATCAGAATGCTGATACCGGGAAAGAAGCAAGAGGACTGTACGGTCAAACAAACTAGAATTCCAAGATGGTGGTGACAAGCTCTTTAGACAAATTATGTTCAAAATCACAGCGAGTGCATAGCATGAATAGAATACCTCTACAGAGTAAATGTTGCGTTGTTTGTCTTTTTATTGTGTCAGCTCTACCTGACATTCTAGGGGCCACCTTGGAGGAAGCTGGGTGGTAGAGAATACTGCTGTAACATCATAAGGTGCTTCCAGACCATAATGTTCAGTGATCTCTGAAGTAACTTCCTTTGCATTTGCTGCCTTTTAAATCAGTGCATAGATACCAAACAAGGGCCCACTAAGTCCCTGATTTAGGACAAGTATGATGGGAATCTTCTTCTACGTTTATGTGGCCTTATTGCCAAGTGTTTAAAGCTTCATGTGCTGTGTTTTATACATATTTTATGGATTTAAATGTGGTTAACTGTCATATTTTGATGTCAACACAGTTTTAGGGATTAAATGATAAAAGAATAAATGGTACATGTCTTACGTCAAGTGATTTTATAAAGCTGTAAAAATGTCGTGTGTTAAGTCCCTTAAATACCTTACGTGAGGAGGAAAAATAAAATAAATTTTTAAATAAATAAATTTTATTTATTTGATAATTTATAATTAACATAAATAATAATTAAATAATTTTTAGAAACTAAATAAATAAAAAAATAAAAGATTGAAAAGTGTTACCTTGAATTTTTGTAAAAAATATTTTATATGCTAAGTCTATGGATTTTTTTGACGTAGAATGTGTGAAAAAAGAATACTAACAGGATTGTTTTTAGTACTGGAATTCAATCTTACACATTGTGTGGAGTATTTTAGACCATAAAGGAAACATAGAATTTTTAGTTTAGCCTGTATGAATATGCACCTAAATTTTATAAAATTAACTTCATACAATTTAAATTGTACAATAGTTTGTGAAACATCTTGTCACTGATTTTGGGTAGCAAAGATAAGCAAATTAACTATAGACTATAAAACTACAGCAAAAATGTGTATGGCTAGAGAATGCAGAGATGTATGTAGGCTACTTTATTACAAATATTTAACAAAGAACATGCATTACATTTGCTGTTTTAAACAAAGGATGTAATTTTTTAAAACAATGGTGGTAACAAGAGAAGGGTAAAGTCCATGTTTCCTCAAGTTTCTTCCTGGATACTCAATTCAGCAAATTCAATCTTGTGAGAGACAGCTGGAAAAGCAGCCTGGAACTTATATACCGGGTCTTCAGTTTATGCATTGCTGACTTCACCTCTTTGTTTCTCAATGTATAGATAATGGGGTTCAAAATAGGTGTGAAAACAGTAGAGAACACTGAAAGGACTTTATCCACTGGGAAGTTGCTGAAAGGCGAGGAATAGATGAAGATACAGGGTCCAAAAAAGAGGATCACTACAGTGATGTGTGCAGTCAGAGTGCTGCGGGCCTTGGCCATACCCACTGAGGAATGACCTCGTACAGTGACCAGGATGACCATGTAGGAGATCAGCAAGAGAAAGAATGAAGTCACCCCCATGAGACCACTATCCAAAAGCATCAACACTTCAGGGACATAAGTATCTGTACAGGCAAGTTTGATGACCAAAGTAAGGTCACAATAATAACTGTCCACTATATTTGGACCACAGAAGGGCAAGTTTATAGTGAAAGCTAACTGGCTCAGGGAGTGCATGACCCCAATGACCCAAGAGCCTACCACCAGACCTGTACACCTGCACAAGTTCATGATGGTGGCATAATGGAGAGGTTTGCATATGGCCACATACCTGTCATAGGCCATGGCTACAAGGAGCACCATCTCACCACCAGCAAAGACATGGAGCAAGAATATCTGGGCCATGCAGCCCTCAAAGGAGATGATCTTGGGTTCATGAAGGAAATCGTGTATCATCTTGGGTGTTGCATAAGTGGCCAGAAACACGTCAAGAACAGAAAGGTTACTGAGCATGATGTACATGGGTGTGTGCAGAGCAGGTTCAGAGATCACTGTGATGACAATGAGGAGGTTGCCCAGCACAATGGCCATGTACAAGAAGTTAAACAATACAAAGAAGAAATACTGGAGCTCCCAGGAACTGGAGAGACCCAGCAACACAAACTCAGCCACCCTAGAATAATTTCCTTGGTCCATGGTCTCAGGCTACAAGAGAAGTACCTACAAAGAGAAATTTTAGTATATTATTATCAAGAGCAAGAACAGTAGACCTCAATCCTGGAGGGTTCCTCTCAACATTAATTTAAAATGCTCCAGAGTCATTCCTATTAGGAAATGTTTTGTTGGTAATTTTGACAAATAGATTCTTCTCTAAATTATCCTTACTAGTGAGGAAACTATAAAGTGCAAATGTAGTAAATCAACAACTCCATTTTATACATTTGTGAGTTAAATCTGATGCTAACCAAACAATAAACCTACATTGCAAAAAACACAATTAAAAGGAGATACTAAGGTATCCAGATTCTTGGACTATAGTTTCCCTGCCTTGCTAGTTTTCATTATCCACTTGGGGTTATCTACAAGCAGCTTTGATTCTTAGAGAATTCTCAAGAGGTTACATTTACAAGGAAAAGACGTATCTTTTCCCTGTGTTTTTTTACTACCGTTCTCTCTCCTCTTGCCTCTGTGCTTCCTCTATGAGTTAACCTCCACAATCACACCATTAAAACTGTTTAACCCATATTGCCTCTGATGTTTTGATAGCTGTTTTGGTTTGAAGTAAAGTCCATTGAAGCTAACGTTGCACTATGTGAAAATAAACAAAATGCAATGGCCAATATGTCTGTACAGAATATCAATAGATAAGATGACAATAACTATGAAATGCCAAGATCTGATTTAGGTAAGATATGCAGTTGAAAAGTAGATCATTTGAAGCTCAGCTGTAACATTTCACTTATCAATACAGAAAACTTCCAAGAAGTAATTATATCCAGGACATAGAATTTTCAGGCTTTGACTTAATAGAATAAGGCATATTCTTTGAAAAATATCTAGCAACACAATGCTTTCTCATTAAGCAAAAATTGAGATAATTAATGAGATAGTAAACAATAACAATTAAGATGATATACAATTGAGATAATAAACACTGCCAATAGATTGTAAAATAATCCATTCTGCCTATATTCTCTCTGCATCTTCTTTGGAACAATACAGAAAAAGTTTCTAAGGAGATAGACTCTTATTTGAAAATTAATTTTAAAAAATTATATTTAGAAGCACAAGAATCTTTTAGTTGAAAACCAAGTAGTTTTTTTTAAAAGAAATAAGGTTCTCTCTTTTAATTTTCTGTTATAATTCAAAGTGATAAGTGTCAGTGTTTGTGAAAAAAAAGAACAATGCCAGTGGGCAAAAGAGGTTTGGAAGTGTTTTTACATGCAGTATGTGAGCTTTAAACTCTACAACAATCTGGTGAGGAGGATTCTTGTTCCCACTTTTCATATGAGCAAATTGAGACTCAGAAAGGTTAACTAATATGCTCAATATTATACTACCAGCAAATAACAAATTTAGAACTTTATCCCAGGCCTTCAAAGTTCTTTCTGCAATCCTTGATAGTTGAGTCTCTAATGGGATCTAAAAGGAATGTCTAAGAGTATGCAACAAATGGAATTATCCAGATTAGAAAATGAGAGGGTAGTTTAAGTAATTGATGTAAAACCCCATTAAATGTTACTAAATGTACCATAAATGAAATTGATAATAATAGCCCTTTCTAGTTTAAAATGTAGGAGGTCATAAGTATTTTGTTTTCCAAAATGATTGTGTTTTGCTTAAAGGTATACATTTTAGTTTAAAATTTATTAGCATGAAAAACTTTATTCTCTGATAATATTTGCTAAATGGTTTGTTGCTATATTACACTGTACAAAGATTCTCCCAAAAACTTGAGCATAAAAAAATAATCAAGTGAATGAACCATGAATGCTGTGACAAAATAACTCAAATAGAGCCATTCCAAAGGATATTTAGATTAATAATTATCAGTTGGAGTGAGAGGGGCATCCTCCCTGAGGCATTCTCTTGAGGGGAAGGAATTTGTATCCAAAAGGATTTAAGAAAATGTTGGGAATAAAATTATTCTTGACCATATCTTTTAATTTGGTCAGTCACCTATGAAATGACAACTTTCTTTTAGTAAAAGTGAATGAGAAATTAATGATGTGGGAAGGAAGGAAAGAAAAATTCCAGAAATCCTCACAGAGAGTGACACTGTACCTCTATCAAATGCTATTTTTGCCTAGATGTGGATTGGGCTGGGAAGAACGGCGATAAATATAAAATGATGTTTGTATGCTTTTATAGAGTCTTCTCTACTCAGTCTTTCTGAAGAAAAACTTTAAAACAAAAAAATATTAGGTGAAACCTTACAGGAATTGATTCTTAAACCATTTTCTATCATAGCCAATGTCAAATTTTATGCAGCAGACTAACATATGTATAAATATTTTGTGGTTGAAGCAAAGGATTTTGAACAAAACTGTAAGTTCAAATGTCATAAGCCATTGCTCCAAGTTTCTTTCTCTAGTTAAAGATCCCATTAACAACTTCCAGAGGAAAAAATCCAAAGCACATGGATCAAGTGGTTGACATAAAATAAAGAAAATATACCTGATTCCATTATTTACAGATTTCAAAAAAGTTGACACAAGTTTCGGCTTCTTTCAAATCAAATGCTCCTTTAAGAGAGCTGCATCAGATGTGTACGTTTTCAAGCAGAGATATATCATAACTCTAATAAATATTGACTTAGGCAAACGACCTCTTCTTCTCAGCACTCTATTTCACCTTTTTCCCTTTTATAGTTTTTCCATTTCATTCAGGACTGGGGATTGAACTGAGACTATGGGAGGATAGATGTCTCCCACGGTGATTCTTTGTCATTAGATGTTTGTGGGTGTGTTGAATAGGGAATACTGCTTAAGTCCAGAGAGCCAGGCCACTTTCAACTTTCTCTCAACTCCCAGAGCTCCTTCCCTGTGTCATATCTACTATCAATTACATGTGCTATATTTCTAATAGATTTAGGGAAACTTTGACATGTAAAGATTTCTGAAATACTTCATGAAGAATTGAATTGAATCTTCAGTGACATTTTCCATCTTAGCAGAAAACATCTGATCCCCTACAATGGCAAGGTGTAATGAATTCCTCTTTTAACCTTTATTGTTAGATATCACGAATAGAAAATCCAATATGACTATATTTGCATTCTTGGCGTAAATCCTAATTAATTATGAAGTGATATATGAGAATATCATAACCTGGGTGATGTGCTAATTTTTTATGTAGGATTTTTTCATATAGGTTTACTAGTGAAATTGACTTCCAAGTGTTTTACAAATATCTTGAAGTTGTGTTATCCATATCCAGTTTTGGTATTGAGACAATGATAGACTCATAAAATGAGTTGAAGTACTTAGGAAAGTAGTTCTATACTTTAATATTATTTGTTCTTTGAAGGTTTGAAAAATTTTGTACATAAACTTGAATGCATCTTATGACTTCTATAGGTTTACATCCTTAACTTCTTCTCAATATATTCCATAATTATTGGAGACTTCAGTTTTCTTCCTCTTCTTAAGCAAATTTGGCAACTTACGCTTTCTTAGGAAATTAACAAATTCAACTGGATGAATCTGTCATCTTCTGCTTTTACATATTTTTTTAATTGTCTAATCTCCTCAACATATAAATTTAAGGCCATTTTCCTAATCTCAAAATGATTACTTATATAGTCTCTTTTCAATTTTAATCAATGTTGGTCCTTTTTTTTTTTTGCCTTTCCAAGGACTATATTTTGATTTCACTGGTAACTGCGCTATATTGTTTTTTTTCCAAGAACTGCTCTTTTAAAAGTGGAACTACACTTAAATATCATCTCTTATATATCATATTGGTAAAAAAATCAATGTACTATCTTTGCAAGGCTATGAGTCACTCTCATATACTGCAAGTGGGAATGAAAATGCAACACCCATTATAGAAGTGCATTTAGCAGTGTCTAGAAAATTGTATATACAATTGACCATTGTCCTTAGCAATTTTACTTAGAAGAATAGGGGAAAAAAGCTCATAATTAGGCATATGTTGATAAGTGTTGAAGCGAGGCAACAAATGGATAGAGGGGAGCATATGGGCATTTTCTCACCTTTTGTTTATTTTTTAAATGTCCAAATATTAAGAAGTTAAAAAGAAATTTCTGCCTTTAACTATATTTATACCTTATTCATATTGTATAACTTATTTTATAGTCCTATTTCAAGCTTTTCTAGTCAAATGGCTGGTTAACTTGAAATCATTTCATAACAACATATTACTGCATCCCTTTGTCAAATAGTCATTGAACACTAATTGTTTTCCACTTACTAAACTAGGAGTGGGCAAAATATTGAAGTACATAATAGTTCCTGACTTCACAGATTTTATATTCTAAGGCAGAAAGTAGATCGCTTGACAAATAATTTTAGTAAAATTGTGCTTGTTTTACCACAGGGGAAGAAGAGAGTGGTATGAGTACATTATGGAAGGTGCCAATCTTATCTAAAAAAATTTTGGAAGGTTTCAGTTGGTACATAAAGGATGAGTCAAAGTTGGCTAAGTTAGTGGATTCTTAGGTTAGTAGATGGGGGAATTTTTAAGCAGAAAAAAGTGCCAGTATCTGTATGTCAAGGAGTAAACGCTTAGTGAAAGTGCAAAACTGAAGAGCTAAAAGACATGCAATATGGCTGAAATGTAGAGTATATGGGGTTTATTTAAATAAGAAATACTACATAGTTTTGAATTTCTCCTAAGAATAATGAAAAGCAATTGAGGGGGGGAAGCGTTGCATTATTAAAGGCACTAACATGGTAAGATTTGTATTTTAGAAGTTTCTCTCTGTCTAAAGTATACAAAATCAATTACAGAAATGCTAAACCTACTTTTGAATGGAGGAGTGAAGAGCTCAGCAAATTTCCCAAAAGCAACAGTAAAACTGGACAAAATTGTCAGAAAAACTATTTCAGAATTGTGTATGGTGAACAAAAGCATACAAAAAGTTGAGAAGCATTTATTTGTCAAAAAATTCTGAACAATGGGTAAGAACAATAGAAATGTGTGCTATTTCAGCCTTGGGCTTCTCACATTATCACAACTCCCACCAGCTTCTTTAGTATATAGTTATACGAGACTAGGGCAAGTTGTGGAAATGAGTAGCTTTATTTCCCAAGTTTGCTGACTCAATTTGGGGCTGAAAACAGAAAATTCCATACTCAGGTATGTTGTCTAAAATAATAATGATATCAGTGGCAAAAAAAAATCAGAAAAATCCAACACTGTAGTAGTGTATGTAAATATATTGGATGGGACAAGAAAGAAATTGGCAGATTAGCCAGAAACTTAAGAAAGAGATCTGATGAATCAAGAAGTTATATTGGGCCTTGATAAGCCCCCACATATCCCTGGAAGTTTGGACTGCTGTGCATGTGCACAAGACTGCACGTATGCTCAAGAGAGGCCAAGGAGGGCCGCAAGTATCTACTTGCTCCTGGGTGAATGTGAGCCCTTGCACACAGGCAGAGGTGACATAAGGAGACCTGGCAGAAAGTAAATCCAGGGTGACTTGTATACTGTCTGCCATTCACAAAAGATGAAAGACTTACTGGCTCAAGATGATGAAGCACAACCTCTTATCAAGAAATGACCTTTAGTACATCAGGATTAAAAATAAAATCAAGACTTAACAACAACAAACCAGAGCAGAGATATCAGCAGCAATATACTTCAGGAAAACAGACTACAGAATTAGTCCAAGCAAGACACTAAACAAATAAAGGAAAACTACAATAATAATAACAACAAAAATAACAATTCCTTGGAGGGAGGGGATAAAAATTAAGAGTTGTTACAATATATTACCAAAAATGTTCAGTTTTAAACAAAAAAATGAGACATGCCAAAAGTGAACAAAAAAGAAAATGTGACAGACATAGAAGAAGAAAAATAGGAAGAAAAACAGTCAATAGAAGCTATCTCTGAGGAGTCTCAAATGTTGGATTTAGCAAACTAAGACTTCAGAGTATATAGTAAAATATGTTGAAAGAATTAAGGAAAACTATGTTTAAAAGTTAAAGGGAATCATAATAACAATGGCTCACCAAAAAGAGAACAATAAGAAAGAAATGGAAATTATAAATAAGAAACAATGGAAATACTGGAGTTGAAAAATATAATAAGTGAAATGAGATATTAACTAGAGGAATTCAATAGCAAATTAGAAGGAGCAGAAGAGTCAGCAAAGTTGAATATAAATCAAGAGAAATTATCCATTCTGAAGAACAGGAAAAAAAAGAAAGAGAATGGAGAAATATGAACAGAGCTTCGGAGAACTGTGGGACACAAGAAAAATATAACAACCTGCCCATGAGGGGAGTCCCAGAAAGAGAAGATAGAAAGAAAGGGGCAGAACAACATGTGACAATATAATGCCTGAAAATTTTCCAAAGTTGATGAAAAGCTTTAATCTACAGATCCAAAAAGCTTACAGACTTCAAGGAGGATAAATACAAAACAGAGATCTATGCCTAGTATAGACTATTATACTCAAACAGTAGAAATACTAGAAAGACAACTAGAAAATTGTGAAACAATAAGGGAAAACCAACTTATCACAACAAGAGACATCAATCAAATTAACTGGCTTTTAAGTTAAATAAAATTAAGCTGACTTTTAATTGGATACAATGGAAGATATTAGGCAATAGGATAACTGATTGAAAGTACTGAAAGAAAAATAATGTCAACAAAGAAATACGTATCTAGAAGAAAATATTCCAAAATGAAAGAGAAATAAAGATATTCTTAGATTAAAAAAAAAAAGCTAAGATAATTCATTGCTAGATCTGCTCTACAAGAAATAACAAAGGAAATTCTTCAGGCTATAAGGAAAGGACACCAGAGGGTAACTTCATTCAATATAAAGAATTAAAGAGCTATAGTAAAGCTAATTATGTAGGTAAATGTAAAAGCCAATATTAATAGATTTTTAAATTTTTCCTTATCTAACCTGATTTGAAAGTCAGTTGCATAAAATTGTTATGAAGTTTGTTTTTTGACTTACAAATATGAACACAGTGTATCTGACAATAATAGCACAAAGAAAGGAGGAGGATGTGAAGATAAACTGAAGAAAAATTTCTCTATTTTACTGGAATTGAGTTAGTATTAATCTGAAGTAAATTGCAATAAATTAGCATGCATATGGTAATCCCTAGAGCAACCAAAAAGAAAATAACTGAAAAAATTATAGTTGAAAAACAACAAAGGAATTAGAATGGCACACTAGACAATATCTATTAACAAGAAAGAAGTCAGCAGAAAAACAAAGGAACAGTAACAAAGAAGAAAGACATGAAACATATAGAAATCAAATCCCAAACTTGTAGATGTAAATCCCAAACCACCATATCAATCATTACATTACACATGAGTGAATTGAACACTCCAAACAAAAGTAGATTATCAGACTAGAAAAAAGAAGATCCAGTTATACACTGTCAACAGGAGACACACTTTATCTTCCACATCCAGCTTTTCTTTTCAGCCATCAGCCTTGCTGACCTATAGCAACTTCAGATTCACCACTAGATTCAGAAACAACAGCCTTCCATAGTATTCTCCACCAACTCTCATTTTTATGTAAAGTCCAATCTTTATAATCAACCCCTTATTCTATGTCATTCTAAGTGGTTCAGCTTCACTCATCAAATCCTAACTGATACATAGTCTATGTTCAAAAATAAAATTGTCTAAAAACTCCCCTTCTTCTAATATCCTCATTGAGTTTGGGTATTAAGCTTAAGCTAGATTCATGGAGAGAGATGAAGAAAATTTTATTATTTTCTGCTCCTGTTTTTATAATTTTTATCCTTCTATTCCTTTATTTCTCTTTGTTTTTTTTCTAATTTCTTATATAGAAAACCAAGCTTACTCTTTTTTTCTTGTATTTAAACATGTTATTTATGACTAGAAATGTTAAGTTTTTCTATATAGTCTCTTCGTATTACTCAGTTCTACATGTTTTGGTCATTGCCATTACAAGGGTTTTTTCACTCATGACTTACTTATAAAGCTCTTTGTCTTATTCCAAAGGTTCAGGGTTCAATTTGTTTTCAGAGGGTTTTGGGTAAGAGAGGACTATTTATCATTTTGTATTTTTATTGCATTGTAATTAGGTAATGCATTGTGTAAATATTTAGTATTTATTGAGACTTTATGGCCAACCGATGAATCATGTTTCAGTAAATGTTACATGAGTTCTTGGAAAAAACATACGCTCTTTAATTTTGGGGTGCAGTGTTCCTCAGATGAATTCCAGCAAATCTGTAAGTAATTGAGAAAGTGTACTAAATAGGAACTGGGGCTGAGAGACTCTACATAGTCATTGGAAATTAAGAAAAAGGCAAAAAGTAGACATTTTTATTAATGTTTATTTTACCATTCTTGTATTGTGGTTATCGGCAGGTGTTACTGGGAATGAGTTTATAGAAAACATGGAGGCTTTATTGTGTGAGTTGAAATTGTTGATTAGGACTCATATTCAAAGGAAGAAGGTGATCTTTTTTCTCTTAAAACAGGCATTTTTAGGACTAAAGATCAACCAGGTTAGAATATTAATCTGATTCAATGTTTGAAAGTTTATTTCACTGTGAAATATTTTTAATGCCAACAAATGGACCCATTGGTTCAAAAGCCAAAACCTATGATATGAGCAGATTTCTTTATCTACTGAGCCAGAAACAGTCATCTCCTAGATGACAGACAAATGAGGAATGATCTGGTTCAAGGAAAGCCCTGAGCTTGTGTAAAGGTGTCTTTTTCACCCTTTATTTTTGGGTGTGTGGTTTCCTAATGAGTTTTAGGCAAAACAGACACACAGAAAAGCTAGCCTCTATCTGCCTTATTAGAGCTAGTTCACAATCTATTTGCATATTTCCTTTCTTTTCCTTTAAAGTAAGGAAAAGCCATGTAATCTCTTTGCACCATAATTAGTTTGGCTGTTTCAGTCCAGACTCCTTTTTCCCCATGTGTGAAGTGAGAGCTGGGGAGTGCAGATCCAAAAGGACTCCAGAATCCAGATAGGGACTCTATTTAATAAGGAAGCAGTATAGCTAGAAGAGCTGTGCCTTTCTTGAAAAAATTTTAAAAACTTAAATAGGTATATTGATAACAATCTAGTTAATTATATGTTACTCTTGAAGAACATTTTTTTTATTTAGGTAGATTTAAGATTTTTAAAGAAAATTTGGAAATTTTAGTGTTTCGAGAATCTATCAGATGCAATGGAACCCTTTCTAACTGGTTTAGAGAGACCACTAGTATAAATACCATGATAGAGTCTTAATGTCTTCCTTCTAAAATTAAAAGATCAATCCCAAATTCCTAATTTGTAATGTTCTAGGGTGAATAAAGTACAGTTTTTTGAGGATCCAGATAGTGTGCTTACAAAGAGTCATAATTTAAATTTAAGATGCTCAAAGAAATAAAGAGATAGTCAAAGAATTTCCAGCAAAACTGACAGGTTTAAAGAACCAGAGAAGCTGTTGTCAAAATGCCAAAATTCAGGAAATATGGTCCTCAAGAGGCCTTGCTGCAGACTACAGCAGAAAACAACGTTCAGGCAACAAAAATGACTGAAGACATGGACTATAGGCTGTGGCACTGAACAACAATAGTTGCTATCATCCTCAAAAGAGAGACAGCAAGATATCAAGGTCTTCCAGATGAGAGAACATAACACCATCTATAGTCTGTCCTACAAAAGGTATTAAACCTAATATGGTCAAGTCTCTGGATGTGTTATTTGCAGAAAATATAGAAGTTAGATGTACATGTTGAATTATATTAAATACATACAATCAGTATATTCCAGGCTGTGGGAGACACTGGAGCTCAGGTTCTTCAAAAGATGAATTGTACAGAAATAGAAGGGATGGTGGGAGGGAGACATGCAAATTAATAGAAAATGAAACAAAGCGGACGTGATGAAATTCGAGTGTCTCGGCATATATACTTGGGTATACATATATACATAAAACTGTGACGAAACCAAGGAAGTATTATAATAGGGTAATAGTTATTTTTTGAAGGAGAGAGACAATTGGGATTTAGATGGACAACTGCAAGAGCTTCAGGAATGACTAAGTTCTATTTTGTGACCTGAGATGTCGTTATAATGGTATTTGCCTTATGCTATTTCATTAAGTTATATACTTTGTGTATTTTTCTTTACATTGGTTTTACTCTACAATAAAAAGATTATAATCATGAAAAATGAATGTTAATATGATGAATATTATTGATCAATTCAGCCTCCAGCCCACTCTCCTTTAGGATGTTTTCCATTGCATAAAAATGTTGAAATCTATGGGCTGCTTCTTTTTAGCCAACGTTCCATATGCAAATTAGGTTCAGTGAATTAGATGCACCAACATGAGCTTTAGAAGGCAGGGAGGAGGCAGAGGGCATGTACTGAAGTAATGGCTGCTGTTGAACAAGATGATGAGATGTGAGGGAGAAGTAATTGTGGCAGCCAGACCTGTACTCCAGTGACTATGCACCAGCGACAACGGTGTTGAGGGTAGTGAGGCAGTGGCAGTAGCATGGAGGTTCTTTGTTCTTAAGATCTCACCACTGGAGTCTATTCTGGAACCCAACATCTCCCATAGTGGCTGCCAACTCCTACTCCTCTTGTTCCTCCAATTATTTTGTAAGCTCGTAATGCACTGTGTTAAATCTGCTTAATATGCCCAATGGTCCTGCTTCCTTCACTGAAGGCCACAATATAATTAAATGCTGACAAAAGGAAAAAGTTTAGTAGAGATAGATACATTATACAAAGACAAATTCTTAATTTAAATGCTATTTATAGCCTCAGTCTAAAATACACTTTTTCCTTTAAATTTTCTTCGGTGGATGGTAAGTGAGGAAAAGGGTAAAATCTAGGTTTTGTTGATGGCTTCAAAGTCTCAGCAGAGTTACAAGACAAAAAAAAAGGCAAATTAACAACAGGCTTGTAATTAGCAGTCATAGAAAAGCTACTAGGGGAGAAACATTAGAACCTCCAGACCTAAACATTTTCTTTTAATAAAGGTAAATTTTAAAGACATAAATGTAAATAGGTATACATCTTCTTTCTATAATGGCAATATAAATTACCAGAGTAAAAAATAAAAATGCAAACATGATATTTTAGTACAAGATAGATGTTGGAATTTATTTTTTCATTCATTCATTTATTTAACAAAAAAATCTGAAAGAAAAAGATAAAATGTCAATTAAATTATACCAGCTACCTTACAGACACATTACATCTACCCATGATCCATGTCACAGTTTCAATCTTATTTGGATGTTGGTCCCTCTAACTCCAGCATAAGTTATGCATATTTACCTCACAGGTATAACCAATAGCAATAAAAATAATCCACAACAAAACAGTATCCTGATCTCTGTAAAATTAATCATCATAACAGAACCATATAAACTGAAAGACTATCAAATTGCTTAGGGGATTTCAATGGCGTCTGGGAGTACATGCAAGAGGTTCACATGAATTAGACTTCCATGGCTATTTTTCCCTCTGTTTTTCAATCTGGACACATGTATCCAAAAGTCACACAAACTAGTAATAGGGAATATACAGGGAGAGAAGAGGGTTATTCTACCTGTCTTTTCAACTTTGCTTTAACTGTTTTGTGTAAACATTCATTTGAAAAGAAGGGTTTCATTGGTAAATTTTATCTTGAAAACACTTCCATAAAGAGTCTGAATATGTTCAAATGATGGCATCTACCAAGAACGTCTTCCATGTGGTAGCAGAGTCCAGTGCTCACATTATACCAGGTCCTTATCAACATACAAAAATACTTCGCAGAAGACAGTTCATCATATGAAATTTTACTTATCTAGCTAAGTAACGATTTACTAATCTATGCATCTATCTGTCTTCGCCTTAATGATATAAGTGATCAAACATCATCTTCTTATCCTGATCAAAATTGTGGTGAAAATCTATTCTAAAATCAATAAATCAATTTAATAATTACTCATTGTAAAAAGCAATCACATACTGATTAAACAACAATTTGGAATTTCTCTTGATTTATAAAGACTATGAGCAGTGAGGAAAACAAGTTTCTAGATGCTTGAGTTAATATAAGAACCAATGCAGTTTTCTAGTAGAAGTTACTTTTAATTTTGCAAATTAATTCTGATACACATTAATTTTATGCAAACTATACAGACACAAATATTCAAAATTTATAAAATAAAAATTTACCTTTCAAATTAAACAAGTTTATTATTAGCTCAGGAGAATACCAAGCCACTTAAAGAAAGATATCCAGAGTTGATCAGAATGATAATAAAACTAGCAGGTTTTGAACGTATATTATGCACTTTATATAAATGACTTCCTTTATCCTTGAAACAACACTGCAGTGTAGATCCCATTATTACCTCCTTTTTTCAGATGTAGAAACTGAGGCTAAGAGACATTATGTATCTTACCCAAGTTTATGCCACTAACAAAAAGTAAAATTGGCATTAAACACTGATAAAAAGATACCTGAGTCTAAGACTTTTATCCGTTCACTAACAGTGGGTCCAAGTTCTGGAGAGCCTAAAGTTATACAATCTGAGGGAAGCTCTTAAGAAAGAAAGAGTAAACATAATGAAAAAATGTTGGTAGGGTTCATTCCAAGGCCTTGGAGGAAACCTATACAAAGAGGAGATATGAAACTTAGGCTTCAATGTAAATCCACCATCATCATATTATATAGCATTCTGAAATTTTTCTCAAACATTTTTGGAAGTATACATCATTTAAAGTTTTTATTGCCATTACACATATACAGTTCCTTCACATACTACAATTTACCTATTATCTGTTTTTATCTATACCTGACTGTTAATAGTTTTTTTTTTTCACATGCATTCAAGTGTTCTGATCACTTTTACAAGACTACCTTTTACAATTTTTAAAAGCTCATAAGTTTGGCATTGCCAAACTGAATGGCTATTCAAACACCTGAAGGACAATGCAGTTACTTGTCAAAATATTCTTCCTCTATTTTTTTTGAGGAAGATTAACCCTGAACTAACACCTGCTGCCAATACTCCTCTTTTTGCTGAGGAAGACTGGCCCTGAGCTAACATCCGTGCCCATCTTCCTCTAGTTTATATGTGGGACGCCTACCACAGTATGGCTTGCCAAGCGGTGCCATGTCTGCACCCGGGATCCAACCTGGCAAACCCCGGGCAGCTGAAGTGGAATGTGCAAACTTAACCACTGCACCACCCGGTCAGCCCCAACATAGTCTTCTTATGAATTCTCCATATCTCAATACTCCTTCAATTGTGTTATGGGAAATTTAGGCCATTTAAGGCTATCTTTGACCTGGTATGTTTATATTAGCTGGTTTCTGTTCATCTAGCGTGCTTTGCAAAACACTATTCTGCCTTTGGCTGCCCTAGTGGCAAATAGCACCATCTTACTGCTGCTTAAGGAGCCTATGGCCATGTCACTATACTTACCCTTGGTAAGAGTGTCAACCACATGTTGAGGAGACATGGTGATAAAATCATCCATCCTTAGTTCTTAATTAAGATTTAAGTATTTATTTAACATGTAGAGATATCTGTCATGTTGACTCCCCATTCTCCATCAGGGAAGGTAGTAGGTAGCTCCCTTCATCTATGGAAGTCTTCCAGAGGCTGTCTCTGGTCCTTTTCATTCTCAGCTGCAGAGCATTACTATCTAGCTAACTACTCAATCTCATGATTGACTTGCCTTACAGAATCATCTGCTGATCAGTTACGCCTTTGAGGGTTTTGGCAAATAAATGCCCTTGAGTTTTAGAACTCTCCACACAAGTGCTGAAGATTGATGACATCCATTCAAAAAGAATTTACAGTTTTATATTGCAAAAAAAGTATCATTTTAACAAATATTTTCTGTTCAAATAAATGATATTTGAAAGAATTATTTGGGGCATTTCTAATACACCAGCTAAACATTTTCTACATAAATGAATTCCTTGATGGTGAATATATTTGCACATGCAACTGAAACCAAGAGAAAGTTCAAACACAAACCTAAATTGGTCCATCTGTATCTCTACTTCCAATAGAATCACGCTATTATTTTGTGGATATAAATGTTTCATTTTCGTATTAATATTGTAGACATTTTTATCCAACAACTTCAAATCTGTCTAGGTTTTAAACATAATATCACACACTTTTAAACTGTAAAGTTGTTCCCTTGTTTGTTTAATACACTAATGAAGAAACTAAAACACACACATTCTTCTGTCATTTGGTTTAAAATGAAAAGTTAGAAATTTCTTTTTCTTAACTTCTCTCAATGATAATTACTGCATATATAATTCTTGGTTTTCTCTATTTACTCAGTAATGCCAGAAAAAGATAACAACTTGAGGGGCTGGCCCCGTGGCCGAGTGGTTAAGCTCGCGCGCTCCGCTGCAGGCGGCCCAGTGTTTCGTTAGTTCGAATCCTGGGCGCGGACATGGCACTGCTCATCAGACCACGCTGAGGCAGCGTCCCACATGCCACAACTAGAAGAACCCACAACGAAGAACAACGAAGAATACACAACTATGCACTGGGGGGGCTTTGGGGAGAAAAAGGAAAAAATAAAATCTTTAAAAAAAATAAAAAAAAATAAAAAAAAAAAAAAAAAAGATAACAACTTGATATTTATGAAATACTTTGGTTTCAAGAGATCTTTCCTCTTGCGGATACAAGTCAGATACTATACTGGACAGTATATTTCATAAATATCATCTAGTAAATTTCAAAGAATAGCTAATTATTTAATATCTGTCATTATTTAAATAAAATGATTGGCAAAGCAAGGCACCCAGGAAAATGATTTTTCATGGTCTTCAATGCTTGCCATTCCAGTACCTACCATTAGGGGTAGTGATACCTTATGTACTTAAAACTAATCTTAACATTCTTATTTAAAGCCGTAAAAAAAATCCTAGTTGTGTGCAGAAAACGTGCTTTTTACATTGGTAGTGTATTGTTAAACACAAATTCCTTCCAAATATGTCATCCAGATCTTGAAAAGTAATTTAAGCAAAGTGTGAAGCAATATAATACTTTAAAATGAAAGCATAGGCTCTCCATAAATTCGCTTTTATCATAAACTGCATCTTCTAATTTAATTCTGGTTTTAACTTTCCAGGCATTAAGCTTACATAGTGTCTGTATGAAACAAAATGTACTGCTTTGAAACTCGTTTCATAACACTTTCTGATTTGCAGACTTCTCCAGCCTCTTTATTCGCTCTGCATTATCACAAGGAGTTATCATGGCTGTATTTCTTTACTTATTAGCCAAAGTGAGTGGTGGAGACTCCTCTACTTACAGCATTCTCTTTGGACCCCATCAACACTTGTAATGAAGTCTATCCAGGGTTTTCTTTAATAGAAGAGATCATAAATTGGTTTAAATGTTAAGTATGAATGACTCAGAGAAATATGTAGAAAATCATTGTCTAGCTGTCAGAGCTACTCCCACAGCAGTAGGGAGTTTCTAAGGTTTATAGCAATCTTGCTAATTTGTCATACTTTAGGGACAACTTTCCGAGTAACTCAGCTGCTAGTTGTATGTAACTTATTATCTCCAGTTCTCCTTAATCTGTACTTTCTCTTCTCATTTTTTTGCTCCTCTTTTCCCATGAATGAAATATTAATATTGAAATTCCTAAGTGTAACAGTCACTCTTGGCATTCTTATAGATCCTCTTTGCTTCTGGAAGAATTTGTTTCTGTCAATTTGCTTTTCTGAAATTTAAAATGTGTTTTAAACATACGCCTGAGAATAGTTTTAAAATGAACATACCTATTCCCTCACAAAATTTGATAAGAACTCCAGAAATAAGAGCCTATCACAGCATTATGACAAATGCTGTGTACACAAAAACTGTGGCACTTAGTGCCTAGAAAGTTGAAGCTAGAAGTTAACTAGTACTTGGAGATAAAACTATAAATGATGTGAAGGAGTTGTCTTGCTGGAATTTAGGAGCCTATTCTTCAGTTTCCTCATGGCTGTCTTCACTTCTTGATTCCTCAACATATAGATTACTGGCTTCAGAATGAGAGTAAAGATGGTATAAAACACAGACAGGATCTTGTCTACCAGAAAACTACTGAGTGACCACATATAGAAGAAGATGCATGGCCCAGAGAACATGAAGACAACAATGAAAAGAGCTGTGCAGGTAGAAAGGGTCTTACATGATCCTCTTGAAGAATGATGTTTGATATTACACAGGACAACAACATAAGAACTGAACAAAAGAATAAAGCAGGGCAAGGCAATTATACCACTTGTTGAGATAGTAAAGAGGCCCAGGACATAAGTATCCATACAAGCCAACTGGAACACCACAGGAAAGTCACAGAAAAAGCTGTCTACCTCATTGGGACCACAGAATGGTAACACGAGAGCAAGTATGACCTGGCTTATTGAATGCAAGAATCCCACAACCCAGGAAGCCACCATGAGAGCAACATAGACTTGGGGACTTATGATTGAAGCATAGCGGAGAGGCTTGCATATTGCAATATACCTGTCAAAGGGCATAGCCATGAGTAAAATGATCCCAGTACCAGTAAAAAGGTGTAGAAAAAATATCTGGGGATGCAGCGATCAAAGGAGATGCTTCTATGTCCAGTGAGGTAGTCTGTAATCATATTAGGGGTGGCAAAGGAAGCAAGAGACATGTCAATGATAGAAAAGTTGGTAAGCAGGAAATACATAGGAGAGTGTAGGTGAGAGTCAGCTATAACTGTGATGACTATGACTCTATGATCCACCATTGTTGCCACATAGAACTATGAATATACCATGGAGGAAAACATCTGTAGCTCTCAGGAATTAGAGAGTCCCAGCAAAACAAATTCAGAAACAGTAGACTTATTGGGCACATCCATTGTCTTGAGTGATATGTGGAAGCCTGTATCAAAGGAAGAAAAAAATCAAGAGAAAGTATGAGTCTATCGAAGCAAAAGCTCCATTTCCAAGAATCCACTTTTGTAGACTTCATTTCCTCCACAAAAACTTATCTTTACTGTTCTTTCCATCCTATTTTGGTATATTGGTTTGAAAGATAATTATAGGATACTAAGGCTCATAGTGAAATACCACTTAAATCATGGATGTTCAAATGACACTTTCCTCTCTGGCACTAAATGACACTCAAGTTGAGATTATGGCATCCTGAACAGATGCCGTTATTTACTTATCTGTCCATCCATTTGCCTATATAATTCTAAAGATAATAGCCAACATTAGCTAAGTACTTTGGGCTGACAATGTGTTAAACACAGACACATTTAGTCATTTATAATTCATGCATAAGTATATCTTTATTGAAAGAACATATAAAAATTCCATCACATATGTGCAACATGGGCTCTTAAGCAACGTTATAAAGAGACTTTAATGAACACATAGATCTTTTGTAAATTTCCATAGAAGAATTGTTAACATATTCACATGTAAAAATTATCTGGTTGAAATCTACCAGGAACACAGAGAAAATTAGTTTTGCTGATACTTATCCAATGAAAGAAGATTGATTTATTGTCCAGTTTTACTACAATATAGCCAAACAGCCCAAGGAAAGGCATTTAACTTCTTTTCTTCTCAATTTCTTGTCTGTCATAATATATCTGTTCCTCCTGCAAACACTTACAATTTTATGACTTAAAATTTTATCTTTGTCTCCGAAAGAATGTATCACATCACTTTTAAGGAAAAGAGCTCAAAGATCAATCTCTTTAGCGGCACCTTGCTTGAATTCTCCCTTCATATTTGCTAACATGCATAAACTGCTTTATTGACCTCAGCTGAAGGAATAGAGAGTAGAAGATGGAAGTAAGAAAGGCAGACATTTAAAATCCTTTGGTAGAAATCGTTTGTAAAACAGTTTTGCTTACCAGATCTATAGTGGGATCAGGGCTTTAGATTATTCACAGTGTTAAATAGGCTCTTACAGACAGCATATAGGAGGTAATTTTAAATGAAAATCAATGAACTAGTTGAATCATTTAGTTGTTTAGCATTTGTAGATTAAATGGATGTTGCAGAGACTTGGGAATTGACCAAGAAATCCTCTTGCAACGAGATTTATTAAACAACAAAGATGGTATTATTTGGTTTGCAACAGGAAGATATTTCAACAGTCTTCCAGGAATTTACAACATTTGTTTTCACCTGGACCTGAGAGATTCAGGGAATGGAACTTGGGAAAGCCATCCTTTAAGAGGTAGCAGGAAGTATCAATGAATTTTAATAAGCATTCAGTTATCTAACCCTGTTCTCGAGGCAGTGGAGAATAAAATCCCAAAACCTTCACATCTGCTTCAAGTAATTTATAGGTTCTTTGGAGATATTGGACACCCATAAACAAAACAATGGGTGAAAAAAATACAGCCAAATAAACCTAGTGTTCAACCAATTCTCAGAGATCATGAGTAAACTGGATTTTAGGTAAAGGAAAAATTTATAATGTGCTTACTTAATCAAGAAAGTGTTCTTGCAGGAGAAACGTCATGAACTTGACCTAGAATTAAAACCGAAATTTTGATTGGCAGGAAAATAAAATGTATGTTGGGAATAAAACTGCAACTTATTTTCAGGAGCAAGTATTTGGTGAGCAGATTGGAAGAACAAGAATGCCACTCTAAAATATAACTTGATGTTAAGAACAACAAAAAGCCATTTTAAGATTGTAGGCAGGATTATGTTGACTTGAAAATAGTATTTTTTAAGGATTTACCCAGATGGTTTGGAGAAGGGAGAAGTTAATGGCACCAGATTATTAATTGGAATAGTTATAAAGAGATCACTTTAACTAAGGTATTAGCAATGCGAATGTGATTGTGATTAACAAAACGAGAACTCCAAGTAACTCTGTCATTATGAATTATTTGTTGAATAAAAACAATGTAATTATTATCCAGTGGAAATTTCTATGACAGATTGCATTTTTTAAAATCAAATTTGGCCGTTTATTCTACTCAGCCCATCCATTCAGGGACCCTTTCTCACTGTGGGAGGAGTATAATTCCCACTTTATTTACCAAAGCCTGGATACATGACTTGTATAATATGAGCAGAAGTTTTAAGATTCCATATATGATTCCACCATTGCGCCTTTTCCATCTGCTTGGATCCCAGGATAAAGAGATGAGGAGGCAGGTTGCAGGCTATGTTCATGGATAGAAAAACACTTATTTTTGGAGCTAAAAATTTATTTGGGGACCTAAAATCATCAAAACAATTTGTTAGAAGTGCACATTTATTAGGCTCACACTGTTTTCAACATTTCATATAAACCTGTAGTAGTCAATACAGTGTGGTGTTTACCTAAGGGTAGACAAGCAGATGAATGTAACAGAATGGAGGGTCCAGAATAATTACACATACATAGTAACTTATCATTAACAGAGCTGCCAAAATAATTCAGTAGGAAAGAAAAGACTTTTCAACAAAGGACAATTATTCTTTGTTAGAACAATTGGATAGTCTTTATAAATTAGAGTTAGGCAAAATTTTCTAAGAAAAGAAAAAAAATGATAACTTGGGCTAAATCAAAATTTAAAACTTCTGCTCTTTGAAAAGTTATTGTTAAGTAAATGAAAAGATATTCCACTGACTGGAAGGAAACATTGTATTAAGAATACAACAGAATGCAATTGGAACTCTCATATATTGCTGGTGGGAATGTAAAATGGTAATTTGGAAAACAGCTTGGCAATTTACATAAAGTGAAGCATATGGTTACCATATAACTCAGAAAAATTGTGTTAGATATTCACCCAAAGGAAATGAAGATGTAAGTCCACAAAAAGATCTACACATGAATGATTACCATCATCTAGTTCCAGAACATTTTTATCACTCCAAAGGGAAACTCTCTAGCCATTAAGCATTCACTCTCAAATCTCCCTTCCCTCATCTCCTAGCAATTACCAATCTATTTTCTGTCTATATCGATTTGTGTATTCTCAGCATTTGATATAAAAGGAATCATACAATATGCAGCACTTTGTGTCAAAAATTTGTACATGAATGTTTATAGCAGCACTATTTTCAATGGCCAAAAGGTGGTGATATCTATCAACTGATAAATGAGGAAACAAAATGTGGTATAGCCAGACAATGGATTATTGTTCAGCCATAAAATGGAATGAAATATGAAGTACTGATACCTAGATGAAACTTAAAAACATTCTACATGAAAGAAATCAGATGTATCATATATATATAAATATATATGATACATATGTAATATATATATATATATGATACATATGTAATATATATATATATAATTCCAAAGCATGTATGAAAAAATTAAAGAAGAAAAAAGAAAGGTGAGATGAGGACTTTTGGTTTCCGGTTCTGCATGTAAGGAGCTTGGAGGTCGCCACTCCATCCTAACAAGTACAAAGCTGAACAGACTGAAAAATCAACAACTCTTCTAGGATCTGTAAGAGAGATAATGACACTGAAAAAAACCTACTGCCGCCAAGATTGGAGAGAGAGACCAGCAAATACAGGGATTCACCACTTGCAAGAGCAGACACTCAAGAGGGGAAACTGTCCTTGGAACCAGTGCTGGGTAGGAAAACTTGAACTGTAATTGACAAATTGCTAGAGGTTTAGTGAAGAAAACTGTGAGAGTTCAAAATTCCAGCGACTCAGTCATAGGGACACAGTCTTTTGATATTTACCTATAAGAGTTGGATGAGGTTCTCACAGTAAATATTGGAGAAAAATCTCCCTTTGCTTCAGTCAGGGAGAGGGGAAGAGAAACGATTTTGAAATATGTCAGGGCACTCTGTTCTTAACAAGGCCTGCCCTGAGGAGAAACCAGTCAAGCAGAATTTAACCTGCTCTAGTATTATCAGAGCTTAACTGATTCTAACTAGCAGAAGGGAAATACTCAACTTCAGTCCTCCAGTCATCTGTAGCCTTCCCTGTGGGAGAAGGGAAATATTTAACTCCAGTCCACTCTAGCCATCCTGTCCCACCTAAAGGAAGGAAGTAAAATGGAGAAACACTTATAAAGTTGACACGCAGAAGCACAGGCTTAATGAAACAGTGAGACCTAATCTTTGGACCCCCTGTGCTGAGGTTTGCCACACCCAATAAAGTAACCACAGGAGCTTCAGATTCCTGAGCCTCACAACCAGCTTGCCTGGGGTCTAGCCTAGCCTACTCATAAGCCTGAGGCAAAAGTCACCACACCACAACAAAAGGGCACACATGGCTCACAGAGGGGACACTCCTGGAATATTTGGAATAGGCAATGAGAGGGAAGCACATTGCTGGGCCCCATAAAGCATCTCTTACATAAAGCCACATTTCCAAGATTGAGAGATATAGCTGATCTTCCTAATACATTGATATAAACAGAGAAGTAGGCATAATGAGGAGACAAAGGAATACGTTCCAAATAAGGGAATAGGACAAATCCTCAGGAAAAAAATAACAAACAAAACAGGGATAAACAATCCACCTAATAAAAAGTACAAACTAATACTCATAAGGATGCTCTTGGGAGAATAGATGAACACAGTGAGAATTTCAACAAAGTATTGGGAAACATAAAAAAGAATCAATCAGAACTGAAGAATACAAAAATGGAAATGAAAAATTCACTAGAGGGAATCAACATCAGAGTAGATGATACAAAAGAATGGATCAATGATCTGGATGAAAGAGTAGAGGAAATCACCTAAGCTGAGAAAATTAATTATAAAGAACAAGGACAGTCTAAGGGACCCCTGAGACAACATCGAGCATACTAACACCAGTATTATAGGTGTCCTGGAAGGAGAAGAGACAAAGGGGCAGAAAATCTACTTGAAGAAATAACAGCTGACGACTTCCTTAACCTGAGGAAGGAAACAGACATCCAGGTACAGGAAGCACAAAGAGCACCAAACAAGATAAACCCAAAGAGGCCCACACCAAGGCCCACACCAAGTCCCAAGGCTCACATATTATAGTTAAAATGTGAAGCTTTAAAGATAAAGAGAGAATACTAAAAGCTGCAAGAGAAAGGCAGTAAGTTACATAGAAAGGAAACTTCATGAGGCTATTAGCTGACTTCTCAGCAGAATTCTTTAGGCTAGAAGGGAGTGACATGATATATTCAAAGTGCTGAAATGAAAAAACCTACATCCACTGACTCTACCAGGCAAGGTTATCATTCAGAATGGAAGGAGAAACGAAGAGTTTCCCAGACAAATGAAAACTAAAGGAGTTTATCACCACTACACTAGCCTTATAAGAAATGTTAAAGGGATTTATTTAAGTGGAAAAAAAAAAGACCACAAATAGGAATAAGAAAACTATCAATGAAAAAAATCACTGGTAAAGGAAAATATACAGTAAAAGTAAGAGATCAATCATCTATGTAGCTACTATGAAGGTCAAAAGAAAAATGATAGGAGGTTAAGGGATACACGAAAACACAAAAAAGTGTTAAAATATGGTATTAAAAACATAAAATGTGAGGGGCAGTAAAAGTTCACAGTTAAGAGGTCAAACTTATGATACTATCAACTCAATATAGATTGTTGTTTACATAAGGTATTATATATGAACTTCATGGTAATCACAAATCAGAAACCTATAATAAATACACAAAAGATTAAGAAAAAAGGAATCCAAACATAATACTGAAGAAAGTCACCAAAACCAAAAGGAAAATAGCAAGAGAATTAGAAAGAACAGAGAAGAACTACTAAAATACTTGGAAATAAAGTAATGACATGTCAATAAGTACACGCATCAATAGCTATTAAATGCCAATGGACTGAATGCTCCAATCAGAAGACATAAAGTGGCTGAATAGACTAAAAAAAAAAGAAGACCCATATTTATGCTTCATGCAAGACACACACCTTAGACTTAAAGACGCTCACAAACTGAAAGTGAAGGGATGGAAAAATATACTCCATGCAAATGGAAACAAATAAGAAAGCTGAGGTAGCAATGCTTATATCAGACAAAATAGACTTTAAAACAAAAACTATACCAAGAGAAAAAGAAGGGCCCTACATAATGATAAGGGGTCTAATCTAAGAAGAGGACATAATGCTTATGAATATCTATGCACCCAATATAGAACACCTAAATACATAAAGTAATTATTAACAGACATAAAAGGAGATATTGACAGCAACACAATAATAGTAGGGGACTTTAACACCCCGCTTATATCAATGGATAGATGAATCAAACAGAAGGAAATATTGGCCTTAAATGACATATCAGACTAGACAGGCTTAACAGTTAAATACGAACATTGCGTCCAAGAACTGCAGAAAACACATTTTTTTAAATGCAAATGGAACATTCTCTAGGATAGATCACATATTAGGCCACAGAACAACTCTCAATATATTTAAGAAGATTGAAATAATACCAAGAATCTCTTCTGACCACAAAAGTATGAAATGAGAAATCAACTACAAGAAGAAAACTGGAAAAGCCACAAATATGTGGAGATTAAACAAAATACTACTGAAAAATTATTGGTTCAATGAATAAGTCAAAGGAGAAATAGAAAAATACCTGAAGACACATGAAAAGGAAAATACAACATACCAAAACTTAGGAATACAGCAAAAGTAATACTAAATGGTACTAAACTAAGAAGTTTATAGCAGTATAGGCTAACCTCAGAAAACAAAAATCTCAAATAAAAAATTTAACAGTATACCTAAAAGAACTAGAAAAATAAGGACAGAAAAGGCCCCAAATCATGGGCTGGTCTCTGGCCTAGTGGTTAAGTTTGTGCACTCCTCTTTGGCTGCCTATGGGTTTGGATGTTAGCCCCAGACCTGCACCACTCTTCAGCCACACTGTGGTGATGACCCACATACAAAATAGAGGAAGATTGGCACAGACATTAGCTCAGGGTGAATCTTTTTCAGGAAAAAAAAAAGTCCCCAAATCAGTAGAAGGAAGGTAATAATAAAAATCAAACCAGAAATAAATGAAATGGAGACTAAAAAACCAATTGGGAGACAAAATCAGAAAATTGTAGCTATATATCAGAACAGGTTAGCAAATACTCAAGTAGAGCATTAAAGATAAAGGGAAGTAAAACACCGAAAACAAAGATAATTTTGTTATTTTAGCCACAATAAAAACACACCTAGCACCCGGACCATGGTTTCTGATATCATTCTACAAGGAAAATAATCAGGGCTGCTTAGATTCTGGGACCCCAGAAACTCAGGTGCTTCTCAACACAGAGTCTGCTGACTCCCCCTGGTTCCCTCGTCCCTCATTGTGCCCCAGAAATTCTCTCAGAGAAATAAGTTGGGCAGCCATAGAGCTCACAGGATTTTTTTTTACCATTTGTTGCCTGATGTTCAGTGTCTTGAAATCTGCTGTTTTGTATTTTTGTCCATTTTTCTGTTGTTTCAGGCAAGAAGGTAAATTCAGTTCCTGCTACTCCTTCTTGATCAGAAGCAGGGATCCTGGTTTTATTTTAAGAACTGATTAAATCTTTTAAACATAAATTACAGAATTAATTTATTTCATTTGTCAATCAGTGATTTAAATCAAATGGATAAAATAAACAGGCTTATTTTTAAAAGTAAGCAATTAACATGAAAATTGAGTCCATGAAAATGTACATTTAATGAATGGACATTGTAACAGTCAAAATTGAAAGCTATAATAACTATAATACTTTTGTCTTTTCCAAGTGGCAAATCTTTGAAAGAAGGAAAATAATACTATCGGAAATAGCAAGGACAGATAATTTCATACATTGTTGGTGGAAAATTAAATTGACATAATTTTGCTGTACATCAATATTTATACCTTATGACTTAGTGATTGTACTTCTAAAACCTTATTTTCAGAAAATAAGCAAGTAAGTGTGAAATTTTATATTTAAAACATTATTACATGAACTTAGCCTATGATAGCAATAACCTAAATATACAAAAGCAGTGATTACTTAAATCAATAATAATTTAAAAATGGTAATTGAATAATTCATAGTCATTTAAAAGAGTATCATGTTCTACATTTACTTATTTAGAACGTGCCCATAATATTAAGAGAAAAGAACAAGTTATAAACTACATGTATAATATGATCCAATTTTTATAAAAATAATAATGTATTTATACACGTAAAACTGATAAAATTTTAATATTAGATATTTCTGTGTGGTGTAACTTTCAAATTATCCTTTAATTCATTTCTCTAATAAATATTTATGAGCACCTTCTTCGTGCTAGGCAGTAGACAGAACAAACAAACAAATCTCTTCTTTCATGGACGTTACATACTATGAAAAAACAGGCAATAAATATGTGGAACATATGTCATATTAAAACATGATAAATCGTATGGACAAAAGTAAAGCAGGGAAGTGGGTTATGGAGTTTTGTGGGAGATCATTGCAAATTTCAATAGGGTGATTAGGGAAGTTCTCACATGGAAGGTGAGGGAAGTTGTGAAAGAAATTATGAAGTGAATCATGCCAATATCTTGGGAAACACCTTCCAGACAGAGGAAACAGCAAGTCAAGTGTCCAGAGTAGAGAGCAGCCTGGCATGTTCAAGGATCAGGAGGAGGGTAGGGCTGAATAGAGTGAGTGAGATGGGCTGTAGTAGGATAAGATGTCAGAATGTGGAAAGGGTTAGGAGTTGGGGCATATAGATAAGGTCGTATGGATCTTAATAGACAATGAGGAAAGACATTAGCTCTTACTTTAAGTAAGATGAAACTCACTGAGGATCTTGAGAAGAGAAGGGAAATGACATGACTACTTGAACAAGAGCATTCTGGATGCTCAGATGAGAATAAACCAAAATGAGACAACAGAGGAAGTGAGAACAATAAAGAGGATACAGCCATAACGTACACACAAGATTATGGTGGTTTGGGTCTAGGAGGTAGAATTTGAGGGAGAGATGATCTAATCAGGCAATTTTATGATGGCAGAGTTAATCTAGATTTTTTAACAGATTGGATGTGGAATATGAGAGAAAATATTTCTAAAATATTGTGAATCCAAAATTTTGGACCAGAAACTGGAAAGATGGAATTGCAATTAACTGAGATGGAGTGTGGGGTGGGGAGAAGGGTGTGGTGAAGATCAAGGGTCAGTCTGGGATGTTATGCTTGAGGTAATACTACGAAATGAAAGTAGAGCTGTGGCAGTGGCATGGGCTGCTGAGCAGAGGAGTCTAGAGTTCATGAGAAAGCTATGCGTAGAGGTTATCAACATATAGATGGAATTTAAAGCCAAGAAAGCTAAGTAGCTAAGGAAAAACTCTCAAAGAAGAATAAAAAAACAGCTGGTTAGGTAGAGAGGAGACTATGAAAGTGGAGAGTCCTGGGAAGGCAGTGATCCACTGTGTCAAGTGCTGCTCAGAGGTCAAATGTGATGAGACCAGACTAGGCATCATTTGTGACCATGACAAAAGCTGTTATATTGGCATGATTGGGTGAGTTGAAAAGGGAAGAAATTTGAAGCAGACAGTATAAACATGCCAGCCTGACAAGCCTGCATACTATATGACTTCAACTATACGACATTCTGGAAAAGGCAAAAGTAGAGAGACAGTAAAATGGGCAGTGGTTGCCAGGGGCTTGGGGGAGAGGGCAGGATAAATACACAGAGCACAGAGGATTTTTAGGACAGTAAAACTACTCTGTACGATACTGTAATGCTCGATATGTGACATGCATTTGTTAAAATCCATAAAATCGTACACAAAATGTGAACCAAATGTAAACTATGAACTTTATTTTAAAATAATGTATCAATATTGGTTCAATTATAACAAAAGTACTACACTAATGCAAGATATTAATAGGGGCAAATACATGTGTGTAGTGGGGGCCAGAGGGTGTATGGGAACTCTATTTTCTGTTCAACTTCTCTGTAAATCTAAAACTACTCTAAAAAATCTATTTCTAAGCATAAACAACTTTTGAGGAGCTTTGCTATAAAAGGAAGGAGAGAAATTAGGGTAATATATGGAGAGAGAAAGGTTACAAAGAGGTTTTATTTAAGATGAAAGAAATGTGGTTATATGCTAATGGAAAACTCCAATAGGGAGGAAAAAGTTGATGATGTGGAAGAGAGAAAGAATTACCAAAGTAATTGACCACAGTAGGAAAGAGGGGATGGATTCTGATGCACAGATGGAGGAGATGACTTTTTTAGGAGCAATATCAGGTCATCCAGTCTGAGGAGAGATGAAAGAAAACAGTTTCAGAAGCAGATAAAAGGGTAGATGTAGTGTTAGGAGCTTGAGGAATTCTTTTCTTCTTCTTTTCTCAGTGAAATAGGAAACAACGTGATAAGCTGAGAGTGAGGCTAAGGAAGGAGATATCTCAGATATGAAGACATTTTTTCTCTATAGCCTAAATATTTTTATCATGCAAATCATTTATATTTTAATATTTGATTAATTTTAAAATATAAAATACAAAAAAATTAATTCAAAATCTTTTGCATTTTGGGTTCCAGATTTGTTTTGGATGCTGCCCATTCAGTGTACTCATAAGAAACTTGAATTTGGATAATTTAATTAGGCATAGAGGTTTTAGCGGTTGAGACTTCTGTTTTGCTAGGTGAGATCTGATAGGCACACAGAGGCTCTAGGTCATTGTGTCGTTCCTTGTCTTATGGCTAATGTGGTGGTATTTTTGAGACAACAGCTGGCAAAGATTACAGCAAGAACAGCTCCTTTGACAGCCTGGGTCTCCTGTGTTGTTCTGGGTGATGTCTCTGGATGCCCAACCTATAGTGTTTTCTCCTAGACTTTTCAACTATTTTGTAAGCATATAATTCTCCATATTAAATCACATTATGTTTAAAATAACTAAAATGGCTTCTGCTATCTGTGATAGATTCCTGACTGATCCACCAAAGAATTATCATTATGTTCAGCATGAAATCAGTTGGGGTTGAAATCAACAAACAGCTAGGAATCATGAAAATTTGCTAGAAATAATCATGAAGTTCTGAAAAAAAAGAAAGTAAAATGTTTCGATGATCTTTGCATATGAAAATATCCAGATTTTTTGCCTTCCTCTAATTATGGAAGAAAAATTTGCAGTTTAATTTCTTTCAGAATATACTTATAAGCATAATATTTCCCTCATGATATTTTAAACTCTTTGATATCTGTACAGAATCTTGAGTTTACAGCCCTAAGTCATTTATGAAACTGGATAACTGAAATCATTATGTTGCATAAAGATTTAGAACGATTTCTTCTTATAATCATGAAAAATATCAAACTCTTTACATTCCCTTCATAGACCCATATGTGTGTCGGACGCTACCAATATCTCCAACTTTAATTCTAATTATTTTCACATGCACTTATTATACCTCATCAATTTGAACTTTGTGGTGTTCCTCAAATGTACCAAGTTTGTTACCATCTTCAGGTTTTTGCATTATCTGTTCCCTCTGCCTAGAATTTCCTGCCTCCAGACATTCCTATGGTTGACTCTTTCAGTTTATCTAGATAGCAGCCAATGTCACCTCCTCAAGAAGGGCCTGCTTGAAGACTGAAAGTAAACTGATTACCTCCACCCCACACTCTCTATCTATCATCTATCAATCTATCTATCGATCAATCTGTCTGTCTACCTATCTATCTACCTACCTACCTATCTAGCTATCATTTTGATTTTCTTTTTAGTTCCTTCAGGACAATATATCTCCCTTAAACCATGCTGTTTATTTTCTATCTTAATGGGCTGTCTATTCCCACTAGATTCCAAGAGAGCAGTGACTTTACCTGTCTCTAATAGCTCTTTCTCCCAGAGCCTAGAATAGTCCTGACAAATGAGAGCTGCTCAATAAATTAAGTATTTGGAAATGAATAAGTAAATTTTGGATGAAATGCTCCAGTCTTGATTTTCATATTATGTTTTGCCTTCAATTAGGCTGTGTGCTGATTAAACAACCTCTTCATGGAAGATTTCACTTCCTGGTTTCGAAGGGTATAAATCACAGGATTCAACAAAGGAAAGATCACTGTGTGAAAGAGAGAAACCACCTTGTCAGCTGGGAAGGCTCTAAATGGGCGAGTGTAGATGAAGATTCCAGGCCCAAACATGAGAAATATAACAATGATATGGGTAGTGCATGTGGACATTGCTTTGCTCTTCCCCTCAGAGGAGGACCCACGTACACGGCAGAGGATGACTGCATAGGAGGCCAGAAGCCCTAGGAAGCACAGGAGGGTCATCAGACCACTGTTGAAGACCATCAGGAGTTCCACTACAAAGGTGTCCGTGTAGGCCAGCTTGATAACCTGAGGCACATCACAGAAGAAATTATCCAGTCGGTTTGGGCCACAGAAGGGCAAGTGGAGGATGAGGGCCACCTGGATAATGGAGTGGACAAAGCCTCCAAGCCACAGAGCCAAGAGCAAGACATAGCAGGCTCTGGGGTTCATGACAGTTGAATAGTGTAAAGGACGACAGATGGCCATGTAGCGGTCAAAGGCCATCACAACAAGGAGTAATGCCTCCCCTCCTCCAAGGAAGTGCAAGAAAAAGAGCTGAGTGATGCAGCATTTGTAGGAGATTACCTTCTTATCAGAGAGGAAGTCCACCAGCATCCTGGGAGCCACAATGAAGGAGTAGGATGCATCCAGGAAGGCCAAGTTGCCCAGAAAGAAGTAGAGGGGGGCTGTGAGGCCAGGGTCTAATCTGATGGTGAGAATGATGAGGAAATTTCCAGGGAGGATGATGAGGTAGAAAATTAAAACTAGCACAAAGACCAGGAGCTGAATATCTCGAGATTGGGTAAGACCAAGGAGTATGAATTCTGACACCACTGTACTGTTATTGCTCTCCATCTCCTCTGTCTGTAGTGCATCAAGAAGCAGAGTTTATTGTTACGACTATTTCTTCCATCTAGACCTTAGTTCTTCTGTAGTTAAATATTTGACATATATCCATCACTTCAGCTAAAAGCAACATGTCTCAACCCTCTCCAATATCCTGGGTAAACTCCAAACCTTTCCTTTCTCTAGATTTAAAGCAAGCAAACAAACAAAAATCCTCTTCCCAAAGCCACATGCATATTGCCATTCAACCATATGCTTCTATAGGACAGTTCTCCACATTAAGAGTCTGTCATACCACACCTTGGAATTCCTACCTTCCTGAGCCAAAAGAGAAGTTTCCTGAATGAGATACAACCTAACTCCAATTATCAAGATCTTTGCATTCTTGTGGTTGTACTGTGCTTGCAGCCGAGCTCTTTTCTTGAATAAACACCCCTTTTCTCCTCATCTACCAACCCCAAATTTTTACAAAAAATTTCCTTTCTTCAGTTTCTGTGGAATTCCCATTTCCTGCCTAATAACTTTCTGCCTTGCACTCTGTATTCTCTTATTAATTTCCTTCTTGTCCTCCTCTGCTCTTGTGTCCTTGTATTACTCTGATTCCAAATTGATCACCAGGATCTCAACAATAACTTTACTTTTCACCTAACTTGGAGGTGGTTTCCTTGCTGTATCCCTAGTTAAGTACCACTTATGTAGCCGCTCCATACCTTGTTCATGCAGCTTAATTAACAGCCTCTGAATCTCAGTTGCGTATTATATTTTCCCAATCTCCCTCTTTCTCTGATCCCACTATGGCACTTAAGGGAGAGTTTTTCAAACACCAAATGCTGTAATACAAAATATGCCAGTGTAAAATTTTTGAAAATTAATTACCTGAATTCATAAAGTAATAGCATAAAAGAGATGGGAATAATAATAAAGATTCTACAGTCTAATCTATTCCTTTCAAAAACAGGAAAACTAAAGCTACTGTGGTTACATTACTTAAGTTTAGAATGACTTTTCTTTTTTGTTTGGATTGACAAGTAGAAGAATGAAGGTGTGTACTATTTAGTTTAAACACATAAAAACATTATTAAACCAGCTTTAATCAATGGATGCTCTTTTTTGTGTACTTGAATAACTAAAAATAATATTTCTAATCTAAAATCACTCCTTTAAAGGGCTTAGAATTAGAGGTTGAACTATGTCTAAATAAAAGAATACTAGTTATGGTGGGAAATACTGATTTATGTCTCACTTCCGTGATATATGCTCATTCCAAAAGGGGCACATAATGATCCATTGAGGAGTGCAAAGAAAATAGTATTTTATAAATATTTAGTACAGGTATATAATTATGCATATATATGCATATAACACTGCATTTTAATTTTATTCTTCTCAAAATAATGCTTTTTAATATTTGCAGTATATATTAGTACATATACACTTTAAAATCAATGTGCATATATTTAAGGTACATGCTCAAAAATGTTTTATGGGTATGAAATGTTTTTAAAGTTTGAAAATTGCTGATCTGAAGAAAAGTAAAAGGTAATATATACCAACATCCCCATACTATTTAGCTAAATAGCACATTTGTTTTAAGTAAGTTCTGTTGAACATGGGGTACAAAGAAGAAGGAAAATCTTTGAAGGAAAATGCTAGTGAGTCAGTACTTGGAAAAGAAAGACAGGAAGAGAGAAAGGTGAGGGGGAAATAGAAGAGGAGATAAGTAGAAAAGTTGAAAAACAGCCCCCAGTAAATCTATATAGTGCATTGTTAGGGTACATATTTTAGAAAACATTAAAATTATCTGCTTGAAGCATCTCTAGAGCTGAATAAAGAGGTCAATATATGAGTTCCCATGTGTTACTAGCAGCCACAGGTGGAATTTATAAAAGTCATACTTCAACATATTAGTATATATATGTATACATACACCACACACACACAAAGGCAAAGCAGAAACTACACAAAATTTTAATAGAAAAAAATACTTTGCAGGTTCTCAGAATTAGCTTTTCTGCTCACTTCTTTTCTCCACTTAGGCAACCTTTTGTCTCAACATTCATTCCATTGTCTTCCTATAAAAATACACTCAGGAGTCCCCTTCTACTTACTCAGGTTTTGTTGATCCCACAAGCTCAGTTGGTGTTGGGGGGGGGGGGGGGGCGGTGGCTTTCATGATATATTACTATTTAATGATACGTCTAAGACTTCAGGGGATTTCTGAGGGTCTTTGTGATTGAGGGTTATAGGCTCTTTCACTCTGTTTCCTGTCTTTCATCTCTGTTTTCTCACTATTACCTAACAGATGGGATTCCATACTACCTGTCATATTTGATCCATTTTCTTCCCCCGTCCTGTTCTCATCTATGTACCTTCTGTACCTGTGATTCTGAGACGGTGGTTGGCATAGATCCCAGAGACTATGTATCAGATGAGCATTTCTCTAAGTAAAATAAAATAAGTTTCTAGGGAAAAAATCTAAAATTAGTGCCCTCTTCAGGAAAAAATATTCTATTTTAGCCAAATTAGTGGGAAAAGTGTTCTCAGAAGACACAAAAGTAGAAATCTAAATCCTCACCACTATACCTCTAATCTTCTTTACCATTTCAGGTAATTCAGAGATTCATCTGACTCTGGCAACGATGATACAATAGAGTAGGGAAGGCGAGGGAGAAGGGTGAAGACACAAGCATCTAGAGGCAACACTGTGTGGCCTGGAGTGGAAATTGTCAGACCAGCTCCCAGAGCCAGGCGTTTAGAAACCCAAGGGGCTTACTTCCTCATCTCTGAAACACTTCCTCATGCTTCTTTCCTTGTTTTCCCTCGTTTCACCTTCTCTCTCCTTTCATTCATCACCAAGCCTTTATTTTTCTAATTTATTTTTCTATGTTTGATTGTGGTTTCTTTTCTGCTGTTAATATATTGTCTCTCATTTTCATCTAATTTTTTTTTCCCTATTTACTTTTCTTTCTTTGCATCTTGCTCTTTCTATCATTTTCTTGTCTCTTTCTCATTTATCCATGTTCTTTCACTCTGAGATTTTTTCACTTTCTACTTGTCCTCATATTACTTGCAGCTCCGTTATATCCTGTGCTGTTTTGCCATTATATCTAAAGACAAAAATTTTAAAAACCCTCATTGTTTCTTTCAAGCAAACATGAGCAATGTATATGCTTCCCATCATCTTCTATTCTAAACATTTGGTCTACAAAATAAAAATGTATAATTCACTCTTCAGTACTAACCATTTTCTCTTGAATGGTATCCTCGCAATTTACAAATATGAACCACTAATTATTTCCCATTTCTTCATATATTTTTCTGTGTATAAGTGAACTGGGTAAAATGATATGATTTACCTTTTTTAAGAAAGGCAAATCTCATTAGTATAATTCTAATGAAATGAATATATTTAACACAGTTTCCAAGAATTTGAGTGTGGTATGTATCAGCATGTTGATTGAAGCTTGTAAATTATTTAAATATAAATTTACAAGTTTTATATATTATGAAAAATTTGGATCAGCCTGAAAGACCTGATCAAATGTTTAATTGATACTGATGCTTATAATGGATATAGAAAGTGCTAAACAAATGTATAGGTCTTCAGCCAGGAAATTCTCTCATCAACAAAAGTGGATGGTTCCATTAAATTACTTCTGAATTCCCTTCAAATGTTAGCTTTTTAGGCAATGTAATAATGCAGAAATAGCCTTGGTTTGGAATCATTTTATCTAATTCTAATGCCTTGGCTCAGCTATTCACTAAATGTATGACCCTGGGAAAGTCACTTTACTTTCAGAAGGCTGAGTTTTCATCTATGACTAATGTGTTGACTCCTTCTATTTGATAGGGATATTAGGATAAAACTAATGGATGATGGTAATAATAAGTAACTTATTCAAGTGTATTTAGACCAAAATTAACCCTGAAAATATTTAAATGTTAAGAGGTAGCTCTATTGAATGGACCCATTGCCAGTAGATCCTCTGTCAATGTCTGTAGGGTAAATCTTGTGTGATGGAGCTGCATAAATCTGAGTGATTAATAGAGAGAAGAAATTGTGGAGGTGCGGTAAAGACTTCGTGTGAAATTGCCTATGCAATCAGTAGTTTGTATATCAAGCTTTTCTCACTTGCACAACTTTCTCTCTGTCAAAGCCCAATGTTGATGAAAAACAGAACCATAAACAACAGAAGACGCTCTCAAATATGTTGAGTATGAAATTTAGAGTTATGGGTTAATCATCTGCAAAATCATAAAGTCTGTTAACTTTTTTCTCTAGAACCCTTAACCTATTCGTCCTGCATCTTCCTCCCTTCATCTGTACTTTAAGGAAAATAAAATATATCAGTTATTTGTATGCTTCTTACTTTTAACACCAGGTGTCAACTTATCTAAAGGCTACTGATCATCTCATTTAATTATAATAATAGAATGAAAATTTTTATCCACCATTAAAGTAATTCTAAACACCAAGAGCAAATAGAGCTCTATTGAGGGAGAGGGTAGGAAATGCCGCACTGCTGAATTTAGACCCAGTCTCCGGCTATTCCTACTGAAAGTCTGACCTGTATTCCAAGGCAGCAGGTGAACCAGTAGAATAGTTGCAGTATTTTTTCTATTGTGTTCCCCTTCTTGTTTCTTGTAAATATGAATATCCACCACCCAGGAAATTTGAGTCTCCAAGAGTTTTATGTAACTCTCACAAATTAGCCATCCCCCTAATAAAACATTAACTGATCATTCTTGTCATTGTTCATAAATATTTGTTCTACATAGGGAAACTTAGATTTTGAGACCTCCTCTAACTCTTTATGATGCAATGGAGAAAGTGCTTTCAAGATTTGAGACTACCAAGACCTGATTGAACATTTCCAAAGGGAGTTATTAGAATGCTAACTAAATTAGGCAAGCATAACTAGGCAGAGCTTTGTTAAGGAATAAATATTGTAAAATGTATCACATAATGCCACACTGGAATAATTATGAATCCAATCACCAAAATCCTATCAGTGAATGAGAAAATAGAATCCTACTTGGAACCTCATTTATTAGGTTAAAAGTAAATAGAAGGTTAAGAAAAGTTAATTTACATGTTATAATAAAATTCAAAAATAAAAAAAGTAAATAAATTATGGGAGATTATTGGTACATATATATCAAGAAAGCCAGCAGGGCCAAGAGGAGGATGAGTAAACTGAGGTACTTGCCCCAGGCACTAAATTTACCAAGCAACTAAAAACTTTAGTCATCAAGATAAATAATATTTTGAAAAATCAGGATGGTGTCAAGATGGTGACACCACCACCTTTTAAAGTGTAATCTGAACTTGTCTTCTCCCATGGACACAACAAATTTACAACTACTCTTGGAAAAATTACCCCTGAGAGACAATTGAAAACTGGATAAAAAGAACCTCTGCAACAAGGGTCAGTGCTGATTTAGGTGGAAGAGGCAGAAATTCCATTCTGGAGAGAAAAAAACGCCACCTTCATGAGTCCCAGAATTTCACAGCTAGCTGGGAGCAATCTAAAGTTCTGAAGATGTCTTGGAGGAGTGAAGGATCTAGGAAAGGGAGTGTTACCACTATAAGCAGCTTTTGGACTCAGCATAACTGAGACAAGTGTCATAACATCTAGCTTTGCTGTCTGTTAGCTACATCAGGGATTTCTCACAGAAAAGCTATGAGACATAACAGAAAAAAAGTCTGCTCTTAAAAGGCCCATGCACAAATTCACCCATTTCAGAAATCAACCTAAATCACAAGAAAGATGTACAGTCCTTTGGTGAAAAGAAACTCACCTGATAAACTCTGGGTGCATCTCAGTGAAAGATGAGACCTCTCCTGGGACTGAGACAATAGCAGTAGCCATTATTGTGACCTAGTATAGGCATGCTGACACAGACACTGTTAGATGTCATTGGAATTCTTCCCTTGGCCTGTTAGACCAGAGGTCTGCCCCATCCACTAGATTACCCCAGTCTGGCAGGCAGACCAACGTAGGTGCTGGCCCTACCAAACAGCAAGGCATCAGGCAACTTCTGGGACCACATAAGTGGGATACCTGAAACCTGTGCAGCCAGGTGAGTGAGTCCACCTCTGTGGGGCAGGGCATGTGCAAGGAGCAGGTGGTCTGTATGGGGCATTGGTGGAGTGTGTGGGGCCTCTGCAGTGGGGTGGCTGGGTCCATTTCAGTGGGTCAGGGTGTGTGCACCAAGCAGGACTTTGTTGTCAGTGAGTTTGTCTCTGTGGGCAGTGGGTCTTCTCAGTGGCCAAAGACCTGTTCTTCTCAAACAGCCACATAGGGGATTGGCCCTGCCTTCCAAAGCCTGAGCAAACTGGGTGCTGCCATGCCTGGGGCCAGCCCCACTCAGCTGCAATCCTGAAATAGCTGACAACAGCCTTGAGCCTGAAGGCCTACAGTGATTGTAAGACCCTGAGCCTAGAAACCAGCCACACTGGACATGTACTCACTTAACAGAAAAATTGCAATCAGAATGTCCTATTAGACCTTGCAACTAACTGTGCTTGGGCTTCTCACACCTTATAAAAATCACTGAAGGTCCATAGAAGCCACAAGCAGTTGAGCATTACAACCAGCTGGGGAGGGGGAAAGCCTAGTCTCTCTGGGAACCTGCAACAAGAGCAACCCTTGCCACAAGAGAAGGACACATGTAATCCACACAAGGATCGCTCCTGGAATGTCTAGACAAGTGGGAAGCACATTGTTGGACCTCATAAGGCATCTCTTACATAAGCCACCTCTCCAAGATTGGGAGTGATAGCTGACCTACCTAATACATTGATATAAGCACTGAGAAAGAGGCAAAGTGAGGAGACAAATGAATATGTTCCAAGTAAGACATTGGAACAAAACCCCAGAAAAAGAAATAAAACAGAAATAAACCACCTACCTGACAAAGAGTTCAAACAAAAAGTCATAATGATACTAACTGATCTCTGGAGAAGAATGGATGAACTCAGTGAGAATTTCAAGAAAAAAATGGAAAATATAACAAAGAACCAATCAGAAATTAAGAATACAATACTGGCAACAAAAAATTCACTAGAGGGACTCAAGAGGAGAAGAGATATTACAGAAGAACAGAGCAGTGGGCTGGATGGAAAACTAGAGGAAATCAGCCAAGCTTAACAGAGAAAAGAAAAAGCAATTTAAAAGAATAAGGACAGTCTAAAAGGCCTCTGAGACAACATCAAGCACACAAACATCCATATTATAGGTGTCTCAGAAGGAAAAGGAGAGAGAAAGGGACAGAGAATCTATTTGAATAAATAATAGCTGAAAACTTTCCTAACCTATGGAAGGAAACAGATATCCAGTTACTGGAAGCACAGAGAGCACCAAACAAGATAAGCCTAAAGAAACACACACACTATAATTATACATTATAATTAAAATTAAATTATAATTAACTTACACATTATAATTAAAATGTCCATAATTAAAGAGAGAATCCTAAAAGACTCAAGAAAAAGGCAATAAGTGACATACAAAGGAAACCCCACAAAGCTATCAGCTGACTTCTCTGCAGAAACCTTACAGGCTAGAAGAGAGTGGCATGATATATCTAAAGTGCTGAAAGGAAAAAAACCTACAGCCAAGAATTCTATTCCTGCAGGGTCTTCATTCAGAATGGAAGGAGAGATAAAGAGTTTCCTAGACAAGCAAGAACTAAAGGTGTTTATCACCAGTAAAATGGCCTTACAAGAAGTGCTAAAGGGACTTATGTAAGTGGGAAAGAGAAGACCACAAATAGGAATAAGAAAATAATAATAATAATAATAAAGTGATAAAATCACTGGTAAAGGCAGATATACAGTAAAGGTAGCAGATCTACCACCTATGAAGATAGTATGAGGGTCAAAAGACAAAAGTACTAAAATTATCTATTTCCATGATAAGACTGTAATGGATACACACACACAAGAAAGAGGTTAGATATGGTATTGAAAAAATAAAAGTGGGAGGAGGGGAGTAAAAGAGTAGAGTTTTCAGCAAGAGATCAAATAAAAAGATCATCAACTTAATATAGGATGCTATACACATAGGTTATGATATATGAAACTCATGGTAATCACAAACCAGAAACCTCTAATAAATACACAAATAATTAATAGAAAGGAACACAAACATAATACTAAAGAAAGCCATCAAACCACAAAGGAAGAGAGCAAGAGAAGAAGGAAGGAATAGAGCACTACTAAAACACTCAGAAAAAAAGTAGTAAAATGGAAATAAATACATTCTTATCAAGAGCTACTTTAAATGTCAATGGACTAAATTCTCCAGTCAAAAGGCATAATATGGCCGATTGGATTACAAAACAAGAACCACATATATGCTGCATACAAGAGACACACTTCAAACCTAAAGACACAAACAACCTGAGGGTGAGGGAATGGAACAAGATATTCCATGCAAATGGCAATGAAAAGAAAGCTTGGGTAGCAATACTTATATCAGACAAAATAGTCTTTAAAACAAAAGTTGTAGCAAAAGACAGAGAAGGACACTACATAATGATAAAGGGAACAATCCAACAAGAGGATGTAGCACATGTAAATACCTATGCACTCAACATAGGAGTACCTAAATATATTAAGCACCTATTAACATACATAAAAGGAGAAATAGGCAACAACACAATAATAGTAGGGGACTTTAACACTCCACTTACACCAATGGATGGATCATCCAAACAGAAGATCAATAAGGAAACATTTGTCTTAAAGGACGCATTAGACCAGATGGACTTAGTAGATATATCTAGAACATTCCATCCAGAAACCTCAGAATACAAATTCTTTTCAAATGCACATGGAACATTACCCAGGATAGGTCACACATTGTACCACAAAATAAGTCTCAGTAAGTCTAAGGAGGTTAAAATAACACCAAGTACCTTTTCTGACCACAATGGTATGAAACTACAACTATACTATAGGAAGAAAACCAGAAAAGTCTCAAACAGGCAGAGATTAAACAAAATGCTACTGAACAATGATTGTGTCAATGCAGAAATTATTGGAGAAATCAAAAAATACCTGGAGACATGAAAATGAATATACAATATGCCAAAATTAATGGGATACAGCAAAAGACTATCTAAGACAGAAGTTTATAGTAATAACAGGCCTACCTCAACAAACAAAGAAAACTCAAATAAACAATCTAACAGTGCAGTTAAATGAAGTGGAGAAAAAAGAAAAAACAAAGCCCCAAATTGGTAGAAGGAAGGAAATAATAAAAATCAGAGAAATAAATGAAATAGAGACTGTAAAAACAGCAGAAACAAGCAATGAAACCAAGAGCTGATTCTTTGAAAAGATAAACAAAATTGACAAACTCCTAGCTAAATTCACCAAGAAAAAAAGAGAGAAGGTTCAAATAAATAAAATCAGAAATGAAAGAGGAGGAATTACAACGGCACCTCAGAAACACAAAATGTTATAAGACAATACTATGAAAAGCTACATGCTAACAAATTGGATAATCCAGAACAAATGGATAAATTCTTAGAATCATGCCACCCTCCAAAACTGAATAAAGAAGAAATAGAGAATTTGAATAGACCAATGACCTGTAAGGAGATCAAAACAGTAATCCAAAACCTCCCCCAAAATAAAAGTCCCTGGTGAATTCTACCAAACATTCAAAAAAGACAATACCCATCCTTCTCAAGCTTTTTGAAAGAATTGAAGAGGAGGGGAAGCTTTCAAACTCATTCTACAAAGCCAACATTACCCTGATACCAAAATCAGACAAGGACAACATGAAATATTAAAATTACAGGCCAATATCACTGATGAACATTGATGCAAAAATTCTCAGCAAAATACTAGCAAATCGAATACAATACATTAAAAAGATCATGCACCACGATCCAGTGGCATTTATTCCAGAGAAGCAGGAATGGTTCTACAGTGGCAAATCAATCAATGTTATACACAACATTAACAAAATGAAGAACAAAAATCATATGATCATCTCAATATATGCAGAAAAAGCATTTGAGAATATACAGCATCCATTTATGATAAAAATTCTGAATAAAATTGGTATAGAAGGAAAGTATTTCAACAAAATAAAGGCCATATGTGACAAGCCCACAGCTAATATTATTTTCAATGGAGAAAAACTGAAAGCTATCCCTTTAAGAACAGGAACCAGACAAAGATGTCCACTTTCATCACTCTTATTTAACATAGTATTGGAAGCACTAGCCAGAGCCGTCAGGCAAGAAAAAGAAATTAAAAAGATACAAATTAGAAACAAAGAAGTCAAACTATCACCATTTGCAGGTGACATGATTTCATCATATATAGAAAACCCTAAATAATCCACCAAAAATCTTTTAGAAATGATAAATGAATACAGTAAAGTTGCAGGATACAAAATCAACATATAATAATCAGTTGCATTTCTATACACTAACAATAGAGTAGCAGAAAGAGAAATTAAGAATACAATCCCACTGGGGACAGCCTGTTGGCACAGGGCTTAAGTTTACATGTTATGCTTCAGCACCCCGGGGTTCACCAGTTCAGATCCGTGGTGCAGACCTATACACTGCTTGCCAAACCATTCTGTGGCAGGTGTCCCACATATAAAGTAGAGGAAGATGGGCACAGATGTTAGCTCAGGGCCAGTCTTCCTCAGCAAAAAGAAGAAGAGGATTGGCAGCAGATGTTAGCTTGGGGCTAATCTTCCTCAAAAAAATCAACAACAAAAACAATTCAATCCCATTCACAACTGCAACAGAAAGAATAAAATCTCTAGGAATAAATTTAACCAAGGAGGTTAAAGACCTATACACTGAAAACCATAAAACACTGTTGAAAGAAGTTGAAGAAAACACAAAAAAAGGAAAGATACTCCATGTTTGGATTGGAAGAATTAACATAATTAAAATGTCCATGCTTTGTAAAGCAATCTACAGATTCAATGTAATCCCTCTCAAAGTCCCAACAACATTTTTCATAGAAATGGAATAAAGAATCCTAAAATTTATATGGAACAACAAAGACCCCAGATAGCCACAAGAATCCTGAGAAAAAAGAAAAAACTGGCAGTATTACATTCTCTAATTTCAAAATATACTACAAAACTATAGTAATCACAACAGCACGGTACTTTCACAAAAACAGACACACAGATCACTGGAACAGAATTGAGAGCCCATAAACAAACCCATACATCTATGGATAGCTAATTTCTACAAAAGGCCTAGAACGTACAATGGAGAAAGGAAAGTCTCTTCAAGATTTGATGTTGTGAAAACTGGACATCTACTTGCAAAAGAATGAAAGCAGACAATTATCTTTCACGATGCACAAAAATTGACTCAAAATGAATTAAAGTCTTGAATATAAGGCCTGAAACCATAAAAATTCTAGAAGGAAAAATAGGCAGTACAGTCTTCGATATCAGTCTTAGCAGTATATTTTCAAGTACCATGTCTGACTGGGCAAGGGAAATAATAGAAAAAATAATCAAATGGGACTACATTGAACTAGTAAGCTCTGTACAGCAAAGGAAACTATCGACAAAATTAAAAAGCAACCTATGGAATGGTAGAAAATATTTGCAAACCACATATCCAATAAGGGGTTGATATTTAATATATACAAGGAACTTATACAATTTAATAGGAAAAAAAAAAAACAAATGGGCAAAGGACCTGAAGATACATAAAGAAGACATAGAAATGGCCAACAGGTATATGAAAAGGTGCTCAACATGACTAATCATCAGGGAAATACAAATCAAAACCACATTGAGATACTACCTCAAACAGGTTAGCATGGCTATCACTAAGGTGTGGAGAAAAGGGAACCCTTGTGCACTGTTGGTGGGAAAACAAACTGGTACAGCCACTGTGGAGAACGGTATGATGCTTCCTTCATATAATAGAACTGCCATGTGATCCAGCAATCCCACTTCTGGGTATATATCCAAAGGAAACAAAGTCATTATCTTGAGGAGGTATCTGTATTCCCATGTTCATTGCAGCCTTATTCACAATAGCCAAGACATGGAAACAACCTAAGTGTCCATTGACAGATGAATGGAAAATGTTATTCAGCCTTAAAAAGAAAGAAATTCTGGCATTTGCAACAACATGGATGAACCTGGAAGGCATTATGCTAACTTCTGCCCTATACTCTATTATTTTTTAAAATTATTACTTTCAGTATTAACTCTGTATTATCTAAATAAAATACACACCTTGTTATTTATTGTAAATTCCTTTTAAACATTATCATTTGATTTCTGTCATGGCAAAATAAGAATTTAGCTCTCAAATATAACCCTGTCTAATGTTTCTTCTTTACATTCTCCTAATATAATTGTATCAATTTTTAAATTAAATATATAGTAAGAATAACATTACTATGATTTTATATTTTTCTCCATAAAGCCAAGTATTGAATGATAATTATACTTCCTTTCTTGTATGCCTTTTTCTTTTTACTAATAGTCATGTCATATTTCTTTTGGAAGATATGCTGAAAATCTTCATTTGCCCCACCAGATCCTCTCACTACCCTCTTCTCCTTCACTCTGTCCCAGAAGACCTTTATGGATTTTATCAACAAGGCTCTTCTGTCATCTGTTTTGTGGTTGGGTTCAGCCAACGATATTCCCTGACAGGTGATTCAAGAAAAAAGAGTAAGATAGGGCTATTTATTCCCTTAACCTCCTGCCAATTGTCTTTCCATTGAAGGTCACTGTTCCTCTCAAAGGTCTATGTCAAATCTCTCTCCTTTTCAATTTCTCACAGTCCCTTCAGGCATAACAGTGTTAACAGCTCTGAAGCTTCTAACACCTGGTTATGGCAATGTCTAATGCCATACCTCCATATCCCTATACTTACAATTTTACAGACAGTCTCTTTGCGAATAAACCATCCTCCAATTATGCTATCTTGACTGTGTCATCAATTTCTGTTAGGGTTCTAAATAATATATATAGTTTCCTTAAATAAATAAACTTGTTCCATCTGATTGACTATACATTTATGACAAAGATGCTCCAACATCATTTTAGATAATACTTACTCTCCTCTCTTTGTTTTCTGAAGCTTCCCTGCCTGGGGCTTCTATGTCTCTACTTTCGTTCATCTCTATTGCATCCTATGCCTTCTGTTTATTTTTTATGGCATCATTTTCTCATTTCAAGATTGAAAGTATTTTCTCTCATCATTTGAAGATATGAATGGTTTTGTAAAATCTATTTCTTCTTGTCTTATCTTTGATTCCACCAGAGTCCTTTTGGTCTTCCTAAAGACTCGCTTTTTTTTCTTTAACTGCCTCATGTATATTAAAGAATAAAACACCAAAAATTTGACTAAATGCTCTGGATCAATGGAACGGAGCTCACTAATTGGTAGGCTTCTTGTCAGGGTTCCAGTAGAGAGGCAGCCATCGCATTTGTGATCTCCAAAGGCAGAATGTGAAAGATTTTTCTCCAATACCATTCAATTTCTTAACACAAAGATGCCAATATTCTGTTTGTGAATGATATGTCTATGTGAGTATCTGGGAGTGAGATGTAGAAAGAGCAGATGGGAGACTGAAATATTCCTTTCTGTTAATCTCACTATTACCAGTCCTGAACCCCACTGTTTCCTTTACCTGGTATCCTGGCATCTCAAACACGTCAGGGATTCTGGGAGATAAATCTGTGCGTTTTTGTTCAGTGTTTCTCTCAGATTGTAGAGTTAGTCTTTTCCACTCTGCCAAATCAGTTGCCACACCTTTGCCTTCTCTTTTCCAAACATGTACTGGAATCTTTTGTATGCATCTAACTTCTATCCTGTTCTCTTTGTTCTTGTAGTCTAAACTCTTTTCCCTTTTGCTGTTGTTATTATTATTATTTTATTTAGATCTTAAGAGGGAAAAAGAAAAATAATGTGGCCTGCCATTTTAAATGTAATTTCAGTTTATTTATTGCTTATTTTTAAAAACTGTTTACAAAAAGGATAGAACGATCTTTTCTTCAGAAGAAAGGTAACATGAAAAATAACTGTAAATAAATGCAGCAAATGTTCATGGTGATCATGTACAGAAGGGCTAAAGTGTAGAGAAACCATTTTAAAGAATTTTCAAATGTCCCACCCACAAGCTACTGTTAACATCATATTGTCCACCCCTAGCTGCAAGAGAGAGCCTGGTAAATGCAATATTTTAGCTGGGTGACCAGAAATAATGTCAAGTCTCTGCCACTAAGGAAAAAGGAAACAATGGATATTGGGATGACAAATGGCCGACTCTGTCACAAGTATGTATTGCGCAGCCATTTCTGTGCTATATGGAGAGAGAATAGGAAAGAAGTAAGATACACTATTTATATCCTTGATAAGTTGTTAAAATTAAATAAAATCCATTAGAAAACAAAGACCAGAAAAAAATAAGTATCTGATACGCTTTTATAAACTATATATAGGAGCATTTAAGGTACACAAGAAATAAACATTGGATGAAAATAATCAGGGCAGAATTCTTAAAAGATATGAATTATGAAACAAAACCTAAAAAGTTCCTCAGAATAAAAATGCCTTTGCTGAAGTATTGGGAATATCCAGCAACTCTCCAACTTTATTAAGAATAACACACAAAAGAAATGTGCTTACTCCATTTTTACTTTGTAAAAATTTAACACAATTTTAACTAAAAATTCATAATAGAAATACATCTCCTTGACTTAGTCATTTCACTAGTTCAAAGGTCAATTCATTTTAGTTGCTTTAATTAATCTGTTCTTTGTATTGCAAAAATAACCCAAAAAGATTGCTTCCAATAAAAATATTATGATGGTATTGGGGTGATAGAGAATATTCAAATTCTCCAAGAAGTTCTTTAAAAAAAATTGCTCCCCAGCATGATATGTGAAATTCTCTCTCTCTTTTTGTTTTCTTTCTTTTCCTATACAGAAACCATCCTTTGGGCAGTTTGTCAGTTTATATCAACTTCTTCATTGTATGCAGTGTATGTCACATTTTCTGCATTTGTTACATTGTACTATAGTTTTATGAATATATTTCATCTACCAAATTATGTGATAATTTTGTGGGAAAATACTAGGAAAGAAAGAAAACAAGAAGGAAGGAATAAGGAAGGGGGGGAGGGAGGAAAGAGGCAGGGAGGAAAACAAAAAGGCAGCTCCTGAGAAGTTACACCTTTTTTAGGAGAAATGATCTGATTCCTCAGAGATGTCTTTCTCTTGTAACCTCATTCTAAATCATTAAATTATAGCTTAAGAGAGTTTGATTTGAATTGAAGGGATCTAAAGCAGTTAAATGAGATACTGAGTAGGAGTGCTTACTCTCCTACTATAGAAGCAAGAGGGGAAAAATCTTGCCAGTATGGATGGCTTAAGTTTAGTCCACCTAAAGGTAGAGAAATGAAATAGCCTCAAATTATTCCCTGTTAAATGAAAGGTACAAGATAGTTGAATTTAGAGATTATTCCTTAAAGTTATTAATAAGGTAGAGACCATTGAAGGTATCAGCTAATTCTCTGACTCTGCATTTCTGACAAATTAACCCTTCTGCTTTTCCTTCAAGGAGAGCTTGCAACTCCATAGTCATTTCATGGCATTCTTTACGTCCTCATTTCTGAGAGTATAGCTGAATGGGTTTAGCATTGGAGTGATGGTAGTATAGAACACAGACACAACCTTATCCAGTGGGAAAGTAGTGGACGGATGGAGATAAATAAAGATACAAGAGACCAAGAAGAAAGTTACTTCAATCAGATAAGATCCACAGGTAGAGAGAGCCTTGTGACAACTCTCTGCAGACCTCTTCTGAAGATTAAATAGAGTAGCTGTGTAGGAGGCCAGAAGAATGAGGAAACACTCCAGAGAGATAAGACAGGTATTGGCAATCACCAACATATTTACTAGGGTTGTATCAGCACAGGCAAGTTTTAGGACTGGGTGGACATCACAAAAGTAGTGGTCAATGACCCGAGCATTGCAGAAAGGCAGCTGAAAGGTCAGGAGGGTCTGAAAAAAGGAATGACCCAGGGCTCCTGACCAGGACAGTGATGCCAGCACAATACAAGCATTGGCACTCATGATGGTGGTATAACGAAGAGGTTGGCAGATGGCGGCATAACCGTCAAAAGCCATGACAGTCAAAACAAAAATCTCAGCACAACCAAAAAAGTGGAAGGTAAACATCTGAGTTACACAGCCCCAGTAGGAAATAGTCTTTTTCTCAGAAATAGTCTTCGATCATCTTGGGCGCTGTCGCTGAGGAATAGGCCATGTCCACTAATGACAGGCTACTGAGGTAGAAGTACATGGGTGTGTGGCACTGGGGATCAGAAAAGACCATAAGCAAAATAAACAGATTTTCTACCACAATCACAAGGTAGAAGAGGAGGAAAGGGCAAAGAAAATCTGTTGGATTCTGGCATCTTGGGAAAGTCCTAGGAATATAAACTCAGTGACATTTTTGACCACTTCCATGGGGACCCAGGCAGGACTGGTTGAGTGGCTCTGCTTCCCTGTAAAAATAAATAAATGTTAAAAACCATTGTAAGCATGGTAAAGTCTAACAGGAGCAGCCTTATTGACATATATAAGTGATGCTGGGGCCTGGCCTGGTGGTGCAACAGTTAAATTTGCCTGTTCTGCTTTGGCAGCCCAGGGTTTGCAGGTTTGGATCCCGGTGCAGACATGGCACTGCTTTTCAAGCCATTCTGCAGCAGGTGTCCCACTTATAAAACAGAGGAAGATGGGCACAGATGTTAGTTCAGGGCCAGTCTTCCTCAGCAAAAAGAGGAGGATTTGTGGCAGATGTTAGCTCAAGGCTAATCTTCCTCAAAAAAAAAAAAAAAAAAAGTGATGCTAAATATAGTAGAGGAAATTCTTCCTATTTCTTGACTACAGTTAATTAATATTTTTCTCATTATTAATTTTCTTACTACATTATTGACTCACATTTGATTTTCTGTTACACTTAGATCTACAGTTCCTTTCTCCCACACAAGAATCCAGATTGAGGCTTTTTCTATTAGATTTAACGTTTTTCCCTAATTGTATCTCTATTATCTCTCCCTCCCTCCCTCTCTCTCTCGTCAGAAATTCTTTTTGGAATGAAAAAACTTGAATTAATTATTAAATAAATAAATTAATTTTTGAGACCGAAGATAAAAGCAAGAAGTCAGAATCAGAAATCTGCTGTCAAAATTCTCAGATGAATCTTTTTAATATAATATACACAGATCAACTATAGAAGAATAATGTTCTACTTGAGTAAAGAAGGTTCAGTTTCCAGTTCCTAAATTAGATAGGAAGTTTCAAAACAATTAGAAATTAAACCATTTTTAGTGACTGAGAACAACATATACAGTGGCCTCCTGCTTACCAAAACCCATGCTTATAAATCACTGGGGGAATTTCAGTCCTAAGCCTCAGGCTGCATGTGAAAATTCCACTTTGCTTGTCCACGAAGAATACCTGACGAAAGGTCAAACGATACCAAGAAATACTTTTTTCCTATGTTGCTGTAAAGAGTAGAAAAGTTTAAAAATGATTAAGTTTCCTATTACCCTCAGTCCGTTTGCCTTGAAAAAGCCCTCTTCCCTGAAATCATAGTTAAGAATTAGGAATAAAATTTCCCAAAAAGATAATGCTATAAATGGTACTTAAAAAATAAATGTCTGATACCATTTTACAAACTATATACAGAAATGCTTAAGGCATATAGAGAAAAATATTGGATAAAAATAATCAGGGAAGAATTCTTGAAAGAGATGAATCAGGAAACAAAGTCTAAAGAAGTTCCTTGGAATAAAAAGGGATTTTCTGAAGCATTATTAGCTATCCTTCTTCTCTACTAGAAATACCTCTTTTCTGTGTGGATAGTGTAAAGAGCACTGGCCAGAAGCTGAGTGATTACAGCCTGAGCACCTCATCAACTGGATAACTTTAGGTAAATTAGTCTATATTCACTCTGAATCTCAGTTTTCTCATCTATAAAAGATGGATGATAAAATTTTCTACCTCACAAAGCTATTACAAAAATAAAATGGGATCCTCTATGTACCTTTTTTTGCATTTATGAAGTGTTTTACTTTACAATTTGAATCTATGAAGTGGGATCTTTTTATTAAACAGAATTTGCAATTTGATTTATTCAGCTATTATACAAAAATTATATAGATGAAAAATATAAAATATTAAACTTTATACATAATTTTATTCCTGGAATAATAAACTATAGTATCCGCCATTTCCATTAAAGAGATACTATTAATAGTAGCTAATATTTATTAAACACATTACTATGTACAGGATTGTATGCTAAACTATTAGCATATGTTACCTCATTCTATCCTCCCAAAAACATTATAATCTTTGACTTCATTTTAAAGAACATGAAAGTTTGAAGTGAGGTAAATCATCCAATACAATACAGTCAGTGAAGGGTCTGGTATTTAAATTGTAGCCTCCTGATCCCGTGCAGTACACATCCCCTTAAAAAAAATGATAGAAAGACATAATAAATAGAAAAAAAATGATGATGATGAAGAAGATAGATGAAAGAGGGAGAGAGATGATAGAGGGACAGACAAACTTCTCATGAAAAAGAATTGCATTTAAAACATCATTTGTAGGGCCGGCCCTGTGGCATAGTGGTTAAGTTTGCATGCTGCACTTCAGCAGCCCAGGGTTCACAGGTTCGGATCCCAGGCACAGACCTACATACTTCTCCTCAAGACATGCTGTGGCAGCGTCCTACATACAAAATAGAAGAAGATTGGCACAGATGTTAGCTCAGCAACAATCTTCCTCAAGCAAAAAAAGAGGAAGATTGGCAACAGATGTTAGCTTAGGGTCAATCTTCCTCTCCAAAGGAAACAAAAATCATCATTTGCTCTCGTATGGTGCAAAGTCCTTTGATGAGAGAATATATCCATGTCTTTTGTCAAATAAAAATGGCAAGTAATAGGATATATTGGAATATATGAGGAAGCCATTTTGGTGTAAACCTAATTCGGCCTGACCTTGTCTTTCCAAAAGGGCCTGACCGAGGCTATTGAGCATGCATTGTATATCTGCTTTAGAGATTCCCTATGGCAAGAGCAAAAGGCCCTTGAGATAAAGGTGCAACTTCCCTGCCCCTCCCAAAATTGGCGTCTCCTTAAGGACTAAGTATCTTTCCTTAGGCTAGAAGCTGATTGCTGAGCTCACCTGTGACTGCCCAGCTGGAGACAATAGACTTGCCTCCTGCTACGCCCACCAAGAAAGCAGACACACTACCTGCTGTGTCCATCAAGTGCTGTGCCGACAGGGCAATCTTGTGACTATTGTGGGAGGGACATTTCAATCATACCTGAAACACCCTCTTTGAGGGTATATAACCACCCTTATACCCCCACTTCTTTGGAGTGCTCTGTTCCTTTGTGGAAAGACTCTCCCGGGTTATAATCCTAAGATTTAAGCTCAGAATAAACTCACCCAAATTTTCATTTATAGATTGATTATGGATTATTTTCATCGGCACTTAAAAATCTTTGAAAATACCATGACACTATATCAGCAAAACCAAATTTTGTTCAGTCATAACCAATTGGCGAAATCATAAGGGTTGAAAAAATATTTAGGTAATAATAGAAAACAGTTATATTGTACTTACTATGTGCCAGGTGTTATTCTAAGTGTTAATAACATTTAATTCTCATGAGAATATTATGAGGTAGGCTATGATTATTATCCTCTTTTCAGACATAAGGAAATTGAAGCACGGAGAGTAAATAACTTACTCGAGGTCATAGAGCTTGTCGTTGGCAGAGCTGGTATTTGAACCTAGGCAATGGGACTTCGAAGCTTATTTTCTTAATGCATACGCATGCCCCTGGGGCTGATGGCATCAAATTCATCATATCTTCTTTCTCATTTGAAAATCTTAAACCCTCTGTAATGGTTAAAAGTCTCCTTTTATTCTAATCTTAAAGAGTTGGGTTTTTAATTTTTTTAACTATATCCAGTATTTATATATTTTTAACTGTATCCAGTGTTAACTATATCCAATATAGACTACAGTTGGAACTGGTAAGATCATCACAAATCCACAGTTTATGCCCAACTTTGTTCAAATTAAACTTACAATGGGAATGCAATAACAAGCGATGTGATATTGATCATTAATCTAGACATTATTTCATCTGACGTGTTGGCAATCAGATAGAGGAGGTCTGCACACAAACTAACAATCACAGTTCTCTGAGACAAGGGAAAGGAAGCCCAGGACAGTCAGGGACACTTTTCCAGAGAAAGTCACCATTGAGTGGGATTTTGAAATGTGAGTTAGTGTTAACCTGATGATGAAGAGGATTTCAGGGTATGGCCACAGCAAAGCAGACAGGGTAGGAAGGATATCCAGGTTAGTGAATAGGATATATGAAGATAAACGGGTATAAATCATCATAGCATCCTCCACGGGGAATGCCAATAGGTTGACTTGATTCAGCACAGGATTCATGTGTAGGGGAGGAAGGCATTTCTTCTTCCCAAATGTGGGTTCGTCTGGCCAGAGAATGAATTAAATTCACATGAGATAGAATAGCAAGAGAAAATTAAACAAAGCTTTATGAGGAACCATGGCCCGGGCCTTTCGACCCAAAGGAAGAAAGGGCATCGAAGAAGGGGGGGTGCACAGAGTGGTTATATACCCCCAAACAGGGTGTTTCACATATGATTGAAATGTCCCTTTTACAATAGTCACAAGGCTGCTCTGTCAGCACAGCTCTTGATGGAAATGGCAGACAGGTCTGCAGTCTCAGTGAATGCCGCGGGGTGACAGGTGTGTTGCCTCGGGATGTCACAGATGAGCGCTGCAATCGGTTCCCAGCCTAAAGAAAGATGCTTAATCTTTAAGGAGATGCCAACATTGGGAGGGCGAGGGAAGTCAGTTAAAGGAGGTTACCAGAGAAGCACAATAAAATGCAGATTTTAAGTCCTTGCCTTTGGTATTGATTAAGAGTTTCTAGAGAGAAGGTCATCTCCTTTCTTCTTCCTGGTACAGAGAGCTAGGCACCTGTTACAGATAGAGATTTACCTTACAAATGTAAATGTGTCCTAACAAAGGGCAAGTTCCATTCCTCAGAGCCTCCTTCCCTGTCCCAATTTATCAAAAGCAATCAGCCTAAAATAATCCTGATGCCAAAGAGACATATCTTGGGGTGGCCAATTCCAGGTCCCTACACATGAAAGGAAGTGTCAGGAAATGAGGCTGAACAGGAAGAATTGCTCAGATCATAAAGAATCTTGTGAGTTAAGTTGAGGAGTTGGAATTTATCTTGAATGATTTGGAGGCTCATAAAGAAAGATCACTCCAGTGGCAGGAGGGCAGTGGGAATGGGAGGTGGTGAAGAGTAGTTGTTAAAAAGAAGTCTGAAATCCAGTTTGCCTAGGTTCAGATTCCAGCTTTACTACTTGATAAGACTATGACTTTAGGAAAGTTAGTTAACTTCCCTTTGCCTCAGTTTTCTCAAGTGTAAAATGTGGATAAGTATAGTACATACCACAGAAGTGTTGTAAGGATTAAATATCCATTACATATAAAGGCACACTGTGGTGAATATATAGTTATCATTACCCATCTTAGTGACTGGAGTACGTGCACACTGAAAGGAAGGAGAGAAGACTGGATAGAAGCCATCTTAGGATGCTAAACTCCGTACTATGTTCATCTCCTAATTCTCATTTATATGTGTTTCCGTGCTTGTTAAAATCTTAGAAAATGCTTCCAGTGCTGACACCTGCCCTCTCAAATATATTCCTTTGGCTGGAGAGATAATAAAGTATAGTCCACATCCTTGCATGACTTTAAGAGTTCAAGCAAGGATAACCACAGATGTTTGGGTAGCTGGCCTATTCTTCCTAAGTGGTAACAATCTCAACTTTATCTGGGATACCCCCTCAGGATCCCATAAAACTAATCCAAGTCCAAGACGTAAGATCTTTCTATTATCTTCATTGGGAGAAAGAGCACAGGATTTAAAGATAGAGCAACCGCGCTTGACTCACAGCTCTGCCTCTCACAGGCTGTGCAATCTTCACACAATCCTCAGTTCTATTAACCTCAGTGTTCTCCCTTGTGAGAGAACAATGCCACCCATGGAAAGGATCAAATTAATTAATGGACATGAAAATAATAAGTTATCTGCAAATCTAAGTCATAATCATTTTAGTGGTGGAACTTCAGGAGCATCAGTGTCAGACACCTAAACTCTATGGACCAGGGCCTCTGTGGGACTGTTTATTTCCAATGGTCCAGTCAGGTTTTTAGGTCAAATTTGGTTTCTTGAGGATGATGCCAAAGAAGGTATGCTAGTTATAATAGGATCTATGCTGTTAAAGAAGCAAGGTTGCTCCTTTATTTAACTCTGTCAGCCCATCTAAATTATTTCAAATAGAATAAACAGCAAGACTTCAGCTCCTGGAAATCCTCTGGGAAAGGTATTTAGTCAGAATTTCTCATGTGAGCAATTTGCAAAGGGCAGAGATCAAACATTCTGGATCTCTTTCCTAACAGCAAGCTCTATCCCATGGCAAGCTCTTTGTACAACAGTGTTTGAGCAAATAAAATCTTGAAAAATCTGCAAATGAGTTAGTGTAACATAATGTTATATATATATATATATATATATATATGTCTCCACAGCACCGATATTTATTTATCCTTTCACTTAATAAATATTTACTGAGCACATTCTCTGTGTCTGGTACTTTGCTGTGAATATAAAAACCATAAACCATTCACTTTAGAATAATACCTTTAAATGATCTCCTCAAATTCTCTCAGACTGGACTATAGCTTATGCAAAATCTATATTTATATAGGTAAAAAGGATCTTAGTGATCACTTGACTTTATTCCACTCATTTAACTGTTGGTGAAACAAATGGAGTGCAGAGAGGAAACTGAATTATATAGGTTTCACTGTTAATGATAAAGCTAGGACTAAATTCAATTGAAATAATATTGATACATCTTTTAAATCGGACTAAATTTTTCCTAAATTATTTAATAAAATTACTAGAATAGATGATGTAAAGTGAGTGAAGAATTTAAAGATTCCTCTTTATCCTTGAATACGATTTGGCTCCATGAAATTTGCCTTCGCCTCTTTCACCTTACTAACTTGTCATTCCAGAAGGGAAACTTACTCTGGCCTTCTTCTTGAGTGAGGCCCCACAACATGGATTTGGACAACCTGAGATATTCTTGGGTCAATACACCTTTCTGAGATGGAAACATGATCTATATCCAGATGTTCACACTAAAAGATTGAGTTATGTATAGTGATGTTTCTCTTATGTGCTACATTTCACAAAAAAAAGGATTACACATGCAGCCTAAGAAGAGGTCCTGAGTTCTGCATTTGTTAATTTTTTCTTTCTCTCTTTCTTTTTCTAAGATAGGATGTTGAGTTTATAGCCATGCCATGGCTTCTGATCTTGGTCTACAAGAGCTTCTTTCTATGTTCCTGGCTTCCAAGAGAGAGAAACTGTCAGCAATCTTTATGCCTCAGCACAACCTCAGGGAATTGCTGGCCCAGTAAATGGGTAGTGGTTGGAGAGTATGGTTAGGAAAGAAAGTGCAAGTGTAATTCCCACTACATTACTCCCTATAAAACTATATTGAAAGCTACTTGGAAATGATCTAGTTCATAAAGATTCGGGCCATTTCCACAGTTTTGCACAATTGACTTAAAGTTGGGGCAAGGGAAGGGGGAAAGTGATGCTCAGTATCACTATATTGTTCCGGTAGCCTAATGACAAAATTGTGTATTTGTTTATAAAACTATTAAAATATTTTACTTCAATTTAAAATTTGCTGAAGCTCAAGTAGACAAGCAAAATGTTTAATTTAGTGACACTGTGATGATACTGCCTCAGCCCTATTATTACCTGAGCGAATTTCTAAGGGATTTAGGACTAGGATGCTGGGCTAGAGTCGAGGATTACAACTCTGAAATCAAGTATAAAATTTATCACTAAATCACAGCATGAACTTTCAGGTCAGGCCTAAAGTTTGAATATGTTAGGATTGCGTGTTTGAATGAGACATAAGAAAAATGTAGGAACCTAAATAGAATTCACCTTGGCTAGCGATTTTCTGAGGTAAAAAGAACTATGATGTTGCAGCATAAAAGTGCTTTTTGTTGTTGTTGGTAACAGTTTATTGTTCTATGACTCTAGATGTTATAAGCAAAGAAGATGCTTAGACGCGGATATGGTTAATTGAGGCAGTCCTGTTTTTACTGGGTTTCTCCACTCAGATTCCTTTTGAGATGAAGGACTGTGTCACATGCTTCTCTCTTTCTCTCCCTCCCTTGTCTTGTTCTGTTCATTCTTTCATTCCTTCATTTGTTCCTTCCTCCCTTCCTATGTTCTTTCTTTTTTCTATTTTTTTCATTTCTTTCCTTCCTTCAAAATAACATTTAGCTGGACAGGGAAATACAAGTATCGTATGATATCTCTTATATCTGGAATCTGAAAAAGCCAAAATCAAAACAGAAAGTAGAATGGTGGTTACCAGGGACTGGGTCTGGGGGAATTGGGGAGATGTTGTTTAAGGGTACAAACTTGTCACTAGAAGATAAGTCCTGGACATCTAATGCAAGACATAGTGATTATAGTCAATAACACTATATGATATACTTCAAAGTTGCTAAGAGACTAGATCTTAAATGTTCTCATAACAGAAAAGAAATGATAATTACATAAACTATATATATGTTAACTAAAGCTATGGTGGTAATCACATTGCAATATATAAATGTATAAAATCAACATACTGTACAACTTAAACTTACACAATGTTTTATGTAAATTATATCTCAATAAAAAACATTTATTGAGCATTTATTCTTGGCTGGGCATTGTGCTCAGTATTCTAGTTACAAAGACCACTGAATAATGGGGCAACCAACAAGTGAGGAGAAAATTGTAATAAAAATGGTAAATGCTCACTAAAGATAAGTACAGCATGCCATGAGAATTCGTATGAAATTAGCTGATAAAACTCTGCAAGGACGGGATCAGAGGTGACTTCCAAAAAGATAAGACTCTTAATTTGAGTATTGAAGGCAAAAATTAGATCAGCAATCACAGCAGAGGAAGCAACATGTTCAGAGGCATAAAGGTATGAGGAAACTACAAATGGTTCAGAGGTCTATACAATGGGACAGAACTTGGGGCAGTAAGCGGGGACTAGGATCATTAGTCACTGAAACTGGGCCCAAGGTCTAGAGTGGTACTGTAACAAAATCTATAATATGGGGACTCCTAGGTATTATCCAACATTTTCTTATCACCATGTCCACCTCATACCCCTACAGATTCCCATGATAATATTTGTACCAGAGTCTGGGTCAGGATAGAACTTACAGATCAGAAACTGTAGACTTGAAGGAAATATTGGTAGGGATAGGAAGTCAGAGTTATTCACTCAAGAGAATGGTACCAGGGGCCAGACCGGTGGTGCAGGGGTTAAGTTCACATGTTCCACTTCTCGGTGGCCTGGGTTTTGCCGATTCAGATCCCAGGTGTGGACATGGCACTGCTTGGCAAAAGCCATGCTGTGGTAGGCATCCCACATATAAAATAGAGGAAGATGGGCCTGGATGTTAGCCCAGGCCCAGTCTTCCTCAGCAAAAGGAGGAGGATTGGCAGTAGTTAGCTCAGGGCTAATCTTCCTCAAAAAAAAAAAAGAATGGTACCAGACAATACTGTGAGTACTTACATTATATACTTACATCATAGATTTTATCATTTCCTCTAAGTGAAAGAAGCTTACAAAGTGCTTGTTTGTTTATAGAGTAATTACAAAAAGCTTTTTGAGAACATAAAGAGCATAATGACAATAAATCAACAACTAGCATGATAATAAATCAACAATAGATAACTTGGGTAAGCCTATTTGTTAAGGAAAAACTATGTAAATCTAAATAAAATGTGGAGTTTACTTAATAATAAAGTATCAGTAGTGCATCATTAGTTGTGACAAACGTACCATACTAATGTAGGCTGTTAACAATAGGCAAAATGGTATGAGGCATATAGAAACTCTGTACTATCTTTGCGACTTTTTTTAAAATTTAAAACTATTCTAAAATTGTTTTCATTATTTAAATGAAAACAATGATGTAAAAGACTTGAAAGAATGATGTCAATCAGGACATTTTAAAAAGTAGTTAAAATGTTATTTTTTACATAATTTTGAGGACGCATATATCACCTAACATGAAATTTCTTGTGTTGAGGCTAATTTCAATATGAAGGGGGAGTTACTAGGCGTTTTACTATCGTATAGCAGGAATCTGGAGTCAGAGCTCTAGTTCATCTTTCTGCCCTGTCAAGCTCTAGGATCAAACAATTACACAATATTTTTTCAGTCTTATTTCCTTCTTAATTTAACAGAACAATTGGTAATAATGATAACATAAGCAGTCAATATTTATTGAGTGCTGCCCATATGTAGACATGTTTATTAGAGCCTTACAAGTGTTATTTTGTTTAGTTTTCCTGAGAACCCAATGAGGCAGATACTATTATTGCCCCCATTGTACAGACAAAGGGGCATTAAGAGGTTAAGTCCCTTGCCCTCTGGTAGGTCATGGAGCTGGAGCTGGACTATGATGAGGCTGACTCCAGAGTCCACACTTCTGACCTCTCTGTTCTACTTCTCCCGATGATCTGGGCTTATATATTATCTTAGAATGCACTAACTTTCATCTTGTGGAGATTGGGAGACTTTATAATTAGATATTTGGATGATCTATTGATGCTTGCTGGAACACCCAAATGACAAGATGCCCAAGCTCTTACATTGCCAGGGGTATTGCAAATTACCTAGCAAATCCTAAGATTAGGTGTAATTTCAGACTTGTTTTTCTTGAGGTATATTTTTCAACTAAGTAATCAGAAAAGGCTCTCTATAGCAATTGATTAGGAAATAAAGTGAGAAGATACAAAAATATTGCTAAAAATCTGTCATTATATTGTCATTTATTAAATAGAATAAACACCTGTCCATAGCCCTAAAAATTTCAAAGAGTGCTTATGTCAGAAATAAGTAACCTTAAATATAAATGTTCCAGTGAATATTTTCACACATCTTCTAGCTCTGGAGCTCCTATATAGATATAGTAGAAATTAAGTAATTGGCCCATCTAATTAAGATAAATACTCTTTCTGGGGAGAAAAATATTGGGTTAATCATCATTATCTAAAATTACTACGTTTCTTGGTTGATTATACTTTTTCTACATGATCTTGGGCAAGACACTTAACAAATCTGAGTTCATTTGTAAAAATCAAGTTGAATAGCATTACCTACTCCGCAAAGCACTTTTGAGACTCAGAGGTAATAACTATGAATGCTTTAAACCACAGCTCATTTTCTTTTTTTTGTCTTTTTCTTTAGAGTCTAGAGCTCTTAAACATTATAATCAGTTGAAGAGCCAGCTTATCAACTTGGCCCCACTATAATTCCACTCAAAGGAAAACTTCAGGTGAAATGGAACACCTCTCCTAGAGAAGCCTCTATGGCAGAACACTAAGAGCTTCCATCACCCCAGCATTCCCAGATTTCTATCCCTTCACACATAAACTTTGCTAACAGCATATGTTCATTCAAGTGAATTTTGTACAAGTGCATTTCTCAAATATGGCACAATATAAAACACAGTTCCTAGTGAACTCTAATATATAGGGTCATTAGTGCTATTTTCAGGCGTTATTAAAGACGGGACAAAAGGGGTCCATGCTGCTTCGGAAGAGACACTGATGAGATGTCATAAAGAACTTCCTGATACTTGGAGTTGTAAAACTCTGGAGCAGTAGAAAAAGGAGATGTAATATCTTCTTTTATTTGAAGAGAGTTTAAAAGTGAAATGAATGGATAAATGACGACCATGTATAGACAAAAGGATAGAAGAGTTGATTTTCAAAGTTGTCCTCTTGAACCTAGGGCTCAATTACTTCCTGTTATCATTCATGGACCAGTAAATACTCATGAGTTCCCTGTGTAATATTTAATACTTGAGAAAGCCACCTATGCCTCCCAGCTATGCAGCGAGATGTTTATGATGGCCTGTCTTTTATACCAAATTGGCTTTCATGCATGTACTGATGTACAGATGAGTTAAGAATGCCTCAAGAGAGTATGTTTTCTAAATCTCTGTTCCTGTTCATCCTTTAACGTGGCAGAAGGATGCCACATGCTTTTTTCTCAGCTTCTTCATGGCTGTCTTCATATCAGCATTTCTGAGTGTGTAGATGAGGGGGTTCAACATAGGTGTGATCACTGTGTAAAAGACGGAGAATACCTTATCCACGGAGAAGCTGCAGAAAGGCCTCAGGTAGACGAATACACACGGCACAAAGATCAGGCTGACCACTATTAGGTGGGAGGCACAGGTAGAGAGTGCCTTGCTCCGGCCATGGTGGAAGCAAGTTCTCAGGGTGATCAGGATGACAGCATAAGAGAATAGCAAGACCAAGAAGCAAATAAGAGATAGCAGACCACTGTTTGAGACCATCAGCACCTCTACCACGAATGTGTCCATGCAGGCTAGCTTGATGACCTGTGGGACATCACAGTAGAAGTTGTCCAGTTCATTGGGGCCACAGAAGGGAAGCTGGATGACCAGTGCAACCTGTGTTATAGAGTGGATGAAACCCCAACACCAGCAGGCAAAAACCAACTGAAGGCATAGCTGGCGGTTCATGACTATCAGGTAATGCAGAGGATTACATATGGCAACATACCTATCATAGGCCATGACTGTCAGCAGAAACATCTCACTGGCTCCCAGAAAGTGCAGGAAGTAGATCTGGGCCAGGCATCCTGAGAAAGAGATGATCTTACCCTGCTGTAGGAAATCGCCTAACATCCTGGGCACAGTAACACAGCTCAGGCATAGGTCAATGAAGGACAGATGGCCCAAAAAATAGTACATAGGAGACTGGAGCAGGTGGGCATCAGCTCTCACTGTTACCACTATCAAGAGGTTCCCCAGCACAATAGCTATGTAAAACAACAAAAATATTAAGAAGAGAAATAGCTGTAGCTCCCAGGATGATGACAGACCCAGAAGAACAAATTCTGTCACCTTAGAACCATTGTCTTTTTTCATCAAGTCAAGAATATCAAGTGACCTAGAGAAAGAAGAATTAAATTGAAACAAGAGAGATTTAACTTAGAGAAAGCTCAAATACATACATATATATATATATATATATATATATATATATATATATATATGTCATCAGATTTTGAGTCTGGTGTTTACAGAATCATATTTCAAGATGAAAAAATTTTAAGCAAGTTCTGTGAAGTAGGAAATGTACATTCTTGTATAGCCAGAACAAGGAACATTTTGTATCGCTTCCAACTCTTTGTTCCTGTAATGCTTTTAAGTTACCTTTACAACAAATTAGGAAGGGAGACAGTGACCTGAGCATGAAGTGATGAGAGCATGAGAATCATTCCAATTTTTATTAAACAGAATTATATCCTTTAAGGACAAGAGCTCTAGAATGAAGGATCTAGATCCAATCTACCACTCACCAATGGAGTGACCTCAGGCAAGGCATTAAATCTGACTTTTACTCTTTGTTTATTCAATCTAATATAGAGATAATAGTATCTCCTAAGGTTTTGAAAATCAAATGCAATCTGTCTATGAGCACTATACACTTACACAAAAACACGACTAAGTGTCTACCAGTGAAGGAATATTTTTTTATTCATCTTTGTACTCACATCACAATGCTTAATGCAAAATAATTTATCATATTGAAGGAAAAATGCTTTGTACTATGAACTGGTATATTGTACAAAGATTAGCAGTTATTATAAATGTACATATTGGGAAGCAAATTATTTAGGAGGATTGAAAAGAAGCTCATGTTCTTTGTCATTATTATCTGAGGTGACAGAGGTTGGGATGTTGTAAAAGAAATAAGAAAGAAAAACTTTACCTTTAAAGTTTAGGGAAGCATCAGACTCAGGATGAGTAGGATAGGGCCTGGAACACACTAATCACCAAAAGAAGAGACCAAGGGCAATGATCCATATCATTGAGGCATGTATGAAAGAGGCTCACCGTGACCCATTTTGTAGGAAAGGATTATGAGGGAAATCGGTGGGCCAGCCCCATGGCCGAGTGATTAAGTTCGCGCACCCACTTCCACGGCACAGAGTTTTGCCAGTTTGGATCCTGGGCGCAGACGTTGCACCACCCATCAGGCCATGCTGAGGCATATCCCACATAACACAACCAGAGGCTCTCACAACTATAATATACAACTATGTGCTGGGGGTCTTTGGGCAAAGAAGGGGGAAAAAAAAGATTGACAACAGTTATTAGCTCAGGTACCAGTCTTTCAAAGAAATAAAAAATAAATTTTAATAAAAATGGAAATCGAAGTATGCTGCCTTTGGACTTTTCAACAACCATAGGTGTATTTAACAGAAATAAAGGATAAGCTAACGTATTGTTTTATCCATTTTCTCCTGCTCTGCACTTACATTCATCCCCAACATTGGATGGAAATATCTTGGATTACAAATAAAAAATCAGGGAACATTGATACGTTTCTTCCATTGAAATCGTTAAGAATTAGCAGATGTCTCTTTGAGTAGATTAGGATATTTTCAATCTAGAACTAGCTCTAGGCAAAATATTAAATGAGACAAAATTTCTATTTTTCTGTCTCCAGTCCCAGTTACCTATTCCGTGTTGCACTTTGCTTCCTCAAATCATTCAGGGATTTCTATCTGATAGTTATTGATACTAAATGTCAAGGATTTCCACAGACAATGCAGAAAATAACTTGAATTTCAAAAAGAAAAATTCTTAATACCAAGAAATTTCTCTCCATACATTATCTCAAGATAAGCAAGTGGGAGAGAGATTTGAGGCCCGAGGAAATTTGGATGTCTCTGTCACACACATATATGACCAACCTCTTCATCTTCCTATAGAGCCAGGTATATCTAATTCTGCAGTCTCAACTAATGGAAGGAACCACCTCACTTTCTAGAATTATTTGGAAAACAAAACAAATCAAACAAGACAGACAACCATTTGCTGTAATATGTGCAGCCCTACCTGAGCTCTGATACATTGGAAATTTTCCAGTCTTCTTTGGACATACCAAGGATTGTCAATTTCCACATGGAGATGGCATTCTGATGTTCTTTCCAGTTATCTAAAATGTCTAATTAGCAGAGGCCCAGCTCTTATTAAAATCCTGGATCTAATATCAAACCTCATCTTAGGGAAACTAAAAAAGAACAACCAAAGTTATAAAAAGATTTAAAAGAGGTTTCTGAAAACTAGGAAGAAGAAAAAGACAAATGCAAAAGCAGAATCTGAAGCACTGTTGTAATTTATGGCTGAGAAGCAACGTGATTACTTCCTAATGTGAAGACATAGTATGCTAATGACAATTATCTGTGTTATGCACTTATTGTTTCCACAGGATATAGAAAAAAGATAAGCCTGTATTAAGACAGATAATATTAAATTTAAATGAATCAGAAGAGTAGATTAAACAGGAACGTGTAAAATATATTATAATTCAAATTGCTACAAAACATTTTTAAGCCCTAGTCTATGATCTACTTCTTTAAAGTAACATTTAATATTGGAAATCTTCAGTACAATAAATATTTTTGGATATTTCCTAGGAAATTAGTGTAACAAGATTTGACTAATAATAATTTCAAAATCTTTAAATTTCATGAGACAAAAATAGGCCACCGTGTGTCTTAGTTATTTGACTTGTAATTAAGGTAAGGGCTGGATTCTGGATATTCTTAGATTTTCTTCCTGACTTAAGAAATTTTCTGCCTTCAGATAATATGAAAACATAATGCCAGCTGACATGGAAAGTTCACTTTCAGAGTTATTAAAATTGCCATGCTTGGTAGAAACACTTCCAACTTCTACATTTCTGAAGTCTCTGATCACAATAAGAAATTCAGCCTGTGAATGTTCTGTGAAGAATGAAAAAAAGCATTGTATCCATCAGCATGAAGGACTATCCATAAAACCACCCTCCACCACAACATAGTTTCCCATGCCAAACCCCTGCAGGGCCTGGGAAACAACATCCAAAATTGCCAGCTGCATTATCACACTCCTAGCTGTAGGATCAGGCCCTATCAAGTGTTACCATACTTTGCATCCCAAGAATAACCTAAGAATTTGCAGAAGTCAATAAAAATGTTTTTAAGTTGACAAAATGAGCCAAACGAATTGAGAATGTTTAATAAGAAATGAAAGTCCTTACAGAAGGGCCTAATGCAGCATGGAAGGAAGAGGACAAAATTAAGCCCTTTAAATAATTAAGGGCTCTTTATGGACAGTTGAGCAGCTACTCTTCAGTTTTTCTAAGCAGCAACCAGAGAGGACCATGCAGAAAATACCAAGAAAGAGAGTAAAGTTTTCCTCATGGGAGTTGTGTGTTTTTTTTTTTTAAAACAATAGAGTATGTTATATTTTACTATTTTATCTGTTTATTTTTGTCTGTGTTGAACTAAAAGGATTCTCCAAGGAAAAAAACTTCACCTCACAAATGATGGAAAGTGATTTGCTAGTTGGAGTATAAACACCATGTGAACTCCTTCTGGAGGCATCTGATGCCTTTTCTAATTTCTCCTGAAACACCAAGAAATGGACCCTATCTTTCTGCTGTAAATATCCTTGGCTTTGTTTATAATATTGCATTTTAAATTGTGTTTGGGGAAAGTGAAGAAGATTAGCATAAAGCAACTGAAATAATTCAAGAAATTGAAAATAGGATCTAGGAGGGACTATGGTAGAATTAGATAATCTTAAAACAATATTACCATGAATCCAGTGCCTTCTATTATATAAAGTTGATCCTATCTTATCCAAAACTTGTAACCACCTTCCAAGACACCACCAGCCCTAGAATCCCGAGGTTGTAGGAATTTCATCGTTTTGTGAATGCTTCTAAGTGTATAAACATAGAGCAACAAAACTCAAATGATTTCTTAAATTTAAAAATTATAAATGCCAGAGTATAAAGAGAAAAAGAGTATGGACAACAGGAGGTATAAAATAGTTTCAGAGACAGAAAGAGGAACAAGTGAGGTGAGTGGAACTTTGACTAAACATATCTGAGAAACTTACATCATTGCTTGTCAGGAGCTGTGTGGGTTCAAGGAAAGAATATTTATCCCACCAGCCCCTTCTTCATAGTCTCAGGGCAGCAAAATGAGAAATTCTCAGATGATCATCTCACTTGACCAATCTGTGCCCTACTTGCTTCCTTATAAGTCAAGCCCTAGTTGAGAGCTGCTGTATGGATTGGAAAGACTTGTCCCTAGGGCTCAGCCTGTGTCAGGCTTTTATGGTCCTTATGCCACTGCTCAGCCTAATGATCCCTGGGATTCCCTAGGCTGCTATTGTTTGATTGTCTGAATCTCAGTTCTTACTTGAAAGCTGGCCTTAGGCCTTGCAGAGTCTGAAACAGTCAGACCTTATTGCATAACACAGCACACACCTTTTACTTATTTTGGAGTGATAATTTGGCACTTATCTATGCTATCAATTTTCTATGTGTCAGTCTATACCTAAGTAAAACGATTCTCTCTAGTTACTATCTCAACGTGATTTCTGGAGTGTGGTAGGCTGAATTATAAATACCAAGTTATCACCGGAAGTTGTAGAAGTGGAAACACTTCCTTCAAGGTGTTATAGAGCCTCAATACAACAACTGAGTCTCCTGATGACACCTCAAGCAGCTTATCAAATTGGTGGCTATCTGTGGATCTTATACAGAAAACACAGCTGTTGTCATTAGTAATTGAAAATTGTTTATAAATTGTTGCTGTCAAAGTATAACTTTTTAATGTTATAAAGCATAATTCTCAAGTAGATGAAGAACACATGCCAAAATTATATTTAACTCTTTAATAAGAAACGGGAGGATAATGAAGCCAGTTCAAAGGAGAATATAAAAATGTGACTATATAATCAGAGTATAAAAAAGAACACTGAAATAAAATTTCTAAGTTATACGTAAACTGGTTAATATACTAAAGGGTAATACAATCTTAACCTTTGGGATTATCTTTTTTTCTACACTAAAAAGAAAATTAACACAATTTAGCAGTGTCTAGTATATCTAACTATATAATTGTACGTGTTTGAGACCCCATAAATAGTAAGTACTAAGTTAAACAAAATTACGCCTTCCTAGAGTTAGATGACTCTTAAGTGAGCTTGTTGAACAACATTTTAACATGGCATCAAAAGTTCACATATATACTCAGATTTCACGTTAGGATAAGGACAGGGGTACAGCACACCAGCAGGATAGTATTTGAAATTTCACTTTTACAGAAGGAGTTCTCATAGCCGTCCAGTTGTTAGACTTTTCCCTTCCCCTGCAAAGTGACACCTTAGGGGAAAAAAGATGATACAGAGGAGGGTGTAGGATTCACCTTGGCTTAGACTATACAACCACCATAGGAGTCAGTATCTCCTGTCACAGCTCCATCAACATAGCTTCCAGGGTCCCTCTAGTGACATGCCTAGTCGCTAGAGTTACTGTTCTCAGGAACGCCCAAATCTATGGCTTCTCACTAAGAATTAATAGGTGATGCATCATCTTTTTACTCCAGACAAAAATTTGCCAATTAAACCATTTTTTCCCTAAGAAATATTTCTTAGTAGAATAGTTGACAGTCCACCATTATTAGGTTTTCAGTGAACAGAGCTAGAAAATTAACCGAAGATAAAATTTATCCTTAGAAAAAAATATTTGCAGGTACTTTAAACTAAGACAAATAAAGTTTACTTTCCTTCAAACTTCAACTTTCTTTCATCTCAAGTTTTGTCCTTTATCACTTTATTTCACATCCTAGCACAACCAGACATTTATACTTTAAAACAAATAATCTTCTTTGTTCTTAATAAACAAAAATTTGTCCACTATTTGGCGTATACATTTATATTTCCTTGCTACCAATGTATTTAGTAGAATCTCAACTGCCCGTGTTAATTACAGACTTTAACCAAAGTAATTGCTATAGATTGAATGTTTGTGATCCCTCAAAATTCATATACTGAGACCTAACCCCCAGTGTGATAGCATTTGGAGGTGAGGCCTTTGGGAGGTGAATAGGTCATGAGGGTGGGGTCCTCATGAATGGGATTAGTGCCATTATTTTGAAAAAAAAAAAAAAAACCCAGAGAGCTCTCTTGCCCCTTCCTCCCTGTGAGGATACATCTTTGAACCAGGAATTGGGCCCTCCAAAAACCAAATCTGCCTACACCTTGATCTTGGACTTCCTAGCCTCCAGAACTATGAAAAGTAAATTTCTGCTTTTTATATGCCTCCCAATCTATGGCATTTTTGTTATAGCAGCCCGAATGGACTAACACAATAATGAACTTCTATTTCCTCACTAGCATAGAGAGAAACAGGAGGTTGATACTTGAGAATTTCTGTCACACACAAGCATCTCAGCAGATCAGCAATTACCACACATTTTATGAATTCCTGCAGTCACACACATCCTGTTCCATGTTTCTTAAAGAGGTGAAAATAAACATATGCCTTAATATGGTCTAAAGGTAGCTAAACAGCCTATCAAACTGTTATCTGATGGCCATTCTCCAATATATACAAATAGTAGGCAAGTTAAAACTATATCTGATACTCAATGCTTTTGCATTCTATTTTATTAAACATTGTCTAGGTATCCAAACATTTTTCATTAATTTTCAATTTAGTGTTAGTCCAAGGTATGAAAGTTAACAAAGGATATTGGAAATTACATATAAGATGATACATTACAGAGCAACACAACTGCTGTTGATAACAGAAACATTTAGCAGAAATAAAATTCAGTTTGGTTGAACACATAATTTTTATGTGTTTTAATAATGCTATATATCCAGAAGTAATGTTAGCTCATCTCATCAGTGAAACCAGTATAGGAAGTTTATTAAATTCAGATTAACCAGTTTTTCTATGTTAAAACAAAGTCAGAAAAAATAAAATGCATATTTGTGTTATATTCCAATCTGTCATAAAATGGTGAAGAAAAACGTATAGTAATTTCTAAACCAAAATGACCAACCTGTTGCGATTTGTTCAAGAGCTCATTCTGAATACCCAAACTTGGATTCTTTCATGTAAACGCTTCTGGGCTAGCATTTTCTGTTCGAAGCTTTTTGGGTTTTTTTCCCTTAAAAGTCTAGCACATTTAAATTATTAGAAATTCAATTTCCTTCTTCTCTGGAAATTCTTTCCCTCATTTTAAATTTATGAGAGCACTTATTCTCTGTAGCCAATCAGAACTGGAACTCTACTAAATTGAAGAGGCTTTAAAATCTAATTTATGAGTTTTCTCCTAGAGCAAGAAAATATTTGACACTCGTATAAGGAGGATAAAATATTTTATCATTTAGGGACATGCAGAGAACTTTCAGTTTCAGTCTATAAATTCAACAATCGGTGAAAAATATGAACACAGATAACTTGTGAACACTCCTACAGAAAAAGAAATAAAATCAACAAAAATGAACAGCGCAAGGAAGCCATTTCCTGGGAACGCATATTTATTTATTTAAAAAAAACTAGGCTTTTACCCATTATTGAGACATAAAATGTACAGACCAGATGGCTCTGGCCCCTTCTATCTCCCATTCACTCTGGAATTTCGAGCCCTCGGCATAAGAGAGACGCCTGCAAGTTCACTGCTCTACTTCACATTTTGAAGGTTGCACAGACTTTCAGATGCAAATATTGGGCACAGACAGGACCCCAGTCTCTAATAGGAGAAGCACTTGGCAGCCACAGGGTGGCCCTGGAGACAAGATTACTGCCATGCCCTTTCTCACCAAAGTAGGCCAGGTCTTTCAGATTCTTGTCTGAAATATATACTGCCCAGGATAACTGGGTCTTCCCAGTCTCCAAGTATAAGTCACCCTTGGCTTACAAAGCATTCTCTTTCTAACTTTTGAAAGATAAAGACAATTTAGACAGATAAATGGACAGCAATCTGACTCATGACAACTCTGAAAATGAGCCTCATCTGTCTTTTCTGAGTAGTTATAGAACCTCTGGAATCAGGCAAGTCAAGGAGACATAAAGACTCTCAAAGGCACGCTTTTTGTGATGTTTCTTGATCCAAGGGCTGCTCTTGGATCTAAGGCTTATTTTTTAGACAAGCAGATCCTGCCAGTTTCACTAGGTGGGCTTGTTACACTATTTTTTAATGTAGTGTTCTCATCTATTCTGTCTAATTTCTAAGTTTTTGGTAATACTTCTTAATATAGTAATATCTAATTATATTAATGTTTGTAAATTTATTGTAATCAGCAGGAAAGAGTTATTGAGCAACCTCTATGCAAGGAATGTAAAAAGTCATGATACATACTTCCTAATTGGGACTAAGAAGATGGGTACGTATATAAAACTTTTATAGAAAACAAAATGAAGGCAATGTTATAACCTTCTAAATGATGGCATTGGACAGCATTTTCCAAATTATATTCCACACAACACAAATCCTGAGAATTGTTCTGAAAAAAACAATGAAAATGAAAACAAACCCTCTGGGTTCAAATAAGTTAAGAATCACGTCACCATACCATCTCATTTAGGAGATCCCCCATACATCTTAACATAGCAAAGGCTCTGAGACATCCTAGAGAAAACCAGATCTATTAAACTTTATTTAAACTAGGATTTGCCACATTTATTTCAACATCAAACTTCTTTCACCAACGCCTATTAACATCTTATGGAAATGGGCTCAAAAGAACAAGTTTTTTAATTCAACAAATATTTATTGAGCTGCAGATACATGCGAGGCACTGTGCTAATTGTTGAGGTGATTATGGTTTTGAACAGGATAGAAGAGGTACTGTTCCTCACCGGGTAAACATGTTAACATGGAAAAACAACACTGTGCAAAATAACTGCAGATTCTGATAACTGGTATGAATGAACAAAACAAGATAATATGATTGAGAGCCATTGAGAGGGGCCAACTTTAGACTGCGTGGTGACTGAAGTACAGTGAACAAAGGGGGAGTATGAATTTGAATAGGGAGCCAGAAGTCAGATCCTGCAGAGTCTTACAGGTCATGGTGAGGAGTTTTGGCTTTATTCTAAGAAGAGTGGAAAGAATTTGAAAGAATTTTTTAAAAGTTACTGAAATTATTTCATAAAAATTTTTATAATATCACTCTGGAAGGATCAGACAGGGAAAATGGGAAAGCAGGTAACTGGCTGCCTTCCAAAAAGGAACCAATAATAGTGTACTGGCAAAGGCAATAGGCATAAATGGAAAGATTCAATATATATATATTTCTTTTTCTCTTTTTTCTTTTTCTCTCTTTTTTTGATGAGGAAGATTGTCCCTGAGCTAACATCTATGCCAATTTTCCTCTATTTTGTATATGGGATGCCTCCACAGCATGGCTTGATGAGCAGTGTACAAGTCCATGCCTGGGATCCAAACCAGTGAACCTCGGGCAGCCAAAGTGAAGCATGCAAACTTACCCACTATGCCACCGGGCCGGCCACTTAGATATTTTTAAGCAAGGATTAATGCAAAAGCAGCAGAAATGAAGAGAAACAGACAAATTATGGGGTTTTTTTCTTTTAGAGGTAGAAATGACAGGGGATATCTCAATTACTAGTAATAGAAAACTGAATTGTTTAGATCTACTACCAACAGGAAGAAAAGATAAATAAAAAGCATCAAAAAACTAACAAGATAGAAGGAAACAACAATGCTGGATTCTTAGGGTAATTCTGGCCCCAGAGAGGTAAGCAAAACACCAGAGCACCGAGCCATCGTTTTCCCTGACAGCATTCCCAATCATGGCAAACTTGGGATTCCTCTCAGAAGTTTTTCAAAGGGGACAGAAGTTAAGGCCCAGGGTCTTCCCTTGATGCGGAGTCTTATAGGAGACACTCTTCATCTTAAGCTGGGACACAAAGAGATATATCTTCAGGATAAGTGGAAAACAGAATTAAGCTTGCCTCCCATCTGAATTCTAGAGAATTGTAGAGTGGGTTGCTAGGACAATGAGCAGAGGGGGAGAAAACAAAGGAGAGGAAAAGATCTTTGAGAAGTTGGGGCCACAGAGAGCCCCTCTCAAAGGTGACAAACTTAGTACATATACTGGGAACCTCAGACTTTGCCTTCGCTTAAGGATACCCCTAACAAATAGTGTCCTCAAGAGCCTAACAGGCAGAAACACAAATCCTCTGGATGAAGGCATTTCCTCCTAGGTCTTAGAGAATCCCACAAATAACTTTTCAAGGGCAATGTGCTGACAAAGCCAAAGATAACTGTATACTTTTCTATTACTACTGCAATGTAACAAATTTGGTGACTTGCACAAATAAATTTATTATCTATAGTTCCATAGGTCAGAAGTCTGACAAGCTCTCACTGGCCTAAAAATCAAGGTGTGGGCAGGGCTGCATTCCTATCTGGAGGCTCTAGAGGAGAATCTGTATCCTTACCTTCTCCAGTTTTGAAGGACTGCCTGCTTTTCTTGGCTGGTAGCTCATTTCTTCCATCTTCAAAGCCCGCAGAGACGAGTCAAGTCCTCACACTACCATCCCTATTCCTGCAGCCAGGACAGGCTCACGGTTTTTAAGGATGCATGTGATTACATTGAGCCCACCTGAGTAATCGAGGATACTCTCCCCAGGTGAAAGTCCTTAATCTTAATCATATTTGCAAAGTCTATTTCCCCAAGTGATGTAGCAGGTTGACAGGTTCTGAATATGTTATTTTGAGGATTAGGCCACAGACATCTTTGAGGGCCACCATTTTATCTACCACAATATACAATGAAACAAGGTGCCATGCATTGAAAGCCAACAAGCCCGTAGACAGATGAAACAGACCCAGACTTCAGATAATGAGCTAAGCATACATCATTTACAAAAGAACTCTCAGGCTTAGATATTTTAGTAATTATGTATAAAGAAGCAAAACACAGGTTTATATGTTTATCAGAGTTAGGAAGGGCAGACTTTCCACCCTTATCCAGGCAGCTTTTGTTTATCATGTTATTAGTTCAGCCTTATGTTTCACAGATGTTGTTCCTGCTGGAGCGACTGGTTTGGCAGTTTCCCTCCTATTCCCAGAACATTCAAGATAAAATTGCATGTCTTCTGGTTTTCAATGCAACTGTTGATAAATCAGCTCTCTGCCTAATGTTGTTTTTTGGAAAGGTAATTTATATTTTTCTCATTCCTTTTCAGTTATTATTTTTTCTTTAATTTCTGTTGCTTATGTATAACTTGTAGAGGTATGAATTTACTTTTATTTATATGATTGGAATATGTTGGGCTCACTCCTTGAAGTGGTAGATTTTTGTGCTTAACCAAATCTATAAATTTTTTCATATATTATCTCTGTAAATATTTCTTCTATCTGACTCTTCTTTTCTCCATAATTTTCAATTAATGTTAGACCTTCACTTTTAATTTCTCTTTCCTTTTTCTCTTCTTTTTATCTATCCAGAACGCATTAATGTAAAAATTCTTCCGATGTAGTTTCTAGTTAATTTATTTTCCTACCTCGTCTCCTATATGCTGTTAAACCAGTCCATTGATTTTTTGTTTTCATGAGGAAGTTTCGCCCTGAGCTGATATCTCCTGCCAATCTTCCTCTTTTTTGATTGAGGAAGATTTTCCCTGAACTAACATCTGTACCAGTCTTCCTCTATTTTGTATGTGGGTCCCCACCTTAGCATGGCTGCAAATGAGTGGTGTAGGTCCGCACCCAGGAGATGAACCCGGGCTGGTGGAGCGGAGCGCATCAAACTTAACCACCAGGCCATGGAGCTGGCCCCAAGTGGGGCCACTGAATTTTTAATGTGGGTTATTGTATTTTTTTGGGATGGTTGCTTATCATTTCTCAAAAAAATATTTCCATATCCATTAACCAGCATGTTGATACATCTACCTGGTGTTAATGGATGAAGGTGTTAAGTGATAGAGAAGTTTAAATCGATGGCCATGATGGAATGGAAGAAGCTCTTGGTTCCCTCATGAGCCAAAGTGAGTAGGACAGCAGAGGTCTAGCCTTTAAAAAAATATGCTCAGGTTCTTAACTCTCTCCTACTTTGTTAGGGCTGGGAGGCTGGATGTTAAAAAGCATGCTACCCCCTAGTTCTTACAGAGAAGAGAAGAAATGCTTCCTGGTTGCCAACTCCAATGGTGGGGAACAGTAGCTTCCCCAAGCAGCAAGAAGAAGGAATATGTCAGCTAAAATGTATCTAAATATCATAGAAAACAAATCTACGTGCCAAATCTTTCTGTCCACTAAGGCAGAAGAAAATTCCAGTGAATTCCCAATTTGTGAAATAGAATGGACATCTTTGCAAAGTTGATGTTATAAAACCACCTCCATCAGAATGGAAAATTTGCCCACCAGAATATATACAAAATTTGGAAATACTTGCCTCACTTCATTACAATGTGGAAATATTTCCAGCTGGGATAGTATAAAAGCCAATGGTTGGCAACCTATGGCATGCCTACTACAGATGAAGTTAAAATAGAAAGAACCTAGACAAAATTATTAAGTAGGGAAAATGTATTTTGGTTCTTGTTCATTCTACCTTTTGTACCTCCATTCCCAATCACGTGGACATATTGTGGTTCTGGCACCCCAAACTGACTCTTGATGCTTAGAGCTCCCCACATTGCACTGTAATGACCTATAAATGCTTCAAATTTTAAATATTTTTTGATCAACCTCTCACTACCAAATAGAAATAGACATTAATAGACTGATTATATTATTGTGTGTTACTACACCTGATTCCAGAATTTCTCTAAAAAGTAATTCAGATGGTAAGATATTAAAGAAATATGTAGGAAACATGTTAGAGGGAATATTTTTGGATATGATTATTTTCGCCCCTTATACTCATCAAAAAATAATATATACACACATATACACACAAGCTTAGAAGAACATTGGGAATATTTTCAAGAATCTTAAGAAAGAACTCGTCATGCTATGACAGTACAGAGCTAATAAGATTAGACCATTGATTATGAAGAAAACCAAAATTGTACCATAATGGGTTCGTTTTATGCACTAAAAACAAAGGTCTCATATTCTTAAGTTGTCCCTTTTTTCTTCCTTACAAAAGAGAAGTATATTTTTTTTAATTTTCTACATCTCTCTGGGAATTGACTATATGACTGTCACCTTTCCCTAGAGGAAATTTGGTTTTACAAAATAAAGGATAAGTCATAATTAGCTTTGAGTTAAGGAGACAAAGCCATATATTCATTTCACATAACTACTTATGTTTCCTAGCTCCTCTCCTGAAGGCATCTAATCACAGAAAGCAAAGGTGGATGCTAGCCTGAGAGACTAACCTGCCCAAAGGACTACTGAAATGAGAAATCACTTTTTTAAGTACACAAGGGGCCAAATCTATGGAGAAACTGACCAAAAATAGAGAAGAGAGTACTCTCCAGAACTCCATTTCTCAATTAAATTTTTTATATACCTGGTACTTGAATCATTTCTTCCAAATTAAAAATTAGAAACTACTCCCAAAGTCTCATCTACGTCATCTGTCAGACATCTCCCTTGATGAGGCTCCTGGCAGTCATTGCCAAGTTAATTGTACAAAAGCGGGGTGGTTGTTCCGTGAGTCCTGGGAATCAACACTTGAGACTGAGGCTGAGAAGAAAGGACACAGCTGGTCTGGTTCCTCCCTGGCATAGCTCCCAGGTAAGCAAAAATCACATCATGTCCCCAGTCTTTTGTCTCTAGAATTAGAAATAATCCTAATTTTTTTGTTGCTGTTCTTGGTAAAAGATCTGAAGGACAAAGTTCAAATAGCTACAATTCTGGGCAAAGTTGCAGTGTTTGTCATTAAGGTAAGTATAGATTAGTTTGTTTTCTAGCACATTAATTTTTCTATCTTATTCACAGCTCTAATAGGTTACATTGTACTCTCTTTTGAAAATAAGGGTTCAATTATGACTAATAACCTATGGAAGATAATGTTAAACAAGATTAAAAGTATTGCTTCCCTGGTTCCATTTTAGGAGCTGTATCTACACATCCTTACAGGGTTCCAGAGAGACACAGAATTGAAGACAAAAGCTACAATAAACAATTACCATCCATGAGGAAGTCCTAGTAGGTTATGGAATTAGGAAAAGAAAATTAGTTTGTTTGATGTTTCATAGATGCATTTTAAAACTACAAAAATGCTAGCTCTTCCTGTTTTGTTTTTACTTCCATGGATATATAATTTCTTAACTCATACGTAGCCAGAGCTGGGAAAATTACAGTAACACTTTTAACTAATGAAATAGATTCCATGATATCATTGCAAGCTGAGAGAAGCAGACCCAGGCAGGAAACCCGGCCAAACCAAGTTATTGGCAGGGAGAAATTCAGAGTTCTGAAGGAAGTGCTGGACACAAATGTACTTATACCAATACAGAAGGCTCCTTGGGAAAAGCGAAATACAGTGTGTCTTTACCTTAAGTAAGGAAACCAAGTTAAACTATTTTAGGTCTTTGTTTTCCCCAGGTTGCTATATATTTTCTTTATTGGATTGATCATCAGAAATAGATCATTAAATGATTTGGAAAATAATCAACTCAATTTGGATCAGAATACCAGCCCCTATTTCTTCTTAAATGCCAAGTCAATCTATCTCACTGGCTGCTTTCTCCAGTTGTTTCCCCTTTCCAAGGACTTAATGGAGTCTTTTTCTTCTAATAATACCTTTAGAGAAATTTGAATTAAAGTAGCAGTGGCCTAGAGGAGACTCAAGAGCAGCAAGCAAAAAGCAGGGTTCCTCAAAGGAAACCTTTGGAGTCCAAAAGTGCTGCAATTACTGAGTAATTCAGTCCTGAAGGAAAAAAGAGTATTAAAGGTACATCTACACACCCTAGGACCCTGGCCATGTATTTCCACACTGCTTATACATCCAGGGTGTGGCCTCGGTGGACGATTTTCATACTCAGCTGTACAGGGCATCAAGCAGTTCTTGGAACGTAGTTTGTGCACCCGCTTGCTGTTGTTCCAAAGTGTCTTCTCAGGACTTTCATGTGACCTCTCAATACGCTCATGGGTCATATTGAGGCCCTTTTCTTTCTCTTTTTGGACAACTGAGAGAAAGGAAAGGACTTCAATAGGACCCAGGGGACCAGTGAATGTGCAGTTTTGAGGTATGCTGGGTCAACCTCAGGATCTCATATAGGGTGACCAACCGTCCCTGTTTCCCCAGAGCTGAGAGGTTTCCTGAATCACAAGACTTTCAAAGCTAAAATTGGAACAGTCCTAAGCAAACAGGTACATTTGGCTACTCTAATCTCATACCATATTGGCCTACCACCTCCTCTTTTGGCATGCCCTTGCTCTCATATACCCCCTCCACTCCCCTCCCAGCTTCAAGGTCTGATGGAATGGTTATTTCCTTGCATATGTGGAATGATTAAGGCTTCCAGGTAAAAAGTTAACTGAATTAAGAGTCAACTGGAGACACAAATAATGATTTATTCAAGCAATTACAAAGTACGTGTTGCCTAAAAGATAGCATATTAGATACTAAAAACAATCCAAGATGATTAACATTTGTCCTCTATTGCCAGAGGTTTATAGTCTAGTAGGTAAATGAAGACAAAAAAAAAAATCCATAATATGAATAATAAGGTGTAAATTCTTTAATGTAGAAAAATACTGTAGCTTTTAGAATGTTACTTCTTATTCCTTCTAGCTTAAAAAATAGTGATGTTTTTGTTTCGTATTGATTCAGCAAATATGTTGGCATGCTTCTGAAGTAGACTGCACCATGCTAGGCATTAGCAGTATAAAGATGAAAAATACAACCTCTGCTTTCACGAAGCTCACAGACTGGTAAAGAGATAGAAAAGTGACCAGTTATGATAGGACATAGTACAGTAAATTTACACACACATACTTTGGATGCTATGGCGGAACAAAGGCTTAGTACATGATGGTGGAGTCCAGCAACACCTAATGAGGGAAGCAATCACTGAACAGTGTACATTGCAGGTGCATTATGCAGGAGGGAAAAAGTGAGTCAATAAATAAGTAAAAAGAATGAGAAAGAGAATTGAAGGGATCCAGAAAGGATAAGAAAATAGAAAAAGAAAGAAGGAAGGAAGGAGGAAGCAACAGACATCTTAGATAGAGAGAACAGGAGACTAGCATGTCATTTGGTGGAAGTGCAACTATTCTTACTGGGGCACAGGACTTAAGGGGACATAGGGAAAGAGATGAGGTTAAATATGTAGATAAAGACCAGCTCATGAAGGGCCTTATATGTTATGCTCAGTTTGGATTTGGTCTCATGGTGATAATGTCTCATTGCATCACAGCTTACAGACTAAATGAACATCTCTGGATCAGGATCCCATTCTGAGTCAGTGAGTGAATTCATCCTTCTGGGTTTTCCCTGCAGCAAGGAGATTCAGGTCGTCCTGTTTATATTGTTCTCCGTCATCTACTTCCTGACTCTTATGGGAAACGGAGCCATTATCTGTGCTGTGTGTTGGAACCAGCATCTCCATACCCCCATGTACTTCCTGCTGGGGAACTTCGCATTTTTAGAGATCTGGTATGTCAACTCCACTGTCCCAAACATGTTGGTCAATTTCCTCTCAGAGACCAAGGCCATCTCTTTCACTGGTTGTTTCCTGCAGTTATATTTTTTTCTTTTCCATGGGCTCCACTGAGTGCTTCTTTCTCTCAGCAATGGCCTTTGATCGATACTTTGCCATCTGTCATCCTCTGCATTATGCCACAATTATGACTGGACAAAGTTGTTTCAACCTAGTGATTTCCTGTTGGGTTTGTGGCTTTCTCTGGTATCTAGTGCCCGTTATTCTCATCTCCCAACTACCTTTCTGTGGCCCTAATGCAATTGACCACTTTGTATGTGACTCGGGCCCATTGCTGACCCTTTCGTGTGCTCCTGCCCCCATATCCAAGCTTGCCAGCTACACCCTAAGCTCCCTCATCATCCTCCTTAGCTTCCTTTTCATCCTCATCTCCTACGCCCTGGTTCTACTTGCTGTGCTTCGGTTGCCTGTGGCAGCCAGTCGGCATAAAGCCTTTTCAACCTGTGGGTCCCATTTGGCTGTGGTGCTGCTATTCTATGGCACCATAATGGTGATGCATGTGAGCCCAGGATCCAGCCACTCTACCTTGATGCCAAAGATCATGACCTTATTCTACGCAATGGTGACTCCACTCTTCAACCCCTTGATTTACAGTCTCAGGAATAAGGAAATGAAAAATGCTCTCTGGAAAGTTCCGGAAAAGTTTAAAATTTCTGTAAAAGTCTTTGTCAGCAGGCCCAGGAGGAGTGTGGAATAATCTACTTTAGTGTCTTATGGGTGAAATGGCCACCCTTTTACCTTCACTCATTTGTAAAGTTATTCATTCAATAAATAGTCAGATTGCCTCCTCCATGTTAGACACTGTGCTTGATACTGGATTATGAAGATAATTATGAAGATAATTCAGACACAGTCTCTTTCCTTAAATAACAGTCTAGTAGGGGAGAAAAGCAGGTAAGGAAATAATCACCATAAAATGCAATAAATGTTTTAATCAATATATGTACAATTTGTCACAGAAACACAAAGGAAAAACACACTAATTTAGTCTAGGGTTGTGGCAGATAGGGATTAGTGTTAGGGAAAACATCAGTCAACAAAGTACTAGAGAAGTGTATTTTGTGGTGGGGGGGAGCCTTGTATTTCTGTTCAACTTTTAGCTAGATTTCTTTTTCAATCTTGTGATATCTTTGTAAGGATATGGGACTTTAAATCAGGTATCTGGATAAGAAATTGATTCTTCCATTAATCAACTATGGGAATTTAGCATGTCAGTAAATTTCAACTAAAATTAGAATGGTAATTCCTACCCTAGAGAACAATTTGTGTGAGGTTTTAGTGAGATAATGGGTATAAAAGTGCTAAAACAATTTTTAGCACATAGAAAGTATGCAATAATTATTCATTGAAAATGAATGTTCGTGAATTCTGTATTTTCATGTTCTTTATCAGAATTAAAAGAAATTGCAGACTCCCCCATGAAAGTCCCCTCCTATTACTTTTGGCAAAGCCCTTTTAGAACAGATCTCCTTCTCAACTTTCCTTGGAGCATAGATTATATTTCTTCCATTTATACCCCAAATACCCTGTGTTTAGTTTTGTTTGTTTTGGTTTGGGTTTGGGGTGTGTGTGTGCACACAGTGTTCTAGAGAATTAGTCTTCAAACTGGGTTTTTATACCTCTGGGATACATGAAGACTTTCCAAGAGATACACAAGTATGGATAGTTCAACTTCCAAATCCTCAACTTATATATGTACATTTTCCTAAAGTTGCTACACCCAAGAATACATCTGTTGCTGAAGTTTCAAATGGTCTGATTTCACACATCCTCTTTCACAATTACTCTTCTCCCACTTCAAATATAAACCCTGCCTTTCAGCTCTTATGACCTTAATATTTTACATTGCCCAAATATACAGACTTCTAGTTGTGGCATTAAGTGAATAATTTAAAATACCGATCTCTCTACTGTGAAAGTGAGTGAATTTAACTATCAGGTAATAAATCCTTTTGTAACAAGTTGTTTAAAATTATTCATTTCCAACAGATTTAAAGGAGGTTGTCCCAAAAGAAGAAACTGAGGCAAGGACTGGTGCAGGTAGTTTATCAGGAAGTGATTTTAGGAGTTAGGAATGAGGAATGAGAAGAAGCTACTGTAATCAACGAGGATTCCATGGGAACGTCTGAGAATTGTCCGTCTGAATGGCATGGGGCTACGGCATATCATCTAACCATGGTTGTACATGGGGATCTTAATGCCTCATGTTTCCAAAATGCATTGCCTAGTGCACCAAGCCAGCCACTGTGACTTCAGAGAAGTCCCTAGGAAGAAAGCAGAAAGACACATGGACATGGCTTGAGGTGGGCAGGTTGCCAACAGACTGATTCTGAGCCCCCCAAGGACTGCCCACCAACTCTGCAATTAAAATCAGAGGTGGGTCAAGAGGCTCAAAATCATTCACTACATAGGCTACTAAATTGATTGGGTAGCAGATAATTACAAATAATTTTGTAGTTAATAATCAACATGTGGTAGTGATAAGAACCAGACTGCTTGAATTCAAATCCTGGCCTCCACCAACTGCATGACTTCATATATGCCTCCATTACCTCATATTTAAAGTAGAAATAATAATAGAATTTTCTTCATCATGCCGTTGTGAAGATGAAATGAATTAATTTGCTTACTAGAGAGCCTAGCAAAGAGGGAACACTAAAATATTTTCGTTATTATGATATTTCATGCTTTGGTCCACAGGGAATTTGTTCTCAGTACAGGTTCTTTTGGAAATTAATTTTCTGTCCAAAAGAAAATTTCCCATTACTAGAATGTAGCTGAAAACATGGGCATTAGAACAAAGAATTAACTAGTCAAAACAATGTACACTCAGGTAAGAGAGAGAGAGAAAGAGTATAGAGTATACCAATAATATAGACATTCCTGAATCATGAAGTGGAAATATTAGCGTGTTGAAGAAAAAGCAGGCTTTTTCAGCAATATGACTGACAAAGAGCATCTTAACATGAGTTATGGAAAACTGGAAAAACTGAATTTCCTACACAGAAAAACCCACTGTCCTTATGTGAGGAGCATAGGATATGCATAAAATTATTAGTATAGTTAAGACATTGTAAAATAAATAAATAAATGCAGCCCAGAACAAAATATATTATTATATGTTATTATTATACCCTCTTATTTCATGAGAAGAAACTAGAACTTGATGTCAAATTTCCACTTTAAATAGTTTCTTGTATAATACATACAGTTTATTGAACACATTGTATCTAAGATCATAATTATATTTCTTATTTTGATGTATAGGTGGGTCTTTCACAGCTAATCTGTTCTCTGTCTTCTTCAAATTCCTAATTAACCTCCCCACTTCAAGTATTGCTATAGATCATTGATTCTCAACTAGGAATATATATCAAAATCAGTGGGAGGTTTTTTCCAAACTAGACATGCCAGAACCCTGTCCCTGGAGATTCTAATTCAGAGGGTAAAGGATGGATCTAGAGCATGTCAATCTTGTAACAAAATGTCTATAGACCAGTCTTGTGTGCACACCCCAGTTGAGAAATGCAATTTTTGGTAGATATCCAAATGTATTTTACTCAACTTTTGACATCAAGATCTTGATACACAGAGTGACAAAACCAGGAAAGGAATCTCCCTTATAGAATGTTGCGTAACCAGGCTTATTTGTGTCTAGGTCTGCACTTTTTTACATAGCATTTAGACTGTGAAAATCAACAAAATATTATACACCCCCTACTCCAGTCTACAGCATTCATTCTGATAATCCTGTTACTACAAAACTGAACTCTTTCCTCGCTGTGGCAAGCCACAGTTCTATTTAATAGTATCATGTTCTTTGTAGAAATGATGTTACATATCAAAAGAAAAACTCACTATTGTTATTTGTGAATCAGAGTGCTAAATCTGGAAAGGACCATTTTTGAACAAGGAAAATGTTTTTGCCCTGGAATCCTTATAACCTTCATGCTATAGACTGAATGTATGTGTTCCCTCAAAATTCATATGTTGAAACCTCATCCCCAGTGGGATGGGATGGTATTAAGATGTGGGACCTTTGAGGGGTGATTGGGTGATAAGAATGAAGCCATCATGAATGAGATTAGTGCTCTTATAAAGGAGACTTCAGAGTGTTCCCTCACCCCTTCCACCATGTGAGATGGATAGCGATAAGACAGCCACCTATGAACAGGAAGCTGGTCCTCACCAGACTCTAAATCTGCTAGTGCCTTGATCTTGGATTTCCCGGCTTCCAGAACTGTGAAAAAAGATTTCTCTTGTTCATATTCCACCCAGTCTGTAGTATTTTTGTTACAGCAGCCTAAATGGACTAAGATACTTCCAGAAGTAGATAGCTTTTCAGTAACATGGCCTTTCCAAGCCTAAAGCCCCACACACCCAGTCTGGTTCTTGTGGTGTCATACAAAGACAAAACCACCCCCCCTTGGCACCTTTGCACAGCCATAAAATATGTTTATAATTGAAAAACTCTCTGTACAGTTTTGGATTTTTTTCCTTCTAAGCACAGTGGCCACAATCAGGATAGCATTTGCCAAATAACGAATAATCATTGTTGAGCCATCTTTACCAAATAACAAGATTTACATGTCATCCAGTCACAGGTTCTCAAAAATGGAAAGAAACTTCTAGATAATCCCATTCAGCTATACATCTATTGCTTCACCCCAATGATTGATTGTCTAACCTATTGAATTCACCCCAGTGAAGGGAAAGTCACTTTCTTCAGAGGTCACCCACTACATGTTTTGAAAGTTATTTGATTTTTGCCCAAATAAAATACTTCTACATAATTCATTCCTTCATTAATTAAACACAATTTATAGACTTTGTAAAGTGTTTGAAATGTCCAACTAGGTCCTGAGATAATAGACCTAAGATACAAAAAATAATTCATGGAGGAAATGGACAAGTAAATCAATAACACAATATACTTTTTTGGTTTGCTTGTTAAGAGACAGTGACTACTCAGTGTCCTCTGCATATTCTTCAACCTTCTCCCAAACTCTCATGGCTAATTCCCAAAGAAAGAGGAGTTACTAATTTGATTAGTCAAAGCCTGAAACATTGTAGTCGTACTTTACTATGGAAGTAGGATAGTAATCTCTAAAATTCTGGACCCAGTTTTCCTCCTGGTCTTTTACTTCTTTTACCCGTGAGGTAAGAAGCTCTGGTATTACCCACTCATGGAAGGACTGTCACCTCTTCTATTTCACTTCTTCTCCTTCGTGTAAAAGCAGATTTAAAAGGGCCAATCATATCTCCTTCACTCCCTAGCTCCATCTGAACCAGGCCTCTCCTCTCGAAACTCTTCCTTCCTCTATTCCAGCTTCTCTGGGCCTGCACCTAGATGAGTTTTTAAGCACGAGATCTGAGTTATAGACCTAGTCATCTTAGATTCAAGAGAAAATTTAAAAATACCCTTCTATCCTATGCCTGAACCAACTTCTTCAATGAGTATAATCTTGCATGTGCCCAGCTATTTTTTAAAATGGCACTCCATTTCCCATGCATCTGTTGTTCTTTGTGAAGATAATTCTGTCAATATAGAGTCTCCAGAGGAAGGAAGAGTGGTGAGATTATTAAAAACCATTTCTGAAGTCTTGATATCATCTATTCAAACAATATTGATGGAGGCTTTAGTAGATGTCAGGCACTGAACTCTGTCATGTATTTAAAGTCTGTCCTCATAGAGCTTACAACCAGTGGGTGACACAGAGAAACAAGCAAATAATTTCTGTGTTATGAGGAAAATGTTATGATAGGGAAGTACAAACGCTATGAGTCACACAGAATGAATGCATAGGCCACTTGTTCCGGGCTTTCAGTGTAAGTGGCACCAAGAGGAAACTAGAGGGACAAGAAGGAAGGACAAGATAAAGAATTAGAGGAAGAATGTTCTAGGCAGAGATATGGAATGTGCAAAAACCTGTAGACGAGGCAGAACATAGAATGTTCAGGAAACTGAAAGTCCTTCAGGGTAATGGGAACGGAGGATAATAGTGAGATAGAAGGCTGGCCTCTCCAGGCATTAGAGATTTATATAGGAGCAGACCTCAGGCCACAGGGCCCAGGGAGTATTTCTCCATAGGAAGTTACACTCCTTGGACCTTCCTTCCACTGGGTTTGGTTCCACCATTTGTGGCCATATATAACAGTGAATTTCTTTTCCACTTAAGAATATTTAAAATATTCTAAGTCAGAGGTCTTGTTAATCTCAAGGTGTCACTTCTGAAAATCAAATATCTCTAGTTTTATATATTTTTTAAAAATTCCCATATATTTCAAGTTGTCTCATTCTCTTCATAATTTCCTCTAATTTTGCTAGAGTTTTTTAATGTTTCTTTTCAACCAAGATTCCAGAACTGTGAGTAGTACACAGGAGAGCAGAGTTTATAATTTCTCTTTACCAATGTAGTGTATTATTAGCACAAGCCAGAAATCTCACTTGTGCTGGCAACCAAAGTCAATATGCCATCAATTAAAATTTGTGTCTTTTGGATGCATTCCTTAGTAATATTTTCCATTCCTGGAATGTGTACAGACACTCGTACTGTTTACCATGATTATAGGACTTCATGTTTATTCTGTGCAAACCCATTGTGATACATTACCTATTCTGTCAGGCTATTAAAGAATTCTAGATGATATTCTGTAAGCAATATATTCATTATTTATCCCAGCTTCTTTATAAAGGTAATGCTGATTACGTTTGAATCTTATATGCAAGTATATAACATAACTATGTCTATATCTATATCCAAATCTATATCTATCTGTTGTATACAAAATAACTATGTAGTTTTTCTTCCAGTGTAAAATAAATTCCTCATACATCAACCATATCTCAGATAGCAGCAATAATCTTTGGAAAAAATACCAAAAAGCCACTACATGAAGGCCTAGAAAATCAACCACAAATTTTCAAGGAAACTTGGAAGAAGGGACAGACAGGTGAGTTTCACATTTTTAAGGCTTTCACCTGAGAGCAAGTTATAGTCACAGGACAGCATGGAGCAACTAAGGTTCCAACAGGAAACAAGTGTCTTTCAGGTCTGACCTCAGAGCAGGAAGACAGACCCCAGAGAAACTGCAGCCTTCAGAGCAGGAGAAGGAAATCCTGAAAAGAGACTGCAGAAGAGATGGAGAGTCCCAAGATCCATGTGAAATCTCTGCCTAAGTCTCCAGCTGATCCCTGAACCACACATTCAAACTCAATGCAGCTTGAAACTAAATTTAAAAGAATTGAAGTAAGATTTGAGGTGCCCCCCACCACGGGCAAGAAAGAGTTTGCAATTTGAGTCTGCCAAGTTAACTAACCACTAAGGCAAAAGCTTTTTAACTATTCATGGAAATTAAATAGTTCAGAGTCTTCATAACATTACATTACCTACAATATTTGCAATATTAAAGATAAAATCCAAAATATTTGACATATGAAGAACCAGGGAAATATCATACATTCATAGGGTAATCAAAAGAGGCCAACATCAGATGGTATAATTATCATATAAAGACTTTAAAGCATCTATTATAACTCTGTTCAAAAAGAAAATGTGCTTATAATGAATGAAAAGACATAAAATCTCAGCAGAGATTTAGAAAATATAAAAAAGAACCAAGTAGACATCTAGAACTGAAAAATATAATAGTAAAAATTTTTTAAAAATCACTGCATGGGCTTAATAGCAGAATGAAGATAATAGAAGAATCGGTGAACTTAAAAATAGATCAATAAATCATTGACAAACACCCTTTCATGATTAAAAAAAAAAAAACTCAACAAATTAGGAATGGAAAGCGTAATAAAGACCACATATGAAATTCACTCAGCTAACATCACACTCAATGGTGAAAGACTAAAATCTATTCCCTTAAGATCAGGAATAAGACAAGGATGTCCACTTTCACCACTTCTATGAAACATAGTATTGGAAATTCTAGCCAGAACAATTTTCCTTTCATAAGAAAAGGAAATAAAAGACATCCAAATTAGACTACATCAGACTAAATTGCTTCTGCAAGGCAAAGGAAACCAGGAATAAAAAAAAAAAAAAAGACAACCCACCAACAGGGAGAAAATATTGGCAAATTATATATCTGACAAGGGGTTAATTTCCAAAATATTTAAAGAACACATACAACTCAACAACAAAAAAACAAACAACCCAATCAAATATGGGCAGAGGATTTGAACAGACATTTTTCCAAAGAAGACATACAGATGGCCAACAGGCACATGAAAAGATGTTCAACATCACTAATTATTAGAGAAATGCAAATCAAACTACAATGAGATATGACCTTACTCCTGTCAGAATGGCTATAATTACCAAGACAAAAAGTAACAAATGTTGGAGAGGATGTGGAGAAAAGGGAGCCACTCATGCAGCGACTATGAAAAACAGTATGGATATTTCTCAGAAAATTAAAAATAGAAATAGCATACGATCCAGGTACCCCACTACTAGATATTTATCCAAAGAACTTAAAATCAGCAATTCAAAGAGACTTATGCACCCTTATCTTCACTGTAGCATTATTCACAATAGCCTAGATGTGGAAGCAACCAAGTGCCCATTAACTGATTAATCGATAAAGAAGCAATTGAGGAACTATATATATATATATATATATATATATATATATATATATATATAATGGAATACTACTCAGCCATAAAAAAGACCAAATTCTTCTATTTGCAAGAACATAGATAGACCTTGAGGGTATGAATTAAGTGAAATAAGCCGGACAGAGAAAGATAAACACTGCATGGTTTCATTCATATAAAGATAAGGAAAGAGATGGATAAAAAGAACAGATTAGTACTTACCAGAGGTAAGGGAGTTGAGGGGTGGGTAAAAGGGGTAAATGGGCACATACATATGTTAATGGATAAAAATTAGACTATTGTTGTTGAGCATGATGCAGTCTATACAAAAAATAATAAATAGTAATGTACACTTGAAATTACAAGATGTTATAAACCATTATGGCCTCAATAAAATAATTGGAAAAAAAAGACATCCAAATTGGAAAAGAAGAAGTAAAATGATTTCTGTTGATGATGACATTATATTATATGTAAAAAACCCTAAAGACTCCACAAGAAAACCATTACTACTAATAAAAAAATTTAGCAAAGTTGCAGGATCAACACAAAAATCAGTTGCATTTTAGGATGGGCTCAATGCAATCTCTATCAAAATCTTATCAGCATTGTTTGCAGAAGTAGCAAAATCCAACCTGAAATGCATATGAACTCTCAAGGGACCTCAAATAACAAAAACAATTTCGAAAAACAACAAAGTTGGAGACTTCACACTTCCTGATTTTGAAACATAATCAAAACAGTGTGGAACTGGTGTAAAGACAGACATAGAGCAATGGAATAGACTAGAGATTTCAGAAATAAACTCTCATGTGTATGGTCAAATGATTTTTAGCAAGGGCAGCAAGACCATTCAATGGAGGACAGGGCAGTTTTTTCAACAATTGGTACCGGAAAAACTGGATATCTGCATGCAGAAGAAAGAAGTAGAACCCTTACCTTACACCATATAAAAGAAATTAATTCAAAATAGATCAAAGACCTAAATATAAGAGCTAAACTATAAAACTCTTGGAAGAAACATAGGGAGAAATCTTCATGACATTGGATTCAGCAGTGATTTCTTGGGTATGATACCAAAAACTCAGGCAACAAAAGGAAAAGAAGATAAATGGACTTTATCAAAATTAAAAACTTTGGTATATCAAAGGACACGATTAACAGAGTGAAAAGGCAACCCACAGAACTGGAGAAAATATTTAAAAATCATGTATCTGATAAGGGGTTGATATCCAGAATACATGAAGAACCTGCTTCTTCCTCTTTCATTCTCTGGTTCAACCAAAATAGCTTCCTTATCCTAAGGCTTTCTTCCCACCCACTCCTGTCGCCTTGGTCCCCTCTCCTGTCAGCCCCAAGATCCACACCAGAGCCTAACCGCCCTTTCCCCCCAAGTTCCCCACACACAGTTTCTCTTAGACTGCCCTCCTCTTTCAGTATAAATTCTGCTTGTTCTCTAAATCACTGCTTCTGAAACTAACTGAAGTGAAGGATTAGCGGTTTTTTTCTCCAACTCATTGCAGTTAATAGTTTTGTAAAATAAAAATTGATAACTAGAAAATGAAATATAAAAACATAAATACTTAAAATATTATATTCACCAGATATAAAGCTAGTCTCTGTAAATGTGTCATGTTTACTCTTAATTTCTGTATTTGCCATTGACAGGTAACAATTTGAGAAGTACATTGGTCCATTGGTCACAATTTGAGTAGCACTGTTCCACATTGCAGTTCAAGCCAAGTTTTCAAATGGCTTTCTAAGAAGTCTCTCATAATGAGTTTTGACCTATAAAGATCTATGCCTTCCTCTGAATTTCTTTAGCATCTGTAAATATAATGCAATATTGCCAAGCATCTGGGAGGTCTTTTTTTTACTTTGCTGCACCAGGTGTTTATTTTACAAATAATAAAACATAAAATAAGAAAGAAGAATGTCATTTATTCGACAAATACTTAATAAAGACCAATAAATGCAACATATTTTATTATCTTGATTAATTCAAAGTTCAATAACATCAGTTCTCTGCCTTCACAGACCGTACAATCTGAAAGGAGAGAAAAGATAAGTACACAAATAAGCGTAACGTAAAGCAGCTTGAGATAAGTATCATAACAAAGATACAAAGATGGCTAAATAAAATTCAGAGATGGAAAAGGTGCTTTGGTTAGGGGAATAAGTGAAATCATTATGGAAAAACATCGTTTGAACTAGATCTTGAAGGATAGATGGAGTTCATGCAAGTGTAGATGGGGGAAAGGAGGATTCCAAATAGAGAAAATGACCACAGAGAAATAAGCACAGGAAAATGAAAGCTATTCAGAGAATGAAATTCTGTCCAATTTACCTGCAAAAGGGAGTAGGGAAAGATAAGACAGGAAAAGTAATTTGAGCCCAATTTATGGAGAACTTGAGAATTTTTGAATGAAACCATTGATGGTTTTTGAGCAAACAATAAGATCAAGGCTATGTTTTAGGAGTTTCTAGGGACTAAAGGATTATGATGTCGGTGTCACAATCCAATGTATACATCAGGATAGATGCGGAGAGGGCTGATGACCACTCTGAGTTTATTATAACCAGCATTTCAATATATACATAGCTTACAGCTGTTAAACACACAGGTGTTCTGGATGAAGTAATTAGCAAATGCCAAGAATTCTTAGTGATTTCTCAACGAGTCCTCCCTTGGCCTCTGTTTTGATATTATCATGTTATTGCTGTGCTTCTATATTTTTATCTCGGAGCAGGCAAGGTCTCTTAGGCAACGGTCCCTCCTGCTCCTGATATGGATATCGTTTCTCCATCTGTGCCCCCGGGTGGCCAACGCCTGGCTTAGGTTGCCCCCCCCCCCCCAGGGGGTCTTACCTGTCATTGGCTAACTGGCCTTCTCACCTCCGGGTCACAGTTTGTTGACAAGCTTTTTCCAGTGATTATTAACCCTTCCTGTGTCAGGGGCGGCTACATATGATTAGGAAGTAATAAACGTCTAAATAATCTTATTCCCTCTTAGTCTTTCAAAGCGAGGAGTTTACTTTTAGATATTCCTGAAGCAGTCTGTAGCACACAGACGAGTGTTGCTAGGACACAGCTTCTTGATGTCCGCAATCACTTTACACTGTACGGTGTGAGCATTCATTCCAAACTGAGTGTTTTGGTAATACTACGTAGAAATCAAATGCCTCACGTTAAAGTGGAAGGGACATTAGTCAATGAAAGCAAATCTTTATCTCATATTAACTGGGAAGCCACATGTGCCTCTGAAGTATTTCAGTCAATTAGCTTAAATATTGACACTTCTTGCTCTGTTCTCTCATATCTAAAGAATTCTGCCACACTGTCCTGAAAGTTATTTCTGAATTCTACACATTCTTGTTGTCAGTGTCATACGATGTGCTGTACCTCAATTGGGCTCTTTGCATTTTACCTCTGTATACTCCAATATATACAGAGACATTAGAAATGTTCTTAAACTTCATCTCAGAACTTTCAGTGAGACACTGTGTCTTATTGTTCCTCAAACTGTTTTCTGGAAGCTTTTTGGAATCCATATTCCAGTCAGGCAAGCTATTTGTAAATAATAGTGTCTCAGAGAAGTTGTTACTTCTCTTTACTGATTCCTCAGAGAATACGTAATCATTAACTTCTTAGAGATCCATTGGCTTGGAGGGGAAGGACTTTCCTAATGATATAGAGGCCAACTCCCAGGAGAACATGTCGTAGTGAAAGTCCATTTTTAATTTTTGTAGAGCAATAAAACCCTTTATCCAGCTGGAGACAGAGTATATGGTTTATCAAACACATCCTTTAGAGATTCGACCATTGTCAAAACTATAATAGCTTTATCTTTTCAGCACTGCACAGGGTCATGACACCTCTGTGTCAATTCCCTTTCAGTGCATAATTTATTAATGTTGACTTATTAATGTTCCTGGTTTGGAGCATTTAAAAAAGATAATATTACTAAAAGAAACACAAAGATAGCTTCTATCAAACCATTCTAAAGGACTTCTCAGAGCACTGGTGTGCAGAATAGATTGGAAAATAATTCCTTTTGAAAATTTTGTGTTGTGCCCAAAATGTAAGCCCTCACAACTTTTAGGACTCACACCCCTGGAGATTAGACACACACACACACACACACAAATTCAGGAAACTTGGATCACTGACGTCTTTTCCATGAGACTGCGGAATGAAAGAAGTTTTATTATGACAGAAGAAAGAATTTGACTTCTATCTTCTAGTGGAAATGTTTAATTCTAAACACGCATATAATACAAGTCAATCTCAAAATTTTATTTAAAAAGGCTGCAAAAAGTAAAGTCCTATACCTAGCTGTTACTTTGGAAACTTCTGTACAGATGAAAAATTAAGGGAAAAGTTAAAGCCACTGTTTTCTGTTGAAGACATTCCAACATTTGCAATATTAAAAGTCAGTGTTGGTAAGTAACATTTGGTATTACATTTTTATGATGCTCAAACTAACAGTAATAGCAACAATAATGAAAAGATAATGGCTTTAAAATAATTACTACCAAGTTGCTGTAAAATATGTCTACTTCTTTTTCATATTTGAATGATATGTTAAGTAATATATTTAAGTGAATTGTAAATAGTAAAATTAAAATCTTCTTTACTGAGTCTATTGCACTGTAAGATGGGTTTAGGATAGGAAACTAGTAGACTTATTAAGTGTTAACTTTTGTGTTATATGCTATCCAGAATGTGTTGTAGGGGAGGAAGACATTTCCTCTATCCAAAGTGGGTTCGTCTGGCCGGAGAACGAATTAAATTCACATGAGACAGAATAGCAACAGAAAATTAAACAAAGCTTTATGGGGACCATGGCCCAGGGCCTTTCTTCCCGAAGGAAGAAAGGGCACCGAAGAAGTGGGGTGCACAGAGTGGTTATATACCCCCAGAGAGGATGTTTCACATAGGATTGAAATGCCCCTTTTACAATAGTCCCCAGACTGCTCTGTTGGCACAGCAATTGATGAAACAGCAGGTAGGTCTGCTGTCTCAGTGAACACAGCAGGATGGCTGGTCTGTTGTCTCCAGCTGAGTGGTCACAGGTGAGCGCTGCAATCAGTTCCTAGCCTAGGGAAAGTTGCTTAATCCTTAAGGAAATACCAATGTTGGGAGGGGGAGGGAAGTCAGTTACAGGAGGTTACCAGACAAGCACAATAAACAAATGCAGATTTAAGTCCTTGCCTTCCCCATTGATTAAGAGTTTCTAGAGATAAGGTCATCTCCCCTTCTTCCTGGTACAGACAGGGAGATATCTTTACAGATGGAGAGTTCCTTTACAATGTAAATGTCTCTTACAAAGGGTAAGTAAATTCTACTTTTCAGTTTCTTTCCTGTCTGCAAAGTAACTAGCCTCAAATAATCATCATGCCAAAGAGACATACCTTGGGGTGGCCAAATCCAGGTCCCCACACTATCATAGATCATCCCTGCCACAAAATAGCAAGCTTACAAATGAGATTAACTTTATCTAGTTGTATCATAGTTACATAGGAAGAGAGACATCTAGAAGAAGGCAAAAGTTTATTTCTGTGCAGCCAGCCACCTGCTATGCCCAAAACTCAGAGTAAATAGCCAAGAAGTAGACTACATTCTCTTCCCACTCTCTCTCTCTGATGATTCTTTTGAAAAGTGACTCCATGCTCATTGCCTTTCCATGCTGAAAAAGGAGCACATCTGAAACTAGTTCTAACTGATGATAATATGTCTCTTGACTTTGCAGGTTACTGACCCAATGAATGTCTCTGAGCCAGATTCCAGCTTTGCTTTTGTAAGAGAATTTTTACTCCTAGGGTTTTCTTGTGAGTGGAAGATTCTGATCCTCCTCTTCTCACTCTTCACCACAACATATGCTCTGACTATAACAGGGAATGGAGCCATTGTTTGTGCTCTATGGTGTGACCGGCGACTCCACATCCCCATGTACATATTCCTGGGGAATTTCTCCTTTCTAGAGATCTGGTATGTCTCTTCTACAGTCCCCAAGATGTTGGTCAACTTCCTCTCAGATGAAAAGACCATCTCCTTTGCTGGATGCTTCCTCCAGTTTTATTTCTTTTTCTCTTTGGGAACATCTGAATGCTTCCTTTTGGCCGTCATGGCCTTTGATCGGTACCTTGCTATCTGCCGTCCCTTGCACTACCCTAATATCATGACTGGGCATCTCTGTACCAAACTGGTCATTATCTGCTGGGTTTGTGGATGTCTGTGGTTCCTGATCCCCATTGTTCTCATCTCTCAGATGTCCTTCTGTGGTCCAAATATTATTGACCATGTTGTGTGTGACCCAGGGCCACTATTTGCATTGTTGTGTGTTTCTGCCCCAAGAATCCAATTGCTTTGCTACACTCTAAGCTCATTAGTCATCTTTGGTAACTTCCTCTTCATTCTTGGGTCCTATACTCTTGTTCTATTAGCTGTGTTGCGTATGCCTTCAGCCACTGGGAGACATAAGGCCTTCTCTACCTGTGGGTCTCATTTGGCTGTGGTATCACTGTTCTATGGCTCTCTAATGGTCATGTATGTGAGCCCAGGACTCGGCCATTCTGCTGGGATACAGAAAGTCGCAACTTTGTTCTATGCTATGGTGACTCCTTTCTTCAATCCCCTCATCTATAGCCTCCGGAATAAGGAAATAAAGGCAGCCCTAAGGAAACTTCTGGGGAGTTTCAACACAATCTAGGATCCCTCCATTATCAGGTTAGTACAGGCTAACAAAAAGCAATCAGAATTATATAGTTATCCAAATCTTCAAATATGGGACTAGTGAAATTGACTTTATCAGCCTATGAAATTAAGCATCTATGGGGCCATTTTGAATCATAAAGTGGCTGGATTATATAGATAAATGCAGTTGTTGGGTTCTTCTTTGGCACTTAGACCGTATATTAACTAAGGAATGTACAAATTGGGGGTTTTGGGGATAGTCCTGTGATTCTTCTATGATAAAAGTTCTTGTGTTCTATTTGATAATTTAGGTTAATAGTCCTGGGATGAATAAGATTATAATAGTACCATTTTGTTTGTTTAGTTAGTTGGTTGTAAATAACAGAAGGAAATGTACTCTTTTCTGGTTGTGATTCTTTTCATGTTTGACTTTATTATTTTGGTGATATGGTCACTCCTGGTAAATAAAACCTTAGGAGTAATTATCCAAAATTTCTATGGGACAATAATAGTATGCTAGCCTAATGATATCCAGGCCTATGCTTGTTTTCTTTATACATTCCCCTTTCTAAGCCTTTAAAGGGCAGATTTTAATTCTGTATATAACACCAACAATCAAAATATTCAGAACTATAGTATTCTGAGTACTAATATTTTAACCTAAATGAAATGTTACCAAAAACTTCATGGGTAAGCTAATTGGATTTTAGATAATAGAACATTTCCTCCTACTGACTGGAGAGGGAAATGGTATACCTGGAGATAAATTACTTAATTTCAAAAAATAAATAATGGTTGTTATTTGTTGCTGAAACAACGTTAAAATAACATTAAGGAAAATTTTTAAAGAAAAACACCTAGGATTTAATCATTGAAACACAACTATTTTCATTTATATGTGTGCTTTATTTAACATAACATCAGCTTGTTCCTATATTATAGAAAGTTTTTATAATTATTGTATTTTTGGAACTATAATATTCATTCAACTAATATGGTATGGAATGAAAATTTTTATGTAGTGAGATGAATGTCTTCCTAGAAAGAGGATTATCCTTCCAAGTAGCTTGAAGTTGACTTGTGAAGGATATAAGAAAGGGAATTTTCAGAAGGGGAATTAGGGGAAAAATGAATGCCACCACTACCCAATATTGACCACTTGCAGAATAAGTACTCGGGGATTCAGACCCTTCTTCCATCCGTTACCAATCCTTTTGTTGGACATTATAGTTATTTCCATTATTTTACTGTAAAACTTAATATCTCTAGAAAATCTTCATAAATATGTTCCATAAAGATATTTTGCAAGCCTAAGTTAGGATTCATCACCTAACCCAAAAAAAACTGCCCCAGAAAATCTAGGATGGAAGAATACCATATGCACGTAACAATTTTCCCTTTATGTTTTTTTTTTCAATTGCAGTAACATTGGATTATAACATTATATAGCTTTCAGATGTACATCGTAAAATATTTCCAATTCTGTGTAGATTACATCATGTTCACCACCCAAAAACTAATTCAAAGTCCATCCCCTCACATGTGAGCCTAATCACCCCTTTTGCCCTTTTGCCTTTAGGGTTTTTATCTTAGAACAATTTCCCAGGAAAGATATGGATTACTCAGTCCAAAGGAGAGAAATGCTTTTGTGAGTTTTGAAATGGACATTCCAGGCAGGACAACTATTTGTTCCTTGGATGTGAGACACTGTCAAGCTCCTTAGTAAATCTCGCTGATCAGAATTCTGCCATATCTTCTCTCACTAATCTAGTCCATTGAGGATGTTTTCTAACTCTATCCCCTTTCCCAGGGTGCATGACTTTTAAGTTTCCTGAGATCAGATAAGCAAAGAGCTGAAGAAGAACAGGTAGTTAAGGATGAAAATATTTCCACCATAAAGTCAGCATTTCCTACCTTGGGTTACTCAGTTAATATGTTTGTGCAGCAACTAGATTTTCAATGATCTCTTCTTACAACCCCAAACACTATGATTGGTTCACAACCCTTTACATAGTATTAAATTATTTGACATACCACTACAACATATACAATATTTTTTCAAAGCCAAACGCTATCCTAAAGAGAGAGAGAGAATGAGAGAAAGAATGTTAGGGATGGCAGTAGGGAGATAGTGTTCTTTTTTTTGAGCATTTGAACTTACAAAAGAACACAGCAAGATGATATATAACAATAAGTGTGCTGGTTAGTGGTTTCCTCAGGGGAAATGAAAAGAGAGAGTCAGCATTTTCTACTTTAAGATATGAGTCATTTTGTTATTAGCTGCCTTGAAACCCTTGGTAAACTGACCAAACATTGAACCTCCCTCAATTACAACTAACTCCCTCCAAAGTAAAACCAATATTAAAGTAAAAACTTATAAAACCAAATATTATGTACATTCAAGATTTCAGTAAAGATAAGGTCATGGGGCACACAGGAAAAGAATATTACAAGAAAAGAGAAAGTGAATTTATTATTTTAACAAGTTTAGATGCAAATTCACCACTATGGGGTTTTCTCTTATTGACAACATTAAAAGGAATAATAATGAACATTTTGAGCCCCCTGTTTTGTGCCAGGCACTGTTCTAAGTCCTTTACATTTGTCACTTTATTTACTACTCATGACAACCCAATCTATAAAATACAGCTAATGATGATACTTTTGTCACAGAGTGGCTGTGAGTAATAAATGAGGTTAATCAGAATAGGATTTTATACGAAGTATGTATATAATTGATTTCAGTTAATATTATTATTATATTTCTTTTGTAAAGCTCTTTATCATTTACCAAACACTTTGATATAGTCTTTCAGTCCTTCCACACAAATTCTGTGACATAGTTAGGGTAGATATTCTCGTACTTATTTCATAGATGAGACCCAAAGAAGCCAAGTATGTTGTCCAAGGCCACTTAAGTAAGTGAAGGAACCTCTTCTGCTTACTTCGATATCACCGAGAATTCTGTTGTGCCATATTTTCACTCCTGGAAATTACATCTATGACCTACGCAATTACCTTCATAACTATACGACAATCCAGGTCAAAAAGCTGGACTTACTTCAGAAATGACTATTATAGAGGAGAAATGCATGAAGGAGATACACTTATAAGAGATTTCTTTTCTGCTGTTTTCAGAAAATAACTACATAAATTATGGGAAAATTTATGTAAAAAATATTTAATAGGTAAAATGTGTTACTGAGTGAAAAAGGCAGATCATGAAACACAATTATTATATAAGCTTATTTAAATATAGAATAATGGTATTATGGGTAATTTAGATTCTTTTTTCCCTCTTTTATGTTAACATATGTTTATTTCCCAATTTTTCCATGATAAACATGTATATCTCATTTAATTTATGAAGAATGAGTTTAAAAACTAATATTTAGAAAGGATATATAAGTTACAGCAATTCTCCTAGACATATTGCTTATCTAAGCTTTCCCTCTAGTTTACATGTTAGGAAAGGACAATGCTACGGTCTTTGGTAAGTCTTATAATATATGTCTTTCCAGAGCTTCTCAAATACTTTTCCATGGGGGTCACTTTGTGGAGAGGAGTAAATTTGGCTCCCTAGTGCTTCTATTTCACTCAGAATCAGCCCTTTCTCTAAAGGAAATAGAGGTTCTTGGCAGCAAATTCTGGCTTTGCAGATTTTGTTCGAGATGTTTGGAACAGAAAGAGGAGATGAAATAGAGAGACATATCACACAATTGTGAATGAAACTCCAATGTATCTTCCCAAACAGGAAAATTTTCCACAGGGGCTTCCCATCTGCATGTTTCTATATCTCACCTAAGCCCCCTGCTTACCACTAGTACAAGAACTAATTTTCGTGAAAACAGAGTTTCAATTATTATGCTTTGAACACCTACCCTTTACTATTTCTGTTTCTTTTTAGCAATCTATTTGAAATGTCTGCCTCTTTTAAAGAACACATGACATTTATCTATCAAGATATATAGTTTAAATCATCTTAATAAAAACAGAGCCTTTACAAAAAAAAAAAGCAATCATTCAACTACCTTGAAAGAAGCCAGAAATCCAGAATTGGAAGAAATAATAATTATTTTTTATTAAATAATTCAGATACTACATATTTCACCCACTTGAGTGAAGGAAACAAAAAGGAAACTCCAGTTCTATCCAGGGATCAAGAATTGTCATATATATTAGACTCAGATTCAGCTGCATATAATAGAAACCCAAGTAACAGCAATTTATGCAAGATGAAGATTTAGTTTTTTTCTCACATATAAACTTCTAGAGCTAGGCAATCCATGGCAGTCCAGAGGTAGGCAGTTCCAAGATGCCATCAGTGACTCAGACTCTCCTCGCTTTTTGATAAACCCTTTTTAGACATATTTTCACTCTCAAAGTTATCTTATTATCTGAAGATGGCAGCTGAAGCTTCAGACAGCAAGACAGAGGCTAACTTACACTCCACTTATATTTTTGATTGAACAGAAGTAAGTCACATGACAACCCCTACATATAAGAGAGACTGCAACATTTAATTTTTTTAAGCTGGGCACATTGTCACCAGAATAGAATTGAGGTTCTATTAGTTAGGGAATAAGAAAAATGTATAGTAAGTATGCAGCTAACACACTCTGCCAAAAATGTACTGGGCATAGAATTACAAAATGAAGATAATGATGAAAGTTCAGAAATAGCCTTTTTTCTCAATGCTACCTCTTTAGGAGCTTGATACTCAAACAAATCTTTAAATCCAAATAAACAACAAGAGAGACTTTTAGTGGACAGAAAATTTTTGAAAGACAAAATTGTTAATAAGAACAAAAAAAAGAATGAGGCACTATAAAGCCTAAGATTTTAGTCAAAACTCTTGAACCTGTGTGAAAAAACATATATAAATGTTTCTCTGGTCCTCAACAAACAAAAGCACCTTATGTGACGCTTGAAAAAATGAATTCTTGGGACAAAAGATGAGAGAAATCTTTTAGTGACTCCATAATCAAGCTTATATAATTGTTACTCCAAAAACAGAGGCAGAAAAAAATATTGTCCAAAAAGAGTTTCAGTCAATTCAAGTATGATATAAATCAGAATGTAGGAGATCCTTGTTCTCTTTGAAATACTAACAACAAAACCCGTCCTCGCTCTGATTTCGTGATGTCCCTCCCAGAAGTTTCTCAATGGCTCATATCCTCTGGAAAAGATCCTGCCATTCAGATAGAAATCCACTTTTCTCTTTCTTCTTCCTTCTCTGCACTCCTAACCTCAGTTTGAAGGTCAAGTTCCTTCTACTAAGATGATCGATTCCTCCGCAATCTTCTTGCTACAGAGAAACTTAATATTAAGACTATTAGGAGGACTGAGAGGAAAAACGTAGAAATGAAACCAGCAAACAGTTAGCCCTTCATGATTAAGTAGCTAGGAACTAAAGTTTTTTTGTTTTTCTTTTCGCAATTACTGATTATAGCTTTTAGCTATTTACCTACGCATTGTTAAGTGTGCTGTTTAGGCAATATGCTGTCTTACTCCCACTAGGTTTCTATGGATAACATCTCCCTGGAGCCTGGATCACATGGTAATGGCTCTTTGAGCTGTTTTCCAGGAATTAGAACCCATTGTCCCCTTCAGGCCAGTTGAGACCACCAACCTATTAACTGGGCCCATGCAGATGTCTGATAAGTGACCTTTTGACATCAAGAGGCTAAAAATTCCACCCTCAGATGATGTTAATGCCACCATTTTGTGAACATGCGTCCTACGAAGAGCCATGAAGTCTGACTACGCTTGCACAGCTTGTCAATTACCTCACCTCACCTCTCCTCACCTCCAATCATCTTTCTCCACATTTGAGACCACCTTGCCCCCTACCCCATAAATATCTTTGACTCCCTATTTTCAGGGAAGCAGATTTGAGAGTCATTCTCCTGTTTCCTCATTTGACTAACTTGTGATTAAACCCTCTCTCCCCTGTAATCTTGTTGATGTGGGTCAAGGCTGCCCCAGGGAGAGAAGCCCAAGGACTCCTATCCTATATCCCAATCTATATGACCTGATTCATATCTAAAGTTATATGGCCACACAATAACCAAACCCCACCTGCACTGATACCATTTTAATGACTTTTTACCTGATCTTTCCTTTGTCTAGTAAAAGTAACTCATAAATTTAGCCCTACCATCAACACATTGCAGCTCTTCACTGCCCATTGGTCTTGTCACCATGCTTGCAGCTCTTCATTGCCCATGGTCCTGTCCCCATGCTATTCTCTGAATAAAAGAGCACAACTACAAGACTTTGAAAGTCCAAGAAATCTTTCTTTCAACTCCTTGGCCTGCTGAGCCCACATCATTTTCATCTTGGTGTTTGGCTTTCCGGGTGATCAGCAAAAAGGAATCTGATTCGGTAACAGAAATGGTAGAAATATTTGGTCACTGTTACTGAAAGGAAGAAAGAAAACTCTCCTGGGAAATGGGGAAGGGAATTGTTCTTTCAGACATCAGGAGGATATGATACAAAAGTAGTGAGAACTGAAATCCCCAAACCAGACTGGAAAGAGGAAATCATCAAATATAAAACGTTGTTAAGAGGGAAAAGAGAGAAAACAGTGCTGTTTTGGGAGAAAGTAAGAGGTTAACAAAGCACTCTTCTCTTTTTCTTGGCACATCCCACCTTCAATTTAACAGGGGTGTCACACTTGTGTGTGAGAGAGGGCAGAGGCCCTTGTGGAGGAAAGAATCACAGAAGGAAAGGCTTTTACACTTTTGCTGCAGGAGAATATGAGAAAGAGCCCTTCCTGAGAAATTTCAACTCCGTCTCCACTGATCTCCATTTCCTCTGCTTAAAGGTAAACAAACAGCTGCCCCAGTGCCAAGTAAGGTTTGTGGACAAGTTGGAAGAACAAGTAGTGGAAACTGACAAGGAAGAAAGCAAAACAGGAGAATGTCCCCTCCACAGAGATCCTGGTCCTCTCCAGGAGAGACCAGAGGGCTCAAGCTTGGCAGGGGCTAGGCAGAGCTTAAGGGGAACATTCAGGGAAAGCTTGCCACAATTCAACTGGCCAAATCAGGAACTGTCATTTGTGGACAATCTAATTGATGCCTCAGGTAATACCATCAAATCTGATTTCCTAAGGACAAAGGACAACTCCAAAGCACAGAATTGTTCTGTATTCCTGGGATCTCTGCCCCAAGGTCATTGTGTCTTCTTCGTCTGAGATCTATTCCAGACCCTAAAATCTCCCTATATACTAGTAGGGAAGCCCAAGAATAATGGGGTATGCTATTTGACACAGTCAGGTACTGAAGTCTGGGCTCAAGAAATAGTCTTTTAAATAAAAACCACATGATCATCTCAGTAGACACATAAAAGCATTTGACAAGATCCAACAGCCATTTATGGTAAAAATTCTTAACAAAATGGGGATAGAAGAAAATTACCTCAACATAATAAAGCCCCTATGTGACAAATTCACAGCCAACATCATACTCAGTGGGCAAAAACTGAGCGTCATACCTCTGAGAACAGGAACAATACAAGGATGCCCACTATTATCACTCTTATTCAATATTGTACTGGAGGTTTTGCCGAGAGCAACTAAGCAAGAGAAAGGAATAAAAGGAATGCCGATTAGGGAGTGAAGAAGTGAAACTCTCACTGTTTGCAGACAACATGATCTTGATGCGGGGTTGGTGAGCCGAGGAGTCTAAAGAAAGATTTCTTAGATTCTCAAGATCTGGCAGTAGTGCTCTTTTATTTAGGGAATAGTGTGGAATAGCATGGGGACAGGACCCATGGGCAGTCAGAGCTCCTGCTGCTGCTGCTGCATGAGGACAGGACCCATGGGCAGTCAGAGCTCCTGCTGCTGCCCTGAGTTGAGGGTTAGGGCTAATTTTATAAGGCATGGGTACATGACTTATTTTTACTGGAAAAAGAAAAGATGATGTAAAAAGTCATTAAATGATTTCAGTGCAGATGGGGTCTGGTTATTGTGCGGTCATATAACTTTAGATACGAATCTGGGCATATAGATCAGCATGTAGGTGAGGATGCCCTGGGCTTCTCTCCCTGGGGCAGCCCTAATTCATACCATAAAAAAAGTCCACTGGGTCATATAGTTTGGCATGTAGGCCAGGTCACCTTGGGCTTCTCTAGCTGGGGCAGCCTTAATCCACATCAATCTTATATGTAGAAAACCCTAAAGAATCCATCGGAAAACTATTAGAAATAATTAACAACTACAGTAAAGTTGCAGGGTACAAAATCAACTTACAAAAATCAGCTGCACTTCCATACTCTAATAACAAACTTATAGAAAAAGAAGTCAAAATACAATTCCACTTACAATCACAACAAAAAGAATAAAATATCTAGGAATAAATTTAAGAAAGGAAGTGAAGGACTTATCCAATGAAAACTATAAGAGGTTATTGAAAGAAATAGATGATGACATAAAAAAATGGAAAGAGATTCCATGCACATGGATCAGAAGAATAAATATAGTTAAGATGTCCATACTACCCAAAGCAATCTACAGATTCAATGCAATCCCAAGCAGAATCCCAATGGCATTCTTCAAGGAAATAGAACAAAGAATCTTAAAATTCATATGGGGACAACCAAAGACTCAGATTTACTAAAGCAATTCTGAGAAAATAGAACAAAGCTAGAGACATCACAACCCCTGACTTGAAAATGTACTACAAAGCTATAGTAATCAAAATAGCATGGTACTGGAACAAAAACAGGCATACAGATTAATGGAACAGAACTGAAACCCCAGAAATAAAACCGCATATCTAGGGACAAAGGTGCCTAGAATCTACAATGGAGAAAAGATAGTCTCTTCAATAAATGGTGGTGGGAAATCTGGACAACAACTTGCAAAAGGATGAGATTAGACCATTATCTCATGCCATACACAAAAATAAACTCAAAATGGATCAAAGACTTGGACATAAGTCCTGACCTTAAAACTCCCAGAAGATAATATAGGTAGTACACTCTTTGACATTGAACTTAAAAGGATCTTTTCAAATACCATGTCTTCTCAGACAAGGGAAAAAAGGGATTGGACAGGACAGGATGGATGCTATGGTTGCCAGCATGGAGAGCAGCAGAGCCACCCTCTGTGTGCTCAGCTGCCAGGCCCTGGGAAGTCCCTGGTGCAATCTGGAGTTAAGGCTTGCCACCTACCACTTGGTGGCCAAGCCTGGGATTGCTCGCCTCCTGCTACTGTTTCTGGAACTTATGAATTGGTGGCAGCTGCACAGCTACCACTGCCTTGCCTGGTGGCTGCAGAAGGACTACTTAGACATAGCTTTAGCTTTCTCCATATCGTTCCAGGCCTCTCAATCTATATATCCAGGAATCTTCCCGGATTTTCATTTTGGATTTCATCTTGTAACAGAATATGCTTGGGATTGTCTTTATGATCTTAGGCACAACAAATCCTACCATTTGTGACAACATGGATGGATCTTGGACAGACATTATGCTAAGAGAAATAAGTCAGACAGAGACAGCCAAATACTGCATGATCTCACTTACATGTGGAATCCAAAAAAAACATAAACAAAGAAAGCTTCACAGTAAAAGAAATCAGATTTGCGGTTACCAAAGTGGGAGGAGGTAATTGGAAGAAGATGGTCAAAATGTACAAACTTCCAGTTATAAGATAAATAAGTGCTAGGAATGTATGTACAACATGATGACCATAGTTAACACTGCTGTATGATACATAGGAAAGTTGTGAAGAGAGTAGATCCATAAGATTCCTCACCACAAGGAGAATTTTGTTTTCTTTTCTTGTTATCATATCTATGTGAGCTGATAGATGTTAACCAAACCTACTGTGGTAATCATTTCACAATATATGTAAATGAAACCATCATGCTGTACACCTTAAACTTACACACTGATCCCTGTCAATTCTTTCTCAATAAAACTGTGAAAAAAAATTTTCAATGAACTAAGGGGACCTCAGGCAGACAGTGAGGAACCAGAAAAGGGGTTAAAGGACCCTGAAACTCTAAGGACTTAGGATATGGAGATCAGTCTTGGAAGAAGCTTAGACCTGCCCACTGCTCTCATTTTACTGCTTCATCTATTAAAAGGATCCTCAACTGGAATAAAGGAGGAGGTAGTGAGAAATTGACTTCAAACTAGCCGAGTTCAGAATGAAGTCAACAAGCCTGTTCACAAGCTTTACAAAAGTCTCCTCAATTGGCTACAGATTTCCATGTTACAACCTGCCCCCCTCATGCCTCTATATTATAACATTGGCAAACAATGGAGAAGGGCTCAGTGGAAATAAGAAAAAATATATTTAGTAAGTCTTCCATACAGAAAACTGTAAAAGTTTATTGAGAGAAATTCAAAAAGACAAATTGATGGATAGAATATGCCAAGTCTGTGGATTGTAAAAGTAATTGTTGTGTAAATGACAATAACTTTCCCCACTCAAAGCAATCCCAATCAAAATTCCAGCAATATTAGTGCAAATTGACAAATGGATTCTAAGTTTACGTGGAAATACAATGAACTAAGACTACCAAAAAGAGTTTAAAGAGAAATAAGTTGGGAGGATTTATGTTACTAGCTATCAAGACTTACTAAAAAGGTACGATAATTAAGAGAATGTTTTACTAGTGCAATAGGTACAAAAAGACAGATGGAATTAAACAGAGAATCCAGAAGCCAATCTGTCATATGTGGACACTTAATTTATGATAAAATTAAGACTTCATTCCAGGGGTTGAATGAAGGTATTTTTTCCAAAAAGAAAAAAAAAATAGAAAAGTCTAAGTGTCTAGGTCAAATGTATTTTCATGTATAAAAATAAAATTTGACCTCTTTTTCAAACTATACACAGAAATTAAACCCAGGATGATTGCAGATCTTAAATGTGAAAGGTAACATATTAAAGCTGAGAAAAAATAAAATTCAAATGTTTTCATGACTTTGAACTAAACAAAAATGACTTAACCATAAAGGAACTTGATTTATAAATTGAATATATTAAAATTAAGAAATTCTGTCCATTAAAAAAATTATGAGACTAGAAAAATAATCAACATAAATGGGAGAAAATATTAGAATGCATATAACTGACAAAAGGCTTGTTTTCAGAATATATTTTTTAAATATTTAAAGTTATGATAAATTCCCAATAGAAAAATGGGCAATCTCTTGAAAACTCATTTCAAAGAAAGGGTATTTCCAAATAGAAGAGGATATGTTTTCCTAAATTATTTTTTAAAGAACTGACATAACCAAATATTGGCAGAAAATACAGAATGACGAGGATTATCATGTACTACCCAAGAGAATGTACATTTGGGCAACCATTTTGGAATACTCTTTGACGTTATCTGTTAAAGTTGAACATAGGCATTTCCTAGGACCCAGGAATTTCATATATATACAACATAAATTTTTGCAAGCATACACCAAGAGATATACATAATACTATTCATTGCAGCATTTTCGTAAGAACCCCAAACTGGAAACAACCCAAATATCTCTACAACAATAGGGTGACTATCTCTGTATATTTACTCAATGGAATATTATACAACAATGAAAATAAATGAACTAAGGGTATATGAAAGACCACAGATAAATCTCACAAATTTAATTATGAGTGAAAAATTCCAAACATAAAATAGACACTGTTATGATTTCATTTATGCACATTTCAAAAACAGGCAAATTGAAGGATTTTTTTTCTCTTCTTCTTTTTTGTGAGGAAGATGGACCCCGAGCTGACATCTGTTACCAATCTTCCTCTTTTTTGCTTGAGGAAGATTGCCACTGAGCTAACATCAGTGCCAATCTTCCTCTATTTTGTGTGGGATGCCACCACAGCATGGCTTGACAAGCAATGCTACATCTGCACCCAGTTTCCTAACCCGCAAACCCCAGGCTACAGAAGTGGAGCGTGGGAACTTAACAACTATGCCACCAGGCCAGCCTCTAAACTGGCCATATTAGAAATAAAGACAAAGGTTATTTTGAAGAGAGAAGTATTAATAGGAAAGGCCACAATGAGGCTTCTATGGTGCTAAGTAATGTTCTATTCTTTTAGTCAGGTGGCGGTTAAACAGGTGTGCACTTTTAATAATTCAGTGAGCTATATAATTACAATATGCATACATTTAGGTACAATGTTTTGAAATTAAAAAAAGAAACAACCCTTAAGCCAGATCACTTTATTCTCTGCTCAAACACCTCCCCTGACCCTTTCTTGCAGTGAAAGCCAAAGTCTTTACAATAGCCTACAAGACCCTAAATGATCTGCCCTCACCTGTTTTCTCTCTGCCATCATGTCCTGCTACTTTCCCCATTGCTTACAGTGCTATAGCTACGTAGGCCTCTTTGCTGATTCTCCAGCATTTTATGCTTCCTTCTGCCTCTGGTTCCCATGATTGACTATAATTTTTGCCTGCAACACAACTCCCCCATATATCCATACAGTTTGTTTTCTCACTTCAAGACACTGTTTAAATGTCACCTTCTCTGTGAGGCTTTCCTTACCACTTTATTTAAAATCATAATCTCCCATTCTAACATTCTCTTCTAACTCTCTGCTATTTTTTTATTTTTATTTTCCAATATACTACATAATTATCTCATTTATGTTATTTGTTTTCTTCTCCCTCCGACAGAATGTAGATACTGTGAAGACAGGATTTTTGCAGTTGTTTTCTACAATATCCCTAGGATCTGAAATAGTGATTGGCACACGGTAGGTATTCAATAAATATTTGTGGAATAACTGAATACCAGTTAAATTTCTTGAACTGCCAATTCTTTTTTTCAAGCTTTGTTGAGATATAATTGACATATAACATTGTGTAAGTTTCAGGTGTATAACATGATGATTTGATAAACGTATGTATTGTGAAATGATTACCACAATAAGGATAGTTAATACCTCCGTTAGCTCACATAACTGCTTTTTGTTTTTGGTTGTGTAGACATTTAAGATCTATTTTCTTGGAAACTTTCAAGTATATAATGCAGTATTGTTAACTGTAGTCACCGTGCTGTACATTAGAACGTATTCATATTATAGCTGGGAGTCTGTACCCTTTGACCAACATCTCCCCATTTCCTTCATTCCCCTGTCCCTGGAGATCACCATTCTATTCTCCGTTTCTATAAGTTTGAGCTGCCAATTCTTTTTGCTCTACATAAAATGCAACTCAAGTATCTCTAACAAACTATGCAAGGGCAGATATTTGACGAGCAAGGAATGACTTCTTCTTCTTCAAAATAAATATAAGGAATCCAATGGCAGAGCTTCCTATTGTAGCTATCATGACAATTTGTATTATTACTTAATTATTCCCCAGGAACTTTAAATAATGAATGGTAAGAGAGAAGAAAGAAAAGTTAAAATCAACTTCTACATCTTCACTATTCTTTAGGGAATACTAAGACTTGATGTTTGATTATAAGTAAGTAAACATCCAAAAATTATCTCCTTTCTTGAACAAATATGATCAAATCATCAAGAGAGAAAGCCCCAAATCCCAAAAGGTCATGATGCTAGGAAATAGCCATATATAATACCTTCCTCTGGCTTTCATTTTAACTGTAAACATGTGCTTTGAAGTTGGTGAAAAGACATGCTGTAGGGTTCATTCTTTGTAATCCATGAGAGATTACAAACTGGATGACTCAGTTTCTTAGAATTTTGTCTCATGCCTTTTGCTCTGTGGAGTAATATTTTATCTCTCCATCTCTGACTTTCTTCTTAGCATTCATCCAAGGACAGAATGGAAACTGCATTACATGTGAGCCACGTGTGCTCCAATTTTTTGCATTAATAATTTAATAAGAACCATGTTTTGTTATTTTTGAGGAAACTGAAAATATTTCATTAGAATTGAATGCTGTCAAAAAAGATAGCCTAAAAATATGAATTTCCTTCTTGTTTCTCTGAGTTCTGGAGGATATTTTTTACTTAGTTCATATATCCCTTTAAAAGAGGGGTAAGAGATATATACCAAGCGGCTTAGGATTTCACATGAAGATGTATATTAATTTTTTTTTTTTGAGGAAGATTGGCCCTAAGCTAACTACTGCCAATCCTCCTCTTTTTGCTGAGGAAGACTGGCTCTGAGCTAACATCCATGCCAATCTTCCTCTGCTTTATACCTGGGACCCCTACTACAGCATGGCTTTTGCCAAGTGGTGCCATGTCCGCACCTAGCATCTGAACTGGCGAACCCTGGGCCGCCAAGAAGCAGAACTTGCAAACTTAACCACCGAGCCACCGGGACGGCCCCAAGATGTATATTAATTGATAAATTACTGAAGAAGGACGTATTTTGATGATTTTTGTTGCTTGGAGAGTAGAGGAGATATATCAAATCCCCCTTTCCATAGATATCTTCTTTCCCAAGCTCATATATCGCCTTTCAATTCCATTAGATTAGTGAGCCTTGGTTTAATGTGGATTATTTCTTTTTGAAGTAACAAAAGTTTTCAGCATGTATGAGTTTTGTTCTTATTTTTGTTGTAGATACAGGATTTACTCTAAACTCCAGCACTGGACAATTACTAACCCTGGGTAATACTCCAAAACAAGCAGGGTAAGTATCAACAATGATTTGAAATGAATCCTTTGTCAGTGACCTTTCTCAAAGTAAAATAAATTAAATGAGATGGCTGAGACTAGTGTTCTGAGTAAATAGGATACTGGAATGTCTAAAAGACAAAAAGATGATCCACTGTAATATAAAAATATATTCAGAACAAGGTATTATGGGACATGATTCCTCGAAAGCCCTGTGTGAATGACTGTATTTTTTCTCTAAAAACATTAACAAACTGTTTTAGACAACCTATAGAACCACGGATTTAGCTGGCTTGATTTACTACATCCAGATTCATACAATCCTAGGGCAATGAGAACCTATGAATAGTAGTCTTTCCAATTTAGATGCCATTTAATTCATCAAATGAAAGAGTCAGCCCTTTACATGGTCTGACCTAGGAATCCTAATATTATCTCCCTATACAAAAATATGTCAAGGCAAACTTCCCTGACTCAGAATCTTGGATTCCCACCTTGAAAACACTTCCTGGATTTACTAAATATTCCACATAAAATGCAAAAATATTTCCAGGAGGGAAAAATAAATCAAAATTAGTACAAAAATATATTAAACTTTTACAGTTAACCTCTTGATTATAAACTCTGTGAGTGTAAGATTTTTATATCCACAGCTGTTTCTCGAACACTTAGAAGACCACTTGACACAATAAAGAAGTTTAAGAAATAATTTTGAATTAATTACTTTGTCTAATATAATAGGTCAGAGTAAGGTCCTGAGGAGACAGGAGAATTGAGTTTTGATTCAATAACAACTACTTGAGATGGAAGTAGCCAGAGAGAGAAAGAAGTGAGAAGATCCTTGTTTCAGATTTGCCAAGATAGGAAAGGCCTAGATGGGGCTTAGTGAGATGTAAAAAGATTCCAAAGATCTGTCTAAAAGGAACATGTGGAAAAGGGCTGTGAATGGATACACTCACAAAAATGTAAAACCTATCTATCTTCCCATTTTTCTTGCAGCCAACTTGACCATGGGTACCAAGTAGAGGAGGCGTAGTGAACTTGGCCACAGTCACTCAGACCAGCTGCTGTCCCTTAGATCAGTTCCCATAATGGGTATATCTAGTTCATATATGCACATGGGAGTATAGAAAAGTATTTAGCCAGAGAAAAGTATTTAGAGGCCAAGGTATAGGTCTCTTTCTCACAGTGTATAGGGCATCCATTTGCCCAAAAATGAAAGGAAGCATTTTTCTATACTAAACATTGGTATAGATACATGAAGTAGCATAAAAGGCCATATACCCTGGAATGATAGAGGAATTTTTTATTGTCACTTTAAAACACCATGAGTAAGCTGGAGGACTGAAAGTGAAAATGGACATTAATTTGTGTCCTTAATGGCACTACATTCAGAAAACTTTTAAAAAATATCTTGATTTAGTTTTTTATTATTATATCTGTTATAAATCATAAAGAATCAAGTATTCATAGTACTGTTGAAAGAAGTTTGCGTGCACAGAAATGTAGTATCAGTAGTGCAGGTAAATAGATGAAAGAGTAGACTAGGTAACGTAGAATCACAAAAGTTAGCATTCCTAATATCTAGTCTAGTGTCCTTAGAAAGGTAAAAATTTGTCTCTGATTCATGTTTTCCTTCTTTTCTATTATTCTGACTTTGTAAAATAATATATGTTCAGGGGCTGAGTCTCGAAAGTCACAGTTTGTTGCTTAAGCAAAGTCTGTTTACTACTTTATAAAATAAAACCTTTAAAAATTTGGTGTTTTCATGAAGAACCAGCATATTCCATTAAAGTGCAGTAACCAATGTCATCTCCATGTCTTCCAGACTAATGAATGCATCTGGCAGAGAAACCACCAGCTCCGTCAGCCACTTTATCCTCATGGGCTTTCCCTCGAGCCCAGAAATGCAGCTCCTCTGCTTCGGGCTCTTCTCCGTAGCCTATACCCTGTCCATAATGGGGAATGCAATCATTGTCTGTGCTGTGTGGTGGGACTGGCACCTTCACACTCCCATGTACATCTTCTTGGGGAATTTCTCTCTCCTCGAAATATGTTATGTCACCACGACCATCCCTAACACATTGGTCAACTTCCTGTCCACCAGCAAGTCCATCTCCTTTGTGAGTTGTTTTACACAGTTCTACTTCTTCTTCTCTTTTGGGTATGATGAGTGCTTCTTCCTTTGCATCATGGCCTTTGACAGGTACCTTGCCATCTGCCATCCTCTGCATTACCCACGCACCATGACTAAACAACTGTACACTGGTCTTGTCATCTTTGGGTGGTCATGTGGGTTCATCCTCTTCCTAACCCCGGTTGTTCTCATTTCACAGTTGCCCTATTGTGGCCCAAATATCATCAACCATTTTGTGTGTGACCCTGTCCCATTGATGATGCTGTCCTGTTCTGAAGACACCATCACTCAGATCACTTACTCTACTTTCAATGATGTTTTCATGATTGGCACCTTTCTTTTTATCCTTTGCTCCTATGCTCTGGTGATCCTGGCTGTACTACGGATGCCCTCAGAGGCTAGCAAACAGAAAGCTTTCTCCACTTGTGCTTCTCATCTGTCTGTGGTGATCCTGTTTTTTGGCTCTGTTATGGTGATGTATGTTAGTCCTGGATCAGGACACCCAGTGAAAATGCCAAAATTCATTACCTTGTTTTATTCTGTGATAACACCTCTATGCAATCCTATAATATACAGCCTCAGGAACAAGGAGATGAAGGCTGCTCTGAGGAAAATGTTTGGGACTGAACAAGGTGTTCATAAACATAAATGAGAGCCAAAGCCCGTCTCTCAAATGCAACTTACCCTAATAAGACATGAGTGATATATTTATCTACAAATCCATTGTTTTATTAAGAAACTACTATAAAGAGGACCCATTATCATCTTAAACACCACTCACCAGAAGATGCACTAGTCTTATTTAAGAAGAATATGTTGTAACAAATGAATTCAATTTTGTTTTGAAGTTAATATCGAGTGAGTAAAATTTTATGTACCTGGGCCAACCAGTCCCTCTATATGTAACTCAGTTTCTAACAAGAAGACAGAAGTCAGCTTTGTATTACTGAATCGAAGCAACTAATACAGATGTAATAGTGATCATAGATTGCTTTGAGGATTAACACTATAAGCTAATAATTATCCACTGGGACATACTGGCTGATAAAGAAGATTCAAATTTGAAGGAAGTCCACCTTGCCAGAGTTTAGCATGTGTCTTTGTTTTAAGGAAACAGACTAGCAGCCTTAGCTGGATATTAGTGATTTTTAAGAGTGCACAGGACAAAGATTAAGAATTTAAAGAGTATTAGTTACCTGCAATATACTAAGTTAAGAGCTAAACATAAAGACCAGGAGATTACTCAGAGCATAACTCACTGTAGGGTAAATCCAACTTACACAACAGGTTCTGATGCCATATATGATTTAGTGTTAGTACTGTGTGACTTATTTTAATACTTCCATAAGCATTCTTAAAACTGTTTCTATAAAATATTTAACATTGTTCCTTTAATTATGAATTTCATTTTGTTCTGTTGACATTTTTTCAAACATGAATCCCCTAAACATAATTAAAAGAAATTATGATATAAAATATATTTTACCGAATTTTAATTTGTAGCCTTCAAGAAAAGATTTACTCCACAAAGTAATGTGCAGCAGCAATTGGACTTCATCTCCTAAAGAACCTGGGTTGAGAATATTTTCTGAGCTTAGAATGCAGAATTTCTGAGTTCTGGAAAAGAAGTGGCTGTCTTTATTCTACTTCACATAAGAAGCAAATAAATGGCTAACCAATTGCCTGACAACTATTTTATATAGGAAGAAAATATAAAAAATTTAGGGGGCTGGCCCCGTGGCCGAGTGGTTAAGTTCGCGCGCTCCACTGCAGGCGGCCCAGTGTTTCGTTGGTTCGAATCCTGGGCGCGGACATGGCACTGCTCATCAAGCCACGCTGAGGCGGCATCCCACATGCCACAACTAGAAGGACCCACAACGAAGAATATACAACTATGTACTGGGGGGCTTTGGGGAGAAAAAGGAAAAAAATAAAATCTTTAAAAAAACAAAAAAATTTAGAACTTCATCCAAACTAACTTCAATATGAAGTTCAAAGGGCTGATAATGTTAACACTGATTTTCATCTGTACAACTATTCATCTTTCTTAGTTATATAAGAAAAAGGGATAAGAATTAATGATTCCTAATAAAATATTTTGTTGATTGTTTCTGCAGGTTTACAGTGCCTATATTTGTAATTAGCTTTAGGTTAATTATTAGCCAAATTTTTCTCACTCATCTTAAATTCTACCACATATTAAGTTTGTTGCCACTTGATAGACTTGTAAGTTATTTGGAATGTTAAGAAGCATTTCAGATAGCTTCATTGCACCAACCTATCTTCCACAGTTCATACCTGTGACCTCATGTGGGAAGTGAGGTTTCATAAATCAACTGACAAAGGAGGAAAGGAACCTTAGGCTTGTTTCACAGATTGTCTAAATATATACTAGTGCAAGGAAGAAATGTACTACTGCTGCACTACAACTCCTCTCCAGAGTGGCCACAGAGTGTAGTGGGGGAGAAAATCCTCACAAAGCAAAGAGCTGGGAGAAACCTACTTAGTTATCTACTTTCATATGGCGGGAGAAATAGCCTGATCAACAAGATAAGGACATTCACAGACTAATGACTGTTGCAAAAAGTTTTCACTAATTGGTCAGGGGCCCAAAAGGAGCCAGATAAGAAAATCAGAGTCAAAGAAGTTTGAAGAGGTGCTGGCCCAATGGTGTAGTGATTAAGTTTGCACACTCTGCTTCAGCAGCCTAGGGTTCGTGGGTTCAGAACCTGGGTGCAGACCTACACACCGCTCATCAAGCCATGCTGTCACTGCATCCCACATACAAAATAAAGGAAGACTGGCACAGAGGTTAGCTCAGGGACAATCTTCCTCACCAAAAAAATAAAAAGAAGTTTGAAGAGGCAGCATATGGATGGACCTATGAGAGTGAGCACAAAAGTATACAGATCTTTATGTCTCAAATCAATGTGCACTGGAGAGGACCCTCGACAGCAGAGACATCCAACAGCCAGGTAGAAAGAAGGAGTCATCCAGGACATGTCAGGCAGCTCTCCCCTTCACCTCAGTGCTTACACAAAGTGCTCATGAAAAGAGTGGTAGGGATGGAGGTTATGCATGAGACAGAAAATAGGGCACTCTCTTACCAGGGTTGGTGAAGCCACTGAGCCACTGGTGGTGCAGCCTCAATGAGAAGCCAATGCTAAGCCCTCAATATGACTTCTCCCTTTGAGAAAACCACTCAGAAACAAGTAGGAAATTGATCACCTCAAATTCCTTTCATTCTGGAAGGTGCAAAGATTTGCTCTTTCTGTGATTTATTTTTTCCTGAATGTAGGTTTGTCTTCCTTTCTTGCATAGCCTCTGTCTGCACCACTATCTTCATGCTTACAGGATACCTGATTTACTAACATGGAATCCCTGCACAAAATTACCACCCCAAGGAAGTGAAACAAGAGTCATGTGAGCACAGGATTCATTGGTCCTACCATATACATGGAAGCAGTTTACTTGATAGAAGTTGTTAGTACAGTCGAGTGATTCCAACACCTGGTGACCCTGTGCACAGCAGAGCAGAACTCTGCCAGGTCTTTTGCTTCATCCCCTCACCTTTTGGTGTTACTCTGCTCTATAAGACAATTCTCCACTGCTATTCATAGGGTTTTCATGGCCAATTTTATTTGGAAGTGGGTGTTCAGGTCCTTCTTCCCAGGCTGTCTTAGTCTAGAAGCTCTGCTGAAAACTTTCCACCATGGATGACCCTGAAGGTCTTTGAAATACCAGTGGCATAGCTTTCAGCATCACAGCAACATGCAGCTGCCACAGTATGACAACAGACAGGTGAGAGATGTGGTTCCTGGCTACTTGACAGAATATAGGAATGTAACATTAAAGGCTAACCATGGTTCCTCAACCTAGGCATTATTGACATTATGGGCTGAATAATTCTTTATCATGGGGAGCTATTCTACGCAGTGTAGAATTTTTGGCAGCATTCTTGGCCTCCACCTGGCAGATATCAGTAGCAGACCCTACTGCTACTGGCATGACAAGTGTGACAACCAACAACGTCTCCAGACAGTGTCAAATATCCCCTGGTGGGTGGGGGGAACAACCCCCATTTAAGAACCACTGGAGTAAGTAAAGATATTGGTTTGAGGCTACACTGCAAGTTTGGGACTCTGTTCTCCAAAAAATTTTACACACATTTAATCAGTGGCCAATAAAAGAGGCTTCACTCCCAGCAGCTAAAATTACGTCAGTCTGAGAACCAAGAAGAGAAAATAAGTTCAACTCATAATTTTCAGTGATTCAGTTGCAGAATTTGTTCTTGCTGCCTCTGCAAATTTAAGTTCTGTCAGATAAATTATGGTTACCAGAATGGGAGTAGGGGAAGCTTCTATGAGGGGCCAAGTAAAGATTCTATTAAACCTGAAACTATGACTGCTTCTGTTTGTAACTCTCTTGTTGGTGGGCCAAGAAAGAAGGGATTCATTATACTGGTCAGTGTAATCTATGACAATTATCCATGGCTGCTCCTACATGTCAGAGATGGGTGGAGTATATTTGGAATTGAGAACATTCACGGGGGCTTCTTTTGGTGCTTTCATGTTCAAGAAAATGCAACACACACAGTCTGAAAAGGGCAAAGCAATCAAGGACTCAGAATCCTTAGAGAGAAAAATCTCAGTGACCCCAGCATGCAAGCAACTTAGAGCATCTAAATTGCTCATCAAAGATGAGGGACATCTACAATGGGTGGTAAAGGAGGGAGATTATGAATATCAGTGATGGCTGTTCATTAGCCATTCTGCATGTAGTCATTTTTATAGATTGCAGGCTATGAGTACCTTGAAGATGCAGAAATAGAGTGGATATAATACAGAGAATAAATAGATTTGAATAGTTCAAGTAGAGGACTATAGCAAAAACATTTGGTATCGTGCATTACATCTATTCATCCCAACTCTATTTTCAGTTACAGCTGCTTGGACAGTTGCAAGCTTGGACTCGTAGTGATAGTGTTAACCTCAAGAGTTCCACACATCTTTTCATTTTCTGACTTAGAGCCTTCTCCAAAGCCTTTGGGGCCTAGTCAGCTAGAGAGCAAATGCAAGAAGAATATAAGGACAGTAATACTCCAGAGACAACTATCAACCTAACTGGCAGAGTGGCCAACGGATAAATGCCTAGCTTTTTAGACATGCTGGTAGAATCAAGCCCTTGATACACCAATTGCCTACATCAGAGACCTTGAATAAACTGACATTAGCTCTTCGTGCTTCTAAGTCTCACTCTCACTGTTCTCTACTCTTCCTTCCTAGGTAACCCCAAATAAGCTATGTACCCAAGTCTTTATCTGAGGTTCTGATTTGGGGAGTTTAAACTAAAACAAATATTAACTGTGATCTTTCCCAATTATACCTTTTATGATCAAAACACACGAATGTGTTTACATGAAGTAAAGGGTTTGTGCACACATCTCTCCATCTCTGTCTCTGTTTCCACTCTGTCTCTCTTCTCCTAATCTGTTTCTACTCCAGGTGTTCGCCTTCTTCTCCATTGTTCTGTCTGTTATTTACTTCTGCTTGCTAATCTTAGTTGTTGTTTGTATCTTCGAATACACAAAGAAACTTAGTTGACAAAGTGTTTGAAGATTTCTAAGTTCTAAAACTTTTTTTCAGGAAAGTTTTGTACTTTTTTCCATTTAAATATTAGAAAATTCTTTTTTTTCCTGTTAAATATTCCCCTGGGTCATATTGCAAAATAAAGATAAAAAGCAAGTGAGAAATAAAATAATAAATCTTTATTTTTCATAATAAATTATACACTTCTTTTCTCCCTCCCTCACAATTCTATGAGGCAATTCCCTTGACCTGATGATCTCAATCTGAAAATCTCGGAACTCTAAAGCATTACTTGGTCACCACCTTCTACTACAGATAGTGAGTTGCCTCTCTCCAAATGGCAGTTTTATATAGCTTCTTGTCCTAGAGAGGGTGGGGGAAGGATGTGGGCAAAGCTTATGCACAGGAGAAAATTTAGTTTGTGGAACTTCTCTGACTCTCTGACCGTGATGCCATCTTGATCTTTTGATAGATTAGGTAGATGGTGATGGTAAAGAGGGGCAACGGTGTTGGTGGACTCTTCTCTACCACAAGAAGAATTTCCTTCTCAGGTTCCCATGCTTCCAGAGAGGAAGGATGTAACCAAATGTTTAGCAGAAATTGCATAGGAAGGAAGGGTCAGGGGAATCGTATAGAGAAAGACACAGGAAAGAAAGTGCAGATGATTTTTGATGGGAAGCCAGATTTGAGAATCAAGGTATGGGAGAAAGATAGAGTAGTTACCAAAAGCTTACAATTATTGCCCCTGCTTTTAAAATATCTGATCTATATTCTATTTTCTCGATGTGCCAACTCATCTTTGGCTTCACTTGTTGTATTGGCCAGCATGTAGTTTGTTCAGAAAATTTCAATGTGACCTTTAGCCCCCATGGATCTCTGTCTCTTTCAATACCATATAATTTCTTATATACCACTTATTATGCCAAACAAATATACTACTCTAAAATTCTAAGTATTAAGTTCCTGAGCATTCCTGAATGCTGTCACAAAAATATTTCAGCTAGCGTTTGTCCAAGTTCACAATGCCCGTCTTCAACGAGAGTCTCACACTTGATTGGAAACTGTTTATAGATTTCTGCCACTCTACAAATTTTCTACACATAGCATATTGCTTTGTTTTCCCAGCTTTTCCCCAAAACCTCTTCCCTTATGTTACTGAAATTGTCATTTCTAATTTTCCTTTCTCCACTTTGTCATCATTCATTACCTCACTATAGTCTTAGTTCTCTTTCTACCAGTTGATTTCACCTGCTTGCTTTAATGGCACCAATGATATCTCAGACCTAAATCCATGCCTTTTTCTTAGTCTTTTCCTGTTTGATCACTCTGTATCATATGAAAGTGACAGCTCTTACTTAGTTCTTTGATATTCATTTCTCCCTTGTTTCCAGTTGTTTGCACAGAAAAAAAGCTTTGTAAAGGCAGATAATACATAAAAAATGTTAGTAATAGTAATAAAATAAGGATGATGACAAACACTATGTATTTGATCTTTTGTAGCCAGGTATGTTTCCTCTATTAACTTTTGTTTTTACATGTTATTCTTTAAGCAAATCTGCCTTTATGACTTCAAATTTTGGATGAATTACAAATGTTTGTCTCTAGCTGTGATCTTTCCTGTCTGTCAATAACTATAGCTTTTTATGAATACATAACTTCCTGACTTTGCTGAATCTTTTACTGGCAGCCAAGCTTTGGTGTATTTTGTTTCTTTTCCATTCTGATGAGCAACATCCCCTCCCCATTCCCCTTAACTTGTCATAATAATATGGGAATTTAAGTCTTGACTGTGCCACTAGTTGCTATGAAATCTTGGGTAAGTTAAATTACGTATGTGTTAAATGTTTATGTGTGTAGAATGGAATAGTCTTCTGAGTAAAATGGAATATTTTTATTTTTCCAGCTTTGAGATATAATTTATATATGAAAATTCAATAGAATATGTATAAAAATGTTATTTTTGGGCCTGGCTCCGTGGCCAAGTGGTTAAGTTCGTGCGCTCCGCTGCAGTGTTTCGTCATTTCGAATCCTGGGCGCGGACATGGTACTGCTCATCAGACCATGCTGAGGCGGCGTCCCGCATGCCACAACTAGAAGGACCCACAACAAAGAATATACAGCTATGTACGGGCGGCTTTGGGGAGAAAAAGGAAAAAAAATAAAATCTTTTTAAAAAAGTGTTATTTTCGAAGTCAATTTAAATTTCATTTCCTTATACATCTCTCAGCTTTTTTTCATGGAATACTGTATGGTTTTATTTCCTTGCATTATTCTTCATGCTTTTAATATATTCTGTGTTTAAGTTGAATATTATTGTAGTAATCAGCATATACATGATCAAATGATTAAAAATTTTAAAGAACAATTTTTTAATGTTGCTCTGGAATTCACCTTTAGAAATAAAATAAAGATTTAATGTAGCTCTAAAAAAATAGCAAAAGATCTCTTTGTCATAAGAAAACTTAATGCCTCTCATTTCTCTTTATTAACAGCTTCCCTGCTTGGCTAAACTAGGAAGACTGAAGACTGAAACAACCATAGCTGATAATTCCCCAGGCCACATGATCTCAGTCTGGCAATCCCAGATCTCTGCAGCATCACTTGGCCACTACCCCTTAAGACTGTAATTAGCCGCTACCTGACTATTTTATACAGCGATTTGTGTGTGTCTGCGATGATCCTGCATAGGATCCAGCTGATTTGGGGAGAACTATATCTATTGGAATCTTTAATGATGCTGTTCTCTCAGTTTTCTTGGCAAAACAGGTAGGTAGGAGGGACAGAAATAAAATCTATAGTTAATAAATCAGCAAGCCTAGGTTTTGATGTTCCAAGAATGCAAAAGTTAAGCTTTCCACAACTCTCTGTGATGTCAGCCTTCTATATGGCAGGTTGTGCTGGGACTAGAGATGGAGGACAGAGCAGAAAGCAGGCCCATGAAGGACAGTCACTGTGTATGGGTACTTGAGGGTATGAGTAGGGGAAAGTGCACACCTAGGACTAAAACAATGAGAATAAAGCTTTAAAAGAATATCAGGGGAGACTCAGAGTTTATCTTATAGCTACTTATCTTCCTTTTCATGTTTCCCAACTGTTTAGTCTTATTTTTTTTTTATTTTTTTTATCTTATATGCTTTTCTTTCTGGCCTGTTATTTATGGTCATCCTGGCCACCTGGTCAGTCTATCTGATCCCTAGACACCTTTCATCCTTTTGTTAACGTCTGTCTCACCCGCCATTCCATTTCTCAGTCCTTGTCATCCTAACTCTTTTCAATTGATTTCAAACTGCTGAACATTACTGGTGTGTGCCACAACAGAGTGGCATGTAGGTTCTATAAAAACTTAGTCATCTAGCCCCTATTGGAGATTTTTCATTAATTCATTCTTTGTTAACTCTATCATTTATTATTTTATTCATTGATTAATGAACCCAATTAATATTTATAATGTGTGTCTATGAGATACCAGGCCAAAACTGCCCATTTACAAAGTAGAAAATGTAAGAAAATTGAGATATCAATTTTCTTCTGTTTCTTCTTTTTCACTCTATCATCACACTTTCTTCGTAGTCACAAAATTTCTCTATTCCTCCCGTTCTTCTCTGTTTTCCTCCTTCATTCTTGATATGCTCTTCTCTGTTGTCTTCTCTGGCCCAACGCTGGTTGTCCTCCAACCTCTGTGATTTTTCTGCTTAATTTGTTGGCTCCTTTGCCTCCCTTCACAATATCAGTATAACAGTCTGTATTATTTTATTTTATTTTTCATTTTTTCTCTATACTCTCTCCCGCAGGGATCTTATTGTACATTTACTTATTACTCTTTTATGGATTACTATGCAATTACACCTTGAATCTATACTTCTTTCCATATATTCTGTCTCACTTTTCCACCTGGACATCTCATTAGTATCTGAAAGTCCAATTGCCTAATAGAAAAGTGAACATCTGTTTTCTCTACCCTCACAAAGTCCATGTCCAACTTTCTTATTTTTAAAAATTGATCCACCATTGTCTGAAACATTCTTGCTCAAATTGTGGTGTCATCTTTGACTTCACTCTCTTCATGTTCACTGCAACTTTAATCAGTCACCAATTCCTTTGGGTTTTTACTACTCAGTATTTCTGCTTTCTGCATCTACAGCTAAAACTGTGTAGTCCTAGTGCATCTCTGTAGCCCCCCAGATCTGCTTTATTTCATCATTATCTTGAGGACTCCCTATCTCCATTGTTTCTTTCCACTGATTGACCCATCACACTTATAGGTGGAGCATCTTCCCTGGTTACTGGCCTTATCATCAGTTCCTTGCACCCACTCCTTAATTGACTCCCTATATTTATTTAATAATTCTTAAATATCTAAATCAGTTCCCAATGTTAAGTACGAACTAATCTCTACCATCTTTCTCATTTTATTTTCTTCTGTTCTCCAAAACAATGTTTATGCTGTAGACAATCCGCATGCTTTGCCATTACCCAGTGAATGCCAAAATTACCTATCTTTCAGATTTTATCATCTACTTAAAATGACTTCTTTAGATCCTATGTTTATGTATTGTAATATTTATCATCTCTTAAAGCTATACACAAATGCTACCTCTGCTATGCTGCCTTTTCTCATCACTATAGTTGTCTCTTTCCACTCTTTTCATAGGTTAGAGAGTCTATTCCACTTCTATGACATGCATCATACAATGCCTGATGTATCTTTCTATACATGTTGGACAAAGACTGACTTTGTGCAACATTGTTCTATCTTGAAATCTAGCACATACTAAGCACATCCATTTTAAATTAACAAAATAAATAAATGAGAAGTTGAGAATGGGAATAGGACATAACTAAGACTTTGGTCTTGAGTAACCATCTCACTTTATAATATGACTAAACTGCATCTGCTTTCTCCACTGGTACAATTAAAGTGGAGGTAAAAACTGAAGAAATTCTATATGACTCATGAAAAAGGCAGTTTAGGAGAAAGGTCTGCTTTCCTCAGCAGCTGGTATTGTGTGTTTTGGCTTCCTTGCTTTGGCAGAGCAACACAAATTGGCGCCTGGATGGGCACAGGCTTCAGAAATCCCTTGAAGCACCTATGTTGGCCCTTTCTCCCTTCTCTCCTCTGTCTTATCCCTAATGACAAGGCAAATATCCAGTGTAATATGAAGTGATCAGAAAAACTTAATTTTCTTATGTGGGGAATTGAAATTTATAGCTTCGGATTGTGGGGCTAGCACTGGTGGAAGGGGCACAGCCTGATCAGAGCACAAAGCTTCTTCCTGCCTCCCTCGGGTAGTCTTTGATTAGTACCTCCACTTAGAAGGAAAATTGTTATTTGAGAAATGTACATAAGTGATTGGATGCAAGTATAGACATGAAAGCTATACCTAAAATCAAGTCTAATTTCAATACTTTAGACTAATGGCAGATCCAGAAATTTGAGGAATTATATTTATACTTGAAAGTCACTCATGTAGTCTCCAATATATAACAGATACTGTTTATTGTGCCATACTATATCCTAGGTACAGGGTTAGATATGTTTATATATATTATATCATTTATTTCTCATAATAGCCTGAAAGGAAGGTATTGTCTCCATGTTATTTATGAGAAAACTGAAGTTCAGAGAGGTTAAGTAACTTTGTCATACTCACATAGCAAGTAAGTGGTGGAGCCTAGATTCAAAAATAAGCCTGATTGATGTCAAAGCCCAAGCTACTAACTGTTCTATTACAATATATGAAAGTCAACCTGTGAATTTTTGTATTTTTAGGGTTGAAGATGATAGAAATGAAAATTTTGAAATGGTTTCTGGACTTTTGAATGTGAGCATATAGCAGGTGATAACTCCACCATGTAGAAGAACCACAGCTTTGGAAATAGCTGTACTGTGACCTTCAGCAGTAGAAGCCAACTGGACAGAGAACCCTCCTGGGATGCCAGAACACACAGGAAACACACTAGGGAGAATTTCATGTGCCTGTTGTCTGTTGTTCTTCATACCTCCTTCTCCTGCTTAGTATATGGTAGACTCCTCAAATGATAATAACAGTTAAAATCTTTACACAGAATTACACGTGTATATCATCATGTTGCATAAAAGGCAATATTTCCATTCATTATCATGTGTGATTTTCACAGAAACTCTTGAGTTTGACAGGACAGGTAATAGAAGCATCTGCCTTTTCTCTCCTTCCTTAAGTGCAACCCAATGTCAAAGTCAGGAGCAGCCCTGAATCAATGAATTAAAGGTGAGAGATTGATGTTCAAATCTTTAACTTGGATTCTCAGAGACAAGTGGCTACCATATTTCATACTACCTGAACTGTGTTCAGCTCCTTCTCTATTCTTTGACGCCTTCTTTTTTCTTTCTTTTGTCATTGTGCATATCTTTATTTATGTCCCCTTTCCCCACCTTTACCATATTTTAAAACTTCACCTTTTCTCCCATCTATCTGCTTTATTTTTTTCTGTATTTCAGATTATTCATTAGACTTTAGCAAAATAAATTGAGTGTTGGCTGTAGGTTTAGAGATTAAATGCTATCTAATCTCCACCAAGTAGTATGGTGTAAAGCCTTAGATGCCTACTCACTGAGAGACTACTACTCACAGCTATTATAAATTTTTAAATGAAATATTTTCCCTTATGCATATTGTAATTATTGGAAAAGATGACCAAGAGAGGAGAGAATCAAGAATAATAAAGATCATTGAACTAAAGGCATGACCTTACTCTATTCAGGAGTTACTAATCTAACATCCCAACCAGGAACTACCTACTAACTTTCCATAGGTGCCTGGGTATATGGTATGGGCTATATACACACGAATAATGATAGTTAATATTAATAAGTACCTTCATACTATATAATTCAAGGTATTTCCCATACATTACATATCTCTTCCTTCTCTTTTCCTTTCAATTTTCACTAATTCCAGAAGGACCAGATCAATATCTATGGCCCTGGCATAGCCTTCCCCACATGCTTTTGCTGATGCTAGGTTTCTTCTACCCTTGAATGTCATCTACAGCAATTTTTCCCCCCAAACCTCACCAAGTATTCATCTTACTCTTCGCTTGACATGCATACCACATTAGATTGTATTTTTTATGTGTGTAATTCATGTGTTTTCAACTGTTTTCTTAATCCTTTGACTTATAGGAATTAGCAAGATAATAAATCAGTATAAGGAAAATTGCCAATCACAGCTACAAGAAGTAATTGTGATTTTAATTGACTTTTGGGGATAATGAAGTTTAGAAAGGCCAAAAGGATGGGTTTCTTACAAACATCACATTAAGCTATTTACAGTTGTGATGACCAGTTACATAACCAGCAAAATACAAAGAATCAGTATACAAATCATAATAGTAATAATCAGTTTCTCAACTATAAATTGCTTTGAACCAGTCAAATAATCTTTAATTTTGCACACATTTTATATAATATTTATTTATTGTTAGCTTGCTATGTAATAATTTAGTATTAATAATGGATACTTTGTATGAATGTCTCTGGTTAGTTTGGTTTTACCCAGGAAAAATCACTATTTTGAGGGGTTTTTTTGTATTTTTACTCCCTTATTTTCTCTAGGGCTTGTCTTTCTGGAATAGGAATCAAGAGACCTAGGTTCTGGTCCCCCATGCTGCCAATTGTGTGAATCTTGGAAACTCGATTTACTTTGCTGGAGCTCATGTTTTTCATCTGAATGATGACCAGCTGGAGTAAATGGTCTTTATATAATTCCATGAGAATTCTCATCTCATAACACTTGGGACATGAGCTTTTCTTCACTAAGAACTTGGATGTTTTTCAACAATTAGTGGGTTTCCTGGCCCCCTCACCAGTGCCTCCATCGCCTCCCATGTATGTTCATCCCATCAGTCCTCTCCTGTGTTGACTCTCCTGCCCTGATGAGCAGCATAAGCGATTGTTTTCTGCCCCCTACTTCAGGTCCCAGGTTTCTGATAATAGAAAATGTGCACCTTAAGACTATGGACTAGTGGCTCAGGAAGTGACAGTATATTCACTATTTGTAGGTGAGAACAGAAGGTGATTCACGCCAGCGATGGTGACCCAGAATTGGAGTCAGGACACAGTGACAGCCTCTGGGAATTTTGCAGTCTGGGATGAATGAAGGCATCAGACAGATGGTCCTCTGTGTGAGAAGGTCTGGATCACAGCTGCAAAAATGAATGGTGTCAGTATACCTGTTCTACTGTATTTTGTCAACTCCTAAAGTGATTAACATCTGTTAAGTGTTTTCAGAAACATCTCTCTATTACAGGGAATGACTGAGGTGGGTATGTGGACACAGAGAAACATAACACTGTTCTCTGCTCACCCTCCACTTCACATATAAATACAATCCATATTAAAGGACTAAATCTACAGTGTCACATCATTTATGGTTTAAGATCAAGAAGAAAGCTCATCTGCCCTCCTAAAATGTGACTTCTTAATGTTTAACATTTCTCCTATTTTATCATAATAAATCGAGAGTATAAAATGCAAATTACCCTGAAGGTAAAACATCTGAACGGATTTCAGTCAGAGTAAGCAGGCTAACATCAAATAGCAGAAGAGGTTACCCTGCAGCCAGTACTGAGTACTTCAAAGGGTTGGGGGATGCCAATAGACATAAAAGGTGACACCAAAGGGAGGCTGAGGCACTGTTGAATTAAAGCTTAATATCCCAACTATTCCAAGTGCTGCCCCTCAATACGTTCCTGTGTATGGACAGAGAAAATTTGTTCGAAGAGATATTTTATATTCTTGGTGGTGACTTTAGGCATATGTCTTGGCAGAAACTCTGATGAAATCTCCCAAATACACATTTGGTAGGCCTGAAGAAAGCTTTGAATAACTAGGTGGCATAGGCTCCTTATGAATGTCTCACTGTGTCTTGAAGCCATTTTAGGGCTTCGTAATTATGAAAAATATGGTGGGAAGAAGAGGCACCTAGAATAGTAGTGAACATGATAAAGCATGGTGGAAAGTAGTGGTTGTTCTATTCCTTATTAGAGTCCACATGCTTCCCCTGTTCTACTACACTTGCAGACTCTCTAATTTGACATATCCTGATCTCTTTATTCATAGTCTCAATCTTCAGCCTATCCTAAATCAGTCACAACTCATGTCTCAGGCACCTCTCACTCCAGGTGACAATCCATTTGTTAATCATGTTTTCCTCTCATCCCTACTTTCTGCCAGCGAATTGTGAAAGCAAACTGGGGGAGAAGTGGATTTTGAGAATATACAGAAGGTGAAATGGAATATGTTGGAAATGAGGAATAGCCAATATCAGAAGTAATTTAAACAACTGATGAACATCATGAACCCTCATGCATCCCTAATGAGTCGAAATCATTTGTTTTAGTTTAAACTAATTATCATATTCAGTTCATTCTAGACCTTTTTTAGATTTACAGTCTAATGCTTGCTCAGCCATCTTGTTCTTGCTTAATCTGTTTATTTGAGAATAGAACATTGCAGCGAGAGTGTTGGTAATTGGTAAAATATGTTGCAGCTCACACATTGTGATAATATTATGTTGATTTTTGGTTTTTGCTTTTTCATATTTGAGGAACTGGACAACTATATGCTTGTCATTCCTAAGGAGAATGATGAAATATCAGTAATTCTATGATGTATTATCATCTCCATAATCACAGTTACCTCCTCATTTTCTTAGTTCTCATAATTTCAGCATCAGCCCAGTTGGTTGGATCAATGGATGGAGGGAATCACTCTATTGTGTCTGAGTTTATGTTTCTGGGACTCACACATTCATGGGAGATGCAGCTTCTCCTCCTGGTTTTCTCCTCTGTGCTCTATGTGGCAAGCCTGACTGGAAACATCCTCATTGTGTTTTCTGTGACCACTGATCCTCATTTACATTCCCCCATGTATTTCCTATTGGCCAGTCTCTCCTTCATTGACTTGGGAGCATGCTCTGTCACCTCACCCAAGATGATTTATGACCTTTTCAGAAAGCGCAAAGTCATTTCATTTGGAGGCTGCATTGCTCAGATCTTCTTCATCCATGTCGTTGGTGGTGTGGAGATGGTGCTACTCATAGCCATGGCCTTTGACAGATATGTTGCCATATGTAAGCCTCTCCGCTATCAGACTATCATGAGCCCACAAATGTGCATTTTGTTCCTGGCTGCTGCCTGGGCCCTTGGTATCAGCCACTCACTGTTCCAACTAGCATTTATTGTTAATCTACCCTTCTGTGGTCCTAATGTGTTAGACAGCTTTTACTGTGACCTTCCTCGTGTCCTCAGACTGGCCTGTACAGATACATACAGATTGCAATTCATGGTCACTGTCAACAGTGGGTTTATCTGTGTTGGTTCTTTCTTTATACTTCTCATCTCCTACGTCTTCATCCTGTTTACTGTTTGGAAACATTCCTCAGGTGGTTCATCCAAGGCCCTCTCCACTTTATCAGCTCACATCACCGTGGTCCTTTTGTTCTTTGGTCCAACCATGTTTGTCTATACATGGCCACACCCCAATTCACAGATGGACAAGTTTCTTGCTGTTCTTGATGCTGTTCTCACTCCTTTTCTGAATCCAGTCATCTATACATTCAGGAATAAAGAGATGAAGGCAGCAATGAAGAGAGTATGCAAACAGTTAGTGACTTACAGAAAGATCTCATAAATTATATGATAAAGACTTCTCACTAACCATGGTGTAGCCTTTTGTTTCTATCTTTGATATTTTAAACTCAGGAACTTTGAGGCATTAAATATTGATTTGAATATCATCATATCTGAAACGTAATTTTTAACGTACGAATGTATTTATGTCTTGTGAAGAGTGAACCATGAATACAGTATACCTCTCTATCTATGCAAGTCCCATTCAATTTCTTTCAGCAATGTGATATTGCTTTCAGTGAACAGGTCTTGCATATCTTTTTGAGATTTATCCCTAAGTATTTCAATTTTTGATGCCGTTTTAAATGGTGTTTTTCATTTCAATTTACAATTGCTATTGCTAATATACAGAAATATAAAAGATTATTTTGTTTATTGATGCTGTATTTTACAAACTTGCAAAACCTATTACTTCTACTAATTTTTTATAGATTAAGTAGGATTTTCTTCATAGATATTCATGCTGTCAGCTAATAAAGATATTTTACTTCTTTTATTCTACTATGGACCATTTTATTGATTTTTGTTGCCTTATTATTGCACTTACTAGATCAAATGGTACAATGCTAAGGAGAAGTGGTTAGAGTGGATGTCCTTGACTTGTTCCTATCTTATGAGAAAAGCATTCGGTCTTTCATTTTTAAGTGTGATACTAACTATATATTTTCATAGTTTTTCATAGATGCCTTTTATTAAGATGAGGAAGTTTGTTTCTATTAAGTTTGCTGAAAGTTTTCAAAATCAGGAATGGATGTTGGATTTTGTAAAATGCTTTTTTCAAGTTTAGTATCAGGGTAATGCTGGCCTTTTATAATGTATTTCTTAATTTTAAATTTATGGAGCTTTTTTAGAATTGATACGATTTCTTTCTTAAATGTTTGATAGAATTCACCAAGAAAGTCATCTGGGCCTTGAGTTTTCTCTGTGGGAAGGTTTTCAAGTATAAATTCAATTTTTGGTAGTTTGTGTCTTCTAAGAAATTTGTACATTCATTTATGCTGTCAAATTTATTGGAATAAGTTCTTCCTAATCCCTTATTTCTTATTAAATAGCTGTAATACCTGCAATATATTGCCCTCTCTCATTCTTGATATTGGTAGTTTGTGCTTTTCTCTTTTTTTATTTTATCAGCATGGCTAGAGGTTTTTTAACTTTTTGATTTTCTCAGAGAATCAGATTTTCATTTCATTGATTTTTCTATGTTTTTTCTGTTTCCTATTTCATTAATTTCTGCTTTATTGTTTAATATAAATATAAACATTTATATTTTTGTCCTTTGTTTTTAATTTGCTTTCTTTTTCCAGATTCTTTATATGGAAACCATATTCATTTGAGACTTTTATTCTTTTCAATATAGGCATTTAATTTTATTGATTTCCCTTTAAGCATTGCTTTAATTACATCATATACATTTTAATATATACTGTTTTATTTTCATGCAGATCAAAATACTTCCTAATTTTCCTTTTAATTTCTTGAACACATGGATTATAATTCTCATGGAAAATTTCCATCTATTATTCTGTTATTGATTTTAATTTATTTTCATTATAGTCAATTACCTACTTTATATGATTTCAATACTTTTAAATTTATGTAGACTTGTCTTATAGTCCATACGACAGCAAGTTCTTATCTTGCCTCATATTGAGCTCAGAACACAGGAAAGAGGAGGGCATTCACTTACAGCTGCTGCTCCTCTGTGTGATTTGGAATAATAACAGAACTGAGGTTTTTTCCTTTATGAAGGAGAAAAGGAAGAAGAGGGGGACTAATTCCCAGAAATTCAGACTGTCCTTTGTAATATTTCTATCTTGCTCATACCAAGTGCGAAAAAACTGGAAGAGCTTGGTCTTTTGGGTGAGCATGCAAAAAAGAAAAGGGGTAGGTGTCCTCCTATATCTGACACTGTTCTATATGATTGAGAAAAAGCACAGAACTGAGGCTTTTCTTCCAAGAGGGAGGGCAGGAAGTAAGGGGGGCCTTGTCTCCAGCCTTAAAGCACATGCTTTGAAGGATTGGTCTTTATCTTGCTTAATATTGAGTACTACTGACTGGTGAAGTTCTCTCCTAGTCAAAACAAGTCTATAAAGACAGAGAGAGGAAGCTGCTTCTTCAAATGCTCAGAAAACAGAAAAAAAAACTACAAAAAATGCAAAGAACATGAAGGATGACACAATCTAAGGAAGATAGCAAATCTTCACAACAGATCCAAAAGAAATGAAGATCTGTGAATTGCTTGCAATGGATTCAAAATAATCATCCTAAACAAGTTCAGGGAGTTACAAGAGTACACGATCAAGAATTAAATGATATCAGGAAAGCAAATGAGAACAAAATGAAAATATCAGCAAAGAGATAGGTATAATAGAAAAGTGAATCGAACAAAAATGCTGGAGTTAAAGATTACAATAACTGAGTTGAAAAATTCACTAGGGGGTTCAAGGGCAATGCTGATCAACAAGAAGAAAGATTCAATGAACCTGCAGATAGTCAGTTGAACTTATCTGGTCAGAGAAGCAAAAAGAAAAAAAGAATGAAAAAGATTGAAGAATGTCTCAGGGACTATGGGACTCCATTGAGTGAAACAATATATGCATCATGGCAAACTCAGAAGGAGAAGAGAAAGAGGAAGAGCCTATTTAAAGAAATAAAGAAATGAAATAATGAAAACTTCCCAAATCTGGAGAGGAAAATGTATATCCAGAATTATGAAGCCCAAAGCCTCCAAATATGTTGACACTAAAGAGATTTCCAGTGAGACACATTATAACCACATAGTCAAAAGACAAAGATAATTTTGAAAGGAGCAAGAGAAATGTGACTTGTCTTAAAGAAAGGAGTCCTCAAAAGACTGTCATTAAGTTTTTCAGCAAAAATCTTTCAGGCCAGAAGAGTGGGATGATATATTCAAAATACTGAAACAAAAAAACCCTACCAACCAAGAATACTATACCTGTAAGATATGTTCTGTAAGCCTCATGACAAACAAAAATAAAAAACCTGCAGCAGATATACAAAATATAAAGAGGAAGTAATCAAAGCTTACCACTACAAAAAAAAATCATCCAATCAGAATGGAAGATAACAGGAGAGAAAGAAACAAAGGAACTACAAAACAGTCAGAAAATAACGAGCAAAATGGTAATAATAAGTTCTAACCTATCTATAACTACTTTAAACGTAAATGGATTAAATTCTCCTGTCAAAAGATACAGAATGACCAAATGGAAAAGAACTAAGATCCACCTATATGCTGCCTATAAGAAATTCACTTTGGCTTTAAGGAGACACACAGGCTGAAAGTGAAGGAATGGAAAAAGATATTCCATAGAAAAGGGTAATAAAAAGAACACAGGAGTGACTATTTTTCTATTTGACAGAATAGACTTAAAATCAAAAATTGTCACAAGAGACAAAGAAGGTCATTATATTATAATAAAGGAGTCAATTCATTAAGAGCATATAACAATTGTAAATAATGTGCATCCAACATCAGAGGCCAGAAATTTATAAAGCATATATTGACAGATATAAAGGGAGAAATAGATAGAAATACAATAATAGTAGGAGACTTCAATACCCCACTCTCAATGGTGGATAGATCATTCAGATATAAATCAACAATGAAACAATGGATTTGAACAATTGTATAGACCAAATGGACCTAACTGACATGTACAGAAATTTCTATCCAGCTGTAGCACAATACACAGTCTTTTCAAGTGCACACAAATCATTCTCCAGGACAGATCATATGTTAAGCCCCAAACAAGTCTTATTAAATTAAATAAGATTGAAATAATTTCAAGTATCTTTTCTGACCACAATAGTATGAAACTAGCAATCAGTAACAGACGGAAGATTGGAAAATTCAGAAATATGTGGAAATTAAACAATACACATCTGAAATAGCAATTGATCAGAGAAGAAGTCAAAAAGGAAATAAAAATTAATCAAAAAAGGGCCAGCCCAGTGGAATAGTGGTTAAGTTTGTGCACTCTGCTTCAGTGCCCAGGGTTCACAGGTTCAGATCCTGATGTGAATCTATGCTCCACTCATCAAGTCATGCTGAGATGGCACCCTGCATACAAAATAGAGGAAGATTGGCATAGATGTTAGCTCAATGACAGTCTTCCTAAAGCAAAAAGAGGAAGATTGGCAACAGTTATTAACTTAGGGCTAATCTTCCTCACATAAATAAATAAATAAGGAAATAAGGAATCGAAAGGGAAATAAAATAAATTGAGACAAACAAAAAAGGAAAAAGGAAACACAACAAAACAAAACTTATGGAATGCAACATAAACAGTTCTAAGGGGAAGTTTGTAGTGATAAATGCCTACATTAAGAAGAAAGAAAGATCTCAAATTAACAATCTAAATTTACATCTCAAAGAACTAGGAAAAGAAGAACAAACTAAGCCCAAAGTTAGAAGAAAGTAAGAAATAACAAGGATTAGGCCAGAAATTAATGAGGGAGTAGAAATATAAGAGAAAGCTCAACAAAACTAAAAGCTGTTCTATTTAAAAGATTAAAAAAATAGAGAGAACTTTTGCTAGAGTAATATAAAGGGGAATAGACAAATAAAATTATAGATGAAAGAAGAGACATTACAAACGATACCACAGAAATACAAAGAATCATACTGATTACTATGAAAAATTATGTGTTCACAGACTGGATCACCTGGAAGAAATGGATAAACCCCCAGAAACACACGACCTGCCAAGACTGAATCATGAAGAAATAGCAAATCTGAATAAATCACTAATGAGTAAGGAGATTAAATCAGTAATCAACAACTTTCCCACAAAGTCCAGGATCAAATTGCATCATGGTCAATTCAACCAAACATTTAAAGAAGAATTACCATCAATCCTTCTCAAACTCTCCCATAAAATTAAAGAGGAAGGAGCACTTCCAAAGTCATTTTAGGAGGACAGCATTACCCTGATACCAAAGCTAGACCATGACACTACAAGAAAATAAAACTACAGGCCAATATTCTTGACAACATAAATGCCCGAATCATCAACAAAATACTAGCGGATCAATTCAACAGCACATTAATTGATTATACACCATAATCAAGTGGGTTTTATCTCTAGGATGCAAAGGGTGATACAACATATGCAAATTAATAAATGTGATGTATCACATTATTAGAATGAAGGATAAGATTCATACAATCATCTCAATGCATACAGTAAAAGCATTTAACAATTATAATATCCTTCCATGATAAAGACTGTCAACAAATTATGTATAGAAGGAATATACATCAACATAGTAAAGGGCATATATGACAAGCCTACAGTTAACATCATACTTAATGGTGAAAAGCTGAAAGATTTTCCTCTAAGAACAGGAAAAAGAAAAGGATGCCCACTCTCAATTAATCAACATAGTAATGGAAATAGCCAGAGCAATTAAGTAAGGAAAATTTAAAAAGTGCATCCAAATCAGGAAGGAAGAAATAAAATTGTCTCTGCAGATGGCATAATGTTATGTGAGAAAACCTTAAAGACTCCACCAAAAAACTGTTAAAAGTAATAAACGAATTCATTGAAGTTGCAAGAAAATCAGCATACAAAAATCAGTTGCATTTCCACACAGTAACAATGAACTATTTGAAAAAAATTAAGATAATAATAATTTACAATAGCATGGAAAAACACAAAACACTTAGGAATAAATTTAACCAAGGAGAGGAGATATCTATACATTAAAAACTATAAGATGATGAAAGAAATTAAAGAAAACACAAGTAAATAGAAAGGTATCCTCTGTTCATGGATTGAAAAATTAATGTTGTTAAAATGTCCACAATCTTCAAAGTGATCTACAGATTCAATGCAATCCCTATCAAAATTCCAATGACATTTTTTCACAGAAATGGAACAAAAAAATCCTAAAATTCATATGGAACCACAGAAGATCCTGAATAGCCAAAGCAATCTTGAGCAAGAAGAACAAAGCTAGTGGCACCACACTGCCTGATTTCAAACAATATTACAAAGCCATAATAATCAAAGCAATATGGTATTGGCATAAAAACAGACGAATAGACTAATTTATCAAAATAGCGAGCTCAAAAGTAAATCCATAGATATATAGTCGACTAACCTTTGGAAAAGTCACCAAGAATACTCAATTGGGAAAGGGTTGTCTCTTCAAGAAATAATGTTGCTAAAATTGGATATCACATGCAGAGACATAAAATTGGATCCTTATCTCACAGCATATATAAAAATAAACTCAAAATGGATTAAAGACTTAAATATAAACTCTAAAACTGCTATTAGAAGACATAGAGGAAAAGCTTCTTTTCATTGGTCTCAGCCATGATTTTTTTAATATGACACTAAAAGCACAGGCAATAAAAGCAAAAATAGATGAGTGGGATTATATAAAAGTAAAAAGCTTCTGTAGTAAAAAAAAAAATAAGAAAACAATCAACAGATTGAAGAAGCAACTTATGGAATTAGAAAATATATTTACAAACCATAACGTCCAATAATGGTTAATATCCATCTAAATATATAAGGAACATCTACATTTAAACAAAATGAAAATAAATAACCTGATTAAATAATGGACAAAGTACTTGAATAGACAGTTCTCAAAAGAAGACTCACAAATGGTTAACAGGTATGTGAAAGGTGCTCAATATCACTAACCATAGGTGAAATGCACATCAAAACCACAATGAGATATCACTTCACGCTTGTTAGAATGGCTATTATCAAAAAGGCAAAAGACAATGAGTGTTTGTGAGAATGTAAAGGAGAACACTTGTACACTGTTGGTGAGAATGTCAATTGCTACAGCCATCATGAAAAAGAGTATCGAGGTTTCATTTGGGGCAACCAAGATGCCCTTCGATAGATGGATACATAAATACACTGTGGTATATCCATACAATGGAGTATTATTCAGTGCTAGAAATAAATGAATTATCAAGCCATGAAAAGACATGGAAGAACCCTAAAGGCATTACCAAGTGTAATAAGTTAATCTGAAAAGGTTACATACTGTATGATTCCAACTATATGACATTCTGGAAAAAGCGAAACTGTGGAGATAGGAAAAAGATCAGTGGTTGAGCAGAAGGAAAGAGAGATCAATAGGTAGAACACAGGGCATTTTTCAGGCAGTATAACTATTCTGTGTGATGCTATACGGGTATACATGTCATTATACATTTGTCAAAAGCTAAAGAATCTACACCAAGAGTGAACCCTAATGTAAGCTATGAACTTCAGTTAGTAATGATATGTCAATATTTTTCATTGACTGTAACAAAACGTAGCATGAGATGTTGATGATGGGGGAGTTTGGGGTTGTGTGTATGTTGGCAGATTACATGGGAACTCTGTACTTGCTGCCCACTTTTTATTAACACTGCTATAAAAAATAAAGTCTACTAATTAAAAGATCACAAGCAAAAGACTCAGTTGGTAAACAATGCTCAACTTCATGGTAGGAAGGATCACTAGAGTTGAGATAGATATAGAGGCAGTTTAGGCATAACTTAAGCTGCACCTTCTGTTGTTCTTAATAGTCACCAAGTATAAGAACTTTCTGATACCGTTTTCAAATTTGATGTCCCCAAATTTAACCATATATCACTAGGAATATTGTTTATTTGGGAGATTACTTAAATTAAAAATGTCTATATTTTTATTTTTGCTTAAGTTATTTCTAAGTAAATCTAAACAACCATAACTGGGAAACTTTTAACTGTAGGATGCTCCCTTGGTGGTGATTTATGGGTGCTTGATTATTTTAACACTAGGGATAGAATCTGGTATGATAATGCCACCATGATTAAGTGGTGTGTAAAGAATGCTTTGTAAAAGAGAGAACATAATCTCTATGGCTCTGTGCTGGATGGGGGAAAAAATAAATTGATGAGACACTGAAAATAATAATTAGAGAAAAAAGCTATTAGTATTGTATTAGCTTATTCTCTATCTTAAATTTGGAGGGAGATGTTTTCAGTTGTGAGGATGAAAACCAAAGCTACTAATATTTGTGTCTGAGATCCAGAGATGTTAAATGTTTTGATGTAAGATGTTAGTTGTAAGGGATAAGTACCAATATTGTATGTGCCACTTCCACATGATTATGGAGAACTGCTGTGCACATTCAATTTTATAGCTCGATGGATCACAATGCCAAGTTTATGATGTGAAGCTCAGGCTGCACAGCATCTTTGTGACACTTATTCAAGTGTTCACTCTCTACTGAGGCCCAGAAGGGAAGTCAAAAGTTCTTTCTCAAATATATATTAGTATATAAAAGTAGATTAGTATTGAAAAGTAGATTTAGTGTCTGCAGAAGATGGCAAATATATGCTCCCCCTTTAGGTCTGGAGTTTTGATTCTCCTAAAGAGACCTTCCAAGGGCACCATTCAGTGTCCCTTTATGTCATAGATGCTTTATAGCATTTGCTGAATCATATGGACCAAGTGTCAGAGCAGCTTTCAAGGCAGTCTGGGGCTGCTGTAGAGCCTTCTCTGATTCCAGGCCTTATTCAAAATTGGAAATCTTTTGGGTTACGTGGTTATTATATTGAATTCTCTTGCCCAAAATGAGACACATGTTACTGCCAAAATATTAAGTGACACAGAGAATTGTGCTTATTTCTTAGTGTTTTATACAGTAGTATATGATGCAGCAACTTGTCTACTTTGCACAAGATATCTTGGTCATCCTCAGACCACAGTACACCTAGGAATTTCACTGAGGTGACAAGCTCCTGAATACTTTTGTGATTTGTTTTCCACCCTATGGCACAAATATATGTCTTGCCAAGGAATCTAGAGTGGTTGCTACTTCCTGCTTAGCAGATCCAATTGACATATTTACAATATAATGAGCCATCATGATGTACTTTGTAATGGAGAAGTAATGAAGTTCCCTGCAAACTAGATTATTACACAGGACTTGGAATGCTGAGATAGGACAGTGAAGGTTTATCTTTGACTCTGGCTGCTAAAAGCAAACTGCTTATGATGATCCTTGCTAACAGGTATAGAGAAAAAAACATTTGACAGATTGATAGTTGTATACCTGGTATCAGGGCAATTAAATTCATCTGGAACAGAAGCTGCAATTAAGTCACCACCTATTTAACTTTCTCCAGGATCCATTTGTCTTCTGCACAAGCTAATAGGTGAATAAGAATATGGTAGTAATCACCAACCCTTCATTTTTCAATTCTACAATGGCATCACTAGTCTCAAAAATTGCTCCAGGAATTTGGTATTGTTCCTGGTTTCCTCTTTTGTTATGTAGAGACAGTTCTAGTGGCTTATACTAGGCTACTGAAACTATAATAGCTCATATCCAATGTGTCAGATAACATTCCATTTGCTGAGTATGTCTATTCCAACTATGAATTCTAGAACTCCTGCAATAACCACAGATGGGTTGGGGCCCACTGGGCCCACTCTGAGACACAATCAAGGAAAATTTCATTCACCACTTGAACTCTGTCAGGCCCTTCTCTGACTGGTGGACCATTGTAGTATTTCAAGTCTCCAGGAATTCACATAAATTATGAGCTATTGTCCAGTAATTCTCCAAGAGTCTGGTTATTTCTTTCTCCAATGTGCAATCACTCTGGTAAACAATCATAACTCTGAGGAAAACTATGAGAAATATTTACAGTATACATTGTTTTGCCATGTACTGTGGTCCTTCTTCAAGGAGACCCAGGGTCCTTTTTTTTTTCAAAGGGCTCTGCATTTGCTAACTGGCCCAGGTCTGGACATTGTTGAGATGTTGTGAATCTCTGTTATTATTTGCTACATTTCTGATCACCAGACATAGAGATTTTCTGCTTATCCAAATCAAATAAGACTTTAATAGGCTTCCCACTTATTTCATTTCTAGAGACACCATGATTAATTATCCAATGCCAAAAGTGTCAGGTCAAACTGTTTTAATTACTGCTTTGGTTCTGTTACCAGTTATGGTAACCACATCCACTTTATGTCTGGCTATTAAATGCTGCCACTTGGACACTGCCACTCCAGCAATTCATCATCCTCATTGAATTCAGAGAGCCAAGATCAAAAGCAGTGCTGTCTTTCCTGGTCTAAAGCAAATAGCAATCATAGAGCTTTGCCAGAATGCTAGAACTCCTTTCATGAACTTATTTCTTACAACCTTTATTAAAGAAGTGTCCTCTGGATTTTCATGGGGAACATGGAAGGAAATGAGTGAGCAATATTGCAATCTTTCTTGGCCTTTGAATACCTTTTTCCACTGTAAACTAAGGAGGTTCTGACAGATCAACATTATTCTATGTATGCTAGCTTTGGGTCTAACTTTGTTTTCAACTAAATAAAGAAAATTATCACAGTCTCTTTAACGTATGGCGATGGAAAAGCTGGAGAACCACATGCAGAAAGATGATATTGGATTCCTATCTTACATCATGTACAAAAATTAGCTCAAAATAAATTAAAGACTTAAATGTAAGACTGAAGCTATAAAACTCTTAGAAGAAAACATAGGGGAGAATCTCCTTGACAGTGGTCTTGGCAGAAATTTCCTGGATATGATACCAAAAGTACAAGCAACAAAAGAAAAATTAAATATGTGGAACTGTATCAAACTAAAAAGCTTCTTTATAGCAAAAGGAAAAATCAAGAAAATGAAAAGGTAACCTCTGGAATGGGAGAAAATATTTGCAAGTCATATATTTGATAAGGGGTTAATATTTATAATTTATAAAGAACTCATAGAACTCAGCAGCAAAAAACCCCAAGCAATCTGGTTTAAAAATGGAGGGGCTGGCTCAGTGGCACAGTGGTTAAGTTCAAACACTCCACTTCAGAAGCCCAGGGTACGCGGGTTTGGATCCTGGGTGTAGACCTAAACACCACTCATCAAGCAGTGCTGTGTGGACCAGCTCTGTGGCCGAGTGGTTAAGTTCACGTGCTCTGCAGCAGCAGCCCAGGGTTCGGATCCTGGGTGCGGACATGGCAACACTCGTCAGGCCACGTTGAGGCGGTGCCCCACATCCCACAACTAGAAGGACCTGCAACTAAGATATACAACTATGTACCGAGGGGGTTTGGGAAATAAAGCAGAAAAAAAAAAAAAAAGATTGGCAACAGTTGTTAGCTCAGGTGCCAATCTTTAAAAAAGAAAAAGCAATGCTGTAGTGGGGCCCCACATATAAAACAGAGGAAGGTTGGCACAGATGTTAGCTCAGGGACAATCTTCCTCAAAAAGAAGGAGATTGACAACAGATGTTAGTTCAGGGCCAAACTTCCTCACCAAAAAAAAGGAAAAGAAGAACAGAGAATCTGAATATTTTCCCAAAGAAAACATACAGATGACCAAGAAGTGCATGAAAAGATGCTCAACATCACTAATCATCAGTGAAATGCAAATCAAAACCACAATAAGATATCACGTTATACTTGTAAGAATGGTTATCATCAAAAAGGCAAAAGATAACAAGAGTTAGTGAGAATGTGGAGGAAGGAGAAACTTTGTGCTTTGCTGATGTGAATGTAAATTGTGCAGCCAATATGGAAAGGAGTATGGAAGTTCCTCAAAAAATTAATTGCATATGATCCAACAATTCCACTTGTATGTATTTATCTGAAGGAAATGAAAACACTAAATCAAAAAAGTATATGAACCCCCATGTTCATTACAGTTTTATTCACAATAGCCAAGACATAGAATAAACAACAGTGTTGGTGTCCATCAATGAATGATGTCACCAATGGATAAAGAAAATGTGGTGTATGTATGCAATGGAATATTATTCAGCCATAAAAAAGGAAATCTTGCCATTTGTGGCAACATGAATGGACTTTGAGGACATTATCTAAATGAAATAAGTCAAACAGAAAAGACAAATACTGTATGATCTCACTTATATGTGGAATCTAATAAACAAATAAACCAAGAAATGAACTCATAAATACAGAGGACAAATTAGTGGTTGCCAGAGACAGGGACTGGGAGGGTGGATGGTGGGCAAAATGTTAATAATACTGTATTGTATGTTTAAAAGTTACTAAGACAATGGATCTTAAAAGTTCTCACCACAAGAAAAAAGATTGTAACCGTGTGTGGTGATGGATGTTAACTAGACTTATTGTGGTGATCATTTTGCAATATATGCAAATACCAAATCATTAGAATGTACACCCAAAACTAGTATAATATTATATGTTGATTACACCTCAATAAAAAATGAATTCTCTAAAGTTGTTTTATATTATCTGGAATTAGTTTTCTGATCAAGTCAGATTTAAAAGTATTAATGACCCTGTTGTCAGCAATAAAATGGATACTGATAGTCCTTAGCATGCAATGGCAAAACAGTTACATCAATTATCACCTATAGACACTCACAGTTGAGTGACCATAGAAGGTAAGGCTTCAGATGATCAAGTAATTCCTGTCAGAATATTTTAGTAAAAATAAGGAGTCTAATGAGTTTGATTGGTTGTTTATAGGTGCATGGGACATCTTGAGGAAACAGAATGATGAGTTTAAGGCTTTAAGTTTCCATCTCAAGACCAAGCAAGGGACCAGAAAGCCTCTATTACTGCCCTGACAGAAACTTTTAACTTTTGTAACTACAAGATCATGTCCTCTGCGGGAACTAAAATTCGAATATGTGGATGACTGAGTTACAAGGTAAACTGAACTCACAATTTCATACCGTCCCTTAAATTAAGGTTATGGGATTGATTGAGAAGGGCTGAAACATTGAAAATAAGATGAGGAATATTGGCAGGTTCCAAAGTAAATCAATCCCTACATTCTCCCAATCCTCCTTTACTGATAGATTCTTTATCTAAAGAGATTTGTCTGTGCTTATCTGAAGAAACTGTAATGTCTCTTCTGAGTTGGTTGCCATACAGGGGAGTACGGATAATCCTCAATTCCTGCTCCTTCACATTGCTCCCTGTCCTGTAACCAGGCTTTAGTTCCAGAAAGCTCCAATAAGTCAGAGACAAAGTGGGATTCATGGGAAGATGTAAAACACACTGAAAGAATTGCAAGATTTTACATATTTATATCAACAGAAATCTATAACATATATATGGGAATGAATCCTAAGGGGGTTGGACAAGGATGGAAGGAATATAACATTGACTTGGGCCACATTTAATGATATTATTGTACTAAGCAATGATTCTGTATTCAATATGTTAGCTCAGATGTCTGGGAATGACTGTAACAGTTCGCTTTGTTTGGTTGACTACAGATTTAAACTCAAAGCTAGAATACCTAGAATGAATTGGTCTGCCAGAACCTCCTTAAGCTTACTGTGAGAAGGAAGTATTCAAAGGCTGAGGGTGATTGCAGTGCTGCAATTGTTGATGCTGTTTTCCCTTCCCTATTATCTGTACTCAATTATCATCTACTATCTTTGTTATTCAAGGGCTTTCTTTTGGCTTCATGGCCAAAATAAAAAATCTCAGTAGGAGAAGAAAATGGTAATTTACAGAAGGAGATGTCACCCCCAAGTGACCCATTAACCACTCTTTCCGTTAGTTACCCTGGGAAAACCAAAATGATTCTAGGGGACAATTCCCATAATAGATTGATTTCTGGCTGGCAACACCAAGTCTCTGAAGTCCCACTTGGTCACTATCCAAGCACAATTAGTGCTGTTAGTTAACTGCATTTACAATGGCAGCATTTTGTGTAACTCTTTGCACAGGGGAGAATTATGCAACAGACAGAAACTTTCAGAGCTGTTTTGAATCCCTGAAGATGCAGTTTTCTTATGCCCTAAAGCAGAGGAGCAAAATTTCCTCTGCTCGTTGTGTTTCAGTATTAAAAATATATGTGCACTGATGGGAGTCGCCTCTGTCAATGGTAGTTGGATATAGGTCTCCAGACAAGGGTAGTTATAGGTTGGAGGTTTTGTGCTGACATTCGTTCACCATGCTTTGACTTTGATTTATTTATTATTTTTAATAGAAAAATAAAACATGATACAGAAAATGGCACAAAATAAATTTATGGCGTAATTAATTTTTATAAAGTAATCATCACCCAGGTCAAGATTTAGAAATATGTCAGATGTCTCATCCCAGAAATGTTCTCTATGACTTGTCCTAATCACAACCTTACTGTATAATCTGTTATAGTAAGGATTCCTTGCATTTTTTTACAACTTTATCTTCCAAATGTGCATCCCAAGACACTATAGTTGTCTTGCTGATTTTTTTTCATTTGACATGTCTTTCAAACCTCTTCTAACATAAAAATTTCCTTCCAACCTTTTTCTTTTCCTTATAACTTATTTATTGAAAAACTTGGGCCTTTGACACTTGATTTCCCACACTCCAAATTTTCCAGGTTGCAGATTCTCAATCCAGTTCAACATTTTCACTGACTGTTGTATTTTATCCAAATGGCAGCTGCATCCAGAAGTTTGACCAAATTCGTGTTTGATCCCATTTTTGTAAGATGACAAATGATCAGGAAGCATAATTACAACTTTCCCCTCTGTGATTAGCAGCTGTTAATGTTCTTTCTCTCTTTATATATATATATAAATATGTGTGTGTGTCCGTGTGTGTATTGTTCTCATCTGCTATCAAGTAGGCTCCAGTTCCTGGCAACATTATGAAGTGATGTTCACAATGTCCTGTCATCAACAGTCCTACTAAGCTCCTGTAGACTCATGCCTATGCCTTCCTTTATGGAGTCAATCCATGTCATATTTCATCTTCCTCTTTTCCTACTGCCTTCTGCTTTTCCCACTATTATTGTCTTTTCCAAAGAATCCTGACTCTCATGAGATGCCCAAAGAAGGACAGCCTCAGTTTTATCATTTTTGCCTCCAGTGATGGTTCAGGCTCAATTTGCTCTAGGACCCACTTGTTCATCTCTCTGGCACCCCAGAGTATCCATAGAGCTCTCCTCTAACACCACATTTCAAATGAATCATTTTTTTTCCTGTCAGCCTTCTTCAGTGTCCAGCTTTCAGACCCTTACACAGTAATTGGGAATATGAGAGTGTGGATAATCTTGGCCTTAGTCTTTAATGACACTTCCTTACACTTGATGATCTTTCCTAATTCTTTTATTGCTTCCCTTCCAACTCTCAATCTTCTCTTCATGTCTTGGCTGCAATCTCCATTTAAATTGATAACTGAGCCACAATAAACAAAGTCTTTAACAATTTCAATATCTTCATTGTCTATGTTAACGTTGTGCGGTTCTTCTGTAGTCATGATTTTAGTCCTTTCCTTTTCAAATGGCTTTTGTTTGGGGAGGTGAGGAAGACTCACCCAAGGCTAATCTAACATCTGTTGCCAATGTTCCTCTTTTTTGCTTTTAGTGAGATTAGCCCTGAGCTAACATCTTGGCCATACTGCCTCTATTTTGTATGTGGGTCACCACCACAGCATGGCTGATGAATGGTGTAAGTCCACGCCCAGGATCCAAAACCATGAACTTGGGCAGCTGAAACAGAGTGTGCCAAAATTAACCACTATGCCATGGAATAGGCCCCCTGATTTTTGTCTTCTTGATGTTCAAATGCCATCGTGCTTTGGGATTTTCTTCTTTCACTTTTGTCAGAAGTCATGTCAAGTCATTGCTGCTTTCTGCTAGGAAGATGATGTCGTCTGCATAACATAGATTTCTGATATTTCTTCTACTAATTTCACTCTTCCTTCATGTGGGTTTAGCCCAGTTTTTCATATAGTATCTTCTGCATACAGATTAAACAGATAGGGAGATAAAATATACCCTCATCTGATACCTTTGCCTATAGGAAACCATTCTGTCTCTCCATATTCTGTCCTGACAGTGGTTTCTGGTCCACAATACAGGTTACTCATGAGGACAATCAAGTGCTGAGTCATGCTCATTTCTTTCAGAGCAGCCCACAACTTTTCATAATCCATGCAGTCAAAGGCTTTACAGTAGTCTATAAAACATAATCTAACATCTTCTGAAATTCTTTGGAGCACTCCGGTAGCCAATGAATAATTGCAATTAGCTCTTGTGTGCCTCCCCCTTTTTGAAATCCAGCTTTGACATCAGACATTTCTTGCTCCATATAAGGTAAAAGCCTTTGTTGCAGCACCATTGGTATCACTTTACTTGCATGGGAAATTAGAGGAATGGTCCTCTAATTACTGCACTCCTTGGAATCTCCTTTCTTGGAGATTGGGACATATATTGAGTGTTTCCAAACTGTAGGCCATTGTTTTGTTTTACATATTTGTTGGCATATTCTTCTTAGGATTTTGACAGATTCAGTCTCTGTAGCTTGAAATAATTCCCAATGTCCCATCTACTCTGGTGACATATTTCTTTCCAGTTCTTTTAGGGCAGCTTTCACTTTGCTTTCTAGAATTACGGGTTCTTCTTCATATGAATCTTTCTCAAAGGAACTCATCATCCTTTTTTCTCTTCTGCATAGACCTTCAGTATACTGTTTCCGCCTTCCCTTTATTTTCCCCTGATTGGATAGGGTCTTCCCTGTTGGTCATATAGCATTTCTAATCTAAGTCTAAATTTTCCTTTAATTTCTTGAATCTTCTGGAAGAGACTTCTTGCTTTCTTGTTTTTCCTTTTATATATATTTTTTTCTTTTATCTCTTTGCATTGGCCATTAAAGTAGTTCTCTTTATCTCTAGCAACATGATAGTTTCTAGGAAATTGCACTCAGGATTCTAACCTTACTTTTGTTGACTTTTACTTTTGCTTCTTGCCTGCCCTTAAGAATTTTTAGAATTTCTTCTGTCGTCCATCTCAATTTTTCTTTTCTTTTACTTCAGGTATTGACTTTTCACATTCTTCCTTAATAATATTTATGGTTTCAGTCCATAGTTCTTCTGGTTCTCAGTCAACTAAGTTTAACAATGCACATCTGTTTTTATGTGGACTTTAAATTCTTTGAGAATATTGTTTACATTATTTTTGGCACTATGATTTTTTAGTGCTCTCCTTCAGCTCTACTCTGATATTTGATATTAACAGTTTGTGATCAGGACCACACTTTGCTCTGTCTTGTTTTGGCAGAAGGAATACAGCTTCTCCATCTGCTGTTTCCAATTACATAGTCTATTTGATTACTATATTGGCCGTCTGATGATGCCTATGTACATATACAGTCATCTGTTTGGTTACTTGAAGCACTTATTTGAAATGGACAGATTGTTGACTTTGCATAAATCCATGAGGTGGTATTCTGCTTCTTTCCTGACCCCTAGTCCAAGTTTTCTGATGATGTTTGATTCTGCTTTATTTCCTAATTTTGCATTCCAGTTACCTTTAATTATCATGATGTCTTGTTTTGGTGTATGATCAATACTTGTACACTTATTGGATACTTGTATAAAAACTCAATTCCATCTTCTTCAGCATCTGTAGCTGGAGCATAGACTTGGATGATGTTTATGCTAGTAGGTTTTCTCAGAAGACTGACTGGTATTATTTGGTCTTACCTTGTATTATAGTCCTTAATTTCCTGTGCTACATCTTGCCTCAGTATTAGAGCTACTCCATTTCTTCTGAGTTTATTTCCAGAGTAGAACATTTTGTATTGTCTGGCTGAAAGTGTTCCATTCCAGTCCACTTGGTTTGCTAACATCAAGCACATCAATATTTAAGTGTTCCATTTCTTGCTTTATAATTTGCAGTTTACCTTGGTTCATGCTTCTCATATTTTATGTTCCAGTTGTGTGTGGTACAGCATCAGACTTTCCTTCCACCTTTGTGCACTTCAGCCACTAGATGTTCTTCTGGCTTTACTCATCCATAATTCTCTTGGGTTGTCTTTAGCTCTTTGAGTTTAGTCTACTTCCATTATTAGCAACAGTGCTATTTGTACTTGTTCTTTGCACTTTGTATATGCGTGTATGGGAGAAAAGGAGAAAGAGAGAGAGATTACATAACAATTCTATCCAATTCAGTGGGCTTGTTTTTGCCTTCTTCTTTTCCATATTTTATCTCTCTTTTTTCATTCTCTCAGTGACAAGACTGGGTCCTAACAACATAAATATGTTTATCTATTTGCTTAATCTCACAGTGTACACAAAATTGTTTCAGAATTACTATATCCATACCACAATAAAAAAGAAAAGTACTGTAATTGTTAAGAAGACAAAAATTTCATTTTTTAAGTGAATGGTGTATAGTCAAATCGTTACCTTTAGAACTTAATTGGAAAAAATAAAAATAAAAATAAATAAAAGAAGAAAAATAAAAAAAATAGTTGATTGGATTAGTTCTTATTTTTCCCCTTCAGTTCGGCTATGCCATCTATTTGAAATATATTTGGGTTCATTTGTTTCTCTTTGCTTTCAGTTTCAGGGCCTTTTAACACCTTATCTTTGTTAAATTAATTTTAATTTTTGAATATGTAAAAGAGTAACAAGACTAAATTCAAACTTATGCATTCTTAGAGGAATGCCTCACTCTCTTATATCCCTTCCACCACATTTCCTCCCACCTCTCATAGATAACATAAATTATCAGATTCTGGTACATGTTTGCTACATCTCTTTTTTGAACAAAATATGTTTTATTTCTCTTTATTTCTTACACAAAACTTGAGCATTATGCATTCTCTTTTTCCATTTGTATTTTTCACTTATGAAATCATTCCCTATTGGTCACAGAACTTTTCTCAATTTTTTTATAGTTGCATCATACTCCATTGTGTGTATGTTTCATAGCTCAATAAACCTATATCTCCAATATTTGCACATTCATGTAGTTTCCAATATTTTACAATAACAATAATACTGCATATGTATTTTTATAGCTTTGGTGGTGTATCTCCAGGGTAAATTCCTAACAGTGGGATTGTTGAGTTGAAAACTAATGCATATGTAATATTGTTGGATATTGCCAAATTCCCTTCCATAGAGGTTGAACTATTTTGCATTCCCACATACACCTTACTGTTTCTCCACAATCTTGACAAGAGCTTTAGCATTTTAACCAATCTTATGTGTGAGAGATGGTATCTCATTGTGGTTTTAATTTGCCATTATCTTATTATTGGTGAAGCTGAACATTTTCTCTATGTTTAAGGAATATATTTTTATCTGTTTTCAGAGTGTTTATATATTTTGCCTTTTTAAAATTGAGGTTAAATTTACATAATGTAAAGTTCATCATTTTAAAGTGAACAATTCAGTGGCAGTTAGTACATTTGCAATGTTTCACAATCACCCTCTCTCTGGTTCCAAAACATTTTAATCACCCTAAATGGAAACCACACACCATTAAGCAGTTACTCTCCATTCCTTCTTTTCCCCAAGGCCCTGGCAACTACCAATCTGCTCTTTGGGTCTATGGATTTACCTATTCTGAATATTTCACATAAATGGAATCACACAATATGTAGCTTTTTATATCCGGCTTTTTACATTCAGTATATTTTTGAGGTTCATGTACATTGTAGCATGTGTCAGTATTTTATTCCTTTTTATGTTTGAAAAATATTCTATTGTATGGATATACCACATTTTGTTTATACATTCCTCTGTTGATGTATATTTGGGTAATTTCCACCTTTTGGCTATTGTGAATAGTACTGCTATGAACACATGTGCTTAAATTTTTGAGTAGCTGTTTTAAGTTCTTGTGGGTAAATACCAGGAATGAAATTGCTGGGTCATATGCTAACTATATGTTGTTAACACTTTGAGAAACTGAAAGTGTTTCCAAAGTGGCTGCATCACTTTACATTCCCATCAGCAGTGTATAAGTGTTCCAATTTCACCACATCCTTGCCAACTGATGATTTTCCCTTTTTTTTTATTATGGACTCACGGTGGATATAAAGTAATATCTTGTGGTTTTGATGTGCATTTCCCTAATAACTAATGATATTGAGCCTCTTTTCAAGTGCTTCTAGGCCATTTGTATATCTTCTTTGAAGAAAGATCTATTCAAGTCCTTTGTCCATTTTTTAATTGGGTTGTTTATCTTTTTTTACTTCTGCATTGTAATTGTTCTTTATATATTCCAGATGCTAAAGCCTTATCAGATATATTACTTGTAAATATATCTCCTGTTCTTTAGGTTTTTAGGTTTTATTTTCACTTACTTAATAACACCCTTTATTACACAAAAGCTTATAATTTTGATGGAGATCTATTTTGATGTTGTTGTTTCTGCTTTTGGTGTCATTTCTAAGAACTCCTTCTCAGTACAAGGCCATGATTTATTCCTGTATTTTCTTCTAAGAGTTTTATGGCTTTAGCTTTTATGTTTAAGTCATTAATGCAATTTGAATTAAGTTTTACAAATGGTGTGAAGTAGGGGTTCAATTCTATTGCATTTGGACATCCAGTTGTCCTAACACCTTTTGTTTAAGTTATTGTACTTTTCAGCTCCAGATTAGTTCCTTTTTATAATTTCTGTATCTTTATTGATTTGTTCATCCATTGTTCTCTTGGTTTTCTTTAGCTCTTTGAGTTTATTTGAAGCAGTTTGTTTAAAGTTTTTGTCTAGTTAGTCCATTGTCTGTGCTTTCTCTGGGATAGTTTCTGTTTATTTCTTCTGTGCATAGGCCATATTTTCTTTTTTATTTGCATACTTCTTAATTTTTTTTGAAAACTGAACATTTTGAATATTATAATGTGGTAACTCTGGAAATCAGATTCTTCCTCCTCCTCAAGGTATTTTTTTTTAATTGCTGTGGGATGTACTTGGATTTTTTTTTTTGGTTGTTTAATGACTTCTAAACTAATATTTTCATTTCTGTATTGTTTGCTATGTTTGGTCTCTGAAGTTTCTATTCCTTTAGCATGTGTTCAGTTAGTGATTTGAAAGAGATTTTCTTGAACACCAAGAACCAAAAAAGAAAAAAATAAGAATAATACAGAGGAAAATTTTTGAAAAGAAAAAAAATTAAAAGGAAAAACCTCTTCCCATCTTTGCTGGTTGGTTATGTGCTGTTGCACACTTTCAACACTTAAACCATATAAAAGCTTGCATTACCCTTTATTTTCTGCTTGCATGAATCTAGCAATTAGCCAGAGGTGAAAGCTTATGGTCTTCTCACACATTTTCTGAGCATATGTTCTGCCCTGGGCAAGCATATGGCTTTATCAACTCCCTAGTATAAATGGGCTATTTTAAACCCCTTCATTTCCCCAAGGAACTCGCTATCGTTTATCCTCCCAATCTTTCAGGGATGTATAGTTTGCCTGAATTGTCGCATTTTGCCCCAGATGGCTGTGGGTTATTCATTTGCCTTCCAATGTTTTTGAGGAATGCCTGCCCCTCTATCTCCTTGAGTGAGTTCTTAATCAGACAACAAAATAAAATAAAATAAGAGCTTTGCATTAGTCCTTCAGGTGGCCCTCAGACAGGTTAGAAGAAACAAGCAAAATTCTTTGAGAATGAGGTCTTCTCTGCTCCCTCTGGATCCAAGGACTGGGCTCTCACACCGGGAAAATGGGCCACCATCTTTGAGACTGATGCAGAGCTGGGGGAAGGGAGCTCAAATGGAAGGACAAATAAAAATACTACAAAGCTATCTCACCATTTCAAGTTGCTTTTTTCTTTATTAGCAATCACTTGTTGCTGTAAGCCTTTGACTATTATTTATAGCTCTGACAAGGTTGATTCTGATAGTTTTTACTTAACTTTTCCAGTGTTTCTGTAGAGTAAAAGGTCCTTGGAGCTACCTATTCAGCCATTTACACTAATGTCAACTCTTGCTCACTTTTAATCTATCAAGTGTCTGGTCTTCCTCTTCAGCTTTGAGTTCTTTATGTATTAATAATATCAGTCCTTTATCTGTGATATATGTTGTGAATATTTGTTCCTAGTTTTTCTTTCATATTATAAATTTTCATTTGGTGATTTTTTTTTTTATATTTTGCATTGTAAAAGTTTGTTATTGTTTTAATTCATCATTAAAAAATCATATCTGGCTTTGGGGGCTGGCCCCGTGGCCGAGTGGTTAAGTTCGCGTGCTCTGCTGCAGGCAGCCCAGTGTTTCGTCAGTTCGAATCCTGGGCGCAGACATGGCACTGCTCATCAGACCACGCTGAAGCAGCGTCCCACATGCCACAACTAGAAGAACCCACAACAAAGAATACACAACTATGTACGGGGGGCTTTGGGGAGAAAAAGGAAAAAATAAAATCTTTAAAAAAAAAATCATATCTGGCTTTAATGTCAGAGTTAGAAATATTTCCATTGCACTCAGGGGTTTTAGGAATTCAGCTGTATTTTCTACTTGTGTTTGTATATCTTAATGTTTCATGTTTAAATCTCAGATCTAGTACCAGTTTATTCTTGCACATGGTATGAGAAATGGAATATAATTCACTAATATTTTATTCAGAATTTTTGGCTTGATATTCATGAGTAATATTAGTTTGTAATGTTTATTTAATTTGGGTACAATGTTACACTTGTTTCTTCTTTTTTTTTCTTTTTTTTTCCTGCTGAGAAAGATTCACCCTGAGCTAACGTCTGTGCCAATTTTCCTCTATTTAGTATGTGGGTCCCTGCCACAGCATGGCAGAGGAGTGGTGTAGGTCAGCTCCTGGGATCCAAACTCATGAACCTGTGCCACTGAAGCAGAGTATGCCAAATTTAACCACTACACCATAAGGCCAGCCCTACACTTGCTTCTTAAAAGTTATTTGTAATTCATTTTTATTTTCAATTTTTTGAAAAAAAATATTTTCATTGAAACCATCATATTTCTAAAGGTTTGGTAGAATTCTCCACAAAACCATTTAAACATGGTGTGTCTGTGTGTTATAATTCACTGATAAATTTATCAATTTTTTCTTATGGAAATTGATCTTTTTAAGTGTTTTAGTTGTACAGGAATCAATAGTGGTGAAATTAATTTTCCTAGTAAATTATCTATTTTACATAGCTTTCAAATTTATTTTCACAGATGTGTACAACATTGGTTTTAGTAAGTTTTTATTTGTTGCTTATCAATCATTACTTCCTGTTAGTATTCCTTATTTATTTTGTGCTTAATCCTTTTTTATCAGTGATTAAACTATCTAATGATTTGTACACTTTGTAGATTTTTTTAAAAAAACAAGATTTTTGGTTTACTGATTTGACTTTTTTTGGATCTTTGTTTTATTAATTTCTTCTTTTATCTTCTTTAATTTTTCTTATAGTTTCTCTTAGTTTCCTCTTTTTGTTTCTTTTTAAAATTTTGAGTTGACAATTTAATATATTTCTTTAATTCTTTCATTTTTTAATCAATCTATGTGGTTAGGCTATATATTTTCCTTTGATAATTGCATTAAGTAAATCTCATATATCTTAGTATGTACTGATTTATTATTACTATTCAGAAAATTAGTTTTTTTCCTGTATTTCCACTTTCATGCTAGTGTTGTTTAAGAGAAGATTTCTAAACTCCAAAATAGTTGTGCCCTTTGTTTCTCAACTTTGTTTTCAACTTCTAGTTTTATTGCATTGTTAGCAAAAAATACTTTTTACAATACTTCTACTTTGTGACAGTGATGCTTTCTTTGAGAACAAATAAATGATAAAATTTGGTAAATGTTTCATGCAGACTTGAGAAGAATGTATATTTTGTGTAACAGATACACAACAGGTAGAGAGAAAGTAAGAAAATCACAGCACTACAAAAAATTGTTTATAAAGGAATATGTCTTAGCTGATGTGCTCTTTATATGTATACGCTGCAAAAACATATAAGTATATACATAAACATTTCAAGGAGATCACTCTAGATAATGACATTTTAGGTAATTTTAATATTAAAATGATTTACCACCTATATTTTGTATTTTCCATATTGATCAATTGTTTATAATAAAAATTATGAAAAGGAAATGAAAGGAAAGTGACAAGAGAGAAGGAGGTGCAAGGAAAGAAAATATAAGGACACCGTGGGATTTATGGAGGGAGTGCAGTATGCATATATGTGATAGTTAGAGGTAGATTATCATTTGGGGGAGGCAGTAGTTTCATAGTTTTACTGGCCTCGGTTAAACTACCATTTCTGGATCAGTGAATGACAATAATTAGATGTAAGGTGAAGAAAACCTGGCTGTTTTATGCCAAATTTTAACCATAAATGTACACGCTTCCTTATTTAGAGAAAAATGAATACATGTGAATGAGTTTTGAGTCAAGGAATATAAATGATTGGTAACCGGATGGCATTTTACATAATCCTGGCTTGTCTGTTATTTGGAACCAGCAAGTCATACACTGAAAACAGTGGAAAAGCACTAATATAAGTCACCCCTTTAGCTTGCCAGCAGATTTTGTTCTTTCTAATATTCCCTTATATTTTCTAAAGCAGATAAGACTGACTGAAGAAATCTGTCTAAAGAGAAAAGCTAAAAATATACAGTGAAACAAGACTTACTAGTAACTCTGCATACTCTATATTGTGGTGATGACCCTGTTTAAATAGAATTCCATTTTTTGTTCAAGACTTCTTAAGAATTGATTCTAACATTTAGTTAGTTAACACTGAAATACTGAGTTTATCCTTGGAACATGAGGGAAGAGTGTATTCAAGCCAGTTAAAAAATATCTAGTTCTTTTGATTTCTTAGAAAACAATGAAGAATTAGAAATTATCTGGAGGCAGAGTCCCATAAGAGTTGGTTGCTACCCCTGCTGGACATTTTGGCTTTAAAATTCAGAAAATGGGAACCCTTTCAGGTAGGTAATTCAGAAAATCAGATAGAATTCAGGTCTCCTGACTTCACTGATTTAAAATTTCCTCTCCTCTAAGGGGCCCAGAGAGCAATTATACCCATCCTAAGACTGAAACACAAATAAGCAAAGCTGTTCAAAGCTCATTTTGCCAATGTCATATTCACCAATGTACATATTCACTAATTATTCTTTTAAACTCTACTGTTAACCACCTTAGCTCACTTGTAATAGAGATCCATTTCAGAACTGATGGACACCAGTTCCATTAAGCCATGTTCATTCTTATCATTCTTTCTTTAATTCTTGATCCAGTCACTGGCTAATGTCATCAAATGCTTTGTCAAACATACCAAGTAGAGGGAACTGATTGACCCCAGAATTTCCTATATGAGAGCAAGAGAGTCATGTCCACTGGTTTAATCCATTAGGAGCATGGGTGGGAGTGGAATGGGCAAGACATGGACATATTTGGTCCCCACAATGGGAAATGTGAAGTCTCCTATAAGATGATGCCGAAAGTGATGAGAGATACAAGATCCTTGAGATAGCAACTTACCAAAGAGAGACATCATAAATGTAGGCTCTTTCAGAAATATCTCCTTCAGGCATAATATAATGTAGTGTACAAATGATGGAGTAACTGGAGACAGAAGGAAAGTATACAAGTGGAAAAGAAAGACAGAGAGTTGAAGGAAATAAAACAAAAGAGAGATTCCTACAATGTTCTTCAATATTAGGAGCATTTTTCTAACCTATCTGTACTATTCTAGGGTGTGCAGCAGCATTTGCAGAAACTCAATAATCTTGATTTCTGCTTTGTAGTATAATCACCTCCAACAAAAATATATGCTTTTTCCCAGTGAGAATACAGTTAATTAGTAGCACTAATTAACTAAGGGGTTAGTGGCCCATCGATTTTTCTAAGATCCCTAATAACCAACCTTTTATTAATTTCACCTTGGAACCAGGTCTATGAGTCATGTTAACTTTCCCAGGAGAAAAAAATATCAGAAGAGTTACTTGATGATGAGAGGTAAAAAAAAGAAGGAATATGTAAGAATCTACCCTGTATATTGTATTAGATAATGCACTGCATAGGTGGGAAACAAATACCATTTGGGACAGGAAATGTGGAACTATGAGCCTCCTTACATTTACTGAGTTCGGTAACAGTAAGAAGTCATCCAATTGCTGCAGATGCCCTCATTCATGGAGTGGGAAGAATGAGACCCAAGTATCAATATTTTTTTCCAGAAACAAGAAAGAGGCCTTATGCAAGGGGGGTATTCCCGTAAGCATTCTTGACTTTTTTCCCATTCAACACCTTTTTTCTGTTAACTATTCCAAAATTTATCACATAACACTGAAATATGTTGAATGAATAAATGAATGAATAAATAAACAAATAAATATCTTGGTGTAACTATTCTTTCCTTAAAAAATATTGAATTCTGACTGGATATAAGGGATATGGGGCCATGCTAAATTATTGAGCAAAAAAATGTTATTGTAGGATCAGGAGTTGGCAAATTATGACCCATGGGCCAAATGTGGACATCAATCTCTTTCTCAAATAAAGTTTTATTGGAACACAGCCACAATCATTTGTTTATGTATTGTCTATGGCTGCTTTTTTACTACAACAAGCAGACGTGAGTAGTTGCAACAGATACCATATGGCCCACAAAATCTAAAATATTTACTCTTCGGCCTGTTACATTAGAAGTTTGATGATCTTACCATAGATCAAGAAAGTTAAGCAGAAAAAGAGGATATGATAAAAGCATCATTCACATCCATTTCATCATCTTCCCATATGTTTAGGAGTAAAGATGCAGATGAAGGTTGAGAAGTAAGCTTGTTGAAGTCCTGTAGGTCATGCCTCCAAATACATTACCTGTACTTGGAACTGGTTACATAATTGTGGGGCCCAATGCAAAGTGAATATGTATGGCCTTTTGTTAAAATACATGTATATTAAAAGAGGATATTAATCCTCCTTAAACTCTTCCAAAAAATGAGGAGGGAACACTCCTAAACTCATTCCATAAGTCCAGCATTATCCTAATACCAAAGCCAGACGAGGACACTACTTAAAAAGAAAACTACAGGCCAATAACCCTGATTAATATAGGTGCAAAAATTATCAACAAAATACTAGCAAATCAAATTAAGCAACACATTACAAAGATCATTAAGGGGTCAGCCCCATGGCAGAGCGGTTGAAGTTCTTCATGCTCCACTTTGGCAGCCCACGTTCCCAGGTTCAGATCCCAGGTTTGGACCTACTCCACTCATCAGCCATGCTGTGGAGGCATCCCACATATAATGTAGAGGAAGACTGGCACAGATGTTAGCTCAGGGCTAATCTTCCTTAAGCAAAAGAAATTTAAAAAAAAAAAAAAGAGGTAGATTGGCAATGGATGTTAGCTCAGGGTCAATCTTCCTCACAAAACAAGCAAACAAACAGAAAGGTCATCTACCATAATCAAGTGGGATTTATCCATGTGATGCAAGAATGTTTTGACACATGCACATCAATCAATGGAACACATCACTTTACTACAATGAAAGAAAAGAATCGTATGATCCTCTCAATAGATGCATAAAAAACATTTAACAAAATTCAACACCCATTCGTGATAAAAACACTTTAAAAATTAGGCATATCTCAACATAATAAAGGTCATGTATGACAAGCCCATGGCTAACATCATATTCAATGGTGAAATGTTGAAAGAGTTTCCTCCAAGATTAAGAACAAGACAAAGGTGCTCACTCTCACCACTCCTATTCAACATAGTACTAGAAGTACTAGCTAGAGAAATTAGTTAAGAAAAAGAAATAAAATTCATCAGAATTGTAAAGGAAGAAGTAAAATTGTCTCTATTCACAGATGATATTATTTTATGTATAGAAAATCCTAAAGATTCAACAAAAAAAATGATTGGAACTAATCAACAAATTCAATAAAATTGCAGGATACAAGATCAGCACACAAAAATCAGTAACATTGCTAAACTGCCGGGCCCCGCCCCGGCTGAGTCCAAGTTCCTGAGGGATGGATGGCATCGGCGCAATGAGGGGAAAATAAAGGGGACGTGAGACTTGGGTTGGTGTTAGCAAGTCCGACTTTACTGTGCACAAGTGTCGTTTATATATTTTTCAGGATTAGTACAGAAATAGTTCTACAAATATTCTCAGAGAGATAAGGAAGTAAAAAACGAGCACAAGAATATTTATTAGCATTCTATTCTATAGAGCATAAAGTTAATGGTAGTCTTCTCCGCAATTAACTAGTGTTTGTTATCTCTAAGCTAAAGGAGATAGGTACCTAGGCATCTGTTGTAATTCATGGTAAAGTTAAATCAAAGAGAGAAGGTCCAGGCCTCCGGACAGGACAGCAGTCCGTCTGGTTACATCCTGGTGGAGCCATCCCTGCCTCCCTCAATCATTTACGCCATTAGTGTAGATGGTTAATGGGAACAAAAGGCGACTCCAGGGTGAGGGCTATCTGCATTCTCAGCGGGCAGTTAAACATCTTTACTTTTTCGCGCCCTTTAGGGGGTGGAAGCATTCCTTTGTCTTTTAGATTGTAGAGCTAACAGTCCCTTAAACACATTGCCGGAGAAAGTATCATTTTGTTAGTAAAGTAAAGGGCTGAAAAGCTAAGCTAAACTATATATCTTCAAGAATAAAAAACAGAAATAAGTATAGACATAACCTTGCTAGAAAGCATGCATATAATTCAGAAAATATCAGGGTATCGGCCGGCCATTCTTCACCGAGGGGCATCCCTGCACCCCTCGGCCCTTCTACTCATCAATTATTTATTATTTATTGCTTTTAGGAGAAAACCTCTACAACATTTTAACAGAAAGCAGAAGGTCAAGAATAATATATAGATACTTCTTGATCATCCAATTAACCAGCAAACTTAGAAGGACGATGCATGTATATTTAGACAAAGAACTGGAGGGAGAAGGAAACATTAACCAGATGGAGGCCATAAACCTAATTCGACATCTTATCTGGGCAGGATTCCTTTCTGCTTGTCTCAAATGGGACTCTGTGCTCCTCCGTTAATTAACTGAAAAATATCTTGAAAGTTACCTGCAGGTGGTCACATTCTCTTACTATATCTAATTTTCCCAGGAGGTAGTGCCTCCCAAGCAGACACCCAAAAGAACGGAAACTGGAGGTTAAGAAAGGAAAAGGAATGAAGGGCAATTAGAAGCAGCACAGGTTTCAGAACTATGTGAGGGGCTGGCCGGTTATTCTTCACCAAGGCGTGACCCTGCACCCCTCGGCGTTAATCGGCTGGACCCTGTCAAACAGCCGATCAAATGATGTAGCCACGGCTCTCAGCAGTAAACACTAACAGCATTTCTGAAAAAGAAATAAATCTCATTTACAATAGCATCCAAACAACAAAACACTTAGGAATAAAGTTAACCAAGGAAGTGAAAGATTTCTACTCTGAAAACTACAAGACGTTGATGAAAGAAAAAGAAGAAACAAATAAATCAAAGATACCCCATGTTAATGTATTGGAAGAGCTAACATTGTTAAAATGTCAATACTACCAAAAGCCATCTATGGACTCAATGCAATCCCTATCAAGATTTCATGGCAATTTTTACAGAAATAGAAAAAACACTCCAAAAATTTATATGGAACCACAAAAGACCCTGAATAGTCAAAGAAATGCAAAGAAAGAAGAACAAAAAAGGAGGCATCACACTTCCTGACTTCAAGTTATACTATAAAGCTATAGTAATTAAAACAGTATAGAGCTGGCATAAAAACAGACAAATAGACCAGTGGAACAGAGTTAAGAGGCCTGAAAAAAGGCCAAGCATATATGTTTTTAGTATGTCATTGTATTTGACAAGAGAGACAAAAATACTCAGTGGATAAAAAACAGTCTCTTCAATAAATGATGCCTGGAAAATTGAATATTCACATGTAAAAATAAAATGAAACTAGACTCCTATCCTACACCACTCACAAAAATTAACTCAAAATGAGCTAATGACTTAAATATTAGACCTGAAACCATGAAGCTTCTAGAAGAAAACATAGGAAAAAAGCTCCTTGACATTGGTCTTGGTGATGGATTTTTTGGAAATCACACCTAAACCACAAGCAACAAAATAAAAAACAAACAAGAGGGACTACAACAAATGAAAAACTTTCTACACAGCAAAAGAAACCATCAGCAAAGTGAAATGGCAATGTATGAAATGGGAAAAAATATTTGCAAACCATAAATCTGATAAGGAGTTAGTATGCAAAACATATAAAGAACCCATGCAACTCAACAGCAAAAAAACAAATACTCCAATTAAAAAATTGGCTAAAGATCTGAATAGACATTTTCCCAAAGAAGATATACAAATGGCCAATGGGTACATGAAAGGATGTTTAACATCATTTGTCATTAAGGAAATGCAAAGTAAAACCACAATGAGATGTCACCTCACACTTGCTAGAGTGACTATCATCAAAATAACAAGAGATAACAAATGCTGGAGTGGATGTGGAGAAAAGGGCACCCTTGTGCACCATTGGTGGGGCTGTAAAATGGTACAACCACCATGGAAAACAATGTGGAGGTTCCTCAAAAAATTAAAAATAGAACTATCATATGATCCAGCAATTCTACTTCTGGGAATATATTCAAAGGAAACAAAAACACTAACTCAAAAAGATATCTGTGTCCCTATGCTCAAGGCAGCATTATTTACAGTAGCTAAGACATGGAAATAACCTAAGTGTCCATCAACAGAAGAATGAATAAAGAAAATGTATATATGGATGGAATAGAGAAAGAAAATATGCATATATACACACACAATGGAATATTACTCTGCTATAAAAAATTAGGAAATCCTACTATTAGTTACAACATGGGTGGACCTTGCAGGCATTATGCTAAGTGAAATAAGTCAGACAGAGAAAGGCAAATACTGTATGATCTCACTTAAATGTGGAATCTAAATAAACAAAAACACCAAACTCATAGAAAAAGATATCAGATTTATGGTTATGAGAGGTTGGGGTTGAGTGGAGGAGGAATTGGAAGAAGGTGGTTAAAAGGTGAAACTTCAGTTACAAGATAAGTAAGTATTGGGTTATATTGCACGACATGGTTGGCACTGCTTATAATATATAGGAAAGTTGTTAAGAGTGTAAATCCTAAGAGTTCTCATGGCAGGAGAATTTTTTTTGTTTTCTTTTTATTTGTTTGGATGAGATGCTGGATATTAACGAAACCTGTTGTGGTAATCATTTTACAATATATGTAAATCAGACCATCATGCCCTATACCTTAAAATTGTACAATGATGTACGTCAATTACTTCTCAATAAAACTGGGTGGAAAAAAAAACCCCTTATTCTGTTGATCTTTTCTAATGTTTTTCTGATCTCTGTTTTATTATTTCTGCTCTGATCTCTGTAATTTTCTTCCTTCTGCTAAATTTGGGCTTAGTTTCTACTTCTTTGAGGTATAAAGTTAGGTTGTGTATTTATTTCCTTACTGCATACGTATAGGTACAGTAAAGAATTGACCCCTTTATCATTACATAATGCCCTTCTTATCCCTGATAACTTTCCTTACTTTGAAGTCTGCTCTGTCTGAAATTAATATAGCTACTGCTGCTTTCTTTTGATATGTGTTAGTATGGTATAGTTTTCTCCATCAGTTTATTTTTAATCTATGTGTCTTTATATTTAAAGTGGATTTCTTGTAGACAACATGTAGTTGGATCATGTTTGTTGATCCACTCTGACAATCTCTGTCTTTTAAGTGGTACATTTAGACTACTGTCATTCAAAATGATTATTTACATAGTGGATTAATACCTACCATATTCATTACTGTTTTGCATTTTTTGCCTTTGTTCTTCATCTTCCATTTTTTTCTGCCTTCTGTGGATTTAATTGAAAATTGTATATGATTCTATTTTCTCTTCTTTCTTAGCATATCATTTATACTTATTTATTTTTTTTAGTTGTTATCCTAGAGTGTGCAATATACATTTACAACTACTCCAAGTCCACTTTCAAATAACACTATACCACTTCAAAGGTACTGTGAGTACCAATAATAACATAAAAGCCTAATTCCTTCCTCCCATTTCTTGTATCCTTACTGTCATTAATTTCACTTATACATAAACATATATATATACATATACACATAAGATATAAACATAAACATAAGCATAAATGATTAATACATAGTTGCTATTTTATTTTAAAGTGTTGTCTGTTAGATCAATCAAGAGTAAGGAAAATAAATGTTTCCATTTTACCTTCACTTATTCCTTGTTCTGTGCTCTTCCTTCTCCATGTAGATCTGAGTTTCTGACCTATATTTTGTTATTGCTCTTTTAAAGAACTTTTTTAATCGTTTATCTCAAGGAAGGTCCACTGGCAACAAATTCCCTCCATTTTTGTTTGTATGAGGAAGTCTCTATTTCTCTTCCACTTTTAAAAATAATTTTGCAGGGTACAGGATTCTGGTGGGGTTTTTGTCTCAATTTTTTGTTTCACTCTACTCTCTTCTTGCTTGCATGGTTTCTGAGGAAAAGTTGGGTATAATTCTTATCTTTGTTACTCTATAGATAAGGTATGTTTTTTCTGTCTTCTTTCAGGATTTGTTCTTTAGCTTTGGCTTTCTGCAATTTTAAAATAATATGTCTTTGGCATTTATTTTTTGGTATTTTCTGAGCTTTCTGGATCTGAGGTTTGGTATTTGACATTAGTTTGAGGGAAATTCTCAGTCATTATTGTTTCAAATATTTCTTCTGTTCTCTTCTTTCTTTCTTCTCATTCTGTTATTCCCATTATTTATATTTTACACCTTTTTTAGTTGTCCCACAGTCCTTAAATATTCAGTGCTGGGTTTTTTTTTGTTCTTTCTTCTCTTCTCATTTTGGTTTTCAAGGATTCTATTGATATGTCATCTAGGTCAGAGAGACTTTCCTCATCCATGTCCAATCTACTGACAAGCCCATCAAAGACACTCTTCATTTCTGTTACCATGTTTTTGATATTTTCAAAGATCAAAAGAAGCATTTCTTTTTTCTTCTTTCTCAGCATTTATAGCTCTCTGCTTATATTGTATATCTATTCTTGACTGCTGTCTCCTTCATCAGTTAGATCTCTTAGCTATTAATAATAGTTGTCTTAAATTCCTTGTTTTATAATTCCAATATCCCTGCCATGTCTAGTTCTGGTGCTTGCTTTGTATCTTCAAATTGTGTTTTTGCCTTTTGGTATGCCTTGAAATTTTTTATTGATAGGCGTATATGGTGTATGGGGCAAAAGGAACTGCTGTAGAGTGACATCAGCATCATGGCAGTGGGAACTTGCCCAGGACTCTCTCCCCTCCAACATACAACATGAAGGAGCAACAATATTCCAACAGAAGATATCCTAATAGCACAGGAATCCAAGGAAAGTCATGGCAGGCAGATGACAGAGGGCAGAGAGGCTGGAGCCCCCCTCAGAGGAGCTGGAATGCAGTAAGAGAGAAAGTCGTTCCCTCCCCTAAGACTGGGGTCGCTGCCATGGGAGGCTCCATGAAGGAAGGAGCAGTGGAGGGGTTGCACATCTACAAGATCACCCAGGACCCCCTAGGACCATTTCAGCCTAGAGGGAAGCCCTCTAACAGGGCAAAAGCTTTTGCATGGGGTGGCTTCATCAAGCCAAGACCCCAGGAGACCAGATAGCCAGAGCTTATTGGCAAACCACAGACTGCACGCAGGAGAAACTACGCCCCCCAACCCACACCCTGCCATGCTGTACCATCTCTGCTTAAGGCGGAGGGCTGAGAAGACGCAGCTCTCAACCCCCATCCAGAGGCAATAGACTGTAACTGCAACCAAATAATATCACAATGGGAAAAGCTCAATCTTCCAGCGTCACACAGTTGATCAAATCTCCAGAACAGAGAGAAAATAAATACCCACAATTCAGTCCTGAGGACTCAGAAAAAAGTAAACTAAATGACAATAAATTCAAAATAGCTATCATCAAAAAACTCAGTGAGGTAAAAGAGTGTATAGAGAAACAATTCAATGAGTTCAGGAGCTACTTCACAAGAGAGATCAAAACTATAAAGAAGAGTCAATCAGAAATACTAGAGATGAAAGACACAATTGGAGAGATAAAACAAAATATGGATTCCCTGAATGCTTGTGTAGACACCATAGAGGAGCATATCAGCATAATCAAAGATAGACATATTGAATTGCTCCAGACAGAAGGGGAGAGAGAACTGAGATGAAAAAGAAATGAAGAAAGTCTCTGAGAAATATCTGACTCAATGAGGAAAGGCAACATAAGAATTATAGTATTCAAGAAGGTGAAGATAAGGAGAATGGAGCAGAAAGCATGCTCAAAGAAATAATAGCAGAGAATTTCCCAAATCTAGAGAATGAGAGGGAAATGTGTGTGGAGAAAGCTTTCAGATCTCCTAGCTTTGTCAAAGCAAAACTATCCTTCAGATCTGAGGGAGAAATTAAATCTTTCCCAGAAAAACAAAAGCTAAGGGACTTTGTAGTCATGAGATCCCCCCATACAAGAAATCTTCCAGAAGGCCCTCATACCTGAAAAGAGAAACAAAGGGAGAAAGGGGTCACAAAACACAGAGTAAGGAGAGAAATAGAATCAGAAGAGGATATTCAACTATAGCATTAGGATAAAGAGAAGGAAAACACCAAAAACAAAAATGATCTTGTCACTTTAACTACAAACTCGCAACACAAGTTGGAATAAGATATGAAAATAATAATAGGAGGGGAAGAGGAAAGGGACTGAATCAGTTTAGACTAAGGAAATAAGAGGCCATCAGAAAATGGGCAGAAATTGTTGTCAAGAGGGCAGCATAAGCAGACTTTGAACTCGTCTCCTCCCACGAACACAATCAGGTTACAACTATTTTTGGAAAAATTACCCCAGATTGAAAACTGAAAACTGGATAAAAAGAAACCCCATAACAAGGGATGGTCCTGACTCAGCAGAAGAGGCAGAAATTCCTGCTGGAGAGGAAAAAAGCCACCTTTGGGAGCATCAGAGCTTCTCAGATGGCCAGGCGGGAGACACCCTAAGGTATGTAGCCCTCACTGGAGGAGAGAGGTCAGGAGCAGGGGCTGATACTGCTATAAGCATCCTTCAGACTCAGCGCAACTGAAACGAGGATCTTACTGTCTGGCTTCATTGGCTATTAACTGCAGCGAGGATACCCCCACAAAAGCTATCAGTCAATAGCCGAAAAGACCCGGGTCTTAAGGGCCCATGTAAAAACTCACTCATTGCAGCAACCTAAAATCACCAGAGAGAAGCTGACAGTCCTTTGGTGAAATGAGGCTCACCTGGTGGGCTCTGGGGGTATCTTGGTGCGAGGAGGGACCTCTCCAGAAACTAAGACATTGGTGGGGGCCATTGTTCTGAACTGGCCCAGGTGTGCTGACACAGACTCCAGTGGGCACCACTGACGTTCACACCTTGGCCTGTAAGCCCAGGGGTCTGCCACACCCACTAGGCCACAGATGTAATCCAGTTCAGCCAGAGCAGGCAACCCACCCTAGGGACTGGCCTCACCTAACAGCAAGCCCTCAGGCTACTTTTCAGCCTGCATTGACTGGGTGCCTTGATCCTCTACAGGCAAGCAAAGGTGTCTGCCTCTGTGGGGCAGGGCCTCTGTGAGGACCAGGTGAACTGTGGGGGGCATTGGTGGAGAGATGGGGGCCTCTGCAGTATGGCATTGGGGCATGCTCCAGGGGGTTGAGAAGTTTGCATGGACCAGGACTGTGCTGATGGAGTGTGTGGTCCTGTGGAGGTGAGGCTTTTCAGTGGCAGAAGACCTGTGCTTCACAAATAGCCATGAAAAGGATCAGCCCCACCTTCCAAAGCCTGAAACAATTGAGTGCCCCCTGCCTAGGACCAGCCCCACTCAGCTGTACTCCTAAGAGAATTGGCAACAGCCTTGTAGGCCTGAGGCCTATCACAACTGTGAGCCCCTGAGCCTAGCAACCAGCTACACTGGGTACCAACCCAATTAAGAGGAAAACTGCAATAGGAGTGTGCTGATAGACTTTGTAGCCAACGGTGCTGAAGCTCCCCAAACTGGCTTCACAAACATCTGGCCAGGGAAGGAAAGACTAGACTTCCTGTGTACCTGCAGTGGAGGCGACACTGGCACAGCAGAAAGACACAAGTAGCCCACAAAGGGGTTACTCCTGGAACTTCTGGACTGGTGACAAGAAGGAGGCACAGTGCTGGGCATCATAAGGCATCTCAAACATAAGGCCATTTCTCCTAGATCAGGAGACATAGCCAACTCGCCTGATGCATAGAAATAAGCACAGAGAAAGAGGCATAGTAAGGAGACAAAGGAATACATTCCAAGCAAGGGAACAGGACAAAACCCCAGAAAAAGGACTAAGTGAAACAAAAACAAGAGACCTACTCAACAAAGAGTTCAAATAAAATATCATGAGGATGCTCACAGATATTGGGAGAAGACTGGATGAACACAGTGAGATCATCAGCAAAGAACTGGAAGATATTTTTAAAAACATGCAGAAATGAAGAATACAATACTGGAAATGAAAAATTCACTAGAGGGACTCAATAGCAGAGTATAGGATGCAGAAGAACGGATCAGTGAGCTACATGAAAGATGAGAGGAAATAACCTAAGAAGAACAGAAAAAAGAATTAGAGTGAGAACAGTCTAAGGGAACTCTGGGACAATATTGAGCATGCTAACATTTGGTTTATAGGTGTCCCAGAAGGAGAAGAGAGAGACAAATGGCAGAAAATTTATTTGAAGAAATAATAGATGAAAATTTTCCTAACCTGAGGAAGGAAACAGACATCCAAGAGCAGAAAGCACAGAGAGCTCCAGACAAGATAAACCCAAAGAGGCCCACAACAAGACACATTATAATTAAAATGTCCAAAATTAAAGAAAAGAAAGAATCCTAAAAGCAACAATAGAAAGGCCACAAGGGACATACAAAGGGAAGCCCATCAGGCTATCAGCAGACTTCTCAGTCAAGACCCTTCAGGCAAGAAGAGAATGGCACTTCATATTTAAAGTGCTAAAAGGAAAAAACCTACAGCCAAGAATACTCTATCCATCAATGTTGTCGTTCAGAATGGAAGCAGAGATAAAGAGCTCCCCAGACAAGCAAAAATTAAAGAAGTTTACCACATATAAACAAGTTCTACAAGAAATGCTGAAGGGACTTATTTAAGTGGAAAAGCAATGGCCACAAATAGACATTAAAAAAAAATTATCAAAAAAACAAAACAACAACAAAAAACCCAGGCAATAAAATCACTTGTAAAGGTAAAAATATAGTAAAGGTAGCAGATCAACTACCTGTGAAGATCATATAAAGGTTAAAAGACAAATGTACAAAAATCACCTATTTCAATAATAAGAGGGTAATGGATAGACACACACTAAACAAGAGGGTATATATGATTTAGAAAACATAAAATGTGGGAGGAGGGGAGTGAAAAAGTAGAGCTTTTAGAAAGAGGTCAAGCTAAAGAGTCTATTAACTCAATATAGACTGTTATATACATAGAATATTAAATAGGATCCTCATGGTAATCACAAATCAGAAACATACAATAAGCAAGAAAAAAAAGTAAAACAAAAGAAATCAAACATATTACTAAAGATAGCCATTGAACCACAAGGGAAGACAGCAAGAGAAAAAGAAAGGAACAGAGAAGAACTACTAAAACACCCAGGGAAAAAAGAAAAGCAACAAAATTGCAATAAATACATATTTATCAATAGCTACTTTAAACGTCAATGGACTAAATGCTCCAGTCAAATGCCATAGGGTGGCCAATTGGATAAAAAAAAACAAGACCCATGTATATGCTGCATACAAGAGACACACTTCAGACCTAAAGACACTCACAAACTGAAAGTGAAAGGATGGAAAAAGATATTCCATGCAAATGGCAAAGAAAAGAAAGCAGGGGTAGCAATATTTATATCAGACAAAATAGACTTTAAAACAAAAACTGTAACAAGAGACAAAGATGGGCACTACATAATAATAAAGGGAACAATCCAACAAGAAAATATAACACTTGTAAATATCTCTGCACCTAAGATAGGATCACCTAAATATATAAAGCAATTATTAACAGACATAAAAAGAGAAATAGACAGTAACACAATAATAGTAGGGGATTTTAACACTCCACTTACACCAATGGATACATCATCCAAACAGAAGATCAATAAGGAAACACTCACCTTAAAGGACACATTAGACCAGATGAACTTAGTAGATATATACAGAACATTCCATCCAAAAACCACAGAACACACATTGTTTTCAAATTCTCATGGAACATTCTCCAGGACTGATCACATATTAGGCTACAAAACAAGTCTCAATAAATTTAAGAAGATCGAAATAATACCATGCATCTTTTCTAACCACAAAGGTCTGAAACTAGAAATCAAATACAGGAAGAAAACCAGAAAAGCCACAAAAATGTGGAGATTAAACAAAATGCTACTGAACAACGATTGGGTCAACGAAGAAATCAAAGGAGAAATCAAAAAATTCCTGGAGGCAAATGAAAATGAAAATATGGCATGCCAAAATCCACGGAATACAGCAAAAGCGGTTCTAAGAGGGAAGTTTATAGCAATTCAGGCTTACCTCAACAAAGAAGAAAAACCTCAAATAGACAATCTAAAAGTGCTTCCAAAGTTATTGGAAAAAGAAGAAGAAAGAAAGCACAAAATCAGCAGAAGAAAGGAAATAATAAAAATCAGAGCAGAAATAAACAATATAGAGACTTTAAAGAAATAGGAAAATTAATGAAACCAAGAGGTGGTTCTTTGAAAAGATAAACAAAATTGACAAACCCTTAGCTAGACTCACCACAAAAAAAAGAGAGAAAACTCAAATAAATAAAATCAGAAATGAAAGGGAGAGATTACAATGGACACCACAGAAATACAAAAGATAACAAGAGAATACTATGAAAAGCTATACACCAACAAATTGGATAATCTAAAAGAAATGGGTAAATCCTCAGAAACATACAACCTTCCAAAACTGGACCAAGAAAAAGTAGAGAATTTGACTAGACCGATCACCAGTAAGATCAAAACAGCAATCAAAAACCTCCTGAAAAATAAAAGTCCAGGACAGGATGGCTTCCCTGGTGAATTCTACCAATCGTTCAAAGGAGGCTTAATACCTATCCTTCTCAAGCTCTTCCAAAAATTGAATAGCAGGGGAGGCTTCCTAACTCATCTATGAAGCCAACATTATCCTGATACTGAAACCAGACAAGGACAACACAAAAAAGGAAAATTACAGGCCAATATCACTGATGAACATTGATGCAAAAATCCTCAACAAAATACTAGCAAATCAAATACAACAACACATTAAAAAGATCATACATCATGATCAAGTGGGTTTCACTCCAGGGATCCAGGGATGGTTCAACATCCGCAAATCTATCAACGTGATACACCACATTAACAAAATGAAGAATAAAAATCACAAGATCATCTCAATAGATGCAGAGAAAGCATTTGACAAGATACAGCATCTATTTATGATAAAAACTCTGAATGAAATGGGTATAGAAGGAAAATACCTCAACATCATGAAGCCCATATATGACAAACCCACAGCAAATATCATTCTCAATGGAGAAAAACTGAAAGCTATCCCTCTAAGAACAGGAACAAGACAAGGATGCCCACTGTCACCACTCTTATTTAACATAGTAGTGTAAGTCCTAGCCAGAGCAATCAGGCAAGAAAAGGAAATAAAAAGGATCCACACTGGAAAAGAAGAATGAAACTGTCACCCTTTGCAGATGACATGATTTTATATCTAGAAAACCCTAAAGATTCCACTAAAAGACTTTTAGAAACAATAAAGGAATACAGTCAAGTCACAGGATACAAAAATCAATGGACAAAAATCGATTGTGTTTCTATAAACTAACAACAAAGTAGCAAAAAGAGAAATTAAGAATACAATCCCATTTACAATTGCAACAAAAAGAATAAAATACTTAGGAATAAACTTAACCAAAGAGGTGAAAGATCTGTACACCAAAAACTATAAAACATTGTTGAAAGAAATCAAAGAAGAAACAAAGAAATGGAAAAATATTCCACGCTCTTGGCTTGGAAGAATTAACATCGTTAAAATGTCCATACTTCCTAAAGCAATCTATAGAGTCAACACAATCCTTATCAAAGTTCCAACAACATTTTTTACAGAAGTAGAACAAAGAATCCTAAAATTTATATGGAACAACAAAAGACCCTGAATAGCAAAAGTATTCCTGAGAAAAAAGAACAAAGCTGAAGGGACTACACTCCCTGATTTCAAAAAATACTACAAAGCCATAGTATGCAAAACAGCATGGTACTGGCACAAAAACAGACACACAGATCAATGGAACAGAATTGAAAGCCCAGAAGTAAACCCACACGTTTATGGAGAACTAATATTCAACAAGACAGCCAAGAGCATATGATGGAGAAAGAAGAGTCTCTTCAATAAATGGTGTTGGGAAAACTGGACAGCCACATGCAAAAGAATGAAAGTAGACCATTCCCTTACACCATGTACAAAAATCAACTCAAAATGGATTAAAGACTTGAATGTAAGACCCGAAACCATGAAACTTCTAGAAGAAAACATAGGCAGTATGCTCTTTGACATCAATCTGAGCAGCGTATTTTCAAGTCCCATGTCTGATCGGGCAAGGGAAACAAAAGGAAAAATGAACAAATGGGACTACATCAAACTAAAGATTCTTCTGCACAGGAAAGGAAACCATCAACAAAACAAAAAGACAATCTAACAACTGAGAGAAGATTTTTGCAAACCATATATCAGATATGGTGTTAATATCCAAAATATACAAAGAACTAATACAGCTCAATAACAAAAAAAACCAACAATCCAATTAGAAAATGGGCAAAAGAGCTGAACAGAGATTTTTCCAAAGAAGATATACGGATGGCCAAGAGGCATATGAAAAGATGCTCAACATCATTAGCTATCAGGGAAATGCAAAACAATATGCTATTGAACAACAAATGGATCATTTAAGAAATTAAAGAAGAAATCAAAAAATATCTGGAAACAAATGAAAATGTTTACATGCCATACCAACTCATATGGGATGCAGCAAAAGCTGTATTAAGAGGGAAATTCACTGCAATACAGGCACAACTTAACAAACAAGAAAAATCCCAAATAAGCATTCTCAAATTACACCTAACTGAATTAGAAAAATAAGAACAAACAAAGCCCAAAGTCAGTAGAGGGAGAGAAATAATAAAAATCAGAGCAGAAATAAATGCTATTGAAACAAAAGAGGCAGTAGAAAGGATCAATGAAACAAAGAGCTGGTTCTTTGAGAAGATAAATAAAATTGACAAACCCCTAGCCAGACTTACAAAGAAAAAAAGAGAGAAAGCTCAAATAAACAAAATCAGAAATGAAAGAGGAGAAATAACAACAGACTCCACAGAAATACAACGGATTATAAGAGAATAGTATGAAAACCTATATGCCAACAAAATGGATAACCTAGAGGAAATGGATAAATTCTTAGACTCTTACAACCTCCTAAAGCTGAGTCAAGAAGAAACAGACAATCTGAACAGACCAATCACAAGGAAAGAGATTGAAACAGCAATCAAAAGCATCCCAAAGAATAAAACCCTAAGACCAGATGGCTTTCCTGGGGAATTTTACCAAACATTCAGGGAGGATTTAATACCTATCCTTTTCAGCTAACCAAAAATTAGGGAGGATGTAAGACTTTCTAACACATTCTACCAGGCCAACATCACTCTGATACCAAAGCCTGGCAAGGACAGCACAAAAAAGGAGAACTACAGGCCAGTATCACTGATGAACATAGATGTAAGTTTCTCAACAAAATTTTGACCACCCGAATTCAGTAATACATCAAAAGGATCATACATCAGGATCAAGTGGAATTCATACCAGGGACACAGGGATGGTTCAACATCCACAAATCAATCAACGCGATACACACATTAACAAATTGAGAAATACAAACCACATGATCATCTCAATAGATGCAGAGAGAGCATTTGACAAGATCCAACAGCCATTTACGATAAAAACTCTTAACAAAATGGGGATAGAAGGAAATAACCTCAACATAATAAAGGCCGTATATGACAAACCCACAGCCAACATCATACTCAATGGGCAAAAACTGAGCACCCACCCCCGAGAACAGGAACAAGACAAGGATGCCCACTATCACCACACTTATTCAACATAGTACTGGAGATTTTGGCCAGAGCAATTAGGCAAGATAAATGAATAAAAGGAATCCAAATAGGGAGTGAAGAAGTGAAACTCTTCCTGTTTGCAGACGACATGATCTTATGTATTGAAAACTCCAAAGAAACCATTGGAAAACTATTTGAAATAATCAACAACTACAGCAATATCACAGGGTATAAAATCAACTTACATAAATCAGTAGCATTTCTATACTCTAATAATGAACTAACAGAAAAAGAACTCAAGAACAGAATACCATTCACAATCACAACAAAAATAATAAAATACCTTGGGGTAAATTTAACCAAGGAAGTGAAAGACCTATACAACAAAAACTACAAGACTTTTCTGAAAGAAATTGATGATTACATAAAGAGATGCAAAGACATTCCACGCACATACATTGGAAAAATAAGCATAGTTAAAATGTCCATACTACCTAAAGCAATCTAGAGATTCAACACAATCCCAATCAGAATCCCAAGGACATTCTTTACAGAATTAGAACAAAGAATCCTAAAATTCATATGGGGCAACAAAAGACCCTGAATTGCTAAAGCAATCCTGAGAAAAAAGAACAAAGCTGGAGGCATCACAATCCCTGACTTCAAAACATACTACAAAGCTACAGTAATCAAAACAGCATGGAACTGGTACAAAAACAGGTGCACAGATCAATGGAACAGAATTGAAACCCCAGAAATGAAACTACACATCTATGGACAGCTAATCTCTGACAAAGGAGCTGAGGGCATACAATGGAGAAAAGAAAGTCTCTTCAACAAATGGTGCTGGGAAAACTGGACAGCCACATGTAAAAGAATGAAAGTTGACCACTCTTTTTCGCCATTCATAAAAATAAACTCAGAATGGATCAAAGACCTAAAGATAAAACCTGAAACCATAAGGCTTCTAGAAGAAAGTATAGGCAGTACGCTCTTTGACATCAGTATTAAAAGGATGTTTTCGGACACCATGTCTTCTCAGACAAGGGAAACAATAGAAAGAATAAACAAATGGGACTTCATCAAACTAAAGAGCTTCTTCAAGGCAAGGGAAAACAGGATTTAAAAAAAAAAAAAACTCACCAATTGGGAAAGAATATTTTCAAGTCACATATCCTACAATGGGTTAATCTCTATACTATATAAAGAACTCACAAAACTCAACAACAAAAAATCAAACAACTCAATCAAAAAATGGGTAGGGGACATGAACAGACATTTCTCCAAAGAAGATATATGGATGGCCAATAGACACATGAAAAGATGCTCATCATCGTTGATCATCAGGGAAATGCAAATCAAAACTACACTAAGATATCACCTTACACCCATTAGAATAACCTTACACCCATTTGGCAAAAATAACCAAAACAAAAAGTAACAAATGTTGGAGAGGTTGTGGAGAAAAAGGAACCATCATACACTGCTGGTGGGAATGCAAACTGGTGCAGCCACTGTGGAAAACAGCATGATTTCTAAAAAAGTAAAAAATAGAAATACTATATGACACAGCCATCCAGCTACTGGGTCTATCCAAGGAACTTGAAATCAGCAATTCCAAAAGTCCCATGCACCCTTGTGTTCATTGCAGCATTATTTACAATAGCCAAGACATGGAATCAACCTAAGTGCCCATCAACTCATGATTGGATAAAGAAAATATGGTATATATATACAATGGAATACTACTCAGCCATAAAAATGGATAAAATCGTCCCATTCACAACAGCAAGGATGGACCTTGAGGATATTATGTTAAGTGAAATAAGCCAGATAGAGAAAGACAATCTCTGTATGACTCCACTCATATGTGGAAGTTAAACATGTAGACAAAGAGAACAGATTAGTGGCTACCAGGGGAAAGGAGAGGTGAGGGGTGAGCACAAAGGGCGAAGTGGTGCACCTACAACACGAGTGACAAACAATAATGTACAAGTGAAATTTCACAAGGTTGTAAACTATCATAATCTCAATAAAAAGTTTTAAAAAAGGAACTTCTGTAAATAGATGTTTGCTAATATGGTGAAATGTGGGCAGAGGAGAACTGTTCTATCGTCTTATGATTGGCTCTCCATATTTTCGTTAGCCTATGACTCTGGACTGTGAATTTCAGAAGGGTTTCTAAGGTTTTTTCTTCCCCGACCTTGAGTGGGACAGGATGGCCAGAGTGGGGTGGAATTGGGTATCTCCCTTCCCCAGTTCAGTTTGGCTCTGATTATACCTCAGCAGTTTAGGTTCTGTTTCACTCATTTCCCCTGAGGTCAGGGCTTTTAAGAACAGAGTGCTCTAGTATATTTCACAGTGATTCCTTTTCCCCTTGCTCTGCTGGAAGCCTGAGGGGATTTTTCTCAGATATTTACTGTGGGAATCTGGTCAAGCTCCCGGAAGTAAATTTCACAAAATTGTTGGGACCTCCTATGGCTGAGTCTCCTGGGACAGTTTTTTAACTCTCAGAGTTGTCCACACTAAGCCTCCAGTAGTTGTCAGTCTTGGTTCAGGTTTTCCTATCCCAGCAGTGGTTCCTGTGGCAGTTTCTGTCGTTTGTCTCTGCTCCAATAAGCTATTACGACCTGTATTTGCCCGTCTGTCTCTCTAATCTTGGGGGCAGCAGTTTGCCCTGTGTCCTCCCCTCTCTTATTGATCCAAGAAGAGTTCGTGATTTTCCAGTCCGTTCCACTCTTTACTTGTTGTTAGGAAGGAGTAGTGGCTCCCAAGCTCCTTACACAGGAAACTAGAAATGGGAAGTCTTTATTTTTGTTTTTGATGACTTTAAAGTTAGTTTAGTAAAATATAACCTTTTCTCTTTTCATATTTTCTACTTGTGTTACTTTGCTTAAAATTGCATATTTTATGCCATAAGTATATAAATTTCACCTACATTTTTAAAAGTTGTTGTATGATGTGATTTTAAAATATTTTGATCCAACAAATTTATCTTGAAATATACGTATCTAATTTTCTGTGTATGTGTGGAATCCAACATTTTTGTTTGTTCAAATGCTTGTAATCATATGGATTTGTTCACTTCTGTTTTGAGAATCCACCTTTATCATAGGATAAAAGATCTCATTTGTGCTTTCTTTACTATTCTAATCATTGTATCTTTGTTATGATGAGTGTACATTCAACAGCACATGTTTCCTACCTCAACTCTTTCCTACTTGCTAATTTATTAGTTTCTAGAGATGATGTTTCATTTATTTCCTCCATTTCATACCATATTGCTTATCCTAGCAATCAACCTATTACTTTGCTGGGAATCATCAAATGACTCTAGTCTATGACATCTATCCTCTCAAGGGGTCAATTTTATAATTTCTGCACTATTTTGGGATTGTCGCTTAAAACAGATAGTGGTTCATTATATGTGGGCCTTGCTGAGATGTGATATAATTGCTCTTTTAGGCAGAAGAAAGCAGCAATAAAGACAAGTATACTTCTTATTTATGTTCCTTATCTTACTGTACTCCAAGAATAGTGTTAAATAGCAGAGTTGATGACTTGGCTTAGCCACTCCAGTGCTTGCACAACGGGACCGTGAATAAAGTTGTAAAAGGCAGGATGAAGTCATTCCATCGATTCTTTCTTGTAAAATGGGCCTGTGAATGAACTAGTTGTGAATGGCAGGGATGAAGTCTTTCCATGGGTTCTTTTCACATGGTCTCTTCTCATTAAGGCAGTTCTAACTACAACTACTGTTGAATGTTTGACCTTTCAGAAGCACACATTGGTGCTCAACTCTTGACACAATTTCATCTTTTGAGGCATTTAATCAGTAATTTGAATGAAAGTTGCTTACATGTACCTCTTCTATGCTGAAAGAACAGCAAATTGTTCTTACCAGGGTAAGTGTGTTTTCCAGATATGGCTTTGACTATCTTTACAGCAGTACCTTGGCCATTAATGATCCAAAGATACATAAAATTCCTAACGTCCTTAGTAACATTGCTCAGGACAAAGGAATATCTTTACAGCAAAGAAAGGACAACAATAGGTACACACCTGAGTGATCCACTGGTGCTGCAATACACCGTATCAAGCATAAACTATCAGTCTGATAGTCTTTTAAAGTTGCAAGTAAAAGTGGAAGTAAATGCCAATTTGGGAATGACACTTTGTGTTTTAATGCGCGATATATACTTTGAACCAATGGACATTATAATGTATTATGTCCCAGAATGCATAGATCTGGAAACCAGTGGTGAATAGTGAGAGCAGCTCCATTCGCCATCACTTCCTTAGAGAATTTGAGCTGGACCTACAACTTTGACCTCTGCTCAGGTGGGGAAAATTCGTCTCCTGCAGACAGAGTAAGCATTTCAATAAACCTAAAGTTTCAGTAGCTCCCTGATCATTTTGGTTTCCTTGTGTTTGTTGATCAACGGACAAAGAAAGAATTTACTATCATGCAAGGGATAATTAATCTTCATTTTCATGAAGAAGTAGAGTTGCTGCTGCACTTGCATCAACTGTGATTGATGATAACATTAAACAGGTGATTGCAGCAATTACAGCCTGACAGGAACGTGGTGATCATGGAGTCAGGCTGCTCAGGTGTGAGGATGTGGATCTGGGCAAGTGATCTAGATCAGCAGAAGTACTGGATAGATGTGAGGGGATTCTAGATTGGGTTGTGGAGGAGGAATATGAAGAATACCATCCTGGGAACGTGTGTCATGAAAAGACCAATTAATACTTGTTGCGTTAACACACGTATTTGAAGAACCAATGATGGAGAGAACTTACACGGAGTATGACTGCCTTTAAGCATGGAAAGATGTGGAGTGTATCTAACAATCTTGGTGCCTCACACGTATCGCTCTGCACTTAATATTCCCAAGAATGTAGATTGTTTTATGCCATAAGCTCCAGAGACCTTCTGTCTGAGGATTTTTCTTTGGATATCAAAAGTGCTCAACCCACTATGTGGGGAAGCCTGGAACTGCCATGGAGTTAGTGCCTCAGAGCTGCACCAGTACAGAAATACACAGCTTCCTTGCCTCTCATGTGGGACAACTGTAAGTCATAGAATCTATACACTCTCCTAGAAGGCCACAGCAGGACGGCACCCCAGTTGTCCACAATAGTTGGATACCAATTAATGCTCTCTCTATTGACATTCTTCCCTTCCCTGTCTCAAACCCCCACTTCTGAACCAGTGTCTTCTGTGACTCTCTTCCAAATAAACTACTTGCACTCAGATTTTGTCTTTGGGTCTTTTTTAAAATAATAGTAAAGCCATTTGATCTACATATATAACAATTCAATGTGATGATTCTTTACATTGGTCACAACAAATTTACAGGGTTTTTTATAGACATTATGAATAGTAGAAATTATGTTATTACATCCTTTTATTTGCAAAATAACTAGAAATTCAAAAAGAAAATTTTCTTTGTCAGACCATGCTGTTCTCAGTAAGAATATCAATGCTTAATATGTTGGATTTACATTTCCCATGTTGGTAATGGTAATGGACTATACTCCATATGAAGTGGTAGTAGGTTTAGGATGACAGATGATGAATTTGCTCTGGATATATTAAATTTGAGGTGCCTAAATGGAGACGGACCAGCATGCAGTTGAATGTACAATTTTAAAGCTCCAAAAAAAATGTGGTCAACAAAATCTGGAATAAGATATCTTTTTGCACAATCTTTTTATTGCTACCTTTATGTCTTTGTTCCGTAATGTATAGATGGTAGGATTCAAGACAGGGGTGATAGCAAAGTCAACAATGAACAGGTTTTTATCAAGTGATGGTGGGGGAGAAGGCCACACATACAGAAACATGCATGGAGTGAAAAACAAGAACACCACAATGATGTGAGATGACAAAGTGACAAATGCCTTGGATAAGTCTCCTGAGGAACGTTTCCAGACAGTGACCAAAATGAAGGAATAGGAAAGGATTAGCAGGATGAAGGTGCCCATGCTCATAAAGCCACTGTTGGCAGTAACAATAAACTCAAGCTTGGCTCCATTTGTACATGCAAGTTTTATGATCTTAGGAAAGTCACAATAAAAGCTGTCCACTTTATTAGGCCCACAAAAAGGCAAGTTCATAACAAATAAAAACTGAGACATAGCATGGATCACCCCTGTTACCCAGCCAGTGATTACAAATAAAATACATATTTTAGGATTCATGATGTTCAAGTAGTGAAGAGGCTTACAGATGGCTGTGCACCTGTCAAATGCCATGGCTATGAGTAACACCATCTCCACTCCTCCTATGATGTGGATGAAGCATATCTGTGTCATACAACTTTTGAAAGAAATTAGTGTGTATTCATATAAAAGGTCTGTGATTATCTTGGGGACTGTGGTAGAGGAAAGGCCCACATCAATGAGAGACAGGTTCGCCAGCAGGAAGTACATAGGAGAATGTAAGTGAGAATCAAAAATTACCAAAAACAAAATAAAAACGTTCCCCACGATGACTCCTAAGTAGAGCAAAAAACATATCAAAATGAGAAAAAATTTTTTCTCCCAAGAACAAGAAAGAGCCAGTAACACAAACTCAGTGACCACAGAGTCATTTAGTCCACCCATTCACTGGGACAGAAGAACTGATTTTCAAGTGATCTGAGGATAAAAATTAAGAAGAGTAAGTTTAACAGGCACAACATAGACTCCTTATTTGCCTTGCTAATTAAGTTAGATATAACTGACTGAGGGAAGAAAATAGAAGATTTTGGAAAAAATAAGGTTAGCAACAAATTTATTATATAAAGTGGATATCTGAGGGAAAATGTGACTGTAAATAAAGCCAAAAGGAGTTTCTTTAATTTTGCTCCCATTGTAAAATTTCTTTCGAATTTTTCTCAAAAATTTCTTGATCATTTTCCTGACCATTGCCCTAAATGTTCTCACATCAAATAAACATCCTCTCTCCTGTCATACCACTATTAATACTTTCCCACAAATTCTATAGTCTCTTACCTGCATCTTTCTTAGCCCATTAACATTCTCTTACTTGACTGGGCTTATAGAGATCACCAGGAAAAAAGTACTTGAAGATATCCCATCACTACATACCTTGGGCTTTTAGAATTTAATTGGAACTCAGGTGCACAGGACTTAATGATAATGCTTGGTTCATGACATGATATCATCTTTGGTCTATTTTAATAAATAGATTAATAAAGACAAACTAAAAACAAAATAAAATATTGGATATTCGAGAGTAAAGAATAGTAAATACAATGATGATAAATAATAATTAATAATCAATTATAGTGATCACAAATAACATTTGAGTGAGTGTCACCTACATTCAGGGCATTGTATTAAGTACCTGATCTCTTGCAAATCTCCTAAGGACTCCATAAGATAGATTCAGTTTCATTACCCCCATTTCACAAATGAAGAAAGTGAGCCTTAGAAAGATGAAGTGGCAAAGCTAGGGCTTGTATCAAGAGCCGTAGGACTTCAGAATGATACTCCCAATCACTGCTCTATGCTTTTCAAGGCCAGCACCTCCGAGTCTACTCTGAATCTCCCCAAGGATCTAGAAGCATCAGTTAACATTTTTCCTTCATCTCAGCTTTTCACTTCCCTTAACCTGTTACACATAGAATCTCTCCTTCAAAAATCAAATCTATCAAGGATGGGATGCAGGGGGTTCCTCCTGATTTTCTCTTTCTTTCTCAAACCTTTACTGGTAGGTTGATTTTAACTTATGCATTTCGTTTATTAAACAAGCCAAAACAGTCTAGCTTCCACTCCAGAAAATCTTTTTAGAGAAGTCACTAGGGATTCAGCACACAACAATGTACTTTTATTAAAATATCACATATAATAAACACTTTTCGGTCTTTATCTTACTTATTTTCCAAATTTGATACTATTGATCATCCACTGTTTTTGAAATTTTTTTATGTCATTGACTTCTAATGTATGTTGTCTATCCCAAAGCTTTTTCTATCCACATTTCCTGCTAGCAGAACACCTATCTGTTTAGATATTTGGTAAAGATCCCTAAATTTTGGGAGAGGTAGGTCCTTATCCTGGCTGCCTGATAAAACGTGATAATCCAATGTCACTTGGCCATGGATTGATTTAAGAGGGGAGTGTAACCTAGATTTGCTTAATGAAATATAGAACAGTGTCTTTTGTGGAAGGCTTTCATTCCCAGATTAAAATGGAAAGTTTAGTGTGGAGAATGCTCTTTTCCTGGCACCTTTATTCCTGCATTCAATGTTAATATGATGCCTAAAGCTGCAGCTATCATGAGCTTTAGAAGTCAACATGTTAAAAATGGTAGTATGAACAGATAGAAAAGGAAACTTGTCTAGGTCTTTAACTGATGCCAGCAAAGGTTTACCTTCTGACTTCTTACAATGTGAGAAAAATAAAACCTAGTTCATTTCAGAGATTGTAAATAAGGTGTGTTACTTGAAGCTGAATGCCTTCCTACTATTTGTATTACAGAGCTCTCCTAATTTTTCTCCTACATTTCTAACTTCTTTTTTGTATCTTTCACTGATACATGGATTTTTTTTCCCCTGCTTATCTATGCTGATGTGACTCAGGAGTCTATCCTAAGATATTTTTTCATTACAAACAAGCTTCATTGTTTTAACTACTCCTCACTTATTGAAGATTTCTATATCTATAGCTCTAGCCAGGGACTCCAGCACAACATATCCAAGACTATATTGTAGTACTTAAGTGGACATTCCTCAAATATATCAAAGTTAAAATGCCTAAGGCCGAATTCATGATTTTATAATCTTTTAAATACCTTAAGAAATATCACAACCATTCTCTCAGATGCCCAATCCAGGAATCTTTGTGGCACCCTTGTCTCCTTTTTCACCTTACATCCCAGATAGAAAATTATACTTCCTGAATATTTCTCAATTTTGTTTTCTCCTCCTCATTTCCAGGGTCAATTACTATTTCAATTCTACATAGTTTTTCATCTTAATGACTGAAAAGCCTTCTGAATGATCTCTCTGCCTCCAATCTTATCTAAGTTTAGTCCTTTCTGTACTCTGCTTTCAGATCTTTCTATCTAAGGATCAAATATGTTCATATTATTCTCCTATTTAAACATTTGGTTCAGTCATTGAGAATCTTTAAAATTTAACAGCATATCACATTAGACCCTTTATAAACTGAACACTTCAGTGTATTTTTTTCCCATTTCTCTGCCTTTGCATGTGCTGTCATCTGTGTTATTCCTGGTCATTACAAAGTAGAACCATCTTTGGCTCTAAGGCCTGATAGATTTTACTTGTCATCCCAACATTGCCATTTATGAGCTATATACACTAGGGTAGGCTACCAAGTGATGCTAATGGTATTTATTTCTCCATAAAATGAAGGAATTATAACTTAATTTTCCTGATGTTATGAGGATTTGAGATGATATGGATAAAACTATCTGGCACAAATCTTACTTCCCTTTATCCTTCAAGACATAGATATTAAATGCCACCTACTCTAAAGTACTCATTGAAGACTCTAAGCAGAGTAAATAGTTTCTCTCTATGAACTGTTGTTATATCTTGTACATAATTAAAGTATATTATTTTTCGTATGTTATTTCTTCATTTTCAACTATAATTTCTTTGAGAAAGGAGCTTTTAACCAACTGTGTAAACTCCAATACTTAGCACAATTTCTGGCACAATATAGGTACCATTAAAGATAATCTCCACTAACATTCATAGTAGAAAGTTCAAGAAGACATGGTAAGCAAAATCAGGGGCCCAGAAGCCCTTGTGGGGGATGTAGTGGAGAGTAACTCTCCAAGTGACTTTGGGAGTTGAACTCACTGACACCTGCACCCTGATGGGAGAACGGAAACCAGTCGGGAAGTCAGTGACTTCCCTGTCATGTGACTGTCCTCTCAGAGTAACCTCAACACTCCACATTTCCAAATAGATCCTAAATCTAATGCAGTAATACTAGAAAAACAACAAATTTTCCCCCCTTCTTTTTTACCTCAAACAAAATGGGTACGGGTGCTACAGAGTATCTGGCAATATCTTCAAATTACAATGGAGTATTAACAAAAAGTATGCTATAGAAATATTGATGAACAGAAAGACATCACCAGGTATTTGGAAAAATTCGGTAATTCAAAAGAACAGTACAGTTTTCATGATCAAAGCCCCTGTGAAAAGCAACTTGCTACCCGAATAAGGAAAATAACTTTTAAATATACTTGAATTTATATTCATAAGATGTTTTGATGCACATGAAATAAATTAGAACTTCAGATAAACTAACCTGAAAAGATATAATTTGTCATTAGGTTAAAACAAAGATTATAAAACACAAAATACTACATATAATGTAAATATATATATGGAAATATTTACACTTTATGCCACAGTCTCCAGTTTGTGAGATTTTAGGTAATTTTATATTTTTTCTAAATATTAGCTCTTATTTTCCATGTTTTTACAGGTAATATTTATGGGTTTTCTAATTTCTAAAGAAAATTTGAAATTAGTGGAGGAAATAGGAAAAATGATATAAGAGCAATTTCTTAACTAGCAATATGAAGTAGTAACTAAGAGCACAGATTCTGGGGCCAGACTACCTGGCTTCAGCTCTCCATCTCCATCTTCTTGATTTATGAGCTATGTGTTCTTCGGTGCATTGTTTCACTTCTCTGTCCCTCAATTTCCTCATCTGTAAAACAGGGCTGATAGTAGCACTTATCACATACTGCTGTTGTAAGAATTAAAATGAGTTATACATGGAAAACATCAGAGCCTGCATGCTCTGGCATATAATAAGTAATCAATGATTTTGTTTTGTTTTTTATAATTGTGGTGATTTTTAAGACTCCATCATTCAAGTCTTTCCAAATACAGAGATTGCTTGCTCTGCCAGATTGCACTTAGTTGGAATGAAATAGCCAAGACGTAACTTTTATTTCCATCAATCTCACTTCAGAGAGAAAAGGGATGGATAATTGAAGTCCTTTCACATATGCATTTAATAAAGATAAGTGCTCTTTGAAGAGAAATTCACCTCACCGTGCAATTGAAATTATGAAAATGAGACCAGAGGGATACAAAACAATATGAGTGAAAATCATCCAGATAAAGAGCATGAGCAAAAGGAAACTGGAGACAGAAAGAGGAAAGAAGATTTGGAAACAAAAGTAATAAAAGGGGGAGGGAGCAACGTAACCAGTTGCTAGGGAATTGGACAGCAGGTATCCTATGTACCTGTTACCTGTTCAGGTACAGGTTTCACTCTGGAACAGCTTCAAGAGACTGAGACACGCAGAAAGTTAACACTCTTTGAATCACTACCATTTCCAAAGACAGGGAGCTATAAATGGTTCACACTATTAGAAAGGAAGTCAATTAGCAGGACAGGAGAGTAGGACTGGATATGGTCCATAATTGCTTCTAATGAAAACCAGGTCTTCTGTGGACACTGGCTTTCCCAAGAGTAAATAATCACAATTTGCTGAAAAGAGTTGCAGGGAAATTGAACAGCTCAGTGTGATTGTCAGTTATTTTGTGCTCTGATAATGTACTCTTTTTTTCAAAATTAGAGAATTTTAGGTTTACTGTAGGTATTCATTGAGTCATTGCAAGTTGTATGGACCACTGATGATATCTGTTTGGCTCCAATATCAAGTCTAAGAAAACTATCACTTTACACCCTTAACTGCTTGTCTCACTTGGAATTTTGAGAAATAATGAATTCATATTTGAACAAACCAGGGGAGGTTCAAAAGTAGTGCAAAGTTAGACTGGGAAATCTTACTTAGTATCTTTTAACAGCTTTATGGAGGTTTGATGTATATACTGTAAAATTTTTCCATTTAAATGCACAATTCAATGATTTTTAATAAATTTATGGAGTTGTGTAGCCACAATCACAATTCAGTGTTAGAATATTTCTATCACCCCAAAAAGATTCTTTGTGCCTGTTTGTAGTTAATCCCCACTCCTGCTCCCAGATCCGGGCAACAAGTAATTTGTTTCCTGTGTCTATAGATTTGCCTTTTCTGGACATATCATATAAATGAAATCATACAATATGTAGTCTTTTGTGACTGGCTTCTTTCATTTACGCTATTTTCAGCATTCATCTATGATGTAACATGCATCAGCAGATTATTGCTTTTCATTGTTTTATTTACGGACCATGCTTTTGGCATCTTATCTAAGAACTCGGCCTAACTCATGGTTAAAAGCCTTTCTCGTATTTTTTTTTTTAATTTTTAGATTGCCTCTCTAATATTTAGATATTTGATCCATCTTGTGTTAATTTTTGTGTATGATATTAGGTAAGGGTCTAAACTCATATTTATGTTTATCCTACTTGGAATTCATTGAGCTTCTTGGATTTTGGATCTGTAGATATACAGTTTTCATCCAGTTTTGGAAGTTTTTGAACATTATTTTTTCAAATAATGTTTCTACCTCTTTCTCTCCCTCTTCTCTTTCTGGGATTCTCCTTACATATATTGGTGTGCTTGATGGTGTTGCACAGGTCTCTGAGATTCTATTCATTTACATATTTATATTCTTTTTTTTCTTTATGTTCTTCAGGCTGAATAATTTCTGTTAATCTGTCTTCAAATTATCGATCTTTTATTCTGCCATTTCATAGTTGTTTTTGAGCCCTTCTATTGAGTTAAAAATGTAGTTATTATATTTTTTGACTCCTATATTTTTTTTAAACATTTTATTTTTTTCCTTTTTCTCCCCAAAGCCCCCCGGTACATAGTTGTATATTCTTCGTTGTGGGTCCTTCTAGTTGTGGCATGTGGGACGCTGCCTCAGCGTGGTTTGATGAGCGGTGCCGTGTCCACGCCCAGGATTCGAACCAATGAAACACTGGGCCACTGGCAGCAGAGCACGCGAACTTAACCATTCGGCCACGGGTCCAGCCCCTTTTGATTCCTATATTTAAATTCAATTATTTTTTTTATTTCTATCTCTGTATTGATATCCTCTATTTGTTGATTCATTCCTTTTATATTTTCTTGTAGTTTTTAAACTTGGTTTTCTTTAGTTATTTTTACATATTAATAATTTCTGATTTGAAGTTTTGTCTGCTAAGTTTAAAATCTGGGCCCTTTCAGAGACAGTTTCTATTGTCTGTTTTCTTAATGTGAATCTATTTACTCTTTCTTTGCATATCTCATAAATTATTTGTTGAAAAACTGAACATTTTAGGTAATATGTTGTAGTGACTATGGATTCCAATTCCTCCCATACCTAGGTGTTGTTTGTTTGCTGCTTATCTTACTATGTTTTATTATATTATTTTATTTTTTGTTTAGTATCCTGTTGGATTAATTCTGCAGGATTTCTCTTCTCTGCAATATGTTACCACTGTTATCTCTACTCAGTATTTTTTTTTAAAGATTTTATTTTTTTCCTTTTTCTCCCCAAAGCCCCCTGGTGCATAGTTGTATATTCTTCGCTGTGGGCCCTTCTAGTTGTGGCATGTGGGACGCTGCCTCAGCATGGTTTGATGAGCAGTATCATGTCTGCGCCCAGGATTCGAACCAACGAAACACTGGGCCACCTGCAGCAGAGCACGCGAACCTAACCACTCGGCCACCGGGCCAGCCCCCTACTCAGTATTTTTTAAATATTGTTTTTACTTTTTGAAGCCTGGCATCCTAGGGAGTCCCTCCTTTTTCAGCATGGTTTAATGTTCAACTGATTATTGGTCCGAGGTCAGGCTCAAACTCCTTGAGCCAGTAGGGCTCCCATTCTTTGCCAATGGATCTGTATGCCATTGGGAAATGTATTCAAAATTCATGCAGTTTATAAGTGTGCCCTGGCTTTTACTTTGTGCAGAGTTCTTTCTTTTGTCTTTTGTGTTTTGTGAAAGGTATCGGATTTATGAAGGGATGTGTAAATAGCAAGGGTCATCTTTCGTCTCTTCTGATTATTTGTACAGCCTTGCATATGTGCCACTTTTTAGATTCCGAGGCATGGTAGGCAAAATAAGAGTCCCAAAGACATCCATGTCTTAATTCCTGAAACCTGCAAATATGTTACCTCACATGAGAAAAGGGACTTTGAAGATGTGATTAATTTATGAACTTTAAGGTGAGGAGATTGTCCAGGATCACCTGGGTAAACCCAATATAATCATAAGGATCCTTCTAGAAGAGAGGAAGGAGGGTCAGAGTAAGGGAAGTGACCAGTGAAACAGAAGTCAGAGGGGTATTGTTCCATAAGCCAAGGTATATAGACGGCCTTCAGTAGTGGGAAAAAGCAAGGAACAGATTTTCTCCTGGAGCCTCCACAAGGAACATAGCCCTGCTGATCCATTTAGACTTCTGACTTCCAAAAGTGTAAGATAGTAAATTTGTGTTGTTTTAAGCCACTAAGTTTGTGGTAATTCTTTACAGCAGCAGTAAGAACCTAATACACCAGGTATATACTAGAGTTTATCAATGGTCACTATGGATGTCTCATTCTTTGACTCTCCTTGTTAATTTCTGGCTAGTCTAACATTTGGATTTTTGCTCCTACCAGGATCACAGGCTCGGGCTAGCCATGATGTTGACATTCTACGTTGGTTTGCCACAGGCATTACTAATATTTCTGATGACACCCAGAGAGATGGGTGTTTTCCATGCTCCAAATCAAGTCAGCCCTCTCTGGTAGTGACAGCAACAGTGAAACTTCTGCTTCTCGTGGTTTGTTCTATCCTGGTAAAACTATCATAACGATGGAGCTGGAAGAGTGATGAGAACAGCCGCAGGCAAAACTCTATGGACTCCTATTGTTTCCAGCTAAAGTTTAGTAGTTTTTCTTCAATAATAACTTAGCAATTTGTTGTTTACCTTTAGTGAATACTCAGGTTCCTGAAATGGTTGTTTTATAGAATTGTCCAATTTTACCATTTCTTTTAAGAGAAAGGAGTTGCTAGACTCCTTACTCACTATTCTGTCTCACTTGGGATTTTAAAACCACAAATTGTTTCATGTTGAATTAGTTATAGATGAAATAGTTTTTTTTTTTAATTTAGAGTTTGTTCATTGGTTAAAAGTGCTAAGACGGTATTTTTCAGCCACCACAAACCAGTGAATAAACAGAGCGAACAACCTAGGCCTTTAGGATAGGTTTGCATTGAATTCCATCTGTGTAGCTAATGTTTTTTGGCTTGTTAGTATAAAGAAACCACTTAATTTCTCTTGGAGAGAAAGAAATACTACTTTATTAAATATTAGCATAACGAAGTATTAGCTTCTAGCTCTCACTCCTGGACTTTTAAATCGTAAATACATTGACCAGTTCTCTATAAAAGCTTATGAATATGAGAAAAAAAGATTAAAATAAAATGGAATACACGATGTATACATTGCACAGGAGAGAATAATTGATTCAAGACAACATTATAGAAAAAATGTAAGGAACTGGTGAGGTTTTCTTTGCAAAATTAAATCTATAAATGTATAATGTATACAGCATGGGTAAAGAGAAAATACTTAATACTTAATAAATTTTATTCATTCACTCAGTGCATATTTATTAAGCACTATTATATGCCAGGCACTGAACCTTCTTCGCCAGTAGAAACAGCCCTTCCATCTCTGTCTGACGAAATTAGTCTCTTGCCTAAAGAATATGTAATGGCCTCCCTTAAGATAGTTACCTTGCAAAGGATTGCTGATCATTCTCAGAACCCACTTGCATCACCTATCATTGCTCTGTAACAGTAACTACATTCAAGCATAAAGTTACTACGTAGGGTGAGATACACAGTATGACTCTTAAGGAGGTCAAAATTGCATTTTTTTTCCTTTTTTGCCTATCAATATTAACAGGAATCTGGGGAGCATGTGTGGGATTGAATTCTATGGATGTGGGTTGAGAATGTAAAGAATATAAAGTTACATCAAGGAAAAAATTTTACATCAATTCATTAGGCAGAGATTCTTGAATCAATGTGTTAGCTCGAGGGGCTGGGGTCAGCTATAACGATATGCCTTGTTGGTTTACTGAAAGCTGTCCCCAAAGGCAGACTACGCAAAATTAATTTGACACTTTAGAATTTCCTTGTTATACTGTTGAGGAAGGTATTCAAATGTTATAAAGATTGGAATGCTAAAATGGATATATCGTATAAGACATTTATCATTTGTCATGTAAGACCTGTGCAACCATCCTGGGGGGTCCAAAAAACTTTCCCTTCATCAAGACTGTGAGAAATAGATTCTCAAGGAAAGCTCTGATATCTTTGAGTAGCTCTGTGATGACTGTTCCTTCTACACCAGAAAGAGAGTGGGGACTGATGCCGTTGCACTGATCTCTTTGAATGTAAAAGGATTCCTGGGTGGCAAGTACCAAATGGTGGTACTTAATAGCAAAGACAAGATAGTTGTAGTTACTCAAGTGAGCACCAGAGCCTAAGCAGCAATTAGAGTTGTCTGAGCCACTGAGATTTTGGCATTGGTTACATAATCACAGTGTTTCTAGAACTGAAAGATGAGCATATTACTAAAGTTTCACCTGATCTATATAAGCAGAAATGCTCTAGGTGTGGTGAACAGAAATCTTACTTGAATCATTACAATAGAGAATTATGGCCCCTCAAACAATTCTTAAACTTAATCTAGTTTACCAACCTAAAGCTCCTTGAGTGAAGGGAAGGCTGGGTCCTCTTGAGGAAGGACCCTTCTACACAGCCACTATTTTATTCTGTAGATATTTTTCCCATCATTCTCCAAAGAGACTCTAAAATAATCAGAATTTAGGGGGAGTTATTAGACATCTAATTCTAAACTGTCACAAATTTCTGTAGAAACAAAATGCTACTCTGAACCATTATTTGGAAACAGGAGTCCATGGAGTTCAGGTGGCCAGTGTAATTTTGTCTGTGTTTATGTCACAGTGGACTACATGGTTCTCTAAATCCATTCTTTGGTTATACCCATAGTTTGAGATGCAGAATTGGGATAGATACACTAACAATTTGGCAGAATTTCCAGATTGATTTTCTGAGCCATGAAGTGAAAGCTATTATGGTAACAAAAGCCAAGTGGAAGCAAATAAGACCTAATCAATCAACCAAAATAATAAACCAAAGTAATACTTAATTTCAGGAGAAATTGTAGATTAGTACTACCATCAAGGACTTCAAAGATGCAGATTTTTTTAAGTTGTGGTAAGAACACTTCCCTTGAGATCTACTCTCCTAACAAATTTTTGTGTACAATACAATATTCTTAACTATAGCTACAATGTTGTATAGTAGATCTCTAGAATTTATTCATTTTTGTAACTCTGCATCTATTGAATGATGCAACTCTCCCTGGCCCCCTCCCCCTGTAAGTGAAAAGTTAACATATGAATTGAGGTCCGTTTTTTATTGTGTTGTACTCCCCAACAATTCCTGCACTCATGTATATTACCATCTATTGAAAGAAACAGAAGCGAAACAGGCAATAGCATACCAAGTACTATTATGAAGAGGCAGAATATGTTAGAGGAGTCTGTGGGAAAGATAACTAACTTGTACATGATGATGTTGTCTATGAAGAACATCAGTTTTATTTATAACTTTCAATATTTACATATTTTATTTAATATTTTTGCCTTATTTTACAGAGGAAGCCCTTCATTAAAATGTAAAATAGAAGTAATTATAGGAAGAGTGTGGACATATTTCTGATCTCAGGAAGAAAACTCTCAAAATTTCACATTACCTGCAATGCATGCTATAGTTGTGCGAATACTGTTTATCAGAATTAGTTTCCTTCTATATTAGTTTTCTAGGGCTGCTATAATAAATTGCCACAAACTTGATGGCTTAAAAAAGACCCTGGTATTTACTCTTTCAAAGTTCTGGAAGCCAGATATCCAAAATCATACTATTGACAGGGTCATGCTCCCACTGAAGGTTCTAGCGGAGAATTTTTCTCTGCCTCTTCCAGCTCCTGGTGGCTTCTGGCATTCCTTGGTTTGTGACAGTGCAATTACAATCTCTACCTCTGTCTTCACATAGTCTCATTTCTTGAGTCTCTGTCCATCCTTTTCTGTCTCTTATAAGGACATGCATTGGATTTCAGGTCCACTCTAGTTCAGTATAATCTCCTCTTGTTCCTTACCTTAGTCACATCTACAAAGACTCTATTTCCAAATAAGGTCACATTTTGAGGTTTGGGTGGACATGAATTTGGGGGGAACACTATTCAATCCAATGCATCTGTTATGCCTACTTTGCTAAGGCTTTTGCTATGAAACTTATTGAGAATGGGTATTAGATAAGAGATATACAAATTGTTTTATAATATTCCATTTTTATAATGTTATTGTCCTTTAAAAATATTCTGGTTATTGGAAGGAAAGGATTAGTAACTGGTCTGTAACCCATCCTCTGTTTCATGGTAATCAAGAGAAAGAGAAAGGAAGAGTAAGAGAGTGGGAAGGGGGAGGGAAAAAGAAAGAGAGAGGGAAATAGGGGTGCAAAGGAGGGGGAGGAGAATTAATGGTAATAACAGCAAGAAATGATTTGGTCAAATCTTGGTGAAAGCATACTAACTGGATCTCTTTCTAGTGGTATTTATTAGAAGATAGATAATAGAATGTTCCTAGCCAATATACCTTGTTCTAGTTTGCTTATGGTAATTAAACCTGGAGTTTGTGCTTCATGGGACACAACCTAGAGAAAAATCTTAATATTTTCTCTGTAATTACTGGAATAAAAAAGTGAGATATTTCATGACCAAAGTAACTCCATTTTTGTGAGTGATATCCTTCATGCCTCATTGGAGACCTCATATTTTATATCTGGGTCAGATAGCATCATAGTGCAACAAGAAAGCAACTGGGGAATTATGTTGGCTGTCTCAGACTCCTGCTTCACTTGTGTCTTCATTTATCAGTATCTTTTGAATTATTAGAAAGCTTTGAAACTGAGAAATAACTCTGATTCTTGTATGTTTGATGTGACACTCAGACCTCTTGTTTTATTTCAGCCATATAAACTGTTTTTTCTTTTTTATATATTTCTAAAGCTGTTTAAGAGTGTTTTTTCTTCTTAAATATTTGAAGAATTCACTAGTGGAACCATTTAACTGTTTATTTTTCTTTTTTATTGGAGTGGAATGCCTTAGCCAGGTTTCAGAAAGGAAACAGTAATCACACAACTTACTTGAACAATGATAATTTAACTTAAAGAATTATTTACTATGTATAAAGTATTTAACTGGATAAGTGAAAGAATAAATGGCTGCTAACCTCTCCTCAGCCAACCTAATGTTTGCACAATGGGTCTACGAAAATGAAAAAGATATCATGGTGGAAAGAAGGCTATGCATAGGGTCTACAGAGTGGGCTTTTTTTTACCCAGGCTTTTTTTTCTACTGCCACTGTAGAATGTTTGACCTGTCAGCAGCACAGGTAGATCCTTGAAATGTTATCACCTTTGAGAACTGAAATCAATCTTTTGAGGGTGGTGACTGACATTGGACCCTTTCTAACCTGGAGGAGACAAAGATTTGTCCCTAGTGGGATAACACGTCTTCTGAGTACGGATTATCTTTCCTACTTTCGCTGCTTTGGCCAGCACCACTATACAAGGTTCATGGTGTCTGAGTTCCAACATGAAGTCTTGCAGAATATTTCCTTAGACCAAGGGTACTCACTTTATAGCAAAGAAAGTGCACAAAGCACGCATAACTAGGCAACCCATTGATTCTATCATTTATTGCACATCTGGAAGCTGTTGATCTGATAGAACATTGGAATAGCCTGTTAAAGTTGCAACTGAGGCACCAGCTTGAAGATGACACCCTTCAGAGTTGGGGGCTGCTCTTCAAGATGTATGATTTGAACCAATGGCCTTGAGAGATGGTGCTATATGCCCTATAGATAAAATACATGGTTCTGCAAACCAAAGAGATAGAGAAGATAATAGTAAGTACCTCTTATCGTGAATCTCAGTGAACTTCTTGCATAGTTTCTGCTTTCTGTCCCTGAAATTTCAGGATCTGCTGGAGTGGGAAGAATACTTCTTTTTGGAGACATAGTATGGATTCTGACAACCTAAAAATTTTAGCTACTTTCCTCTGATTTTGGGTTCCTCAATTTAGAAGACCAGCATTCAGAAGAATGAATTACCTCATTTTTATCCCATATTGGATAAAGATAGAGTTGCTGCTTCCTAATTAATGATGCAGTGAAAAATTTGTCTGAAACTAGGGATCCACTGAGGTACTGCTTGGTGCCTCCACGATTCATGATAACAATAGAAGAACAATTATAATAACAATAGATTGGCAAGAACATTTTGACCATGGGTTCAAACTACTAATGAATGAACAGGGTTACCTCGCTGGGCAAGCAACATAGATCAGCAGAGGAACTGTGACTATGAAGGGGATTTAGAACGGGTAATAGAAGACAATGTGACTATCAATTAGAAGCAACAATGCTGCTGTATTTGTCCCTCCTGTTTTAAGTTTTTCCTTTATGAAATTGAAAACAGCCATAACTTTAAAGAATCTTTGACAAGATGAAGTGAAGAAGGGATGAAGTGTCTTTAAAAGGTGACTTATCTTGGCACTTATTGTTTCCAAACAAGGAGATGGTATTCCACAGCTAGCACCTGAAAGTCTATCTGATGGCTTGTCTCTGGCTCTCACTCTCTAAAAATAAAAAGGTACTCCAGCTTCCTTTCCCTTCAGTTGGGACAATTCTAAACCACAGAATTTGTAGAGTGCCCCAGATGATCATAGTAAGCTTATACCCCATTTATGTTTATCCACATAGGCATCCTTCACTTCTCTGTTTCACTTTCCCACTCTCTTAATGATGTTTCCAAATGTCATCTTCCAAATAAACTACTTGCAATCAAATATTGTCATCAAGTCTTCTTCTGAGGGAACACAACCTGAACAACTAATTGGAACTACTAGTCCTACATATATTCCATGTGATGATTCCTGACATTTGACAAAGTAAGTTTGCATTTCATTTGCAAACCTTATGGGGAGCATAAGAGATGTAATTATATCCTTTATATTTTCAAGATGATTAAAATTTCAATTAAATATTATTTACTAGAAAATTCTGTTTGATAAAATAACTCATATCATGGTGAATTCTCATTTCTCATGATAGCGAAGGTAATGAGAAAATGCTCAGCAGAAATAATAGAAAACCATTTAATGAGGTAGATGATATGTCCAAATCTGGCCATGTTAAATTTCAGATGTCTAAGAGGAGATATCCAAAAGGATTATGAATGTACAATTTTAGAACTCCAGAATCATATCTAATCAGAAAAATCTGATATAATGTTCCCATTTGCTCAATCTTTTTATGGCTACCTTTATGTCTTTGTTCCTTAATGTATAGGTGACAGAATTCAAGACCAGGGTGATAACAAAGTCAGCAGTGAACACGTATTTGTCAATTGATGATGTGAGGAAAGGTCATACAGAGAGAAACATGCATGGAGTGAAAAAAAGAACAACCACAGTGATGTGAGCCAACAAAGTGACAAATGCCTTCAATAAGCCTCCTGAAGAAAGTTTCCAGATGGTGAGCAAAATAAAGATATAGTAAAGGATTAGCAGGAAGAAGGTACCCATAGTCTTAAAGCCACTGTTGGCACCAACAATAAATTCAAACATGGGTCCATCTGCGCATGCAAGTTTTATTATCCTGCAAAAGTCACAATAAAAGCTGTCTACTTTATTAGGGCCACAAAAAGGCAAGTTTACAACAAAAGCAAACTGAGACATAGCACGGATCACCCCAGTTACCTAGCCAGTGATTACAAATGAAACCCATATTTTAGAGTTCCTAATGTTCAAGTAGTGGAGAAGCTTACAAATGCTGTGCACCTGTCAAATGGCTATGAGTGACACCATCTCTACTCCTCCCGTGATGTGGATAAAGCATATCTGTGTCATACAACCTTGGGAAGAAATGGCCTTGTATTCATTTAGAAGGTCTGTGATCATCTTGTGGACTATTGTATATGAAAGGCCCACATCAATGAGGGACAGGTTGGTGAGCAGGGAGTTCATAGGAGAATGTAAGTGAGAATGAAATATTACCAAAAACAAAATGAAGACAATTCCCAGAATGATCCCTAAATAGATCAAGGAGACTACCAACAAGAGAAAAACTTTAGTTTCCCAAGAACTGGAGAGTCTAGCAACACAAACTCAGAAACAGCAGACTCATTTATTCCGTCCACTGATTTGGGGGGGAAAGCAGATTTTTTAAATCACCTGAGGATAGAAGATTCTGGAAAGTCAGAATCAGTGGCACAAAAGTAGACTTCCTTTTATTCTTACTAATTTGTTCTGTGGGCTCATATCCTTGAGTGAGAAATAATTTACTTAGGTTAAAAAATTAATAAATAGAATTACAGCAATCAGCAAAGTGATTACCTAAAAAGAAAAATAAAACTTGAATATTTTAGATGGGAGTGCTTTTCCTCCAGTGGGGTTACATCCATTCTTATTCCATTATCAGATGATAATTTTGTTTTTCCTCTCAAGGATTTTTAGTCATTTTTTCTGACCACGTACTTAGATGTCCTCCCAACCAAATCATCTCAGACATTTCTGTCACCATCACAGTAATGTTCTCATACCAACTTGGAAATTCTCCTTAGTAGAATTTCTTATTTCACTGGTCAAATAGAGATCTGTAGGCCAAAATTGTTTAATATGTTTTACCTTGCTTCACCTTGTAAGTGTATTTTGGTTTTGCTTTTGTTTGTAAAATTTTCCTTGCAAATCAGGTGCTCAAGTTGAGATTATCCATATGTTTTGCTCAAGAAACATTATTATCATGGTGCATGTATGGACCCCTATATCAAATAAAATATTGGATACAAGAGAATAAATACCAGCTAGTAAGTTAGAAAATGTTTATGAAACAAAGGTACTATTAATAGATAACATTTACTAAGTGATTCCTCTATGCAAGGCACTGTACTAACCATATAATCTCAGTTTAACTTTATAAAATTCTTTAAGATAGTTTTTTATTAGATTTATGTTACCAATGGAGTAACTGAGTCTCAGAGAGATCAAATGTCAGAGCGAAAACTTATATCCACAGCTGTAGGACTCCATAATCCAAGCTCTAAACCATGGTGCTATGCTTTTCAAGGCCATTCCTTTCAAGTATACCTTGGATCTTCCCGAAGAATTATTCAATTAACCTTCTTCAACTTTTTATTTTCCCTGACCTATTATCAGAGTGAGCTTTAGAAAAAAAAAAAAGTCAAATCTCTAAATCTTGTATCCCCTTTGAATTACTCCTGTCTCCAACTCTTCATTGGCAAGCTTACCTTCACTTTTTGTTTATTCATAAGCTAAAACTTGTGTCCGCAGATTCCTGCTTTATAGAAAGAAACTCTGAATTCTGCATACATCTTATAATAATCACTTTTCAGTCATCATTTACCTTGATCTCCCTGTAGGATTTGATACTATTAATTAAGCCCTTGTTTTTGGACTGCCTCTGTCCTTGGCTTCTTGCCTTCCATTAAGCCATTTCCTTTCCACTTCTTGCTGACAGAAAATCTACTGTTCAGGTAGTAGGTTGAAATCTCTAATTTTTGGAGAGACTAGCCCTGTCTCAGCCTGAGAACATGTCAAATGATTTTTCTAAGCCAATTTCTACAATCTCACTTTCCATGACCATGAATTGGTGTTAGACGGGGCACGTAGCCCAGAATTGTTCAATGAGATGTACCAATGTTATCTGTGGAGGCCTTTCTTTTCCAAATATAAGGACAAATCTTCATGTGGAGATGGATTTCCCAGGTCCATTTTTCCTGCATTTGATGCTACTATAATTCTTAAAAGTGAAGCAACCATGAATTTTTAAAGCCCATATACTAAAAATAATAGTGAAAAGTTAGAAGGAACTTAAGATCCAAAATGCATGCTGTGTCACTTACTCAAAGCCAAGAATGGTCTCCCTTCTTGTGCCTTGTAGTATCTACATGTTCACATCTTTATCTGTAGACTTATCACTAGACTCCCAGAGTAATATATCCAAAGCTGTATGTGGTATACACAAATGGAAGTCCCACCTCCATCTTTAAGTCAACATGTCAAAACTGAACTCATAATATTATAATCCACTCCAATGCTTTAATAAATATTATTGCCATTCTCCAGATGCCCAATATAGATACCTGCGTGGCACTCTTGTCTCACTTTGGGTCTCTAGCTGAGCAATTTGTACTTTCAAATATTTCTCAATTCACTTCCCTCCTCTTCATTTTTGTTGTCACTTTTTTTTCCTTGTTATCTACATATTTTCCCATATTTACAGCTGAAAATGCTCCTGAATGGTCCACAACTACAACTCATTCTATACTCTGAGTCCAGATATGTCTAATAAAAGTCAAATGGCATTCCTACTTAAAGCCTTTGGTGATTCTATAAATAGTAAATTTTTGAAATCCCACAGCATGTCACATAATACCCTGAGAGGAGATGAGCAATATTTGATTTCAGAGGGTATTTCCATGAAAATTTTAGGGGATTCATATACCAAACAATTACTAACTAAATTTCAAAATTGATTCATGATAAAAACTCTTAGTAAAATAAGAATGATTAAGAATTATTTTAAACATAATGCTTTTAATAGAATTTTTAAAGCAACACTCAATATCTGATTATAGATGAAACATTAAAATCAAGAGCATAAAGAAGGAAGCCTATAGCACTACGTTTCAATCATGTGTGATAGACAAGAAGATTAAATCAAGTAATACCATTAAAGTGAAGGTAGAAGAACTATACTCATTTGCAAATTGAAAACTTATGACAAATATTAACTCTCTTAAACAATCTCATTTTAATAAATATAGTGTCAATAATAACCTGTTAAAATGTGATAAGAGAGATCTCATTTACAAATGAAACAACTGTGCAAGTGTATACATTCCATTAAAAGAACATAAACTTTTCTGATATATTTGTAACCGTGAAAGAAATGGAGATGAAACAATGCTAATAGAGAAAAGAAAACTCAAGGTTATAAAAACATCAATTCTCACTGAAATAATCTATGCAATTGCTGATTAAAAGTCCAGTAGAAATCTTTTGGAACATTGCAATGTGATCCAAAAGTCCATTTCAAAGTCGAGAGAAATTTTGGAAGGGAAACAAAATGGCAGGTTGAGGAGAAAAGAGAATGTTTTCTATTAAAGTTATTGGAATGTATCATAAACCTATACCTATTAAACTGATTAACTTAACTAAAGTTGGACAGATAAATGTAACAAAATATAGTTATGAGTTAGATAAAAATTAAAGAATTTAGTATATGATGAAAAGACATTGCAAATGTGTAGGAAAATGGAGAGTTATTCAATAAATTCAGAGTATTCGATAGTTGTTAAACATGTAGTCCAACACTGGAAACATAAAATTGTATCTTACCATACATCTTACAGCAAAATAAGTTCTGGATAATTAAAAGGCTTAAATGTAAAAGTAGAATTATAAAATTTAAATAAAGTATGTATGAATTGATTTTTAAAACTTGGTATTGAGGAGATTTTTCTAAAATTACTACAAATTTAGAGACTACATTCTATTTTTCTATTTATTCCTCAACAGAGTCGTTAAACTTGTTGCTGTAGGATTGGGGGAGCAGTGCTTCTCATTCCCAGCTTGTGGGAATGTAAAGTGTACAGTCATTTCAGAGAGCAATTGATTAAAAAAAATAAAAAATCTCTTAACTGTACACAGTAATCCTATTGGAATTACTCTGAAAGAAAATAAATAGGCAAATGCACAAAATCTATTCATAATGTCTTTTACCTTACTTATCAGCATTTTATATGATACAAACTAACTGAAAACGTATTAACTATTTAAGAATAAGGGACTGATTAATTAAGTGGATATGTTCATAGAAAGTAGGCTTAAAATGATCACTAAATCTAGCATGGAAAGATATCAACAAGTTAAGGAGACATTTATACAGGAAAAATCTTTTCATTTTGAGGGGAGTCAAATGGTGTTGTGCAAGAGTAAGGTTTAGAATTTAACCAAAATTTTAACAGGCGGTGGAATTTTAAATAATTTTGTGTTTGTTTCCTCATTCTCAACTTGACTTACTATATTTGTAGAGGTAATATTTGTTTTTCTAACTTAAAAACAAATGTATAAAAATTAATCGAATGAATAGGAATATTATCTAGGAGCCATTTACTATATACAGTGTAACGATGTTTTTAAGGGCACAGACACAGGGGCCAAACTCTTTGCATCCCCAGACCCTCCATTTACCAGATCTGTGTTCTGGATGAGTTACTGAACTGCCCAGTAAGTCAGTTTCTTCATCTTTCAAAGATAGATACTAAGAGTCACTTCCTCAAATGATTGTTTTGAGGACTAAATGAGTTGAATCACGAAAACACAAGAAGTTGCTGGGGCATATAGTAAGTGCTAAATAATCATTATCTGTTATGATAATTTTGACGATTTTCAGGAAACATAGAGTTTTTCATATTGGTAATGGTGATTGAATAAATATGGCAGAAAGAAGGCTAACATGCTTTTTCATGTTGTGTCAGTAGGAAAGGAATAGTGGAGACAGACATTGCTTTTTATTTTTATGATCCTAATGTTCAGAGAAAAAGGGCATTGAAGATCCAATATATTTCACGTACTACTTTAACAAAGATACTAGAGCTTCAACAAATATTTTGTCTCCTAATACAGTTTAACTCTGAGAATACACCCAAAGGAAATAAAACAATATGAGTAAAAGTGATTCAAATAAAGTGAGTTAACAAAGAAAAAGGGTGACAAATAAATTGTGGAAGCCAAAAAAAAGGGTGATAATTATGAAACAAGATGCTGGAGAATTAAAGACTGGGCTTCCAGTACCTGCACAAGCTCAGATTTCACTTATGGCAGCTTCAAGGGATTGAGAAACAGAGAGAGATTAACTCCTTTTTAGATTCATCATTATTGTTTAAGACGCATAGTTATAAATAGTGTTTAACATTAGGAATAAAAACAAACAGTATAAGTGAGTATTAATGACTAATATCATTTGCGTTATTGGTTTTCTATAAAAATTAGGTCAATCATGAACATGGAGTTTTCCCAAGGGTCAAGTATTACAAGATGCAGAATTGAGTAATGGAGAAATTGAACAATTTGGCATGATGAACAGTAATCGTATGTTTCTGACAATATTTTTTTCAATTTTGAGATTGTAGATGTTTATAGAATTATTGGAAGTTATCAGAGTCACTGACTATATCTGTTTGGCATTAATATCATGTTATAGACCAAATACTGGAACACACCCTTAATTGCTAACCCCACTTAGAATTTTGTGAAATAATGAATTGGTATTTTAAAAAACATATGAGAACTTCAAGAATAATGCAAATATAGATTTAAAAACTTCACTTGGAGTTTTATTAGCTAAAATTATTCTATAGGGAATTCAAAAGACAAAGGAATTTTGTTTTTTTGGAAAAAAGGTAGCATTTGTTCATGAGTTAAATATACTGAAGGCATTTTTCACAGACTTCACAAACCATTTAATGAGGAAACTGAGTATCTATCCTACCTAAGACTTCACTGCAGGATTGCTTTGATTTCCATCTGTACTGCTGTTGCTTGGGATCCCTTTTGTGAAGAAATGATTTAAATCCTGTTTCAAGGACAGAAAAGCTATGTAATTAAGGTGAATCTATTTTCTCGAAGTATTAGCTCCATGGTATTAGCCATTTTTGACCAAAATGGCAAAACGTTTTACGGTAAATATATTGGCCAAGTGCCTATACATAAAGCTAGACAAATAGTGGGTTAATTACAATATAATGAGTCTGAAAATGATGAGAATGCAGTACAGTGTATGAACCATGAACTGTGTAGAAGAGGAAAAATCAAGACAAGAAAACAGTACAGAAACAACTTACAAGAGCCTGAGGTTCTTTTCTTTGCAAAATTGAACCCATATACATGTATTGTTTCTGGCCAGGTCTAATTGTAGAGTGAGAGTGCAATAAATTCAGTATTAAATAATTAAGGGTCCAGTCTCTATTGACTACCTGTTCTCCTCCTCATCTTGGCAATATAGACTACAAAGAAAAGTGAGGCAATGTGAAGATTCAGCTACATAATTTATTATCTTTACTTACCTGACCAAAGCCTGAGGAGAATTGATCAGTTTTCTGTGGTCAATGGTTTAGAAACATGAACATTTTGATTCATATATTATTACTAAATAAAAATCCTAATGTACCTTTTGTTCCTAATTCTATAGTATCAATTTTCCCAGGACAATAAATAACTCAGAATATGTTCTACCATCATATCATTATAATGAGGGTCGCAGAGATGGTTTGGTGTCTGAGGTAAACTTGTTTGCTGCTTGATCAGACAATTTTTGGTGATAACTCTTAAATTCTGGCACTTTCCTTATTATTTTTATCACAGATACTTTAGTGCTCAAAATCACGTGTTAGTATCAGTTCTGGCACTCTGTGAAACAGGGACCATGACAAAATTGTAAGATATTTCTTGAGGGAAATATCTATGAAAGGGAGTGGGAGCAGTAGCAGGTAGGAAAGCCTTCATAACAAAGTGCCAGTGTGGCTCCTGTGAAAGAAGAGTGGGAAGGAGGGAAGATTGGATGGAGTAGCCTCAGACCACAGTGAAGCTCTGAGAAATTCTCAGCTGGGTTGATGTGGAGCTCCAGAGCAAAGACTGTCCATTAGAGGAAATTCACATTGGGCAGGAATATCCTGGCTCTGGTCCACTCACTGTTATCAATCATGGGCTGGGAGCAACCAGGGCAATATTGTATATTAAATATTATTATGAATAATAAAAAATTATGAATTATTATGAATAAATAGAATGTCCTAGACTTGAAGAGTCCATAGAAAGGATATGTAACTTTTAAAGAAAAATATTATCTATGAAGAATAACAGTTTATTTCTATCTTTTTATTCATTTTATTTAGTTGTCTTGCCTTATTTAACTGGCCAGGACTTCCAACAAATGCCAAACACTAGTGTTGAGAGGAAGCATGTTTTTCTGATTCCCAATCTTGTGGGGAGGGGGAGCTTCCCATATTTCATCATTTAATGTAACTTGTTCTAGAGATATTTTGTAGATATCTTTATCAGATTGAGTAATTTTCATTCTAAACTTGCATTTTTAAGAATTTTATCATGAAGACGTATTGGATTTTATCAAATGCTCTTGCTATATCTATTGACATATTTGTATAATTTTTCTCCTTTTTCTTAACTTGGTGATTGATTCCCAATTATTAAATCAGGCTTACACTTCAAATATAAAATTAATTTCTTGGAATATATTATTCTTCTTATATATTGTTCCCTTGTCTTTGTTATTGTTTTGTTTTGGATTTTTGCATCCATATTCATGAGAGTGAGTGACCTATAATTTTTTTCCCTATGTGTTTATCTGTTTCTCATGTCAAATTTATGCTGGCTTTATAAACGAATTGGAAAAAAAAAAAGTTAATACCTCTTCTGAAACCCATTCTCTCTACCTTTTGGGCATTTTAGAGGAAGAGAAACTATAGAAGGAAATACGGAAATGACCTGGTCAAGTCCCTTGCAAGCACGCTTATTGGACTTCTTGATGGTATTTAGTGTTAGAAAGACAATGAGGAGTCTTCATCTAAGGGAGATGTGCCCTTTTAGCAGGATACACTTAATCTTTCTAGGTTGCTAAAAGTAAATCACCCTGTAAGTTATGGATTTATCGGATGGAGTCAGCTGGAAAATGCCAATGAGCTACATAATTAACAGAGTAAAAGTTGAAGATGTGTGATGGCTAAAATAATCTCCCTTTCTGTAAGCGATGCTACACGTGCATTGTTAGCGTTGAGTCTTCGTTTGTCCTGTGTGGTTCAGAGTGCACCCTACAATAGCGTGAAAAATCTTTTGACCCACGTTGGCGCTCTCAGAATTCTCCATGCTTGACCTCTGTCTTGAAGCTGCCTGTATCCTTTGAATTATTAATAAATTTTGACACTACGCAATATTTTTGATAATCCAACTCTAATTAGCTAAAAAGAGAAAGGTGTTCCTTCTTTTTCTCTTCTGAAGAGGAGTGTACATAAAAGATGTTTCTTTTTCTCTTAAATATTTTGCAGTATTCCCCAGGAAAGCCACTTAGACCTGCATTTCTCTCTGTGGAAAGCTGTATCAGTGAGGGATCAGTCAGAAAAGAGGAAATACATCATTTGTACAGAGTTTAATATAAAAATTAACCAGGTATAAAGCTGTTAACTAGATATTTGAAAGTATATAAAGAAAATTTTATATTACCATGGAGGTAACAACTGTAGGAAGAAGCTACCACCCTTGGGTATGCAGGGAACAAAGGTCAGAATTTGGAATTATTGAATTTTAATGATTTAGAAAAGGAGTCCTACAGAGCTAAGACTCCCTTTTTTGGAGGAGTGTGTGTTAGCTACCGCTTATTCCTCTGAACTCAGAAGAGAGGCATGAAGGTCTGAGACCCAGATTTTTGAACATAGGATGCCACTATGCTGGTGATGTTATCTCTGAAGAAGCATGATGAGCCTAGCTCTGCAACTGTTGGAAAAACTGCAACCTGGATTCACCTCCTGCCATAGGTAGGAACTATTACTGTAGTGGCTGTGATAATACTCACAGAGGCACAGCAATGAGTGGAAAGGCCCTTAAGAAGCAATCAGAAAGGAGTCCCTTGCTCTTTCTCTAACCTTGTAGTCTTCCTGTAGCATGCTCTACTGATAGAGCATGAAATGGAGACAGATGGGAAAACACAAATGTGGTTTGCAGAGTTCTAGCATGAAAAAGCAGAGTATAGAAGGGTGAGTTTTGAGCTGAGAGACAGTAATAACTAGGACAGAAAAGGGTTTAGTTGCAGGTTCAACTTGTTTAATAGATACACAGGATGATTCAGATGTTCTTGCTTTAGTATCTTGTTTTTTATAGGAATTTTCCCATTTCATGTGAGTTTTTTAATTTATTGGTATAATGTACATAATATCATATTTTAATATTTTTAAGATTGTGCCTTCTGTAGAGATGATTTTTCATTGGTTATTTGTGCCTTTTCCCTTCTTCTTGATCAGTTTGCTCATGTATTAACAATTTTGTTAGTGTCTTGAAATAACTAACTTTGGTTTTGTGATTCTTTTGACTTTAACTTTTTTATTTCATTACTTTTTGCTCTTATTATGTTCTTCCTTCTACTTTCTTTAGGTTAATTTTCTTGATATGGATACTTGGATCATTGATAGTCATCTTTTCTTTTTTAAAACTCTGTGCATATATAATAAAGTCCCTATGAACAGGTTGTAGCTGCATTCTATTGATGTATGTATTGTGTTTTTATTTTTCAGTTCAAGATGTTTTTTTTTTTAAATTTTCCATTGTGATTCTTTTTGAAACATAGATCACTTAGAAGTGAATTGTGTGATTTGATGGTGAGTTAAATGAAATTCATATCCTAAGAAACCAGATGGACAGTGGGACCTCATTTTGTAGTTTACTAGAACTAATTAAATGGTCTGGCAAGGACTGAATGAGGATGCTGTATTCTTGTTACATTCTTCCATGGAGAGGTGTAAAAGGAGGTTACACACAGTCTTCAAATCACTTATGAATAAATGGTGGCTTCTAAAAGTAAAGATTTATATCAATTAACATAGCTGAGATAATTTCACATTAAAATATTCCACAAAGCCGTGATATGTCTCCATATATGTTTGCAGACAGATCTGAGTGATGCTGCCGTGATCATCTGATTTGGGGAAATGACTCAATATAATTTACACTTCTTGTTTTTTCATATTTTAAGAAATTAAAAACTGTAACTATAATTGTTTATATATATATTTTTAGATCAGTTATGTTATCATGGGCGCTTTAATTTATTGGTATAAAGAGAAAGATTGATATGCCATTTTTAACTTTTTATATATTTGTATAGGGTTAAGACCAAGAAATCATGAATTTCTTCTTTTGTACACAGAAATAAACTAGAAATTAAGATACTGTAAAAGTGTGTCAATATAATTTTATTCATAAAATTTATTCATAAAATTATATACATCATCCAGAGGTTTAAAATATGCAGTATTTCACAGGCAATTTCATTTAAAAAGATCACATGATGCTGACATCACTGATCTTCCCTGATGTAACTCTACTAACAATGAAAACAAACCGTATGCATTTTCCTTCTGTATATATTTTGCTATCTAAGTATGAGATATATGTGATATACATATATATCGGGGGGAGGGTTTCAGGTGACAACTTCTTTAGAAAGCAGAAATTGATTTGGTAAATAGCCCAGAACCACACTGCCTAACTGAAACCTGCAGTGAATGAATAGGCAATTGTATAGTGTTTTCTAAATTTAGTTTTTATTTTTTTAATTTGCAGAAGGCAAAACACAGTATCTTTCCTTTATTTTTCCTTAATTTTGCATTATACAATATTTGAAGTGTACAAAACAATATAAGTAAATTATGAAGAAAAAAGCACAAATGACGAATGGTACAATGGTAAATAGGACACTATCAATACTATTTTTTGTTATGTAGGCTCCTCTTAGAGTCTATCCATCTCCTGGCTGGAGCAGCGTCTCCCTTCCTCTCAACATGTGGCTTCCATTACTGAGTCAAAAGCAGCTGCTTCAGTTGTCCTCTGCCCCAGCCACTGGGACAGGGGGAAAAGAATCTGGAGCTGATGTTTTTGAAAAGATGGCTTGCAAGTTGCAGAAATCACTTCTCGCAGTCTGTAGCCAGAGCTTATTCATTTAGCCACACCTATCTGCAGAGACTAGGAAATCTCCTCTGTAGCTGGGTGGCCGTAGGTCCAACTAAAACTTGGGGGTATTCTGTTAGCAAAAGGAAGAAGAGGCATGTGGACGCTAGGGAACAGTTAGCAGCCGGTTGCTGACATATTCACTTGTTCGGCTTTACAATACAATGATAAATCGTTTTTCAGAATGGTTAAATCAATGTACACCAACCAGCAGGGCATAAATTTTTATTAATACACATTCTCAACTGTAATTGTTATTGTCGTATGTCATTTTTTAACCATTTTAGCAGGTGTAAAATGATATTTCTTTATGATCTTAAGTTTCATTTCCCTGATTACTAATGAGGTGGAGTGTCTGTTAGTACTTTCTCTTCAGTAAAATAAATACCTCTTCAAAGCTTTTGTCAATTTTTCCCCAGGTTGGCTTGTTTATCTGTTTTAATTTAATTTGGAGAAGATTTTGAGAGATTTTCTATAAAATTATTGTATTGTTTTTACTGATGGTTTCTGTTGGCTCCCTTCTCATCACTCTGTATTTCTGTTGCTTTGAAACAACGCATCCTTCTCCTTCCCCATTCTTACAGCTCTCCTTTCTTATTTATTTCATATCAGCTAAAATTAAAACCATTAAGATCATTTATTAATAAGAGAAAATAAATAATGTTTCAAGGGATTGTACACACTTCTCCCTGTGAATTTAGGAAAAAAATTTCAAGGGAAACCCTTGAATCATTACCTTTAACCCGTTGAATTAAATTACCCTTAGATCAATGGTTAGTTAACTTGAAAACTTGAACAATAGGGATTATGCAGTGAAGTACAAGGGTGATAGTATTGTGATAGTTTTAATTTATCTTTTTGTTTTCTAAGTGGATCCAGACCACTCAGATATCTTTAGTATCTTTTCTAGCTATGTTAGAGTTACAGTTGATAAATCATGTATTTTTGGAAGTGAGAATAATGATAATTAACTCAAAGTGATTTTGTAAGTAATACGTAAACTAGCTAAAATGCTGAGTATGGTGTTGGGAACACAGGTAGTGTTTAACAAGTGGTAGCAATTATCATTATTTTTATAATTATCGTTATTGTTATTATCTGATAATCTTTGAACATCTACAAAGTATATTTATGCAAATTATTATTTTATCCAGGTGGTAAGAATATAAGTGTTGGGGTTTTGAACAAATTTTCGTAGTGAATTAAATACAAATCAACATCTGGGAACACTTACAGCTTATAGATATGAACAGGTCATATTTCCAGTTCAGTTTACAGGTCAAATGTGGCCAAATTGGGGCACATACCGTGAATTTTCTGATTACATAAGACCTCTAAAAATTATCCCTTGACTCCACATTTTGATTTACCAGTCTCTTTATGGCATTCTTAATCTCTTTATTTCTCAGTGTATAAATAGCTGGATTCAGGAGAGGCGTGATCACTGTGTAAAACACAGCAAGAAACTTGTCCACCGAAGTGACACTGAGTGGCCACAAATAGATGAAGATGCAGGGCCCAAAGAAGAGCACCACCACTGTGATGTGGGAAGTACAGGTGGAGAGAGCCTTAGAAGCCCCATCCTTAGAGTGAAGGCGGACAGTTACCAGGATATAAGTGTAGGAGATCAGCAAGAGAATGAAGCAACTTGTTGCCAAGACCCCACTGTCGGCATTTATCAATATCCCCAGAGTATGAGTATCCATGCAGGCCAGTTTGATCACCAAAGGGATATCACAGAAAAAGCTGTCCACTATTCTGGGTCCACAGAAGGGCAGCTCTAAAATCATAGCCAGTTGACTCATGGCATGCACAAAGCCAATGATCCAAGATATCAAAACCAGCAGGATGCACTTTTGTCTGTTCATGATGCTGAAGTAACGGAGTGGCTTGCAAATGGCCACATAGCGGTCATAAGCCATTGACACAAGCAGCACCATCTCACCCCCTGCAAAGATATGCACACAGAGGATCTGGCTCATGCAGCCCCCAAAAGAGATGGTCTTATTTTCCTTGAGGAAGTCTGTGGTCAGTTTAGGGGTGGTTACTGAGGAAAGGCAGAAGTCAACAAATGAGAGATTGGCTAAGAGGAAGTACATTGGGGAGTGGAGATGAGGGTCAGTGATGATTAAGGACACGACAAGGAGGTTCCCCACAACAGTCATCATGTAGAGTATAGAAAATGGCATTAAAAGGAAGGTCTGGAGCTCCCTTGAATTACAAAGCCCACGAAAAATAAACTCAGACACCACAGATTGGTTTGCTTCTTCCATTTGGTACAATATGTTCTAATGAGATCCAAAGAAAGAGATGAACTGAGAACTTCTAGAAAGGAAAGAATAACTTAATGTTCAGATGCCAGAGAGCAGATAAGTGCTACTTATGCGCAAAATTGAAATCTTGGCTTTGTACTAAACTCAAAGTTGAAAATAAAATTTTCTTGAATTTACAGGTGGGCATAGCATTGTGGCTAAGAAAGGAGGCTAAGTATAGAAGGGCAGGTCAAGAACTTTACTCATCATAAGTATAATCTTATGGGTTTCAAAAATGAATATTCTGATTAAAAACGTCAGTAGTAATATATTCCACATACAATTTCTCCAAGACTTGAGTCTACCTCATCTGTAGGGAAAAAAGCATAGCTCTAAAATGTACCTGAAAGTTCTTTAATTTACCAGGCTCTATCCATGCAAGAATCTAAAGCTACATTTCTGATACAAAACATGCTTCTTAGAAATAAATATATTGCTAAGTGGATATATATGAGCAGACTGATTTGAACCAAAGTCTTTACAAACTCTAGGAAATCTGTTCACCAAATGACTTGATACAAGATGTTTATGTTCCAAAAGAGACCTCAGATGCTGACTATACATTTCTAGTATTATATATTTCCCCACATTTTGAATGTCCTCAGGAGAGGATATTTCCACAAAATCATGTATTCCTTGGCCTGACCAATGTCAAATATTAAGCTACATTCCTTCCTTCCTTGCTTGTGTGCTTCTTTCCTCCTTGGTTCTTTCATTTCTTTCTTTACTTCCATTTTTAGTTCTTTTGTCTCTCTTCATCTCTCTCTCTCCATTATCTTATTACTCTTTTCAGGATGGAAACTGAGAGATTATAAAGTTGACTAACTGGCACTTACTACATACCAAGTCTATGTTATACACTTTAAAAACGTTTATCTATATAGTTAGATATTTCTTCCATGTAGCTTAAAATATTTTGCATTTCCACCAGCAATGTAAAAAATTGCCTGCTTTTCCACAGTCTTGTCAACACAATGTTTTGTTAATATGGGATGAGAAATGGCATCTGAATGTAATTTTAATTTCTTATTGTGAGATTAAGAATTTTTCCCTGTATTTAAGGACTATTTGCCTTTCTTTCTCTTTAAACTGCATGCTCTCTCCTTTTCTGCACATTTTTCTATTGGGTTTACCTCTTTTTCCTTCTCAGTATTTTTCTCAGAAAAAGTAAGATTTTATTATGTTTTTAATGAAAATCAATCTATTAATTATGTTCTCATGACAATTGTCTCAAGAGAATTGTATAATTTTATTTTATTATTTTTATAAGAACACAATATAGACCTAATAAATTATGTACACATATATACACATAATCTATTCTAATGATCACATTTATTATTATTTTGCAGATGAGACAGCTTGAATTTCCCAAGTCATAGCTAAAAAGTAAGAGAACTGGAATATAAATTGAGTTCTGTGTGACTCCAAAGCATCCAGTATAACTTTCCTTCCTAGAAATGACTTCTGGTAGGAATCTTGATTTTGACAAGACTAAGTAAATAAATAAGATTTCTGAAATAAGACATTTTACTGTAGAAGGAGGTAACCCAGACATAAACAAATGTAAATGGCCAAAAACAACAGGAAAAAAATGTTTAGGTTTACATTAAAATCAATTCAGTTTCACTGTTTGTCTTCAAATTGTATGTACTTTGCCCAGTTAATGTTTTTTGGGGGGGGGGGGGGGTTGGTGAGGAAGATTGTTCCTGAGCTTACGTCTGTGCCAATCTTCCTCTTTTTTGTATGTGGGATGCCACAACAGCATGGCTTGATGAGCAGTGTGTTGCCTTGCACCTGGGATCCAAACCCGCAAACCCCAAGCTGCTAAAGCAGAGGGTGAACTTAACCGCTATGCCACTTGGCGCACCCCTGCCATATTAATTTTTGGCCGAGGCTTTTCTCCATTTACTCTTTTGATCAAATGTTAGCACAAGTAAAAGCCAAAAGGAATTAGAAATTATCAGGACAAGTTAGAGGGTCTGTGAGAACCAATTCTCCCCAGCCTGAGAATCTGGGAGCTTCTAAGATTGTAGAAAAGCAGTACTTTTTGTGAGTATATAAAACTACTGTTAGGAATCCAGAAATCCCAGGGATTATTTGGGGAGGAAACCCACAATCTTTTCTGTAAACCCATTAAATAAATAATACATTCAGAACTCTAAGCACCATAGGTAGTTATGGAAAAAAATACTACAGAGAAGGGAAATAAAACACAATTTAGTCTTAGAATGGGGGGAAGGCATTAAAAATGAAAGTTCAAAAATCATGTGTAAGGCTATACTTACCCCACACAGATGACCTCTGAAACCAGATCTTTTTTCAGTGACTGAGAGGGCTTACTCTAGATTTTACCCTAAGTCTGAAATGAAGTTCAATTAATTTTATGCCATGACCAGTGTTGTGGGAGTGTGTCCTCCTCAGTGTGGCATATATACACAGTAAGGAGTAGTCTCTGGGCTTGGAAACTTTCTATCTGTGTGTTCTAAATCAACCCAAGTATTTGAAAAGACTTTCCCTATCATGCTCCTTGGGGATCTTTAGCTTCCACATTTCCCTGAGGGAAAGTTGGGCATTGAATGTGTCATGGAATAATCCACCGTTTGCAAAGCTAGAATCAACTTAGTCCAGTGAAAGACAACTACAAATATAAGAGAAAGGTGTTTTAATTAAATAATAATTCTATTTGTTAGGATATAACTTGCTTCCTTTTGCTCTGTATCTATCATATCCTAAAGTGAACTAAAATGTTAGTTCATGTCCCAGCAAAAGTTTAATGAGTTATATAGATGGATAGGTGACAGCCGGTTCATCATTGGTATGTTGCAACTGTGCTCATAACTTAAGGATCTACATCAACCTCTGCTTCTGAGGATTTCAGAGGAACATTAGGTCTCAACACTCTCTGTGCTTCCTTGAGCAGAGTCCTGAAAACTAACATTTTGAGTGTTAGCCATATTATAGGCATTTCCCTAAGTAATGAAAAGATAATGGAAGGATACTGTTTAATTCACTATTTTATTAAAGAAATAATATTTGTATTTAATATTTAATTGAGTCTAATTTATAAGATTAAAGCAATTCATTAGATGTATTGGGAGAAATATCGATGGCCCCGTTCATCTGCCTTCTCCCAATCTCATCCGTTCTTGGAGGTAACAACCGTCAAGCTTCTAGTGCATCTTTCTCTTACTATTCATAGTAATGTGTATATATCAACATATGTAATTAGAACATTTTTTCTTTCTATTTTTGTTGCAGTTTTAATTTTAATTAAATTTGATGTGAAAGGCTGTTATTAAATCCCTATTTCTTTATTTTCTCTTGTCCCTTTCCTCCCCTGCCCCTCTTCTCTCTCTTTACTGTGTCATTTTCTCCCTCTCAAAGTTTTATATCTTTAACTTCTAGATCTCAAATATTTAAATGAATTTATTGCTCTACCAGCCATTTTGTCCCCAGAAGTCTAAAGCTCGTAACCATCTCAGTTGGGAAATGTAAATTTTTAATTCTCCTTCACTTGCTTGGTGCTAATGCTCGCTTTTCAGGCTCCATCTCTTATAATCATGATGACAGATCCATTTACAGAGGACAAAATGATTTAGATACATTTATAAGAGAGTATATGATTTCCAGGAGGCTCAATAAAAATGTTTGTAATGCAATAAAGTCTTTCACTTTACTAATGCTTTTGTAATTTATTATTTGCTCATTTTTATTTATATAACTTACATGTAGTAAAATTAAAGCTTTTATGTGCTCAGTTCTGTAGTTACACATATACATTTGGGTGACCATCACACCAAGATACACTACAGTCCTATTTCGTATCAAATTCTCCTGTGGTACTTATAGTTTGTCACACACCATACCCCTGTTTTAGGAACTATTGATCTCTTTTTCGTCCCCGTACTTTTCCTTTTTCCAAGAGGCCATAAAAATGGAATCATATAGGGGCTGGCCCCGTGGCCGAGTGGTTAAGTTCGCGCGCTCCGCTGCAGGCGGCCCAGTGTTTCGTTAGTTCGAATCCTGGGCGCGGACATGGCACTGCTCATCAGACCACGCTGAGGCAGCGTCCCACATGCCACAACTAGAAGAACCCACAACGAAGAACAACGAAGAATACACAACTATGTACCGGGGGGGGGGGCTTTGGGGAGAAAAAGGAAAAAATAAAATCTTTAAAAAAAAAATGGAATCATATATTATGTTACCTATTGCGTCTGGCTTTTTTCACTCTGCATTTGAGATTCATCCATTTTCTTGCATGTATTAAGTTTTTTCCTTTTATTAGTTAGTGTGGATGCACCATATCATTTATGTACTCCACAGTTTACATGTTAAGGGTGTTTCAGATTTTTAGTAATTAAGAGTAAAGCTATATGAACATTCTTGTATAGGTTAATGTGTCAACTTTTTCATTTCACTTCAGTAAATAACTAAAAGTAAGAATTTGGGGTCATAAGATTAATTGTACATTTTAATGTGATTTTTTTTTTTTGTGGAAGATTAGCCCTGAGCTAACTACTGCCAATCCTCTTTTTTGCTGAGGAAGACTGGCCCTGAGCTAACATCCATGCCCATCTTCCTCTACTTTATATGTGGGACACCTACCACAGCATGGTGTGCCAAGCGGTGCCATGTCCGCACCAGGGATCCGAACTGGCAAACCCTGGGCCGCCGAAACAGAATGTGTGCCTTAACCACTGTGCCACTGGGCCAGCCCCTAATTGTACACTTAATAACATACGTCTTCTTAATAATCCTTTCAAAAAGGTGAATGGATGGCCAATATCCATTCCATAAACGTACTTATCATTAGTGAGTGTAGAAGTTGATTAAAAGTTTTCCCTAACTTAGTCTGCTCTCACCCTCATAGTGTGTAAAAGTTTTCTGCCTTCAACAGTGCTTGTAGATGGCAACGTTTGGAAAATGAGATTGGAATTAGAAAATATCAGATGACAAAAGGAGCCAATTTTCTTTAGTGACATCAAAAGAATTTATTGAACATATTCCTAGGGTATAACCTATTCATTCCTGGACTCTTCAGATGAAGGAGAGCCTAAGTGCTATGTATTACACCAAAGCCCGTGCCTGCTACTCCCCTTACTACATTCCTTGAAAGGTGTTGCTAATATTTTATGTTGACAGGGTATTAACAATACTATGAAATTAATTTATATTCATAATCAGATAAAGAGTACTATTGTAATTAATTTTAAAAAGCACGAGATATTTAAGACTGAAGAAGTGAATCTTTAGATTCCAAGAGTTTATATTTATATCTTCAAATATTCGAGACAAAATTCTCCTTAGGGAGAGAGTAAAAGTATGTGGCTATCGAAAAGAAAAATCAGGGAAAGAGAACTAAATATACTTCATATGCCAGCTTCCATTCACATTGTCTCACCTAATCTTCATAAACAACCACATGAAATGGATCTTATGTTGAGAAGTGGTATCTTAGCTTGTCTTAAAGGAAGCCATAGAACTGGGAAGCAGCATGACTAGGGTGGACAACTAAGGCCCTCTGACTCCAACTTCTATGGTGCCATTCTGATTCCATTAAGTTGTAGAATCTTAATTCCATTTCCATGGAAAATAACTGATTTTCAGACCATTCTGGAGGATCTGTCCATATGGTTTATTCAATTTCTTCCTGACATAAACTGTTAGCAATCAATATCATTAGCAACGAATTTCCTGTTTGGATATCTCAATTAATCAAAATTATAAATCATTGCCAAGGGCCATCTCTTACTATAGGTGAATTTTGGATCATGAAGTGAGAACAGTCGTTCCTGAATCTCAATATCTATGGAATTATAAGACTGTAGAGAAGGTGTCCCTTCTGTTGTAGGGAGGTCCTATGCTCTAGAGAGTCCAGAAATTCCAGGACTCACTGAGAAGGAACCCTTGATGTTTCTGCAAATTTCATAAACTTCCAGAAAATTCCAATTGGTTATATGGGAAGTTGATATTGAAATACTGAGAAACTTGGTTTAAATGTGAAAGAGGATGAGAAGTAAGGGAGAAGTAAGAATTTATTATAGAGTATGATATTTCTTATTTTAGAAACATCATTATCTGTGACCAGACTCTTCTTCATAGATAAAGCTGACTCCAGTTCTAACTTGGGCCTGAAATACAGTCAGAACACAATGAGACAAACAATATACTTTCAATTTAGACAAGTATTTACGGGATAGTATTGTCCTCAGTGTGGAATATCCTTACTGCAGAGATTAGCTTCTGGGGTGGGAAACTTTAGAGCTCTGTGTTTGGGAAAGAGCAAGGCTCAAAGACAGACTATCCATGCTGTGTTCCTTGAGAACTCTTAGTTTCTGAGTTTCCCTAAATTGAGAACATCCTCTAAGAATATGCCTATCTTCAAAATCAGAGCCAAAGATACAAAGTGAATTCAATTATGACACTTCTAGAGTTGTAAGTAAAGTAGAATCTTAGAATGTCCTTTGGCTCATTTGATTTTTTCGTCAGGATGAGAAAAATCTTACTTTATTTTGGTCTCTAGCTATAGTTTTTCTAACAGAATTAAGATGGCACTTCTGTCCCAGCAGAAATCAGATGATTTGTGTGAGTGGCAAATGATGTTCTGCTGCGGTAACTGATTCATAGGCTAGTCAGCCATGACCATTGCTGAATGGCACACCTTGAAAGGCTAGTTTTATGGGATTTGTGGAAAGCAGAGAAATATTTTATATCACAGAATTCTCTGTGCTCACTTACAATTATTGTGTCCGTTAAAAATTAGTTAGCACTTCTCTAAGTAACAAAGCAATGTTGTGAGACTGCTTTAAATTTTACCTTTCTTGGAGATGGTTCTTTACTGTCAGTACCAGAAAGTCTATCTCACTGCTTATCTCTGACTTCCCACCATGCATACACCATATTTGCTGTGGGAAAGGCTGGACATGCCAAGGAGTTAATGCACCCTCTAAAACTGAAGAAGTTCTCCAAATAACTTCCCCTTCAGTTGGGACTATTCTAAGTCACAGAATCTATAGTCTTCTGGAGGACCACAGGAGGCTTGCACTCTGGCTATGTTTACAAACATAAGCATCTTTCCCTTCTCAGTATCACTTCCCATCCCTTACTGATGCTTCAGAAAACAGCTTCCAAATAAACTACCTGCAATCAAATTTTGTCTTTGAGTCTTCTGAGGGAACCCACTTGAGTAACTAAGTAAAGATATTAGTCCTACATATATGCCATTTGATGCGATGATTCCTCACATGAACTAAAGCAAGTTTGCAGTTTATTTGCAAGCCTTATGAGAAGCAAAAGGATTTGTTATATCCTTTCTGATTGTGAAAATGATCACAATTTCTATCATAAAATAATAGTATTTAGTATATATTGCTTCTGTCTGCTAAAATCATAAATAAAATAATATCCTTACATAGTATAGTCACATTTCCAATGGTAGCGAAGGTAATGAGTAAATGTTCTAAAGAAGTGGTAGAATTTTTTTCAGTGAGGTAGATGATGCATCCAGTTCTGTCTATTTTAAATATCAGATGCCTAAGTGCAGATGTGCAAAAGGCAGATAGATGTATAGTTTTAGAGCTCCAAAGTCAGATCAAGTCAGCAGAATCTGCCATAATGTCCCCCTTTGCTCAATCTTTTTATAACTATCTTTATGTCTTTGTTCTTTAATGTATAAATAGCAGGATTCGAGACGGGGTGCATAGCAAAGTCAGCAATGAACAGGTATTGATCAATTGATGATATGGGGAAACATCATATAGAGAAACATGCATGGAGTGAAAAAAAGAACCACAACAGTGATATGAGCTGACAAAGTGACAAATTCTTTGGATAAGTCTCCTGAAGAACATTTCCAGACGGTGACAAAAATGAAGATATAGGAAAGGATTACCATGAAGAAGGTGCCTGTGCTCATAAAGCCACTGTTAACAGCAACAATAAACTCAAACTTGGCTCCATCTGTGCACACAAGTTTAGTGATCCTGGAAAAGTCACAATAAAAGCTGTCTACTTTATTAGGACCACAAAAAGGCAAGTTTACAACAAAAGCAAACTGAGACATAGCATGGATCACTCCAGTTACGCAGCTAGTGATTACAAATGAAGCACATATTTTAGGATTCATGATGTTCAAGTAGTGAAGAGGCTTACAGACTGCCGTGTACCTGTCAAATGCTATGCCTCTGAGTAACACCATCTCCACTTCTCCCATGATGTGGATGAAGCATAGCTGTGTCATAACAACCTTGGAAATAAATGGTCTTGTATTCATTTAAGTGGTCTGTGATAATCTTGAGGGTTGTGCAGGAAGCAACTCTCCACATCAGTGAAGGACAGGTTGGCAAGCAGGAAGTACATAGGAGATTGTAAGTGAGAATAAAAAATTACCAAAAACAAAATGAAGATATTCCCCAGGATGATCCTTAAATAGATCAAGGAGAATATCAACATAAGAAAAACTTTAGTTTCCCAAGAACTAGAGAGTCCCAGCAACACAAACTCAGAAATCACAGAATCATTTAGTCCATCCATTGACTTAGGCAGGAGAGCTGATTTTCAAGTCACCTGAGGATAGAAAATAATGAAAAGTCAGATCAGTGGTATGAAAATAGATTTCCTATTTATCCTGCTAGTTTGCTCTTTGGGTTACATATCTCAGAGTTGGAAATCATTTAATTGGATAAGCAAAAAAATAAATAATATGGAAACATTATGGTCATCAGGGGAATGATTACCTAAAAAGAAAAAGCAATTATGAATATTTTAGATGGAGGGAAAGGGGATTACTTTTCTTCTTATTCCACTTTTAGAACTTCCTGTTTTGTTTTGTTTTGTTTTATTTTGCCTTGCCTGTAAAGGATTTTAGATGTTTTTCCTGACCACTTACCTAGGTGGTCTCCCATCTGAATAATCTCAACCATTTCTGTCACTTTCATATTAATATTCTGACACTAATTTGCAAATTCTCCTTAACTGAACTTCTTATTTCACTAATCAAACAGAGATCTCCAGGCCAAAATTGTTTAACGCGTTTCACTGTGCATCACCCGTATGTGTGTTTTGTTTTTGTTTTTGTTTGTACAATTTACCATGGAAGTCAACTGCGCAGATTGTGATTTTTTATGTTTGACTCATGACACGTTATCATTATGGATACATAGACCTCTGTATTCAATAAAAATTTTGGATACAAAGACTGTTAATAAGTAAAAAATATTAAACAATTTTTATATTAATCTAATCTAACAAATGCATAATATTAATAGATGATATTTATTGATGCATCCTCCATGCAAAACTTTGTATTATCTCATTTAAGCCACACAGAATTCCATATAGAAATACTGTTTTATTAGACTCATTTTACTAATGAAGAAACTGAGTCCTAGGGGGATCAAGTGTCAGAGCCAGGACTTTTATCCAGAGCTGTAGGACGACCGTAATCCATGCTCCTAACCATGGCACTATGCTCTTCAAGGCCAGCACCTTCAAGTATACACTGGATCTTCCCCCAAGGATCCATCAATTAAACTTTCTTCAATTTTTTTGATTCCCTTTACTTATTAACATAGTTGACTTCTTTTTAAAAAAATCAAATCTCAGAAGCTTGGGTCACATTCTAATTTTCCTTTCTCTCTCTAACTCTTCATTGGCAATCCTCACTTTTTGTTCCTCAATAAGCCCAACAATTCAGTTTCCAAGATACTTTATTCATAGAAAGAAACCCTGGATTCTGAATACATCATGCAATAATTCACTTTCAATCACCATTTTCCTTGGTCTCTCTGCAGTGCATGATACTCTTTGTCATGTCCTTATTTCTGTAACTCCCTCTGCCCTTGGCTTCTTGGCTTTTAGAAAGCTAATCTCCCTTCTTCTTGACAACAGAAATTTCATTTGTTCAGGTAGTAGGATGAAAGCTCTAAATTTTAGAAGAGAATAGCTCTATCCCAAGTCTAGAGCATGGTATATGATATTTCTAAACCAGTTACTATAATCCCATTTTCTTTGGCCGTGAATTAGTCTAAGATGGGGCATGTGACCGAGAAATGTTCAATGAGATATAAACTCATGTCATGTCTGGAGGACTTTCCCAAATGAAAAGACAAAGCTTCATGTAGGGAAGGTTCTTTTCATGGTCCATTTTTTCCTGCATTTAATGCTAAGTATATGACTAAAAGTGCAGCAACCATGAAGTTCTAAAGCCCATATAATAAGACAATGCAGTTGAGTTACTTAAGCAAAGCCAATAACAATCTTCCTTTAGATTTATTGTTGTAATGTGAGAAAATTAAACTCTAACTTGTTTGATCCACTATAACTCAATTGTTAATTGGTTGAATGCATTCAGACCGTTTCTATGACAGCCCTCCCCTAATTATTCTACCTTTCTGATTTCTCTATACCTTTCACTAACACAGTGATCATTCTTCCTCTGCTCATCCTCAATTTTTGGTGTGACTCAGAGTTCTGTGCTAGGTATTTATTTTTTTATTCAGTATCAGTTTACTCATTTTAACTAGTGCCTACATATTGAATTCTGAATAGGTAGCTTTATCCCTGGATTCCAGAGTAATATAGCCAAAGCTGTATAGGATACACACAAATGTAAATGCCACCTCCACCTTCAAGTCAAAACAGAATTCATAATATTTTAATCTACTCCAATGCCCTAATAAATATCATTACCATTCTCCCAAGTGCCCAGTACAGACACCTGTGTGACTTTCTTCTCTGTCCTTTAATTTCTATCTCCAGTTTCACAATTTTTACTCAAATATTTCTCAATTCAGGTCCTTCCTAATTTCCATTATCATTTTGTCTTTAACTCTTAGTCTACATATTTTCCCATCTTGAAAATAGAAGAAGAAACTTAATGAGCTCTCTGCACCATTCTTCTCCAAGTCTAGTCTGTTCTATAATCTGTTTTCAGATCTGTCTATCTAGAGATCAAACATGATGACATGGCTTTCTTACTTAAAGCCTTTGAATGGGTCTATCAAGAGAAAATTCTTGATCCCATAGCATATTACATAAAAACCTGAGAAAAGAAGAGCAACATTTGATTTTAGAGAGCATTTCCACAAAAATTTTAGGGAACTACATATAGTAAACAGTCACTGAATAAATTTCAAAATTGATTCCTGATAAAAACTCTTAGTAAAATAGCAAGGAATAAGAAATATTTTAATATTATAATTTAATAGAATTTATAAGCCAAAAGTCAACATCTGATTATAGATGAAACATCAAAATCAAGAACATAAAGAAGGAAGCCTGCAGGACTATGTTTCAATCATGTACTATAGGCAAGAGGATTAAATTAAGTAATACTATTGAAAGGAAGGTGTCAAGACTACAATCATTCATAAATCATAAACTTTCCATCTCAAAAACTTAAAACAATTAAATGGAAAATACTCAAGCTAGTAATATTATTTAAATAAATATAGTAAAATTAGTAATACCCTGTTAAAATGATAAAAAGAGTCCTCATTTATGAATGAAACAAATCTGCAATGTATGCATTCTATTGAAAACAAACTTTTCTGAAATACTTGAAACCCTGATTGAAGTGGGAGATGAAAGCATGACGACTGAAAAAAAGAAGACTAAAGTTATAAAAATATCAATTCACACTGAACTAATTCTGAGGAATAACTGCAGTGCTCATTAAAAGTCCAGTGGAAATCTTTTGGAACATTACAAAGTGATCCAAAAGTCCATTTCAAAGACCAGGGAAATTTTGAAAAGGAAACAAAATGGGAACTGGGGGAGAGAAGAGAATGCTTTCTATAAAAAATATTTCTTTCTATAAAGGAATATATAGTAAATGTATACTAATTAAACAACAATTAATCTGAGTAAAGTTGAACAGATAAATGTAACAAAAACCCAATTGAGAATGAGATAAAAACTAGGGATTTTAGTAATGATAAAGAAGGCATCACAATTATGTACAATAGTGAGAGTTATTTAGTAAATTCAAGAGTTCAACAGCTGTTAAACATGCAGCTCAACACTGGAAACAGAAAATTGTATCTTACCATACATCTTACAGCAGAGTAAGTTCTGGATGATTAGAAGGCTTAAATGTAAATGTGAAATTATAACATTGTGATAAAATATGTATGAATTAATTTTTAAAACTTGATGTTGAAGAGAGCTTTCTACAGTTACTCCAAATTCAGAAAGCACAGATTCCGCTTTTGTAGTTTTTTTCCTCAGTAGAGTGAACAAACCTGTTGTTGCTGTGGGATTCGGGAAGCAGGACTTCTCACTCTCAGCTGATGGGAATGTGAGTGGCACAGTCATTCCAGAGGGCAGTTGAGTAACAGAAGCAAAAAATATTTTAAACGTGACTCAGTAATCCTATGTCTTGGAATTAATTGAAAGGAACAAACAGACAAATAGACGAAATACGTAATGTTCGTTTACTTCACTTATCAATATTCCTTGTAATACAAACTGTTTAAGAATAAGGGACTGATTAAGTAAGTAGAAGCATTCATAACATTCATAAGACGAATTTTAAAAAGATTATTAAGTCTATATTAACTAGTATGTAAAGATATCAATAAGTCAAGGAAACATTTATAGAGAAAAATCTTTTCTATTTGGGTGTTTTCAAATGGCATTTGGCATGAGTAATGTTTGGATTTTGCCCCAAATTTCTATAGGAAGTGAGATTTTAAATAATTCTATGCTTGTTTCTTTATCTTCAACTTGATTTACTGTATTTGTAGAGGTAATATTCATTGTTTATCTAATTTAAAAACAAATATATCAAAATTAATTGAGGGAATAAGAACATTATATAAGAGCCATTTCCAATACACAGGGTAATCCTGTGTTTAAGAGCACAGACACAGTAGCCAAACTGTTTGCATCCCCAGACCTTCCACTTACCAGCGGTGTGTTCCAGGTGAGTTACTGAAATGTCCACCGCATCAGTTTCTTCAGCTTTTAAAGACAGATATTAAGAATCATGATTGTTTTGAGGACTAAATGAGTTGAAACAAGAAAACATCAGAAAATTCTGGGACATGTAGTAAGTGCTAAATAAATGTTATCCATTATGTATATAGAAAGTGCTAAATAATTTTGATGGTTTTCAGGAAACCGTGGGAACAGTGAATTCTTCTGACAAAAATAAAGCTAGCATGCTTTTTCATATTGTGTCAGTAGGAATAGAATAACCAAGACATAGACATTACTTTTTATTTGTGTCATCCTAATTTTCAGAGAGAAAGGGTGTGAAAAATTCAAGACATTTCGCATAACATTTTAACAAAGATACTAACATTTTGAAGAATATTTTATGTATCTTGTAATACACTTTTAACTATGAGAATAAGACTGGAAGGATATAAACAACATGAATGAAAAGCACTTGGATAAAATGACAACAAAGGAAAAAGAGACACAGAAAAAGAAATAGATTATGGGGAGCAACGATAAGGGAGATAATTATTGAACTAGATGCTGGAGGTTTGAGGAGTGGGTCCATGTACCTGCACAGGCTCAGGTTTCACCCTTAGCAGCTTCAAGCGATTGAGAAACACAGAGAGATTAACTCATTTTTAGATTCATCATTGTTGCTCAAGACAAATAGTTATAAATAGCTCTTACCTTTAGGAATGAAGCCTATTATTAGGGCTGGTAATTAACGACCAATATGTGCTCCATACATTCACTGGCCATTGCCCCTTGTAGGCAAAAGGGATTTCCTTTTTGAGACTATCTTATATGACAGACATATGAAACTCCTTTTACTCCCGAGTGTCCTTCATGAGAGAAAATGTAAACTCTAAGTTTACTTGTTCTCAAACTATTCATCTACATTATTTATATTTATTTCTGTGGAAAAACATTTTTTTTCACTAAGCTGGAAAGTTAAATCCTTCCTTCCTCCTTTCTTTCTTTCTCTCTCTTAATCTCTCCATCTATTTCTCCTTTACCTTTTTCAGGCTAGAAACTGGATGATTAAAAAGTTGACTAGTACTTATTATATGACAGTTGCTGTGCTAAACACTTTACAAACATTATTTCAATAATCACAATGAGTATTGCCATTTTGTGAGTGAGAAAGCTCGATTTTTCCAAGTCATAAGCTAGATAGTAAAAGAACTACCATATAAACTAAGGTCTGTCTGACTCCCACGCCTCCAGTATAGTTCCCTACTAGAGATGGCTTCTGGTTTTCATATGACTAAGAAAATAAAAAAGATTTCTAAAATAAGACATTTTATCCTATGAAGAGGTATCCCATACACAAACAAATGTAGAAGGCTAATAACAATAGGAAAAGCTGTTCCTGTTTATATTAAAATCATTTTAACTTCATTGCTTGTCTTTATTGGACTGCACTTAGGCCTATTAAGGTTAATGACTGAGGTTTTATGCATTTACTACTTTGATCAAATGGTAGAACACATAAAATCCACAAATAATTAGAAAACATCAGGATAAGTTGGACAGCCTATGAAAACCAATCTTCCCCAAATTGGGCATCAGAAGGAACTTCTAAGATTGTAGAAAGGCAGTGTTTTTTGTGAGAGTGTGAAACTGCTGTTTGGAGCCCAGAAGTCCCAAGCATTAGTTGGGTGAGAAAACCCATAAACTTCCTATAAGCACACTAAATAAATAAGCTATTCAGAACTGTAAGCTCCAAATGTGGTATAAAAGAATGCTACGGAAAAAACAAACAATTTAGTCTTAAAGTAGAAGGGAGGCATTAAAAGTGAAAGTTCAAAAGCACACCATTTGGGATATACCTATTCTATAGAGATAATCTCTGAAACCATGTCCTTCTTCACTGACTGAGAGAGCTTACTCTAGATTCTACTCAAAGTCTGAAAGGATGTCCAATTAATTTCCTGCCATGACCAGTGTTGGAGGGAGGACATTCTCCTCAGTGTGGTAAATATACGCTGAGAAGAGTCGTCTCTGGGCTTGGAAACTTTCTGTGTTTGGAATGACTTTCCCTGTCATGCTCCTCAGGGATCCTTAGCTTCCTACTTTCCCTGAATTGAATGCATCGTGTAATAGTGCGCACTTTTCTTGCTTACATGAGTTAAGTACAACTGAAAAGATTATTAAATGTAAGAAAAGGAGGTGTAAAACGTGTATATTCTGTTTGTTAGGAGGATATAAATTTCTTCCTTTTTGTCTTATCTATCATGTCATAAAGTGAACTAAGAAGTCAGTTCTAGTCCCAGCAGAAGTTGGATGAGTTATGTAGATGGGCAGGTGACAACCAGCTCATCATTGGCATGTTGCAACTGGGCTCATCACTTAAAGGTCTACTTCAACTTCTGCTTCCCGGGATTTCAGAGGAACAGTAGGTCTCAACATTTTCAGTGCTTCCTTGAGAAGAACCCTGAAAATTAATAGTTTAAGTATAAACAATATTACAGGCATTTCTCTAAGTGATAAAAAGAGAATGGAAAGATACTTTTTAATTCCCTGCTTTATTAAACAAATACCATTTGGATACAGTCTAATTTAATAAGGTTCAAGCAATTCATTAGATGTATTTGGAGCAAATATTGAAGGCCCCCTTCATCTGTGCTCTCCCAATCTCATCTATTCTTGGAGGTAACAATGATCAATCTTGTAGAACATCCTTCTCTTACTGTTCTTAATGATAGTGGCAAGTGTATGTGTCAACATATGTCATTGGAGAATATTTTCTTTCTTTCTTTAACTTTATTTTTAAAATTTTTTGTATTTATTTATTTTATTGAACTATAATTGACATATAATATTATGTTACTTTCAGATGTATGGGATAATTAGTTGATATTTGTATACACTGCGAAATGATCACAATAGGTCTAGAAAGTTGCCATAGAAAGTTGCCGAAATTTTTTTCTTGTAATGAAAACTTTTAAGATTTACTCTCTTGGCAACTTCCAAATATGCAATACAATATTATTGATTATAGTCGCTATGCTGCACATTATATCCTCATGACATTTATTTTGTAACTGGAAGTTTGTACCTCTTGATCTCTTTCATCCATTTCATCCAATACCCAAGCCCTCTCCCCTGTGGAAACCGCTAATCTTTTCTACGTATCTATGAGTTTTGTTTTATTTTGTTTGTTCTTTTGTTTTTGTTTTGTTTCTTCATTTTTTTGTGTGTTTTAGATTCCACATATAGGTAAAATCATGCAGTACTTGTCTTTCTCTGTCTGACTTATCACTTAGCATAATACCCTAAAGGTCTATCCATGTTGTTGCAAATGGCAAGACTTCATTATTTTTTTATGGTTGTATTGTGTATATATACCACATCTTCTTTATCCATTCATCTCTCAATGAACACTTAGGTTTTTTCCATATCTTGGCTATTGTACATAATGCTGCAGTGAACATGGGGTGCCTATATCTTTTTGAATTAGTGTTTTATTTTCTTTGAACAAATATCCAGAAGTGGAGTTGCCAGATCATATGGTAGTTCTATTTTTAATTTTTTGATGAAACTTCATACTGTTTTCCATAGTGTCTGCACCTATTTCCATTCCCACCAATAGTACACAAGGGTTCTCTTTTCTCCACATCCCTGTAAACAACTGTTATTTATTGTCTTTTTGATAATAGCCATTCTGAAGGTGTGAGGTGATATCTCATTGTGATTTCTATTACATTTCCCTTATGCTTAGTGATGCTGAGCATCTTTTGCCATCTATATGTCTCCTTTGGAAAAATGTCTGTTCAGATCCTCTTCTCATTTTTTATTTAAAGATTTTATCTTTCCTTTTTCTCCCCAAAGCCCTCTGGTACACAGTTGTATATTTTTAGTTGTGGGTCCTTCTAGTTTTGGCATGTGGGATGCCACCTCAGCATGGCTCGACGAGTGGTGCCATATCTGCGCCCAGGATCCGAACTGGTGAAACCCTGGGCCACCAAAGTGAAGCACATGAACCTAACCACTCGGCCATGGGGCCAGCCCCTCTCTTCTCATTTTTTAATCAGATTGTTTGTTATTTTTTGTATTGAGTTGTATAAGTTCTTTATATATTTTGGATATTAACCCTTTATCAGATATATGATTTGAAAATATCTTGCCCATTCAATAGACTGCCTTTTAATTTTGTTGCTGGTTTCCTTCATTGTGCAGAAGCCTTTTAGTTTGATGTAGTCCCATTTGCTTATTTTTCCTTTTGTTGTCCAGCCTTTAGAGTCAGATCCAAAAAGTCATCACCAAGACCAATATCTAGAAGCTTAACCACCTACGTTTTCTTCTAGGAGTTTTATGGTTTCAGATATTACATTCAAGTCTTTAATTTATTTTAGTTAATTTTCTTGTATGATGTAAGATAATGGTCCACTTTTATTCTTTTCCAGGTGTCTGTACAGTTTTTACAACAGCATTTATTGAAGAGATTGTCTTTTTCCCATTGTATATTGTATATGTGTATGTGTGATAACAGAAGGAGGAGAAAAAGAGAACAGAGAGGAAGAAATATTTGAAGTAATAATGGCTGAGAATTGTCAAAGAATAATAAAAGAACCTAGATCCAGGGAGCCCAGAGAAGACCCAGAATGATAAATACATAACAAACCCCCAACATATAGGCATATCAAATACAAACTGCAGATCAAAAAACAAAGAAAAAATCTTAAAAGAAACCAAAGTTGTGGGGGATATCTTACCTATAGAGGAACAGGATAAAAATTTTAGCAGGCCTCTTGTTAGAGACCCTGAAAGTAAGAAGAGTGGAGTGAAATATTCAATTGATTGAAAGAAGAAACCCCATTGACCTAGAATTCTATATCCAGTGAAATTATCCTTCAAAAGTGAAAGAGAAATAAAAGTTTCAGAGGCAAATAATCGAGGAATTTGCAACCCCTTGAAACATTATTTCTTTTCTCATGTTAATAAATGGTTTTTATGATTGTAATTTTAGCTTATATTAAAGAAATAGATTAGTTAAAATGTATATTGCTAACTCTAGGGCAACTACTAAAAATCTTTTAAAAAGTATGATTGATGTGGTAAGAGAGGAGATAAAATGGAATCAATAATAAGAAAATATTCTGTTACAAATTTAAGTCAAGTGAAATGTAATTTAAAGTTTTAAGTAATCTAGATTATAATAATAATGATAAAAGTAGTCATTAGAAGGTTTAGATTATAGCTAAAATATTGCTCAGAGAAAATTTTGTAACTCTTATACTTTTAACATAACCAAATAAGAATCAACCTAATATTATAATTATTTTTTCAACTTTAGAATTTATGTGATGAATAATACATAAAACCTAATCAAAGTGGCAGAAAATAATATATAGAAAAGTAAATATTCATGAATTAAAAACCAAATTTATAGTAGAATCGAATAACTCTAAGATAATTTCTTTGAAGCAAATATGGCAATTGAAATATTTAGCCAATATTTTTTAAAATGTTGCTCATATTTTTAAATAAAGAAAACAAATTTCACAGTATGGCAATTGGGGATGAAAAAATCACCACAGGCACACAAGAAATTTAAAAGAATTTTATATGTATTTTTTCAAAAATGAACTTGAAGTACAAAATAAAATCGATTCATTTCAAGGAAAATATTTATTTCCAAAGCTAACTTTAGAAATTATTTTTTTTAATTAAACAGACCAATTACCCTAGGAAAAAAATATTAACAAACCAAGTATCAGGTAAGCACAGCACATCCACAAAGAGGTTCCTGAAGTGTGTGAACCATCCATCCAAGTGAAACAACGGTTCTTTGATCTGGAGAAGGAGAAATGTCTGCAGGCCTTGTAGGAAGATATGGTGTAACTTTATTTCTGTCTTTCTTGATAATTGGTGTTCCTGTCTTTCAAAGTTTACAGCTGCATTATGGGCAATCTTTCACTTAAGCCTCTATGTCTATTTCTGCATAGCTACTTGGAATACAGTTTGGTTGGGCTTTAATCTTTCCTCTGTAGACTTTACATTTAAAATTTGTTTATGCCTTTACCATGGGTCCACTCTGATTTGGAAGCCCATTCAAGCACGCAGTGTTTCACATCATGCTTTGTAGGAATTTCAGAGACTGATGTTTCACTTCTCTGGTTTCCCCAATTTCCCAAAAATTTCTTAAAATACATTCCACAGTATATATAGTGTGATTCCTTTTGTATTTCAAAAGGGATATACTATATATGCATAGAAAACTTTTTCAAAAGATTCGAAACAAAATATTTAACAGTGATTACTTTTCAGAAGCTGGGGAAAGAGAGAGCAATTTAACACTCATTCGTACTTCTTGAAATTCTTTTACCATATATGTGTTCATATTGAATAAACTAGGTAGATATACAAAAATATTTTAAAGTAATACATTTGCATCTTAACTTGCAATTCTGCCCATTATAATGTAAAGAAGAAATTTCAGACATCTTTTCAGTTCAATAGCCAATAGAATTTTGAGCAGGCAAAATTGTCAAGACCTCAAATCATGAAAGTAGAGGTTTGGCCTACATAGTGAATATTCTTCCAAGGTCAGGTATAAGATTTTAACATTCAAAAGCATTTTGTTCTTGTAAACAACCAGAAAATAGTCAATAAACATTAATGACTAAAAGAATGAACGCATGTTGCCCAGTCCCACATTGATCACTCTTGGTAGTAATCATCCCTGTGACATTTCTCGCTCTGAAAGGCACAGGCCTGCATGGAGCCCCATGTTTAGGGCTGCTTCCACAATCCAGTACCAACTGAGTCAAAATATCTGTTTAATATCATGGAAATCAAATAATTAGTTTATTGACTAGGCTTTCCACTTCTCCTTTGTTTCTTGTAGAATTGAATGGGTGGATTATGAGACTGTGCCAATTAACTTAATTTGACAATTAAAGTAATTATTTAAATCAGTGATTGTTGAGATGTATTTTGTAGCTCAACAATAACCGATAATGAATAATTATTTTACTTTTCGACTACTTTTTTATCATTTAATGTACATTCCAAATTAGATTTTAAAAGAAGTTATGTTAATGACTCACAAACCCATCTCTGTGAAAATACTTTACAAATTACCTAATACAAATGTACCCTATGGCAATTCTGTCATATGATTGTTTGTTTTCACTTTAATTCTTCCAGACAGAAAGATCTCTCCCTAGCCATAATAACAGTTTCTTGAAAGCTGGTATATGTGCACTCTGTTCTTTCATTCATCACAATTTAATTACAATTAAAATTTTTAGACAGATTTCGATAATTTTTTAGGAACTAATTTCTATTATCAATTACTCATTTGGTCCTTTACTTTGAATAAGCATGATTTTAAAAATCACACTTAGCTTTGTATCCTCTCTGTGCCTCTGAGATTTTTAAACAATTAACTCACAAAATTTCTCAGCTACTTTTAAGATCCCCAGATTAGGCTTCATGAAGAACTTGGCATAATATTTAGTAAACAGGAAATGATTAATGGCAATTTCATTAACAACAACTAAGTTTGCATATTTATTTCAGCTGAAAACATGTCTTAAAAAATTTTTTATTATAGTTTTGAATGCCCATGATTGTGTATGAGACTGAATTTTGTATTTGTTTAGTTTTCTTTTCTGAGCAACATTCCAGGCATTTAGTATGTCTGGCATTCAGAGAGAATCCTAGGATTATGTGAATTCTTGCCTCTGCCCTGCTACCAACCTTAAGTGAATCACGTCTATAAATTCTCATTTTTAATCTAAGACAAAAGAATATCACACTTTTATCTCACAGTCTTGCTATAAATGTGGCATGAGATATTTGTCACATTGATTATGAAATTTAAAAAGTACATAATCCTGCCAACCCCCGTTAATGTGCGACAACAATGACATAATAGGGAGACAGCACAGTATAGTGTCGAATTACATGGTCTCTGAAATCAGACAGATCTGGATTTGAGTCTTGACTCTACAATCAGCAGGGTGACATTAGTCAAGACACTTATTTTACCCGAGACTTCATTAAAATGGGAATGCAGGTGCATGGTTTCTCACTTAAGTTTTTTCATTGTGAATACGCTTCACAGGAGAATTTTAAACCATGCTTATTTAATGTGTTAATAGCTATGCCTGGTTCACTGATATTAGTTTTAGAGATAACTTATAGACATTCTACTGCCTGGAAATATTGATTCTCCTTTAAAGAATTCCTCAGGTATACTTGGTTGCATAAATATTTCTTTGTTTTCCTTTAATTTTATTTTATTGTGGACCAAACTTCTAATATTCCATTTTTCTTCAGGCCGTGGGGATTCCAAGGTGGAATTCCCGAGATAAATGAACTGAACACTGTGAAGTCATGAAAGCATAAAGTGGTCTCTGAGAGCTGACGTTTGTGCAGGAGCAGCTGTAACTCACCATAGCTATGTCCCAATAATAACCACAGAGCATCAAAATGGAAAGATTTTAAAACAATACAGAATTATCTGAAGATACTGCTTTCTGAGATCTGTTTTTTTCCTCCATTTTTTTGTTCAGGTAAGTATATAAGATAAAATTAAAGTTGATAGTCTGCTGAAATTTTCGAATTACAAAGATTTTCTCTCTCTTTTTCAATTCAACATTTGCTGACTACATCTTGGGTGCTAACGTTTATCAGGGGAAAATAATTAAAACTTTTGTTTCAGGCTACATAGGTTGTTCTATATGTCTGGATTATACCCTGATTTATGGGAAGAGTTTTTTGTTTCTGGATCATAGCATTTTCCAGAAGGAAGTAGAACAACTTGGACAGTTGATTATTAGGTGCACTGCTTTGGACTGTGCCTTGAAGGTTTTTGAAAAACTCATTAAGACTAAAGCTGTTTTTCCTTCCACTTCCCTTACTTTTGAGTCAGCTGACTCCTGCTGGTTGTTCATATTTATTCAAGCATATTTCACAGTGCACTGAATTTTCTACTTCAGATTTGATACTATATTGTCCTTGAAACTATGGGAAAATCTATGTGACCCTAGAGGTATTCTGGGTTTCATGCTTGTGGATGACCAGGTGTAGGAGTTGGGAAGCGGGGTAATATTCCACCAGTCATGTCAGGTTTAGTGAACATTCCTCTGGAAATAAAAATGTGTCGTGGGCATGAGTCTCACATAACGGAAGTATACCTTTTAGATGTGTTAATTATACTTCAGTGGCTTAGAAGCTTCATTATTCAGATGTAGAGAAAGTCCTTCGAAGTTCACAAATTAGTGGATTAAAAATTGTTAGAGAAATATCTATGCTTTAACAGAAGGGTTGGCTTGTAGAAGGCATCAAAACTTGTCTGGTGGGTCACAGAATCTTGCTGGACACAAGTCAGGGCCAGGGAGAGTGGAGTTAACCAGTGAAGGTGGAGAAAGCAGAAATGAGAGAGGCTTTCAGTGATTCTGATTCCTCACTGCCAGGATCACACCGTGCTCCTTTGTAACATTGTGCTTTATTCCTTCTTGTTCTCACATAATTAGTTGGAGGAATGAACAGGAACTTTGGTTCCTCTTGTCAAAAACATAAATTCAACGTGTAAATTTACTACAGACTTTTCAGAGTTTGATTTTTTGCATTGGACAGATGTTATAGATGTTGATAAATAGGTCATACTTGTACCATTTCTTCAGGTGAATGAACAATATATTTGGATATTACTCGATAGATCATAGACTTTTTAGTGGTAAGGAAGGTATTCAAAAGGAATTTCTTTACAAAGACTTCTACAAAGATACAAATAAAGTCATCAGATAAAAATTCTAAGAATATATTCTACAATGACTACCAGTTTTTGGAAGGGGGATATAAAATAAATAAGTAAAACAACATTTAAAAGAATAATTTTCCAAGAGACTGCTTCAGTTGGTCAAATGTCATGAATACCAGTTAATATAAGCACACCAAAGTTAGTTTCAGAAATTTTGGCAGGAGTGCAGAGTTGAAAAATATTATATTTGTTTCAATTATCTATAACCTATGTTAAAAAGATAAAGGAATAATAATCAAGGAAAGACTCATCTGAGGAATTAGAGAAAGACAAAAATGTTGTGTATACCTTCGTAAATATTTTGATTATTTTGAACTAATCAAGATCAGTAGAAAGAAAGTGACAAATAGTGTAAAACAGCTTGATAGTGACAATTTTCTATTTACTTTTTGACTATTTCATTTTTTATTGGGGAGAGACAATTTTCACATGTAGAAATAGCCAATAGAAATAATTTACAAGAGAACCATGCATTGAGATAATTGTAGGTATCAATAGAAGGACATGGAAGGTGAATCACAGTTCAGGTTAGAGATGATTTAAAAGATGAAGGAAAGCACATAGCATATTGATGAGTGAGGGATATCACCACGTCACTGCTTGTACACTGCCAACAACACTCATAGCTTCTGTTGCTGCTGTTTCTAGCTCCTGCTTCATTTAATGAGAATCAAAGGGTTCATTAGAAGCAAGTAATGTAGCTCTGAGTGACAGTGAGAAGTGCTTTAGGATGTGAGGGCTGGGAAGTTTCCTGAACTGAGGATTCAGAGATGAATGGGCAAATAGGAATTAAAGTTGTTGTGGAGGAATCTGAAACATAATGTAGTACGTGTCCTAAGAGAAAAATTAGGACAAAATATTTAGTTATATAAATATTTAGTCAATAAATAATAAAGTAGAACTCATCTGGACTCTGGGGTGCCTAGAGGGAATGTCAACACCCACGATGAAGAACCAGCCCCACTGCCTGTGCATCCCAAGCTCTCAAAGACATGGATTTAGACAGTGGACCCTGAGGGCAGCCTCCTTAGCACAGGTAGTGTTTCAACAGGGCTGTACACTTGTTGGACTCTATCTTTTCTAGCTTGCCGTTGCGTGTTATTCTATGAGATATGGTGCCAGTTAAACCCTCTCCTATCAATTCTTTTTTATTAAAATTAATTAACGTAAGATACACCTGTGTGCTTCAAAAGTCAATTTGGATTCACATTATCCTTTGAGTGAACCTCCCTTAAACTTGTTCAATTCACTTTCTTGGCTTATGATAAAGTGACAGGCAGGTTGTGAGGGACTAAATCACCCTGTCAGATGCTTAAAACATTTTTTGATCAACAATGTAATTAGCCTTTCTATGGGCAGGATCAAAAACGTATGATAAAATATTACATACCAAGAAACTGTTATCATCAGACCATTCATCCATCTATCCATGCATTCATAAACATTTATTGAACACTTACAATGGGCCAGAATTTGTTAATAAGATACTATCTGTCCTTAGAGAACTCAAAGGTATGGTAGGAGTGACATACAGGATAGTCAAATGTCAATTCATAACATCATAAAATTGTGAATTTGATTGCACAACATAACATGAGAGCATAAAGGAAAAAGTTCAATTGTAGCAGGAAGAAAGAGGAAGCTGTCTTTGAGGAAGTGTTGTACGAATTGTACTCACAAGTAAGAAACAGTCAGCAGAACTCAGAGCATGCACATATCAGTTCAGTCGTGAGAAGCAAGCAAGCAGGCGGGCAAACTAATATTAACAAACAAAAATGGGGTTATCAAAGTAGTTTAATAAAATTGGAGAGTACTTGGTGGGGGTAGGGGAGAATGAAGATATGAGGCTGGGGACAGACAGAGGATATATTCAAAGGAGTCTGTAAACTTTTGTGAAGGAGTGAAAATTCCTGAAGTTTAGGCAGGGCTGTAATCAGATGACTCTCACAGAGACTGCCTTCTCCCCTTTCTTTAACTCCCTCAATTGCTTACTTCTAGTTTTCTTCTCTCCTGTTTTTTTATTCTACCTCTGTCACTTCCCTCCCTTTTCTTCTTTTTTTTTGAATATCTCCATGCTTAAACAATCCAGAAATGTATCAACTAATACAAATACCACACAACCTCTCCAGAAGAAGATACTGTTTAAAATCTAAAGCAATAAAAATTACACCTCAAGATGGAGCCCTTGCTGAGAATTTTTGTTACACTGATAATTTTCATTTTTGATGAGAAAAGAGTTGATCACTTACTAGTAAAATTTTATTTCATTTTTTCCAATATTTGTGTTGTATTTCTTAATTTAACATGCTGTGCATCTTGAATTTTCACTTTTGTGTTTTGAAAATTCCATGGTTTTTATTAATAAATGTTGATTATTTGTAAAAGGCATCCAAAATGCAGAAACAAGGATTTTAGGAGTTAACGTCATGTATAATCAATCACATTTTACTACATTAATAATTCTTAAAAGTGAAACATTCATTCTTTAAGATGTTTTATGTGCAAACACACAGAATCATACTACTGATTCTATTCTGTAAGATTTTTTACTTTAGGTCTCAATTTACGTAGAGCTGTACCATTATTTTTAATAGCTACATAGTATTTCATTGTATAGCTGCACTATAATTTGATTAAAAGATTCTGTATTAATTTCTATTTGGGTTATTCTTTGCTATTGCTACTGGGTAACAGTGTACTAAACATATAAGTATATATACCAGCACTGTGCAGGTAAGCTGTGGGATTTCCTTTTGGTTATGATATTTTCTCCATGAATTTAACCCTCTGTTCAGGGTAAGGGGCCTCAGGGACCTTTGTTATTGCCTAGATTTGAACATTTTAAATTCTAATAAACAATACTAATTCCCACTCTCACCAATCATGCATAAGAATTCCTATTATAAGGACTCCTTTGAACACACTGGGATTAATTTCTACTTTTCTCTTTCTCTCTCTTTTTTGGTCTTGGCCAAAAGACAAAGGAGAAGACAACAAAACAAAACAAAGCTCTTCTTTTAAAATTGCATTTTCTTAGTGATTGCTGAGGTTGAAATATCTTTAAATTAGTTTAACTGTCATCTGTATTGTTTCAATTGTGGGTTATTTGTTTGTGTATTTTTCTTTTCCTTTTTAATTGGAACTCCCCATTATGGAGTTAGTGCGCTAACATATTTTAGCATAAATTGTCTGTATTCTTGCCTGATGACAATATTGCTTCTTTTTTTCCCATTGCACTAACAAATGAAGTCTACTGATATTTAAATAAAAAATACTTAATTTTAGAAAATAAAGTAAGAAAAAGCAACAAAATCACCCATTTATTTTCACTACTCAGAGAAAATGATTAGTAATTTCCTTTTACTGTATTATCTCTGAATCTTTAAAGCAATTGTTTCTTCATCTTCTATAATTGTGATCATATTGAATATACGTTCTACATTTCAGAATATGCATCTTTTAAAAATCCACACATTACTTGGTCAAAATGTAAAAACAGCTGGTTACTCCTTGCAACTCACATCCATTGTCATTCACCTCAATAACTGTCCCATTTTCTCTGGTTCAGTTCTGCTCTATTTTTGCCAGTTATTGGCTATAAAATTCTCCATCCAGTGCCCTTCTGTCAGGATTTCCTAGTATCCCCCCTATAATGTTTTCTTTTGGAAACAGTACTCACTCCACATCCATAACCTCAGGATGCCCATTACTCCTAGCCTGGCTGCCCTCAGGTATATTCTTGGCTATAGAGTATCTATAGTGCTCCCACTTGCTTATATTGTGCAGGGTTGTGCCCAAGCTGGAGCCTGGGCATGATGTAGAGTAGCATAGGGAGAAGTGATGACATGAGAAAAAATGGTAGTCAATGGTATGGGGCAAACTGAAGGAAAGCTTGATGGTGGCAGTAAAAGCAGGAATCCATGGCATTCAATTCAGGTGTGGAATAAATATTAATTATGTTTGGTTATGAAAAGGGAAAATAGTTTAGAAAATATCATAAGAAAAAAATAAATTAATATTTAGTTGGAACCCCGTGAAACTGATATTTGACTATTTTTGATCTATTGTAATACCACTTTCCTATGGCTCAAATTAATAAATACATATACGTCCAGAGATCAACAATCTGTTGCTTATCCTTTACTTCTATTTTCTTTTTTTTTTAAGATTTTATTTTTTCCTTTTTCTCCCCAGAGCCCCCCGGTACATAGTTGTATATTCTTAGTTGTGGGTCCTTCCAGTTGTGGCTATTTCCATTTTCTAGACTTAATTTTTTTAAACTTGTTTTCTATACTTTTTCTCTTGTAAGCTGCTCTTTTTATTAAAAGCTCAGTATAAACATTTTCATGATATTTTTCTATATATAAGGTTGAGTGCTTTTCCCAGTTGGATGTACTATTGTACTGTAATTAAATTCCTCATTGTTTGGGTCTAGGTTATTTCCAAATTTTTTTCTTCTTATAAATAATTGTGCAGCACTTGCTGCAATATCTAAATATTTTAGCTTATCTGCTCTTATTACTTTTAAAAAATTCCCACAATGAAAGTCTTAGTAATAAGGCAATTTTTAAATATTTGAAATATATTTTGAAATTGTGTTCTGGAGAAGGTGTATGAATTTGTACTCCGAATTACAGAGTATGAGAGAGTCTGTTTTCTCACAGCGTCACTCATATTATTCACTTATTTTTAACCCTAACACTTTTCTACAAACATAAGAGCAACTCCGTATTGATTTATTTACATTTCCTTAATTGCTAGTGAGTTCGCTGTTCTTCATATGTTGGCTATTTATATTTCTTATTTTATCCAAGAGTTTATGCGTTTTTCATTTTAAATTTGGTTTATCATTATATTTAACATCTATTTTGCCACACTTGTTTTTTATTTTTAAAAAATTATATGGAATATTTAAATTTTTGAATCTGAAGGTGTCATTTTTTTCTGCATGATTTGCTCATGTGGGGACATGCTTAGGAAGACTTTTTTCTCACACAAAAAATTATCTAAAAGTAAGCCTATATTTTCTTCTATGTTTTTGTTTCTTTTCTTTTTATTTAAATAGGCATTAAAAGCTCATTTTAGTTACTGTTGTAAGGTAAGGAATTCAATTACCTTTGCCGAGTTTGGTAAGCTGTGTCAACACCATTTATTCACAAATTCATCTTTTCTATGCTGATTTGATATGGTCCAGAGACAGATTCATAATTTGTCTCTCTTTCTCCCCTCCAGATCCTGCTACTGCATTCTTCACTTCACATCTATTGTAAACTTTTTAAAGCACTAACGTGATATTTCACTGTTCTGCCTCAATAGCTTTCTATCACTTCTAAGATATAGGCCAAATTCTTTACACACTCTTTAGAATTCTGCCTTGGTCAGACCCTTCCTGGTCTTCTTTGATTTATTACAACCTGTTCTGTTTCTTCATGCTTCAGAGATTTCCTATGCCATTCATTTGGGTAGATCACTCTTCCTATTCTTACTCACTTATTTAACTCCTATTAATCATTTAGGTCTTAGCACGAACATCTTCTTCCAGACCAGGGTAGACAACGCTGCAATGAGCTCTTATAGTTCTCATAACACTTTGTTCTTTTCTTCAAATAACTTAACACCATTATAATTGTCCAGCTATGTGATTAGTTATTTAGTACTTAGCTTCAAACTAGACTACAAACTACATAAACACAGAGTGTGTGTTTTATCCCAGAATGTGGCACGATGCCAAGTACACAGAGGTCTTTGTGGTAACTACTCAATGAACATTTGTTAAAGAAGTAAACTATTGTATGACTTTTTCAAGGGAATTTTGTGACCGTGGGTGAAGATTTTTCTTTAACATCGGAACTTGAAACCCAATGATATCTGCTTTTTTCAATACCTCTGGTATATCACATTATAACTATCTTAATTTGTTCCTTTCAGGTAACACAAAGTCAATGAATAAAACAAATTACTCTCCGGTGACTGAATTTGTGTTCCTGGGACTTTCTGCCTCTAGACCAGTGCAGCATCTCCTCCTCGCCTTCTCTACGGTGTTTTATGTCACAAATGTTCTGAGAAACCTCTCTGTTGTGTTTACAGTGGTCTTTGATCCTCGTTTACATTCCCCCATGTATTTCCTTTTAGCCAATCTCTCATTTATTGATTTGTGTTTTTCTACCGTAACGGTTCCTAAGATGATTTGTGACCTGTATTCTGGGCACAAAACCATATCCTTCCAGGGGTGTGTAATCCAGATATTTGTCCTTCATGTCCTGGGTGGATCTGAGATGGTACTGCTCATCACCATGGCCGTGGACCGATATGTGGCCATATGTAAGCCCCTCCACTACCTGACGATAATGAGTCCACAGATGTGCATTTTGCTTCTGTCTGGTGCCTGGGCTATTGGCCTCACTCACTCAGTTGCCCAGTCAGCTTTTGCTGTTCATTTGCCTTTTTGTGGTCCTAATGAGATAGATAGCTTTTACTGTGACCTTCCACGGTTTATCAAACTTGCCTGCACAGACATTCACAGAATGGAATTCATGGTTACTGCCAACAGTGGGTTCATTTCCATGGGCACCTTCTTCTTATTGATTATCTCCTATATCTTTATGCTGGTCACTGTAGGGAAACACTCTTCGGGGGGTTTATCCAAGGCCCTTTCTACTCTTTTGGCTCATATCACTGTGGTGGTTTTGTTCTTTGGACCATGCATCTTTGCTTACATGTGGCCATTTCCCACAGTGCCAGTGGATAAATTTCTTGCCATTTTGGACTTTATGATTACACCCATCCTCAATCCTATCATCTATACACTGAGGAACAAGGACATGAAGATGGCAATGAGGAGACTGAGTATTCAACTCTTGAGTTTGAGGAAGATCTCCTAAATAACTCACAAGAGTACAAGTTACTTTGTGCATTTATTTTCAAACTGCTTCAAGCGACACTAATGCTTAAATAATTATGCAAAATTTTGGGCTGTTTTTTATGAAATCATCATTTTATAATATTCAGAATAGATCACTGATTACAAGGTTACATTGAATTATCAAGATAATTCTCTATTTAACAAGTTTGTTTGACAAATAATACAAAGTTCCAGGAAATGTTTATGGGGAGTTGTTGAAGAGCATAGATTTCAAACTGAAAATCTGACCTCAGACATCAGACTGTCTAAATTCAATTAATCCATTGAATTCAATTTATTCAACTTATTAAATATCTTAGAGCTAATATACTCAAACTTTTGATGGAACTATATTTTTATATTTTTTGAAAGACAAAAAATGTATGAGAGAGGATTTAAAACCTGGGAAAAAAAAAAGAACAGAATGGGAGAACTGGAGTAGACAGAAAATAGATAAGATAGTTTCATAAGGGAAGATTGCCATATGGTGGGAGGGAGAACAAGAAAAAGAACCTCAAAGATAGCATGTTTCTTGTATTTGGCCTGTGGCTACTAGTCTCACCTTTGCTTGTCTCAATTCCATTGGACTCAAGACATAACCAGATGGCCATGGCAGGGAAATTTATATATACATATGTCACTTTTTGCCGAATTTTTGAAATTATGACTTAATGTCTATGACTTAATCACTCAATGAATTTTCTTTAAGTATTAAATAGATGTTGGTCTCGTCATTTCATGGCTGGTATTATTATTATCCAACAACAACTCTGTCCAAATTGTTTGCTGACAATTTTGCTCTAGTAACTTGTCTTGTATAACTCTTTCCTTGCTTGAGGCATGGGGCCCAAGGATGTGTTTGTGTGTGTGTGTGTGTGTGTGTGTGAATAATCTGTAGAAATTGTGAAGCTAATTTACTTATATTTTGCTTTGATAACTAGGGGATTGAGCCAAATTCATTGCTAAATTGTGAAAGGACTCTATGTCCTGAGTATACGTAATACAAAATTCTCTCTAGATTATACAATAAGTAATATTTTATATTTTTCCTGCTTATGATTATTTTGTTGCTTAATATTTGTATTCATAGTGAATTCTTCTTAGGTACATTAAATTAAAAGGGACAAATATGAAGCCAGATTTCTGCTTGAGGAATTTGCCACATTTATGAAGCTAGCAGGAGAAGAGAGAAGACGACTAAAGTTCTAATCTCAAAAATTCTGAAGGGCAAAACTGAATCACCTGAAATCGCTCAGGCTGAGGAGAAAGAGAAGAGCTATAATCATAAACAAAACTGGAAGGGATATATCTAAAGAATGGGCACAAACCAGAAGTGTATTGAGTCTTATAGAAACTACAGTCTAAATTCAAATAGCCTCAGCACTTGATTGGATTGAGGTGATAACACTTGAATCTTTATGCTGCATGAAGGAGAAGGTAAATAGTTTCTGGAGGAACATATCAAGTCAGAGCTATATGATCTTTTACACACAATGTCTAACATACATAAAATAATTACGGAATATGCAGAGAAACAGGGATATGTGATTCATAATTAAGAGGAAAATAGTTAAAAGAAGCAGACCACAGATGGCTCAGTTGTTGAAATTACTAAAGAATATAAAATAACTCATATATTTAAAAAAGACATTAAAAAGTTGAAAAAATGGAAAAAAATGAAGAATTTCATCAGAGAAATGGAATATCTAATAAAGAACCAAATGATATTTTAGAACTAAAAAACAAATATACGAAATTATGAATTTAAGCAGGCTTAAAAACAGACTGGACACAGCAGAAGAAAATATCAGTGAGTTCAAAGACAAGTCAATATACATTAGCCTAACTGATGTACAGAGATATAAAAGAATAAAGAATTAGAACATATGTATATATGTATATCTCTGATTTATATATCTATGTGTATATATAGGTCTACATATATATAGAGAGAGAGACACACAGAGAAAAATAGTAATTATTTTATTTAAGGGTTTATGCCTCAGACTTTCTATTGAGAATGTTACAAAGTACACAGGACCATGTTATCTCTAAAAAGTAATATGAAATTTGAAGTACATCTGGCTCCACGGATTTCAGACAAGGGGATGTAACCTTGTATACATTTTTGAGGCATGGAGTAGGAAGAATTTTTAAGTAAATTTTGTTATATATAGTCATGAACAATTCACAAACGTTGTACATAATCTAATTGCTTGCGGGCCATCTGCACACTGTGGTGAAGTAAATGGTAACTTATTCTAAAACTTGACTTTTTGACCTACCTTCATACCACTTTTCCCCTATTTTTGTCTGGTATAGATAATGAATCCCCAACCCGTTTATAAATAGAAAGAGAAGAAGCAAAATCTCCAAAATTTGTTAGTACATTTTCTTTGTATTTAACATATATCTTCTAAAGACAATTACACTGTTTCACAAATAGCTCAAACATAATGTTAAAGGAACAACACTCTCTCCAGATTATAACCGTAATCAGGTTTTTTTCTGAGTGTGATGGGGAATACTTAATGATTATCTTTATGCTGTTTATCCAGATAAGATAGCTAGAACCTTAACTAATTGATAGACTAATTTGTCCATTTGTAAAAATAAAGATAGCAATATTCAAAGGACTGACTTATTGGCAAAAACTTAGAGAAGATCTATATGAAATGCTTTGCTCAAAGAAATGCTTAGCATAATAGAAAATTTCAGAATGTGGTGCTGGTTGTTGAAGTAGCAGCATGAATATAAATAGTAAGAACATTGTTATTAATTTCAAGCCATCCTTGAGCACAACCAAAATCATAATCATAAAGACTGGCCAAATTTCCCAGACAGGAAATCATTTTGAATTCAATGATCAATAAATGATTGTGTAATATAATAGAATTGACACAAAATTTATATCTGAAGATACAAATGATTTCCATATGTGAATTGGAGAACATTTTCCAGTCCCAAGTAACCAGACAGGTGTGGCTAATTTAGGCAGTGTCAACTGGACATTCTGATAATGTGAGATCTTAAAATACCCACAGAAATCCATATGCTAACATTGTAGTCTCTTCACAGCATTTCTAATCTCTTTGTTTCTTAGAGTGTAAATGGCTGGATTTTGGAGAGGTGTAATGACTGCATAAAATACAGCAAGAAAATTGTCCACCCAGGTGATGCTGAGTGGCCACAGATGAGTGAAAATGCAAGCCGCAAAGAATAACACCACCACTGCAATGTGGGCTGTGCAGAGGGAGAGAGCCTTGGATGCCCCATCCTTAGAGTGAAAGCAGACTGTAAACAGAATATAAGAGGAAGAGATCAGCAACAGAATGAAGCAGATGGTTGCCAGTACTCCACTATTAGCATTTATCAACATTTCTAGAATATAGCTGTCCATGCAGGCTAGCTTGATGACCAATGTTATATCACAGAAAAAGCTATCCAGTTCCCTGGATCCACAAAAGGGCAGCTTTATAATCACAGCTCATTGCCTTATTGAATGCACAAAGCCAGTGATCCATGATGTCATCACTAACTCAATGCAGATTTATCTGTTCATGATACTGGAGTCATGGAGTGACTTGGCCACATATCGGTTGTAGGCCATTGATACAAGCAGCACCATCTCACCTGCTCCAAAGAAATGTCCAAGGAAAATCTGACACATGCAGCCTCCAAAGGAGATGGTCTTGTTTTCCTTGAGGAAGTCTATGATCATTTTAGGTGTAGTGGCTGAGGAAAAGCAGAAGTCAATGAAGGAAAGTTTCCCTAACAGGATGCACATAGGAGAGTAGAGATGAAGGCCAGCAATGATTAGCTCAATGAAGATATTGCCTAAAAAAGTGATCCAATAAAGAGAAAAAAATATCAGTAGGAGGAAGGCCTGGAGCACCCATGAATTACAATGCCCAAGAATAATAAATTCAGACAGTGCAGACTGGTTTACTTCTATTTAGTCCAATTTGTTCTAAATTCATCTGAAGAAAAGACATGAAAAATTAGATTTTCTGAATAAATAATATGTGAACCAAGAGGATTTCTTATACATTGCTGATAGAAATCTACACTGATGTAATCACCTTGGGGAAAAGTTTTCCTTTATCTTGTAAAGTTCAATATTCAAGCATTCTATAGCCCAGTAATTTCACTTTCATTTACATACCCAAGATAAACTCTTGTGTATATATATATATATGTATATATATATATATATATATGAGGAGAAATTTACAATATTACCCATAAACGGGACAATGGAATATTATTCAGAACCATAACAAATAAAGTACAACTATATGATATAAAGTCATCTTAGTAAGATATAAAAATGAAGGGGGGAGAAAAGTCCAAAATGGATCCACTCGGCATAATTTTAATAAGATGAAAAGCGATAGAAAAATGACAGTATACATTGCAGGAACTTGTATAAATGATAAAACTATGTCCAGAAAGAGAAGATGTAAGATGTGAGTAAGCTCAAGTGGTGGGAGGCCAGGGGTCAGCATGAGGATGAGCACATAAGCAGTTGTATGTTATTATCAATTGCTTAGACCCTGCATTAGGTCATGTTTGCATGGGTATAATTTTATTATTAAATAAACAAACAAAAACACAAAATGGGCATGGAAAAATGGTGAGAGTATGCTATGAATCAGAAACCATGAGTAATTCAATTCTGTGGACCTGAGGTAAAATAGCATGTTTTTTATGTGACATTTTATTATTTAGGGGCAGTATGGTAGAAAAATAGTTTCTATATGTAAATTTGAAAGACTGAAACAATATTTAGTATATTATTGAAGATTAATATTATTTTGTTAATGAATAAATTAATGAATCAATAATCAGTTAAAAAGAGATATTAACACTAATCTTGACAAAATGACAAAGCTTTTTCACCCACAAACATAGTTAACTAAGTACAAGAGTTGATAAACTGATCAAGGAGAAGGTGGTTGACAATCAGTGAAAGAATAAATGTTCCAGGAATAAAGAAAAAATAAATTGTCAGCATCAGGAAGAAATATTTTTTGTTCATGATTCTCAAAGCTTACGAAACCTGTAAGAAAGTGCTCAAAGCCTGAGGTCTACCTCAGCCACAGTGAATCCTGAGGTTTAGTCATGAATATTTAACTCTAAAATGTGTTTGAAAGCTCTTTGCCAGACATGATCTAGGAACATAGAACCCACAATCTGTGTTGTTTCTGATTCAAAACAAGATGGCTTCTGAGAAACTAAAATATGGGAATCTCTGCATGGATTAAAATGATCCAAAGTCTGTGTTTAATTCTGGTAGAGAGACTATGCATCAAGTTACATGAGAAAAAGATTTTTTGTGTTACAAATGAGAAGGTCCTTGGGACCTGAGACTCTGGCTATACATTTTTAGTTACGTAAATCCCTCCGTCTCCAACATGTCCATAGGAAACCATTTCCAATTAGACTCGTATGCCTTAGCCTGAGAAGACATGATTTTTTAAATATGGTATGTTCTCCCTGAGAATCTTTGGAGAAGACATTCTTTTGTGAGAGCAGAGTAAATGGCACATACAAACTAATCAGATTTCTTATCAACAAGTTAGAGAAACTTTGCCTTTAAACCAGTCATTTTTGCTATTGAATTTAATTACTTAAAAAATCTAACAATCCTACTAAGCTGCGAAATACATTTATACTCTCTTTCTCTCCCTTTTTGTTTTTTCCCTCTCTTCTCCCAGTTTCCCTTCTCCTTCTCTTTCCTTCTGTTTCTTTTTTTTTCCCCTTCACTTCCTCCTCCTCCACCTTCTTCTTATAAATTTCTCGATCTCAAGGGCTTTGCCGCAATGGGTCAGTTGTCTCCAACAGCCATTACCAATTCCTGATAACTAGTGTTCGTAGCCCTCTGTTAAGTTTGAGAACCAGCTATATAGCTTTTTTTCATTTTCTATATAACTCAGAGCTATGCTAAACTCTTTTAATCACTGTTTCATAACCATAATAACAATCATATACATTTTACTGCTGAAGCAACACAGTTAATAAAGGATCTATTAGCGTTAGCTTCTGGAAAGAATGTTAGTTTAGAGAAGGATTTAGTCTGGTTGAGAATAAATGGGATTTCTATGAATCAAGAAAAAGTAATAAAACTCGAAGAATACATGTCCTATTAAAAGGTAATAAACATAAAAAGAAATATAAATGGCCAAGAGTTGTATGAAAAATATTCTCTGTATCTTCAGTAATTCTATTATTGCTCTTGGCACTAATCACTTCAGGTTTTCCTCTAATTTAGTCTGGGTTTACCCTCACTGTTGTCTATAATTAAAGTTGTTGTTGATGTTGTTTTAAATCCACTAGAGTTATCAGATATCGTGGATGAAAATAAGAATAGAATTAGAAAATACTAGATGTAGGAGGAGCTTTTAATTTTTTCTCATATAGTCAACAAGAATTTATTGAATATGTTCTTGCTGCATATTCTGATCACTTCTGGGCACTGAGATGAAAATGAAATAGACTCCAGATCCTGTAGGTTATACAGAAGTTGTTAATATTATTTTAGCTGAGTTGTGAAAGATAGAATACTACTACTTAAATAATTATATAATAGCCATATTAATAATACTGTTATAGTTAATTTTCAAGCATGTCCTAGGCAAGAGAGGTAAATCTCCAGATTCCAAGAGTATAACTGTAAAATCGAATGACTTAAAGTAGACCTCACCAAAGAGAATCAAAACTTAGGGGAAAAAACAAAAAAAAACAGGAAATAAGACAATTCTCCTTTTTTTTAAGCTGTTAATTTCAGGGTCATGTGAAAACTAATTCCCTCCGTCTCTCTCTCTGCCTCCCTAACTCTCTCTCTCTGAAAACCTTCGTGTGTTAGAAAATTTCGCTCACCTTGTCTAACTTAATCTTCACAATAACCCCATGAAATAGGTCTTATTATTCTCAGGTCAACTCTCAGTTTAACCTGTTAGAAGTCTCAGTGCTGAGAAATAGCATGACTGGGATGCACACACAATGTCTCTGACTCCAGTCCTTCTGTCATACATCATTCTGCATCTCTTTCTGTTCAGTTCCAAGAGCCTAATTATATTTACTTGGTAACTGTCGACTGTTAGAGCTTTTGAGAGATTTGCCTCCATATTTTGTTTCTTCCTGAGCTAAATCATTGACAATCAATTTTCTCCATGTTTGGGTGTTTCTGTTAATTACAGTTACACATCTCTGCCTGGAAAAGTCTCTTAACCCAGGAAAACTATAGACCCTGATGGTTGTGGCACTGTGAGAACGTGAATACTTCCTCAACCAGGGCATTAGGGAGCTGTGAGACAGAATGGAAGGCATTCTTTTTGAAGGGTAGGGAATCCAGAAGTCCCAAGATGTGGCTGTGAGAAGAATCCCTTGATATTTCTCGAAGCTATGCAGCAATTCCAAACGACCCCGATTAGTATGTATGGAAATATGGTATTAAAACATTGTGAAATTCTCTTAAATGTGATAGTGGAAAGGAATTAAGAGAGAAGCTAAGAATGTACACAGTATAGGCTATATCTTCTTACTGGAGAGACACCATATTTGATCATATTTTTTTCCATGGATAAAGCATTGTCCATATTCTAGCTAGAATCTGAAATAAAATCATAATGCAGCAAAACAAATAATCTGTTTCTTTGTGACTAGTGTTTAAGGGAGAGTATGAGGCATATGTTCACTGCAGAGGGTAGCCTCTGGAGTAGGAAACTTTCAAGCTAGCTATGCAATGTTCCTTTCGGACTCCTTAATTTCTGAGTTTCTCTGAATTGAGAATATATGAAAGTGTGCCTTTTGTCAAAGTCAAAGACAGACCTGGTGAGTACAGTTATAAAAGTTCCAATGATGGAAGTTAAGCACAGTTTTATTTGTTTTGTGTGTGTGTGTGTGTGTGGCAGGGGGAAAGATTGGCCCTGAGCTAATATCTGTGCCAATCTTCCTCTATTTTATGTGGGACGCTGCCACAGCATGGTTTGACGAGTGGTGTTAGGTCCACACCCAGGATCCAAGCCCATGAATCCTGGGCCACCAAAGCAGAGCCCACAAACTTAACAACTATGCCACCAGGCTGGCACCTAAGCACAGTTTTAAAACATTTCTTTGGTTCACTTTTTTTAAAAAAGAAAAAAGAACATTATTTCAGAACTAAGTTGCCATTTCTAGTCCCAGCAGAAGCAAATGACTTGGGTAAATGGGAAGAGGATGATCAACAGAGGAAGATGAGCTAGTCACCGACGTGTGCCAAGTGTGCCTGTGACAGATCAGGCAGCCTTCAACTGCTAGTTTTGTGGAGCTTTAATGGAGAATAGGGAAACATTTGAAAGTTTCAAAATTTTCTGTTGTTACTTGAGCAATGCTCATTGAGTAAAAATTAGCATTATTAATATTCTTCTAAATAATACAATAAAGGAAGCATACTTTTACTTTCATTTACAAAGTATTATGTAAATTCAGTATTATTGATTAAGATTTCAACACTTTATAGGTTTGAGAGGGAAATATGATAGTCTGTCACTATCAGCCCTTTCTTATTATTTTCTCCACCAGAAAAAAAACCTGTGCACATTTTAGTGGTTATTGCTTCAGTTTCCTTTACATGCAATTACATAATTATATGTGCACAGTTTTATGTATATTTGGAGGAGTCTTGTTTGCTTTTGAATACATACAATAAAGAAGAGTACTTTAAATTCTAATTTATTCAAAATCAGCTTATGGTTAAATATCTTTCATTCAATGGTAATGGTTGCTTTTAGAGAAATTAAGAGAAATTTTATTTAAAACATACCTCCTTTCTTGTTCAAAAGTAATGACACAATTTTAAAGTGTTCTCTTCACACTTTAGGAATGGCGCTTAGTGTTTGGAAAGAAAATGTGGAAAGATATTCCTTCTGAGGATAAACATATTGAATCTTAAATCCTTTTAGGAAAAATTCCTCATTTTGAAAATTTCACTATGTATTTGTTATTGTGAGGCAATAGTATATATTTTATACTAATATATATATATATATATTTTTTTTTTTCCCCCTGAGATGGTCCAGATGGTAATATCTTTAAGGAGCACATTGATGACTACTGCTCTATTACTCTGTCCACCTTAAATTTCTTGCTATTTTAGAGCATGACAGTCATACTTCCACCTGATGGCCTTTGCAATAGTTGTCTTTCTATCTGGGACACGATTCTCCTACTTTTCCTTATGTGTAATTCCTTCACTTCCTTCAAGTCTTTGTGTAACTATTACCTTCTCAATGGTATCCTCCTTATGCTGGCCATTCAATTTAATACTGCAGCCATCCTGAAACTACACTCTCACCATCATCTTATTCTACCCTATTTTTAACTTTTTTCCACTGCACTGATTAGCTCTAATATAAGAATGTACTTATTTATTATATTAATACATAACGAGATTTTTGGTTTCCCCCAGCTAGATGCTCAAAGACATGTGTCTTTATTATGCTGTCTAATTTACCTCTTATAATCTAAACAGCAAAAGAAGATGGGTAATGTGTAATCAGTATCTGTGAAATTAATAAGCAGAATAATTACGCTATATGTTTTGGGCAATCAGAATTCATTAAATATATGTGGCATTTTCAAAGTCTGGACTACTCCATTTACTCTTCAGTAGTAACTCTCTATTTAGCAGAATCAGAACAAGCATAACCACTGTGATGAGTGACATTGTTCTCCAAGCACTCTGTTCTTTTCCTTCAAAACAATAATCAGAGTTGTATGTATATTTAAAGGTGTTTACTGTCTAAATCCACCATTAGCCTATAACCTCCTGAAGTCAGGATCAGTGTTTTACATCAGAACTTGACATAGGTCCAGGCATATGGTAGATGCTCATTAAGAATATTAGTTATGCTCATTAGGCATATTAGCTGAATGGATAAATGCATGAATTTTTCAATTTTTTAAAATGGCTTTTATGGTTGTTAATAAACATGTCTTCTTAAAATCAGTTTTAGTAAAAGTTTAAGTCTATGTCTTTAAATATTAATTTTTAGAAAAATCCTTAGTTATTATTTTGGCTTTGGTTTTAGTTATCACTACACAAAGCCAATGTATGAAGCAAATTAACTTGAAGTGTCTGAATTTGTGTTCCTGGGACTTTCAACCTCTAGACCAGTGCAGCATTTCCTCCTTGCCTTGTCTACAGTGTTTGAAACCTTGCTGTGTTTGCAGTGACCTCTGATCCTCATTTACATTCCCCCATGTACTTTTTTTTAGCCAATCTCTATTTATTGATCAGTATCTACCTACCTTAACAGTTCCTAAGATGGCTTCTGACCTGTACTCTGGGCACAAAAGCATATCCTTCCAGGGATGTGTCATCCAGATATTTATCCTTCATGTCCTGAGTGGATCTCAGATGGTGCTGGTCATCACCATGGCGTTGGACCAATATGTAGCTATTTGTAAGCCTCTCCACTATCTGACTGTCATGAGCCCACAGATGTGCATTTTACTTCTATCTGGTGTCTGAAGTATTGGCCTCATTCATTGTGTGGTCCAGTTAGCTTTTGTTGTCCATTTGCATTTTTGTGGTCATAATGAAATAGATAGCTGTCGTCTTCCACAATCTATTAAATTTGCCTGCATAGACACCTATAGTATGAGATTCATGGTTACTGCCAACGACAGGTTCATTTCCACAGGCACCTTTTTCTTGATGATTATCTTCTATATTTTCCTCCTGGTCACGGTGTGGACATGCTCCTCAGGTGGTTTGTCCAAGGTCCTCTATACTCTGTCAACTCACATCACTGTGGTGGTTTTGTCTTTGGACCATACATCGTTGTTTACATGTGGCCATATCCCACAGTGTCAGTGGATAAATTTCTTGCCATTTTGGACCTTATGATTTTACCCATCCTCAATCCTGACATCTATACACTGAGGGACAAGGCTATGAAGATGGCAATGAGGAAACTGTGATGCCTTCTGTAAGCACTACTGTAAACATAAATGTTTAAAATATTATACTATCTTGAGACAATTTATTGTTATTAGTTCAACAGCTCAGAAAACCTTAGTTTATTCTATGTTAATGACCAATAATTAGATCCTAGATTTAATTATTTATCTATAGGATATTTTATATAGTTTTAAGTTTTTAAAATATAGGAAATACACATTGTGTGACCTATATTTTGAATAGTCCATAGAACCTCTTAATTTTTTTTATGATTTAAAGACAAGAGTCCTATATTTCCAGATCTACCAGTGTATATTGATATTTTCCTCTATAACTGGTTTGAAAAATTCTCGTGTAAAGAGAATGATTGGTTTTGTCACAAGTATTTTTGGCCAGGCAATGCTAGATCACTTTCCATGTTGATTCAAGTTTGCTGTATCTTCTTTTCCTTCCTTTACTCTGTTACTTATGTTAAAGCATGTGCTTAGCTATATAAATATATTTTTAAAAGAAATTTAATTTATTTTTAAGATTAAATATTGTCTGATATTCACATATGCATAAAACAATAAAAAGAACAAATAAATAGCTAAACAATTATTAGTATTTTTGTTACTGTTTTAGGATGTGGTCATTAAGAGGGCAAGATTATGTCTTTTTCCTTCAGCTTTACTTTTAACTATTCCCTTCAAATGTGTGCTGACAGTAAAACGATATTAATTGGTTAGTAACATTCAGTCAAAGAGACCTGGGCTAGGATTGAAAAAATGTTGAATTAAAGAGAGAAAATTCAGATGTAATCTTGCAATGGATCCAATGCAGCACTGGACACCACTCTCTGTTCAAGCATCAAGCCTGTGCTTTTAGACTTACAGGGAGCTCAAACCACACAAAGGAACACAATATCTTTTGGAATGCTTTGTTGAAATTGTATTTTTAAATTGTATTTTTAAACTGAGATGGAATCTGGAATTTTCTTCCCTATATATTTCATATAGTATTCCTCATTTGTAATCTGAGTTATGCAGAATAAAATATCTTCCATGGTGCCTCCTCATTTCATATTTGAAAATAAAAATAATGCTATGTATCTTCTGGTTTTAAGGTTAAATATTTTTTTCTGAAGCTAAATGTATTAATCTTAAATCATTTTAGGCAAAATTCCCCATTTTGAAAATTTTACAAAAAAATTTTTCTGTGGGACAACCTGGAATATCAGTTTAACTTTTTATTAAAATCTGTTTCTGTTCTGTTCCCTAACCCTAAGGAACCTGGACATAAGTTGACACTGATTGCAGCCATAAACCCCAACCCTAACCCTTAGGAATGTGAACCTAAGTTGATACTGATTCCAGCCCTGAGGCAGTGAAAATCATATAATAATATTCCATCATAAATGAAATTTCATTAGACTTGCAATTCAAGATATGACAGAACATCTGAGTCATAAATTCAAAATCTCTGATGAAAATGATAAAAAATATGGAAATAAAAAATAAGAGCCAACTTAAACCCAGCACAAAATTTGAACAATGTCATTTCAGAAATGAAAAATAAATTACTAAGTATGCAAAGGAGAATAGAATGGACAAAATTACAGTGAAGGATACAAAGAATACAGAAGAAAAGAACCAGGAAATGAAACCTAATTAGAGGCATAAGTGAAAGAGTTTTGGAGAGAAGGTTATATAGAACCAGGCAAATGATATTCAACATTTGTATAATTTGAAAATGAGGCATTATGGTAAAATTAATATTTCAAGCTTTTATTAGTGTTTCAGAAATAAAAGACTGGAATCTACATAAATGAAACACCTTGTAGTGAACTTGGGAAAACTGGCCCCAAATGGTTAATTCTAAGACATATCTCAGTAAAATTATTAGATAGCTAAAATATAGTATCTTCTGAGTCTCATATCAAAAAACCCCAGTAACCTAAATAAGAAAGAAAATCAGGTTGGCATCTTCTTCATGATAGCATACAAATAAAGACAACAATGGAATCACATTTTTAAAAGGCTCAAGGAAATACAATGTGAGATAAAAATGTCTTATACTGCCAATCTATCCTTCAAGTATATCAGGATTAAAGAAAAATAGTTTTAAGTATGCAAACTTTTGTGAAATGTGTGTATACGCACTTCCTGAAGAAATCTAGATGACCTCATGCAATTAAGGTCTATGTGGGGACCCTTCAACAATCCTGTTACTTAGAATTTAATATATTGTATTATAGATTTAGAACTTAAACAAAAGTGAGGATACTCATGAAATAATAGTAACTGTTAACTCTGATAAATTTAACAATTTTAATGGAGAAAGGATAGAAAAACAAAAGAGTAGAAAAATGTGTTATTTTCCCATCAGCAACAGGTAGGAGTCAAAAAAATTAATAAACTCAAAACATGGAAGTCCAATTTTTTTAAGTGAAAAAACTAAGCACATTACAGAAAGATAGACACTGAAACAAGTGATAAAATTTTATGACAAAGCAATACAAAAATAAATTTTAAAAAATTAAAAAACAATATTGTGATAGATGTGTTAATAATAACACAAAACAAAGCAAAACAATAACTAAAATAGGACAGATCTGTTAACAGGCATTGACAGACCGTATTCAATCTGACAGGTCAAGTGGAAAATACAATAAGTGAAAATAAAAATTTTTATGGGCCAGCCCTTGGCCCAGTGTTTAAGTACAGCATGGTCTGCTTCAGCAGCCTGAGTTTGGTTCCCAGGCAAAGACCTACACCATTTGTTGGTGACCATGCTGGGGCAGTGACCCAAAAACAAAATAGAGGAAGATTGGCACAGATGTTAGCTCAAGGCAAATCTTCTTCAGAAAAAAAAAAAAAAATTAAATAATATAATCATAGTGAGCTAGATATTCTGGTTATACGGATATATATCGGATTTTGTACCTCAGTAATAGAATTCACTTTTTCAGGTGTACATGTAACTTCACACACCAGCAATTGGTTGTTTAGTATCTAGTTCCTTCATGAAGGAGAACACTTCCTGAAGGTAGGTGAGAGTTTTAAGCCTGAACTTGACTCAGTGTCTGGTGTGTAATTGGGTAATTTCAGCAGGGATTCAGCGAGAGCTTATTGAATAAATGAATGTTTAAAAGCACCTTGTGCCTGATAGTGAAAATTTTTAAAAATTGTACCACTGGAAATCAACTGAAATCTTCTTTTAACATTTCTAACCCACTTAATTTTAACTTTTCCTTTTATGTAACAACAAAATGAATAAATAGAGAAAATTAGTCTGTGGTATGTAAATTTGTATTGCTGGACCTTTTTAACTTTTGGTCATGCAGGACTTCTTATTTGCCTTTTCTATTTTTCATAACATTTCCATCACTCAAAAGAAATCTCAGGGGCCGGCCCCGTGGCCGAGTGGTTAAGTTCGCTCACTCTGCTCCAGGTGGCCCAGTGTTTCATCGGTTCGAATCCTGGGCACGGACATGGCACTGCTCATCCAGTCATGCTGAGGCAGCATCTCACATGCCACAACTAGAAGGACCCACAACTAAGAATATACAACTATGTACTGGGGGGCTTTGGGGAGAAAAAGGAAAAAAATAAAATCTTAAAAAAAAAAAGAAATCTCATGCCTGTTAGCAGTTGATCCCAATTTCTTTCTCCTCTCATCCCCTGGCACCCTGGCACATTCACTTTCTGTCTCTATGGATTTGATAATATGTGGCCTTTTATGTGTCTGGCTTCTTTCACTTAGCATGTTTTCAAACTTTATTCATATTGTAGCATGTGTCAAAATTTCATTCCTTTCCTGTGGCTGAATAATTTCTGTCATATGGATATACCACATTTTGTTTATCCATTCATGGGTCGATGGACATTTGGGTTGTCTCTGCCTGTTGGCTACTGTGAATAGCACATCTCCAAAAAATTTGTGCATAAGTTTTTATTTGAACACCTGTTTTCAATTCTTTTGAGTAGAACTACTGGGTCACATGGTAACTTTATGTTTAACATTTTGAGTAACTGTCAAACTGTTTTCCAAAGTGGTTGCACCATTTGTGTTCCTACCAGAAGTGTATGAGCAATTCAATTTCTCCACCTCCTCACCAACACTTGTCATTGTGTCTCCTTTTATTATTCTTTATTATGGTTGGTCTAGGTGGGCATTAAGTGATATCTCATTGTGGTTTTGATTTGCATCCCCCTAATGACTGTTAATGTTGAAAATCTTTTCACGTGCTTCTTTGTTGTCAACTTGTATATTTTCTTGAGAAAAATGTCTATTAAAATCAGTTGTTCATTCTTAAGTTAAGTTGGTTGTCTTTTTATTGTTGAGAGTTAAGATTTCTTTATATATTTTGCATACTAGACCTGTATTAGTTTTCCAGAGTTGCCATAACAAATTACCACACATTTGATGGTTTAAAATAACAGAGATTTATTCTCTCACAGTTTTGGAGGCTAGAAATCTGAATTCTATGTGTTGGCAGGGCTGTGTTCCTTCCTAAGCTTTAGGGAAGAATCCCTCCTTGCCACTTCCAGCTTCTGATGGCTCCAGGTGTTACTTGGCTTGTAATTGCATAGCTGCAATGCCTACTTCCATCTTTATGTGAACTTCTCCTCTGTAATCTTATCTTTTCTTCTGTCTCTCATTAGGACACTTGTTATTGGATTTAGGGTCCACCCCAATTCTCCAGGATGATGTCATCTCAAGATTCTTATTACATTTACAAAGACCCATTTTCCAAACAAGGTCACATTAACAGTTTCAGGAGTTATGATGTAGATATATCTGTTTGAGGCCACCGGTCAACCCACTATAAGACCTTTATTAGATATATGATTTACAGATATTTTCTCTTTTCCGTAGGTTTTATTTTCACTTTCTTGCTTGTTTCCTTTGACATACAAAAGATTTTGGTTTTGATGAAATACAATTTATCTATTTTTTCTTTTTTTGATTGTGGTTTTGGTGTCATTTAAAGAAACCATTGCCTACAATAAATAAATAAAAGAACAGTAAATAATAAATAAATCTGTTCCCTGGGAATATAATATATATTTCTAGAATGATATCATTTGGATTTTTTTTTTCATTCATGGCCTGGGGAAACAGAAAATGAGAAGGATGGTGGTATGAGATGTGGCTGGCAGACAGAAACCATATTATGCAAGGTCTTAGATCTTGGAAAACATCACATTTTGAATTTTATCCTGATGATAATGGATAGCCTTTGCAAGCTTTTATAGTATGTGTTGATTATGTGTAAGACACTGCTAAGCATTTTGCAAAAATTATGCATTTTATCCTTAACATATTATGAGAATGAGGTAGTATTTTACATAAACTGATTTAGAGAAGTTATGCTTCTTCTCAAAAATACTAGCATCAATGACTGCCTTCTTTTCAAAGGTCTGAATTTCAAGCCCATGGGCTCCTTCTCTAAGCTTCTATTAGTTTTAATAATGTCAAACTCTTCCCCTTATACCTCCAGCCCCAGACCTGGTACTTTGTTTTTTCAGTTGCTTTTTTAATGATCCGTTAATGTTTTTAAAAGTTTATCATTTTCAGTTCTTCACAGTTCTTTAGTTCTTCAGATTCCAGTTGTTAGAGTTAACCATCTCTAAATAATATTATTTTATTAAAATAAAAAGTACAGTTTCTGTCTCCTAATTCAGAAATTTGTAACACAATTTCTCCCAGGAAACAGATCCTTAAATATGAGGTTTTGGAACTGGCTTTGTCTTGTGCTTGGGAATGAACACAGTGCTGAACTCCTTGCCGATATGAAATGGGATGCGAGGAATTCCATTACCAGCAAGCAGTGGCATCATGAATAATTAATTGTGTTGGTTATACTAAACTAGCAACTGAAGCAAGCAACTATTGTACTTGACCATTTTGTTACTAATGATGCTTATAAGGAGTGTGATGTGTGATGGATTTGTCTGAATGCTTACAGAAAGGAATAACAAGTTCAGATCTTTAAATGTTTATTTCAAGCTATAGTCTGAGAACTGGAATAATCCTATGGCAGCTCTTATATAATATCTTGCTTATTGTAGTTAAGATGTAATCTTTCTGAAATTAGACACAAAATTTAATTTTGTAGGTTGGAGAATTACAATTTAATTTGTGAAATTAAGGACATTGTTTAATAAGGAATGGGGGCATGGTTGGAATTAAACGTGCACACAATCTTTCACACTTCTAAAGATGAGTGTAATTTTTTTAAAATGCTGAATTCCTAGGAATTTCTCCTAGATAAGAGCAGCCTAATTTTCAGGCAGTGTTTGTTCAAAGGCTGTGCTTATATCTCTGTTCTCATCAACCTTCACTCTTCATTGGAACTATGTGTGGCTTGGGAGATGCTTTCAAGGTTGACTGTAATCTCAGGAGTGTTCTTCTTGGCTAGTTCTCTCTGACAAATTTCTGGCTTCTCTGCTGTTTTGCTTGTAGCTACCATTATGATGGAAATTCCAACACTCTATTAACTGCTCTGTACTGAGAAATCCATGTTTTTTGACAATGTCCTTAGTTATGGAATTCTCCATGCTGTGTTCCAAATGAAATCAACCACCTCAGACAGAGCTGCATGACCTTCTGTCTTTAAAGCCTGTCTCTCTCCCTGATCAGAAACTTTGCACCACTGCATAGGAGTTAGAGGAGAAGATCTTGGTTATAATACTTTCCATTTCCATCAATATATTCCACATTCCTTTTTTACTTTAGGCTAAACAAATTCTGAACTCTTTCAAGGGTTCCTCACATAATACGATTCTAAGTTTCCTTACTGTCCTTGAGTGAACTTCAGATTCTATGCCCTAAGTTTGATATTCCAAATATAACATGACCAGCACAGAGTCATAAAAGATGAGAAGAGAAGGAAGGAAAAGAAAGGAGTATAAGGAATCTGAGTGAAGGGGACTTTTTTCCTCTGAATAATCACAGCAGTCATGATTTAGAAAATAATCAAACAATCTAGCTCTGCATTACTATGTGGAATCAAGTAGGAGGACCATGGATATCTTTACTTTGCAAATATTTCTTTTCAGTATTACATTGAGAGCAGTTTTGATGTTAATATAATAAGCAAACTATCTGTGATTGTCTCATGGAGGCATCCTTATACTAGTATTTATTAACTTGAAGGTATACATCCACCTGTAGAGTTAACAAACTTGAAAGTATTTAAAAGGCTACATATAAATATATTTATAGTTATATCTTTATAATCTTTATTATAGAGATACAATTCATAAACCACAAAATTCATCCATTTTTCATGATATATTCTGCAGAAATCTGGATCATCTTGGTGATGTCAGCATCACGGAGGAGTGAGTTATTCCATTTGTCTCTCCCCTCTAAGTATAACTAAATAGACATTCATTAACCAGCAGAGAATTTCCTGCACAAAGCAACAGGATGTCTGAGAGATCCACACAGCCATGCATCTGAAGGTGGGTGGACTGGAGCCCTGGGAGGCAATGGAAATAGATGAGGTTATCACTCCCCCTCACCAGTGGCAGTGAGCCAAGTCGTGGATCCTCACACAGTGGTTGGCACAACCGTAGAGGAGGCAGGTGCAGGCCAGCCCACATGACTGCTTTTGAAGTGATCGCCCTGCCTGTGGGAGAGCACACTGTGCTGCAGCGGCCCCACCGAAGGGAATGCTCTACACCAAGTGGTGGCAGCTTAGCATGTGCGAAGGCTCTTGCCCAGTGAGCACGGTGCAGGTAAGAAGGTGCCCTGGCTGTTCAGAAGGCACTCTGCCTGCAGTGCACAGCAACCCAAGGGTCCACTGAGTGGTAGCTCAGCCCCTGCATAAGTGCCCCTTCCACCTAGCACAGCAGCTCAGCCGGTCCCCTGAAGAGCGCAATGGGCCCTACCTATGGGAGAGTGACCCACCTGCAGAGAACAGAGGTCCCTCTTACAGTGCACAACCCACTGCCCAGTGCAGAGACCCTGCCCATGTGAGCACAACCTGCAGAGCAACTGCAGCCAACCTGCGCAAACACAGAGCAACCTTACCTGCACAGCATCCAGCAGGCGGGTTGGGTTCAAAAAGCACAGTTCCTACTCCCCCACCCCCAACAGTGGCAGATGGAATCTGTGACCTAATACTACCACAAGTGTGCCAGCAAAGGATCAATTCATCAACCATGAGGAACTACAGTAACACTTCAGAGCAGAAGGAAAATGACAAGTCTCCAGAAACAAATCCTGAAGTCACAGGAACTTACCATCTAAGTGACAGAGAATTCAAAATAATTATCATGAAGAAACTCAGTGAGTTACAAGAAAACTCAGAAAGACAATTCAGTGAGCTCAGGAATAAAATGAATGAACAGACTGAATACCTCACCAAAGATATTGAAGCTCTTTAAAAAACCCAGAAATTCTGGATATGAAGAACACAATTAATGAGATAAAAAATAATCTAGAAAGCATAAACAATACAACTGATGTTATGTAAGAGGGAATTAGTGACTTAGAGAAGAGAAATATATAAATGCTTCAGGTAGAGGAGGAGAGAGAACTAAGACTTTAAAAAATAAAGAAATTTTTCAAGAAATATCCAACTCAATTAGGAAAAATAATATGAGGATTATAGGTATTCCGAAAGGAGCACAGAGCTTGTTCAAAGAAATAATAGCTGAGAAGTCCCCAAAACTGGGGAAGCAACTGGACTTACAAGTATATGAAACCAACAGAACTCCTAATTGCATGAGTGCAAAAAGACTTTCTCCAAAGCATATAATATTAAAATTGACAAAAAGTGGCAAAGAAAAAATATTAAGGACAGCAAGGCAGAAGAAAATAACCTACAAAGGAACCCCTATCAGGCTCTCAGTGTATTTCTCAGCAGAATCATTATAGGATAGGAGAGAATGGAATAACATATTCAAAATACTGAAAGACAAAAACTACCAGGCAAGAATACTCTATCTAGCTAAACTATCCTTCATATATGATGTTATGAGTATTTGAATGGAAAAATTGGCCTCTATGTATTCATTAAAATATATTTGTTGAGTGTTTGTTGTATATTAACCACTGTACTAGGTACCGCAGTTTCAAGAATTAACGAAGTAAGGCATAGCCCTTGACATGTCAGGACTTACACAAACTGTTAATAATAACTTAAAGCATAAATATTAGTCCTTGAGATAGAGATAACCAAGAGAAATATCATTAGGCTTTACCTTTTATTTTTACTTTTACTAAGTTAATGGAAACCAAACACAGAGTAACCTTCACACTTGCTCCCTGTGTACCTTACCACTGTTATTTCCTTCTCTCTCTTGTTCCCCTGCTACTTCCCTTAAGTATTTGGGTAGGAAGCTAAGTTAAAGAAAAAATAATAATTCAGTTGCCTCTTGAAAAGAGGTTAAGTGAAAGGTTTGAGGGAAAGAGGCAATGTTATAGAAATACTTTCTAAATGGACATAAAAGGAAATTCAAGAAAAGTTTATTAAGATGCTATCCATCAGGATGGATGTGTAACTCTGTTGAATGAACTTCAGGTTCTCATTTAACATAGTTAAAGGCATAGGGAGACTGATTAGATAATTCTCTCATAAAAGAGGGACATTAAGTTTAGAGAAATATTTCATAATGTTCTACTGGTTGATTAATAAATGCTGAAATTCCTTGAATTATATTAACCCTATTCCTGCACTTGGAGACAGGCATAACATCTAGATATAAACTGAATATGTAGAATTTTCAACCTATTTTACAAGGTCAATGTATTCTCAATTTGAAGTGCTTACAGTGAGGTTTCTGGGCATTAACTATTTCCCTTGGAGTGCATGTAGTAGCTTCTGAATCTCTTCATAGCACTTTTTATGTCTTTATTTCTCAAAGTATAAATGGCTGGATTTAGGAGAGGTGTAATAACAGAGTAAAATACAGCAAGAAACTTGTCTACCCATGTGATACTGAGTGGCCACACATAGATGAAGATGCAGGGCCCAAAGAAGAGCACCACCACTGTTATGTGGGCAGCACAGGTGGAGAGGGCCTTAGACGCACCTGTTTTAGAGCTTTGGTGGACAATGAGAAGAATGTATGTGTACGATATCAGCAACAACACAAAGCAGGTCATAGCCAGAACCCCACTATCAGCATTCATTAATATTCCCAAGTTATAGGAATCCATGCAGGCAAGCTTGATTACCAGTGGTATATCACAGAAGAAGCTGTCAAGTTCCCTGGGGCCACAGAAAGGCAACTGCATAATCACAATCATTTGACTCATGGCATGCACAAAGCCAATGGTCCAGGAAGTCGCCACCAGCCCAATGCATTTTTCCAGGCTCATAATGGTTGAATAGTGGAGTGGCTTGCAGATGGCCACATAGCGGTCGTAGGCCATTACCACCAATAGCCCCATCTCACTCCCTCCAAAAATATGCACAAAGAAGATCTGACACATGCAGCCTCCAAAGGAAATAGTCTTGTTTTCCCTGAGAAAGTCTGTGAGCATCTTAGGCGTAGTGACTGAAGAAAGCCACATATCGATAAAGGACAGGTTAGCCAACAAGAAGTACATGGGGGAATGGAGTTGAGGGTCAGTGATGATTAAGATCGTGATGAAAATATTTCCAGATATGATGATCAGGTAAAGCATAAAAAATATCATTAAGAATAAGACCTGCATATTCCACGAGTGGCAAAGTCCCAGAAGCATAAATTCCGACACCACAGACAGATTTCCTTTATCCATTTTATTCAGTATGTCCTCAAAAATAATCTAGAGAGAAGGATAGATTACCAGTTAGTGGGATGGGAAAGGGTATTTAATTTTTAGAATTTGGTTGAAATTCTATTTCATTGAAATTTGCATTTCATTGAAAATTAGCATCTATATCCGAAAGAGAAAAGTATAACTGGGAAGACAAATCTTGGTAAAAATATTCATGGTATTATGCCCCAAAGAGAAGCTAAATGCCTAAGATTAATTTCCCAAGAAGCAGAGTCTGGGATGGGATTCTTATGCAAATACTTAGTTGAGACAGTATTTTCTCAAGAAGGGAGTGAGGAAAGCAGGACAGCAAAAGGAAAGCCTGAGAAAAGATTATAGTGTCACCTGGAAACTAGGATTGGTCTACCACTTCAATAAAAAGAATCTGGGTGAGACACCACCAACAACCGTTACACTAAATCACTAAAATTTAAGTCATCTACTTAGGAAAATAATGGAGAATAGATATTGAAATCCAGAGCAAATGATAAAGCATAAAATTATAGTTTCTCTGTATTATACATAATGATTCCTTGAAGCCTCATCTGAACATCTTTTATAAGACATCATAAAACTAAATTTTCAGCTTATTACTCCAAAATATATGTTGAGACAACCTTTAGGAAAGAAGCTATATAGAAAGCCATATAATAAATACCTGGGCATGATAATTTGATATAAAATCAACCACATAATTTGCCACTGATTAAGATCGCAATTAAATGGAATTTATTAAGTAAACTAAATGTATTAGGAAAAAATGTCAGTGGAGAGTTATGTGACAAAAGGATTAACCAAAGTGGAAGATAACTTGAACTCAGATTCTGACTTGAACTCTGAACAGAAACTCCTTATGAGTCAAGCTTATCAATACAAGATGTTTACCTTCAATTATATCAGTTGATGCTAGGAAATCCCTAGCTTTTGAAATATTGCCATAAAAGTATAAATATATATTTTTACAGACATGTATAAGCGAAGCACACCTTTGACTATTAGTGCTGAGTGAACATGAAGTTAAAACTGTAGAGATTGCCAATTATTTACCTCTAAATATACTAATGATATTGTTTATATTCATCCTCAAGTAAACTGAGAATTTCTCTAAAGCCAGACGGCAGAAAGATAGTTGCCTGTTTTACTTCCCTCTTTTTTATTTCTTTCTCTTAGCTTTGTTTTATTTTTTCTGTGTCTCATCCTCTTTTCCTCTTTGAAATCCCAAGGGTGGTGCCAAGGAAAGCAGGTGAACAACGAAAACAATCACCTCATCATGAGCACTAGTTTCTCCTTCCCTTATGCTGAGAACTCAGCAGCATAGATTAAAGATGGAAAGAAAGGTCTTCCTAAAGAAATTAGGTAAAGCACACATTTGCTGTGGAAAAAGAGACATGTGACAATAGTCTCACAACTTACAAATAAACATACCCTCCATAATACAGATTTGTTTAATTTCTGAAGAGAATATCCTGATATTATACCCAATAGACTTATGTCCCCTGAGAAACTTGAACAATTTGACCTTACCTTGAAAGTTAATTTTTGTCAAAACAAACCTTTCCAGGACTAGTTTTCAATAACTAGTTCTGTATCTGTTGGGATAAATGACATAGACAATAGCTAATAGCAAAAGCAGGATTTCAACTGTGTTTGAGACAGGAATCTGCTAAAAGATGAATATGTATATTTCTAGGAAACAATTTACCAATAAAAAATCATAATGTTTTTCATCAGTTTTGAAATTGTTAATATTTTATAATATTGGTGGATTAATTATATTACTTAATATTAATCCCATATTTAGGACAATTAGTAGAATAACCATGAACTTTTTAACTAGTCAGATCTGGTCTGAAATCTAACTCTATTACTTGTTGACCTTTTGACCTTTAAATCTATTCTGTTTTCATTTCCTCCTCTGTAAAAAGACAGCATTTGGTCTAATAGACTTTTTGTGAAGATAGATCAGAAAATATACAGAGGGGCTGGCCTGGTAGCTTAGCGGTTAAGTTTGCGCACCCTGCTTTGGCGGCCCGAGGTTCACCGGTTTGGATCCCAGCACAAACCTTCACACGGCTCATCAAGCCGTGCTGTTGCGGCATCCCACATACAAAATAGAGGACGTTTGGCACAGATGTTAGGTCAGGGCAATCTTCCTCACCAAAAAAGAAAGAAGAAAAAAAAGAAAATATGCAGAAAGTACACAAATTTTTCTGGTATTCAGCGCATGTTTCATAAATATTAGTAGTTTCCCTTCTTTATTCACTAAAATGCAACTTAAAGCAGTACAATTTCCAAAGCTTACTAGCCATAATCTTAGTGAATTTAGCATCTGTAAGCAAAATATATAGAATTGTTTTTCTTTAAATTACTAACCTTACATTTTCTCTAAATTAACGAGCATAAGTTTAGCAATCCTATAGGATGTACAGATGCAAAAAAAGTACCAGACATGCTGCTAGCTTTCCAGTAGCTTAACAATTTTTTCATCTTTCACTTCTACTTTTGTCCAAGAGGCGTATTAATATTTTAAGAAGAGCTACAAGAGGCAATAGGGCATTCTATTAAAGCACCTTTGGGATTCTTACCTTTGGAATTCAAAGAGAATTTTCACAAAAGTGGGTAATGATAACTTTGAGATTAGCGAATGTGAAAAACTAGGGAAAGGAGACACATTGTGCTACTCTTTTAGAAGTATTAAAATATAGCAACACGTTTTTCATCCCCTTTTAGATGAAATGCCCTTCCATTAAGATTTTTTAATAATAATAACCCTAAATCTGTGACTTTTATTTCTACAAGGAGAAACTTGGGCTCAGAGAATTTCACCAATTGCCTGAGATACACACTGGGCGAGGCGCTCAGGGAGGTAGTCCTAGTTCCTTCCACTAGCTCGAGTTGCCTTCCTGTTTTCTCTGGTTATGATTTTAATCCTATTTCTGTAGTAATTGAGTTCTATATCACTTCTCATTGGATCTATAACACTTTTTACTTCTAATTTTATGTTAAAATTTATCTTAGCCTGTAATACTCTATCTGATATGAAAATCTTTATCTTCTTAAATGACAAGGACAATTTGAGCCAGATAGGTGGAAGTTACTAATACCAAGTAGCTGTCAAAGAACTGTGATCTCCCAAAGCAAACCTGAGAGCACCTCTGAGGTACTGCATTATGGTGGCATGTACACCACTGATAAAGAGAACATAGAAATCCCAGTAGGAATAGGATAGGAGGAGAAAACCCATGAATTATCCTTTTTAAAGATCAGAAGCTAAACAAACCATACTCTACTTCAAGCAAGTGGGCATGCAGGAAACAGATACATAGAAATATTTTTAAAATTATTTGGAGAGTCACAGAAAGCATGATATAACTTACTAAACACAAATTTTCTCTAAGACCAGATTATTTTTCCCTCTTCTCTCTGAGGTATGAGATAACATCCATTGTTGGGTGGAGACAGTCTCTGTGGAAAATCTTTCTTTCAGACTGATATATATTCAGCACTGGAAAGATCCCCTTGGGTGAAATTTTTTTATTCTATGTTCTGGGCAGAACAAGAATCATGAAAATTGTTTACACTGGACATCTCTTGGGGACTTTTTTGTCAAGGGTGATAACTTTTGCATATTTCGGAAATCAGAACAGGGAGACAAGAAAAATCACATATACAGCAGCTATGGATACACATTAGTGAAGTTTTAAATTACTTTTCATTTAATCTGTAAGTAGTAAGTAGATGTCTTACGCAATCTTTTTGTTTGTTGGTTTTGAGGAAGATTCGCCCTGAGCTAACTACTGGCAGTCCACCTCTTTTTGCTAAGGAAGCCTGGCCCTGAGCTAACATCCATGCCCATCTTCCTCTACTTTATACATGGGACACCTTCCACAACATGGCTTTTGCCAAGCGGTGCCATGTCCACACCCGGGATCCGAACCGGCAAACCCGGGCCGCCAAGAAGTGGAACGCGTGAACTTAACCACTGCACCACCTGGCCAGCCCTGTCTTATGCAATCTTAATCTCTAACTAGATATGTATCCTCAAATTCAATTAGATTTTATTTTCAGTTGCATGAGAAATCATATCCTGACCCATGTGATACAGGACGACCAACAGAAAACTCTGATATGGATGGAGTGCCCTACTGTATGCCTAACGCTATCTAAATAGCCAGGTAATCTTGGTCGCCTGACTGATCTGTTTCAGTATTATCTATGATTACTCTGAGTTCCTGACAGTTCTGAACTGGCTGTCAAATTATTAAGATATCTTTAGTTTTTTTTAAAAAAGATATCGATGTTAGTTTAAAATACATTTATTTTGACCTTTTAGATTTTTAAAATAATTTTCCTGTGGTGTAATTAACATACAACAAACTGCACATATTTAAAGTGTAGAATTTGATAAATTTTGACATATGTATTCAACCATGAAAACATCATCACAATAAAAATAGTGAACATATCCATTATCCATTAGTCCCCAAAAGCTCCCTTGTGTTCCTCGATAATCCTCCTTTCCCTTCCCTCCACACATCCTCCCTCCCCAGATGACTGCTAATCTGCTTTCTGTTTCTATACAATAGTTTGCATTTTTTAGAGTTTTGTATAAGTTGAATCATGTAGTATCTGGTCTTTTTTGGTCTGACTTCCTTCACTCAGCATACTTACTTTGATAGTTATAATTTTGTATCAATAGTGCATTCCTTCTTATTGCTGAATTGTATTTCATTGACGTGTATGCCACGATTTATTAATCAATTCATCTGCTGAGGGGCATGTGAGCTGTTTCCAGTTTTGGGCTATCATAAATAAAGCTGCTATGACCATTTGTGTAGAAATCTCTGTATGGCGTGAACCCTTTAAAATTTATTAGGACTTATTTTATGGCTCAGAATATGGCCTAACTTAGTAAATGTTCTGTGTGCATTTCAAAATAATGGGTATTCTGATGTTTTTGGTCAAAATGGTCTATAAATGTCAGTTATGGCAAATTGGTCCACCGCATTCTTCAGTACATCTCTGGTGAATTTTTGTCTACGTGTTCTATCAATTATCGAAAGAGAGGCATTTAAGTCTCTAATTATAATTTTTGTTTATTTCTTCTAGCAGCTCTATCAATTTTTGCTTCATATATTTTAAACCTCTGTTATTAGGGACGTAAGTACTTAAATTTCTATGTTCTGATAATTGACGTCGTTCTCAACATGAAACGGTATTCTATTTTTTTTTTTAAATATTGGCACCTGAACTAGCATCTGTTGCCAATCTTCTTTTTTTCTGCTTCTTCTTCTCCTCGAAGCCACCCGGTACATAGTTGTATATTCTAGTTGTAGATCCTTCTGTTGTGCAATGTGAGCCTCAGCATGGCCTGATGAGCAGTGCCATGTTCGCGCCCAGGATCGCAGACTGGTGAAACCCTGGGCCACTGAAGCGGAGCCCGCAAACTTAACCACTCGGCCTTGAGGCTGGCCCCTGAAATGGCATTCTTTATCCCTGGTAAGATTCTTTGCTCTGAAATATATTTCATCTGATATTAAAATAGCCACTGAAGATTTCTTCTGATTTGTGTTAGTATGGTATATATTTTTCCATTCTTCTATTTGTTTAATTAAAAGAATAGACTTTATTTTTAGAGTAGTTTTAGGTTCACAGTAAAACTGATTGGAATGTGCGGAGAGTTCCCATTTACCTCCTGCTGCCCACTACACACAACTTCCTCCACAATCCACATCTCACACAGCAGTGGAAGATTTGTTACCATCAGTGAACCTGCATTGGCACATCATTATAATTCAAAGTCCATAGTTTACATTAGGGTTCTCTGTTGGTGTTGTACATTCTATGCCTTTAGATAAATATATGATAACATTATAGTATCATACAGATAGAGACACTGCCCTAATACCCTCTCTGCTCCACATGTGCATCCCTCCCATGTCCCTAGCCCCTAGCAATCACTGATCTTTTTGCTGTCTCCATAGTTTTGCCTTTTCCAGAATGTCGGATACTTGGAATCATACAGTTTGCAGCCTTATCAGATTGGCCTCTTTCACTTATTAATATGCATTTGTTTTCTCCATGCCTTTTCATGGCTTGACAGCTTATTCCTTTCTAACACTGAATGATATTTCATTTTACGGATGTACCACAGTTTATTTATCCTCTACTGAAGGTCATCTTAGCTGCTTCCAAGTTTTGGCAGTTATGAATAAAGTTACTGTAAAACATCTGTGTGCAGGTTTTTGTGTGAACGTAGGTTTTCAATGCATTTGAGTAAATATCAAGGAACATAGTTACTGGATTATATGGTAAGAGTTTGTTTAGTTTTGTAAGAAAATGCCAAACTGTCTTCCAAATTGTCTGTACCATTTTGCATTCCCGTCAGCAATGAACCAGAGTTCCCATTGCTCCACATCTTTGTCAGCATTTGATGTTATCAATGTTCTAGATTTAGTCACTCTAATAGGCATATAATGATATCTCATTATTTTAATTTTAATTCCCTATTGATGTATGATGTTAAACATCTTTCATAAGCTTATTTGTCATCTGTACATATTTTTTTTTTTTTTTTTTTTTTTTTTTTTTTAAAGATTTTATTTTTTCCTTTTTCTCCCCAAAGCTCCCCGGTACATAGTTGTGTATTCTTCGTTGTGGGTTCCTCTAGTTGTGGCATGTGGGACGCTGCCTCAGCGTGGTCTGACGAGCAGTGCCATGTCCGCGCCCAGGATTCGAACCGACGAAACACTGGGCCGCCTGCAGCGGAGCGCGCGAACTTAACCACTCGGCCACGGGGCCAGCCCCCTCATCTGTACATATTTTTAGTGAGGTTTTTGTTCTGGTCTTTTGCCTGTTTTTTAATCAGGTTGTTTGTTTTCTTTGTGTTGAATTTTAAGAGTTCTTTGTGTTTATTGGATAGCAGTCCTTTATTGGATACGTCTTTTGCAAATATTTTCTCCAAGTGTGGCTAGTCTTCTTATTCTCTTGCCTTTGTCTTTCACAGAGCAAAGGTTTTTAATTTTCATGAATTCTAGCTTATCAATAATTTCTTTCATGGATTGTGCCTTTGGAGTTGTATCTAAAAAGTCATTGCCATCTTAAGATCATCTAGACTTTCTCCTACACTGTATTCAAGGATATTTATAGTTTTGTAATTTACGTTAAGTCTATGATACATTTTGAGTTGGTTTTTGAGAAAGGTGTAAGTTCCATGTATAGATTCATTTTTTTTGCATATGGATGTCCAGTTGTTCCAGCACCACTTGTTAAAAAGCCTATTTTTACTCTATTGTATTGCCTTTGCTCCTTTTTCAAAGATCATTTACCTATACTTATGTCAGTCTATTTTTGGACTTTCTATTCTGTTCCACTGATATTTGCCTATTCTTTTGCCAGTATCACACTGTCGATTATTGTAGCTTTATAATGTCTTAAAATTAAGTAACGTCAATCATCCAAATTTGTTCTTCTCCTTCATCCTTTCATTTTTAAACAATCTATGTCTTTATATTTAAAGTGAGTTTCTGATAGGTAGTATATAGTTGGGTCCGTATCCACAAGTGATATTTGTTTGTAGTTTTCTTATTTTGTGCTGTCTTTTTCTGGCTTTGGCATCACAGTAAAATTGCACCCATAGAATGAGTTGTGAAGTGTTCCCTACTCCTCTATTTTCTGGAAGAGTTTGTGAAGAATTGGTGTTATTTCTTCTTGAATATTTGATAGAATCCGCCAGTGAAGCCATCAAGGCCTGGACTTTCTTCTTCTTCTTCTTTCTTCTTTTCCTTCTTCTCCCCAAGTCACCCCCAGTACATACATAGTTGTATACCCTAGCTGTAGATCCCTCCAATTGTGCTATGTGGGATGTCGCCTCAGCACGGCCTGGCGAGTGGTGCCATGTCCACGCCCAGGATCCAAACCAGTGAAACCCTGGGCTGCTGAAGTGCAACATGTGAACTTAACCACTCAGCCGCAGCACCGGCCCTGACTTTTTTTTTCCGAGAAGTTTTAAAATTACTAATTTAATATCTTTATTTCTTATATGTCTGTTGAGATTTTCTGTTTCTTCTTGTATGTTTTTAGGTATTTGTCCATTCTGTGTAAGTTATCTGATTTGTTGACATATAGTTTGTCATAATATTCTTTTATAATACTTATTTTTTTAGGGTTGTCATTGATGCTCCCAGGATAATCTCAATTGGTTTAAACAATAGGCCCTGGACATGGACTTTCCATGTTGTTCTCCAAATAAAGTGAGTTTCCTGAGTCAGGACCATAGGGCTTCTAAGCACTCCTGTCTCCATACTCACCCTGGGAGCACCTCCATAACATGGAGCTAGAGCCAAGAGGGGAGATTGTAGTCACCGGTTATTAAAGCCTGCCTTGGTCCACCTGGAATAGAATCTCTTTGTCTCGGGTCTTGAGATTTGAGGGACAATGGGAGTTGCCTGTCCCTATAAAATGTCCCACCTGCGCAGTAAAGAACTTTCACAACACAGAGCTGGGAGAAATAGGAGCAGACTCTAGCTTAAATGTCACAGACTCCTCTTGTTCTTATCAAGATCCAGTAGATTTTCTTGAATAAATATTTCTTAATTTGTCCTACTCTGGTCATTTTCCAGAGAATTTAAAGGGCTTATTTTTTTATTTGAAAATTTTGTCCAGTTTTATTGCTGTTTTTCTGAGAAGATAATTTTTCCAAACTGTTCGCACAACCATTCTGGACGTCCTGGTTTATTCCTTTTTATTGCTTAACATATAGATAGATCACAATTTGCTTATCCATTTAGATTGTTTCAAGTATTGGTGATTACGAATTGGACTGCTATGAACATTTTCAAAGTCTTTGTGTGGAATGGAGGTAATAATTGGTTCCTTTCAGAATGTGGTTACACTGGATAGCAGTGCCTAAAGATCCTGGTACTCCAGCTAGAACCCAAAATCTCCAGGTGCAGTGTCTTATAATTAGAACTATTTACCCGTTACACAAATGGAACTTTGTTCAAAGTTGTTCTCTCCTGTTGACCAATGCTCTGAAATCTCATTACAGTATGATCAAAGTATGTCTAAAAAAATTACACAATGTGTACCTTTTATGAGTCTCTCGGGCCATTTCTCTGTCCTTTTCCACTTTTATCTTTATCTATTCCTGGTCTCAATACCCATCAGGACAACATGTCCCCAGGGCTCTGAACTCAGTGGGTTGTCATAGAAGACAGGAGTTAATAAATCATTCATAGTCTGATACGCATAACTGAAAACAAGCAAATATGTTACTGTTTGTATTTTTCTATATTTAAATAATGCATTTTTTAAAAGGAAATGGTTTTATCACTAAAAGAATGACAAAAAGTAGTGGAATTTCAGGTCATGTGGCAAACTATACTGAGTGAAGATTTTGGGGAAGGGACTCTTCTGGGCACTATTGAACATCACCAACTATGTGTACATTTGTATGTGGTCTATGTATAAAGCTATCCCTGTGCTTCCTCTTTTGGCAGTGGGTAAGAATATATGTCACGGACATCTCAAATAGAACTCTGACCATTCTGGGACACAAAGGAATTCTCCAAATGCCATGGCTTCTTTCCTACTCTCTAGTAGTTGTTGTGGCTGACTCAGAAAATCCATTACAGTTACCTAGCTACTCTTCAGTATATTTATCTTTTGACTTGGAAGATAGTAGCCAAGGAATGGAGGTGTGTGCATTTATTGTAGAATAAATGTGTGTGTTTGTCTCTTATGCTGCTTCTGTTTTCATTATTATTCATATTCCAAAACTTTTGATTTGCTTTGTAGATTGGGAACATTATTTTCTTCAATGGAACATAGGAAAATAATTCCTAAGAAATTTGGAGTCTATCAGAAATGCATTCTGAGATAGCTTGATCATGGGATAAGAGACTTACCTGTTATAAAAGTTGAGTTTAGTTCTCAGCTTTTGCCATTCATTTTCACGTATTGTTGTGTAATTCAGATTATTTTCTTTCATTGAGTGCATACACAGGATTATTTTCCTACCACCTTTTGTATCTGTAACTGTAGTTGTTGCCACTACCTGAAATTTCTTCCCTAAAATTTCAAGTTCTTCGATTATTATTAAATTCTAGTTTCATAACTGTGGTCAAATGATATGTAAAAGTAGAGAAAAAAAAAATGTGTATTAATCATCTTTTGCTATCAGGACTCCATTTTGCCTACAATTAGACTCATTAAACAGATAAAATACAACTTGTAAAGCTACTGATTTTTATCTCATCTATCAACGCCATGTATTACAGAGAGGGCTAGATAAGTTGTGAATGAATTTATTCAAGTTCACAGCTATAGAAAGACCACTGAATTGTGTTTTATTAATGGGAATTAGTAGCAATGTGATGGTATCCAAATGTCATTACATTAATTCCCTAGAAAAGAATAATATGTATAATGGAATTGATTACCAAACATCATATTTTAAATTCAAACTACTCAAGCTAAAAATCAGTGTCTTTCTGAATTTTATAATTTAGAGTCAGGATCATAGTTTCTGAAATTGGGATATGTAGGGGTATAAAGATGGGAGTAAGATTTGATAATACTAGCAGCCTTAAAGTCTTTTTGGAGGCAACAAGAAAAATGTGTGTACTTTGATAGTGTAGGTAGATACTGAAACTCAGAATTACTGTTTTCTTAGGAGGCACCACATGTGAGTGCTGACTCAGACATTAATATTGTTGAGAAGACAGAGCCAACTCTGAGCCCATAATAAGCACCAAATCATTCTCACTACAGGAAAATGTGATAGATTTTAGGAGGATTCACTTTATTTTCCCTTTCAACCAACAACATTTTGATACCCAGTAAAGCATATATTTACCAACTCTTCTTAAATATGGGTGAGGTTTTTTGTGGGGTTTTTTGAGGAAGATTAGCCCTGAGCTAACATCTGTACCAATCTTCCTGTATTTTGTAGGTGGCTCACTGCCACAACAACGGCCTCTGATAAGTGGTGTATTTCCACACCCAGGAACTGAACCCAGGCCACCAAGCGGATCACACTGAACTTAACCACTAGGGTTAACCACTAGGGAACTTAACCATGGGGCCAACTCCTACAAGTGAGTTTTTTTACTTGACGGTTTTTATAGTTCAGTCAGCATTGTTTAAAAAGATAAAACCATTTTTTTGTTGTTGGCACTCTATTCAAAATACCATTGAATGTCTGATTTTTATAATTTTGCTGTTTTACTTGACTTTGTAATTTGTAATAACAATTTTTAAAAGAAAACCTTAAAAACCTTTAAAAATACCCTATTTCTATCAAAATTATATCTTTAATCTAAGTATCCTCTCTAGAACTTAGAAAAGCACCCCACAGTGTCTTCATGGCTGTCTTCATTTCTTTGTTTCGCAGAGTATAGATAATTGGGTTCAAGATAGGAGTGACAATGGTGTAAAATACAGCAAGGAACTTATCCACAGAGTGGTTGCTGAAGGGCCAGATGTAGATGAAGATGCATGGGCCAAAGAAGAGAATCACCACCGTGATGTGAGCAGTCAAGGTGGCCCGGGCTTTGGACTGCCCAGTAGAAGAGTGGTTCCTAACGGTTAGGAGGATCAGACTGTAGGAGATAAGCAAAATTACAAAACAGCTCAGAGAGATCATCCCACTGTTGGCAACAATGACTATCTGCACAATGTAGGTATGTACACAGGCAAGCTTAGCAACCAGAGGCAGATCACAGAAAATGCTGTCCACTACATTGGGACCACAGAATGGCAGATTGACAACAAAGGGTATCTGAAGTCCTGAATGAAGGAGACCTAAGAACCATGAGGTCACGACCAGCAAAACACACACCTTCTTGTTCATGATGGTCATGTAATGTAGGGGCTTACAAATAGCCACATATCTATCGTATGCCATAGAGACCAAAAGTACCATTTCAACTCCACCCAATAAGTGAAGGAGAAAGATCTGTGTGAAGCATCCAGCAAAGGAAATGGTCTTCTGCTTTTTTACCAAGTTCACAATCACCTTAGGGGTGATAAAGGAAGCAAGGATCATATCCACAAAGGAGAGATTCCCAAGGAGAAAGTACATGGGAGTGTACAAGTTTGGGATGTAAAACACTGTGACCACAATGAGAAGGTTACCAGAAACTGTGGCCACATAGATAACTGAGAAGAGTGCAAAGAGAAGAAACTGTATATCCTGGGAGTTGGTCAGTCCCAGCAAAATGAATTCTGACACTTGGGACTGATTTAGTTGTTGCATGGACTCCATTGTATGGTTTGGTCTGGGATGACCTGTAGAGAGAAAGAAGAAAGCACTAATACTATGGAGGTTGCCAAGCTTTTTCATTCCTTTAAGTCCTTTAATAATCTCATTTGACTTTGAAATTTACTGTTATGCCCTGTTCCTCTAAGAAGGAGGACATATAGTCTAAACTGTCTACCTCTAACCCTAGCTTATAAGCAGTATCCTATTCATTTCTCTTGGCTCCTGTAAGCAATCCATGAGTTCAGAGGCATGTGCTTTGTCTTCATAGGTCAAAGGAGATACTACCATCTTCCGAAGCTTTGTGTCTTTGTAGGAGATGAGATACCTTAGACTGAATTCTTGGGAGGACAGAGGAGCTCAGCACAACCTTTTTAAAGTTCAAATTTCAAGTGAATCTGGGAGTTATTTTCCTCCCACAACCACCTTAAGAAGTTCTTGTTTAGTTCTGAATCAGCCCTAGAGTTTTGAAGGGCCTGTGATCCAGCAGATATAAAGCTGCTCTGAATAAATGAGTTAGTGAGGTTTGGAGTGAACCAGATGCCTGTCTTTCCCACCAACCTATAAGTGGGTCCTCATCTCTTCACACTTTTAGAAAGCCTTTCTTATAGAGACTATTTTTTCCTAATGTGACTGTCACTACTTATGTGCTGCTATTGCTAAAACCATTCCTAGAGAGGTCTTATAGAGTCCATAAATTGCAAGCACCTATGGTTAGTCAGCAGGAATGAGTACTTTGAGTCTCTGAGTTGCCCAGCAGCATTTTAAGAAGGGCCACATATTACAGAGGGAGCAAGAAAGACACTAAGAGAACAAGTGACATTACTTGTGACATCTAAATGTCTTGCTTCCTACTTCTAACTCTCATGCCATATCCCACCTGACTTTATAAAATTGCATACTTTTAGTGAACCAAGTTTGACAATTCATATATTAGCTTTTTTCACTAGACCTCCATTCACATCCATGCAAAGCAATACTGACCTGGTGATGGGTGGGGCACAGCCGCCATACTGAAGCCTCAGTCTGGGGATGTCACTGCAATTACTGAATACAAATAAAATTGGTAGACCATTATGGCTCACTCTGGAGGTGGAGGCTGCTGCTCCTGCTGCTGTGGTGTGTGTGTTTATGTCTGTGATATTGCAAAAAACTCTGCCTGAGTAAAAAGTGGAACAATTAATTACACAGAAGAGAGGCATAAGATTGAAAGCTGTGGTTTCTGTGCTTTCATAAATTAAGATGTGAGAAGAATAAGTATGATTTTTGGCAAGGACACTGAAATAAAGACAGAAGACTGGGACAGAGAACCAGCTGTGCCTCCAACAGCTGGATTACCGTTCTCTCTGGGTCTGTTTTCCAATCAATAAAACAAAGTGGTTCAGCTCAGTCTCTGACTTCCTTTCAGGCCCAAAACTTAATGTGTCTACTATTAATGGATCTATTATTATCCTTATGGATCTCTTCTAGCCCCATTTCAGACTTTTATTACTTAGTAGCTAACTTGACTTTTGATCAACTCAAATATAAATATCAGATTGTTTGTCTAGCAGTTTCTCTGTGACAGATCTTTTATCTCTTCTCAGGTAGTATTTTCCTTGATTGTGACATTTTCTTCACTCGAGGTGCATATTGCACTGTTTTGCTCCAAAATGCTCATGCTTCTGGTCATCTCTCTGTGGTTATCCCCCTCTAAAAGTATCTTAGGGTCCAAAACATTTGTCCATTGTCTATATTTCAAAACTTTAATATGTGCAGAACCTTTGAGACAGATCTTCCACTTCTAAGATCTATCATAAGGCAGTGATTATGTGTATGTGAAAAATCTTCATGGTAACATTATTGTATAAGAAAAGAAAATCGGAGCAATCTAAATGTCTTGCAATTGGGGCTTGCTTTCTTAAATGAAATATAAAACTGTTAGGATACAATGTTATGCTAATAATGAAATAATGTTTTAGAAAACTGTTAAAGAACATGGAAAATATTCACGATTTGAGTGAAAAAAGGAAAGTTACGATACACTTTGTACACTATGATCTCATTTTATAAACATTAACTGTGTATATAAACATACACATATAAAATTTATATACTTTATAAAATATTGAACAATGCAACAACTATTTACAAGGAGATATTTTGGTTGTTGTGATGTGAACAGCAACTAAAGAAGTTCAAGACCTAAATATCCCTTCGTAGGATTCCCATGAGCTGAAAATGTTTGTGATCAGGTTGATGTCTTTGGAATAAAAGAGTGTTCAGTAGAGATCTAGAAATGAAGGATAATGAAACAGAATAAGTAGGTTTGTGGGGGTTTTTTCCTTAGTGTAGTTCAGTTCCAAGTTGTTGTAATCACTTATCATTTTTAACGTGCCTGAGGGTTTCCAAGGAAGTCTGCAAGCAGTCACTTGTTTGGCTAAAGAAATATAAGATTGAGACCTTGGAACTTCTTGTCAAAGTTTGACAGTGACTTGCTTAGGAAGATTAATTTAAGAAAAAGTTTTTTTTTAGTCCTACCCTATTCTATCCTCAAAGATCAAATATATCTTTTATGTGTAAACATATAAAGTAACTTATAATTAGATATTGTATTTTATATTAATAGAAAGATAGATAGACAAGATGTTACTTAAAGATGGTTGTGACAGGTGTGAGCAGTGGAAACAGCTCTCTCTAGCATTAAGGTGGGGTCATACCTTGGACTTCATCACTAACTCACACTTTGCCCTTAGGCAGATCACTTCACCTTGAAAACTTGAGAAACTAATATACAAATTCAATGACCAGTAAATGAGATAAAGTGTGAATATGTTTTGTGAGATTAAAATCCTATACGAATCAGAGGCAAGATTACTATTTAGTGTATTTCTCATGGTAATTTCTGTACATGTAGGTTATAGCTTATTCTATGACTTGAAGGCAGGAAAGTGATTGAAGAGTGATCACAAAAAGTAACAGCACAGAGAGGGGGACAGTGACACATGGATTTTAGTACTTTGATAGCAGTATTAGTAACCACAGCAGGACCAGGGGGTGCACAGTAGAAATAGTGTAAGAGATTGTTGCAGCTAAGGATCAATCCCAGGGACACAGATGGTGGGTGGTAGTCAGGGGGACTGTGAGAATGTGAGAGGGAGGTATAGGATGCTTTTGTAGAAACAGCAGATTACATTACCAGAATGCAGAGTCTGCACCTGGAAAGAGGACATGCAGCGCACACATAACCGTTACAACACTACAGCAGCTTTAGAACACGCAAAGCCTCCCTCCCTAAAGCGTTATTTGTTTAAGCAGCAAAATAGTCAGCTATTTTTTGTGTTTTTTCTGCCAGGAGACCAAAGGCTCAGAAGATCAGGAGCAATTGAATGCCTTCCTGCCTTTGCTTCCAAAGTGGAGATGCCATAACTACCAAATACTTTTAAATGCTCCACATTTTGTTTGTACTCAAAATTTCTTAACTCTTGGCTGAAATGTAGTATAATTCCACAGTTAAAATATTTCTAAGAATTAAATGATTTGGTGAACAAGGACACAGGGGGACTATGCTGAGAACACAAAGCTCCAGGTTAGCAAGAGATAGAAGGAGTGAAAAAGAAGTGTCTCCTACACCTGTCTGGTTGTAGTAACACAATCATTGCCTGCTGTTCAAGGAAAGGGAAGATCTATTTTAGAAGAGATGTTGAAACTGTTGATTCAAAGAACTTTCTTTACACTATGTGAGAGAATGGGGGAGTATGGTGAATGAAAAAATGGGTTATGATCTCCAACCCTAATTAGCACAACAGACTGACTGAGGAAATATAGCTTGTACTTAATGACCAATCATAGAGCAACTGAAGAAAGTGTCCAGTCCTATAAACTACAGTTCAGAGAAGGGATGTATCCTCCTCACTGATAAAGTCTCATTCTGACGACTTAGTTTTACTGGCCAGAAACCCGTAAACTGATGGAAATAAAACGTTTATAAGATTGAAAATAAAGTACATATTTGATAAAAAGTTACAGTGTACTAGTCCTTTGTTAAAATGTTAGCTATGATAGAGCTTTAAGAGATGTGCATGTCTGATTGCCTGCCTCCTGACAGGTTACCCCCGCAAACCCTTCTTCCTTTCCCCTGCCACTTCTTCCCCAGCTTCAGTTCATATCTCCTAGTTGACTTACATGATCCCCAGACTTCTGATTGTCAGACCCATAGTCACTCCCATTATTCAAGTCTTCGGATTAAAGCATTCCTTGAATATGAGTTTCTATAGTCAAGGTTATGGTATCTAGTCTCCAAACATGACCATTGGATAATGAGCCATATATACCAGCATTTAAACCCATGTGTAATCCTTTTGTCTTGAATTTGAGCTAGGCTAGTGACTTGCCCTTGACCCATAGGATGTGATAACAGTCATATTGTGTGACTGCTAAGTCTAATCATGGAAAACTACAGGGTCTGCCTGGGCCTCTTGGAACATTTCTCTTGGGTCATTCCCTCTGGAAACCAGTCACTATGTTATGAGAATCCCAAGCTACATAGAGAAGCCACACGCCAGTGCTCTCCTCAGCAGTCCCAATTGTGCTCTTGGAAGACAGAAGACATCAATTTCCAGATGTATAAGTGAACCACCTTGGAAATCCAGCCCAATCAAGCCTTCAGTTGATTCTAGCCACAGCTATCACGTACCTACAATTGCATTAACAGGTCCAAACAAAACCATCTAGCTGAACACCGTCAACCCACAGAACTATGAGAGACAACAATAAATGTTTTAAATCATGAAGGTTCAGGGTGTTTGTTACACAGCAATAAATAACCAGAATAAGTCTCTCAGAAGAAGAGCTCATAAATGCCTGTACATGCCGCATATTTACCCATCTAGACTCACTTTATCCTGACTTGCAGCCCTAAAAGCTCCACTTCAACTACGACTGTGCACAGCAACTTTCCTTCTAAATAGGTTGGGTCTAGTCAACTAGCATGTGTATTACAACACAAGTTATCTGCTGCAACCCAAAATCATTTAAAAATGCATTTTATAAGCCACTTCTTTAACATATACAAACTATTGCTTCCTGACATTGGTGTGATTAGGAAAACCCTGACTTAAATTTTAATTTACATTCCACCTAGAACATCTCGATATACTCAAATTTTTATGACTCACTATTACATTTCTTTACTGCAGCGTTTCTCAGCACCATTAACATTTTGGGCTGCATAATTTTCGGTTGCAGGGGCTGTCCTATGCATTGTAGGATATTTAGTAGCATCCCTTGTCTCTACTTGCTAGTTGTCAGTAGCATCTCTTCAGTTGTGACAACCAAAAATATCTCCAGATATTGCCAAATGCCCCAAGGGGGACAAAATCATCCCTGGTTGAGAACCACTGCTTTATCCTTTTCACCCTCCATAGTAATTCTAGTACTATTGATATTGGTCACATTTCTACATCTAGAATCTGTATCATTTATAGGTTCTTATGAAATGAAAAAATGTGACAAACACATTGAGCATCAAAATATTCTCCGTATCATCCTCAGGCCTTTCACTTACCTGTTTCAGATTATTCAGCACAGAATCCAGGAGAGGACTGCAGGGAATGGTGAATTTGGGTTGGGAATGTCAATCTTTTCAGGATTGTCAGAGGTACAGGGCACATAGATTTATTTATAAGCTTCTGACAGAGATTTTATTTCCTAAAATTCTTTGACTATACTCTTATATCTTATGGGAAATTTTGGTGACCTGATGTTGAGATTCTTTCTGGGAATCTTGTCACTAAATTATATTGTAGCTTTGGAAAGTATTTTCTGCCATATTTATCTTAGTAATCACAATCACAGCTCAATTGTGACAGAAGAAGCTGTTTACCTGGATGAAAACAAAGTTTCTCCTTACTTCACTCTACATGAAAAAAATTCCAAGTAGACTAAATATAAAAATAAAAAAGTATAATTATTATCAGTCAAGAAGAAAATTTAGAAAAAAATATTTAGGGTTTGGAAGATTTTAAAAAGGAAAATAGAAAACCTAGAAACTATAAAAGAAAATGTGGATATACTTGGCAATCTACTTAAAAGTGGTAAATGATATAATACAATAGTAAGAAGGCAAAAACTTGAATGAGTAAATGATTTCAAAATATACAAGAGATAAAATATTAATATCCACAATCTGGAAAGAATTCCTCTTAATTGTTTTTTTAAAAAGTAACCATCAAAAATTTAGAAAAACAATATGAATAGGAATTTCATGGAACAGTTATTCTAAATAACCAATGGACCTGTGGGTAAAATGCATGATCTCATTAGCAGTGACAAAAAAAAATGTAAAATAAAATAACAAGATATCATTTCTCTTCTAAGTGATAAACACTAAAAGAGATGTAACACTCACATTTGATGAGGATGTGATGAAAAAGACATTCATGTTACTACAGAGTTTTTTCTTCTTTTGGAAATAAATTTGGTACACTTCATTAAAGGGAAAAACACACTTTCACTATTTTTTGGTAGTCTAGCCCGTGGAAATAAAAGTAACAGCATATAAAGATATGTCTGTGGACACTCATTTCACCACTCTTTAGGTGTCAATAAAGAGTAAGAGGGGAAAAGTAAAGGCTCCTCCATAAGGGAATAGTTGAATATGTATTCAACTATTTGGAACCAAAAGACCACAAATAACCAAAATGATCTTGAGAAAAAAGAAGAAAACTGGAGGTACCATGCTCCCTGATTTCAAACTATACTACAAGGTTATAGTAATCAAAACAGAATGGTATTGGCATTAAAAGCAGACACATAGATCAACGGAACAAAATATAGAGCCCAGAACTAAACCCACACATATATAGTCAAGTAATTTATGACAAAGGAGCCAAGAATATAAAATGGGGAAAAGACAATCTCTTTAATCAGTGGTGTTGGGAAAACTAGATAGCTACATGCAAAAGAATGAAACCAGACCACTGTCTTACACCATACACAAAAATTAACTCAAAATGGATTAAAGACTTGAACATAAGGCCTAAAACCATAAAATTCCTAGAAGAAAATATAGGTAGTAAGCTCCTTGACATTAGCTTTTTTGGATCTGACTCCAAAGTCAAGAGAAACAAAGGCAAAAATAAACAAATGGAACCACATCAAACTAAAAAGCTTCTGCCCAACAAAGGAAACTATGAGCAAAACAAAAAGACAACCTAACAATTGGGAAAAGATATTTGCAAGTCACATATCTGATAAAAAGTTAATATCCAAAATATATATAGAACTCACACAAGTCGTCAACAAAAAACGTCTTATTAAAAAATGGACAGCGCGGGGGGGCTGGCCCCGTGGCCGAGTGGTGAAGTTTGCGCGCTCCGTTGCAGGCGGCCCAGTGTTTCGTTGGTTCGAATCCTGGGTGCGGACATGGCACTGCTCATCAAACTGCGCTGAGGCAGCGTCCCACATGCCACAACTACAAGGACCCACAACGAAGAATATACAACTATGTACCGGCGGGCTTTGGGTAGAAAAAGGAAAAAGAAAATAGACAGAGGATCTAAATAGATATTTTTCCAAAGACAAATAGATGGCAAACAGGCGTGTGAAAAGATGTTTAACAATACTAATTATGAGGAAAACATAAATCAAAACCACAATGAGATATCATCTCACACCTATTAGAATGGCTATTATCTAAAAAATAAGAAATAACAAGTGTTGGAAAAGATGTAGAGTAAAGGGAACCCCTGTACACTGTTGGTGGGAATGTAAATTGGTGCAGCCACTACAGAAAACAGTATAGAGTTGCCTCAGAAAATTAAAAGTAGAAATACCATATGTCTCAGCTCTTCCACTTCTGAGTATTTATCCAAAGAATACAAAAACACTAATTCAAAAAGACATGTGAACTCCCACGTTCATTGCAGCATTGTTTACAATAGCCAAGATATGGAAACAACCTAAGTGTCCGTTGATAGATGGATGGATAAAGAAGATGTTATATATACACAAAAGATGTAATATATCTATACATATACACAATGGAATACTACTCAGCCATAAAATAGAATGAAATCTTACCATTTGTGACAACATGGATAGACCTTGAGGATATTATGCTAAGTGAAATAAATGGATGGAAAAAGACAAATACTGCATGATTTCACTTGTATATGGAATCTAAAAAGGAAAACAAATGAACAAAGAAAACAAAACAAAAGTGAACCTATAGTTAGAGAGAACAGATTGGTGGTTATCAGAGGGGAAGTTGTTGGGGGGGGGGGTAAAATGAATGAAGGGGCTCAGTTGCATGGTGATAGATGATAACTAGACTTATGGTAATAATCACTTTGTAGTGTATACAAATATCGAATTATAATGTTGTACACTTGAAACTTACACTGGCATGGAATTAATATTATGCCATGATTCTCTTCCCCTTACTCACAACAACTTATATTGTACTCTAAGGCATAGTACCTTAGACTTCACTAAGACAGTGTATCAATAGTGACAAAAAATAAACTTTTAACATTTATCTGAATTTGATGGTTTACCAGAGTGCCATTGGACAACAACTGAAAATCCCTGCATGCTTAGAGCAGTTTTGCATAACAGAAACTTAAGAATTTTTTCATCATTATATCATAGGATTCATATTTTCAGACATGAAGTTGGAAGTTTTCATACATTTGTTTCTTATCTGAAAAACTTTGAAACTAAGGGAAAACACTAATAAATCTTCCCTCTCACTTTCCCCATACTTCCCACGTCAGAACAACGAACTCACCTACTCCAGCCTGCTGTGTCTTGCCACAGCAGAAATATTTTATAAACATTCTCTAGGGAAATATATTATTTCAAATTGAATGACTGATGCTCCGATCTTCTCTGAATTTAGAAGACCAGTTTACTTCAGTTGCTGGTCTGGGTGCTAAAGCTTCAGTTAACTAGCTGGTCTTACTTTAGGATACTGGTGCTTTCTTGGTTTCTGACCCGATGGGCTCCCCCATGACTCTGAACACAATGCTTGGGCTGATCAGTAACATGTGTGGAGCCCTGGCTCCATTCTACTCACCTGCCTTTTGAATGTGGTTCAGTCCTCTGTAAACTCTGGGACAGAAACTACAGATTTCCAGAGCAGAGAGCCTAACAGATGTGTGCTTTCCTGCTTTCCTTGTTAAAAAGGAGTCTACTTTCCTGAGCAAACATCCTTCCTGGATAGCTTTATGAAGTGAGGGCATTGACTCTGTCACTTGATTCTGGTCAATTTATGTGACCCTGCTCAGTCCCTCAAGTGTATGTGTTCTATAATGTATTAAAAAAAAAAAAAAAAAAAAGGCAGGAACTAACACTTGATTTCTGAAGTCATAATTGCGTAAGAAGGAACTAACACTTGTCAGCTTTCAGGATTCCTCAATCCCTTTCCTCCCTATAGCTTCTCCACTCCGGATAACGGCCCCCACCTCCTACCGCCCACTACAAACATTGTGGCACTGTTTTGTTGACTCCTTACCTCGCATTGTTTTCCTCATTCCTGTGATAAACGGTAAAATTATTTTCCTTACTTTGACTTAGCCAGTCTTTCCAGAGTTCCATTTCTTTCCAGCCTGATTTACAGTGAAAAGAAAGTGGGTACTGAATTTTGGCTCTTCCCACTGGGGAGAGGAATTGGACAGGGCTGCGGAGCAGATCACACAGTAAAAGGGAACCTAGGCACGGGGAAGCAGAGGTAATTATAGGTGGGGTCACTGGAGCACAGCTGAACCCAAGTGATCTCCTCATTTCTGAGGTTTATGCAGGATGTAAGAGTAGTGCAGGACAGGTCTATATTTTTTGTCTAACACATACTTATATTTTCTAAGTTATTTTTTATGCTTCCCAGCCTCCCAAACAGAGCTCAAAGATGAGCAACTCTAGTAATGTATTTCCTGGAACTGATTGGAGCCCAAGAAACAACACCAAAACCAAACTCCAAATACAGTTACCTGTTTAGGCATAAACATGCTTAGATTTTCTTAAATTAGCATGGGTTATTGAGAGCTGGCAGTTTGTTTTAACGATTTTAATTTAGCAGCAGCCTCGCTTCTTTACAAAGGCTTCTAGAAAGGATGGTTTCAGGAAATGTAACTCTCTGCTAAGAAGAAATGCAAACATCTACATAAATGAATCCTCTTGACTTTCTAACTCCTTCTGTTCACCCTTATTGCCTAAATCAAGAAATTCATTCTCGGTGGATCTTCTCCTAAAAACTGCATCAGAATTGGTGCTTCTCTTTTCCTGTGCCCCCACTATACTGCCCTTGTAACTTGTGTTATTTGTGTGTACTTCTGTCTTCTTTCCAAGATTATGCATTCTTTGATTTATTCATTGTAATCTTAGCACCTACCAGTACATGGCATACAATGGAGGCTCAAAATTTTTTCCTCAATGACAATAAATGTAATCATTCATTGAGGTTCTGCTTATTTTCCAGATTCTGTATTAGGAGCTTCACATAAATCATCTTACTTAATTTTCATAATTCTGAGTTTAATTCTCTTCCTGGCCCATTTTCCAGAACGTCTGACACAATTTCTCAAACCTGAGATTGTGCCTTTTCAGGACAGATTATAACAAATTTAGTTAACATTTGCTACTTTGTGTGAGCTCTACAGGCAAATACATTGACTTTATTATGTTTGCAATGTCTCTTTTGCTTACCAGTTCAGAAGCAGTTATAGGCAATGAGTTCAGATGGGAAAATATCTAGACGGCCAGGAGCCTTCTGAATTTATAGTTCCTTAAGAAGGAACAGGTCACTAAGACATATATACTCCAATCTTGGGACTTCCAATATAGTTTCTGTTAAGATTAGGTAGTGGCCAATAAGTGCTGAAAAATTCTGGGAATCCCCACTAGGTGATTCTAATGAGTATTCTATCTTTTGAGGGAACAATGCTTCACACAAAAAGTGTTTTGTGACGTTTTGGTATTTTAGAAACAATAATAGTTTGAACAGGACAAATGAAGTTAGACCTACTAGGGAAGTTAGATTTTTAGAGCTTTTTTCTCTTGTCTCCAGCTGGCTGTGAGGCCATTAATTTTTTTTTTTCTGGTTGTGAAATAATCAGATTAAGCAAACTTTGTTGCTACTGGTACCAGCAAAATGAATTATCATTTCCAGTCTTATTATTTATTTGACTCATTTTCAAATAAAAGTCTCCCACAGATAGATATATATCAGACAGGTGGAAGCTAAGTCATATACCTGCATCTTCTCCGTGAGAGTGGTTGGGAAATGCAGTCCTTTCAAAAAAATTATTCAGTGGTGAGGCCTGGTTACTGTAATAGGAGTATCAAAATGTGAAGGTGTTCAAAGCTTTTAAAGAGCTACAAAACACAGAGGTTTGTACATGTATAATAATTTCCAATGACCTCGGATAAAAAATCACAAACATGTTACCTCTTACCCAACATTTCCCCCCAGGAGGAAATGATCAGATTATGTCCAAAGAATTTAAATGTGCTTCAATTCCTCTTTGTCTGATCATCCTAAAAGTGAATGGGAAAGGTGGGGAGCAGATTTTAGTGTTTATATTTTGAATTAATTACGGAATAAAACCTCACCAGCAGAAGAATGAGGATTTAACTCATATAAAATTTTTAATTCATAAAGTTTAATTCATAAATAAAGTTAGGTCCCTACCTTCCATATATACAAAGGTGAGACTCCAGAAATATTTAACAACAAAATGTGAAACATATGATATGATAGTAATGAAGAAAATGTGAGGAATATCTTTGCACCTTATGTTTGAAGAAAGATATCTTATAAACAAACTTTTTTATTTATTTTTATTTATTTATTTTTTGCTGAGGAAGATTCACCCTGAGCTAACATCTGTGCCAATCTTCCTCTACTTTTTATATGTAGGACACCACCACAGCATGGCTGGTGAGTGGAGTAGGTCTACACCTGGAATCCGAACCTGCGAACTGGGACTGCTAAAGTAGAGTGAGTGGAACTGTAAACCACTAGGCTGCTGGGCCAAGTCCAGAACAAACCTCTTAAAAATGAATGAAAAGAGAGGCCTGGATAGCAGGACTTCAGCTACCCGGGGTTCACCGGTTCAGATCCTGGGTGCAAACCTATGCACTGCTTGTCAAGCCATGCTGTGGCAGGCATCCCACATATAGAGTAGAGGAAGATGGGCACAGATGTTAACTCAGGGCCAGTCTTCTTAGCAAAAAGAGAAGATTAGCAGCAGATGTTAGCTCAGGGCTAATCTTCCTCAAAAAGAAAAAATGAATGAAAAGGCAACCTTTTAATAAATACCAGAATACAAATAGTAAAAATTTTGTCCAGTGAAGGAAACTAGAAACAAAGTAACAAATGATGAATTCAAACGAAATATTTGTAGTATATTAAATTGACAAGGATTAATGTCTAGATCACTACTGTCCAATAGAACTTTCTATGATGATAGAAATGTTTTATATCTGCCTTTTCCCATATGGTAGCCACTATTTATGTATAGCTATTGAACATATGAAATAAGGCTAATGTGACTGAAGAGCTAAAATTTCAATTTTATTTATTTTGGTTCATTTAAATATGCATGTATGGTAATAACTACTGTACTAGATAGTGCAAATCAACAAGAAAAAAAGCAAATTAAAGCAACAAGTATTATTTTATATGAAAACAAAAATTTAGAAAGGCTAATAATGCTAAATTCTGTAGCAGGGACATGAGTGATGAGAATTCTTGCTCCGCAGGTGGAATTAGACAGGTAAAGTCATTCTAGAAAGCAATCTGTAATATTTAGTGAAATTAAGTGAGTAAATACTTTAGTATTCAGTTATTTCCTCTTCTGGAGTTTATATTATAGAAATTCTCACACAGGTCTACATAGGGCTATTGGACAAAGATAATCATGAAATTGTTTATGGTAAGAAGAAATTGGAAGCAGTTTAGCTATCCATCATTTGGGGGAATAGGTAGTAAAGTGAATTTGTTCATTCTACGGAATAATAGCAGCACTTTTAAGTAATGAACTCTCTCTAAGTAAAACAATATGAATTATATTCAGAGGAAAAGAAAATAGAATGGCATTTATGTAAATTAAATCACATACATTCATAAAACTAAAATTCATATTGTATAAGGAAATTGGCATTTTTTAAAGGAAAATAAACACATTTACAGTGAGTGACTATTTAAAGGCAATTGCAGTTAACAATTGATTTAGGAACACACAAAAAAATAAATAGACATCCTAAAATCATTTGGAAGAATTAATTGACAAGAACTGAGATATACTTAAAGTAGAATATTTTGAGAGTGCAGATTCGCTATGCTAAATAGTAACTACATTTAAGATTGTGTAGTGTTGAGACTGAGAGACAAAATGACCAATGGAAGGGATGGGGGGCCAGAAGCAAACCCAAGCATACATGGATACTTGATAAATATATGGCAAAGGTGATGTTACAATCACAGGGAAAAGCTACTCAGTAAATATTATTTGGATGATAATTTGTATCTATATAAAAATAAGTCTGGATTCCTGCCAGAATATAAAATTTAAGTTCAAGTTGGATTAAATAAGTAAATGTGAAAAAGAGAAGTTTAAAGCTATAAAAAAGGAAAAAACTGAATTTTGTACACTATCAATCGTAAAGGAGGCAAAAATCACAAGCCTAAAGGAATTACATAAGAGACAAAATCACAAGCATAAAGGAAAAGATTGATAAATGTAACTATATTAAATTCTATGTGTTTATAAACACCAGAAAATGTTAATATAATCAACAGGAGTGAAGATATTTTCAATTCCTATAACTTGTGTGTGTATACATATAGATAGATAGATAGATATAATTATAAAAATCAACTTAAAAAGATAGCAACTCAAAAGAGAAATCAGCAAAAGTATGCACTGGAAAGACAAAAGAGAATGTTTTACTTAATGTCCAAATTTATTATTAACAAAGGAAATGCAGTAAAAATATTTCTATACACATCTAAATGGTAAAAAACAAAAAAACCTCACAAAATCCTGTGTTGACAAAGTCATGAAGAAAATAGAATTCATCATAGAGTATAAATATCTACAACTTTGGAAGAAATTTGATAATTTCTAGTAAAGTTAGAATGTTTATACCCTACAACTCAGCATTTTCAGTTCTAAGTACATATCCTAGACAAATTATTACATGTGCACAAAGAAACATATATACGTATGTTCAATTGAGCCATTATTTATAACAGTAAATAAGTTGAAAATCCTAAATGTCTCCCAAGAAGAAAAGACTTGAATAAATTTCAGTATATCCATTAAATAAAAGATGCTGTAGCCATTAAAATGAATGAACCAGATTCAACAAATGGTGTTTGGAAAGCTAGATATCCACATGTAAAAGATGACGTTGGGGGGCTGGCGCCGTGGCCGAGTGGTTAAGTTCGCGCGCTCCGCTGCAGGCGGCCCAGTGTTTCGTTGGTTCGAATCCTGGGTGCGGACATGGCACTGCTCGTCAGACCACGCTGAGGCAGCGTCCCACATGCCAGAACTAGAAGAACCCACAACGAAGAATACACAACTATGTACCGGGGGGCTTTGGGGAGAAAAAGGAAAAATAAAATCTTTAAAAAAAAAAAAAAAGATGATTTTGGATACTTACCTTACATCATATACACAAATTAACTCAAAATGAATTAAATACCTAAATGTAAGACCTGGTACTATAAAGCTCCTAGAAGAAAACATGGGCAAAATTCTTCAAGACATTGGATTTGGCAGTTATTTGTTGGATATGTTACCAAAAGCACAGGCATCAAAAGCCAAAACAGACAAATAGGAAAACATCAAACTTTAAAACTTCTGTGTAGTATAAGTGAGCAGAATTTGCCACTCCAAAATGTGTCTCTTTTGCTTGATTATTTTTAAGAACGGAAGACTCAGAAAGAGACTTTCACCTTTCCCCTAACTGCCTAAAAAAATTCAAGATGGAAGATCTAATTCAAGAAGGAGCTAACACCATAGATAACCATAGTATAATATGAACTGGGTGTGGTAGACAGGGAGGAACCTAGCAAGACCCATGCAATGGAAGTCTTCTCCATGTCTCATTGCCTTCGAAACACATGGCAAACATTTGTTTACCAAACATTTTCTTTCCCATCTCTATGTGAATTGCCTTCCTCCCTTTTGAAGTCCCAAAGCACTACACCCAACATCCTCCTTTGCTTTGGCTGAAAATAGTGCTGAAGGTGGCAGCTTCAGCCATTTTACCATTACTCAGTTTTCCTGTGTTTCTCACAGGTATACATGTTCTTAAACTTGTTTGATTTTATCCTGTTATTCTGTCTCATGTCAACTTAATCCTTAGACCAGGCAGAAGAACTTAGAACCTAGAAGGGTAGAGAACTATTTCTTCCTCCCTTACAGCAGCAAAGGAAATAATCAACACAGTGAAAAGTCAACATACAGAATGGGAGAAAATATTTGCAAGTCATCTGGTAAAATATCTGATAAGGAGTTAATATCCTGAATATCTTACAACTTAACAACAGCAAAAACAAATAACTCAATGAAAAAATGGGCAAAGGATGTGAATAGATTGTTATCCAAAGAAAATATACAAATAGCCAACAAGCATATGAAAAAATGCTCAATATCATTAATCATCAGGGAAATGCAAATCAAAACCACGATGAGATATGACCTCATACTTGTTAGGATGGCCACTATCAAAACAAAAACACAGGTAATAACAAGTTCTGGTGAGGAAGCGGAGATGTGGAGAAATTGGAAAACTTTGCACTGTTAGTGGGAGTGTAAAATGGTGCAGCTGCCCTGGAAAACAGCATGGAGTTTCCTAAAAAATTAAAAACAGAATTACCATGTTATAGTGGCCAGCACAGTGGTGCAGAGTTTAGTTTCACAAGTTCCACTTCAGCAGCCCGGAATTCACTGGTTCAGATCCTGGGTGCGGATCTATGCACCTATTGTCAAGCTATGCTTTGGGGGGGTGTCCCACATATAAGGTAGCGGAAGATGGGCATGAATGTTAGCTCAGGGCCAGTCTTCCTCAGCAAAAAGAGGATGATTGGTGGCAGATGTCATCTCAGGGGTAATCTCCCTCAAAAAAAATGAAAAAGAATTGCCATATTCTACAACAGTCTGACTTTTGGGTAAACTGAAAACAGGATGTCAAAGACATATTTACACATACCTGTTCCTTGCAGCATTATTCATAATAGCCAAGGAGTGGAAGCAACCTCAATGGATGAATGGATAAAAAAAATGTGGCATATACATACAATTAAATAGTACTGCTTTAAAAAAGAAGGAAATCCTGCCGTATGTTACAACATGGTTGAACTTTGAGGACATTATGCTAAGTGCAATAAGCCCATCACAAAAGAAAGACAAATACTGCATGATCTATTTATACAAAGTAACTAAAGCAGTCAAACCTTTAGAAATATAAAGTAGAATGGTGATTGCTAGGGACTAGGAAGAGATAGAAAAGGGAGTTGTACAAGGAGTAAAATGTTTCACTTCTGCAAGATGAAAAAGTTCTAGACATCTGTTGCACAACAAGTGCATCTCGTTAACACTACTGCACTCTTAAAAATGGTTATGATGTCATGTTTTTTTACCACAATCAAAAAAAGAATGGGGGCCAGCCCTGTGGCGTACTACTTAAGTTTGGTACACTCCATTTCAGTGGCTCAGGCTTGTGGGTTCAGATCTTGGGCAGGGATCTAAGCCTCTCATCAAGCCATGCTGTGGCTGTGACCCACATACAAAATAGAGGAAGATTGGGACAGATGTTAGCTCAGGGCTAATCTTCAAGCAAAAAAAGAGGAAGATTGGCAACGGATGTTTTCACAAAGTGAATCTTCCACAACAAATAATAATAATAATATTAATAATAATAATATTAAAATATTATATTATATATATTATACTATGTATTATTAAAATATTGTAAAATAATAATAATAATGAACTATAGCAGCACATATTTAAACAGGTAGATCATTAAAGTATTAAACTGAGTGCAAAACAAATTTTAGAATAGTAGCATTTAAAAAGAACAAAGCTGGAGGTATCACACTCCCTGATTTCAAATTATACTACAAAGCCATAGTAACCAAAACAGCATGGTACTGGCACAAAAACAGACACATAGATCAATGGAACTAGAATTGAGAGCCCAGAAATAAACCCACACGTTTATGGACAGCTAATATTTCGACAAGGGAGCCAAGAGCATACGATAGAGAAAGGAGAGTCTCTTCAATAAATGGTGTTGGGAAAACTGGACAGCCACATGCAAAAGAATGAAAGTAGACCATTCCCTTACACCATGCACAAAAATCAACTCAAAATGGATTAAAGACTTGAATGGAAGACCCAAAATCATGAAACTTCCAGAAGAAAACATAGGCAGTATGCTCTTTGACATCGGTCTTAGCAGCATATTTTCAAGTACAATGTCTGACCGGGCAAGGGAAACAGAAGAAAAAATGAACAAACGGGACTGCATCAAACTGAAATGCTTCTGCACAGCAAAAGAAACCATCAACAAAACAAAAAGACAACCTAACAACTGGGAGAAGTTATTTGCAAACCATATATCAGATAAGATCCAAAATATACAAAGAACTAATACAGCTCAACAACAAAAAAACCAACAACCCAATTAAAAAATGGGCAGAGGATCTGAACAGAGATTTCTCCAAAGAAGATATACGGATGGCCAACAGGCACATGAAAAGATGTTCAACATCATTAGCTATCAGGGAAATGCAAATCAAAACTACAATGAGGTATCACCTCACTCCAGTCAGAATGGCTATAATTAACAAGACAGGAAACAACAAATGTTGGAGAGAATGTGGAGAGAAGGAAACCCTCGTACACTGCTGGTAGGAGTGCAAACTTGTGCAGCCACTATGGAAAGCAGTATGGAGTATCCTCAGAAAATTAAGAATAGATCTACCATATGATCCAGCTATCCCACTGCTGGGTATTTATCCAAAGAGCTTGAATACGCAAAGGCATAAAGATGCTTGCACCCTTATGTTCATTGCGGCATTATACACAACAGCCAAGACTTGGAAGCAACCTAGGTGCCCATCAAGGGATGAACGGATAAAGAAGATGTGGTATTTATACACAGTGGAATAGTACTCAGTCCTCAGAAATGATGAAATCCGGCCATTTGTGACAACATGGAGGGTCCTTGAGGGTATTATGCTGAGTGAAATAAGTCAGAGGGAAAAAGTCAGATACCGTATGATCTCACTCATAAGTAGAATATAAAAACAAGGATAAACAAACACATAACAATGGAGACTGGATTGGTGGTTACCATAGGGAAATGAGGGAGGAGGGCAAAAGGGGTGATTAGGCTTACAGAGTGAGGGGATGGACTATAATTAGTTTTTGGGTGGTGAACATGATGTAATCTACACAGAATTCGAAATATATTATGATGTACACCTGAAAGCTATATAATGTTATAATCCAATGTTACTGCAATTAAAAAAATAAAAAAACATAAAATAAAATAAAAAAACTCATCAAAAGATCAAAAGTCGATCTACACAGAAAGTACATTGGTAGTTAACCAGGGGCTGGGGAGTGAGGAAAATGGATCATTGTTGGTCAAAGAGAACAAACTTTCATTTATAAGATGAACAAGTTCTGGGGATCTTATATACAGCATGGTGGCTATAGTTAACAATACTGTGTTGCATTGAAATTTGCTAAGACAGCAGATCTTATATGTTCTCACTACACCAAAATAGATAAATAAAAGGCAACTATGTGAGATGATGAATATGTTAAACAGCTTGAGTGTGCTAATCATTTCACAATGAATTTGCATATCATACCATTATGTTGTACACCGTAAATGCATACAGTTTTTGTTTGTTAATTATGCCTCAATAAAACTGGAATAAATAAAAATAATTTAATCTATAAAAAAACCCAAACAAACCTTGCCTCACTCAGACTTCACTTCAAATTCCAGTTCAGCCTCTTGCTAGTTATGTGATCTGGCTTACTTGCCCTCATCAAGCCTCCTTTTCATCTTTCAATAAATGGAGTTTAAAAAATGAAAAAGAATTAAAAAAAGTATAATAGCATTTATGTAGATTCCATTTATATCAGGTTAAACACATGCAAAATGTATTTTATGCACAGTGTAAAAAATGAGAAAAATAATTTTAAGAACACACAAAGGAATGATACTTATGGAGTTGATGATAGTGATTATCTTTGCTGTAATAAAATAACCAGATGTTGAGCGTTGCTTAGGGGTCTTTATTACCTCTAATAATCCACTTTTGTAGTAAAAGAACCTGAAATAAATGTGGAAAAATGTTAGAAATTTGATAAAACTACATGTTCTAACAATGTCTACATTTGACTCTATAACTTAAATAGTTCATAAGAAATAGATACGAATATCCCCAATGATCCTCAGAGACACAGTTTCTATTCTCCTCAACACATCCTGAGAACCTGAAATCAGCAATCCCAAGAGTCCCACGCACCCCTATGTTCATCGCAGCATTATTTACAATAGCCAAGACGTGGAACCAACCTAAATGCCCAGAAACTGATGATTGGATAAAGAAGATATGGTATATATACACAATGGAATACTACTCAGCCATAAAAAGGACAAAATTGTTCCATTCGCATCAACATGGATGGACCTTGAGGGTATTATGTTAAGCTAAGCCAGACAGAGAAAGACGAACTCTATATGACTCCACTTATAGGTGGAAGTTAACACATAGACAAGGAGAACTGATCAGTGGTTACCAGGGAAAAGGGGGGTTAGGGTGAGGGCACAAAGGGTGAAGTGGTGTACCCACAACACGACTAACAATAATGTACAACTGAAATCTCACAAGGTTGTAATCTATCATAATCTTAATTTTTTTAAAAAAGGGAAAAAAATAAAAATTTAGTTTAAAATATGTCATGCACATATGGCTAGGAATACATCTTTAAAGCAGTCTTTAGCTTAAAGTTAGTATATTACACATATTTCTTAAGAAGCAATGAAGAAAAAATATTGGACAGAAGTCTGTGAAAGGGCTACCAAGTGTTTGGGAAAAAGCAGAGCATTTGAATTTGATATCAAGGAGGTCATAGAATGTTTTTATTCTAATGTCCATGGACAATAGATGAAAATTTATAATTTAGTACACTTTGCAACTTAAGCAGCTTGAGATACTTCCTGTTTTGTTGTGAAGTAAATGACTGGCATATATAAGGGCTTCTTCATTTATTCCTTGTCCATGAGGATTAGCATAATAATAATGCTTTTACTTGATTCTTGAGAGATACATAAGAACAAGTGTGAACACAAACATGAATGAAGGAATAAGGTAAAATGAGCTGTGTGTAACCTCACAGACAGGTGGGATTTCTATTTTCTCAGGAAATAAATAAATATGTGTTTCTTGTCAGTGGATGATAGCTACTGTTTAGATAGACCTACTCAAGGAAAGTAGTCTGCCTTGTTGAAAAGTAATATTTCTTATTCATGTTAGGAAAAAAATGTGAGTTCATGTATGTGTGCTTGTGAGTTTAGAAGAGTTCATACAATTTTTATGCACATTTAGTCAACCGGACAGTTCAGCTGAAGGTCCCTAATTCTGATTTAAAAATAAACAAGTTTGTATTTGAATTCTCTTTATTTAATAAACTTTAGTCTTGGACATTTCTGGGTTTCTAACTATAGTGAGCCATTTTTTTTCTATTTAATTCTATATTACACTTTTAAATATTATTAACCACAACTGAACTGAATTTTAATTGAAATAATTATTCTTCCAATAAAAACAAACATCATACAAATGTAATGATGCAACATTTGATAATTTCAACATACGTCATGAGTATTTTTAAAAATCTACAAATAAAACAAATTAATATCAACTTATTCTGAGATGTAACATATACAGGTTTTTTCCACTAAAAGCCTTCATCACCCTGATTGTTGCCTAGAACGTCTGTCTGGAGCTGATGTATTGAGTCCTCAGTCTACTCACAGCTGCTTTCATCTCCTGATTCCTCAGAGTATAAATAATGGGGTTCAGTAAGGGTGTGATAACTGAATAAAACACAGAAAGAAATTTATCCACTGAAAAGCTGCTAAACGGCCAAGCATAAATGAAGATACATGGCCCAAAGAACAGAGTGACCACAGTAACATGGGCAGACAGTGTGGACAAAGCCTTGGAGAGTCCTCCAGAGGATCGACGTCGGACAGTTACTAGAATGACAGTGTAGGAAATGAGCAAGAGTATGAAGCAGAGGAAAGAGAACAGTCCACTGTCAGCAATTACCAGCAACTCCAGAACATAGGTCTCAGTGCAGGCAAGCTTTAGAACCAGGGGAAGGTCACAAAAAATGTTGTCCACTATATTGGGGCCACAGAAGGGCAAGGTGATAGTAAAGGCCATCTGGCTTGTCGTGTGCAGAAAACCAACAGCCCATGACAGTAGCACGGAACCCATGAGTACCCGGCCGTTCATGATGGTTGTGTAGTGAAGAGGTTTGCATATTGCAATGTACCGATCAACAGCCATAACTGTGAGAAGAGTCATCTCACTGCCCCCTAAAAAGTGGAGGAAGAACATCTGAGCCATACAGCCCCACAAGGAAATAGTTTTATTTTCCCTAAGAAAATCTGTGATCATCTTAGGGGTCGTGATTCAGGAAATAGACATATCAAGAAAGGAGAGATTTCCAAGGAGGAAGTACATTGGTGTGGAGTGCAGGTGAGATTCAAAGGTTACGATGACCACAATGAGAAGGTTTCCTGCCATAATCGCTGCATAGGCCAACAAAAATATGAAAAAAAAGAAAATTTCAAGTTCCCAAGTGTTGGTGAGTCCTAACAAAACAAACTCAGATATCATTGAGCCATTCATCATATCCACCTAGTCTAGGTAGGAGTTTTCAGAAAGTCTTTAACATGAAGATAACCTGGAAAAAGTGATAAACTGTGATAGTTTTGAAGGCATGGACATGTAGAAAGTAGTATTTGATTCCTATAGAAAGAGAAAAGATGTTCATTTCTGAAAAATATATTTCAACTGATTATTAGAAGAGACATTCACATTACTGCATTTTTTTCAGCCAAAAAGTCACAAAAGATGAGAAATTTATTGTAAAATTTTGTAAATTTTACATAGTTTGCACCTCCACGTTGATGTGCTGTTTCTATCAAGAGTTCATGAGCTGTAAGTTCAGTGGGTTAATAAGTAAAAGAGTCAAATGGCTGCTAGTCAAATGAGTTAGTTAAAATGGACAGGAATATAGTTGTGTAACTTTTTGATGCCTAGTATTCGATCTTTTACTCCTTTCTCACTCTCTCATTTAAAATATTCAGATACGTGCATGTGAGTTAAATCATATACCCACTCAGCAGATTACTTTAGGAACCTTTCTTCTAACTGCTACGCTATGTTCTCACCTCACCCTTTTATCCCAAAGAGATATACCAATGATTTCACTATCCCTGAAGCTTTAAACTGTCTACAATCTGTCATACATTGTTACTCCCTCCCCAAAATTATAGTAAACTTTCTAGCAAGTTTCTGAACAAGAACATAAATGTTTCTCAGTGTCGAGGTTTCTTTCTCTGCCATCCTTCCTTCCTTCTTTCTTTTATCCTTTCTTACTTTTTTTTTTTCGAGTAGTGCTTTGTATCTCATACTTTGATTCCTAAACAAAACTCCTGACCTCCACCATTTAGCCTTTTTGCATGTTTTCCTGATTCTGTTGTTGCTGGGTTCCTGGCTGGAGTTTTCTTTCTTGTTCCTTTGCATTCTATGTATAGATGTTCTCTGAACGACCACCAAATCTTTTACAAGTAGTGTTTATATTTCCTTGGCTCTAAATGCCTATCTTCTTGTACCCAGTGCTTTCCTCTGACATTTTTCACTTGTGTGCAGACTGACTATTGGCTATCATCCTGGTTCATATATCCTTGACACTTGCACTTTATATGTTTTCCCACATTGAGCTGACACACAATCCGTCTCACTTTTACCTACTTTTTAGTCTGATTTAGTTCTTTTACTCCCAACTTTCTTTTTCTTTTCTTCTTTAAAAACAAAAATTATTAATGATACACACGAAACACACAGGCACTCTTGCATCACATTTGGCCCTATCCAAAATGTTCGTGGAGACATGTGGTCCTCATCAAATATTTGGTCCTGTCTAAAACCATTTGGCATGGACCAAACATGCTCATGGACATTTTGAACAGGACCAAATGTCAAGGACCTTCTGGCATGGACCAAATGTCTTACAGACGTTTTGGACAGGACCAAATGCCTGCTAATCACAGACACAGATATAAGAACACACATACACACACAAACACAAATGCACATACTTATATCACATTTTAGTTCTGGAGCACCAGAACAGAGTGTGGAAAATATACTCTGAATTTTCTCTTTTTTTGGCTTAATAGTTCATGAAATACTCAGAAGTTATTGTTTAGCCCAACTATCAGAATATTTTAAAAGATTGAACCAATAATCAATATTTAATTACTTCTGGCCTCAACATTTACTAAGCAAATGTACTCTTAACTCTTTGAACATTGATTTATTTTTCTATGAAAATAAAACAATGCTTATTTTTCAACCTCACAGATTATTATGAGACTATAAAGAGTAACATACATGGAATATATTTGCATATTTCATTGTATACACATAGGTGCTATGTATGCACATTCACAAAATTCTATCTTTATCAATATCTCATTTTCAGATGATTATAAGGATACTCAAACCAAGAAGGACCACAGAAAAATTTTATTGTGGAAAACTTCATAAAAAACACTTAATGTTAATGGAAGTATTTTTCTCTATTAAATATAAATGATTTAATTACCTGGTTGTCTTCTTTATAAAGAATTTATTGTCATCATCATTGATATTCTATTTCATGCAGTAATTGGGTCTACATGCTAGTTATGAAATTGTTTTGAAAACTATGCTTTCCTCAGTCTCAAAATACTAACAGGACAGAATCTTAAGGAGAATCATAAAAGTGATTTTTATAGTTTCATATGTAAAATAGGAAAATTAAAAGTAAAATAATTATTAATTTAAGCTTTAAAAAAATTTACAAGCATATTTATAAAATAAATCCAGCTAAGTGTATATGTAGATGGATTCAAATCTGTCATGAGAGATGAAATCATTCATTACGACAATTTGTACATATGATCAAAGATGAAATAGCCTTAAAATATATTTTTTTCTGCTCAGACACAGGTAAAAATAAGTTAGACTTACAAAAAGAAAAAGAGTTCTTCCTAACTTAAGCCACAGCTAAACCTCAAATGGAAGATTTAAATTTTTGAGTGGTATGTACTATATAAATAATAGTGAACTGAAAAGGAATGAAAAATGATTGAATAAAACTGGATCAGGCAGGGTTTGGTTTCTTTCCAGCAGAAACTTTATCTGAGAATGGGATGGATGGCCTGTGACTGGGAAGTCTAGCTCTTTCTATACCATTCATGTGACTAAAAGATGAAAAATTACCCCACTCTATTCAACTGTGGTTGCTTGCTAGACGGAAAAAATATACAAGATGTTCAATACTTTGCATCTATATTCAGTAACAAAGTTATTTCCGTACATTTCCACAAAGGCACTTAAATAGTGTATGTGGAAATGTGTAACTGATGGGTTTTTTAATAAGAATAAAGGCTGTACAGTTTCTATTTATCTTGAGGGGATTTGTGTGTGTGTGTGTGTGTGTGCGTGTGTATGTGTGTGTGTGATTCCTTTTCATGAGCGTGTTAAGCCATGTTTGGATTATATAACCCACAGGTAATATTCACTTATCACAAAAAGATGTTTGGAACATGAAAAATCAGCTTTGCTGCTAAAATAACCATTATAAATATTTTTCTAATTAAAAGATAAACTTCTACATTTAAGAGAAAAACCTCAGCATTATAAATGCACAAAGGGCTTTGTTTTCATATATTGATCAAGTTTAAAATATTAAAGTAATTGTTTTAAATGTAGGTAGAAAAAGGCTGGTGGGTTTAGAAAAATAGGACATAGTCCTTGAGGTGCAAAATTCCCTAAATGAATATATTTGCAATACAATTAGACAACTGTATTGATTAAAAGGTTACATGACTTCAAGCAAGAAAATAAGTGTAGACTTGGGAAAATTTTTAAAAATTAAAAAACTGATTTAAATTAATCGTTTACTCAGCATTCTGTAAGGGTTTTCTGTGTTGAAATAAATACTCAATATAGGAAAGTCAAAACATAGATAAGTAAATTAATATAAGATTAAATGTCAGCTTCCCATTTTCTTGATCTGAGGTTTTGTGAAATTAAATTTCAGACTTATCGCAGATGCTAAACTTAGCCAAGGAAGAGCCTAATTTTTCCATTATTTTACCGTATTATTTTTTTTTATTTCACAGAGATTAAACTGAGCCAAGTGTATATGCCAAAACACAAACTCAAACTATAAAACTGACCCCTCACATAAGGAACATGAATGGTATTTATTTATCCATCACAGACTGGCTCTTCTTCTTACTGAAACTAGACACATTTGTCCAGATACTACTTGACCAAAATTATCTTTTACTGTTGCCCTCGTGATCAAAATAATATGGTTTTCGTTCAGGTCCAAGTTTCTAGTAAAATGTCTCCTATTTTATTAAAATATATAATTTTAATATGTTGTTAGCACTGCTATTTAAACCTACCAGTTTTCACTGAGGAGTGGCCCCTTCAAAGACATGCAGACACAGTGAGATTCTGAATATATATATATTTTTTTACCTCCGTGAATAAACATGACAATCATTTGCAGGGGGAAAAAAAAAGGACAAGAAACATACATAAGGTGCAAACTAGTATCAATCCCCAGAGGGAGTTATTAAAATAAACATGCTAGTGCTCCCTAGAGTCCAGAGGAGGGACTTATTCTCTCATTATTTAAATGTATTGTGTATTCACAGAGTGTCAACCATGTGAACCTCTTCTAGTAAGTGCTCTCCGGAGAAAGCACTAACTCAAGTGTTTTGATTGGCGGCATCTGGGCACATTTATAGAAAATGGATATAACATAGATGACAGACTTGAGGAAATTATAATTCTATTAATTTTATTTATTAATCTGAGTATTTATAAATTTGATAATTGAATGCATTAATTCAAGTAAAATTAAAATAAATCATGTCCACACTGAGCAAGGCTTATAAAGAAATAATACGAAGACTATAGACAAGTTGTTAACATAGAGAACAATCTCCTTTTACCATGTAAGTGGGGAGACAGAGAGAGAAAGAGAAAGACAGTGAGAGAGAGAGAGCAAGCAAGGGAGGCTTTCACCACGGTAATTAATGAATGACTAATGGTAATCAATAAACGATGAATTAGTGGAGTTTAGCGATGAACCACTGAAGACTTAGAATTTCACTAAGTCCTTTACAATTACGTAGAACTTCATGATGACTCAACAGTATTAAAAGAAGTTCTTGGAGGCAATTCTAGTAAAACTTTTATGGTAAAACAATGTAATTAAGCATATAAAATTCTTAAGGCTAACTGAGTAACAATAGATGATTACAGATGAGTTCATTTTCCAGAGGAATTTTTCTGTGATTATTCTTATATGTAACTATTCCATGTTTCTCCAACTATAATTATATTGAAAAGATTACGAGGACGGGAGGGTAATAAATATATGATAAACATGGTGCCACATTCATTTCCAAAGCCCATTGTAGACATTGCAGGTAGATTTCTCACTCTTGCTGACTGAGCCTCTAATTTTTTTTTTTTAATTTAGTACCCCATGCAGCCACTAGCAGTTAGAATTCCCATGAAAAAGAAACTTTTAAAAATATTTCTTCTGAGGAGATAAACATATGCCATGGCTTAGTGTGGCATTGGAAGAGATTTGTTCAAGAAAGGAAAGGATTCCTAAATATGGAAATTAGAAAGATAATATGAACACAATATTGAATGCCCAGACTAGATTACCCAAGCCAGGTGATAAGGATAGTAAAGGTTGACGTTTTCAGAATAAAGCTAAAATGTTGGGGGCACATGGTCTAGGGCCAAACTAAAGCTGGGCAAGTTACATAGAAAGGAAGAAAGGGATAAAGAGGGAATAGTCAAGGGTCACTGTTACGTAAAACAAAAGGCGTCAAAGGGCGGTCTCCAAGATGTTTGCATCAAATTTTAGGTTTTGTATTTGCCTTTGGAAGGCCTCTTTGCAATGTTTTCATAAACTCATTGTTTGTATCATTTAAAAAATTGGACTTAAACCTGAAACAGCCCACTAGCTATTCCCTCTGCTTTCACTTTGCTACATTGTATTCTCCCTTTAAGAAGACAGAAGTATACCAAACTTTAAATGTATATAGGATCCCATCACTTGCAATCTCAAAAGGCTTTAATGGCTTTATAATGCCAATAAAAAAGGTTCTACTAAGCCTGGATACTCTGGTCTCTTCCTTTCTATAAAATCTCATCACAGATCTTTCTTTCTTTTTTTCATCAACCTCCTACATAAACTTCTGCCTTAGGTACCTACTAGCTCTGTCTCAGTTCACAATGTCTGTATACACTGACACTTCTGCCTGGAATGCTCTTTTCCCTGCTCAATTGTCTAATTCTTTGGCTTTTTTACTGTATTGGTATAAATGTCTCCTCTTTACAGTGGTCCTCTGAGTCCACATTTTCCATTAGTAGTAGCTATCTTTGGATGGATTGCTCTGTGTATATCTATTAAGTCCATCTAATCAAGTGCTTTCTTTGAATCTGCTATTTCTTTGTTGACTTTTCATCTGGATGATCTGTCCATTGATGTAAGTGGGGTGTTAAGGTCTCCTGCTATTATTGTGTTGCTGTTAATTTCTCCCTTTAAGTCTGTTAATAATTGCTTTACGTACTTTGGTGCCCCTGTGTTAGGTGCATATATATTAAAAAGCCCAAGTGAGATTATTCACTGTACATGAATAAGATGACATACCTCTGTGATATAAATCAGTCTCTTTTCCAAGCTCTCCTGGTAGTGATTCATTGGTACCAATTAATTGGTACCACATACTAATTAAATAAGCTGTTTTCATTCTAAAATTCTAAAGCACATAAGTGAGCAGGAGAGCTAATTTGATCTCCTGGTAGTTTTCATTTTGTTTTCAAATTTTCCACACTGTATTTTAGATGACATTTACACTGGAAATAATTATTCAGCTTTGGGTCTTTGGGTGTCTTCTTACATTCAGGTATCCAAAAGACTCTTTTCCATTTTGAAAAGTTTAAAAGTACTTAATAAATGCTTGCCTTTTCACAGAGGATAATCAGTTTATACTTCATCTCTTTGAAATTTTGACAGACTCATCTCATCATTTGGCAGACGTGTCTTACCAAGGCATTTATGGTACTTACTACTTCTAGCTCATAAAGTCTAATGAGCATGATATCATTAGAGTAACAGACCAACATAATATTACATATGATATCTAAGCCTTCAAGTACCATCTCTGACAATAGTATGAGAAGGATCAGGAAAATTGCATCAAAGGTTGGGTTCCGGGAGAAGAAAATTCTTACATGAAGATCAGTGCACAGGAAGTTTGTTAGGGAGCCCTTTCAGGATCAATTCTATTTAGAGGTAAGAAACGAAGAAAGATGTGGCAGAGGCAGAAGCGGGATGATAGCTCAGTTACAACAAGGCCTCAGTCAACCTTTCAGGGAGCTCTGGATCTGGCATGACCTTTAAAAATTGTCCCAAGTGGACTGATACTAACTAATGTTGGATGCAAACTAACACAGAAAGAGAGCATTGCCTTGAGTATGTCAGCTTTCTTTAGCCAAGGACATTCCAAAGAGAGAAAAATGATGAGAGATGTGAGACAACAAAACTCCCAACAAATGGGGGCATAAATTTATGTGTCCTGAAGAGGGGATCTGGGTGACAGAGTACAGTATAGATAACATCCACTCCTAACACTTGTATCTCCTTCATTCATTTGAGTTCTAGGAGCACCTCCTTCAGCAATTGGGTGAACCTCTTATCCTGTAGATATCTTATCAGAGGAAAATTAATGGGATGAATTACAATACCTGCTCCTGAAGTGCGTGGTGAGACCGCAACTGATACTCGTATCCTTCTACTGTACTGTCTAGATTCCTTAGTTGGAAACTCTGCTGACAGAGATGGCTCATCTGATAAGTAACCTAAGCCCTGACGTGCACTCCAAGCCACTGCTTACTATGCTCTTCTCAAACCATGGCTGCTGCATTTGTCCATTTACCATCAAAATTGGTTAAGAGGGTTCTAAAAGTCCCCTATGTGGATCAACAGGTGCCAAGCTGCATCCACTCAACTCTCGTTAACAGTCGACTCGTATCTTCTTAGTGATCAATTACCCCTGCCGGGATGGTGATTCTTTTCCTTCCCTGTTTTCTCTTGGTGCAAGAAGCCTGAATTTCCTTGGCAATAGCCATAGACCAAATTTAATGAGACTTCTGTTGTGTCCCTGATGGAAATGTTTCCTTTTGATATTGAAACCAGGACTTCTAAACCCATAGTGGCCAGAGTTCATAGGATGGAAAGATCAAATTTCCCAACTATGCTCTGGTTCCTGGGCTCATGTATGTGACCTAAGGGGGACACGGCACCAAACAAAAATTGTTTATTGTATATATGTATATACAGTATTCTAGAGAATGCCACCGTATTCTCAAAATATCATCTCCAAGCTAGTGGTTCAACTGCAAATGCAGTAAGTGATTTCATTGCTCTTTTATGGCAACATATTCTGGGTGGTGCTGTATGATGGAGACACTAGATCCAATAGTCATAAGCCAACTCCACCAAATCTCTTTTTTTCATGTAGATCTTTGGTATTCTATGATATTTGTGGGATGATGTCTGCATAAATTACTTTGTAATTTTAGAGAAATGGTTGTTATAAAGCCATAGCAGTTGACGTTGTGATTATCCCATTCATACTTGCTATGAACTTTACATTTTATCTCTTCTTACCAACAATTTTTCTAATTCCATTGTAGTCCAGGTGGTACGGCCCAGGCAGTAAGGCCTGTTGCACAGAGCCTGGAACTGCTGAGGAAGAACCTTTTCCAGAATTGGACTCTACTTAAAGCTGACAGAATTTTATGTCATCTGGTGTATGGGTTGGAGTGGTATACCTGGATATACACTGTGTTTCCTCCAGAAAGAAGACATACCATTCAACATAGCAGCTGCACCGTTTTACATTCACTTCAAAAGTGTGCAAGAATTCCAATTTCTCCACATTTTTTCCAATGCTTGTTAACTTTCGTTTTTTCCTAATAGCCTTCCTAAGAGATGTGAGGTGCTACTTCATTTTGCTTTTGATTTGCATTTCCCTTATAATTAGTGAATTGATCATCTTTTCATATACCTGTTAGCCATTTGTATGTCTTCTTTCAAGAAATGTCTTTTCAAATACTCTGCCCATTTTTTAATTCAGTTGCTTTTTGCTTTAGTGCTGTTTGAGTTCCTTATTTATTTTGGATATTAACCCTTTATTAGATATATGGTTTGTAAATATTTTCTCCAATTCTATAGTTTTGCTTTTGATTCTGTGATTGGTTTCTTTTCTGTGAAGAATACTTTTTGTTTGATATAGGCCCACTTTTCTAATTTTTTTGGTGCTGCCTGTGCTTTCAGTGTCATATCAGAGAAATCATTGCCAAACCCAATGGCATGAAGGAGTCTTCTATGTTTCTTCTATGAATTTTATAGTTTCAGCTCTTTTCTAAGTCTTTAATCCATTTTGAGTTGATGTTTATATATAGTGTAAGATAAACTTCCAATTTAACTCCTTTGCATGTTGATATCCAGTTTTCTCAACACCATTTGTTGAAGAGACTATCCTTTCCCCCTTGTTTATTCTTGGCACCCTTGTTAAACATCAGTTGATATATATGTGTGGCTTTATTACTAGGCTCTGTAGTATATGCCATTGGTATATATGTCTGGGTTTATGCCAATACCACACTGTTTTATCTAGTATAGATTTGTAAATTATCTTGAAGTCAGGAAATATGATGCTTCTACCTTTGTTCTTCTTTTTCAATATTGCTTTGGCTACCAGTGTCATTTGTGGTTCCATATGAATTTTAGGATAGTCTTTTCTATTTCTGTAAAAAATGACACTGGAATTTTGAGAGGGATTCCATTGAATCCGTGGTTTGCATTAGGTAATATGGACAATATAACAATATTATCTCCAATCCATGTTCGTTGTATGTCTTTCCATTTATTTGTGTCTGCTTTAATTTCTTTCATCAATAATTTGTAGTTTTCAGTGTGCAATTCTTTCACCTCCTTGGATAAATTTATCTCTAAGTTTTCTATTCTTTTTGATGTGATTATAACTGTGACTGTTTTCTTAATTTCAATTTCAGAAAGTTCACTGCTAATGTATAGAGACACACTAGAATTACCATATGAGCCAGAAATCCTAGTTTATGGAATACATGCAAAAGAATTGAAATCAGAATCTCCAAAAGATATATACACTTCCATGTTCTTCACAGCATTATTGACAATAGTCAAGATATGGAAATAATCTAAATATCCATCAACAGATGAATGAATAAAGAACATGTGGTATATACATACAATGAAATATTATTCAGCCTTTAAAAAATGAAAATTTTGGGGGGCCGGCCTGTTGGCACAGTGGTTAAGTTCACATGTTCTGCTTTGGTGGCCTGGGGTTCACCGGTTCGGATCCCAGGTGTGGACATGGCACTGCTTGGCAAGCCATACTGTGGCAGGCGTCCCACATATGAAGTAGAGGATGATTGGCAGCAGATGTTAGCTCAGGGCTAATCTGCCTCAAAAAAAAAAAAAAAGAAATTTTGTCATAGCAGCAAGATGGATGAACCTTGAGGACATTGTGCTAAGTGAAATACGCCAGTTACAGAAAATCAAATACTGCATAATTCCTATTATATGAAGTATGTAAAATAGTCAAACTCATAGGAACAGAAAGTTGAATGGTGGTTTCTAGAGGCTGAGGGGTAGGGGAGAATGGGGCGTTATTAGTCAATGGGTACAAAGTTTCAGGTCTACGCGATAAGTACTAGTGATCTAATGTACAGAATAGTCTCTATAGTTAAAAATATTATACTGTATACTTAAAATTTGCCAGGAGAGTAGTTTTCTTAAGTGTTTTTATCACATAAATAATAATAATAATAACAAAGGGGGCGGGAGGAAACTTTTGGAAGTGATGGCTATTTTTATAGTACAGATTGTGGTGATAGTTTCACAAGGCTATGCTTAACTCCAAACTCATCAAGTTGTATATATTAAATATGTTCAGCTTTTTATATGTCAGTCATACCTTAATAAAGTAGTTTAAAACTATATAGAGTAAGCAAAGCTTACTCTTGGAAATGATGAGTTAGAGTGACCATGGCTTTAGTCATTTAGTTTCTTATATAAGCACGGTTTGCAGAATGATATTACAATTCAGTTTTTGTGAATGAGAAGATAAGGCAACAGATAAATGTTTGGGGTAATTTAGGTAAAATTTGTAATCCTCTACTTCTTAACCTTGGTCTGAAATTACTGAAAAATGATGAGTTTAACTTGAAGTTACTGGGACATCATGAAATTTGCAGAGAAGTATCTTAATCTGATAATCTTAGAAGTTTTTCCAGACGTTTGCACTTCCTGAGATAAGTAGAAAGAGCTCAGGACATTATTCGGAATAGCGGAAAGATGTACAGGAATGGGCACTGTGGATGGATGCTCCTAAAATGATTATTTTTACTGCCGTCAATGCAACAAGCCTTATAGAAAGCTTCTGTTGCTAGAATCTGAATGAAACTTTGCTGTTGACTGTAAAACTCTTTTCTTTTAAAGTTAAGGAAACCAAGGTACAGAGAGGATAAATAGCTTTGCTGAAGCTAAGGAACAAGTTGGTGGCAAATCCACAATTAATAGGTTTGACCCTTTCTTCCAGGCAATCCAGGTGATTGCCACTACACCACGCTTCTTTTGTTGTAATAGTCCAACATTTGCATCCAGTCTGTGGCCCAGGAAATCATAAAATGGTAAAGCTACTTTCTTCAGCATTATCCAGAATTCTTCACATTTTATTCCCACTGGACTCAAATCTTCTGCTCCTACTTATTTTTCTGCATGGAGACCAACACTCAAGACATCTGTGCAAATGTCACTAGAATAATTTCTTCCATATGGAACATGAAGTCATGATTTGACCCCATTCGTCTTGCTGTCTTCTATATTTTGGCTGTGAGCTTATATGCTTCAATCTCCCTATCAAGTACCAGAACTGCTTTATTTCTGGTTTGATTAGAATTCTCTCTCTTTGCTTTATTTCTCCATCAAAGACAGTTTCCATCCATTTAGCCTACCTGGGCCAATATCCAAATAATGATGTAGTCAAATGACCACAGAATTCAGTCCTCTTAATTTTAGAATATTATTATCATCTGTATAAAAAATACTTAGAAATCCTGCATAGTAGGAAAGGCAACTGATTAGCAGCACTAAATTACTGTATGCACAGTTTCACTTTTAACATACCCTGCTAAATAGTCCTACATGGAAGTCTTATGATCACATCAGTTTAATTGAAAGAATACATTCAGATATTTATTCATATGAGATACTTACTGATTATAACAAAGGATAAGTTATATCACTAAGTGGACACAGCTTACTGATGCCTTATTTTCTGCTGGGTTGGTGGACTTATGACCAGTAAGAAGTGGAACTACCCATAATAGAGGAACACGGGGTATATCGTTCTAGGACTCATACCCCTTATCAATCCAGGAAGATCTCATCAACATCTTAGCCAATAAACCTACACCCTAACTGCCACATAACTTGGTCCATTTTTCCAAGTTCCAAAATGAAATCTTTCACTATGCCACAGAGTTGAGGAACTTTCCAAAGCAGAAAACAAGATATTTTCCACTCAGCTTATGGAATTTTCAGCCTAGAGATAGGTTTTAATTTGGATTTCCCTTATAAATAGTAAAGCCTAGCATTATTCATACTGATTGTTTATTTTAAACTTCTTAGGTGTCTTAAAATGTAGCAACTTCTGTGTTTTAAAAGTCTCAAAAATACTTAATGAATATTTCTTCATTTAATTCTAAAATCTCTTGGCCCTTAGATAAGTGGGGAAGCATTTTTGTAAATAAGATAACCTGACTAGTGTTTTTCCCCTTGGGTTTGACTCTTAAAATACTAAAGAAGTCACTATCCTCAGCCCAATTATGGCACAGGTTGGAATAATGGAATTGGTGAAATCAGGAGATATGAAGAGCATTACAGGAGGATTCATTCAGACTTAGAAATTGATTCCATCAAAACTTGATTGAAACCAGTTTACATCTTGCTTGTTCTCTCACGTAGTGAGTTAAATAAATACTTTACATGTGATCATATATGAGTCATGTTTTTAACTTTTTAAAATTATCCTTTAACCATTTTGGGGACCCATCAAGATATCCAAGTGGGCTCACCTTCTGGAGCCCACAAACTATGTTTCCTAAGCAATGTACTTCATGGTACATTTAAGCCCAGGAATGTCTCTTCTTGGTTCCCATAATGAATTCCAAGAAACAGTAAAACTTTTCCTTCACTGACATTGTGATTTCTCTTTTGTTTTTCTGATTTGGTGGGATTTTGTTGGTTGGTTGGTTGGTTGGTTGGTTTCTGATTCTTGGCCAAGTTTGGTTCCAGTGCTCGTTTTCTGATAGGTTATACCTCATTGGTAGCAACAGAGATTGTGAATTTGGTTCTGTTGAGATGATTAGGATCTGTCATGAGTTGAATTGTGCCCCCCAAATATTCATCTGCTGAAGTTCTTGCCCCCAGTACTTTAGAATGTGACTTTATTTGGAAATAAGTTCATTGCAGATGTAAAATGAGGTAAGTTAAGATGAGATCATTACAGTGAGTCCTAATCTGATGACTGGTGTTTTTTTAAAAGGGCGGAAATTTGAGCACAGAGCCAGACATGCATAGAGGAAAGAGAATGTGAAGAGACCCGGGGAGAAGACAGCAATCTACAAGTCAAAGGTAGAGACCTGGACCTGATCCTTCCTTCACAGCCCTGAGAAGGAACCAACCCTGCCAAAACCTTGATTTTGAATTTCTAGACTCCAGAATTGTGAGATAGTAATTTCTATTGTTTAAGCCACCCAGTTTTGGGTGCTTTGTTATACCAGACCGAGAAAACTAGACTCTATCAGATGAGAAATAATGGAGAATATGGTTTGTTAGTTTTGTTTTGCTTATTTGGGGGGGGAGGTGGTCTATTTGCCTGTTTGTGTAGGAATATGCCTAGTTTCCACTGAAAGTAGAAATATTCTTTGAGATCCAGTGTCTGCATGTGTCTCCACTTTGGATGTCTTGGTAAATCTGATTCTACTTTTGATCTGTAGCTGAGGTTGTAAAACTGAACCTCGCAGCTTTATGTGTGGCTGTGTTTCTGTAATTGAGAAACATTTGACTCTCATTGGGTGAATATAAAGTATTTTCCTACCTCAAGGAGATATTAATAACTTTTATACAAACTCTCTAAAAATAAAAATGCTCTGTAAAACTTTGTTTATAGAGGTTAATAAGTGCTGATGAATCTGAAATACCCTGTACTTCAAAAATATTTAAAATCTGAACTTCTGCTATGTTAAGTGTGCTACTTTTTCAGGAAAAAAATTCTCATATAAATTACTAACTCCAAAACATTTTTATATGAGAATCCAAACTCACATAACCAAAGGAAATTCTTGGACAATTCAGACTTGACCTGATAATATTTTTTATCAAACAGTTATAAGTGTTCTCCCTGAGTTTACCAGTATGGTATATAAAACAAACATTTAAAATTAGAAAAAATGTAAAATTATGTGTTCAATCAGTTTGAGTTATACTTCTGAGAGTTCTGTAGTGTACCCACTTAAACATAATGTTTAATGTCCTTAGCAGTTTTAAGGCCATGGTTTATTGTTAAGTACAGTAATTAGAGGATATTCTTTGGATACTTTTAAAATGTTTGAATATTGAAATACTGGTCACCATGTATGTGCACACGTGTGTGTGTGACTTTTCTTATATCTTTATAAAGTACATTTATCTTTTGATCAAGGTTTTGAACATCTTCATTTTTGCTACTTTAAGGATAACATTTGCTGCCGGTAAGAAGTGGTCAGTAGGATGTGTGTGGCTGTTGGGGGTTATATTTAGGGTGTTCATGAGCTCTGCTGGTTTACTAAAATGATTGTATGTGACAGGCAATTCTCAATTACCTTCAAGAACTCTCAGTGAAATAGAAATTAGCTATGTTGGTTAAAAATCATAATTAATATGATGACTGGGACTATACTAGAAGTAACATGACCAAAAAATATTACTAACTATGCAAGTAACAGGATCTGATTTTTTTTATCAAAGGAAAAATAGGTACACTTATCTGAAGATAAAATGTTATTCCAGAATGTGAAAGAGGATAGTAAAAGACAAAACTGAATGGAGATAGAAAGTTGTAGAAGGTTTTCAGAAGGTGTATTCTATTTGCTTTGGTGAGATATTTAACTTCAAATAATGAGTCTGAAAAGAAGCAATGATATATATTAAAATTTTGGCAAAGTTTGCACAGCTCAACTTTGATGGGCTTATTTAAATAAACTTAGAACTGCTTTACTATTGAATAGTATATTAAAGCAAGTCTAGAATTTGGCTTTCTCTGTAGGAATGATATAACAAATTCATCTTGGTGTCTTCATTTTCTTCTTAACTAGAAGCAGTACATGTAATTCTCTGGCTTCTGTGTAATTTTCTTAGTAAACAGAGATTCTATAGCTCACAAAATGGATTGTAAACAGACTTTTGTTTTGTCTTGTTTGTGAGGAAGACTGGCCGTGGGCTAAAGTCCATTGCCAATCTTCCTCTTTTTGCTTGAGGAAGATTGCTGCTGAGCTAATATCTGTGCCAATCTTCGTCTACTTTATGTAGGATGCTGCCTCAGCATGGATTGAAGAGTGGTGCTAGGTCTGCACCCAGGATCTGAACCAGCAAACCCCAGGCAGTGGAAGTGGCGTGGGCAAACTTAACCACTATTCCACTGGGCGAGCCCCTGTAAACAGACATTTTTAATAGCAAAGAAGAGACAAGGAAAGGAAAGAAAAAAAGAAAAGTTTGTAAAAATAGATGTCATTATGTAAAACTTTGATTCAGTTCTTTATGGGGATGGCAATGTATCTTCTATTCCTTACTGGAGGTCACTGTCAAAAAGCGTGAAAGCCACGGCTCTAAGTGACACTATCCTTGCTATTTAGCTATTCTCCCCTCACTCACACTCCATTGGTGAGCTCTTTTGGCCAAAACAGCAAGTTCTTCAAGACATGAAACCTGTCAAGGAGGCAATTTATAATAATTATAACAGAGCAATTTAAAGGGGACAGCAGTATTATATGGTGACGGATGTTAATTAGACATATTGTAGTGATTATTTTGCAATTTATACAAATATCAAATCATCATGCTGTACACCTGAAACTAATGTAATATTATATGTCAATTATACCTCAATTAAAAAACAGAGAATAAAAATAAATGAAAAAAAGGGACAGCAATAAGATAAGTTAGAAGCAGACAGAGCAACAAGTGAGGCTGACTGTGAAAAAAAGGAAGTATGATGGGATAGAAGAAGGAGAAGGATGGAAGCCTGAAAAAGGAAAGGGAAAGGAGGAAAGCCAAGAGACCATAAGTGGCTGAGGAAAAATGGGGAAGAAGAAATAGGAAGAAAAGGAATATAAAAATCTAGTGGATTTGTGTAGCATAATGATAAACAAGGAGAAAATTCCCACTATTTTCCCAGTTCTTTGTGTTCCAAGAGCAGGTCACATGGCTTCTACAGAGAAACATGCACCCACTGGGGTCCTGTATGTGTGTTCCCAAAGATTCTATGAGTGTCCTTTCAAAGATTCTGCCCTAGTTACATAGTCCTGGCAGAGACCCAAAGGAGGGGTAGAATGTGAGCAAGCTGCAACACACAATATGAACGCTCAGTTCATTCCTCCCTTAGCCAATCCCCACTGAACACTGAATTCTTGTCTGTGAGACAGATGCCTGTTAAAAAAAGAGAGTGAGTTCTCCCTGTTCTGAAGGTCTTAGAAAAGCCTGCCCTCTTTCGTATTTCTAATAATTACATCATATACATATTATTCCTTAGGAATTGGTACTCAACATTGTTATAATCTTTGATTATAAATATGTCATATGCAAATCCTTCTCTCTTTTCAGAAATGAATGTCCCTCCCTCCTGAGTGAAAGACAGAATAGACTCAATATCAGTGTGCATAATCAAATCAAGGTGGGGCAAAGAAAAGTTTCTGTCTGAGTTTGACCATCAATAATGAACATCAATAATCAACAAAGGTTCTTCACAATAGAGGCATCATTTAAGAGATCTTCCAGTAATTCACTAGCTGTCTGCATACTCTCCTTACTGCCACCTTCATTTCTTGATTCCTGAATGTGTAAATGAGAGGATTCAGGAAAGGAGTGAAAACTACATCAAAGAAACCCAGAAACTTATCCAGGTGTAGAGAGGGAGATGACCGTATAAAGACAAATATTAAAGGACCAAAGAAAAGGACTACCACAATGATGTGAGCTGACAGCGTAGACAGAGCCTTGGATGAACCAGCTGAAGAGTGTTTCTGAACAGTGAGAATGATGATGATATAGGAAATGATCAGCATGAAGAAGGTGCCAACAGAGATGAATCCACTGTTGGCTGTGACCACGGACTCTAGTCGATCAGTGTCTGTGCAGGCAAGTTTCATGATCCAAGGAAGATCACAGTAAAAGCTGTCCAACACATTAGGACCACAGAAGGGTAAGTTTACCACCAAAGCCAATTGAACTGTGGAGTGGATAAGGCCAGTCATCCAGGCAACCACTAAAAAGAAGATGCACATTCTTGGGCTCAAGATGGTCAGATAGTGGAGAGGCTTACATATGGCAACATATCTGTCAATGGCCATGGCTATGAGCAGCACCATCTCCACGCTACCAATGACATGGATGAAAAAGAGTTGAGTGATGCAGCCACTAAAGGAAATGACTTTATGTTTTCTGAAAAGGTCATAAATCATCTTGGGAGAAGTGACAGAAGAAACTCCCAGGTCAATGAAGGAGAGATTGGCCAACAGAAAGTACATGGGGGAGTGTAAGTGAGGGTCAGAGGTCACAGTGAGCATAATGAGGGAGTTTCCCATCATGCTTGCCACATAAAAGGTGGAGGAGAACACAAAGAGGAGAAGTTGGATCTCCCAGGAACTGGTGAGTCCCAGGAACACAAACTCTGACACCACAGAGTGATTGTCTCCATCCATTATCTTGGTCAGTATTGCTACCTGAAAATGTAAATTATGATATTTGTTAATGTTATAGAAGAGTAAATGTCAAGGCTGTGAAAGTCTACTTCTACTTTTGCATTAACACTGTCCAAATATGCTCACGGCCTCCAAAACGGGATCACAGAGAAATTAGTGGCTGTCACGTGGCACTGTTTTCTATCACCAAGTGGTCTCTGCATTTAATAACCTCTGCTTCCTCCCAGGATTGATGCCATGATACTACTTATGAGATACAAGGTGGTTAACAGGAGTAACAGAAATTCAACCTGAAATCTTTTGATGTTTCATTCAAACTAATACGACCTGGCCCTAGTCGCGTAGAACTCATCACTATTGCGAACCCTTCTAAGCCTATAAGCCTTCATCTGGCACACAGACCCTTCTTCTCTTCCTCCCAGACCACACTTCTGGGAACATGTTCATCTTAAGTATTTCTTAAATGTTTACCACATCTATGAAGTCTTACTTTATTATTACTAGCATAACCACCATGTTTTCTCTGCGTTTAATACCCCTCTGCTTCCTCCCAGGATAGATGATATGATGTTCTTCGTGAGACACCAGATTGGTCAACATGGGTACTAGGAATTCAGCCCAAAATTCTTTTGATTTTTGATTTGAGACTAATATAGCCTGGCTTCAGTCACGCAAAACTCTTTTACCACTTCTCAACTATTCCATCCAGTTCCAAGACTACATGCCGTGTTCTGGCAAACAGACACTTCCTCCTGACTCCCCATCCTTTGAACATGTTTATCTTCAAGGTTTACTAAATTTCAATCATTTTTGTGATGTCTTTCTTTATATTACTAGCATTTATTTTACTATCTCTTGTATTTTAGTAAACCGAGTACAGTTCTAACTCACCTAGCAAACTGCAAGCTTCTCAAAGGCAGGGCTTAGGACATATTCATATGTGGATTCCCTGAAGCAACAAAGAAGTGGTCCACACAGAGGTGCAAGTCCACAAATTCTCTGTTCCAAGTTTGTATCCTGTTACATGCAGATATTGAGAGCTAGTGTTTAGAAACTTCTCTAGCAATTTTACACCACAGCAAGACCCAGGTATGTGAGTTTGCATTTACTAAGGTATCAGTCTATGAAGGACTGGAAAATAAGCCTTGTTTTTTCACCAAAGATAATTTCAGAAGCACTGCCCTAATGTACTTACCACATGATCTGAGAAGCTTAAAACTATGGTGGGCATAACAGTGTAGTGAAAAGCATTTTGTTCAAACCTCTATTGTAGGACTTATCACCTTATCTTGTAATTTTAGCTTTATTTAGATATGGTTCAGCCACTGACAAGTTGATATTAAGTAAGCTACTTAAATTCTTGAACCTCAATTTATTTATGAAATTGCAGTTAATAACACTACCTTTTCAGAGTCCGTAGCAGGGACATAATAAAGTTTTGTAATCATGTATTAAATGTGTACGTATTAATATATATATATTCAGTAAGTGTTAATTTTCTTCCCTTCCTCTCACCTGTTAGTAGTAGTTGTCAACAATGAGATAAGTGAATGAATAACAACAATAGAACATGGTATTGGCTAAGAGAAAGCATCAAATTTTGGTGTCTAAAAGATATTTCAATAACATATTATGACTATTCCTTGTACATAATAATAGTAGATTGTAATATTCATGTTCTTTTAGTGGCTAAAATAAAGACCATTTAGTGTAGATTGAATACATTTACTCTCAAGAAACACTGTATTTCTTGGTAGTACTTACTACAATTGTAATTCACTGAATCTTTGTTACTTCTCCTTCCTGATGGGACTCCGACTCCCGTAAAGCTAAGGACAACATCTGTCTTGTTATCCAATGTATCCCACAATTTAGAAATACACCAGGTACATAATAAAAATATGTTAACATTTCAGGAATTAATATTTGCTGGAACATAGAAGAAAGTGTATTTGGATGATTAAACATATGCATAATTATATAATTAAGGAAGATGGGTAAAGAGACTGTGCATTGTTCCTAAACAAAGAAATATAAAAAATGCACGATTATAAAAGTGAAGAAGGATTAGACAAACATAAGAAATAAATAAGATTAAAGGGAAAATCTAAAAAGAAAAATGAGTTTAGGAAAGTATGTGTATAATAACAGAAAAAGAAGAATAAAACTTACTTTAAGTAAATGTAGTTTATGAGGTATGAATTGCATGACTTTTGGGAGCCATTCTTCAGAAATTCTACAATTGTGAACAAATTATAGTACTATATCTCCAGGTGTCTTTTAGTACTAAGGCTTTTGGGAGAGTTTCTCCATAAGCCTTTATAAACTATGAACACAAGTTGTGAATTTATTTGCCTTTTGGCTCTCCAATCCCCATCAACCAGGTAAGAACTTAGAATTTTAGGAAAAGTGATTTAAGGCAGAAGATATAAACATGGAAACTAGATGTACTAAAATGATGACAACATATCCATTCAGTACCAGGGAATGTAGAAACTTGAAAAGTTTGGGTCATCACAGTTTTAAAGTCCCTTGAGACAGACTCAGCATTCAAATCTTAGTCCAGAGCAAAATCATAGATATGTTTCTAAGTGAATACACAAGGACATGATGTTTATTCACCTAAAAATCATGAAATACTCATAGGGGAACTCTCCTAACTGACAGTGTTCTAAAATCTTCTTCTCTTATACATTGGCTGTGCTTTGACATAACTTTTCCTAAACATGTTAATTATACCTATAATTTTTTAACTAATTAAGTAAACAAGATGCGAAAAACAAGGCCAACTCTTTGCCTCCTGTTGTGATTAATCTTTTTTCTTGATCCATATAGAAGTGATTAACTTTCCAAATAGATTCCCATACATTTACTCCTTTATAGATGAAGGAAATACTGGCAACTGAGGTTCCAGATAATAAAGCCAACATGTTCAAAGGGATTTACAGACAGCTGTCGGATTTGAACAAGGTACTAATCAAACTCATCATCCAAATAAATGTCCTCCTCAATTTAAAAATAATGTGAGTTTAACATCTCCCTCAGCTCACAATTTCTTCATTTTTATTTTTTAAATTGCCACAAAACTTTCTTTATGCCCCCCAAAAATTCTACCTCCTCTAATTTAAGACCACCTCTACTTTTACTTTTTTATAACTGAAGGAAATATAGAAAATTCTGTGCCCTTTTCAAATAACCTTTTATGTACGTAAATGCAACAAATTAAGTCACCCCTTAACTTTTTATTTGCAGCATTCAACAAACTTCATAGTTTTTATATTTCCTCTTAGGATCTCTTTCTCACTTCCTCCCTTCTATGCAAAAGATTTCTCATTTATCAGTCTTCTCTAAACATTTATTTCTTCTACTTATGGCTTACAGATAAAATTAACACAAAACACTCTAATTCTAAACCACATAGAGACCAGGAAAATTAATTCAATCTCATGGTAGTTTTAAGTTTTTTTGTTTTTATTTTTCACACCAGATTTTAAAATGACATTATACACTGGAAATTAGCTATTCAGCTTTGGAGTTTTTGGTCTCCATGCCTTTTATTTCTATTGGGATATCTATGAAATCCTTATCCAACTTATAAACTTGGCAAGTTCCTAATAAATGTGCTTCCCTTTTCACAGCAGATGGTCAGTTTATATTCATCTCTTTTAAAAAGCTAATGGATAGAAAAATACAATTGCCCTTGCTTTTTAAAATATTTTCATGTGTCATCATTTTTCTTGCCTGTTTATCAAATGGCATAGGGTGAGAATCATTCAATTAATCAGTGTTGGGAGCAGAGGGATTACTTGCAACCTATGCTGAATCCAAAATATTGCAAAGCCATTTGGCTTTTTCTATTATCTTTCACATTACCCTAGGCACAATGTGATTCTAGCTAATACTCAGGTCAGTTAAACTTTTCTAATATGTCAATAAGCTTTTTCACGATTATTCTGTACTATTCCTTTCCTTATTCTGGAGGCTATCTAATCTGCTTTAAGAAAACACTCAGGCGCATGAGGATATGACTCATATTCATAGCAACTCCAACAACAAAATCATGTCCGAAACTAAACCTGGTCTTTGCATTGTTAAATTTATTTTCATTTTTCCATTTTACCTGTAAAAAAGAGAACAGCATCTTCAGGGATCTGTGATTTTGCTGTCTTCTCCAACACAAAGAGCTATATAAAATCCTGCCATAAGAAGAAAAAATGCTAATTAAAGCTAAAGAGCACAGTTACCAAGTGATTCTGCAAAAGCATGATAAATGAGAAGAAGCTCATGGATCAGGAGACTTTGCCCCTAGAGAGCTATTTGGTTTGATCAGAGCAAACAAAGGATCTAAAAACTCATAATAAGACTGGAGAAGAAGAGGAACACAAGAGTAGAATATTTTTAATATCTTTGTCCTATTTTATTGGAAATTTTATAAATATTGGTAATTACACATAAGAATTAATTTCTGAAAACATCAATATTAACTCAAAAAAGTTACTATAATCATCTTGATCATCTCCAAAAAAGCCAACGTGCTTGATTTTTTAGTCTAATTTAAATAGTAAAAGAACGTACACGAGACTTCGTTTTTATATTTTGATAGTCTGATTAATTATGGATGTGTACAAAGATTTAGCTATGTGAAAGATCATTCTGGTGAATAGACCTTAAAAGTGAATGAAACAACTGAAACAGGTATCAACAGATCATAAATTAAAGAAGGTATGATACTTCCATACAGTCGAATTCTCTTAAGCCATTGAAAATTAAGTTCAAACTCTATATAGTTAAAGATGATGATAACACACTGTTCAATGAAACTCTGGGTGGAAAAACAGCATGTATAGTGTGTTTCTTTGGCATACACTAGTCCTCCCTTATCTGTGGGGGGATATATTCCAAGATCTCCAGTGTGTCCATGAAACTGCAGACAGTATCGAATTCTATATATACTATGTTTTTTCCATGTGTACATACCTATGATAAAGTTAAATTTATAAACTAGGCACAGTAAGAGATTAAAAACAATAACTATAAAATAGAACAATTATAACAATATACTGTAATAAAAGTTATCTTAGATCTTAGGAACCTCAGGTTCAGATTTTTTTCTATCCTTAATAAGTGAGAATTTTTCATTTACAGGAAGCACTTTAGGACTTATTTTTGGCATATCCGAATTGCCAGTATCACTACTTTTGCCCTTTGGGGCCATTATTAAGAAAACAAAGGTTACTTGAAAACCAGCACTGTGTTACAACCACAGTCGATATGATAACCAAGTCAGCTACTAAGTAACTAATGGGCGAATAGCTTATACATCGTGGATATGAAAGGACAAAGGGATGATTCACATCTTGGGTGGGGCAAAGTGAGATGGTGTGAGATTTCATCAGGCTACTCAGAATGGCGTCCATTTTAAATCTTATGAATTCTTTACTTCTGGAATTTTCCAATTAATACTTTCAGACCAAGGTTGACAGCAGGTAACTAAAACTGTGGCCAGCAAAACCGTGGATAAGGGGAAACTACTGTATAAATATCTCTATGTAACCGAACAGACAAACAATAAACTTTTTTGATAAGTACTTCAGGACAGTGGGATAGTTAGGTGAGAAAACAAGGATTTTGACCTTCAATTTGGTATACTTGTATCAGTCAAGACTTGCGAGAACAAAAAGTGGCACACTCAAACTAGGTAACTGGCAAAGAACTTAACAAAGGCACAAAGACAGCTAGAGAATGGTTGAGTGGAACTGGAGGGGCAAATGGAAGCTATTCTTTTTCTTTTTGCATCCACTCTTTTCTTTTATCCAGGGGACAAACAGGGCAGGAAAGATAACAGCAAGATAGAAGAAAGTGATCATCATAGAAGAATAATTAGTTGTTATATTGTTGCAGAGTCATCTAAACCCAAAATATTAGCCTCTGACAGTGTAATTCATAAGAACTATCTAAGGGAAACAGGGGAAAGAAAAAGACAATTAATATAAAACATAGCTATCAAAAGCCCCATTTGTATGGCTGGTCATGAGGTCTATTTTTATAACAGAATTTCCCTTGTTTCACCTCATCTTCCATCAGTATGTAGTCTGGACAGTGTACTCTACCTGGTGGGAAGAAAAAACTTCATTCTTCTAGGATATTTGTCTTGAGATGATCCTTTGTTTAATGGGATGTCATTATTTTCCATTGATGGGAAGTAATGGGCACAGTAGCACTAAGCACTCCCATAATGCCTCTGAGTTCTGGACTTAATACTTCTTGTTCCCATTGTGGAATAGGAACCAAATTTCCCCCTAGTAATTGGAGCCTGTCAACCTGACAAGCAGTACTATTCTTAGACCCAAATAAGAGACTCCCCTACCCTGGTCCCCATCTTACAGAAGACCCGAAAATGTCCCCTTCCCATTCATGTCCTTCACCATGATGTGAAGATTTCAAGGAAACAAAGAGATATGTTTACCTGAAGCTTATGCCCATCCTTCTAGTACCTAAAGCCCAAGAATTTCTTTTCAAACTTCCCCAAGTCCACAAGCCTGGTTTCCCAGCATTTAGTGGAGATGTATATACATAGTTATCACATACATGTTTATCAACATAGATGGACAGAACATACTGTACTCTAGATTTTGTTACCTTGATTTATAACTTTCAAATATTTCCACGTATACCTTATGGACTTCAATTTTTACTCTTGCCTCCATGCCCACAAATGTCAGAGGAAGTCCTTTTCTGTCTGATGGTTCAGTGACATGAGGAGCTCCAAGGGATCAAAGGCTAGTCTCAGCTGTGTCCCCTTTGGAAATATTCCTGTCTGGGGAGCTAGAACCTACAAACCTACTAAACCAAAGTTCACAAAGTTCAAAGTTCAAAGAATAGGAAGCGTTGATTTCCTCAGTAACTTATTTAGTCTTACTGCTAGAGTGACTTTTTCCACCTTGGGTTTACACATTCCAACTTTAAGACAGGTAGCAATTTGTATATTGGCCACTGGTTTAAAATATGTACTGGATCAAATAGACGGCATCCTAAACTTGTAAGATGTTCACCTCCAGTTGGTACAAAAGCTAGGCATTCTCTGGGCCATTCCACTAGTCCATCGAGTGAATTGTTTCTGCGTGTTTGAGCATGAGTAAGTCCAGTGAGTGCTCTGAATGTAAGCTCATGGTCACATTTAACTTCCCATAAAACTATGTCCAGACGCAATATTTTATGAGACACCATAGCAACAGATAAGACAGTAAAGGTATTCTATGAATCAATAAATTGTAGTGCTGGCAGCAGCACCATGGCTGGGAAAGACAAAGCAGTGCCTAAAATAAATAAATAGATACAGAGATGGACAGAAAAATTATATTATATAAATATATTCTATATTATCACATATATTACGTATGTGTTATAAATATATATATTTACTGTTTATTTTATATATTCATAATATAACATATTTATCTATTTACTTAAAATTTATAAATAATATATACATATTTATAATTGATAATTTCTAAGTATTTATATTTATCAGTAAAATGAACATTTACAAGGTGTATGTATATATATATAATTGTTATTCTATCAAGTGAGATTAGAAATGGAGAGATAGAGATAAATGTCCCTATGAAGATAAACATCTCCCTATTCCATAAGAGAAAGCTTTAACTCTATTCAACCTGCCACAAAGTAGACAGCTAGTCTTCCCAGAGTAGGGTGAGATATGGTACTATACAGGGTGCCGACCATTTACTCTTGCATTTGCAACTTCAGCACTCAGCAGTGATGATAGGCAGATGAGCCTTAGCGAGGGGAAATTCATGTTGCTCATTAAATGCAGCAACGTCAACTATGCTACTGTGGTCACCTTTAGTGCCAATTAAGCAGTTCTAGAACAGTGAGGGAAAGAGGATGACTGACATCCACAGGGGCCGGTCATCTTTTTCCCACTCAGTGAAAAACCTCCAACAGGCTTTTACATGAGCACGAATACTGTCATTCTCTGTGCTTTTCTGAGAAGTCCAGCTACATACCTCTCCCCAGAACTCCCTGCCAATAATATTATAAGCTTATTTTTCTTAGGCCCTGAACAACCAAAAAAACCATTAGGCCTGTCTTAATTTAGTAAGATCTATACCACAAGCTATCTTTTCTTCCAAGGAAAGTGTGCAACCAAAGGTATTCCCTAAAGTTCTTCTCATTAGAAGAGTTTACCTTCACCACTATCCTTCAAGGCAATCTCTTAATAGAGTTTAATGCAATAGCCATTTACTTAGTTCTGATGCCAGCATAACATGCATAACTATTTATAAACTAGGCTGTGCAGATGGATAGTTGCATAGAACATAATGTACTCAAGATTTTGTTACCTTGATTTAGAACTTTCTAATATTTTGTCATATAGCTAAAGGACTTCAATTTTTACCACTCTCAATTAGTCATACAGAATTTCCAACGTCCAAAGAGAGAAGGGTAATGAAAGAGAAGACAGCCATGGGAGTCTGAGCCTCCTACTCACACAGACAACTTTCCCCTTCCAGAGTGTCTACAACGCCGTTTCTTGCTCCAGCCACATTTTGAAACTGGCAGCCTTATGAATTACTCAATAAACAGATTGAAGCAACACACTCAAGGACGGTATATGTTGCCTCTGAAATACAAAGAAATTCACCAAGGATTGGACTTATTTATCTGATGGGTATTGCAGAGTGCAGAAACTTTAGAGGAGATGCCTTGGAATGCCCCAAACTACTCGGAGATGTCACTGATGTGGAGGGTCCCCGAAATTTTGATGCATTTCTCTTATCATCTGGCACACACATGTTGTACTATGGTATCTATGGTACTTATTACTTCTAGCTCATGAGGTCTGATTAGGATGATTTCAGTAGAATAATGGACAAACATAATATTCCATAAGATAGCAAAACCTTCAAGTACACCCTCTGAAAGTAAGAGGAGAAGGATCAGGACAATTGTGTCAAAGTTTGAGTTCCCAGAGAAGCAGATTCTGAGACGAAGATCAGCACACAAGAAGCTTGTTGGGGGGTGCTACCAGGATTGATTCTATTTGGAGGTAAGGAATTAAGCAGGATGCAGAAGAAGAACTTGGATGACAGTACAGTTACAATCAGGCCTCAGCCAAACACACAGGGAGCTCTGAACCTGGAATGAGATTCAAGAATTGTCCCAAGTGGACTGATAACCAACCATTGGATAGAAACTAACATAGAAAGTGAGTATGGCCTTGGGTATGTCAGCTCTCTTTAGCCAAGGACATGCCAAAAGGGTCAAACTGATGAGAAATGTCAGACAACAACACTCTCAACAGTTTGGGGAACAAAATTTCTCATCTGAATAAATCTTTCTGCCCTGAAGAGGGAATATGGTTAGCAGACATAGCATATGTGACATCCACCCACAAGCCACTTGCATCTCCTTATTCATTTGAGTTCTAGGAGCAGCTCCTTTAGGACTTTGGTGAGCCTCTTATCCTGTCAGCATCTTATCAGAGGAAAGTTAATGGCAGGAGTTACAGCATCTACTAATGAAATGGGTAGTGAGATCACAACTGGTACTCATATCCCTCCTCTACTGTATGGTCTAGATCCCTTAGCTGACAACTCTGTTGGCCTAGTTGGCTCAGTTGATAAGGTGACCTACACCTTCATCATGAGCACTCCAATTCCCCGTTTACTATGCTATCTCAAGCTGTGGCTGATGCATTTGTGCATCTACCATCAAAATCAGCTAAGGGGGTTCTAAATGTCACCCATGTGGATCAACTGGTACCAACCTGTATCTTCTCTACTCTCACTGTGTAACAGTAGCCTTACATCTTCTTAATGATCAATTACACCTGCCAGGATCGTGATTCCTTTTTTCTGTTTTATCTTGGTACAAGAAGCCTAAATTTCCTGGGCAATAGCCATAAATCAAAATTTAATGGGATTTTTATTGTGTCCCTGATGGCGATGTTTCCTCTTGTTATTGAAACCAGGACTTCTAAACCCATAGTGCCCAGAGTTCCGAGGATGGGAAACTCAAACTTCCTAACCACATCCTGGTTCTAGACCCATGTATGCTACCCCATGGGGACTAAGCATCAAGTCATATATATTTTATATATATATAATCAAAATTTCCAAGCTGGTGCTTCAGCTACACCTGCAATAAGTCATTCCATTGCTCTATTAGACCAGCAGATTCTGGTTGGTGCAGTATGTGATAGGGCCAGTAGATCCAAGGTGCTAATTTTCACACCTCCTTTTCTTTAATGTGGGTCCACAGTTTGTTGCGATGTTTTGTGGCATCTCATGGCTGCATATTAATTACTCTATAATCCTTAGGAAATGGTTGATCCAGAACTTAAAACTTTGTGTTGTGATTATCCAATTGGTGGTTCTTACTATAAGTCTCAGATCTTTTCTCTTCTCACTACCAATTTTTCTAATACCAGTAGGTATGCTATGTAGAATGGTGCAACAGGAGGGGCTACTTGCACAAAATCTGGAACTGTAAAAAAACTTTTTCAGATCTGCACCCCACTCAAAGCTGACAGGCTTTCATGTCTTTCAGTACATGGTTTAGAGTGACATTCCTGGTATAGAATATGCTCCCTCCAGAAATACAAGAAATCTACCAGTCATTGTGCTTCCTTGTTAATGATAGGAGGCGCAAGAGGCAATAATTTTTCCTTTACTTTGAAGAGGACATCCTGGTATGCCCCAGAACATTGAACTTGTAAAAATGTTTTCCATTTTATTGAGAAATAATTGACAAATACGATTGTATATCTTTGAATTTACAATATGATGATTTGTTGTTGTGGAGTGATTACCAAGGTCAAGAAATTTAACACATCCATCACTTCACATAGTTAACAGGGTATGTGTGTGTGTGTTTGAGTGTGGTGAGACTATGTAAAATCTACTTGCAGCATCTTTCAAGTATACAGTAGCGTATTATTAACTATAGTTGCCGTACTATACATTAGATTCTCTGAATTCATTATTCTCATAACTGAAAGTTTGTACCTTTTGACCTACATTATATCATCCCCCATCCCCCACCTCCAGCCCATGACCATCACTATTCTATTCTTTGTTTCTATAAAATTGGCTTTTTTCCCCTAGATTCCACATGCAAGTGATACCATATGGCATTTTCTTTCTCTGTCTGGCTTATTTCACTTAGCATAATGCACTCCAGGCTCATCCATGTTGTAAATGGTAGGATTTCCTTTTTATGGCTGAATAACATTCTATTGTGTGTATATATACACATTGTTTTTTTATCCATTCATCTGTTGAAGGGCATTTACATTGTATCCATATCTTAGCTACTGTGAATAATGCTGCGATGAAGATGGGTGTGTAGATAACTCTTCAAGATACTGATTTCATTCCTTCAGATATATACCCAGATGTGGGATTGCTAGATCATATGGTACGTCTAGTTTTAATTTTTTGAGGAACCCCATGCCGTTTTCCGTAGTCACTGTACCAGCTTATATTCCCACCAACAGTGCAGAAGGACTCTTTCTTCTCCATATCCTTGCTAGCATTAATCTCTTTTCATTTTGACAAAAGCCATTCGAACAAGTATGAGGTGACCCATCTTCTGTGCCTCAGACCCACCTCCTGTAAAGTATTTAAGCATGTTAAATAATAGACTGCACAATTTCAGGAAAAGAGCCTTCAAACATAGTTTACAAACGGTTCATTTTCTATTTGCTGTAATATTTTCTTTCTGGGAGAGGCACAATGATGTTAGTGTGACTTACTGAAGGAGTGCATAATTCACCAAACACATTTGTTTTCCACAAAAGAGAGAACATCATTAATTGTAAGTATTTGGGGGATTTCAGCTCTACAAAATAGAATTTAATCAAACATCTCTCTGACCTCCACTGTAGACCAAGGGATATTGTTGAATAATAAATTTTATGCATTTTTTTCATGATTAAAAGCATTTGAAATTTGGCTTTGATAGGACTAGAACAGGGAAATGTATGGCAGTGGTAGAAATTAGGAAAATATTGAGAAATGGTAAAGATATGCTAAATACTAATGAAAATTTACTAAGAAGAAGAATACAAAAGAGAGGTGCAAATCTCCCTCTTCAAATTGTCCTACAGGAAAAATCTGGAAGAGTGGAATGTGAGCAGAAATTCAAATACAAAATTTATTTGAAAGTGAAAGGCACTGACCCGGCTACCAGAGGCATGGTTTCTGATGCCTGGCTCACTCTGGTGATTTCTGGCTTTAGACCCTCGGGGAAATTACAGTCACTTCACAATTCCTCGGTTTTATCACATACAACTGAGGAGATTAGAACTAATGGCTATGGCAATCCATTCTAACTTTAAATTCTAAAATTCTCACATAGGAGTAACAATTTCCCAGACTGCCAGACAGACAAACATGATAAGAAGGCAAAATATGAGGAACTGGGGAAATTAGAAGCAAACAAAGCTGGAACAAAGAGAATTAAAATCAAGATAGGTAATAAGCAGATGAAAGATAATATGAATGCATGGTTTGTCTATCAATAGAATAATCTGTCCACTCTAGGAAGAAGATTAAATATTATTATTTCCTCATTTACATGGCCCTCTCCTAGACCATGTAGATTACAAAGGACATATAATTTGGTTTTAAACACTTTGATGTACAGAGTGTAAAAGAATAACATCACTTCTAATTTAATGGTGAAGTGGATACCATAATTTAATAAAAAGTAAATTTCTAGGTATATAACATACCTAAGTCTTGAGTATTTATCTGAAATTTCATAATGTCTTTTAGGCAACCAGCACGAGGGAGAACCTATAGTTCCATATCTTCACAGCCATCCGTTCATGAAATCTTCCCGTAATGCACAAGATGACTACACAGTCTCCTCACTGTAATTTTCTTCTCTTGGTTCCTGAATATGTAGGTAACTAGATTCAGAAAAGGAGTGATAAATGCATCAAAAATGGCAAGATATTTATCCAGGTGTGATGTGGGAGTAGGCCATGTGTAGAAAAACATCAGTAACCTGAAGAACAAAACCACCACAGTAATATTAGCTGACAAAGTGGAGAGGGTCTCAGACGAACCTCCAGAAGAATATTTCCAAATGATGAACAGAATGAAGAGGCAGGAAATAACCAGCAAGACAAAGGATCTCACAAAAATAAGCCCACTATTGACAGTGACCATGAACTCCAGTTCTTGGGTGTTTGTGCAGGCAAGTCTGAGGAGCCGGGGAAGGTCACAGTAAAAACTGTCACATTAGGGCCACAAAAAGGCAACTTAACCACAAACTAACATAAACAATGAATGGATAAGGCCAATGGCCCAGGAAGTGACAAAAAAGTATAGACAAATTCTTGGACTCATGATGGTCAGGTAGTGGAGAGGCTTACATATGGCCACATGTCTGTCAAAGGCCATGGCTATGAGCAGCACCATCTCAGCGCCCCCAACGACATAACTAAAGAAGATCTTGGTAATACAGCCACAAAAGGAGATGGCTTTGTGCTTCTTGAAAATATCACAAATCATTTTAGGGGCTGTGATTGAGCAAAATATCATGTCAATGACTGAGAGTTTGGCCAGGAAGAAATACATGAGGGAGGGCAGATGGGCATCCAAGATTACAGTGAACACAGTGACAAAGTTTCCCATGATGTTTGCAAAGTAGAACAAAAAGGAGAAGACAAAAAGGAGAAGCTGGTATTATGAATCGGTGAGTCCCAGGAACACAAACTCTGATACTGTGGAATGATTCCTTCCATCCATTGCTTCACACACCGGGATCAGTTTTCATGTTACCTAAAGGACAAAGAAAATGCATAAGAATTACCTAGACAAATATTCGTATTCAAGAAAGAAAGCCTCCAGTCCATGAAAAAATTATTATATTAACATCTCACACAGCCAAATAATCTTCATCACATTCATACCTGACTTCTACTTATAGGAGTCAGCTAGTTTCCATATGGCACTATGGTTTTCAAAACTAATACTACCAGGGTAATTCTATCTCTGGACCTATTTCCCTTCTGCTTTCTTGTACTATTACATGAGTATCTCCTATTTACTCCTGCCCAATGTATTCAACTTCAATAACATATAAGGTCATCTTCAAACACTTCTGACTGATTTCTTGTGAATGGATATGATTTCAACAGTTACTTTGAAGGACCTAACAATTCCTCAGGCACAGCATACAGCTTTCAAAGTCTCTGTTCTGTTATTCATATTAGTCAATTAAACATTCAAATCTTCTTTCTTTCAACTTTCAAAATTTCTGTCATTCTATTCCTCAACTCAGAAATTTCAATTTTCAATGTCCCAGCTCAAATGCTACCTCATACGTGAAAATTTCCAAATCCACCTAAGTCTCAATGCTCCCTCTGCACTGTTAGCATTTATTTCATTCTGCCTCTCATGGTTATGTAAATTTCCAGGCCTTCAATTAAACTGTACCTTCTTGAGCACGGGAGTCATGTTCAGTTCGTATGAGTAGTCCCCACTGTCATCACCATCACAAATAGTTACTAACACAGCCAGTTATTTAATGAATACTTCACACTTGAGTCAAGGAAGAGATTAATGAGACTGAAGAGTGGTCCTGGAGTCAGGACAGTATATCATAATTCAGTAAGGTTCATATTAGAAGTATATTTTGTGTTGCCAATCAGGAGTATCAGAGTATCCCAAGCCTCATTCCTGCAGTTGTTTAACTACACAAAGTAAGCTCTGCACAAGAAAATTCTGCATCAAAAGAAATATGGGGTATCAATTATTAATTAAAAATAGTCAATAAATGAACTTAGATATGTTTCATAATGGAAAAACATCATTTTGTTTTATAAATGATGTTCACTTCCCCCAAAGTATCAATTTCTAACATAAAATATGTGATAAGCTGAGACAAATAATGTCCTAGTTTGTATATGTACATGTGTACTCACACACACACACATTCATTGGATCCCCAAAGATAAACTCTGCCACTTAAAGGCAGTCTCTTTTCTTTTTCAAACTACATTTGGAATGGTTAAAATAGTGGTAGAAATAAAATACTGGGTGAAAAGAGCCAGACAACATCTGTGTCTGTAACTGAGAAAGGATGATGATTGAGTTATAAAGTCCAGAAAAAGAATGGAAGGACAGTAGCCAGATCCCAGCGCAGTGAGGTAAAGACAGAATTACAATTCTTCAAGAATAAAAATTTGCCAGACATAAACCATCAGAGGTACTCTTTCACTGGATGTTCCTAATTTAGCATAACATTCATACTTTACCAGTGAAATAATTTATATAGAAAGAGATATAGGAAGTGACCTGCTCATCATAAAAGTAATTGGTGGGAGAGTTTATACTAGAATCAAGAACACCTGACTCCATTTGAAAATTCTTTGTCTTAAATAGCCTTTGTATTAGTTTCCTATTTCTACCATAACAAATTACCAGAAATTTAGTGCCTTAAAAACACACAAATGTGTTATCTCATGGTTCTAGAGATGAGAAGGCAAAAATGTATCTTCTGAGCTAAAATCAAAGCATCAGCAAAGGTGCATACCTTCTGGGGAGTCTAGGAGATAACCTCTTTTGTTGTGTTTTCCAAGGTTGCCTGTCTTCTTTGGTTCACGACCCCTTCTTCCCTCTTCAAAGTACATCAGTCCAAACTCTGCCTCTGTCATCACAAGTCCTCTCTGATTCTGACCTTCTTGGCTTCCTCTTATAAGTACCCTTCCGACTACACTGGGTTCACCCAGATGATCCAGGATAATTTCCCATCTCACAATTCTTAATTATGTCAGCAAAGTCCCTTTTGCCATGTAAGGTAACATAGTCACAGGTCCAGAGACTAAGACATGGACATCTTTGGGGGCCATTATTCTGTGTACCACAACTTTCTTATGTGTGAACAAACATTTTAGGAGAAAAAGGTTTAGGTTGCTGCAGAGGACAGGTAAAGAACAGATGAGCTCAGCAGGGGAGGGGCAGACCTCATGATTGAGAGCTAAAGCTGAGCAAAGACAAAATGTACTTACTTTAAAATCCACTGAAGAGCAAAGAAGACAAAATAATACAAAAAGCAAATATCAGAAGATCTGGATACATACCCAGCTCCTGCCTTCAAGTCTTCAAATTTCTTGATTATCCATTTAAGGCTCTGAGTTATAGTTTCTGAATGGCTTCTAGAAGGATGTGCTAGGTTCTCAATGCTTGATCACTTTGAGTCATTCCAGACCTCCATGGAAAAGGTTCTGCTCTCCTGTGACCATTGCCATTAGAAGATATTCCACTTCGAGTTCTCTAGTTCTGGTCTGGCTATTACTCTAAAGAATTATAATGACATGAATTACAGCCATCATTTATTTAGACTACTTAAATGATCGATATGTGACAAACCCAGATTCCACAGCATGATAGAATCATCATTTAAATGTCTTGATCTATATGGAATTAGTATTGGGCAATCTCTTGGAATAGATGCATGGTAATTTTACATTTTAAAATTTTGAACAAAAGAAAAAGAGATTATCCTTATCCCTAATTAATTAAATTATTCAGTTAGAAGAGATCTAAAAGTATGTTTTCACCTAGTTCCTTTCTTTTGTTTCTCCATCCAAGACTCGTCAGTTATTCCTCAGTTTACAAAGCTTGAAAACTCATGTTCTTCCTTGCTATAATGGCTTTTATAAACTTATTAGTCCACAAAATAAAATCTCTCATCCTTTCACTTAAGCCGATGTCCACTTAATTCTTTCTCTGTGAATTTAAAGATGTTGTCAGCAACTCTCTCAGAGAAATGTTTAATATCCTTGAACTTGATAAAAGCAAGTAAAGATCACTCATCTGCACCTTCTAGCTTTAATCACCTCACTTCCTTTAGCCTTTCCTCATAGGATTTCAATCCATCTTCTATCCCTTTATTTTTGTCACTCTTTCTATCCACCCCATTTCACCACCAAATATCTCACTGCTGTGACCTAGGAAAAAATTTTAATAAGTTGAGTGTTGTTAAACAGGAGTGTTTAATAGGAGTTGTTAAACAGGAGTGTTGTAATAACAGGAGTGTTGTTAAACAGTATATCTTTAGTTTCTTACTTTTTTTCTTTATTTTTCCATCACCTTTTTTTAACTGACACTACGTTATTTTAGTTTAGGGTGAGTTTGATCCCTGGCCATTCTTTTCCTGAGCAAGTAGTCAATCTTCCTTTCTCCACTTTGATTCTATGAAATTGGGGTTTTATTTTTTAAAACTTCACTTATCACTTGTACCTAATGTACTTTCTCATCTTTATATCTTAGTTCTCTAAAGGTGGAAGTAAAGCGGACAGCAAGCTTTTTATGAGGACAGCACAGATATTTGTCTTTACTGTCAGTGCTAACATATTTCCCTAAAACTCCCTAGGTACAGTATACAAGGGAACTTCCTTCTAGTTCTGACCAGACTGCAATGTATCTTCAGTTGCACCTTTGAATCTCCAAGTCATTTCCAAGTCCCAGCTAAAAATTAAGGTTAATTCTTGTTCTTCCTACCCACAACCACTCATGTTTGTTCTCCTGTGTACTCATCATCTCGCTGCACCACCACCTGTTTCTTCCTGCCTCCAGGGCAAAGCTCAATTTATATATACAAAAAGCAAAAAATTCCCTGAGTTTTCCTTGTTGCAGAAATTCATCTATTTTAATATTTTCCCCCTTTGTCAATTTACCTTATCCTCTCCTTATAGCTATTCACAGACTATTATCTCAAGTACTTAGAGGTATATAAAATGTTTCCATAAATAGAAAAAGTATCTAATTAACTGCCCCAGAGGATAAAGACCAAATAATGCTACAGTGACCTGGGGCTGATAAACTAAAGTCAATTAGTCAAGGAAAAGGTCTCCTAAAAATATGTTCATTATGATCAGACCAACACAGGGGAAATGTTGATAATGAGTACAGGAGGGAGGAATGACACTGGAATCTAGAGAATGTCAGTATCTGTCATTTTCTTTGTCAAGTTAAACTGTACCATAATGAATGAAAGTGTGCCTGGGTAATTTGATAATATTCACTTTCCAAGAGATTCATACAAATTTTATGGAATAGCCTTATAAATATCATTTTCACTATACATAAATAAACTAAGTGAAAGAATAAACTATAAAAAAAATTTAAAAAATAGCATATATTCTGACTTTTATAAATAATAAATCTACCACATTGTAAAAAGTGCTTTGAAGACACAGACTTTGTATAACTTATATTTATTTCTTCCAAAATGACTTGTACAGTTTCCTGCAATCAAGGGAGCCTAACATTTATTTGTTGATCTCAACAAAAGAGTTCAGTCGTTGAAATAATTCCATTGTCCTTCACCGTGCCTGTCATTCAGAGGTTGGAATAATATGAATGAATAATTTAACTACAAAATATTAAGTGGACTTATTTCTCTTTCTTTTTCAGCCTCAGGTGCAGAAGATTGAGGTGCTCATATTCCTTGGTTCATGATACATTATCAGCATTGGCTTACAGAGGGCCCCTCTCTTGTTTACTGGTTTATTCCCTTTAATCTCCAATGTCTATTTCCAGTCCCTTTCCCTCAAAGACAATCAATCTAATGTTTTAAAATGTATCCTGCTGTTGTTTATGTATCATAAAAATATTATTAACATATCATTCCAATTCTCATTTTTTTTACTTACCTCATGTTCCTCTGTGTGCATCTAGTCTATGATTTCCAAATGCTACATAGTAACCCATAGTGGGTATGCACTACTTTTTGCCTATCTGATCACCTAAGGCCAGATTATCTCCAAATTTTTCATGACCATTGCATATGATCATATAAGTATTGGATGATCCTCCAACTTCAACCCCCACAATCCAATTACATTAACATTCAGTTGGAACGCAGTTGTGTGATAAAACTGGTTGTTAAAGTTCTAAACTATGTGCCCATGGGTTAGAATATAACCATGGCCACAAGTCCCTTGAGGTTCCATTTGCCAGGCAATTTCTTTCCCCAGGATTCTTTATGAATCAGTTACTAAAAGTTAATGCCTGGAAAAGCAGGGGTCTCCAGGACCCTGCTCCAACTCTGTGGCAAGCATCTGTTCTAATGGGTTAGTGCCTACGCCATACACTTATTGCATGTTTAGAATACTTCCCTGAACTAAAAGCAACACTAAATGAACACCCTAATACGTGTCTCCCTGAAGATTAGCAGTGACTATGATCGTGCCCAAGGATGTGTAAGCATTGACTTTTGAACTAGTAATCATTATTTTATTAATCACTTTTTTATGGCATAGAAAAATAATACAAATAAATCAAATTGCTGATCTAAATGAGGAGTAAATTCCAGTACCAGAAATAATATCTGGGTGGGGTGGGTGGGGCACGGAGACAATTTTCCTTTCTGCTTTTCTGTCCTGAACCTCAGGCAGAAGTTACAGAGAGGAGTCATTAATTCACCTGTGTTGCTACAGTAACAGCAATGTTTCAGATATTCATGACAAAATATTCAAATGCCCACTCAAGTAGAATTAGACTAGAGAGCCTGGATAAAATATTGGGGCACTGGGAGCTGGCTAAGGGGATTACATTACTAAAGACACTCCAGTGAGAACTGCTGAGGAAAACTAAGTATTGATAGACAGAGATTCGAGATAAAAACATCAATTCTAAAGGTATATGATCTGGAAACTCAAAATGAGAGTGATCATAAGTTCCATATGGATAGATGCGAAAAGTAACTGAATCAAAGAAGGAACAACGGAAGAGAACCATAAGCAATCATGTACACAGCTTGCCTTTATAGTCCAACCAAGCTGGGATGGAGTTGAAATTAATTCTTGTTTAGACCTCCAAGAAATATATACTACATATGCAAAAATCATAATAAACCATCATCTAGTTCTTAGATAGCTTGGGGTAAGGGATTGACTACTCAAGTAGGAAGAAAGAATGGAAATTGAAGAAGTAGCATCCAATAAGTAACTTCTCATTAATTAGGATCAGATAATAAACCAACAGAGCAAGTATAACATCTCCAGTGATGACATGTGAATATTACATGTGAATATTACATACCCCATGATAAGATGTAATAAAAAAAAAAATTCTTCACCTCTGTAGTATTCTTTTCAAAGACCCAGAACCCCAGTCTAACTGTGAGGAAAACTCTAGACAAACCCAAATTGAGGGACATTCTACAAAATACCCAGCCAATAATCCTCAAAACCATCACAGCCATGACAAACAAGGTAAGACTGAGAAACTCACAAATCAGAGGAGACTAAGCAGACATGATAACTAAATGTCATGTGGTATCCTGGATCCACTCTAAAACAGAAAAAGGATATTCATGGAAAAGCTGGTGAAATCTGGGTAAAGTCTAGTGTTTAGTTAATAGTTTCGCACCAGTGTTGATTTCTCAGTTTTGGAAACATAAGATAAAAATACTAGAGGAAACTCAAACTAAAACTGGAGAAGAGGTATATAGGAACTCTCTGGACTATCTTTGCAACTTCACTGTTAACATAAAATTATTCCAAAACTAAAGCTTCATTAAAAAAAATACCATAGGGGGGCTGTCCCGTGGCCGAGTGGTTAAGTTCGCAGGCTCCGCTGCAGCTGGCCCAGTGTTTCGTCGGTTCGAATCCTGGGCACAGACATGGCACTGCTCATTGAACCACACTGAGGCAGCGTCCCACATGCCACAACTAGAAGGACCCACAACTATGAATATACAACTATGTACCGGGGGGCTTTGGGGAGAAAAAGGAAAAGAATAAAATCTTTAAAAGGAAAAATACCATAGGATCATAAAAAGACATGTAAACTAGGGCTGAATAGATTTATTAAGTGAAAATCAATCATGAACATTTGTTGAAACTCTGCTAGTTGACAAATGGGCATTCAAGTCACAAGGTGCATAATATAAAGATGCATGTCAGTGAAAAATTAATAGTCCAAAGGAAACATGGGACTCAGCAACTGAGGAAATAAGATCTAAAATGACAGACAACAGCAAAGGACTAGGAGTCTGTCAACCTAGATTCTAGATTTGGATCTTCCATATATTTCTTTTATGATCTTCAGCTAAGTAGTTAATTTTGCAGTACCTGACACTTTCTAAAATAGGGAAAATCTATGAGATGATTTAAAATTTATTTTAACATTCAAAACTGTATGATCCTAATTGAATTTTAGTAATTTTCTAAGTAACTCTATGTGCTGTATAAGCTATATACAAGCTATAGAATTAACTACATGTGCTATATAAACTATATAAGTACATGTGCTATATTATCTTTCAGCTCTAAAGTACCTGTCTATACTCTGTATGATACAGGACCTGGGGCCCTGTAAACCACATTTCTTTTTTGCCAGCTCTGCCATTAGAGGCGACCAGAGAGAGCCGCAAGCCTGGAAGAGGAAAAAGGGACTGACTGGCTCCTTCCTGTTTGCTGCTTGTGGGCTTCCTCTCTGCTCGCTGTGCCTTTGAGCATCACCCAACCACGCTCTTCACCTCAGCAATCTTGGTTTCTTTCCAAAGCAGGAGCTGAATCCAATTACAGTTTTTCCAGCACTGGAGGAACTCCTCTTCCTTTTACACTCTCCCCAGGAACACCTGTGTTACCCAGCAGCACCTCTTCCTCAGGGGTTGTGTCCCTGCCCCACAGGCCCTCCTCTAAGTCAGAGACACTAGCACCAGCCAAGCAGCATCCCTTCCCCAAACATTTGAGAGTCAACTCCATAGTTCCTTCCTCCAAGGTTTTAATCATTTTTTCTTTGTTTTTAAGATGTAATAATTCTAACTTCCTTGATTTCCTATCCAGAGGGCTGAAAGCTGCTTCCTACAAATGCTGTGTTGTGACATCTTATAGTTCATTCCTTTTCAAAAAGCTAGTTAACAATTTTATACTTAGTTAATAATTCTTTATATCAATCTTTCTCTGTTCAAAAAAACTGACATGGTTTCTGTCTCCTTACTAGACCCTGAAAAAGCCAGATTAGCAACAAAACAATGAGGGAAACTAGCAGTTTAATGAGATAAGATAGAAATGAGAGATTCTGAGATAATGAGAAAAGATAGAAAACAAATCAGGTGTATAGTAAGACAAAGCAGATGAAGTAAAACTTAACATTTAGCTTTAAAGAAAGATAGTTTACTTAACATGGTAAAAATACAATAGACAATAAGCCACAATTCTGACATTCAAAAGGGATTGATTAACTTTTATACTAACCCTATTTGGCACTTTATAGAGGTAAGACCACTGGTTAGATAAGAAAGCCAAGACCTTTAGTCTTTAAGTCTCTTACATAAGCAGAGTCCAGAGATTGTTATCCCAATTCAATCAGGAGAGAAACAAAAGGACAGGACACAACACACACTAGTAGGTAGTGACATTCTGGTTAAATTTAGCATAACTTATTTAGTTCATATCCATCTGAAATTCTAGTATGCATATATCTTCAATATATTTAAGAGATTTTATTGTAATTCACAACTTGAGTGCATAATCTCCTCATTGCGACCTTCATCTCTTTATTCCTAAAAGTGTAGATGACTGGATTTAGAAAAGGAGTGATAACTGCATCAAAGATGGCAAAGAATTTATCTAAGCGTGATGAGGGAAATGGCCACACATAAAGAAAGATTAATGGCCCAAAGAATAAAACAACCACAGTGACATGAGCTGACAGAGTGGAGAGGGCTTTGGATATACCATCAGAAGATTTTTTCTGAACAGTCACCAAAATAAAGATGTAAGAGATTATCAGAATTCAAAATGAAGCCACAGAAATCAAGCCACTATTGGCAGTAACCATGAATTCCAATGTGTAGGTCTCTATGCAAGCAAGTTTGATAAGTCGAGGAAGGTCACAAAAAAAGCTGTCTAATTCATTAGGGCCACAGAAAGGTAAGTCTATGATAAAAACCAATTGAGTCACTGAATGAGTAAGGCCAATAATCCAGGAAGTGACTAAAAATATAATGCACCTTCGTGGGCTCATGATGGTCAGGTAGTGAAGAGGCTTACATATGGCAATGTATCTGTCAAAGGCCATGGTGATAAGCAGCACCATCTCAGTGCCCCCAATTGCATGAATGAAGAAGATCTGAACTACACAACCCCCAAAAGAGATGGTTTTACACATCGTTAAAAGATCATAAATTATCTTTGGAGTTGTGGAGGAGCAAAATATCAGGTCCATGATGGAAAGGTTGGCCAGTAGGAAGTACATGGGGGTGTGTAAACGAGTGTCAGAGGCCACAGTTAGGACAATGAGGAAGTTTCCCATCAGGCTTGCCACATAGAACACAGAGGAAAAGAGGAAGAGGAGAAGCCGAATCTCCCATGAGTTGGAGAGTCCCACGAACACAAACTCAGACACCACAGAGTGATTGGCTTCATCCATTGCCTCTGTCAGCAGTGTGAGCTCTCATGCTACCTGAAAGAGGAGAGTATGGAGAAACTGATTTAAAAAACATGGCACTGATCTTAATATTGGGCAATTCAATAGTTGTCAGAAAACTAGGCAGATGCTGATGTATGCCTTTGGAGACCATTTCAGTCACAAAACTATATATATGTATATATGTTTCTCTGTGGTATATTTCATTGCCAAAATATACTATATATGGCACAGAATAAGGATCTTTTTACTTATTTGGATGGGTCATTCTGTTGTTGTTGGTGGCGTTGTTTTAGTGAGGAGGATTGGCCCTGAGCTAACATCTGCGCCAATCTTTCCCTACTTTGTATGTGGGATGCAGCCACAGTATGGCTTGACAAGTGATGTGTAGGTATGTGCCCGGGATCTGAATCTGCGAACCCCAGGCCAACGAAGGAAAGAGCACAAACTTAACCACTATGCCACCAGGCCAGCCCCAGTTCTGTTATATTTTTAAGTGTTGTTATTTCATTGTCATATCTCAGATATGACTATAAATTAAAAGATTTTTTATAAATAACCATGTGAAATAATTAAGCAAGACTGGATTTCATAATTTGGACATCTCTCAGTATTTTCATACCTTATCTATGATCAAATTGGTAAGTTGTTTCAAAATCCTTAGAAGCATTTTTTTTTAAGACCTGAGATGTAAATTTCTCTTCTCTGTAAATTAGGAAGTCAACATGAGTTATTTAGAGGAATGATGGAAAGATAGGAGTAGAGGATGCCAGAGCAAGGCACTCATCATCCCAGAGAGGGAGGATAGATGCTAGAGAAAGTGACCCAATTATGGGTTCTGTGGAGGAGATTCTGACTAGAGGAAAGAATGTGGGACCAGAATGACAATGATGAGTCATAAATCCCAAGAATAAGAGAAGGAGTAAGAGTGACAATATCAGAGGCTTTACACATGGCTCTGTTTACTTAATGTATAAAAATACTTAACCTCCATAATTAAATGTGTGCTGAAATAACATACTAGTTTTGTCTTATCAGATTGGCAGAGATGTAAACATCTGGCAAAATTCAAGGATTGAGGGGAAATGGGGAAACAGTAATGTCCTAACTGGTGGTGGGAGAGTAAACTGGCAAAACATTTACCAATCGGCAATGCTTTCCAAAATTTTATTTGGTCATACACTTTGACCCAGCTATTCTACTTCTAGAAAAAAATCTCTCGTTATATGCATGTGTGCACATGAATAAGGTGGAGAAAGAAAAGATGCAGAGATGTTTCTTGAAGCATTATTGCTTCTAAGAGCACAAGGGTGAAAATAACTGAAATGTATAGAAACAAGGGACTACTGAAATAATTTCTCTTAGAGCTCATCCATGGAATACTATGTAGCCATTTATAATGCTAAGGTAGACCTAAATGTACAAAAACAGGAAGGATTGGAGGAAGTAGGGGAGAGTAGCTTGTACTCATTTTATCCTATCTGGCTTTTTTAAAAAATTGTATAAGTAAATTATGTATAAAGTCATATAAATGAACAGTAAATGGATAGGAAATGCCTAGGTGGATACACACAAAAATCCTGTTAACAATAATTATTTCTAAGAGGTAGAGTGGAGAAAATCATGCAGGAGAAGGGGTCTTTTACCTTTCACTCTATGCTCCTACCTACTATCTTAAATTTTAGCAATGAACATATCTCAATTTCACTTTTACAGAAGGTCAATATATATGGATTTGAAAAATTATGCAATTTCTATCCTCAGAGATTCAAAGCTTCCAAAGATAGGATCATACTGTGTCTCCCAAATTAAAACAAAGATCAAAGCTACTCCTTAGATTTTCAGAATTAGCTGTGTTACTGCACTCCTCCCCGTACCCTGCACTATGAGCTAAACTAAGTCCTCTTCCCTGGACATGCACTCAGATTGTATCTACCCTCCCTCACACACGCACTCAAATACCCCAGCTCATGGCTTCCCTCCACAGTCTTCACTCGGCCTGCAATGCCTTTGCCTCCATTACAGCTCTCTGAATCTTCCCATTCTTCACAGCCTGCTCTGCAAACCTCCATCCATGAAGTCCTCTCTGATACTCTTAATTTGACATACATTAGGTAAAGATACACGTTTCTTCATTTCTGGTAACCAAATCAAATCGCTAACAATAATAATGTTATATTAGTGGACTCCCAAAGACCACTATTTAATTCTCTGTAACTGTAAATAAAGTCTTTTAAATATGATTTTAAAATGTCTCCTTTATATGTTTTCTTGACAATTATATAAATTATATTCACATTCATAAAAAGGTAACTCAACTTGGAATCAAATGGTTCCTTTTGCAGGGATTGTCATCAGCAATCTCCCCAATGATTCAATGTATCAAGCAAAAAATTTAATTCTAAATTGCTCACCTGGAAGCTTAAACTTACTCTATCAATGCTTTCAATTCCAACTCAATACCAAACATTTTTAATTTTTACATATGACCTTATTTTATGTTCGTTCCAAAAAATGGCTCATATTTTTTAAGTATCAGTTTAGCAAAGATTAAAAGTTACATAAGTCTCAGTGTTGGTAAAATTTGGAGAAGAGGATTATACACTCATTGTTGGTGGCACTGCTTGCTAGCCAGTCTTTCACATTCTGTCTATGCTGAAAACTTGAGGTCTCCAGGTGCCATACTTTATATCTCTCTACTAAACATCTTCCCTATTAAACAAGGGCAGGATAATGGTTTAAATCTGATCTTTTCAGTGAAGATATAGTGAAATTTTCCACTTAGCTCACTATTGAGAAAAAAAAAAACAGGTTAAATAGTGATCAACAAATATTCCAGTGTGTTTTGTAATGTCCTGAGTCCCACGATTTTGTTTCACACAGAGCACTGACCTCTGTCCACACTCCCACTGCTAAAATATAAGGTAAAATATACGAAATGAGAGATTCCTCAGAGATCATCTACTGCCGAGTTGCCTCTCTTCTCTATTCAGTTCTGCTCATCCAAATATAAAACAAATTATAAATAATATGGGATTACCACCAATTCAAGCAAGGCTGACAATTCTAGAGGGTTTTTTTTAAGTAAATCAATGCTTGTGGTCACTTAGATAAAGATTTGTAATCCTCTCCTTCTTAACTTTAGTTTCAAATTACTAACAGTGTTGATTACAAATTACAATACTGGAAAATAATAAATTTGCAGAGAAGCATCTCAATCTGATCATCCTATAGGTTTCTCCACTAGTTTGCTCTCCCTTGGATGGGTAGTAAGAGATCGGGATACTATTCAGAAACATAGAAAGATGTACAGGAATGGGCACTGGAACTGTGTGCTCCCAAAATGGTTGTTTTTATTGCCATCAATGCAGCAAGCCTTGTAGAAGGCTGTTGTTGCTAAGACCTGAATGAAAATTTGCCAGTGACTGTAAAATCTTTTTCTTTTAGACTTGAGGAAACCAAGGTACAGAGAGGAGAAATGACTTTGCTGAAGCTAAGGAACAAGTTGATGGCAAATTCAGAATTAAGCTATTTACCCTTGGTTCCAGGCAATCCAGATTATTTCCACTACACCACACTTCTTTTGCTGTGTGGTTTTGCATCCAGTCTGTGGCCCAGGGAATCATAATATATCAAAGCTAATTTCTTCAGCATTGTCCAAAATTCTTTACATTTAACTCCCACTGCATTCAGATCTTCTGCTCCTACTTTATTCTTTGTCTGGAGACTAATTCTCAAGACATCTGTGCAAATGTTGCTAGAATAACTTCTCCAATATGGAACATGAAGTCATGATTTGACTTCATTCATCCTGCTTGTCTCTAGTTTGGTTGTGAGTTTATCTGCTGCAATCTCCCTATTGAATGATAGAATTGAGTCATTCTTCTGGCTGATTAGACTCCCCCCACTCACTGCTGTGTGTTATTCCTCTTGAATTTCTGATCTTCATCAAAGACTGTTTCCATTCATTTAACCTACCTGGACCAATGTGGAAATCATCGTGGAATTAGGGGATCACAGAATGCAGAGCTCTTGCCATTGAAATCTTGTTATCACCTGGCATGAAAAGCCATAGGTAAAACCTCCACAGCAGGAAAAACAGCTAATTAACATCACTGAAAAGTTACATAAATGCTGCTGTAGAGACCTTAGATTGCCATCCTGAGTACATTTAGCCAAGGGAATCATTTCCTAAGATCACAGAAATCAGGCCACAGCAACCAAAGGGACAAGCTGTTAATGGGTCACTTGAGGGGAAAGAGAAAGGGAGATTAGAGATTTTTCTTGAAGATTACAAGTTCTTTCTTGTTACCTGCTTGTTTTTTTTTTTTATTTGTGTGGGAAGGAATGCCATAAGAGTTTCATTCTCCGTAAGAATGAAAATACAGACCTAACTTCTTTTATTGTGTTTGCTTTATTGAGCTTCGCAGATACTGCATATTTTACAAGACTCTCCACCAGTAAAAGGATTATGATTCACTGAAGGCTCAGATGATGGTTAGAAACTTTTAGCAATAAAGATATTTTAATTAAGGTACGAATATTGTTTTTCAGACGTAATGCTATTGCTCGCCTAAGGGACTACACTATAGTATAATCATAACTTTTATACGCGCTGGGAAATCAAAAAATTCATGTGACTTACTTGATCGCCAAATTCAATTCATTGTGGTGGTCTGCAGCCAAACCTACGATATCTCTGAAGTATGCCTGTATCTTCAAGCAAGTGAAAATAATGTTTATCATCTTCATAGAAAGAAAGAGAGGAAGAGAAAGAGGATGAAAAACAGGCTTCCAATGTATTGCTAGAATGTGATCCATGTCCCATTAGAAAGGATAACTAAGATATACAGATGATCCATCAACAGTTAGTTCTTAACTACCTCTGTTATGTGGAGAGATGAAGAGGGTGTTGTAACAGCAGCATAAGGGGATGAACTCAAAATGCTGGTGGAGATGGGATGAGGCAAATCACTAATAGTTCAATCTCTCATAGGTCAGCTTCCTAAAAGAAACATCGACAGAACAGAAAACATTCTCTGGTTATATTTTATATCTTTATATCAAAAGTATGCAAGGAGTCAGGGAAAGGGCTATTGATAAGCTATAATCATACAGAGTACTCTAGTTATCTATTGCTATATAACAAAGGAGCTTAAATTGGTAACATTTTACTTGCTTATAAGTTTGCAATTAGGACTGAGCTCAGCTGGGCGGTACTTCTGCTGCTCTTACCCTGGCTTTCCAAGAGGCATCAGTTATCTGGCAGCTTGACTGAGGTTGGAGGGTTTAAGATGGTCTCCTTCACATGTCTAGGGCCTTAGTGCTGGCTTCTCTCTCCAAGGGTCTTTTCTCATTCAGTAGACTTGCCCAAAATTCCACACAGGGTAATGGGGAACACTACAAGAAGACAAAGGCAGAAGCTGCGAAGTAAGTTATGCCTAAGTTCTGGAATTCATGCAACATCATCTTTGCCACATTCCATCGGTCAAAGCAAGGCACAAGACTAGGCCAGATTTAAGGCTGGGGAAATACATTCCACCTCTTGGTAAGAGGAGGTATAAAATGTTGTAGCCATGTTTTTCAATCAACTAGAGATTCCACAACTATTCATTCTGGTTGTGTTGTTTGGCTGTGTCAATTACAAATAAGTTTGATATAGGGATTTGATATATGTCCTATAGGGCTCTAAGGTGTTGTTGCTCCAACTTTCACTAACTAAAGGAGCATCAGCTCTCTTCCATTCCTTATTTTGTCTTAGATTCAACAGATTTGTAATAATTAATTTTAATTTTCTTAATTGGTTTACTTGCTTAGACTATATATAAGACTATGTTAAGCCACGTGACTTTCTAGAGCCTTCACTGCCCATGAGAGACCAGCCTCCTAATTGTCAAAAAATACTCAGAAACATTAAGGCAGAGACACAGCCACATTACTTGATTTAAAAGGAGTCTAACGGTCCTGTGGGAAAGAAACTTCCCACCATCAGCAAATGAGTTTGGACATATACAGAACTGTCTGATGAACTCTAGGTGTCCAAAGGATGGCAGTCTGGTGCATCTGAAAGTCATTATGGAAGTAGCAAAATCTGGAAGATTAGCTAGACTAAGCAGCAAGACCTGGTGTTAGATTGGGCAGTAATTCCAGGCACAGAGTAAGGGAATGCATGACCACCCTCTAACACAGCCTCTCTACCCCTTCCCACACCACCCCAGAGTCCTTTGTGTTCTTGTGCTCTCTGGAAACAATAGGGCTGTGATACAAGGAAAGATCTATGAAACTGGAGCCCAAAACCTCCCACAGAAGGGGCTGTGAGAGGAAACATAAAGGAAGCAAAGGGCTGACACTCCAGAGCAGGACACCAGAATTTCAGGCAGTGGCATGTGGACAACTCAGAGGTCAGCAGATGGGGAGAGGTAAGCAATGACTCAAGCAGATGGCCAAGGGCCACAGTGTGGCCTCTGTCCTCGAAGCGGAAGAACGGCTACAACACAGCCATCAGAACAAGTCTGCTCTCCTTACATGAGGACCTTCTCATCCAACTACTCTAGAGAGAATACTTGAGGAAGAGAACCCAGGAGAGGGTTAACATTCTGCTTCTCAAGAAGGTCAGAGAAATAAGACTTGGAAAGTCGGGTAAATGTGAGACATTAGTACTCAGCAGGTACTGCAGCCTGGGGTTTTGATTGTCTTATTTTTTCCTTTCTTAACTTGATTCTATGCCTGCATATTAAATATTGTGTGATAAAATGTTGAATGCCTAGATAAATATTTTACTTAGCTAAAATATTATTCTAATTCTTTACCAACAAAAAGATATTCAAAACCTAGGTTTACAAAATGTATGAATCAAGATGGGGGAGGTTTTCCTTACAAAACCCTTCATTTATGGCTGAAAACATTTGTGGTTGTCATTTATATAAATGCCTATGAAGAAACCATGCTAATCTCTATCCATTTTAGATTCTACATATTTCACCTAGTAGAGCCCTATAAAGCAGAGATGCACAATTACTGTTTATTTTTACATATGGTACCTATGATTATTTAATGTGGCCATAGGAAATCAATGGAGTTTCCGAAAAAAATCTATTTTCTGGTTAGTTCCTATTGTCAGTTGGTTCACTTAACAAGTGAACATTCTATTGTAATTAAGGCAGATTCACAGTAAGTTTGCCTCTTCCTCTAAAATACATCCTAAATTCAACAACATTTTGCATCTGTATTGATGACACCCTGGGCAAAGACACTGTTAATTTGCACCTGGGTAACTGCAACAGCCTCATTTTCCTACCCCTCTCCCTTAAAACTATCCCCAGACAGAAGCTGGAGTGATATTTCTAATTTGAAAGTGACAACTTGTCTTTCCTCTATTTGAAACCCTCCAGTGGTTTCCAATTTACAAAAGCATAAGATTAAAGGAGGGAGTGGAAGAAGGGAAGGCTGAAGACCACGAAAGGGCCGATGATAAAGGCCATGTAGCCGTGTTCATGAGTCTAAACTTTATCCTGAGGGCAATGGGGAGACATCAAAGGTTTAAGCAGGGAGTGAGGTGGTAAGATCTTCACTGTAGAAAGAATAGTTGGTGGCTGGGTGGAGGTTGTATGGAAGGGAATCATAGTAACTACAGAGAATTCCATTATGAGGTTTCAATAGTTTGATAATGGTCCCTGAACTAGGAAACTGGCACTGAATAATGAAATAATTGAAGAGACTCAAAAAGTCTTTAGAAGGCAGAATTCATAGGCCTTAGAAACTGAATGGATGAAAAGGATATTTTAACTAAATATTTATACTCTGGTGTCATAAGTACATAGGTACATTTGATGTCAAGGAAGAAGATAAAATAACCCACGGAGATTGTTTAAAATGAAAAGAAAAAAGGCCTGGGAGAGAGCCCTAAGGAATGCAAGGATTTAGGAGATAGTCAGAAGAACAAAAACTGACAAAGAATACAGAGAAGAAATAGTGACAAAGAATACTGAGAAAGAGCCAGAGACAGAAGGAGGAAAACCATGAGAATGACAGGGGAAAAGAGCATTTTTAAGAAGACAAAGTTATCAACAATCTTGAATTCCATTCAAAAAATAAAGAAAGAAAAACACTGGACTAGTATCAAGAAAATCATTAACTGAGAGCAGCAAGCAAGAATAGCAAAGTCACAGCCAGGGTATAACAATCTCTCAAGGTATTGGCTTGGGAATGAGGAAGACAGAGATTGTGGTTGGCAAGAAATGTCCCCCTCCAAAAGATATCCACATCTTAATCTCTGGAACCTGTGACTGTTGCCTTTATGGCCAAAAGGAAAAAAAAAAAAGAGAGAGAAGGTCTTTGTAGATATGATCAATTTAAGGATCTTGAGATGGGGAAATTAACCTGGATTATCCAAATGGGTCACAGATGTAGTCACAAGTGTCCTTATGAGAGACAATCAATAGGAGATTCAAGAGAGACAGAAGAGGATAAGCCAATGTGACCACAGAGGCAGAGAGTGGAATGATGCTGCCACAAGCTAAGGAACACATATGATCACCAGAGGCTGGAAGTAGCAAGGAAGGGATTCTCCCCTAGAGCTTCTGGAGGGAGCATGGCCCTGTTGACACCTTGATGTCAGCCCAGTGAAACTGATTTTGGAATCCAGGTCTCCTAAGCTGTGATAAAATAAATTTCTATATTTTTAAGCTGTCAAGTTTGTGCAAATTTGTTGTAGCAGGTTTAGGAAACTAATACAGAGGTTAATCCATAATTAGAAGTAAAGTGGATTCAAGGGGAGAAGTATTATTTGTTTTGCATTTTCAAGCATAGGAGAGATGTGGCCATACTTGAATACTGATATAAAGAAACCAATACAGAGAGTGGATTAAAGATGTGGAAGTGAGTGGCAGTATTTGACAGAGCAAGGGCCAGGGATGAGATCTAGAACTTGTTCACAGAAAGGGCCCTGTGCCTTCGTGGTCCTCACTCCACCTAGCCAGTCAAATTCTGTCTCCTATAAATTTGAAATTTAAGATTCATAATTACCGGTTAGACTCTGCTCTCCACTTAAACTAAAGTGATGTAGCTACAGGGATGGGACACAGAAAGAAGTACAAATGAGAGACCACATGACCTCAGACGGTTGGAAGAAAAAGTGGCTTTAGCTCCTTCTGCTGCTCCCATTCTTGTACCAGTTCCTGATGGTTGTGCTCTTGAATTCCCCAAAATACCTCAGCATGAAAATAACTCTTCTCTTCTTGTTTCTGTTACTTGCAACAAAAATTTGATTGAGAAATTGGCAAGATGTGGTTTTAACCCCAACTCAATCGTTTTCTAGGCATGTGACTTGTAGCCTGAAGCTTCTTCATTTACCAAGTAGGAATAACAAAACCTACCTCAGGGCCCAGCCCCATGGCCCAGTGGTTAAAACTTCGTATGCCCTGCTTTGGTGGCCCAGGTTCGCAGGTTCCGATCCTGGGCATGGACCTACTCCACTCACCAGCCATGCTGTGGTGGTGTCCCACATACAAAATAGAGAAAGATTGGCACAGATGTTAGCTTAGGGCAAGTCCTCCTCAGAAAAAATAATAATAATAACTCTACTTTATAGGATTCTATGAGCTTCAAATGAGAACATACATGAAACCCCTGGAGTGTGTATAGATGCTCAGTTATTGGTAGTCCCTTCCCCTTCACCCAGAGATGGCTTGAGGAAAACAGAAAATTCTGCCCGGATGGTTTATTTGATGTAAAGTACTAAGCAGTTGGGAACAGATAGTAAAGAAAACCCCACGACGAAAAATGGCTGTAGATATAGAGAAGCCTGAAGCTTCCTGTGAAAATTTAAGGAAAGAGGAGACACATTGCAAGATAATCTTTCCACCCAAGGCAGCCAAATTAACATCTCTTGCCTGTGTCTCTGCCAATCGCCCCTGCCTCTGTTTCTGCCCCACCCCACCCCCAAATAACAATTCACTTAAGAACCTTCTACTCTGTCAGAGCATTCTGGATTCTCTCTCTTAAACCCAAGACATTCATTCCTTAAATTGTACGTTCCATAAGAAACAAGATTGTGTCTCATATCCAACTCTTCACAGCACCTAAAAGAAAGTAATTCCCTTAACAGAAAACCTTGGACAAAATGATAGAGAAGTCATTTTACCTCTCCAAATTTTCTTTTCTTTTTTCACTTCTAAAGTGGGGAAAATAACAGTGCCGGCTCCATAGAATTGTTGTGATGAATAAATGAGGCTGTGCTTGTAAAATCTTCATTAAGTGTCTCACAAGTGATAACGAACCTGAGGGTGAGGAAGTAATTACTTGTGATATAATTTTATGAATAATTTTTTAAAATATCAATCTAGCTCTGGGTTGTAACAATAAAGATATCAAAGGAATAAACTCATATGCCACACAAATTCCTGTAGTATAACTGACTAGTCTTTACTAGGGAAGAGAGACTCTTTAAACATATCTAGTGGCTCAATTCAGTCTACGCAAATACGAATGCGGCATCTCCGACAACTAGATGATGTTGCACGAATTCCAGAACTGAGGCATAGTTTGCAGCTTCTGCCTTTGTCCTCTTGTAATGTTTCCCACAACCCTGTATGGAATCTTGGGCAAGACTACTGAATGGGAAAAGACCCCTTGGAGAGAGAAGCCCAGCTAGTACCCAGCATTAAGGCCCTAGACATGTGAAGGAGGCCATCTTAAACCCTCCAAGCTCAGTAATATTCTGCCAGATAACGATGCCTCACAGAAAAGCACAGGTGAGACTGCCGCAGAACTGCCCAGCTGAGCTCAGCCCTCGTTGCAGCAATAGATAACTAATATAGATTACTCTGTATGATTATAGTTCATCAATGGTCCTTTTGCACACTTTCCACATACTTTTGATGTAAAGATATAAAATATAACCAGAGGATGGTTTTTGCTGTGTTGATGTTTCTTTTAAGAAACTGATCTATGAGAGATCAAACTATTAGTGATTTGTCTCATCCCATTTCCACTAGTATTTTTAGTTCATCCCCTTGTGCTGTTGTTATAACACTCTCTTAATCTCTCCACATCACACACATAATAAAGAACCAACTAAATGTAGATGGACCATCTGTATATCTCATTACCTCTAATTTGGTTATCTTTTCGAATGGGACATGGATCACATTCTAGTGATAGGTCGGAAGCCTGTTTTTCTTTCTCTTTCTCTCCCCTTCTTCCTTCCTATGAAGATGATAAGCATTATGTTCACTTGCTTGAAGCCACCTGTTTTGATTCTTATGGAGATTCTTCCTTCACAAATAAGAAAAACAAGCAGGTAATAACATAAAAATTTGTAATTTCCAAAAAAATCCCTAATCTCCATTCCTCCTTCCACTCAAGTGACCCCTTAACAGCTTTTCCCTTTGGTTGCTGTGGCCTGATTTCTATGGTCCTAGGAAATGATTCCCTTGGCTAAATTGTACTCAGGATGGCAATCTCAGGTCTCTATGGCAGCATTTAAGTAACTTTTCAGTGCTGCTAATTAGCTGTTTTTACCAATATGGAGGTATTACATAAGGTTTTTTATGCCAGGTGACGATAACATTTCAATGGCAAGAGCTCTGCATTCTGTGGTGCTCTAAATTCATGATCATTTAACATTGGTCCAGGTAGGTTAGATGAAAAGAAATGGTCTTTGATGCAGATCAGAACTTCCAGTGGAAACACACACAGCAGTGAGAGGGACGAATTTAATCAACCAGATTAAATGACTCAATTGTGTTACTCAATAGGGAGATTGCAACAGATAAACTCAACCAAAACATAGAAGACAGCAGAATGAGTGGAATCAAATCATGACTTCATGTTCTGTATTGAAGAAATTATTCTAGTGACACTTGCACAGACGTCTTGAGTGTTGGTCTCCAGGCAAAGAATAAAGTAGGAGCAGAAGATTTAAGTCCAATGGGAGTTAATTGTAAAGAATTCTGGACAATGAGGAAGAAAGTAACTTTGACATATTATGATTTCCTGGGCCACAGACTGGAACCAAAGGTTGGACCATCACAGAAATAAAATCATGGTGTAGTAGAAATAACCTGGATTGCCACCAACTTGTTCCTTAGCTTCAGCCAAGGTATTTATGCTTTCTGTAGCTTGGCTTCCTTAGCTCTGAAGGGATTTTACAGCCCTCATAAAATTTCATTCAGGTCCTAGCAACAACAGCCTTCTAAAGGCTTGCTGCATTGATAGCAGTAAAAAAACAAACAGAAAAGCATTTCAGGAGCATACAGTTCCAGTGCCCATTCCTGTATATCTTTCTACTATTCTGACTAGTGTCCTGAGCTCTTTCTACCCATCACAGGGAGAGCAAGCTAGTGGAGAAAACTCTCAGATGATCAGATTGAGATATTTCTCTGCAAATTTTATTTCCAGTAATTCTAATTTATAATCAACATTTTTAGTAATTTGAAACTAACATTAGCAAGGAGAGGATTAAAAATATTTATCTGAGTGACCCCCAAACATTGATCTACTTAAAAAAAAATTTCTAGAACTGTCAGCCTTGTTTGAATTGGTGGTAAGCCCATATTGTTTATAATTTGTTTCCTATTTGTGTTGGCTAGCACAGATGAGCAGACCTGAACAGAGAAGAGAGTTAACTGGCCAGTAGGTGTTCTCTGAATAATCTCTCATTTCTTATATTTTATATTCTTATATTTTAGTGGTGGGAGTGTGAGCAGAGGTCAGCGCTCCATGTTAAACAAAATCATGGGATTCAGGACACTACAAAGGCACACTGGAATTTAGTTGCTGATCACTGTGGATAACATGTTTTCCTTTTGCAGAAGTGAGTTAAGTGGACAGGTCCACTCTGCCTTCACTGAAAAGATCAGATTTAAGCTATTATTCTGCCTTTATTTAAAAAGGAAGATATTGGGGCCGGCCTGGTGGCACAGCAGTTAAGTTCACACGTTCCACTTCTCTGAGGATCCTCTTCTCTGGAATCCCAGATGTGGACATGGCACTGCTTGGCAAAAGCCATGCTGTGGTAGGTGTCCCACGTATAAAGTAGAGGAAGATGGGCACAGATGTTAGCTCAGGGCCAGTCTTCCTCAGCAAAAAGAGGAGGATTGGCAGTAGTTAGATCAGAGCTAATCTTCCTCAAAAAAAGGAAGATGTTTAGTGGAGTCAGATACAAAGTATGGCACCTAGAGACCCCAAATTTCCAGTACAGACACAACGCGAAAGACTGGCTAGGAGGCAGTGCCACCAACAATGAGTGCATAATCCTCTTCTCCAACTTTTACCAACTTAGGAATTATCTAACTTTGGCATCTTTTCCAAACTGATAGTTAAAAAATATGATCCATTTCTTGAAAGATAAAATAAAGCCTTGTGTAAAAATTAAAAAGTATTTGGGCATGAGTGGGAATTGGAAGCATTGATAGAATAACTTTAAGCTTCTGGGTGAGTAATTTCGAGTTCAGTTATTTCCTTGATACGTTGCATCATTGCGGAGCTTGCTGATGGCAATCCCTGTGAAAGGAACCAAACTGATTCCAAGCTGAGTTACTTTTTATGAATGTGAATATCATTTATATAATCTTAAAAATATTTTAAAATCATATTTAAAAGACTTTATTTATAGTTACAGAGAATTAAATTGGTCTTTGTTAGACCACTAATATAACACTATTCTTATCAGTGCTCCTGATTTGGTTACCACAAATTAAGAAAAAGGTATCTGTACCAAACATATGTAAAAGTAAGAGCATCAGAGAAGACATCACAGTCAGTCTTGCAGAGTGGGCTGTTGATAGTGGGAAGAATCAGAGAGATGTAATGAAGGCAAGGGCCTTGCAGGCTGAGTGAAGAATGTGGAGGGAAGCCATGAGCAGGCGTATTTGAGTGTGTGTGAGGGGAGGGTAGATACCATTGAGCGCATGTCCAGGGAAGAGGAAGCAGTTTAACTTAGAGTGCAGAGTAGAAGGAGGAGTGGAGTAATACAGCTAATTCCGAATATCTTAGGAGTAGCTTTGATTTTTGTTTTAATATGATTCTGTCTTTGGAAGCTTTGAATCTCTGAGGATGCAAATTACACAATTTTTCAAATCCACATATACTGATCTTTTTGTAAAGTGAAACTGAAATATATTCACTGCAAAAATTTAAGATGGTGGGTAAGAGCACAAAGTGAAAAGTAAAGGATAACTTCTCCTTCATGATTTCCTCAACTCCACTCCTTAGAGATAATTGTTGATAACAGGAGGTTTTTTGTCTATCAACCAAGGCATTTCCTATCAATTATTGTTTTATTTGTGTAGTTTTACATATGTAATAAATATATATATAATTTCTTTTAAAAGCCAGATGAGATGAGTGCAAATTGTCTCCCTCCCTCTCCCTCCTATCTATCCTGTCTTTCTACATTTAGATCTACCTTAGGATTATAAATGGCTGCACAGTATTCCATCAAAGGGACCTAATAGAAATTATTTAGTTAGTCCTCTATTTCTTCACATTTATTTTCATCCTTTTGCTCTTAGAAGCAACAATGCTTCAGTAAACATCTCTATATCTTTTTTTAATCAACTTTGTTCATGTGCCCGCATAAACATATGCTGAGATTTTTTTCTAGAAGTAGAATAGCTGGGTCAAAGTGTATGAGCAAATAAAATTTTGGAAAGTATTGCCAAATGGGTAAATGTTTTACCAGTTTACTCTCCCACCACCAGTCAGGAGGCTACCTGTTTCCCCACTTCCCCTGAAGCATTGAATTTTGGCAAATTATTAGGTCTCTGCCAATGTGATAAGAAAATGGTACTGTCTTGTTATTTTAGTATGCATTTATTTAATTATGAAGGAAATTATGTATTTTTATATATAAGTAAACAGAGCCATGTGTAAAGCCTCTGATATTGTCACTCTTACTCTTTCTCTTCTGCTTGGGATTTATGACTCATCACTGTCATTCTGGTCCCACATTCTTTCCTCTCTCCACCCCTGGTCAGAATCTCCTCCACAGAATCCATAAGTGGGTCACTTTCTCTAGCACTTAACCTCCCCCTCTGGGATGATAGTGCCTTTCTCTGGCATCCTCTACTCCTATTTTTCCTTCATTCCTCTGAATAACTCATGTTGACTTCCTAATTTACAGAGAAGAGAAATTTACATCTCAGGTCTTACAAAAATGCTTGTAAGGATTTTGAAAGAACTTGCTGATGTCATCATAGTATGATATCAATACACTGAGAGCCGTCCAAATTATGAAATCCACTGTCAATAAATTCATATAGTCAAGTTATTTATAAAAAGCCTTTTTAACTGATAGTAATATACGACATATGACTATGAGATAATGACACATAAATATACAACAGAACTACCTTAGCAAATAAGTAAAAAGATCCTTATATTGTGCAAAATATTTTCACAATGAAATATACTACAGAAGAATCCATATACATTGCTTTGTGACTGAAATGGTCTCCACAGGCATACATCAACCTTTGCCTAGTTTCCCAACAAATATTGAATTGCCCAATATTAAGATCAGTGTCATTTATTTTACGTCAGTTTCTCCTTATTCTCCTCTTTCAGGTAGCATGAGAGTTGTCACTGCTGACAGATGCAATGGATGAAGCTAATCGCTCAGTGGTGTCTGAGTTTGTGTCTGTGGGACTTTCTAACTCATGGGAGATTCAGATCCTCCTCTCCTTTTTCTCTGCATTTTACTTGGCAAGCCTGATGGGAAACCTCCTCATTGAGCTAAGTGTGACCTCTGAGCCTTGTTTACAGTCCCCAGTGTAATTCCTGCTGGCCAACCTTTCATCATGGACTTGATGTTTTGCTCCTCCACAGCTCACAAGATGATTTATGATCTCTTAAGGAAGCATAAAACCATCTGCTTCAGGGGTTGCATAGTTCAGACCTTCTTTATCCACACAGTTGGGGGCACTGAGATGGAGATGCTCATTTCCATGGCCTCTGACAGACACGTTGCCATATGTAAGCCTCTTCATTACCTGACCAGCATGAGCCCACAAAACTGTGTTATATTTTTAGTCACTTCCTAGATTATTGGCCTTATTCATTCAGTGACTCCATTGGCTTTTGTTGTAAACTTGACTTTCCGTGGCCCTAATGAACTAGAAAGCTTTTTTGTGATCTTCCTATATTTGTCAAACTTACTTCCATAGCGACATACACACTGGAACTCATGGTTACTGGCAGTAGCGGTTTGATTTCTGTGGCCTCCTATTTAATTCTGATCATCTCTTACATCTTTATTTTGGTGACTGTTCAGAAAAAGTCTTTGGATGGTATATTCAAAGCACTCTCCGCTCTGTCAGCTCATGTCACTGTGGTTGTTTTATTCTTTGGACCATTGATCTTTTTCTATGTGTGGCCATTTCCCTCATAACATTTGGATAAATTCCTTTGCATGTTTGATGCAGTTATCACACCCTTTCTAAATGCAGTCATCTACATTTTAGGAATAAAGAGATGAAGGTGGAAATGAGGAGACCATGCACTCAGGTTGGAAATTACAGTAAAATCTCTTAAATGTACCACAAATGTATAAAAAGGCAAAGTATACTAAAACTTCTCATGGATTTGAACTAAATAAGGTGGTTAAATTTAGCTATAATGTCACTGTCTACTAACATGTGTTGTGTCCTATCACTTTTTTCCTTCCCTAATTGTATTGTGATGTCAGTTTCTGTACTCTGCTCAGGTAAGAGACTTAAAGACAAAAGGTTATGGCTTTCTTATCTCACCAGTGGATTTACCTCTATATAGTGCCAAATACAGACGATACAAATGTTAAACAATCCCTTTTAAATGTCAATATGTGTCTTATTGTCCATTTTCTATTTTTCCATGCTAAATAAACCATCTTACTTTAAAGATAATGTTAGGGGGCTAGTGTCAAGATGGTAGCATAGGCAGACTCTGAACTTACTTCCCCCCATGGACACAACAAATTTACAACTACTCTTTGAACAATTACCCGTAAGAGAGAACTGAACAGTGGATACAAAGAACCCCCACAAGGGACAGTCTTTACTGAGGTGGAAGAGGCAGAAATTCCTTTCTGGAGAGAAAAAAGCCACCTTTACAAGCCACAGTGCTTTGTGTGCAGCCAGGAGCTCTCCTAAGGTATGCAGCCTTCCTGGGAGGAGTGGGGGCCCTGGGCAGGGAAGTGTTACCGCTGTAAGCGTTTTTTGAACTCAGCACAAATGAGATGAGCATTATAATATGTGGCTTTGCTGGCCACTAATAACAACGGGGAATACTCACAGAAAAGTTATTGGTCATAAGATAAAAAAATCCAGCTCTTACAGGGCCCACACATGAATACACCCCTTTCAGAAAACAACTTAAAATCACAAGAAAGAAAAGTACATAGTACTTTGGTGAAAAGAGATTCATCTGCTAGGTTCTGGGTGCATCATGATGAGAAGTGAGACCTCTCCAGGGAGTGAGACATTGATGGCAGCCATTATTGTGACCTAGAACAGGCATGCTGACACAGACACTGACAGACCGTCATTGGAGTTCTTCCCCTGGCCTGTTAGCCCAGGAGTCTGCCCCACCCACTAGAGCACCAATTTAATCCAGCTCAGCCAGGGCAGGTAACTTGTCCTAGGGACTGGCCCCACCCAAGAGCAAGCCCTCAGGCAACTTGCAGGCATACAAAGGCTAGGTGCCTGGATCCTCTGCAGCAAGTGGATCCACCTCTGAGAGGCAGGGTGTGTGCAAGGAGCCGGTGGAGCGTGTGAGGCATTGGTGGAGTGTGTAGGGCCTCTTCATTGGGGCAACTGGGTCCACTTCAGCAAGTCAGGGAGTGCTCATGGGGTAGGACTGTGTGGACGGTGTGTGTTGCCTTTCAGTGGTGGGTCTTGTCAGCTGCAGAAGACTTGTGCTTCTCAAACAGCCACATAGGGGGATCAGCCCCGCCTTACAAAGCCTGAAAAAATTGAGTGTTCTCATGCCTGAGGCCAGCCGCATTCAGCTGCAATCCTGAGAGAGCTGACAATAGCCTTGCAGGCCAGACTTCTACAGCAAGTGTAAGCCCCTGAGCCTAGCAACAAGTCACACTAAGTGTCCCAGAAGGAGAAGAGAGAGACAAAAGGGCAGAGAATCTATCTGAAGAAATAATAGCTGAAAACTTTCCTAACCTAAGGAAGGAAACAGACATCCAGGTGCAGAAAGAACAGAGAGCACCAAACAAGATAAACCCAAAGAGGCCCACACCAAGACACAATATAATTAAAATGTCCAAAATTAAAGATAAAAAAAAATCCTAAAGCCACAAGAGAAAGGCAACAAGTGATATACAAAGGAAACCGCATAAGGCTGTTAGCTGACTTCTCAGGCAAAACCTTACAGGGTTAGAAGCGAATGGCATGATATGTTTAAAGTGGTAAAAGGAAAAACCAATAGTCAAGAACACTCTACCTGGCAAGGTTATCACTCAGAATAGAAGAGACAAAGAGTTTCCAAGACAAGCAAAACCTACAACAGTTTGTCACCAAGAAACCAGTTTTGCAAGAAATACTAAAGGGACTTATTTAAGTGGGAAAGAGAAGACCACAAATAGGAATAAGAAAATTATCTCAAAAAAAGGCAATAAAATCATTGGTAAAGGCAAAAATACAATAAAAGTAGCAGATCAACCACCTATGAAGATAATATGAAGGTCAAAAGACAAAAGTATTAAAACTGCCTATTTCAATGATAAGAGAGTAATGGATACACACACACAAAATAAGAGGCCAGATTTATCATAAACATAAAATGTGAGAGGAAGGGAATAAAGGAGTAGAGCTTTAAGAAAGAGGTCAAACTAAAGAGACCATCAACACAATATAGATTGCTATATATGTAGATTATTATATATGAACCTCATGGTAATCACAAACCGGAAATCTATAATAAATACACAAATAATTAAGAGGAAGGAACCCAAACAAAATACTAAAGAAAGCCATCAAGCCAGAAGGGAAGAGAGCAAGAGAAGAAAAAAGGAACAGAGAGGAACTGCTAAAACACCCAGAAAAAAGGTAACAAAATGGCAATAAGTACATTCTTATCAATAGCCACTTTAAATATCAATGGACTAAATTCTCCAATCAAAAGGCATAGGGTGGGGGCTAGCCCCATGACCAAGTGGTTAAGTTCATGTGCTCCACTTCAGCGGGCAAGGGTTTCACTGGTTCGGATCCTGGGCGTGCACATGGCACTGCTCATCAGGCCATGCTGAGGCAGCATCCCACATGCCACAACTAGAAGGACCCACAACTAAAAATATACAATTATGTACAGGGAGGCTTTGGGGAGAAAAAGGAAAAATAAAATCTTAAAAAAAAAAGGCATAGGGTGGCCAATTGGTTAAAGAAAAACAAGACCCATATATATGCTGCATATAAGAAACACACTTCAGACCTGAAGACACTCACAAACTGAAAGTAAAAGGATGGAAAAAGATATTCCAATCAAATGGCAAAGAAAAGAAAGTCAAGATAGCAATATTTATAGAAAAAAATAGACTTTAAAACAAAACTGTAACAAAAGACAAAGATGGGCACTATATAATGATAAAGGGAACAACCCAAACAGAGGATATAACACTTGTAGATATCTAAATACCCAACATAGGAGCACCTAAATATATAAAGCAATTTTTAACATACGTGAAAAGAGAAATAGTAACACAATGATACCAGGGGACTTTAACACACCACTTATACCAATGCATAGATCATCTGAACAGAAGATCAATAAAGAAACATAGGCCTTACACAACACATTAGAACAGATGGACTTAGTAGATATATGTAGAATATGTCATCCAAAAACCTCAGAATACATATTCTTTTCAAATGCACATGGAACATTATCCAGTATTGATCACATATTAGGCCACAAAATGTCTCAATAAATTTAAGGAAATTGAAATAATACCAAGCATGTTTTCTGACCACAATGATATGAAATTAGAAATCAACTATAGGAGAAAGTCAGCAAAGCCAAAAATATGTGGAGATTAAACAAAATGCTACTGAACAATTGGGTCAGTGAAGAAATCAAAGGAGAAATAAAAAAATACTGGAGTCAAATGGAAATGAAAATACGACATCCCAAAATTTATGGGATATGGTAAAAGTGGTTCTAAGAAGAAAGTTTACGGCAATATAGGCCTACATCGGCAAACAAGAAAAATCTCAAATAAGCAAGCTAACAGTGGACCTAAAGGAACTTGGAAAAAGAAGGACAAACAAAGCCCAAAATCAGTGGAAAGAAGGACATTTTAAAAATCAGAGCAGAAATAAATGAAATAGAGACTAGAAAAACAATGGAAAGAATCAATGAAACCAAGAGCTTGTTCTTTGAAAAGATAACCAAAATTGAAAAACTTTTAGCTAGACTCACGAAGAAAAAAAGAGAGAAGGCTCAAACAAATAAAATCAGAACTGAAAGAGGAGAAATTACAATGGACACCTCAGAAATACAAAAGATTATAATAGAATTCTATGAAAAGATATACATGAACAAATTGGATGTCTAGAAGAAATGGATAAATTCTTAGAACCATACAACCTTTCAAAACTGAATCAAGAAGAAATAGAGAATGTGAATAAACCAATCACCAGTAAGGAGATCAAAACAGTAATCAAAAACCTCCAAAAAAGTGAAAGTCCAGGACTATAAGCCTCCCAGGTGAATTCTACCAAACAGTCAAAGAAGACTTAATACCTATTATTCTCAAACTCTACGAAAAAATTGAAGAGGAAGAGAAGCTTCTTAACTTGTTCTATGAAGCCAACATTACCCTGATACCAAAACCAGATGAGGGCAACACAAAAAGATAAATTACAAGCCAATATCACTGATGAACATCGATGCAAAAATCCTCAACAAAATACCAGCAAATCAAATACAACAAAACATAAAAAAGATCATACACAATGATCAAGTGGGATTTATTCCAGGGATTCACGGATGGTTCAACATCCGCAAATCAATAAACGTGATATACCACATTAATAAAATGAAGACTAAAAATCACATGATCATCTCAATAGATTCAGAGAAAGCATTTGACAAGATACACTATATATTTATGATAAAAACTCTAAATAAAATGAGTATAGAAGGAAAATATGTGAACATAATAAAGACCATATATGACAAACCCACAGTTAACATCATTCTCAATGGAGAAAATTTGAAAACTACTCCTCTAAGAACAGGAACCAGACAAGGATGCCCACTTTCACCACTCTTGTTTAACATAGTATTGAAAGTCCTAGCCAGAGCAATCAGGCAAGAAAAAGAAATAAAAGTGATCCATATTGGAAAAGAAGTGAAACTGCTCCTGCACAAAAACAGACACACAGATCAACGGAACTGAATCAAACCCCAGAAATAAACCCACACATCTATGGACAGCTAAATTTCAGCAATGGAATCAAGAACATACAATGAAGAAAGGAAAATATCTTCAATAAATCGTTTTGGGAAAACTGGACAGCCACATACAAAAGAATGAACACAGAACATTACCTTTCACTATACACAAAAATTAATTCAAAATGGTTTAGAGACTTTAATACAAGACCTGAAAACATGAAACTTCTAGAAGAAAACATTGGCAGTACGATCTTTGTCATGGGTCTTAGCAGCATATTTTCAAGTCCCATGTCTGACCGGGCAAGGGAAACAACAGAAAAAATAAACAAATGGGACTACATCAAACTAAAAATTTTCTGTACCAGGAGAGGAAACCATCAACGAAGGGAAAATACAACCTAACAATTAGGATAAGATATTTGCAAACCATATATCTGATAAGGGGTTAATATCCAAAATATATTAAGAATTCATACATCTCAACAACCAAAAAAACTAACAAGCCAATTAAAAAATTGGCAAAAGATTTGAACAGAATTTCTCCAAAGGAGATATACAGACGGCCAACAGGCACGTGAAAAGATGTTCAACATCATTAACTATCAGAGAAATGCTAATCAAAACTACAATGAGATATCACCTCACTCCCATCAGAATGGCATAATTAACAAGAGAGGTAATAATAAGTGTGGGAGAGGATGTGGAGAGAAGGGAAGCCACATACACTGCTAGGGGGAGAGCAAACTGGTGCAGCCACTATGGAAAACAGTATGGAGTTTCCTCAGAAAATTAAGAATAGATCTACCATACGATCCAGCTATTCCACTGCTGGGTATTTATCCAAAAAACTCAAAAACATAAATGCATAAAGATACACGCATCCGTATGTTCACTGCAGCATTATACCCAATAGCCAAGACTTGGAAGCAACCTAGGTGCCCATCAAGGGACGAATGGATAAAGAAATAGTGGTATATATACACAATGGAGTACTACTCAGCCATAAGAAATGATGAAATCCGGCCATTTGTGACAACATGGATGGACCTTGAGTGTATTATGCTAAGCGAAATAAGTCAGAGGAAGAAAGCCAAATATCGTACAATCTCACTCATAAGTAGAAGATAAAAACAACAACAAACAATCACATAGAGACAGAGATTGGATTCATGGTTACCGTAGGGGAAGGATGGAGGGAGGAGGGTGAAAGGGGTGATTAGGCACGTGTTTGGTGATGGACTGTAGTTAGTCTTTGGGTGATGAACATGATGTAATTTACAGAGAAATCGAAATATAATGATGTACACCTGAAATTTATATAATTTGCAGTAACCAGTGTTACCGCAATCAAAAATTAATTAATTTTTAAAAAGATAATGTTAAATTTTATTTCATCTGATTTGTCTTACTATTAGCTGATTCAATTTCTATCTTTTCAGCTCATTATCTATTAGCTTCCCTCACTGGTTTCTTCTTAATCTGGCTTTCTCAGGGTCCAGTAAGGAGACAGAAAGCATATCAGTTTTTTTGAACAGAGAAAGTTTGATATAAAGATTTGTTGACTAAGTATAAATTTCTAACCAGTTATTTTAAAAAGAAGGAACTCTAAGATGTCACAGATATAGCATTTGTAGGAAGCTCCTTTCGGCTCCAGAGATGGAAAATAAGGGAAAGCTGTTAGAATTATTACATCTTAAAAACATAAAAATGATTAAAAGCTTGGAGGAAGGACATGTGGAGTTGAAACGCAAATATTTGAGGAGGGGATGCTGCTTGGCTGGTGCTAGTGTCTCTAACCTAGAGGAGGGCCTATGGGGCAGGGACACAACCCCTGAAGAAGGGGTGCTGCTGACTAACGCAGGTGTTCCTGAGGAGAGTGTGATAAGACGAGTTCCTCCAGTGCTGGAAAAACTGTAACTAGATTCAGCTCCTGCTTTGGAAAGAAACCAAGTTTGCTGAGGTGAAGAGTGTGGTTGGGTGATGCTCACAGTCTCAGCGAACAGAGAGGAAGCCCTCAAACAGCAAACAGGAGGGAGCAAAAGTCCCTTTTTCCGCCTCCAGACTTGCAGTCTCCCTCTAGTGCCCTCTAATGGCCAGGCTGCCAAAAAAGAAATGTAGTTTGTAGAACCCAGCCCTGCATCATACAGAGTATAGTCAGGTACTGTAGTGCTGAAAAATAATATAACACACGTAGTTATATAGATTATATAGCACATGTAGTCATATAGCTTATATAGCACATGTAGTTACTTAGAAAATTATTAAATATCAATTAGGATCATCCCGTTTTTGAATCTTAGAGTAAATTATAAATTATCTCTTAAAGTTTCTCTATTTTTAGAAAGTCTCAGGTACTGGAAAATTAACTAATAGGCTCAACATCATAAAAGAAATAGATGGAAGATCCAAATTGAGAATCTAGGTTGACAGACTCCTGGCCCTTTGCTGTCTTCTGTCCTTTCAGATCTTATTCCCTCAGTTGCTGAGTCCCACTCCTTCGGACTGTCAATTTTTCACTGACATGCACCCTTAGATCAGGCACCTTGTATCTTGAATGTCCATTTGTCAAATAGCAGACTTTCAACAAATGTTCATGAGTGACATTCACTTAGTAAGTCTATTCAGCCCTATTTTACATTTCTTTCTCTGATCCTATTTTTTTAAGGAAAGCTTTTATTTTGGAAGAATTTTAGATTTACAGAGAAGTTACAATGATAGTCCAGAGAGTTCCCATATACCCCTCACCTACTTTTAGTTTCCATTTCCTCTAACGTTATCTTATGTTTCCAAACATGAGTAATTGACCCTCATGCGTAAGTATTAACTAAACACTAGACTTTACCCAGATTTCACCAGCTTTTCCATTAATGTCCTTTTTCTGTTTCAGAGTGGTTCCAGGATACCACGTGACATTTAGTTATCATGTCTCCTTAGTCTCCTCTGGTTTGTGAGTTTCTCAGTCTTACCTTGTTTATCATGGCTATGACAGCTTTGAAGAGTATTGGTCAGGTATTTTCTAAAATGTCCCTCAATTTGGGTTTGTCTAAAGTTTTTCCTGATAATTAGACAGGGATTCCAGGTTTCTGTAAAGAATGCCACAGAGGTGAAGTAGCTTTTTTCGGGGAGTAGGTAATATTCATGTCATCACTAGTGATGTTAAACTTGCTCAGTTATTCTATTATCTGATCCTAATAAAAGAGAAGACATCTATTAGATGTTTCTTCTACCATTTGAGTTGTTTCTTCCTACTTGAGTAGTCAACCACAAGTTTTCTAAGGACTTGATGATGGTTTATCATGATTTTGCATATGTAATTTATATATTTATTGGAGGTCTAAGCAAGAGTTTATTTCAACTCCATCCCATCTTGGTTGGACTATAAAGGCAAGCTGTGCACATGATTGCTTATGTTCCTCTTCCCTTGTTCCTTCTTTGATTCAGTTACTTTTTCTTCTATGCGTATGGAACTCTTGATCTTCTATTTCTGAGTTTCCTGATCGTATGCCTTTAGATTTGGTGTTTGTATCTCAAATCTCTGTCTATTAACGCTTAGTTTTTCTCAACACTTTTCATTAGAGGGTCTTTGGTAGTGTAATCGCCTTAGCCAGCTCCTAGTGCCCAACATTTTATCCAGGCTCTCCATTATAATTCATCTTGAGTGGGCATTTGAATATTTTGTCATGAATGTTGAAACATAACTGTTACCACAGCAACACAGGTTAATTAATGACTATACTCCGTAACCTCAGCCTGGGGTTCAGGACAGCAGAGAAAAATTGTATTTTTCCACCCAGATACTATTTCCAGTGCTGGAATTTACTTCTCATTTAGATCATCCATTTGCTTTATTTTTTCTATGCTACTAAAGAGCGATTAATATAATAATTACTAATTAAAATGTCAGAGCTTCTTAAGGCATCCTGGGGCGTGATCATGGTCAGTGCTGATCTTCAGGGAGACATGTATTAGGGTGTTCATTGTAGTGTTGCTTTTAACACAGGGAAGGATTCCAGATATGAAATAACTGTATGGTATATGCACTGAGCCATCAGAACAGATGCTTGCCATAGAGTTGGAGCAGGGTCCTGGAGACCCCTGCTTTTCCAGGTGTTAACATTTAGGTGCTGATTCATAAGGAACTCTGGGAAATTAACTTGGGTGGCAGTGGAACCTCAAGGGACTTGTGACTATAGTTATATTCTAACAAATACGCACATAGTTTAGAATTTTAACAACCAGTTTTATCACACAGCCATGTTCCAGCTGAATATTAACATTATTGGGATGTGGGGTTGGAGAAGTTAGAGAATCATCCAATGCTTGTCCAGTCACATGCAATCACATGCAGTGGCCCTGAAAAACTTAGAGAAAATCTAGGTGTCTGCCTTTGGGTGATCAGACAGGAAAAGGCATTGCATACACACCATGGATTACTAGGCAGCATTTGGAAATAATAGACTAGATGTACACATAGCAACACAGGATAAGTGAAAAAAAACTAGAATGGCATGTATAATAATATTTTATATGTATATGCATAGAAAACAGTATACATTTTTATGTGAACACATACAACAACAGGATATGTTTTAAAAACACTAGAATGGTTGCCTCGGAGGTAAAAAGACTGTAAATGGAGACTGGAGATTAAAGAGAACAAACCAGTAAACAAGAGAGGGGCCCTCTATATACCAATGTTGATAATGTACCATGGACTGAGGAATATCATCACCTCAGTCTCATGCGCCTAAAGCTAAAAAAAACAGAAGGAAATGTCTTGTTACTTCCTCATAATATTTTGAAGTGAACCTCCTTATTTATACTATTCCTACCTCCAAATGGCAAGCACAGTAAGGGACAATGGAATTATTTCAATGATTGGATTCTTCTGTTAAGTTCAACAAGTAAATAGTAGGCCCCCTTATTGCAGGAAACTGCACAAGTTGCTTTGGAAGAAGCAAATATTAGACAGATCTGTGTCTTCAAAGTACTTATTACAACGTGGTAAATTTATTATTATTATTGTTATTAATTATAGTCACATAATAAGCTATTTTTTAAGTTAAGTTTTTGAAGCTTATTCTTTTACTTGGTTAGTTTATTTACGTATAGTGAAAATTGACATTTATTAGGCTATTACATGTAACTTGTATGAATTTCTTAGAAGTTGAATATTATCGAATTACCCAGGGATGCTTTCATTCATCATCACAGGATTTAAATTGGCAAAAAAAATGACAGATGTTGTTTTTCTTAAAGATTCCATTGTACCTATTATTAACATTTCCCCATTTTTTATGAGGAAGACTGGCCCTGACCTAATATCTGTGCCAACTCTATTTTGTGTGTGGGACACCGCCACAGCATGGCTTAATGAGCGATACATAGGTCCGGGCCTGGGAACTGAAACTGTGAACTCCAGGCTGCAGAAGTGGAGAGTGCAAACTTAACCACTATGCCGCCAGGCCAGCCCCAATATTTCTTCTTTTTCCTTTAATCAAAACGAATATATTTTTAGGAGACAATTTCCTTGACTAATTAACTGTAGTTTTGCAGTCCCAGGTCACTGTGACATTATGGTCACTATCCTCCAGTGCAGTTAATTAGGTATTTCTTCCTCTTATAGAAACATTTTACATACCTCTGTGTGCTTGAGATGATAGACTGTGAATAGCTACAGAGGAAGGATGGGGTTCATTGACAACAGGAGCAAGATATTAAACTAGATAAACTTCGGTGACAAGGAAAACTCAGGTAATGGTTTGCTTTTTGTACATATCAATTAAGCTTTGCCCTGGAAGCAAAAGGAAACAAGTAGTGGTGGTGAGATGATGGGCACACAGGAAAATAAATGTGAGTGGTTGTGGATATGGAGAAAAGGCATTAACCTTAATTTGTAACTAGGACTTGGAAATGACGTGGAGGTCCAAAGGTGCAACTGAAGATACATTGCAGACTCTGACATCTACGCTGTGGTCAGGATTAGGAAGCAGATTGAGTTGTGAACTACACCTAGGGATTTTTAGAGAAATATATTAGCACTGAAAGTAAAACAAATATGTGTCCTGTTCTCATAACAAGCTTGTTGTCTGCTTTACTTCTTCTTTAGAGAACTAAGATATAAAGAGGAGAAAGTACATTAGGTACCAGTAATAAGTGAAGTTTTAAAAAATAAAACCCCAATTTCATAGAATCAAGGTGGAGAAGGATGATTGAAAACTTGCTTAGATGAAAAATACCTAGGAATGGAACTCACCCTAATCTAAAATAATGTAGTGTCAGTTAAAATTCGGTGATAGAAGAATGAAGAGAAAAAAAATAGGAAACTGAATCTGTAACGTTATCAACCAACAGTCAATCCTCCTGTTTTTGTCTATGTTTTTTAAACATTTATTAGGGTTTTTTTCTAGGTCATTACAGTGAGATGTTTCATGGTGAAAGGGGGTTGGTAGACAGAGTGACAAAAATAAAGGGATACAAGATGGACCTATGAGGAAAAGCTAAAAGAATTTAGGTGATTAAAAATAGAGTGTACAGATGATGAGTGATTTTATTTGCTTTTACCAAGTTCAAGAACATTAAACATTTATCTGAGAGAGTTGCTGACAACTTCTTTCAATTCACAGAGAAAGAATTAAGTGGACATCAGCTTAATTGAAATGATGTGAGATTTTCTTTTGTAAGGAAAACTTTTGAACTATTATGTTAATAAAAAATAACAAGCCAAGGAAGAAAATGAATTTTCAAACTTTGTAAACTGTAGAAGAACTGATGTATCCTGGATGGAAAAGAAAAGAACTAGGTCAGAACATATTTTTAGATCTTTTCCAGCTTGAGTGATTTTATTATTAGGGATAATGAGTATCTCTCTTTTTTTTTCAAAATTTTAAAAGGTAAAATTACCTTGAATCTATTCTAAGGGGTTGCCCAATTCTAATTCCATATAGATCAAGACATTTAAATGATGATTGCATCAAACACTGCAGAAGCTGAATTTGTCACATATCTAGATCGTTTAAGTAGTCTAAATAAATGATGGCTCTAATTCATGTCATTATAATTCACGTGAGTAATAGCTAGACCAGAAGTAGAGAACTCAAAGTGGAATATCTTCTAATGGCAATGGTCATAGGAGAACAGCACCATTTCCGTGGAGTGTCTGGGATGTCTCAAAGCGACCAAGCACCCAGAACCTAACATCTCCCCCTGGAAGCCATTCAGAGAATATGACTCAGAGCCATTAGACAGAGCGTCAAGAAATTTGAAGACTTAAGACAGGAGCTGGGTAAGTTTCTAGATCTGCTGCTATTTGCTCTTTCTATTATTTTGTCTTCTTTGCTGTTTAATGGATTGTAAAGTAAGTACATTTTGTCTTTGATGACATTTCTCCTTTTCTCAGGTTTAGCTCTCATTCCTGGAGCCTACCCCATTCCTGCTGAGCTCATCTGCTCTTTACCTGTCTTCTATAGCAACATATCCAAGCTAATCCTTCTTGGTTAATGAATCAGGTTTAAAATGGATCACTTATTTCATCATCGTCAAAATGCTAATTTCTTGCATCCATAAGATCTCAGCTAAGGAAGTCATCTGGTAACTTGTTTGTCTGTAACAGCTAATGGAGCATCCTTCCCTTCGTTATGTAAGTAAAACTAGGGAATGCAGTCTGTTAGCCTAAAAGAAGGCAACTCTAATGCTGGGTGCTAGTAGGAAATCATTTTGTGCTCTGGAGCTTTTAAGACTGCACATCTGAACAAACTCCCAGGCTGTCATTTCTTCTCCTTTCTCATAATTTTCCATCTAACTGACCAGCTTGGTCTCCTGCTGCTTGCAATAATCCAATTTGCTTTGCCTTCATTTTACTCATCTTTCTATCAATTTTCTTTCTGATTTAAATAATGTATTTAACTTATTTTTTAAAAGAATGTTCTTCTTTCCCTATGGCTAGACTCTGTCTTTATGTAAACTTTACGTTGAATCACATATATTTTTTTTCTGAATGACCCAATAAGTCCTGTTCTGATTTGAGTAACTCTACTTCTTATAAATTCATTATCAAGTTTACCATCATTTCTTTTGCTATTCTCATTTGGATTTTTTTGCTATTCAAATTTCAATTTGGAGGAAGCATCACTTGTATTTTCACTTCCTAGTGTATTCTCATTGTTATTCCTACTTCATAAAAGCCTTAAAAAACATTTGGCTAGAAGCACTTTTTCCCTTAGTGATCAGAAGGAATTCTTTTTGCCTTATTTCTCTGCTCATTCCTACAGAAATTTTGATTAGTTAGTTCATAGTTCATGGCATGGATTTTTAGTTATCAGTCATAAAATGGTTTATACAACTCTTGCTTAAAATAGTTCTGATAATCTTAGAGTTCCATTTTATGTATTTTTAAGTTCTTATTTCATTACTTTATTCCACATAATTGATATCTATTAATTTTTCATCTTTATATTATTTCTAAAGCTTAGCAGAGTACTAGGCATTTTATAGATGCTGCATAAATATTTGTTGAATGAATGAGTGGCAAAACCAAGAAATCTAAGCATCATTTTTTAGCTACTTTTCAATCAGCACAAAGAATTATGATACATGAAACCTGCCCCAAGTGTTTTATAATATATTTTGAGGCAATAAAACCCATACATATTTATTAGACAACCACTGAAAAATTAGGGTGATAGAAATTAGAGATGTAAAATTTCAGATAAAGGAAAAAGTCAGAATACTGAGAAGAGACTTCATGAAGGTGGAAACTCAGCTAGAAGCAAGCAGAGTGTTTGACACTCCCCAGGAATTTGATGACTATAGTATTTCTTCAAGTGTTCTTATCTTTTCTGGAAAAAGAAGATCTGTATGTAACAGACCAAAATTGCATTTTCTGTCATGAAGATGGACTCCACAAAGCAGGAATTCTTGTCTATGCTTTACCCCGAGTGCCTGAAATTTTGCCTGGTATTCTGGGAACACAAGAGTATTTATTTAATTAATGAACAAAAACCATTCAGAGAACCACTCAGGAGTCAATTATATACCTACTTGTCCAAGAACATATTGGGTGGCTGATTATCATAGGTTCCCTATTATCAGTGGACATGAGTTGTTCAGATTTGTTCCTCAACGTAGTTGGAGTAAGAAGTCACTTATGTGTAGTGTCGTGGAAAAAGTCAGGATGCACTATCTATCCTGCCTCCTTCAGTATCTCATCCATCTTTTTAACAGGCTATCTGAAATGTCCTCTGTCAGATTCATTGCTCCGTTTTAAAATTTTCCTTTTTCTCCTAAAATATTTGTTCTCACGTAAGAAAGTTGTGGTATACAGAATAATGGCCCCCAAAAATGTCCATGTCTTGATCTCTGGACCTTTGACTATGTTACCTTACATGACAAAAGTGACTTTGCAGACATAATTAACAATTGTGAGATGGGAAATTATACTGGATTATCTGGGTGAGCCCAATGTAATCATGAGTATCCTTAAAAGAGGAAGGCAGGAAGGTCAGAGTCAGAGAGATGTGATGACAGAATCAGAGTTAAGAGTGATGTACTTTGAAAAGAGAGGAAGGGGTCATGAATTAAGGATGCAGGCAACCTTGGAAAAGGCAATGAAATGGATTATCTCCTAGATCCTCCAGAAGGAATGCAGCTCTGCCCATTCTTTGATTTTAGCTCAGAACACACATTTTGGCCTTCTCCAGAACAGTGAGATGATACATTTGTGTTTTTTTAAGCCACTAAATTTCTGATAAGTTATTACAGTAGAAAATAGGAAATTAATACAAAGGCTATTTAATGCAAAGAGCTTTCAACCAAGGGCTTTTGATCCCAGTACAAACTCTCCCACCAAACACTTTTGTGAAAATAGGCAGGTCACTTCCTATAACTCTTTCTATATAAATTATTTCACTCGTAAAGCATGGATATTGTACTAAGTCAGGAACCCCACATTGAACAGTGGACCTCAGATCATTTATCTCCAGCAATTCTTAATCCTTGAAGACTTGTAATTTTGTCTTTACATCCCCGTGCTGAGATCTGGCTACTGTCCTTTCATTCTTTTTCTGAATTTTATAACTCAATAATCACCTTTTCTCATTTCCAGACACATACACAGTCTGGCTCTTTTTACCAGTATTTTATTTCTGTCACTCTTTTAACCATTCCAAATGTATTTTGAAAAAGAAATGAGACAGCCTTTATGTGGCAGAGTTCTTATCTTTGAGGATCCAATGAATGTGTGTATATATGTACATATGAATATATACATATATTAGAGGAAGAGATTGTCTCAGTTCATCACACATTTTATGGTAGAAATTGAGATATTTGGTGAGCAAGTGAGCAGCATTTATAAAATAAATGATCTTTTTCCATTTTGAAACATATCAAAGGCCTTTTATTGACTATTTTAAATCAATAATTAGTACTCCATATTCCTTTGATGACAGAATTTTATTGTGCACATCTAACTTTGTGTAGTTAAACAATGGTGGGAATCAGACTTGCGGTCCTCTGATAATTCCTGACTGGCAACACAAAACATACTGTTAATGTGAACCTTACTGAATTATGATATACTCTCTTGACTCCAGGTTCATTCTTCAGTCTCATGAATTTCTTCCTTCATTCAATAAGTGTGAAACACTCATTAAACAACTGGTTGCATTAGTGATGGAGGGGGTGTTATTCATATGAACTGAACATGATTCCTTTACCCAAGTAGCTCCATTTTAATTAAGACGGAAATTTATATCATCATGAGAGGCAGAGTGAAATAAATGCTAACAGTGCAGAGGGAGTATAGAGATGGGCAAATTTGGAGGATTTCACTAATGAGGGAGCGTTTGAGCTGAGATGTTTAGATGTTTAGGATTTTGTGAAATGGAGAATAGAATTTGAGAAATTTCAAAAATTGAAAGGAAGAAAAATTTTGAAGTCTAATTGAGCAATATGAATAACAGAACAAAGACTTTGAAAATCGTATGCTGTGCATGAGGAATGGTTAGCTGGCTCAAACGAATGGTTGAAATCATATCCATTCATAAGAAGTCACAGTCAAAAGTGTTTGAAGATAATCTTCTATGTTATTGAAGTTGAACACTCTGGGAAAGAGGAAATAGGAAATATCCGTGTAATAGTAAAAGAAGGCAGGAGGGAAATAGATCCAGAGATAGAATTAATTTAGTAGTAGTAGCTTTGAAAACCATTGTGCCATATGGGAACCAGCTGACTCCTTTAAGTAGAAGTTAGATATGCATGTGATGAAGATTATTTGGCTGTATGAGATGTTAATATGATAATTGTTTTCATGAACTGGGGGCTTTCTTTCTTGAACACTAATGCTTGTCTAGGCAACTCATCCATTTTCTTTGTCCTTTAGATAACATGAAAACTGGTTCTGGTGTTTGAGACAATGAATGGAAGGAATCACTCCATAGTATCAGAGTTTGTGTTCCTGGGACTCACCAACACATGGGAGATCCAGCTTCTCCTTTTTGTCCTCTCCTTTTTGTTCTACTTTGCAAGCATAATGGGAAACCTTGTCATTGTGTTCACTGTAACCCTGGATGCTCATCTACACTCCCCCATGTATTTCCTCCTGACCAACCTCTCAGTCATTGATATGTTGTTTTGCTCAATCATAGCCCCTAAAATGATTTATGATATTTTCAAGAAGCACAAAGCAATCTCCTTTTGTGGCTGTATTACCCAGATATTCTGCAGTCATGCTGTTGGGGGCACTGAGATGGTGCTACTCGTTGCCATGGCCTTTGACAGATATGTAGCCATATGTAAACCTCTCCACTATGTGACCATCATGAGTCCAAGAATTTGTCTATACTTTTTAGTCACTTCCTGGATCATTGGCCTTATCCATTCATTAGTTCAATTAGTTTTTGTGGTAGATTTGCCTTTTTGTGGCCCTAATGTATTGGACAGTTTTTACTGTGACCTTCCTCGGCTCCTCAGACTTGCCTGCACAAACACCCAAGAACTGGAGTTCATGGTCACTGTCAATAGTGGGCTCATTTCTGTGGGATCCTTTGCCTTGCTGGTCATTTCATACATCTTCATTCTGTTCACTGTTTGGAAACATTCTTCTGGTGGATCTTCCAAGGCTCTCTCCACTTTGTCAGCTCATATCACTGTGGTGGCTTTGTTCTTCGGGCCTCTGATGTTTTTCTACACATGGCCTTCTCCCGCATCACACCTGGATAAATATCTTGCTATTTTTGATGCATTTATCACTCCTTTTCTGAATCCAGTCATCTATACATTCAGGAACAAAGAGATGAAAGTGGCGATGAGGAGACTGTGTGTTCGTCTTGTTCATGCCGGGAAGATTTCATAATGGATGGCTGTGAAGACATGGAACTATAGAGTCTCCCTCTTGCTGGTTGCAGAAAAGACGTCATGCAATTTCAGAGAAATACTCAAGACTTAAGCCATGTCATATGCCTAGAAATCTACTCTCCATTAAATTATGGTATCAACCTCACCATTAAATTACAAGTGATGTTCTTTGACACTCTGAACATCAAAGTGCTTAAAGCCAAATTATATATTCTTTGCAGCCTACATGGTCTAGGATAGTGCCATGTAACTGAGCAAATAATAATATTTAATATTTTCCTACATTGGACAGATTATTCTATTGATCGACAAACTCTGCATTCATATTACTTTCATCTACTTATTACCTATCTTAATTATAATTCTCTTTGTTTCAACTCTGTTTTCTTCTTATTTCCCCATTTTCTACATATTTTGCCTCCTTATCAGGCTCCTCTAACTGACAGTCTGGGAAATTGTTAATCTATGTTAGAATTTTAGAATTTAAAGTTAGGATGGATTACTAACACCACTTGTTCTAATCCCATGAATTGCACATGATAAAACCCAGGAATTGAGGGGTGACTGTACTATGTCCAAGGGCATCCAGCCAGAAATCACCAGAGAGCGCCAGGTGCCAGAAAACATGACTCTGGTTGCCAAGTCAGTGCCTTTTTGCTTTCAAATGAGATCTGTCTTTGAATTTCTGCTCATATTCCACTCTTTCAGATCTTTCCTGTAGGTTTGTTTGAAGAGAGAGCTTTGCACCTCTCATTTGTATTTCTTCTTCCTAGTAAAGTGTCATTAGTATTTATTCCTTCTTTATCATTTTTAAATATTTCCTAATTTCTACCACTATCATACAATTCCTTGTTCCTGTCCTATGAAAACCAAATTTTAAACCATTGCTATAGTCATGAAAAAAAATGTTTAAAATTCATTATTAAACAGAATTCCTTTATCTACTGTGGTGTTGAGAAAGATCTTGATGAAATTCTATTCTGTAGGACTGAAATCTCCCCAAATACTTACAATTAATGATGTTATCTCTTTTGTGGGAAACGAATGTGATTGTTGAATTGTGTATTCTGCTTAAGTTACCTCTCACAGAAAGAAAAATTTGAAAATTTCAGCAAATATAAAATGAAATATTCATAAAATATATGTGAAGCTTCTCTTTTTCCAGAAATTGTTCAGCCTGTTATTTAACACGGTTACTAAAGAACAGAAAGGAACCTATTAATTGAAGTTTCCTCCATGAAGCAATGGAGTAATGATTGTTTCTCAACATTTGTGTCCTAGGGGAGGTAATAATTGATGTGATTCACACAGTGATTTTTACAGTCTAGGTGCTAGGTGCTAAGTGCTACCTTGAACTTTACGAAATAAATACTCTCATTATCCTCATTTTACAGAGGAGGAGTCTGAGGCACAAAGATGCTAAATATTCTCAAAATCTATTAGGTAATAACCCTAGACATAAATTCTTCCAGTTTCGATCTGTTATCTTCACTTCTGCACTAGAGCGCATCTCTGGTGACAAAAGATATCAGAACAACTCCTTTACTTGAAAATAATCTCTATTTGTGGGCCTTCTTCTGGTGACCCCATATCTGTAAAACCCCAGTATTTATGGGATTAATGAATTTACAAATACTTATTGTGTATGTAAAACCAACCAGGAATTTTGTTCTAGGCACTCACTACTATGAAGGAAGTTGAAATGCCAGAATTGCTCTGAAATACTGTAGAGTAAGGAGTCCAAAACCTTAAGAATATATTTGAATGAATCTATTATGTGTAACCTATGCAAATAATCCCTAACTCTGTTCTTCTGTGAGGGGCTGGGGGACATGTCATCACCAAGACTGTTTTAATAAAAATACCAGGAGGAAGGACTGTGCAACAGCTCAGTAAGGGTACATGACAATGATTCTCCCAGTACTTTTTCCAAAGGTACTAGTGACCCTTTATTTGCATAACCATACACAAGGAACAAAAGGAATGTCACAACGTTTTGAGGATTGTTGGACACAGTGTCTGAGTTGTTATATACACCCAGATTTCTCAAGGGTCATCATGAACTTTTGTTTGAATCCTAGCATGTGGGAGCTAGGTATATATTAAGTCTTGGTCTAGGTCTGCTGCACAGCAGGTTCTCTGGGTGACAAACCCCAGTCATCATTACACCATTTCCTGAACGTATAATTTGAATGGATGTACTTAGCAGTTGGTGCAATTCCCACACTGTTTCCTAGTTCCATGGATTACAGCTATTGTAGAGGAGAAGGTACTGAAACAGTCCCATCCTCAGGCCAAGATAGCATTTCAAAAAGTATATTACATTTTGTAAGGGTGTTGTAGCAAAAATATACGCAAAAGATACAGGAAAGTTTATTCCCATCATATCTCTATTTAGTTCACCAGTGTGGCCCCTACAAAGCCAGACAGAACCTGGAGAATGACAATGGACTATTGTAACTCAATCCAGTATTAGTCTTAGTTGCAGCTGCTAAGAAAGGTGGTATCACTGTCAGAGAAGATTAGCATAGCCTCGGGTATATGATATTACGACTGATCTGATAAATTTTCTTTTCCATCTCTTTCAGAAAGGAGAAACAGAAACAACATTTACATGGAATGGAAAACAGTATACATTCACAGTTTTACTATTTGTCATGATATAATCTGAAGAGATCTGGACCATCTGGATATTTTACAGATCATCATAATTGTCTATTATATGGATGATATCATCCTATCACACAAGATGAGGAGGCAATGGTAAGTACATTGGATGCTTTGGTAATATACACGTGCTTTCAAGGGAGGGAATAAATTCTATGAAGAATGAAGAAGTGCCATGTCATTAAAAATTTTAGGAGTTCACAAAATGGATCAAAGACTTAAGTGTAAGACCTGAAACCATAAAACTCCTAGAAGAAAACTCTCTTTGACATTGGTCTTGGCAATTATTTCTTGGATAAGACACCTAAAGCAAAGGAACAAAAGCCAAAATAAACAATTGGGACTACATCAAACTCAAGAGCTTCTGCATAGCAAAGGAGACAATCAATAAATGAAAAGACAATCTACAGAATGGAGGTTTTCTTGCAAACTATGTATCCGATAAGGGATTATATCCAAAATATGCAAGGGACTCATACAACTCAATAGTGAAAAACACAATACAATTAAAAAGGGGGCAAAGGATCTGAATAGAAATTTTTCCAAAGAAGACATGCAAATGGTCAATAGGTATATGAAAAAGTGCTCAACATCACCAATCACCTGGGAAATGCAAATCAAAACCACAATGAGACATCACCTTACACCTGTTTAAATGGCTATTATCGGGGCTGGCCCCGTGGCCGAGTGGTTAAGTTTGCGTGCTCCGCTGCAGGCGGCCCAGTGTTTCGTTGGCTCGAATCCTGGGCGCGGACATGGCACTGCTCGTCAGACCACGCTGAGGTGGCGTCCCACATGCCACAACTAGAAGGACCCACAACGAAGAATATACAACTATGTACCGGGGGGCTTTGGGGAGAAAAAGGAAAAAATAAAATCTTTAAAAAAAAATGGCTATTATCAAAAAGAAAAGAGATAAATGCTAGCAAGGACATGGAGAAAAGAGAACACTTGTGCAGTGTTGGTGGGAACGTAAACTGGTACATCCACTATGAAGCTTCCTCAAAAAATTAAAACTAAAACTACCATATGATGCAGCCATCCCACTTCTGGGTATATATCTAAAGGAAATGAAATCATTATCTTGAAGAGTTATCTACACACTCATCTTCATTGCAGCATTATTCACATTAGCTAAGATATGGAAATAATGTAAACGCCATTCAACAGATGAATGGATAAGGAAAATAATGTGCATATATACACACAATGGACCATTATTCAGCCATAAAAAGGAAATCCTGCCATTTGGAACAACATGGATGAGCCTGGAGTGCATTATGCTAAGTGAAATAAGCCAAGACAGAGAAAGACAAAAACTGCATGGTATCACTTATATGTGGAATCTAAGGGGAGGAAAGTCAGTTTTATAGAACCAGAGCATAGAATGGTGGCTGCCAGAGCCTTGGGGGAAGGGTGAATGATAAAATGTAGATCAAAAGGTACAAACTTTCAGTTATTATAGGAATAAATTAAGAGGATCTAATGTACAGTGTGGCGACTATAGTTAATAATATAGTCCTGTATACTTGAAAGATGTCGAGAGTGGATGTTAGTCTCACCAAATACAAACACACACATGCACAATGAACTATGTGAGGTGATGGATGTGTTAATTTTCTTGATCTTCATTTCATAATATCAAATCATCACATTGTATACTTAAATTATATGCAACTGTGTTAGTCAGTTATTCCTAAATAAAGTTTAAAAATTTTTTACAAGTTCAAAGTTCTGGGGAAAGCCAAGACATCCTTTTAAAAGTAAAGGAAAAATTATTGCATCTTGTACCTCCTGTCACTAAGGAAGCACAATACCTGGTAGATTTCTTCAGTTTCTCAAGGAAACATTATACACCAGGAATACCTCTATAACCCATGTACTGAAAGACATAAAAGACTGTAAACTTTGAGCAGGATGCAGATCTGCAAAAGACTTTTTGCAGCTCCAGACTTTATGCAAATAGCCCTTCTACATGAACTATTCAGCATGGCATACCTTCTGATATTAGAAAAATCGGTAGTGAGAAGAGAAAAGATTAGAAACTTATAGCAAGCACCACCAATTGGATAATAACAACACAAACCTTTAGGTTCTGAATCAATCATTTCCAAAGGATTACAGAGTAATTAATATATAGCCATGGGATGCCGCAAGACATCACAACATACTGTGGAACCACATTAAAGAAAAGGAAAGGTGGAACTTGGCACATGACCACTGGATCTACTGGCCCTATAACATACTATACTACCCAGAATCTCCTGGTCTAATAGCGCAATGGAATGGTTTACTGCAGTTGCATCAGAAGCACCAGATTGGAAACGATATTTTGATATTACATTTTTATATATATATATATATATATATATATTTATAAAATTTGCTGCTGCGTCTCCATTATATAGCATACATGGGTCCAGGAATGAGGGTATGGTTAGTAAATTTGAGCTTCTCATCATTTGAACTCTGGGAACCATGGGTTTACAAGTCTTGTTTTCAATAACAAGAGGAAACATTTCCATCATGGACACAACAAGAATCCCATTAAATGTTGGTCTATAGCTATTGCCAGGAAATTCAGGCTTCTTGCACCAAGAACAAACAGGGAAGAAAAGGAATCACCATTGTGCCAGGGGTAATTGATTATTAAGAAGATGTATGACTGCCATTACACGGTGAAAGTAAGAAGGATACAATTTGGCACCAGTTGATCCTCATGGGTGACTTTTAGAACTCCCTTAACCAATTTTGATGGTAAATGGACAAATGCAACAGCCACGGCTTGAGAAGAGCATAGAATGCAAGGAAATGGAGTGCTCATGATGAGGGTCTAAGTCACCTTATCAGCTAAACCAACTAGGCAAGCAGAGTTGTCAACTAAAGTGGTAGAGGAGGGATATGAGTACCAGTTGTGGTCTCACTACCCATTACAGTAGCAGGTGTTGTAATGCATCCCATTAACTTTCCTCTGATATGAGGCCCACAGGATAAGAAGTCCACCAAAGTCCCGAAGGAGCTTCTCCCAGAACCCAAATGAATCATGGAAATGGACATGGCTTATGGGTGGATGTCAAATCTGCTATGTATGACACCATATACCCCTCTTCAGGACAGAAAGATTTATTCAAGTCAACTCCCCCAACTGTTAGGAGTGTTGCTGTCTGACATTTCTCCTAATTCTGCCAATTTTGTAATGTCCTTGGCTAAAGAGAGCCTGACATACCCAAAGCCATACTCACTCTCTATGTCAGTTTGCATCCAATGATTGGTTGTCAGTCCACTTGGGACAATTCTGGAATCTCATTCCTGGTTCAGAGCAACTTGTGAGTTTGGCGAGGCCTTGTTGTAACTGTTCTGTCATCCAATTTCTTCTTCCAGATCCTGCTTAACTCACTACCTCCAAATAGACTTGATCCTCATAGCACTCCCTAACGAGCTTTCTACATGCTGCTCTTCATCACAGAATCTTCTTCTCTGGAAACTCAAATGTTGATTCAATTTCCCTGATCATTCTCCTATTATTGTCAGAGAGGGTTCTTGAAGGTGTTGGTATCATTTGGAATATTACTCCAATGTTAGTTGATTGCTCTAATGACATCATGCAAATTAGACCTTAAGCTAGAAGGAATAAGACACGTGTGTACAAGATGTCCCATGGTCATCTACTCTTTCACTACATCTCTCTCGTTGGACATTTTAAATTCTCTATGACCAATTAACAGTGGAGGAGAAAACACAGCCTGGTGTTTGAATAGTTATGCATGTTATGCTGGCATCAGCTATACGTAAATGACCATTGCATTTGACTCTACTCAGAGATTGCTTTGAAGGATAGTGGTGAAGGAAAACCCTTCTAAGGGGAAGAACCTTAGGGAACACTTTTAGTTGTACACTTCCCTTGGAAGAAAAGATGATGTATGATACAGAACTTACTAATTTATGGCAGGCCTAATGGTATATTGGATTGTTCAGGGCCTAATGAAAAATAAGCTTATAAAATTATTGGCATGGAGTTCTGGGGAAAGGTATATAGCCAGACTTCTCAGAAAAGCACAGAGAATGACAGTATTTATGTCCATGGAAAAGCCTATTAAAGGTTATTTAATGTTCAGGAACAAGATGACCTGGACCTGTGGATGTCAGTCAACCTCTGTCCCTCACTATTCTAGAACTGCTTAATTGGGACTAAAAGTGGCCATAGCAGCATAGTTGATGTCTCTGCATAAAATGAGCAACATGAATTTCCCCTCCCTAAGGCTCATCTGCCTATCATCACTGCTTATAAATATTTAAACATATATGTAAACACATAGACTATATAATATATATTATAAATATATAAAATATACCATAAATATATATGCTTATAACATACATAACATATATGATAACATAGAATATATTTATATAATATAAGTTATCTATCCATCTATATATCTATTTATTTACTTTGGGTACTACTTTGTCTTTCCCAACCACAGTGCTGCTGCCAGAACTACCATTCATTGATTCATAGAATACCTTTACTGCCTTGTCTGTTGCTATGGTGTCACATACAATATTGCATCTGGACATATTTTTACAGGAAGTGAAATGTGACCATGGGCTTACACCCATAGCATTCAGTGGACTTACTCATGCTCCAATACCCAGAAACAATTGGCTGGATGGACAAGTGGAATGGCCTGAGAATGCTCAGCTTTTGTACCAACTGGGAGGTAAACATCTTGCAAATTTAAGAAGCTGTCTCTTTGATGCAGTACAAGTCTTAAACCAGTGACCAATACATAAATTTTTACCTGTCTTAAAGCTGGAATGTATAAACAGAAGGTAAAAAAGTCACACTAACAATAAGACCAAAGAATTTACTGAGAAAATTTATGCTTCCTATTCCTGTGGACTTTGATTGAGTAGGTTCAGAGGTCTTAGTGCCCCAAAGAAGAATGCTTCCAAAGGGAACACAGCTGAGACTAACCTTTGACTCCTTTGGGCTCCTCGTGTCACTGAACCAGCAGACAGAAAAGGACCTGCCTCTGATATTTGTGGGGACTGAGGCAAGAGTAAAAATTGAAGTCCATGAGCTATATGTTGAAATATTTCAAAGTTATAAATCACAGTAACAAAATCTTGAGTACAATATGCTCTATCCATCTATGTTGATAAATATATATATGATAACTATGTATACAGCTATACTAAAGCCTGGAAATCCAGGTTTGTGGACTTGGGGAAGCTTGAAAAGAAATTCCTGGGTTTAGGGGACCAAAACCTGATCTAGAAGGATGGGCATAGGTTCCAGGTAAATACTTTCTTTTGGTTCCTTGAAATCTTCACACCATGGTGAAGGGCATGAATGGGAATGGGCCAATTTAGAGTCTTCTGTAGGATGGGAATCGGGGTAGGCAATTCTCTTATTTGAGTCTAAGGGTAGTACTGCTTGTCAGTTTGACAAATCCCAATTACCAGGAGAAAATATGGTTCCTATTCCACGATGAGGACAAGAAGAATTCAGGGGCCTTATTGGAGTGCTTCTTAGCACTTCTATGCCCAATGTTTCCTGTCAATGGAAAATAATGGCATCACATTAAAGAAAGGATCATCTCAAGACTGATAACATATAGGAATGAAGTTTTGTTCATCCCACCAGGTAGAGAACCCTGTCGAGCCTAGGTACTGATGGAAGATAAGATGAAATGAGGGAAATTTTGTTAACAAAGTAGGCCTCATGACCTCCTATGCAAATGGAGTTTTGATAGTTATTTTATATTAACTTTTTTCTTGCCTCTTTTTCCCCTATATAACTCATATGAAATACACTGGTGGAGGCTACCTTTTTGGATTTAGACCATTCTGTAATGAGATAATAGCTAAATGTTCTTCTGTGATTCTCAATTTCTTCTATCTTGATATTTTCTTTCCTGTCCTGTTTGTCTCCTGGAGAAAAAGTAAGAGTGGATGCAGAGAGTAAAAGGATAGCTTCCACTTGCCCCTCCAGTTCCACTCAACCCTTCTCCAGCTGACTTTCTGCCTTTATTAAGCTTTTTGCCAGTTACCTAAATTCAGCGTGGCATTTTTTTGTCATTGCAGGATCCTGACTGATACAAGTATACAAAATTGAAAATCAAAATCCTTATTTTCTCACCTAACTATCCCACTGTCCTGAAGTAGTTATCAAAAAAAAGTTTATTGTCTGTTTGTTCAGATATAGAGATATTTGTACTGTAGTCCCCTTTTATCTGTGGTTTCACTTTTCATGGTTTCAGTTACCTGCAGTCAACCATAGTCTGAAAATATTAAATGGAAAATTCCAGATATAAACAACTCATAAGATTTAAATTTCATGCCATTCTGAGTAGGATGATGAAATCTCAGCTGTCCTACTTCATCCTGCCTGGGATGTGAGTCATCCCTTTACCTGGTGTGTCCATGCCGTATACACTACATGCCCATTAGTTACCTAGTAGTTGGCTTGATTGCCTGATCCACTGTCACAACAACACAGAGCTTGTTTTCAGGTAAACTTATTTTATTTAAATTTGCCCCAAAGTGCAAGAGTAGTGAGACTGGAAATTCAGATATGCCAAAGGGAAACCATAAAGTGTTCCCTTTAAATGAAAAGCTGAAAGTTCTCCTTTATTAAGGATAGAAAAAAATCATAAGTGGAGTGACATCAGCATCATAGCAAAGTGAGTTCTTACCTTTGTCTCTGCCTTCTAAGTTATAACTAAATGGATTTTAATTAACCAGCAGAGGATTCCCTGCACAGCACAAAAAGACATGTGAGAGATCCACGCAGCCATGCATCTGAAGGTTGTGGAGTGGATCCCTGGGAGACACTAGAACTAGAGGAGCACACCCCTTCCTCTCTCCCTCCCTGGTGGCAGCAAGCCAGGCCATGGATCCTCACACAGCAGCCAGTGTGACTGTAAAAGGAGACGGGGCAGCCTAGCTCGCACAAATGCTTTCACAGTGGTAGTTCTGCCTGCAGGAACGCCCACCATACTGCAGCAGACCCGCCTGTGAGAACGCTCCCCACCAAGTGGCGATTCAGCCTCCACAAATGTGCCTGCCTGCTGAACAAAGCACAGGCCCCACCAACTCAGAAGATGCCCCACGCACGGAGCACAGGAGGCCACAGGACCCACCAGTTGAAGGCTCAGCCCCCACTTAGGCACCCTTTGCACCTACCATGGCAGCTTAGCTGATCCCCTGCCAAGTGCAGCAGTCCCATGCATGCAAGAGCAGCCCACTCATTGAGCAGAGAAGCCTTGCCCCTGGTTCATGATTCACCCACCTAATGCAGAGGCCATCCCACATGAGCACAATGTGCAGAGCAGCCCTACCTGTACAACTTCCACCAGATGGGGCAGAACCAGAAAACTCAGACCCTGTTCCCCTCATCAGAGGCAAGTGGAATCTGTGACCTGATTCTACCACAACTGTGCTGGTAAAGAATCAGTTCATGAAATACCATTGAGAGCTACAGTAACACTTCAGAGCAGAGGGAAAGTAACAAGTCTCCAGAAACCAATCCTGAAGTGACAGGAATTTACAATATAAATGACAGAGAATTCAAAATAGCTGCCATAAAGGAACTCAATGAGTTACAAAAAAAAATCTCACAAAGATAGTTAAGTGAGCTCAGGAATAAAATTAATGAGAAGAAGGAAAACTTCACCAAAGAGATTTATGCTCTAAAAAAGCCAAACAGAAATTCTGTAGATAAAGAACACAATTAATGAAATAAAAAGTAATCTAGAAACCAAAAGAAACAGAACTGATATAATGGAGGACCTAATTAGTGATTTAGAGAATAGAAATATAGAAATGCTTCAGGAGGAGGAGTAGAGAGAACTAAGATTTTTTTAAAGATGAAGAAATTCTTTGAGAAATATCCTTTGAGAAATAGGAAAAGCAACATAAGGATTATAGGTATTCCAGAGGGAGAAAGGAGTAGAGAGTTTGTTCAAAGAAATGCTAGCTGAAAACTTCCCAAACCTGGGGAAAGAGCTAGACTTACACGTACATGAAACCAATAGAACTCCTAATTACATTGATGCAAAAAAGACCAGCAAGGCATAAAATATTAAAAGTGGCAAAAGTCAATGAGAAAGAAAAAATATTAAGGGCAGCAAGGCAGAAGAAAATAACCTACAAAGGAATTCCTATCAGGCTTTCAAAGGATTTTTTCAGCAGAAACCTTACAGGTTAGGAGAGAATGGAATGATATATTCAAAACACTGAAAGATAAAAACTTTCAGCCAAGAATACTCTATCCAACAAAACTATCCTTCAGATATGGTGGAGAAATAAAAGCTTTCCCAGGTAAACAAAAGCTGAGGGAGTTCAACACCACTAGACCTGCCTTACAAGAAATGTTGAAAGGAGCCCTCCCATCTGAAGTGGAAAAGCAAAGCTTTACAAAGCTTTGAGCAAGGAGATAAATAGACATGTAGAATCAGAAAATTGCTATCAGAATAAGTTAGTAAATGTTTAATTATAAAATAAAAGATAAGGGAAGGAAAATATCAAAAAATAAGTTTAAACAATTCCATTTAGTCACAAACTCACAACAGGAAAAAAGTAATTTGTGACAACAATAACTCAGAATGGGAAGAGGAAAAAGGTAGAACATGTTTATGTTAATAGAGATAAGAGGCTATCAGAAAATGGACTATCTCATCTATGAGATCTTTTATACAAGCCTCATGGTAACCATTAAACAAAAAAATCAGAGCAGAGCCACACATCATAAATAGAGAGAAAACTGAGAAAACCATTAAGGAAAGCAACCAAACTGAAATGGCAGTCAGAAAAACAAAGGAAGAGAAACAATGGAAATTTAGAACAACCAGAAAACAAGAGATAAAATGTCTTAAAATGCATTAAGCTCTTATTTATCAATAATCACTCTAAATGTAAATTAATTGAATCAAAAGACAAGGAGAGGTTGGATGGATTTTTTTAAAAAGACCCAATGATATGCTGCCTCCAGGAAACACATCTTAGTTCTCAAGACAAACATAGGCTCAGAAGAAGGGATGGAAGACAATCTTCCCAAGCAAATGGCAAGCAAAAGAAAGCAGAATTTGCCATACTTATATCAGACAAAGCATACTTCAAGATAAGAAAGACAATGAGAGATAAAGAGGGTCAGTATATAGTGATAAAAGGTACATTACACCAAGAGGAAATAACACATATGAATATATATGCACGTAACACAGGAGCACCAAAGTATATAAAGCAAATATTAACAGACCTAAAGAGAGAAACAAACAGAAATACAATTAACAGTAGGGGACTTCAACACCTCACTTACAACAATGGATAGATCATCCAGACAGAAAGTCAACAAAGAGACATTGGCCTTAAATGAAATAACAGACCAGATGTACGTAATAGATATATTTTAAAAATTCCATCCAAAAACAGGACAAAACATTCTTCTCAAGTGCACATGGAACATTCTTAAAGATAGATGATATGCTGGGAAACAAGGCAAGCCTCAATAAATTTAAGAATATTGAAATCATATCAAACATCTTTTCTGACCACAATCCTATAAAAGTAGAAATCAACTACACGAAAAAAGCTGGGAAATATGTGGAGACTAAACAACAGGACTAAACAACAATTGGATCATTGAAGAAACCAAAGGATAAACCAAAAAGTACCTGGAGACCAATGAAAATGAAAACACTACATACAAACTCCAATGGGGTGCAGCAAAAGTGGTGCTAAGAGGGAAATTCATAGCCACACAGGCCCACCTCAAACAAACAAGAAAAATCTCAAATAAGTTATCTTAAACTACACTAAACAGAACTATAAAAAAGAAGAACAAGAAAAGCCCAAAGTGACCAGAAGGAGGGAAACAATGAAAATAAGAGCAGAAATAAATGAAATAGAGACTAAAAAACTATAGAAAGGATAGGTGAAACTAACAGCTGGTTCTTTGAAAACATAAATAAAATTGATAAACCCTTAGCCAGACTCACTAAGAAAAAGAGAGAGAAGCTCAAATTAATAAAATCAGAAATGAAAGAGGAGAAATTACAATGGATGCCACAGAAATAGAACAGATTATAAGAGAATACTGTGAAAAACTGTATCCAACAAATTGTATAATCTAGAAAAAATGGAAAAATTCTTAGACTCATACAACCTCTCAAGAGTGAATCAAGGAGAAATAGAGAATCTGAATAAAACAATCACAAGTAAAGTGATTTAAACAGTAATCAAAAACTTCCCAAAAAACAAAAGTCTAGGACCTGATGCTTTCCTGGAGAATTCTACCAAACATTCAAAGGAGATTTAATACCTATCCTTCTCAAACTATTCCCCAAAATTGAAGAAGACAGAATACTTCCTAACTTATTCTGTGAGGCCAAAATACACTGATATCAAAACCGGACAAGGACAACGCAAAAAGGAAAATTACAGGCCAACATCACTGAGAAAACATAGAAGCAAAAATCCTGAAGAGTATATTGGCAAATCAAATAGAGCGATACATTAAAATGATCATACACCATGATCAAGTAGGATTTATACCAGGGACAATGGGTTGGTTCAACATACACAAATCAATCGATGTGATACACCACATTAACAAAATGAGGAATAAAAATCACATGATCATCTCAATAGATTCATAGAAAGCATTTGGCAGGATCCAACATCCATTAATGATAAAAATCTCTCAATAAAATGGTAAAAAGAAAAGTATCTCAACATAATAAAGGTCAGATGTGACAAACCAACAGCCAACATCATACATAACAGTGAAAAACTGAGAGTCATCCCTCTGAGAACAAGAACGTGACAAGGGCCCTCACTCTTGCCACTCCTATTCAACACAGTAATGGAGGATTTGGCAAGAGCAATTAGGCAAGAAAAAGAAATAAAAGATATCCAAATTGAAAAGGAAAATGTAAAACTTTCACTGTTTGCAGATAACATAATTCTATATACAGAAAACCCTAAATAATCCACCAGAAAATTGTTAGAAATAATCAACAACTACATCAAAGTTGCATGGTACAAAATCAACTTACAAAAATCGCTTGCATTTCAATACGCTAATACTGAACTATCAGAAAGAGAAGTCATAATACAATCCTACTTACAATTGCAACAAAAAGAATAAAATATCTAGAAATAAACTTAACCAAGGAGGTGAAAGACCTATACACTGAAAACTATAAGACACTATTGAAAGAATTTGAAGAAGACATAAAGAAATGGAAAGATATTCCATGCACATGGATTGGAAGAATAAACATAGTTAAAATGTCCATGTTATCCAGTGCAATCTACAGATTCAATGCAATCCCAATCAGAACTCCAATGACAGTCTTCACATAAATAGAACACAGAATCTTGAAATTTATATGGAAAAACGAAAGACCCCGAATATCCAAAGGAATCCTAAGAAAAAAGAAAAAAGCTGGAGCCATCACAATACCTGACTTCAAAATATACTGCAAAGCTATTATAACCAAAACAGCGTGGTACTGGCACAAAAACAGACACATAAATCAAGGGAACAGAATTGAAAGCACAGAAATAAAACCACATATCTATGGAGAGCTAATCTTCAACAAGGGAGCCAAGAACATACAATAGAGAAAGTCTCTTTAATAAATGACATTAGGAAAACTGGACAGCCACATGCAAAAGAATGAAAGTAGACCATTATCTTACACCATATACAAAAATTAACTCAAAATGGATTAAAGTCTTGAATGTAAGACCTGAAACCATTAAACTCCTAAAAGAAAATATAGCCAGTACTCTATGAAATCTATCTTAGTAGCATCTTTTCAAATACCATGTCTATTTGGGCAAGGGAAACCAAAAAAAATAAACAAATGGGACTACATCAGACTGAAAAGCTTCTGCAAGGCAAAGTAAACCAAGAACAAAATTAAAAGACATACCATCAATTGGGGGAAAATATTTGCAAATCATATATCTGACAAGGAGTTAGTCTCCAAAATATATAAAGAACACATACAACTCAACAATAAAAAAAAAAACTCAATCAAAAAATGGGCAGAACATATGAACAAACATTTTTCCAAAGAAGATATACAGATAGCCAATAAACACATTAAAAGAACATCACAAATTATTAGGGAAATGCAAATCAAAACTACAATGAGATATCACCTTACAACTATTAGAATGACTGTAATTAACAAGACAAAAAATAACAATTGTTGGAGAGCGTGTGGAGAAAAAGAAACTCTTATACACTGTTGGTGGAAATACAAACTAGTGGAGCCACTAAAGAAAACAGCATGGAGATTTCTCAAAAAATTAAAAACAGAAATACCATACAATCCAGCTATCCTACTATGGGGTATTTATCCAAAAATGTGAAATCAACAATCCAAAGAGATTTATGCACCCCATGTTCATTGCAACATTATTCACAATAGCCAAGAAGTGGAAGCAACCCAAGTGCCCTTCTACAGAATGATGGATAAAGAATATGTGGTATATATATACAATGGAATACTACTCAACTGTAAAAATGAAAAATCGTCCCATTTGCAACAACATGGATGGACTTTCAGGGTATTATGTTAAGTGAAATAAGTCAGACAGAAAAAGACAAACACGATATTATTTCACTCACATGTTGAAGACAAACAAACACACAAATAGAAAGAATAGATTAGTTCTTACCAGAGGGGAAGAGGGAAGGGGGTGATCTAAAGGGATAAAGGAACACACATGTATGGTGACAGATAAAAACTAAACTATTGTTGGCAAGCATCATGCAGTCTATATAGAAACTGATGCATAACAATGTACACCTGAAATTACACAGTGTTTTAAAACAATACGACCTCAAAATTAAAAAGAAAATCATAAGCTGAGGTTTCTAAGATCTGTGGTAACTTTCATCACAGTATATTGTAATGACTGTTCTATTTTATTATTAGTTATTGTTGCTAATCTCTTATGTGCCTAATTTATAAATTAAACTTTATCTGTATGCATGGAAAACACATAGTATACATATTGGGTTCAATACTATCATGGTTTCAGGCATCCACCGAGGTCTTGGAATATATCCCCCACAGACAAGGGGGCACTATTATATGCACAGCAACCTACTATACATGCTATTTTGCTACCCAGAATTTCATTCAACAGTATTATGGTGGTCTTTAAATGTATATAGTTTAAACTTGATTTTCAATGGCTTCAGAGAATTAGACCATATGGATGTATTACGATTTTTTAAAATTTATCCTCAATTCATATATGTTTCAGTTGTTTCATTCACTTTTAAGGTCTATTCACTGCAATGAACTTCCACATGGCTAAATCTTTGTACTCGTGCACAATTATTCAATATATGATTGTATAAAGATGAAGTCTACTGTACTTTCTTCTGCTAACTCTAACTCTATTCACTGGAATAAATAGCTAAATTTAGTATAACTAAATCTTTGTACATATCCATAATTACTCAGTATATGATTGTGTGAAAATGTGGTCTCATGTACATTCTTCTACTATTTAAGCTAGACTAAAAAATTAAGTACATTGACTTTTTTGGAGATGACCAAGACGATTATAGCAACTTTTTTGAGCTAATAATTACCTATTGTCAGAGATTAATTCTAATGTGTTTACCAATATTTATAAAATTTCCAACAAAATAGCACAAAGACATTAAATACAAATATCCCACTCTTGTGTTCCTCTTCCTCTCTAATATCATATAGTGAGTTTTTAGATCCTTCGTTTGCTCTGGTCAAACCAAATAGTTCTCTAGAGGCAAAGTCCCCTGATCCATGAGCTCCTTCTCAACTATCATGTTTTTGCAGTATCACTTGGTCAGTGTCCTCTTGAGCTATAATTAGCTTTATTTCTTCCTATGGCAAGATTTTATATGGCAGTTTGTATTAGAGAACACAGGAAAATCTCAAACTCTCTGAAGATGCTGTTCTCTTTATGCAGGTAAGCGGGAAGGATGGAAAGAAATTTAACACCACAGAGAGTGAGTTTAGTTTCAGACATGATTTTGCTGTTGGAATTTCTATGAATATGAGTCATATCCCCACATGCATGAGTGTTATCCTAAAGCAAAGTAGATAGTGTCCAGGATAAGGAATTGAATAGTACAGAAGAATAACTGTGAAAAAGTTTATTGATATATTGGCAAAGGTTAACTGACCGTGACTTCTAGCTAGAATCACATTGTGCCTGGGGTAATGTGAAAGATATGAGAAACAATCAAATGGCTTTGTAGTATTTTGGATTCAGCATAGGTTGAAATCAATCACTCTGTTCCCAATGTTGATTAAATGAATGATACTCACCCTCTGCCCCTTGATAAACAGGAAAGAAAAATGATGACATGTAAAAATGTTTTTAAAAAGGGCTAATTATATTTTTCTTTCCATTAGCTTTTCAAAAGAGATGAGTATAAACTATCTTCTGTGAAAAGGGAAGCAATTTTATTAGGAACTTGTCAAGTTTACATGATGGAAAAGGATTTCATAGACATCTCAATAGGAAAAAAGGCATGAAGACCAAAATATCCAAAGTCAATAAATAATTTCCAATGTATAATATCACTTTAAAATATGATGAGAAACATAAAAAATAATACATAAAACTATCATGAGATTAAGCTAGTTTTCCTGGTCTCTTACTTGGTTTAGAATCAGAGTGGTTTGTATTAATTTTATGTCTAAGCTGTAAGTAGAATGAAGACAGGTTTAGAGAAGGCTGGCAAATGAGCATTTTTTTTTATGGAAGGGAGTAAGTCAGAAAGAGATCCTAAGAGGAAATACAAAAGGTATGGAGTTTGTTTAACACTGCAAACACAAAGCTAAGGGGTGACAATTTGTTCCATTTATGTCCATAAAAGCTTATTTGAAAAGGAGGCAAAATTTTTTATATTTATTACGGTTATGAAAAAAAGTAGAGGTCGTCTTCAATTAGAGGAGGCAGGATTTTGTTTGGGGATAAAGAAGGTTTTGTGACAATTTGAAGGATTAAAACGCAGAAAGTTTGAACTGAGAGAGATGTTAAACTCACAATATTTTTAAATTGAGGAGGACATTTATATGGGTGATGATTTAGATTAGTACCTTATTCAAACCGCACAACTGTCTGTAAATTCCTTTCAACTTGATGACTCTATTATCTGGAACCTCAGTTACCAACATTTCCTTCATCTATAAAGGAGCAAATGTCTGGGAGTCTGTTTGGAAGATTAATCAATTCTATGTGGATTAAGAGAAAGGATTAATCACAAAAGAAGGCAGAGTTAAGCCTTGGTTTTGCATCTTGGATATTTAATTAGTTCAAAAATTATGGGTATAATTAATATGTTTAGGAAAAGTTATTTCAAAGCATAGCCAACCTATAAGAGAAGGTGATTTCAGAACACCATCATTCAAGAGTTTTTCCTTAGGGTATTTGATGACTTTTAGGTGAATAAACATCATACCCTTGTGCGTCCATTTAGAAACCTCCCTATGACTTTTTCTCTTGACAAGATTTGAATGCTGACTCTGTCTCAAGTGACTTTAAAACTGTGATGAGCCAAACTTCTCAAGTTTCTATTTTCCCTGAGATTTGAATGGATATGTTCTCATCCTTCTAGTACATCTAGGTTCCACATGTATATCTTTTTCCACTTCAAACTGCTCCTGAAATTCCCAGTTCTTACCTAGTTGATGAGGATAGCAGATCCAAAAGGCAAATAAATTCACAGCTATGTGCGTAGTTGATAAACTGCTTATTGAGAAACTCTCCCAAGAGGCTTAGCACTTGAAAGACACCTGGAGATATAACATTATAATTTCTTTATAATTTGAATTCCTATTACCCACGCTGACCAATCTTGCATTTTATGAGGAACATCATAACATCTACCCTGGAAGGAAGCACAGGAGTATTAAATGCAGAGAAAACTTGTCGGTTATAACAGCAATAATGAATGCTAGGAATAATAAAGTAAGACTTCATAGATATGGTAAATATTTAAGAAACATTTTAAATGAATAGCTTCCCAAAGGTGGGGACTGGGAAGGAAGAAAAGAAGGGTCTGTCTTTCTGATGAGGGTTTATGGGCTTGGAAGGGATTGCAATAGTGATTAGTTCCATGTGACTGAGGCCAGATCATATTAGTTTTAAGCTAAACATCAAAACGCTTGGGGTTGAATTCCTGTTCATGTTAACCATCTTGTGTCTCATGAGTAGGATCATGGCATCAACCCTGGGAAGAAGAAGAGGGTATTAAATGCAGAGACCACTTGGTGATAAAGAACAGCTCCATATGACCAGCACCAATTTCTCTGTGATTTCATTTCAAAGGCCTGAGTATATTAAATCAGTTTTAATGCTGAAGTATAAGTAGCCTTTCATAACTTTGACCTAATTCCTAATAATTATTGTAATGACCATAACTGACATTTTGTTCTATTGTCTTTTTTTCAGGTAGCAATGCTGACAGAGCCAATGGATGGAGCAAATCACTCTGTGGTGTCAGAGTTTGTGTTCCTGGGACTCACCAATTCCTGGGAGATCCAACTTCTCCTATTTGTGCTCTCCTCCACATTTTATGTGGCAAGCATGATGGGAAACTCCCTCATTATGCTCACTGTGACCTCTGACCCTCACTTACACTCCCCCATGTACTTTCTGTTGGCCAATCTCTCCTTCATTGACCTGGCAGTTTCTTCTGTCACTTCCCCAAAGATGATTTATGACCTTTTCAGAAAGCGTAAAGTCATCTCCTTTAGAGGCTGCATCACTCAAATCTTCTTCATCCACGTCATTGGTGGTGTGGAGATGGTACTGCTCATAGCCATGGCCTTTGACAGATATGTTGCCATATGTAAGCCCCTCCACTATCTGACCATCATGAGCCCAAGAATGTGCGTCTTCTTTTTAGTGGCTGCCTGGATGACTGGCCTTATCCACTCCACAGTTCAATTGGCTTTTGTAGTAAACTTACCCTTCTGTGGTCATAATGTGTTGGACAGCTTTTACTGTGACCTTCCTCAGTTCATCAAACTTGCCTGCACAGACACCTACCAATTAGAGAACATGGTCACAGCCAACAGTGGATTCATCTCTGTTGCCTCCTTCTTCATACTGGTCATTTCCTATATTGTCATCATTCTTACTGTTCAGAAACATTCTTCCTCTGGTTCATCAAAGGCTCTGTCCACACTGTCAGCTCACATCACTGTGGTGCTCCTGTTCTTTGGTCCTTTGATATTCTTCTATACATGGCCATCTCCCTCCAGACATGTAGGTAAGTTTCTGGCCATCTTTGATGCAGTTCTCACTCCTTTCCTGAATCCTGTCATTTACACATTCAGGAATCAAGAAATGAAGGTGGCAATGAGGAGAATATGCAGACAGCTAGTGAATTACAGGAAGATCTCTTAAGTGATACCTGTATTGTGAAGAGCATTTGTTGATTACTGAAGCTCATTATTCATGGTCAAAATCAGAGAGAAACTTTTCTTTGGACCACCTTGATTTGATTATACACACTGATATTGAGTCTATTTTGTCTTTCACTCTGAAGGGAGAGAAATTCACTTCTGAAAAGAGAGAAAGATTTCCATATGAAATATTTATAATCAAAGATTATCATAATCTTGACTCCCAATTCCTAAGGAATAATATGTATATGAAATAATTTTCAAAAATACCAAAGAGGACAGGCTTTTTTAAGGCCTTCAGCACAGGGAGAGCTCTCTCTCTCTCTTTAACAGGCATCTGTCTCACAGACAGGAATTCAGCGCTCAGTGGGGGTTTGCTAAGGGAAGATTGAACTGAGCATTCATGTTGTATGCTGCAGCTTGCTCACGTTCTACCCCTCCTTTGAGTCTCTGCCTGGACTATGTAACTAGGGCAGAACCTCTGAGAGCACACAGAGAATCTTTGAGAACACACATACAGGAGCCCTATGGGTGCACGTCTCTGGGTAGAAGTCACATGAGTTGTTCTTGGGACAAAAAGAACAAGGAAAACACCAGGATTTTTCTCTCTGTTTACCATTGTGCTACTCAAACCTACTAAATTTTCATTCTCATTTTCCTCCTATTTCTTCCTCTTCATTTTTCCTCAGCCACTCGCAGGCTCTGGGCTAGGAAGATGTTTTCCTCCTTTCCCTCTCCTTTTTCAGGCTTCCATCCTCGTTCTTCTGTGCCATCATTCTTCCTTCTTTTCCCACTTCTCTTCAGTTGCTGCTCTGTCAAATTCAAACTTACCTTAATGCTGTTCCTTTTATTCATTTATTTTTCTTCTCTTTTTTCACTGAAGTATACTTGATACATTACATTAGTTTAAAGTATGCAACATAATGATTTAATATTTGTATATATTGCAAAAATGAATCACCACAATAAGTCTAGTTAACATCCATCACAATAAATTACTGCTGTCCCTTTTAAATTGTTCTATGATAATTATTACAAATTGTCTCCTCCACAGGTTTCATCACTTGAATAACTGATTGTTTTGGCCATAAACCTCAGCTGTGGTATGTGAGTGAAGGAAGAATAGCTAAATGGCAAGGGCAGTGTCACTTAGAGCTGTGGCTTTCACATTTTTAAAGAGTGACCCACAGTATCGAGTCAGTGTGAAATGTAAGAAACGTTGTAGTATACTCTGCCCATCTCCATAAAGAACCGAATCAAAGTTTCACATAACAATATCTATTTTTTATGAAATTTTCTTTTTTTCTTTCCTTTCCTTTTCTCTTATCTTCTATTGAAAACACCTGTTTACAATATAGCTTGTGATCTACAGAATCTCTGTTTATAAAGAAAATTACGCAGAAGCTATAGAAGTATATGTACTGCCTCTAGTTAAGAGCAGAATGAATACACTAAGACAAATTTTCTGCATCATTCAAATAGAGAAAACCAGATTCTAGTCTTCCTTTAATATGCTATTTGATAGTAAAGTATTTGTAAGTTTATGTAAACAAGCCCATCAAAGCTGAGCTGTGCAAATTTTGCCAAAATTTTAATACATATCATTGCTTTCTTTCAGACTCATTATTTGAAGTTATATATATCACCAAAGCAAATAGAATACACTTCCTGAAAACCATCTACAGCTTTCTATATCCATTCAGTTTTGTCTTTTACTATCCTCTTTCACATTCTGGAATGACATTTTGCCTTCAGATAAATGTACATTTTTTACTGCTTGATAAACAAAACCAGATCCTATTTCTGGCATAGTCAGTAATAATTTTTGATAATTTTACTTCTAGTATAGTCTCAGTCACACATATTAACTATGACTTTTAATCAACATAGCTAATTTCTATTTCATTGAGAGTTCTTGAAGCTAATTGAGAATTGCCTATCATGTACAGTCATTTTAGTAAACCAGGAGACCTCATGAACGCGCTAAATATAACCCCTGACAGCCACACACATCCTACTTACACCTTCTTACAGGCAGTAAATGTTATCTTTAAAATAGCAAAAATAAACATGTGTACCTTGATCAAAAGATCCAGATAATTTATAAAGATATAAATAAAGTCACACATACAAACACACATACACACTCATGGACACACATACATACAGTGACCAGTGTTTCAATATTCAATTCTATTTTAAAATTATCCAAAGAATATCCACTAATTACTGTACTTAACACTAAACCAAGATCTTAAAATTGCTTAGGACATTATGTTTAAGTGGATACACTACAAAACTGTCAGGAGTATTATTCAAATTAATTGAACACAAAATTTTGCATTTTTTATATTTTTATATGTTTCTTTTATATAGCTTACTGATAAGATCATGGAGAAGACTTATAGCTGTTTTATTACAAATATTATCAAATCAATCTGAATTGTCCAAAAGCTAATTTTGATTATGTGAATTTGGATTCTCATACAAAAATGCTTTGCAACTAGTAATTTCCATAATATTTTTTTTCTGAAAAGCTAGCACATGGAAAATAGTAGAAGCACAGCTTTTAAAATTTTTTTAGAGTATGGGGTATATCATATTCATGTCAGCATTTATTAATCTCTATAAACCAATTCTGACAGAGCCTCTTTATCTTTAAAGGCTTTGAATAAAAGTTATAAATATCTCCTTGTAGTAGGAAAATATTTCACATTCACACAATGAGAGTGAAAGTTTTCTCAGTTACAGAAATACAGCCACACATAAAACTGCAAGGTTGTTTTGCAACCTCACCTACAGACCAAAAGTAGAATCAGATTTACCAAGACATCAAAAATGGAGACACATATAAACATTGGATCTCAAAGAACCTTTCTACTTTCAGTGGAAACCAAGCATATTCTTACACAAACAGGCAAACTGATTTACAAAAAAACTCATAAGCCAAATTCTCCATTATTTCTCATCTGATAGAGAGGAGATCTGGTACTCGTTTGCTAGGGCCACTATAAGAAAGTACCACATACTGGGTAGCCTAAACAATAGAAATTATTATCTCAGTTTCTAGAACCTAGAAATTCAAAGTCAAGGTGTTGACTGGGTTGATTCCCTCTGAGGGCTGTGAGGGAAGGATCAGTTCCAGGTATCTTTCTTTGACGTGTAAATGGCTGTCTTCTCCCTGTGTCTCTTCACAGTGTCTTTCCTCTACGATTGTCTGTCTCTGTGTTCAAATTTCCCCCTTTCTAAAAGGACACCAGTCATACTGGATTAGGACTCACCCTAATGACCTCATCTTACCTTAACTCATGACATCTGCAATGACATTATTTCCAAATAAGTTCACACTTTAAAGTACTGGGGGTAAGGACTTCAACATATGAATTTTGGGGGGATACAATTCAACACATCCCAATAGGAAATAACAAATTATCAGTTCATAAAACCAAATTCACACTCTCTGTTGCCACCAATGAGATAAAACCTATCAGAAAACCAGCATTAGAACCAGAATTGGAACCAAACTTAGCCAAGAACCAGAAACAAACAAATCGCCAAACCAGAAAAACAAAATGGAGGTCAGAGTGTCAGTGAAGGTAAAGTTTTTTGTTGCTTGGAATTCACTATGGGAACCAAGAAGAGACATGCCTGGGCTTAAACATACCAGGAAGAGCATTGCTTAGGAAACACAGCTTATAGGCTCCAGAAAGTGAGTCCACTTGGATATCTTGATGGGTCTCGAAAATGGTCAAAGTATAATTTTAAAAAGTTAAATACATGACTCATATATGATCATGTGTAAGCAAGATGTTAAGTTGATTTTAATTAAATTTGAAGGAATCAGTTTCTAAGTCTGAATGAACCCACTTGTAAATGCTCTTCATACTTCTTATTTCACCAATTCAATTATTGTGTCACAATTGGGCTGAATACACTGACCACTTAGAATTTGAAGAGTCATGCTGAAGGGGAAAAACACCAGTCAGATTACCTCTCATTCACAAAAATGATCTCCCACTGACCTAAGAGCCAAGAGGTTTGTGAATTAAATGAAGAAATATTCATTAGACATATTTGAGATTTTTAAAATACAAAAGCTCTGCATTTTAAGACATTTAAGAAGTTTAAAATAAAGAAGCAGTAATTAATGCTCAACTTCACTATTAATCAGGGAAATCCAAATTAAAATCTGTCTCTAAACCAAAAATGCTGTGTGGAAAATATGTTTTTACGACCTGGGTTGGAAAGTTCCTCAACTCTGCAGCATAGTGAGAATTTCATTCTTAGAACTTGAAAAAAAGGTCCTAGTCCTGTGGCAGGTGAGGTGTAGGTTTATTGACTAAGATGTTGATGAGGTCTTCCTGGGATCATAAGGGTTATGGGTCCTAGAATGATACACCCAGTGCTCCTACGTTATGGCAGTCACTCCTTACAGGTCATGAGTCCACCAACCCAGCAGAAAAGAAGGCATCAATAAGCTGTATACATTTAGTAATGTAATTTATCTTTTGCTTTAATAATTAAATAACTCATATGGGTAAAAATTTAAATGTATTCTTTCAAATAAACAGTCGTGATCATGAGACTTCCATACAGGACTATTTAACACTGTACCTTAAAAGTGAAACTGTGCATACGATGTTTCAGTGCCGCTAATCAGTTGCCTTTTCCACTATGCAGATTTTCTACATGCTTTTTGTGACAGAGGATAATAATATTCTAAAAATAAGAGCTCTGAGTTCTGTGGTAGTTTGACTCCATCATGATTTGGATATCGGTTCAGATAAATTAGATGGATGGAAATTGTCTTTGGTTGAGAAATAGAGCAGGGGGAAAGGATTCTAATCAGAGCAGGAATGAATCAACTCTGTAATTCAATAGGGGCTTTTTGAAGCAGGTAAACTCACAACCAAACTGTAGAAGAGCCGGATAAGTGAAGTCAAATCATGACTTCATGCTCCGTGTTGGAAAAGGTCTTCTAATGACATTTGCACAGATGTCTTGAGTGTTGGTCTCCAGGCAAAGAATTAAGTAGGAGCAGAGGATTTGAGTTTAGAGGGAGTAAAATGGGAAGAATTTTGGAAAATGCTAAAAAGAGTAGCTTTGATAGATTACAATTTCCTGGGCCACAGACTGAATGCAAATGTTGGACCATCACAGCAAAAGAAGGGTAGGATATTGGAAATAACCTGGATTGCCTGGAAGCCAAGGGTCAAACATACTAATTTTGGATTTGTCACCAACTTATTCCTTAGCTTCAGCAAAGATATTTGACGTTTTTTACAGAAATAAAAAAACTAATCCTAAAATTCACATGAAACCACAAATGACCCTGATAGTCAAAGCAATATTGAGAAAGAAGAACAAACCTGGAGGCATATTCCTGATTTCAAGAAATTTTACAAATATATACTGGTTAAAACAGCATAGTACGGGCAGAAAGGCAGACATATAGACCAATGGAGTAAACTACAGAGTGCAGTAATAAACCCACATTTATGCATCAACTGGATATTTAACAAGGGTGCCAAGAATATACAATAGAGAGAAGAAAGTCTCTTCAACAAATGGCGTTGGGAAAACTGGACATCCACATACAAAAGAATCAAACTGGATCCTTATCTTACACCATATACAAAAAAACTCAAAATGGATTAAAGATTTAAATGTAAGAGCTGGACCTTTAAAATTCATAGAAGAAACATAGGAGCAAAGCTTCAAGCCATTGGACTTGGCAATGATTTCTCTGATACGACACCAAAAGCACAAGCAACATAAGCAAAATTAGAAAAGTGGGACTGCATCAAACTAAAATAACTTCTGCACAGTAGAAAAACAATCACAGAGTCAAAAGCCAAACTGTAGAATTGGGAAAAATATTTGCAAACCATGTATCTAATAAGAGATTAATATCCAAAATAAATAAGGATCTCAAACAACTCAAAATCAAAAAGTAACACAATTAAATAACAGGCAAAGGATTTGAGCAGGCATACAAATGGTCAACAGTTATATGAAAAGATGATCAATATCACTAATTATCAGCGAAATGCAAATCAAAACAAAAATGAGATATCAACTCACACCTTTTGGGAAAGGTATTAGCAAAAGAAAAAAGATAACAAGCATTGGCAAAGATATGGAATAATTGGAACCCTTGCACACTGTTGATAGGAATGTAATGTGGTACAGTCACTATGGAAAATAGTGTGACTTCTTCCTTTGCTGGAGAAAATATAGTCTATATCCAGGAATACCACTCCAAGTAATATACCAGATGACATGAAGTTCTCTCAGCTTTGAGTGGAGCCCAGATCTGGAAAAGGTTTTTTGGCAGCTCTTCCAGGCTCTGTAACAAAGGTCCCTACTGTCTGGGCCATACAACCTGAACTACAATAGAATTAGAAAAACTGTTGGTGAGAAGCGATAAGATGTGAAGTTCATAGCAAGCATCAATAGGATAATCAAGCTGCAAATTGCAATGGTTCTATAGCAACCATTTTCCTAAAATTACAGAGTAATTTATATACAGATATGGTATCCCACAAACATCATAGAATACCAAGGATCTACATTAAAGAAAAAGGAGTGTGGGAGCTGACATATTACCATTTGATCTACTCTCTCCATCATAAAGCATCACCCAGAATCTCCTGGCATAAAAGAGCAATTAAATGCCTTACTGCATTTGCAGCTGAACCACTAGTTTGGAGATGATGTTTTGAGAACGCAGTAGTATTCTCTAGAATACTTTACATATACACAATAAGTAATTTTTACTTGGAATTGTGTCCCCATTAGTTAGCATACATGGGTCCAGGGCAAGGGTATGATTGTGAAATGTGAGTTTCCCATCCTTGGAACTCTGGGCACTATGGGTTTAGAAGTCTTGTTTTCAATAATAAGAGGAAACATTTCCATCAGGGACACAGAAGGGGTCCCATTAAATTTTGGTCTATGGCTATGGTCCAGGAAATTCAGGCTTCTTGCACCAAGAGCAAACAGGCAAGAAAAGGAATTACCATCTAGGCAGGGGTAATTGATCATTAAGAAGAGGTAAGGTTACTGTTACCCAGTGAGAGTAGGGAGGATACATTTTGAAACCAGTTGATCCACATGCGTGACTTTTAGAAATCCCTTAACCAATTTTGGTGGTAAATTGACAAGTGCATAAGCCATGGCTTGAGAAGAGCCAGCAGAGTTGCCAACTAAGGAATCTAGACTATAAGTAGAGGAGGGATATGAGTACTGGTTGTGATTTCACTACCCACTTCAGGAGCAGGTGGTGTAATCCATCCCATAAATTTTCATCTTATAAGATGTCAACAGGATAAGAAGTTCACCAAAGTCCTGAAGGAGCTGCTCCTGGAATTCAAATGAATCAAGAAAATGCAAGTGTTAGGAGTGGATGTCATGTGTGCTATGCTCTGCCACCCAGATCCCCCTCTTCAGGACAGAAAAATTTATTCCTCTAACTGGTGGGAGTTTTGTTGTCTGACATCTCTCATCATTCCGCTCTCTTTGGAATGTCCTCACCTAAAGAGAGCTGACATACCCAAGGCCATGTCCCCTTTCTGTATTAGTTTGCTTCCAATGATTGGTTATCAACCACAGGGGATAATTCTGAAAGGTCACGCCAGGTTTGGAGTTCCTTGAAAGGTTGACTGAGGCATTATTGTAACTGTACTGTTGTCCAACTTCTGCTTATGCCACATCCTGTTTAATTTGCTACCTCTAAATAGAATTGATGCTCATAGAGCTCCCTAACAAACTTCCTGTGTGTTAATCTTCATCCTAGAATCTGCTTTTCTGGGAATCCAAACTTTTATGTAATTTTCCTGATCCTTCTCATATTATTGTCAGAGAGGATACTTGAAGGTTTTGGTATCACATGGAATATTATATTGGTCCATTACTCTAATGACAACATGTCAATTAGATGTCATAAGCTAGAAGCTGTAAGTACCCTAAATGCTTCAGTAAGACATACATGTGCCAGATGATGAGATGAATCCATCAAAATTTCAGGGACCTTCCACATCAGTGACATCTCCTAGTGGTTTAGGGTATTCCAGGGTATCTCTTCAAAATTTTTTTCACCTTGCAATAGCCATCGGAGAAAAAGGCCCAATCTTTGGTGAATTTCTTTGTATTTCTGAGGCAATATATGCCATACATGACTGTGTTGCTCCAACTTATCTATCGGGAAATTTACAAGGCTGCCAGTTTTGAGATAATTCTAATGCAAGAAAAGGCTCTGTAGACAGTCTGGAAGGAAAAAGTAGCCTGTACGAGATGGAGGCTCAGACTCTCATGGTCTCCTACTCTTTCACCATATCTCTCTATTCTCCCCTAGAGTATTCTCTATAACTAATTAACAAAAGAAGAGAAAACATGAGCTTGGTTAATGAATGGATGTACGTGTTGTGCTGGCACTAACTGGAAGTGAATGGCCACTGTAGTAAACCCTTCTCAGAAATTACCCTGAGGCTGACCCCTGGCCAAGAGGTTAAGTTCACACACTCTGCTTCATTTGCCCCAGGTTCATCAATTCTGGGTGGAGACTACACACCACGTGCCAGGCCATACTGTGGCTGCATCCCACACAGGAGAACTAGAATGACTTACAACTAGGATATACAAGTATGTACTGGAGCTTTGGGGAGAAATAAAATTTAAAAAGAGGAAGATTGGCAGCAGATGTTAGCTCAGGGTCAATCTTCCTCACCAAAAAACATACCTTTAAAAAAGAAAAGAAAGAACGAAATTACCCTGAGGATCATGGTGAAAGAAAACTCTTCTAATGGGAAGAACCTCAGGGAATATCTTTAGTTGTACACTTCCCTTGGAAGGAAAGATGGCCTGTGGTGTAGATTCTACTGATTTGTGGGCAGGCCTAATGTTTGTTGTTTGTTTAAGGTCTAAGAAAGAACAAGAGTATAAATTTCTTGTGATGGAGTCTAGGGAAAGGTATGCAGATGGACTTTTCAGAAATAGAAAATGCCCATGGAAAAACCTATTAGAATTATTCCCTGTAGAAGGAACAAGACGACTTGCCTTTGTGATGTAAATCAGTCCCTTTTCCCAGCTCTCCTAGTACTGCTTCATTGGAACCATGTGCTAAGTACCTAATTCTTTGTTAATTGGTACTAAACAGTGGCCATAGCAGTATGGTTGAAGTCTCTGCATAAATTCAACAATATGAATTTCCCCTCACTAAGGGTGATCTGCCTACAATCATGGCTGAGTGTCCAAACTGTCAATGCAAAAGGAAAGCCTCAATACCCTCTATGGTACTATACTTCACCATACTCTCAGGAGGCTCATTGCCTACATTTTCTGGAAATATTAGAGACTTGTCTTCACAGCAATATAAATTTATCGTGGATACTGATTTTTCTTTTCCATCCATGGTGCTTCTACTAGCATTACCATGCATGGACTTATAGAAGCCTTTCCTGCCTTATCTATTCCTATGGTGTTCCACTGAGCATCGGTTCCAGATACATTTTTACAGAACATGAAGTGTGACAACAGTCTTACACCCATAGAATTCACTAGACTTATTTGTGTTCCATAACCCAGAAACAACTCACTGATGGAGTGGTGAAATGGCCTGGTGAATGCTCAGCTTTTGTTCCAGCTGGGAGGTGAACATCTTGCAAGTGTATGATGCTGCCTATTTGATGCAGTACCTATCTTAAACCAGTGGCCAATATATATTTCTTTCTGTTTTATAGCAAGAACATATGAACCCAAGGTGGAAAAATTCACTTTAACAATAAGACCAAATCATTTACTAGGAAGATCTATGCTTCATATCCATGTGAACTTTGGTTTAGTATGTTTAGAGGTCCTAGTGACCCAGGGAAGAATGTTTCCAAAGGGAACACAGCCGAGACTGGCCTCTGACCACTTTGGGTTCCTCATGTCACTGAACCAGAAGACAAAAAAGAGCTATTTGTTGGGACTAGGGCAAGTATAAAAATGGCAGCCCATGAACCATATGTTGAAATATTTAAAAGGTATAAATCAAAATAATAAATCCTTTTATGTTGATAAATATTTGTTGCTTCCTCTTATTTTCTAGTCTCTTATTATGAGTTTCTAGGAACTTTGGTTGTCTTGGTCAAACTAAATAGTCCCTAGGGGTAAAGTCCCTTGATCCATGAGCTACTTCTAAACTCCTGTGTTTGCAGTATCACTTGATCACTGTCCTCTAGACTGTTTATTAGCTCCGTTTCCACAAATGGCAAGGTTTTGTGGCACTTTCTGTAAGAGAACACAGGAATATCTCAGACTCTGTGAAGATGCTCTTTTCTTTATAGGGCAAAATGGAAGAATGAGAATAAATTTAACAGTAAAGAGAGTAGCTCTGGTGTCAGACAAATTGACTAGTAGTGAAAGATCGTTGTGCAAAAGGGTATTGACATGTTAGAGAAGGTTGACTGAACTTGACTTTTAACTGGAATCACACAGTGAAAGATATTACAAAAAGTCCGAAGGCTTTGTAATGTTTGGGATTCAGCACTCTGCTGCCGGTGATGATTATATGAATAACTCTTATCCTCATCAATTTGATGAACAGGTAAGAAAAGTTGCTGACATATGAAACTAGGAAAACAAGAGTTGTTGTACTCTCCAACAGCTTTTCGAAAGAGACAACGTATAAACTGAAACACAGGCATTTATTAGGTACTCGTAAACTTATCAAGATGGAAAAAAGTTTTATGGATACCTGAATAGAAGAGACATCCAAAGACCCAAAGCTGAATAAATTATTTCCAATGTAAATGTCATCTTAAAGTATTATGTGGAAAATTCGCAAAGTGAAAATGACCAGGAGATCAGAGTAGTTCTCCTGCTCTAAGTGCTTTAGAATTTTAGGATGTTTTGCATTAATTTTGTCTCTAAGACGTAAGTAGAATGCAGAGTGTTTAGTGAAAGTTGACACGTGTGATTGTGTTTTGGAGGGGGGAGATAGGTGAGAAAGAGAATCTAGGAGAAAATATAAAAGGGATTGAGATTTTGAGTCTCGAAAACAGAAAGCTAAGGAGTGAACTAGTTTGTTGAGTTTATGTATATATAAAGTTAATTGAAAGACACACTGAAAATTACTTATATTGCATGCAGTTATAAAAAGTAAAAGAAACGGTATTAAATTAGAGGAGGCAGATATTTACTTAGGTATGAAAAATGATATTATGACAACTTGAAAGATAAAATGCAGAATGCTTTAGGTAGGAAAGTTCTAATCTCTCAATATTTTTAGGTTGAAAAGGAAATTTATATGAAAAATAATTTAGATTTTCAAAACTACATGTCTGTAGGCCCCTTGCAGCTTGAAAATTCTGTTATTTGGAAACTCAGCTACCAGTATTTCCTTCATCTGTAAAAAATTAAGTGTCTGAGAAGCTGTTTCTGAAAGATTGATCAATTCTATATGGGTCAAGAAAAAAGATTAATCACAATAAAAGACAACTAGGCCTTTTCTTTTCTATCACAGATATTTAATTAGTTAAAACAAATGGTTATAATTAATATGTTTGAGAAAAACAATTTAAAAACTTTCTCTTTTGAGCAGAACTAATCTATAAGAACGTGGTTTCAGAACATAATCAACCAGGAGACTGATTGCAGTTATTTGACGACTCCTAGGTGAATAAGCATCATATCCTAGTGTCTCCATCTAGAATCCTACCTATGACTATTGTTCAGGGTGGAAGACTGGATCCTGTCTATGCCTTAAGTGGATTTAAACTCTGATGTGTGAGTTTCACGCATCAAACTGTGAGTTTGTGTATTCTTTGACATTTGGTTGTGTATTTCTCTTCCTTTTAGTATATCTAGGGAAAATTTATTGCTGACTTTTTCCAACTTTCTTATTTTCAGTACTCCTACGAGGGCAATTAAAGAACACCCAGTGTTGTTCTATTAGCGTCCATATTTATAGCTCATTCTCCTTTAACTGAGCTTTTCCTCAAATTCCCAGTTCTTATGTATTGGAAGGGGATGGGAGAGCCAACTGGCAGATACATTCACAGCTAAACGTGTATAACTGATAAAGCCTTATGAAGAAAGTTTTCCAAGACATTAAGCGCTTAAAAGACACCCACAGACATAGTACTATAAGTTATTAATTATAGAGTTTCCGAAGAATGGATTCAGAAAGTAATCTAAATCATACCTCGTAAACTGTCTCTTACTTAATTTAAACTACACGTTGTCTTTCTTCTCTTTGTCATTATACACATACTTTCCTTATCTCCTCTTCTTTTTCAGTTTAAATTTTGACCTAGTTTATTTCTTTTTCCTTAATTCTTCATTTTTATAATCTCCTCTTTTCTGTTTTTTCTTGTCTCTTCAGAACTCTTCTCAGTCTTTTCAATACTCTTCCCTAGTTATATAATCAGATATACTTTCAGGTTTTTTAATCATCCATTTATATCTTTTTCCATCTTTGCTGAATTTTGATATTATAAATACATCGGATTATATTATAAATACTGACATGTTACTATTTCAATTGTAATCTAATATTCCCATGTCAAAGGCTGCCTGTATTATTTCTTATGTCTAGGTCATAATTTTCACATCATTGAAATCTTTAGCCAATTTTTGATAGAGGCAATATTTTTAGTGTCCCCCTCCCTCCTCTGTTATTCTAAGTATGCGTTAGCAGTTGAGGTTACAAAAGAGGTTAAACATAATTACTCCCTTCAATCCATTTACATATAAAACTAACCAAAATGTAATGTGATAAGTGATGCTTAGGGCATGAATAAAGTTTTATGACTAGGAACACAAATGAGGAGGTTATGAATGTGCTTAGAGTGTGAAGAGGTAGGAAAGGGAATCAAACATTACAGTATGTGTTTACTTTGAAGTGTGGATTGCGCTTCTATTCCAAAGAGAAGAGCAGTGGGTAGAGATGGTGGAAGGCGAGTTGGGGAAGACGAACCAGTATATTTAAAGGCATAGAGGCATACGTTGTGTGTGGCATGGTCAGATAATAAACAAGTGTTGTTGGATCATGAGATGCAAGAAAGGAAGCAGGAAAAATGAGGATGGAAAGAACTAGACTCCAGAGGGCTTTGAACGCTCTTTTAGGAGCTTGTGGTTCATCTGGAGACAAAAATACACTCGTTAAACCATTAACACTAGGATTGGGACTGTTTTGAGAGTAAATGGGCTTTTGTTAGAACAGTGAAAATACTTGAAGGAGAGGATCTTGATGAGGCTTTGTGGTCGACCTAGTGAGAACTGATGACAGTAGGGGCAATGAGAATATGGAGCAGACACATGGCAGATATATTAAATTAAAAAAGAAATTGTGACATATTTCAACCATTTAGAAAGTACCCAAAACTGCATGATTGGCATGTGTGTTTAAGATCAAGATTTAACAATGAACATTTGCTATTTTTTTACCAGATTTCTTTTGGTAGTAAATCATTACAAATACAGTTGAAATCACTCATCTTCCCAGATTCCTCTCAGATTCCCTGCCCAGAGAAAATCACTATTCTGAAGTTATCAGATATCCTTCTGGTTCAAACTTTTATACTTCTACTATGTGTGTATTTACATTTAGTGATATTTAATAGTTATTTAGTGTTTTGAAATTCATAAAATTTGTATCACTTTACATGTATTGTGTTTAATTTGATATTTTTCATCTGGTATTATATTTTTGAGATTTTTCCATGATGACAAATATAAATCTGGTTCATTCAATTTCCTTTCTAAATAACTCATTCCATTGTATTAATTTATAACAATTTACTTATATATGACCTCATTGTGGATATGTAGATTATTTCCATTACCAGAGGCATTAGAGAGGAAGAATTGACTGGATTTAGTGGCATATATTATCTCACATCCTCAGTTCTGATAGACAATAATTTTCTCCATTTTACAAATGGGAAAAGGGCTCAGAGATGAAATGTATGTAACCCAAGATCACCAGGTTGTTAGGTTACAGAAGGTGAAATATGGTTTTTCAGATACTGAACCCCACACTCATTTCATTATCCCATGCAACTTCTTTAAAAAATCACAGTCGTAATTGCTATCAGATGTTGTAAGAGATAAAATAGAGATAAATTCAAAGAATGATGCAATCATACGGAGAGTCTATTTTTAACGTGAAGTCCCAGTTGGAGTCTAGAGTCCGAGCACCCACACTCAGATTGAAGATCATCCTCAATATACTGTGACTCAAATGGGATGCTCAAGCTTTCTAGTCGCGGGGGCGGGGGGACTAAGTCCTCTAGCACTCTTCTAGGCACTTTGGAGCTTATAAAGAAATATGATAGGTAGAATAGTCCTATAATCTATTAGGGGGGTTAAAATGAAATGCTAGAAACAGAAAACTACTCAGGTTGGAGAAGTCAAGAGTGATTTCATGAAGGAGGTAGAACTTGAATATAGGAAACATAATGGAGGCTTCTAAGCAGTTACCTCATGCTGGACCCTCTTCAGGGTTCTCACTTCCCTCTGGATAAAGAATGATTGAGTGAAACAGATTAAATTGGCATTTTATATCATGAGTCCATCCAAAAGACCATCTGATCCAAATAAGAGTGTTTTCCCTAACAATTAGAATAAGAACAAATGTTTTAGCAAACTGCCAAATTTCCTGGGACACTGAGGTGCATTAATTAGACAGACAGTTTTCAGGGATGATTAATCATGGAGGCCAAGGCAGCAGTTAGCAGCATGTCAATAAATGGCAATCATCAGCTATAAGAAGAGCTCATCTTTCCCCCAACAATTTCTCTCATCACCCTGACACATGTTTTTCTTCAGGTTGTATCCTCAGGAAGTCACGGATAAATGAAAGGAAGAAGCGAGTTGGAGAGAGGACTGAGGGTTCTACTATAAGCTCAAACACTAAGTAAATTTATCATTTTTCTCAAGTTATCTAACACCTTGGGTATTTATTTCCTGACCTATAATGACTAGAGATTTTCTCAAATTAGGGACATTGAGTTTATCAGTAGGTCCCAAAGTTGACCTCATTGATTTCATTCTCTTTCACTAGATTGAAGACTTCCTTTTAGTCCTGTTCCTACTTTTGGTTTCCCTTCAGACAAATTTTTCACTTTTCTGGATTCCGCTCACTTTTGATCTTTCCTTCTTTCCTTATGTGGTCAGTGTCCAACTCAAGTAAATATATTTTACTCACCCATCAGCAAATATTATTTGTGATTCGAAATTTTTGATACACTGAATTGAACAAGACACATGTGGTCCATAACTTTATGGGGCTTGCAGCCTACTTGGGAAGGAGAAATTAAGCAAATAATAAATTACATATGTGATAAGTACTGCTTAGAAATACAAGGTTCTTTGAGAGCAAACCAATTGCACTTATGCAAGACAGTTTAATTTCTATCACTAGGATAATGTGAATATGATATTAATCATAATTATTTACTGAAATGCGTTTTCTGATGTGGAAGTTTGATGCTTTCTATTGGTCAATAATATCTTATTTGCTTATTCATTCATACATATGCCTCATGTATTGAGGGCTGTTATGAGCAAGAGAAACAAAGAGAAGAAAACTTAATATTTACTGAATTCTTAATATAGCCATATGATTAAGATATATTAATTATTTTGCTAATTATAGTATCATAGATAAATAAAATGAGCCTCAAAGAGTTTTAGTATCTTGCTCAAATCAGCTTGTCAGTGATTGAACATTAGTATAAACCTTGGTAACCTGGATCTAAAACCCATATTGTTCTTACTAAGCTATGCTAGTTCTCTAAATAAGAGCAAATAATTACAAGATAGTGTAAGTTGTTACATAGAGATCTGTACAAAATGGTTTCCACTACATTATGATACATTTCATGTTTTAAACTTTTCAGATCATGTGCTAAATATCCTAATGCAATGTTTTTCAAATTACCTGTCTTGAAGGCTAAGTTTTTTTCTTTAATTTACAATTTCTTGTGGACTAATACCTTTGTAAAATACAAAATGAGAAACTTAGGTGTCACTATAATGTCAAATTGCTGCAGAAGTTTCTAAAAACTCACTCACAAATTCTGTACAAAACATGATGCAAACCGGTAACAGACAGTTCATGGACCTGCACCTCTCTGTGGACCACTTTTTTATTGCTTCAGGGTGTCCAAGTATGAATAAGTCATAATCCTTGCCTTCAAGAAGCTTACAAGAGGGGCCTGCCCAGTGACACAGTGGTTAAGTTTGCACATTCTGCTTCGGTGGCCCATGGTTCACTGGTTCGGATCCCGGGTGCAGACCTATGCATTGCTTGTCAAGTCATGCTGTGGCAGGTGTCACACATATAAAGTAGTGGAAGATGTATGCACATGTTATCTCAGGGCCAGTCTTCCTCAGCAAAAAGAGGAGGATTTGCAGCAGATGTTAGCTCAGGGCTAATCTCCCCCGTCCCCCAAAAAAGAAGCTTACAGTGTACTTGGTGAGTTAGAACTGTACTCAGTTCACTATAATACAAGGGACAGTAAAATAAATGCTACTACTAATAAAGTAAGACTTCATAGATGTGGTAAACATTTAAGTAACATTTAAGATGATGTTTACTTAATGAATATGTATATTTAAGAATATGTTCTCAGAGATGGGGACTGAGAAGGAAGAGAAGAAGGGTCTGTCTCTGATGAGGGTTTATAGGCTTGGAAGGGATTGCAATAGTGATTAGTTCTATGTGACTGGGGTCAGACTATATTAGTTTTGAACCAAAAATCAAAACTTTTGTTGTTGAATTCATGTTACTCATGTTGACCACCTTGTATCTCATGAGTAGGGTCATGGCATCGACCCTGGGAGGAAGTAGAGGGTACTAAATGAAGAGACACTTCATGGTAGAAAACAGCTCCACGTTACAACCACAAATTTCTCTGTGATTCCATTTCAGAGGCCACGAATTTATTAAGTCAGTTTTAATGCTAAAGTGTAAGTAGGCTTTCATAACTTTGACCTTTCATCTTCTAACTTATTAACATAATTATCTTAATTTACATTTTCTTCTAGTATCTTCCTTCAGGTAGCAATGGCAACAAAGCCAATGGATGGAGAGAATAGCTCTGTGGTGTCAGAGTTTGTGTTCCTGGGACTCACCAATTCCTGGGAGATCCAACTTCTCCTGTTTGTGCTCTCCTCCATGTTTTATGTGGCAAGCATGATGGGGAACTCCCTCATTATGCTCACTGTGACCTCTGACCCTCACTTACACTCCCCCATGTACTTTCTGTTGGCCAACCTCTCCTTCATTGACTTGGGAGTTTCCTCTGTCAGTTCTCCCAAGATGATTTATGACCTTTTCAGAAAGCATAAAGTCATCTCCTTTAGAGGCTGCATCACTCAAATCTTCTTCATCCACATCATTGGTGGTGTGGAGATGGTACTGCTCATAGCCATGGCCTTTGACAGATATGTTGCCATATGTAAGCCCCTCCACTATCTGACCATCATGAGCCCAAGAATGTGCATCTTCTTTTTAGTGGCTGCCTGGATGACTGGCCTTATTCACTCCACGGTTCAATTGGTTTTTGTCATAAACTTACCTTTCTGTGGTCCTAATGTGTTGGACAGCTTTTACTGTGACCTTCCTCGGTTCATCAAACTTGCCTGCACAGACACCTACCAACTGGAGTTCATGGTCACAGCCAACAGTGGGTTCATCTCTGTTGGCTCCTTCTTCATACTGATCATTTCCTATATAATCATCATTCTCACTGTTCAGAAACACTCGTCTGCTGGTTCATTTAAGGCTCTGTCCACACTGTCAGCTCACATCACTGTGGTGCTCCTGTTCTTTGGTCCTTTGATATTCTTCTATACATGGCCATCTCCCTCCACATACCTAGATAAGTTTCTGGCTTTCTTTGATGCAGTTCTCACTCCTTTCCTGAATCCTCTCATTTACACATTCAGGAATCAAGAAATGAAGGTGGCAATGAGGAGAATATTCAGACAGATAGTGAATTACAGGAAGATCTCTTAAGTGATTCCTGTATTGTGAAAAATCCTTGTTAATTACTGATGTTCATTATTGATGGTCAAACCCAGAGAGAAGCTGTTGAATTTCCTACCTTGATTTGATTATACACACTGATAGTCTATTTTATCTTTCGCTAGGAAGGAGGGATATTCACTTCTGAAATGAGAGAGGTACATATAAAGTATTTGTAAACCAAAGATTACAATAATCTTGAGCCTAAATTCCTATGGAATAATAGTTGTATGAAGTAATTTTTAGAAATACATGAGGAATGTCTTCTTAAAGTCCTTCAGAACAGGGAGAAGAATCTTTTGTTGGTGTCGCAATCCAATGTACACATCAGGATAGATGCGGAGAGGGCTGATGGCCACTCTGAGTTTATTATAACCAGCGTTTCAATATATACGTAGCTTACAGCTGTTAAACATACACATGTGTTCTGGATGAAGTAATTAGCGAATGCCAAGAATTCTTAGTGATTTCTCAAGGAGCCCTCCCTTGGCCTCTGTTTTGATATTTTCATTTTATTGCTGTGCTCCTATATTTTTATCTCAGAACAGGCAAGGTCTCTTAGGTAATGGTCCCTCCTGCTCCGGATATCGATATCGTTTCTCCATCTGTGCCCCCAGGCGGCCGCCGCCTGGCTTAGGTTGCCCCCCAGGGGGTCTTACCCGTCATTGGCTAACCGGCCTTCTCACCTCCGGGTCACAGTTTGTTGGCAAGCTTTTTCCAGTGATTATTAACCCTTCCTGTGTCAGGGGCGGCTACATCTTTCAATCCACCCTAGTTCAGTATGACTTCATCTTAACCTGACCTCATCTGCAAACACCCTATTTCCATATATGGTCACATTTACAGATATTAGGGATTAGGACTTAAACATATGTATTTGGTGGACACAAATCAACCCACAACAGTAGGTAGTATAGGTATCTGGGAATAAGAATGGTTGTAGCATAGTTCCCCATAATCAAAGTGAAAATATATTTAAAATAAATAAAATAGTAGGAGGAACTTTTGCTCTTTCATAGGGAATTAACTATATTTTTAAATAACAGAGCATATAAAGTCAGCATAAGGCACAAAAGTTATTCTTGGGAGCTTAGGAATCTCTACTAACTAGGAAGATTACACAGAAGGGAAAGAATAACATTTACTGCCTTTAATCAAGAGCAGAATGAAAATACCAAAATAAATTTGTCATGTCATTCTAACGGAGAGAAAACCAAATTCTAGCCTTGCTTCAATTTAGTGTTTGGTGGTAAATCATCCCTAAGTTTTTAAAATAAACCCATCAAACTGAGCTGTGCAAACTTTGCCAAAATATTAATACGTCTTCTTTTCAGACTCATTATTTGAAGATATATATAACTGTAACCAGCTCAAATAGAATCTACTTCCTGAGCCTTCTGCAACTTTCTATCTCCATTGGGTTTTCTCTTTTACTATCCTCTTTCAGATGCTGGAATAACTAGATGTTTTATTTTAGGATAAAGCTATCCTTTCTTTCTCCTTGATAAATAAATCCAGATCCTATTACCTTGCACAGCCCATCACATTTTTTACTATAGTTACTTCTATTACAGTCTCAATCACCCATTTTATGAGTTTAACCAAAGTAACTAACTTTTATTTCACAGACATCACTTCGTTTAAAAAATACAGAGCCTGACAGTAGTTTAAGTGGTAAAAACCGATTTTAATCAGGAACTATTGCAATAGGGGAAAAAGAGACTTCAGTAGAGTACTGGGCTTAATTTCTAACATAATTAGAACAAGTGGGAATTTACAGCAAAGAGCAGATGGAGTGGCAGGAGTCAATCGATGCAATTTACTAAGAGGAGACATTAAGGGTAAGGAGAATTCTTGCTAAATTGACCTAACAGGATTCTTGCTGAGGGCAGGCCATGGTGATCAGACACCAAATGTAGATGTTTAGGAATTTTACCAGATATCAAAGATGAGGGATTTTCTCTAAACAGACTTAGCAGAGTTGTTGCTAAAACTGGACTATGCGAGCCCAGCAAGGATGGATCCCAGGTTGACATCTAGTGGAGAAAAGGGCTCAGAGGAGCCCGAGTAACATCTGGTCAAGGAGAGAGTCTTTGTCAACCTAAAGGTGGGTAATTGAAAAGTAGTGTCATAAACAATTATTCTAGAAGACTAACAAAGCTCAGGAACACTCAAAATATAACCTCCCACTGGCACAAACATCCTATTTACACCTTCTTAAAAATTGTAAACATCCTTAACGTTGTCAAAATTAACACATTTGCTAACATGACCCAAAGATATAGACGCTCTATAAAGGTATAAGTAAACTGATACACACACACACACACTATGACCAACGTTTCATTACTCAGTCTTATTTAAAAATTATCTAATGAATATCTACTAATTACTTTATTAACATAAAACCAAAATCTAGAAACAACTGAGGATCTTAGAAGTTATATTTCAGTGGACTCACTAAAAAATTGTCAGTTATAATTCCAATTTATTGAACACATAATTTTACATTTTCTATAATTTTAAATGCTTGCTTTATGCTCCATTCTGATAATATCAGGGAGAATACCTATAGCTATTTTATAAAAAATGTTATCAACCCAGTCTGTATTGTCCAAAACTTTATTTTGATTATTTGAATTTGAATTTTTATTTAAAAATGCTCTGACCTGTAATTTCTTTGAAACTTTTTATTCTGAAAAAGATGGCATACAGCAAACAGTAGAAATTCAGTTTTCTTTAGGGGGTGGAATTTGAGGAATATTAGATTCAAGTCAGCACTTACTAATCTCCATAAAGCAATAATAAGAACTCCTTTAAGAGGCTTTAGATTTAGTTTATTAATACAACATTGAAGTAGAAAAGCACTTCACACTCATACAATGAAAGGAAAAGGCTCCTCAATTGAAGAAACACAGTCACACCTAAGACTATTAGATTCCGTTCTAGAAGTTCAGCTAGAAATCAAGACTCAGATTTATCAAAAAGTAAAAAATGTAGATGGATGCACAAAATCTCACGTGGGATCTTCAGTGGAACTTCTACCTACTTCCAATAGAAACAAAACAAACAGATTGGAAAAAAATCCAATTAACAAATCAAATTCTCTATCATCTCTCATTTGATAGAAAATAGGTCCCCACATCCCAAGAGAGATTACCAAATGATCAAATCCTGAAACCAATTTCACAATCTCTGTTGCCATCAATGAGGAATAACCTATCTGCCTCATGCAAACCAGGATTGGAACCAAACTTGGCCAAGAACCGGAAACAAACCAAAGCAGAAAAACAAAACAGAGATCAGAATGTCAGCGAAGGTAGTTTTAATGCTGCTTGGGAATCATTATGGGAACCAAGAAGAGTCATGCCTAGCCTTAAACATCCCATGAGAAGCATTCCTTGGGAAATAGTTTATTAGTTCCAGAAAGTGAGTCCACTTGGATATCTTTATGGGACCTTCAGAGTGGCCAAAGTATAATTTTCAAAAAGTTAAAAACATAACCCATATAAAATGAACATGTGTCAATTATTTACTGAGCTCACTAATGAGGGAAGCAACAGGGGGTAATCTAGTTCCAATCAAGTTTTTATGGAATCAGTTTCCAAGACAGATTAGATCCCCCTGTAAATGTTCTTCAGGACGTCTCAATTTCACCAATTCCATGATTCTGACTTGTGCAAGTGTTTTATAAATAGGAGGAGGCACAGTGACCACATCAGATCTTTTAAGAGACAAAACCCTGGAATAAAACTAGAGTCACATTACCTCTCATTTATAAAAATGCTTTATACCTTTGTAAATTAGATTTTCCCCATTTATTCCATTTTAATGGGGCAGTTTCTCCTAGTGGGACACTAACTGATACAAGTATTTGGTATATTAGACAAAGAAGCAGTCTTAAGACATTCAAGGAGTTTAAAATAAAGAGGCAGTCAGTGTGAATAATGCTGAACTTCACTATTAATCAGGGAAATTCAAATTAAATAAACTCCTTAGGTTGAAAGCCCAAATGCTGTGTGGGATATGATATGTAGTTTACAAGACCTAGGCTGCGAAGTCCCTCGGCTTTGTGACATAGTGAGAGATTCCAGTCTTGGAACCCAGAAACAAAATCCAAATGATGTGGCAGTTAGAATGTAGGTTTATTGACTAGGATGCTGATGGGGTATTCATGGGTTTCTAAGGGATAGAAGCCCTAGAATGATGACACCCAGTGCTCCTTTGATCTGGTAGTTACACACCTTACTGGTCATAGGTCCACCAACCCAGCAGAAAAGAAAGTACCAATAAGCTGTTTCCACTCGGTATGTAATTTATTCTTTGCCCTAATTGGTAATTATCTCATATGACTAGATCCTGAATGAATTCTTTCTCTTTACCACTTAAGTAGTTGTAGCCAAGAACTTCCATGTGGTCATGAGAACCACAAGTTAACAGTACATATTAAAAATAAAATTGTGCATCTAGTATTTCCTAGAAACTCTACTTCTCATTATTTGCCCTTTGGAAGCACTTGCACACGTGTATAAGAAGACATGTAGAAACATTAGTTATCACCTTGTAAAAGCAAACATTGGAAAAACCCGAATGTCCACTAATGGGAGAGAGTTAAACTGTTCTGATGTCTACTCTCTACTTGCCTTTCCATATCTAATTTTCATCATGTCCACTCTTCTCTGAGCCCTGTAAAACTGAACTTTATGGGCTGAATCAACCAGTGGCTCTTGCCCTTTGGCTTCTGCTTGGGTGTAGCTAATGGGGGCTATGCAGGGATTTAGAGGACAGGCAGAAAGTGAAATCAGGATATTTATTCCCTCACTTTCTCCCTTCTGAGCTTTGTGTTGGCAATTACTGCACCCAGTTCCTCCACCAAAGCCCTCAGCTCTTGTTGGTGGCCTTCTTCTACTGCTATAGCTCTTTCTCAGATTTACGGTTGTGTTCCCTCCCACTGCTCCTCAGCTTTAGGGAGTAATGTGGAGTACAACAGAAGTTCTCAAAGGCATAATGTTTTGTATGTCTCAAGTTCCTACTCAAGATCCTTGTTCGTTTTTAAGACATCTTGAAACAAGGGGGAGGTTTGATGTACCATGGAGACCCACAGTCTCCTGGGGCCCTCAAATCAAGAAAGCAGGAGAGGACAGCTCTAGCCACAGGCTGGGAGAAGGTGAACCAGTAGTTAGGCTTACTGTTGTCAGACAGAGGGTCTTGGGGATTTTCTCTCCTAGACAGTTGATTTTGTGAGTATATATGAGGTTGACATGAGCTGTTTGTGATTCAAGGGAGTCTCTATCATTCTAAGCAGACATGCTGCACATTGTCCCGTTCCTGGTAGACAGGGTCCTGTCTCATCTCAGACACAGGAGGAATTTATTCTCTGTGTACTTCATTATAAAGTAAATAAAAACCTAGGGTTACAGCCTGACACAATTCCCTGGGCAAAACAATTGGCTATTTTGCAGGTCTCAGTAGAACGTATTGTTACTTATATTCAGAACTGTTAATTGACAACTTCATCTATCAGAATAGGAGCTTATGTAGTAATTAGTGTTCAGGATAATTTTGACAATTGGCTAAGTTTTGAGATTTCTAATCCTGAAGTAGATATTATGGAAATCTTGGCCACCTTTTATACCATTTTTATTTCGACTGTATTAGGGTTCTTTTCATCATAATTTCTCTCTCTTTTCCTCTCTCCTCTTTTTCTACATTTTTAATTCTTTTTTTTTTTTATCTTGTTGAGATAGGTTTTCCCTGAGCTAACAACCAATTTTGTTTTTGCTTGAGGAAGATTAACCCTGAAGTAACATTTATCCCAATCTTCCTGCACTTTGTACATGGGGCACAACCACAGCATGGCTGGTGAGTGGAGTAGGTCCTCACCCGTGATCCAAATCCGTGAACCCAGGCCACCAAAGCAGAGCATGTCGAACTTTAAGCACTCAGCCACAGGGCTGGGCCCTACATTCTCCTTATCTAAAAATGCTTCATCATGTTGTGAGACTCTCCTTTTAGTCAGGTCTCAGCTTAAATGACCCTTTTTGCCCTCCCCCTCCTTCCCCTATGGTAACCACCAATCCAATCTCCATTGCTATGTTCTGTTTGTCATTGCTTTTATCTTCTACATATGAGTGAGATCATATGGTATTTGACTTTCTCCCTCTGACTTATTTCACTCAGCATAATACCCTCAAGGTTCATCCATGTTGTCACAAATGTCCAGATTGCATCAGTTCTTATGGCTGAGTAGTACTCCATCATGTATATATACCGCATCTTCTTTATCCATTTGTCCCTTGATGGGCACCTAGGTTGCTTCCAAGTCTTGATTATTGTGAATAATACTGCATGAACAAAGGGGTGCACATATCTTTATGCATTTGTGTTTTCAAGTTCTTGGGATAAATACCCAGCAGTGGGATGGCTAGATCATATGGTAGATCTATTCTTAATTTTCTGAGGATACTCCATACTGTTTTCCATAGTGGCTGCACCAGTTTGCACTGCCAGCAGCAGCATATGAGTGTTCTCTTCTCTCCACATCCTCTCCAACACTTGTTTCCTGTCTTGTTAATTATAGCCATTCTGACCAGATATTTGCAAACCATATATCAGATAAGGGGTTAATATCCAACATATACAAAGAACTCATACATCTCAACAACAAAAAAAATACCCACAACCCAGTTAAAAAATGGGCAAAAGATCTGAACAGAGATTTCTCCAAAGAAGATATACGGATAGAACAGGCATATGAAAAGATGCTCAACATCATTAGCTATCAGGGAAATGCAAATCAAAACTACAATGAGGTATCACCTCACTCTGGTCATAAGATATTTTCGTGATATGATTTTAAAATCACTTGGAATAGCTACTTGAATTCAATGTTTTAAGGACTGACTTTTCTGGAAGGGAAAGGCTGGTTATATGACCAACAAGCAACCCTTGAAGCTTAGGGAATTTATATCTCTTGATTTGTCAGTAACCTTGACTGAAATATATTTTGAGGGGGACTCTGTAGAAGACAATTCTAAAACAAGAGGAAAAGATCTGTTTATTATTTCAGCTTACAGAGGGCTCCTTAGTGTTTCAGGAAGTAGAACCAACCACTTATTTAAAGAAAATAGTGGAGAAAAAAGAAGCTCCTCTCCTCCAAATAACTAAGAACAACTTAAAAGTCATTACAGTTTTCTGCATTTCTTGCAAAATAGTACTACTAGGTTGGGCTGAATCAGCCAGGGAACATTTGATTTTCCTTCTTCCTTGTTTATGCTTTTCAATCATTCTTTACATAATATCTCTCCAAATCTTATAATAGATATTTAAGAAGCAGAGTGGAAGATTACATTGATCTAAATTCTAGGATAAAATCCAACACTAATGTTTAAATGAATACAACAAAATGCAACGATCAACAAGGTAAAAAGCACAAAGACTAGTATGCAAGCAACAGCCCTCAGGCATGAGAAAAAGCAGAAAAATATGACTCCCAGAGGAAAAATAAATCAACAGAAACAGATTCAAAAATGACAAAAATTATAGAACTATCAGAAAAGGATGTGAAAAGCTTTCCAAAGCAAATAACAATTACATTGCTGAAAGTCAGTGATGAAGAGAAAAATTTAAAGGCACCTAGATAAAAAGGATTCATTATATATAGAATGAGAGCAAATGACTCCTCGTCAGAAACTAAGCAATCTAGAAGACAATGCAAAAATATTGTTAAAGTTTCAAACAAACAAACAATCCCCTCCCCCAAACCCACAACCCATTGTCATCTAGAACTCTTAAATTTAGTGAAAATATACTTCACAATTGAAAGTGAAATACTATTTTTTATATAAACAAAAACTTAGAGAGTTCATCTAAAGCAGACCTACCCCACAAGCAATGTTAAAGTACTTCAGGCGAAAGGAAAATTATACAAGATAGAAATTTAGATGTCCATAATGGAATGAAGAGCCATAGAAATGGTGAATATGCATACAAATATATTACTTATCCCCCTGATTTTTAAATGTCTTTAAAATATTGTGAAAGAGAAAATAATAACACTGTGTTATAACGATAATGACAAATTTAGAAATAAATTGTATGACAATAGCAGAAAGGACAGGATAGAGAAAATGAAAGATTTTTATACTATATGTGAAGTAGCATAAAATTATTTGAAGATATAGTATAATAAGTTAAAAATGTATACTGTAAACCTTATGGTGACCACTGGAAAAAACAAAACAAACAAACAAGCACAGACAAATTACATAAGCCAATTCTTTGTAATAAATCTATTGATTATCTATCTATCGATCGATCTATCTATCTGTCTATCTAATCTAGCTCCTGCTTGTTCTGCTGCCATGGTTGAATCTGACTAATATATGAGTACATACCCATCATGCCAAAATAAGAAAAGAAGACAAAAGTGGACTTCTAGTGAGCTGTTAAGGCATAGTGGAGTGTGAATTATTTTAATTATTTTGTGATTGAGTTAGATGGCAAAGCATTGTATTTCTTAGGCAATGACACTAGTTGTGCTAAGATGATACAATATATTGCATCATTATCAGACTAAGCACTCACAAGAAAGCAGTGGTCAGAAAATTTAGAACATTTAAAATGAAATATCTCAGTACAGCAGAATTTTTCTCCCAATATTAAAATATAAAAACGAGGCTACAACAAAACTAAATTTCCAAGTGGTTTACTTGTTAACCAAGCAAGGAAATCCATTTATAAAGGTGAGTTAATGAAGCCATGTTTGAGTGTAGCAGCCAGGGAAATATATGCAGATAAGATAAACTTTTTAAAGACTACCATTAGCCTTTCAGTGAGAGCAGTTGTTTGCAGACTTGGGGACATTGGGACAACATCAATAGTCAATTGAAACACAAGGCAAATTATTTCAAGTGGTTTCCTTTGGCTGTTGATAAGATTACAGATGTTACTGCTACTTCTCAGTTGTCATTTATTTTAGAAGTCAATGCCGAGTTTGACATGGTTAAAAAGTTAGCCTCTGAGAATAGTTTGTGTGGAACTACTACAACATAGGTGGTATATTTTTTAAGAAGTTGAGAAAACACAAATTCAGTACAACCTGAAGTGGAATCTGCTAAGATGTGTTACAATTGATGGTGATAAAAATATGCCTAAGCAGGAAAAGCCTTCATTAGACAAAGTTATAAAGCTCATGAAAATGTAAGATGTTTAAAATCTATGGTTATTGATTGCATTAGTCATCAGCAGGTGAATCTATCATGTGTTTATTGAACCAATAGTGTCAAAGGGAAACTATTCGTTCTTGTGGACTTAACCATTGTTAATTCATGGATTTTTATCAAGTAAAGCTATGTGGTAGCCTAGCAATGGTAAAGTTTCACTGCAATTTTTTGAGCTCACAGTCAAGATTGAAATTATTCTGTCGATATGAGTTAATCTGTTCTATATAGAAGAAAAAGAGAAAGACATGATATATATATAGATTTAAATAAGGTGTCTTTCAGGCTTTCATAATAAAAAATTAAAAACTGAGTTCTCTGGAAACACAATTAGGTGAATTTGAAACTTCAGGGACACATTATCCATAAAGCACCAACTTAAGGAGTATTGCACAGAGTGAAGCATACACTTATGCTCTTGTAGTTTTCTGACAATTTTACCATTGACTTAGATTTAGACAGAAAAGGTAAAAAGTGAGAAGAGTTTAGGATTAAATAATGAGAAAGAATTATATTGGCTGCAAACTCATGTTAAGTCAAGGATATTGGGGTTTGCCACTCACAATTCCTCAAAGCCAACAAAAATTCAGCCTTTTCTAATAAGAACACAAGGTTCAGAATCACAGTCCTACTTGGCTCTATATTGCCAAGTGACCAGTCCTCCTGCTGTATCCACTCTCTGTGCCCTTTGATAACAAGCTGGTCTGTGATTTGTGGTCATATCTTCTCTCATTAACCCAAGATGACCGCAGTTATTTCCAAGAATCCTCAGCTCTCTTCAAAAACCACAGCCTTCCATGCAAAAACTGCTAGCAAGCCTCTGAATGTGCCATGTTAGTTCAAACTTTCATATCTCTACATACACTTCTTCCTCTGTCACTGCTCAAAGCCAAGCCATCACCAAGTTAGCACCTCTTTGATGAAGCCTTTTCATAGTTTCCAGTTGTACTTTATTATTTATCTTCTATGTTGACCTATTAATACTACACTTACCACTCTAAAATATTTCTTTACCTTTCATCTACAGACTATGAATTCTTTGAGGGAGAGTCCATGCCTCTTTTTCCTCCTCTTCCTTCTTCTTTTGTATAATTATCATCTGTAACAGAATTTGGGACATCAGAATCCGAGTTCATGGGAGTTTTTCTCTCTCTTGGATGACGAGGTGATTGGTGTTGCCGTTGATTACAGAAATAAAGGGAAGAGAGGAATAGAATTAGATTTAGTTAATTAAGCATAGTTTGAAGCTGTGATGTCCATGGGAGCCCAGGGAAGACATACAGTGTGCAGTACAAAAAATGAAGCTGAAAATCAACAAGAGGTTTTGAAGTAGCCGGAAACCCTATCTAGAGAAGTCACACACCTAAATTTATCCTGCTGGTCTAAAACCCCGCAATCTCACCTAAGTGTGTTCCTTTCCATCTTCTCCAGTGCTTCCTCTCTGTGTGCCAGGCAATCTTACATTCTACTCACAAAGATCACTTGAAAATCTCTCTCCCTGATTGCTATGGTCTGAATGTTTCTGTCCCCCAAAAATCCATATGTTGAAATCCTAATGCCTAATGTGATGATATTAGGAAGTGGGGCCTTTGGGAGGTGCTTAGTTCATGAGGGTGAACCCTCATGAATGGGATTTAGTATTCCTTTTTTCTTTTTCTTATCCCCAATACCCCCAGTACATAGTTGTATATTCTAGTTGTGAGTGCCTCTGGTTGTACTAGTATTCCTTTCCTTTTAAGGGAAGGCACATTGGATGTGTGGAAGCAGAACAACAAATGGTCAACTGCAGACGCTCCAGGGCTGCACACATTAATGCAAAAATCCTCCAATTCAGCCTGGAACTGCTCGCAATTCCCATGGCCACTTCTGCCCACTACCTCTTTGCTCATGCCATCCTCTCTATCTGAAATCACAGTAGTTACCTGCCTCAAATGTATGTACTTGCCCCAAAGTCACACATCCTTCAAGGCCCATTGCAAACACCACATCCCCCTGAAAATCAATCGTGATTTTCCAGTTAGAAGTGCTCTCTCTTACTCTCACATATCTCTATAGACTTTTTTTTTTAATTTACCAAGAATAACCTCATTAACACTTTTGAGAACACAATGAGATCTCACTAACTCATACCACATTAACCATAATGATTCACTGACTGAGAGTAAATTTACATTGATATTACCTATTTTTTAATTGATATACTCAGAAATTAAGCATATAATCCTGACTCCAAATTAGTGTTTCTGGAAGTGATTTGAACTCCATGATCTCATCTTTTTCTCTATCATCTTGATCAATGGTCTACGAATATTTAAAGAAAAATATTTTGTCAAGAATACTAACTAGACACTGCAAAGGCCACAACCGAAACAAAATATACCCCCACTCGTAAAAATCTTATAAATATTTATTTGGCAGTGCAATGGGCATTTAGAGTTAAGAATATTGATGAAAATCCTCAGATAGATCAACAAGTGGCTCCAGGACAGCTTCAAGAACAAGTCTTGATATTTTTGGTGGCTTTTTTTCTTGGATTGTTGTATTTGCTAAACCCCAGAATATGCTTGTTTTTCATTTTTCTGTGAAAAATTCATGTGTCTAAAAAATAAATATTCGTGTCTGTCTTATATGTCTGTATATGGGAGAACAATAAAGATGATTTTCATTAAAAAGTAATTAAAAGATATTTTCATGAATCTTAGGACTTCATCTTCTCCTCAAGCCCTGAGGTAGGAAAATAACCTGATAAAGCTTGTTTATTCATGATGGATCTCTTCCCCTAGGTGACCCATTAACTACCTCCTCTTATGTTGCTCTGGGAAAATCAATCTTAGTCTGAGACCATTCCCAACACAGATTGAAGTCATATTGGCCTTCCCTGGTCTATTTGGTACCACTTTTTACTACCCTCTTATTCTTAATTAGCTATCTCTTTCTACTGTGGGGGAAATTTCAAATAGCTCCATGTGCCAGATGTGACTATTCTGAAGATGCTGCTATTTCAGATCTGCTAGACAAAAAGGCAGTGAGGAGAGGCAGAACAGATTCAACCAGATTGCTGTGTTTGGTTGACTAAGATATTTTCTTGTAAATAAATCACAGTTTGAAACCACCACTGGAGATTTGAAACTGTGATTTAGTTGTGGAATAGGAGAGGAGGTTACCCAGAAGAGAAAGAGTTGAGAATAGTAGCTAAGTTAATGGGCAGAATTTGAGATATGCTTGGCAGGGAACTTACTTTGGTCTTTAAACAGGGACAGAGAGGGGATCAGGTATTCAAAGACAAGAACCATGATGTGGGAGAGTCAGGCATGATCCAGGAGGCACACATGAGTGTAAATACCGTTAGGATGCCTATGGAATATTTAGATTTAGCTCCTGATTCAGATTAGTTTGGCAGTAAACATCCACTCCAGAGCAGGAAATAGTAGTTGGTCTTGGTTGTGGAAGGCAACTTCTACATGGACCAAACACATAGAAATATACAATCGAGGCAGTGTAAGATGCAGGAATTGCTTGTTTTCTCTTCCTGCACTGACCATTTAATCAGTCATTATAATAAATGACTGAGGAGAAAAATCTGAAGTGATTACTGAGGCCAAATATTCTCTCTTTATTCATTCAGTTGGACTCCACTCTTCCTGAAATATTCGTAGAAACTTGATATCTGGGTTATTTGTACATCCATTTTCTCATTCAACAAAAAACTCTTCTTCAGCTACTGTTGTTTCCAGCATTGTCTTGGGTGCTGGGAATACAAAGAAAATGACACAACTTCTCACCATGATTTCATAGCCTGGTCTAGGAGATAAAATCAGAAATAGAAAGTTCTATTGCATCATTGTGCACCTGGAGCAGGAACAGCTGAAAGGTGCAAAGGTAAGTAAAGGAGGAACATTCTTTAGTGATGTGTCTCATTAGAAAAGAAGTGGCCAGAATGGGAGAAACTTTGGCTTAAAATTAAGGATCTACCCTTCTCTATGGCAAATGAGGCTTTCTGTCAAATATTTTCTGAGAAGGAAAACTCAAGTTCTGTCTTTGTGAGGTTAGCTTTTCCTTCTAAAGCCTTTCACTGGGTGTGTGTCTAGGGCTTTTTGGAATTCTAAAGATGGAAGCTAGTTTTTTATTCCTTTTCTGTATTTTTCCATTTGGGCATGTCGGTCTCTAGTCTCAGAACTTGAGGGAAAATTCTTTCTTTTTTCTTTTCTCTTTCTCTTTTACATGATTCTTTTCATCGCTCTGTCTTGCCCTATTTCTTATTCCTTTGAATAATTTTTCTTGTTTTCTTTACCTATCATGTTTTTCTCCCTATCCCTTACCATCTTTCAATTTTTTCTCTTTGTATGCTTCTTTTGTCTTCATCTTCTAAATTATTTTAAACAATTAAATTAAAATTGCCAAGGCATTAATTCAAATTAATTTAGCAAACACTTATTGACTTCCAAGAACAGATAATTCTACCTTCTGAAAGTATCCTAGGAGCTGAGGATGAAGACAGAGATGAATAATGCAGGAGCCCTACTTCTAGTGCTGGGAAACAGAAGAAATAAGTCCTACACATGTAACACAGGACAAAAGGTACTATGATAAGTACAAAGCGCTATGGGAAAGGAGGGGAACAGATTTTTTTTCTAGTGAGGAGAATTGGAGACGTTTCATGAGATGTGTGGTGTTTAAACTGGGCTGTGAAAAATGAGCAACATTTCAAGATAGATGAGGCAGAGTATTTTATGTGGAGGGGATAGTTTGAACAAAAGGAGGAAAAGAACTTTTCAGAGATGGTGAAGGGACTGATTTAGCTGAAGATAGGGTGAGACAGTGCTGGGGCCAAAACACAGAGGCCCTAGAACACTATGCTTGTTCTTTAGCTAGTGGGAAATCACCAGTTTTGACTAAGGTAGAAAGGCATAGCTAGTGTTTCTGGAATATTTATCTTCTGTAGAATGGGCTGGGGTGGGCAGAGCCTGGGGACTGAGGGCACTTTGAATTTTGCAGGACCCCCGGATTTCCTGTCTCTAGCTGGTTAATACTCACCACTGTGTCATCCTGAGGCTCTGATGGTTCATTTCTTGCTTCTTATTTCGGTGTCTCTTCCCTGCCTCCCTAGATCCTACTCCATCACAACCAGATTCCAAATAAATCATGGAAAATTTTGAGTTATTTTCTTTCTCAGATACTCAAACTCCAGGACATCTGATGATCTTTTCCTTGGCTTTTGGGTTTTCCTTTTGTTTATTTGATGAGGATATGATCAGATGAAGAAAGGGATAGTAATAGGCAGAAATATTTTTATACATCTCCTTGAAAATCTAAAGTTCATCCAATCATTGACAGTATAGCCACTAAAAGACAGACCTTCTGATTTCCGGTGCAGTTAAAATTCACCTGTCACTACTTTAGTGTTCTTGTTGCTATAACAAAAAATCTTTATTATAGATAACATTTTTTTGTATCTTCACACATTCTTTGCCTTTTCCCCTCCTGATTCAGAACAATACATGGACCTTTTCTTTTGCAAAGCTAACCCTTCTTATGTTTATTTTTTATTTCATCCATGTCTGCTAATCTAGAACCTTATGATCAATTATATCTGATTCTTATGCCCTTTCATAGTCTCCTCCACTGGCTCCTGTGAAACGCTCATTTCTGCTATTTATTTAGTTGTTAAAAAGTTCTTTATTTGGACCCTCTTTATGTATTCTTCTCCTTTTTATTTTTAAATTGTATGTTCTCAATAGACTAACTTTCTTAACAACTTACCTTTACCTTAACCCTGAGCAACCTGAGTTCCTCCCTCCATTATTCATTTATTCATTCTGTAAATATTTATTGAGCATATCTGATGAGTTAGGTATGTTCTAGGCATTGGGAATACATTGCCTTCAAATATCCATTTTCGTATTAGTGATCCAGAAACACTGAATTATTCTGCCTGATTCCTTTGCAACACTCTTCACATTCTTGAAATAATCTCATATTTTGGCTGCTAGAGCCCTGAACTCTCCTGGTTCTCTGGCAGCCTGTCTCAGCCTGAATCACTGTTTTTGTTTCCTTTTCCCAGACTTTAAATCTTGGGCTTTTTCAGTAGTCTTCTGATCTTTTCTCTAGATATATATTTCTTGTGGCTTCAATTATTATACTTAAGCAAATGATTTCTAAGCTACCCCTTCTTAGGTAGCCTTACCTTCTTTTTAAAAACATTACTTTACATAAATAAAGCCCTTCTCAACTTAAAAACCCCACCTGGCGGCTATTCCACTATACTGGATTTCATCCTCCATAGGCTGGCTTTCCAGGACCTCTACAATCTGTTTTCTACATATTTTTACATTTTTTTCTCCTATGTCTCTCCTACACAACGTTTTGTGGAAGCCAAAATAAGTCATTATTTGTATCGAAAGACTGCTTGCTCACTCTCACCTCTGTACTTTTGCAGATGCTGTTTCCTCTCTCTGGAATGTCCCTATCCATCTTCTCATTATTTTTTTTAAATTATGAAATATATTCTACAGACAGAAGAGCATATAAAACATCTGTGTGTATTTAAATAATAAAATGAACTCCTGTGCAGTTATCACCCAGGTTAAAGAGTTTCCTAGTACCTTAGAAAGTGCCTGTGTTTCTCTATTTTTATTCCCCTCCCTCCCTTCTACAGTTAACTACCATCTGATTTGATTTTTTCACATCTACTGTCTGAAAGTCTGTGGATTTTTCATTTTCTTTTTATCATCGATGTATGCAACATAGGCAAAGAAAAATATATACATAAATATAGTTTAACGATGTATACTATTGGACACTGGTACCTGGATGTCCACCTCTCACTTCAAATGTTACGTATCTAGACTAAAATCCATCATCTCCTGCCCTCCCTGCCACCAGATTTCCCTTCAAGGATGGACATGCTGCCCAGCTGTGGGGCATGCCATTAACAGACAGCCTCTAGCTGTCAGCTCCCTGGCATCTGCTTCAGCAGCAGCGAGCCCTAAAGTCACACCGTGCCTGGAGCAATCCACACGTGGTGGATGACCAAGTGAGGGGGAGCTTTTCCACCCGACGTGGGACAATTTGATGGAGCAAAACTCATCCAAGAGCTCCATGTGACAGGGCTTTGTGGGGTCTGCATTGCAATTAGATTTCTTCCTTTGCCCAATCCTGCTTCCTCTGACTTCCGTTAAAGGTGTTGATCTCTCATAAGCATCTTGTACCCCAAACTCAACCTCAATTTTTGCATTTGGGGAACCTAACTGCTACACTGCCCCTTTTCCTCCTTTTGGCAAAATCATTTTTGTCAATTTTGCATCTAAATCCATAGATGATATTGGCCTGAAAATTTTTTTTCATATTGCCCTAGTCAAATTTTAGTATCAACATAATTTTTGAAATTCGTACATTCTTTTAAATAGCCAGTGTGGTGGCTTTGTATTATGTCAACTTTTCTAGATTGAGCTAAATTCCCCAGAAGTCGCATTCCTGTATGTTTCCAACTAGGATGGGTTGCAAGAGAGATTCTTTGGCAATATTTGGAGGGCAGAAGTGAAGAAGAAGCCATATTTGTAGTTCACACACTTTGTCACTTCTCTGCTGGCTTATCTCACTGGTGTGAGGCCGTGACCGGAACTGCAAGTGCCGCACCTTCCTTGGATCCCTCTTTAGCTTCTCTGACTCGTGGGCCAGGTGTGTATTTAGCTCTGTGGTGAAGGGCCCTGGCTTCAGCAGGGCACCCTACCATCAAGGTCAGAGACGGTGAGCGCTGACACTGGTTTTAGTCTGTCCTTGCAGTCTTTAGCTCTTGCTTGTAGGTTCCAGTTGATTTTTGTTCTGCCACATTTTACATCCATCTTCCCTTCCTGACTGCCTGTGCTGTGGACTTTAAGCTACAGTATCAGATGCACAGACAACAGACTTACAGAGACTGTTGAATCAGCCTCAATGATTATGTAAGGTCAAGTCACTGTCACAAATCCTTGAGTACATTATCCGCTAGTGATTCTGCTTCTTTAATGGAACCCTGACTGATACTGCCGGTAATTCCAATTTCTTATTTTTCCCATTCTTTCAGGCAAATTTGGAGCCCAAAGTGACATGTGGGGAGGAAATCATTCGGTGGTGTCTGAGATTGTGTTGGTGGGACTCACCAATTCCTTGGAGATGCAACTAGCCCTCTTCCTAGTTTTCTCTGTGTTCTATGTAGCAGGTATTTTGGGAAACCTCCTCATTGTGTTCACAGTGATCTCTGACCCTCACTTGCACTCCCCCCTGTACTTCCTGCTGGCCAACCTCTCCTTTATTGACATATGGGTTTCCTCCAGTACAGCCCCCAAGATGATTTCTGATCTTTTCAAGGAGAGAAAAGTAATCTCTTTCCAAGGCTGCATTGCTCAGACATTCTTTATTCACATTATGGGAGGAACTGAGATGGTTCTGCTCATTGCCATGGCCCTTGACCGTTATGTTGCTATACATAGACCTCTCCACTACCTGAACATCATGAACTTCAGAACTTGTATTTTACTCTTGGTGGCTTCCTGGACCGTTGGAATCATCCACTCTTTGATCCAACTTGTGTTTGTTGTAAACTTACCATTCTGTGGCCCCAATGAATTGGACGGCTTTTACTGCGATCTTCCTCGACTTATTAGTCTTGCCTGCACAGACACTTACAGATTGGAGTCTCATGGTCACTGCCAATAGTGGTTTCATCTCCCTGGGAACTTTCTGCATTCTGATCATCTCCTATATCTTCATCTTGGTCACTGTCTGGCAACGTTCTTCAGATGGCTTGTCCAAGGCCCTCTCTACACTGTCAGCTCACATCACTGTGGTGGTCCTGTTTTTTGGCCCATGTATTTTTGTGTACTCCTGGCCATTTCCCACAGTGCCAGTGGATAAGTTCCTTGCCATTTTTTATGTAATTATCACACCGTTTCTGAACCCCACCATCTACACCTTTAGGAACAAAGAGATGAAGGTGGCAATGAGGAGAATATTCAGTCAGGTGTTGAGTTTCAGGAAGCTGTTTTAAGTGGTTTTGATATTAAGAAAGACAAACATCTCTAACATGCCCTGCCTATGCTGCCAACACGAATCCCATGAAGCACAGCACCAGCGATGCTTTACTTACTAATTTACCTACCAATGTCCTGGATTTTCTTAACGTCTTTTCTGCTCATAACCAAGGAAGATATGGTATTTTTCTTTCTTGTGAAATCTAATGGAATAAGAAGTATTAATAAGAGACTGTTTCCACAATTTTTTGCCCCTCCTTCATAAGGAGGATTCTGGACTGGCCTCTTGTATCTCTTTTCTTACTCTGTGTTCTGAGAAGGATCCTCCCTTGTTAGATTGATTTTCAGGGTTTGTGATGCAGAATCTGAAGAAAAGTGCTTTGGATATATGACAAAATTGAAATTATTAGCAGTGGGTTTTTTTTGATGTTCTGTAGCGAGACATGTGTGGGAGCAGTTGTAATGTGTAAAGAAATAAGATGAAAAGGGGCTTTTAAAGAGGTATTGTTGACTATCTTTAACCCTTCCATATATATTGCCCTTCAGTAAATGAAAGGAAAGACCTAAAGTTATTTTGAATTATTTTTTATTTTTTTAATCACAACATCAGCCTAAAATTGGATCTCTGGGTTATGATTTCTTAAACAGTTCAGCTAGTGCAAGTAGTTACTAGGAATTAAGCCCTGTAAATACTCCAGTTCTTTCAAAAGCTGTGTTCCTGTACTGTCAGGGGATTCAAACAATGGGGCCAGGTAATGGGCAAAGACAACGACCTATTTAAGAATTCTGTCCTAGCTCATGATAATCCTTGCCCTAATTATATTGAAATCAGCAAGATTCCTCAGAGTTATGTTAACTGTTTTCTTTTTCAGTGACATGGTTAAAGGCACAGACTCGAGCCAGACTACCTGACTTCAAGCTTAACTTTGCTTTTCACTAATAAACAAATTGCTTAATCTCTTTATGCCTAAATTCTGTCCTCTGTAAAACAGATGTAAGTTGAACCGTCTGAAATTTGACTGTTTTCGACTCACAAAAATGATTAAAGGTACCTTCCTCATAAGGTTATAAGGACGAAGTGAATTAATACTTGTAAAGGGCTTTAAACAATTCATCTATAGTGTTAAGTGCCTGTTCAAAAAAATGAAATAAAATATTAAAACCGCTTCTCAGTTTTGATAATCTTTTTTCATGCTGTCTACAAATTATTTCTTTCCTTTCTAACTCCATTCATCAGACATTGATCAAAAACTTGTTCTTGTCCTAACAGGAATAGAGTATTTTTTTTCATCTTCTCAACATTTTATTTTTTTAATTGAGGCAACCTTGGTTTTACAATTATATAAATTTCAGGTGTACATCGTTATATTTTAATTTTTCTGTGTAGATTACATCATGTTCACCACCTAAGACCAGCTACAATCCATCACCACACACATGTGCCACACACCCTTTCTCCTTCTCTCCCCTCCCCCTCTGGTAACCACCAATCTAATCTCTGTTTCTTTGTGTTCGTCATTGTTTTTATCTTCTACCTATGAGTGAGAGCATACCGTATTTGACTTTCTCCCTCTGACTTACTTCACTCAGCATAATACCCTCAAGGTCCATCCATGTTGTCACAAACGGCCGATTTTCACTTTTCTTATGGCTGAGTAGTATTCCATTATGTATGTATCTCACATCTTCTTTATCCATTCATCCCTTGATGGACACCTAGGTTGCTTCCAAATCTTGGCTATTGTGAATAATGCTGCGATGAACATAGGCGTGCATGTATCTTTATGCATTCGTGTTGTCATGTTCTTTGGATAAATACTCAGCAGTGGAATAGCTGGATGATGTGGTAGTTTCATTCTTAATTTTTTGAGGAATCTCCATGCTGTTTTCCATAGTAGCTGCACCAGTTTGCACTCCCACTAGCAGTGTATGAGAGTTCCCTTCTCTCCACATCCTGGAGATCCTTCTCTGCATCCTTTTCTGACATCCTTCTCTCCACATCCACATTGTTTCCTGTCTTGTTAATTATAGCCGTTCTTACAAAAGTGAGCTGACGTCTCAATGTAGTTTTGATTCACGTACCATTCTTTTGTATGCAGCTGTCCAATTTTCCCAACACCATTTATCAAAGAGACTTTCCTTTCTCTATTGTACGTTCTTGGCTCTTTTGTCGAAGATTAGCTGTCCATAGATGTGTGGTTTTATTTCTGTTCTTTCAATTCTGTTCCATTGATCTGTGTTGTGTTTTTGTACCAGTACCATACGGTTTTGATTACTACAGATTTGTAGTATATTTTGAAGTCAGAGATTGTGATACCTCCAGCTTTGTTCTTTTTCCTCAGGATTGCTTTAGCTATTCCTGGTCTATTGTTTCACCCTATGAATTTTGGGATTCTTTGTTCTATTTCTGTGAAAAATGTCACTGGGATTCTGATTGAGATTACATTGAATCTGTAGATTGATTTATGTAGTATGAACATTTTAACTATGTTTATTCTTCCAACCCATGTGCATGGAATATCTTTCCATTTCTCCATGTCATCATTGATTTCATTCAAAAATGTTATAGTTTTCATTGTATAGGTCTTTCATTTCCTCACTTAAACTTATTCCTAGATATTTTATTCTTTTTGATGCAATTGTAAGTAGGATTGTTCTTGACTTCTCTTTCTGCTAGTTTGTTATTTGTGTATGGAAATACAGCTAATTTTTGTAAGTTGTAAACTGATTTTGTACCCTGCAACTCTGCTGCAGTTTTTGAATATTTCTAATAGTTTTCCGATGGATTCTTTAGGGTAGAAAATCATTTTTGAAACATTCAGCAGGATGCCCAAAGCAGATTTTAGAATTTACACATTTGAATATAAAGTTGAGTTTTGTATTGTGTATTTAGGGATGACCTGCTCCTTGACCTCTAACCTGCAAAGATTGAAGTCTTTCTCTAAGTTAATGACTCTAGTTAGAATTCTTATTTGAAGAGTTATCTTCTTTAGATCGAGCCTGTAGAATAGACATTACCAATAGGGAGAGAGAACAGAGTCTTTGCACACCCCACTATCTACAATACTTCTCAGAATGCAGGCAATGGTGAACAGTATGAAATGATGCAGAGAGATCATAAGGATAAAGAGTTAGCTACTCTGAGGTATTTCGTGATCTTCAGGACACCAGTTTTAAGAAGGTGGAGGGGACAGCTGTCAGACTGCAAGGAATTAAGAAGGAAGTCATTGAGGGATGGTGGAGCAGATGGTATTAAGGGGGAATAAACTTTTCATGAAAGTAGGAGCACAGAGGAAGAACATTCATGAAAGATGGTAGGGAGCCAAATTATAGCAGCATATTTTAAGTTAGGAATTTGTGCTTTCAGAGGCAATTATATTGATATAATCAAAGTGATACTTAGGAAAGTAATCTGATGGTCATGTTCAGATTAGATGGGGAGAAATCAGTTGCCCTGCATTGTAGGATTTTGCTAATGGTTAGTGAAAGCAAATGGAAGATTTGAGAAGTGCGGGATGGATGAGATGTTTGTAATATTATATATAACAGATCTGGAGGAAAAGCTGCATTGGGGAGTAGATGATTATGAGTTCTGTTGAAATTTCACATGCACAAGATTAATACATAAGCATCTAGCTGATAATGCTTGGTAGGCTATGGAAAATATGGCTGTATTGTTTAGGATAGAATTAGGAGATTAATGACATACCTACTCAGATTCAACTAGCATTTAAATGCTAACAAAACTACTAGACCTTTTCACATATATTGCCTTTCACACAGTGGTCAAGCTTTTGGGAAGGGTATGACTCAAATACAAAGAAAGCCTATTAAAAGAAGAGACTAAGGTAACATCATAAATAATGTTATTATTTATACAGTGAACGAAGGATGAAAAACCAGGGAATGACGAAAGGAGCAGTTTGAGAATTAAGACTACCAGGAGAGTTTAGTGCCACTAAGGATGTTTAAACAGCAAAAATTGAATACAAAAAAAAGTTATCTCTTTTGTTGGCTACATTATTATAAACCTAGAAAACCCAAGACATTTCGGTAAAAAACTGTTATACTCAATAACAGAATGTAGGAATATGGCTACACAGAACAAACAAAAAGAAATATTTCCTCCATTATAGCAAAAAGAACTTTGAAATAGAAAAAAGAAAAGATGTTCCATCCATAATGCCAAGAAAAAGGGCTATAAAACACATAGGAATAATTTTAACTAAGAAAGCATAGACCATACATGAAAAAAAGGCAAAATCTTATTGCAGAACATGAAACAAGATTTGAACAACTAGATGGGTGAACTATGTTCTTAGATGAGAAGAGACCATCATAATAATGCTACTTCATTCAAAGTTAATGTATAAATTTAATGCAATTCAAATCAGAGGTCTATCAGAATTTTGGGGGACGATTGGATAAAATGACCTTAAAGGTTATATCGAATAATATATGCTCAACAATAGCCAAGAAAATATGAAATATAAGAACAGTGAAGGAGGGCCTTGCTTTATCAGACATAGTGACTAGCAAAAATTCATTGTGAAATACGCTGATATTTCTACAGAAGTAGACAAATATATCAGCAGAAACAGAATAAAGAATTCAGAAGCAGATTCCAAAATATCTGAGAATTCAGTATAATGCAAAAATGGTAGTTAAATTTAGTACAGAGAGAATGGATCATTTAACACATGGTGGTGCCATTTAAATCCTATTCATCTGGAAGAAATTAAAACTGGACTTATATTTTAAAACATTTGCAAAAATATCAGAGCACAGTTCTAAATAGAAAACAAAAAATAATAAAATATTAAAAGAAAATCTAAGGGTGTATACATATGATCCAGGAGCTAGTACAACCTTAACTAAGACTAAACTCAACAGCTATAAAATAAGTAATAGTTGTATTTAATCATATAACAATTAAAACTTAGGTATAGCAAAAAACATCATAAACAAAATTAAAATATGATTGATTTAGAAAAAATATGTAACAAATGACAAAAGTTTAATATCTGTAATATAAAAAGAAAACTTACAAATTGACAAGAAAAGGACAGCACAGTAGGAAATGGGAAAAGAAATGAATAGACAATTCACAGAAGAGCAAATTCAAACTGCAAGAAAACACATGTTCAAATTTATTGGTGGTCACAGAATTGGAAATTAGAAATTTGAAAACTAGAGTAACAAGGGGACAGCCCAGTGGTGTAGTGGTTAAGTTCATGGGCTTGGCTTCTGCAGCCTGGGGCTCACAGGTTCGGATCCTGGGCACAGACATGGCACCGCTCATCAAGCCACACTCTGGCAGCATCCCACATAAAATAGAGGAACATTGGCAGCAGATGTTAGCTCAGGGCCAATCTTCCTCCCAGAAAAAAAAAGAAAAAAATTAGAGTAACAATGAGCTATCACTTTATTCCCACTATAATGGCAACAATTTTAAAAAGGGTTAAAATTTATTCCTGTGTAAATACGTGTTGTTCCAGCCTTTTTGGAAAGCGATCAGGCAAAACTACTAAAATTAAAAATATATGTACTTTGACCAAGCAATCCCATTCCTGGGAATCTATGACATAGAAAGAAAATCATTAATACACAAGAATGTATGTATACACATATTTATTTGCAGCATTGTAAGGGCGAAAAAACTAGAAACAAGGAAAATGCTTACTAATAGGGAAAGAAGGAAACAAATTGTGGCATATCCACTCCATAAATATTATGCAGCCATTAGAAAGAATAAATTAGAGCACCTTGCCAGACAGTTCTCTGTGCCTTTTGCACATATTTCCATTGTGGCATATTTCATGTAGAAATTAGGAAGCATAAGTCTCTCTATTTCCTGATGTGCCGCTACTTAAATTCTTAGACGACTTTGCCTATAGTTTCATTTCTTGATAGTACACTAAAGCTCAAACTAAATTTGAGGCATATGATTCAGTGATACCAAAGATCTAGGCAAGGAAAAATTTCTGATGCTGGTTTCCTGTGATTCCTGTACTATGTACATTCTAAGCGACTGTGTAAAATGGCAAGACGATCTTTCAGTTTTTTACATTTGTGTCAGTCTGTAACCAAGACTTCCTTCAACTTAAAAATTATGTTTTTTTCCCTCTTATGCTCTTCAGGCAACTTCAGGGTCACTCTCGCACACGAAGTTGATGGATGGAGGAAATGACCCAACGGTGTCTGAATTTTTGTTGCTGGGACTCTCCAGTTCCTGGGAGATTCAGATTCTTCCTGTTCTGTTTTCCACAGTATTTTATGTAGCGAGTGTGCTAGGAAACCTTCTCATTGTGCTCACAATCACAGCAGACCATCACTTACTTTCCTCTAAGTACTTTTTGCTGACACATCTCTCCTTCATTGACACAGGTGTTTCCAACACTGCAAACCCAAAGATGATTTATGACCTTTTCAGAGAAGGTAAACTCCTCTCCTTGAAAGGCTGTATTACTCAGATGTTCTTTATTCACACTGTTGGTGGTACAGAGATGGTGCTGCTCGTAGTCAAAGTCTATGACAAATACATTGCTATCTGTAAACCCCTTCACTACCTGACCATAGTGAGCCTAAGAATGTGCCTTTCCCTTTTGGCTGTTGCTTGGACCTTTGGACTTATCCATTCTGTGGCCCAACTGGCTTTTGTTGTAAACTTATTCTTTTCTGGTCCCAGAAAACTGGATAGCTTTTGCTGTGATTTTCCTCGGTTCATCAGACTTGCACGTATGGACACAAATAGATTGGAGTCTCCGGTCACTGCCAACAGTGGTTTCATCTCCATGGGCACCTTCTTCATCTTGATTGTGTCTTACATCTTCATCCTGTTCACAGTTCGCAAACACTCTTTAGGTGGTTCATCCGAGGCCTCTCTACTCTCTCACCTCACATCACTGTGGTGATCTTTTCTTTGGTCCTTGCACTATTGTCTATGTGTGGCCATTCCCTGACCTACCCACAGATAAATTTTTAGTCGTCTTTGATGCCCTTAACACTCCTTTTATGAGTGCCATTATCTATCATTTAGAAACAGGGAGATGAAGGTGGCAATGAGAAGACTGTTTGGCAAGGTGTTTAACTTCAGGAAGAGTTCTTTCATTCAGAAAGAAATTCAGATTCATCTTGACTACCCTTGGAAATTAATCTCTTTACATTCTTTACAAATCTTTTCAATTTAGTTAGTGATTTCAACAGCTACTGTGAAATCTTTCCTCAAAGTCTCTGTTCTGATCTGGTTGGTTTTCATAGGGACCTTTGCTCTAAGGATCCTAAAAATATTGAGGAGGAGTGAATTCAACCTTGGAAGGTAGTGTCCTTGTTTACAACTGAAGACTTTGGTTAAGGCTGAAATCTCACATCTGGGCACGTTTTCCTTTAAAACAAAATGTTGGATACTTTTTTCTTTGGTAGTGAATATCAAAGACACATCTCTTTTAATCTACATATGTACTGTTTATGCATGCCCTTTGAGTTTTTCAGTATCTATTTACCTGGAAGAATAAACAAAATGAAGATAATTGCCTGGGTAGCTTTAAGAATTTGAGGCTTCTAACATCTGGATTTGCCAATCCACACTCAGAATTATTTAGTACTAAGGGTTTTAGATTTTGGTAGAATTGAAAAGTGAAATTTGGGATAAATCATAGAGTGGCAATTCAGGAAACTCTAAAATTATTAATTAATCAAATGTTTTGAGACCAGAAGATATGAATTCCTACACCACTCAGTGTGTATGATAATTAGTTTTACAACAATTACTTCCTAAACTATATTGATTGTTTTTATATTGCAAAGAAAAACTATGTGCATATTAAAAAATTATAAATGGATTGAATATTTTGGAGCTAAAAGAGATGACACTGGTTTACGACAAAATGAATAAAAATACAGAAGATTTCTACATTATGTGAACCAGCTTTGTAGCTAAATTAAAAGTAAATACAAAGTGTAGATACTACAAAACAAAATTTATTACAAAACTGGAGATAGAAAGCTACAATGGAAAAATATATTAAACTTTCATGTGATAAAATATATTACATACAACTAGTAACTAGTTTGACAAATAAATATACAGCCTAGAAATGGTATAAATAACTATTCAAAGTGTACCTCATTTTTCTTTCTGAGTTACCAAATGAACAGCAGCAGATGTGGAGCGAAGGCATTATTATTCACCTGTAGGTTGGGGGACTTGTTGTGAAACTGGCCTGCCATCTATGAGCATCCAAATGACCAGCAGCAGTAATAGATTATTAAGAAAAGATGGGAAGAGTAATATTCAAGGCTGCAATTAATGACAAATTTTGACCCTCTTCCCCACACAAATTTGCTGGTGAATCTCAGGTGAAAGATCAGATCCTCTGAAGCCTGAGGAAAGATGTGCTGACACTCCTCTTTTGTAGTTCCTGCCTTTGTGTATTAAAATTTTTCATCCTATTTTTTATTAAGATATAATTGACATATAACATTATGTTAGTTTCAGTGTACAATATAATGGTTTGATGTTTGTGTGTATTGTAAAAAGATCACCACAATAAGTTTGGTTAACATTCATCACCACATATAGTTAACAAATTTTTTTTATGGTGAGAACTTTTAAGATCTATTCTCTTAGCAACTTTCAAATATACACTACAGCATTATTAACTGTAGTCACCACGCTGTACATTACACTCCCAGGACTTATTTATTTTATAACTGGAAGTTTGTACTATAATTTTTTAAATGAGCTTTCCTTTGTTGTACATATAGCGAGTCATCAAATTTTACTAATGGGAAACGTGCTATAATACATCACTGTGCACTTTTTTTTTTTTTAAAAGATTTTATTTTTTCCTTTTTCTCCCCAAAGCCCCCCGGTACATAGTTGTGTATTCTTCGTTGTGGGTTCCTCTAGTTGTGGCATGTGGGACGCTGCCTCAGCGTGGTCTGATGAGCAGTGCCATGTCCGCGCCCAGGATTCGAACCGACGAAACACTGGGCCGCCTGCAGCAGAGCGCGCGAACTTAACCACTCGGCCACGGGGCCAGCCCCGCCACTGTGCACTTTTTTGATTATTTTCTTAGAACAAAATCTTAGATATGTAATTACTGAGCAAAGAGCAGCCATATCCTTAAGGCTTTTGATTCATATTACTAATTGTCTTCCTGAATGAGGAGGATTTTGTTTAAAAACTTAAACACTGACCTAACCATTTTCATTTTCATTCAAATCAATACATATTCAAAGTTTCCTTGATTCTTTTATAAATTTCAAGTTTAACAGCTTTCTACCTCTTTCCAATTTAGAGCACCGGGTTTGCTAAGAGTTTTTATCAAGAAAATGTGTTGTATTTTGTCAAATGTTATTTCTCGAACATCTTGTGTTAGTGTTTTTTGTTTGCTTTTGGTTTTCGGATGGAGTGTTCTTTTAGTCTGGAAAGTCAAGTCTTTTCTTTCTGGAAAGTCTTCTCAAGTGGTAGCCTCAGAGATGTGTTCTCTTCTGTTGTGTTTCTTAGGGACCTGTATATTGAATCTTCCGTATCTATAACTTCTCTACACCTTTTAATCTCTTAATTTATTTCCATTTCATTGGGTTCTCATGCGTGTCTTTATCTCTCTCCTGGTGTGTTTCAGCAGTGGTTTCTTTCCCCAGTCTCTTTCCAATTTTACCTTACTATCAGTAATGAATAATTGTTTCCTTCTATTTCCATCTTGAGATGTGTCTGTTCATATTTAATCTCTTTTTCTGTCATACCTTTTTGAGCTTTTAAATCTCTATGTCTTTCTACAGTTGATCAATCCCGTAAATTTAAAAAATTCATGGTGAAATATTTGGTCCCGAATTTGATCTGCTTTGTGGCAATATTTTTCTGGAGTCTTTTCTCTCCCGTTTGTTTTCATGCTTATTTTCCTTTTTTCAATTTGTAGATCTCGTGCTGGCTCTTTTCATTTTTAATTTTTTAATTTGTTTTTAAATATCTGTCTTTAAAAAATTACCTGACATGTAAGGCAGAATGATGTTCCACACACGAGGGCATATTGCCCTGTGCACTATAGACTCACACTATCTATTCTCTTTCCCCCGTGTTCCTAGCTTCTAGGGGCAATGTACTCTTGCTTTGCTTTGCTTTGCTTTGCTTTCTTTTTTCTTTCTTCCTTCCTTCCTTCCTTTCTTCCTTTATTTCTCCTTTTCATGGTGAGTACTTTAAAAGTCTACTCTGTTAGCTGCTGACTTCTTAAAATGCGGTATATTTTTTCCTGCACCAACTCTTTGTAGTAGTTTCATGTCAGTGAGTGAATGGAAATGTGTTCTAGCTTAACAGGATTTTTTTTCTCATTAGCTAGTTGTTTTTCTTTGCCTGTGCAAGCTTTTTTTCCCCTTTACTTCTATGAGCCAGTGGAGTTAGTCGGGCAGTTATAGGGCTGTACATAATACAAAAAGATTTTTTTTCTCTCTCTCTTTCTCACCAAACAGATATACGATTTCTTACAATTTGCATTTGCTACTTCTATAATTAGTAAAAATGTGCCAAGATTTAATTGTATTTATCTTCTAAATTTTTTCTTTTGTTTGCTAAGTCATATATGCAACAGTAGACCTACTATCTGATACCTTTTCTTTGATGTTTGTCTCTTCTTTTTGTACTCTTTACCTTTCTCCCTTGAATCAATGGGAATATTACAGCTGCATGTAACATAGGAAGCTTTTGACCTGGAAGGGCCTGTAAAAATCATTTTCTATAGCCTGCTCATTTTACAAATAAGGAAATAATACTATAGAGATATCAAGTGAGTTATCCAAAGCGATAGGGTGAGTTATTGGCCAAACTTGCATAGAATTTAAAACTTCCAATTCATAATCTATAACCAAGTCTAACACACTACAGTTGATTCTGACTTAAAAGTATTATGGATCATGTAATAGAATCTATACCTAAACAGTTCGATGTGAATTATGTACATGCTAGCTTTTGATTGTAGAGAAGAATAACTTTACAAATAATTAAAACACATACACATGCATCCCAGGGATTTCTTTTTTAAAATATTTTTTAATATTTATTTTTTTATTGGACTAACATTGGATTATAATACCATATAGCTTTTAGGTGTACATCATAATATATCTTGAATTCTGTGTAGATTACATCATGTTCCCCACTCCAAAACTGATTATAGTCCATCACGTCACATGTGAGCCTAATCACCCCTTTTGTCCTCCCCTCTTCCCCCTTTCCCTATGGTAACCACCAATCCAATCTCTGTTGCTATGTGTTTGTTTGTCATTGCTTTTATCTTCTAATTATGAGTGAGATCATATGGTATTTGACTTTCTCCCTCTGATTTATTTCACTTAGCTACTAAGCCATAGTAACCAAAACAACATGGTATTGGCACAACAACAGACACATAGATCAATGGAACAGAATCGAGAGCCCAGAAATAAACTCACACATTTAGGGACAGCTAATATTCGACAAGTGAGCCAAGAGTATACAATGGAGAAAGGAGAGTTTCTTCAATAAATGGTGTTGGGAAAACTGGACAGCCACACAAAAGAATGAAAGTAGACCATTACCTTACACCATGCACAAAAATCAACCTAAAATGGATTAAAGACTTAAACGTAAGACTCGAAACCATCCTGAAGGTTTCCATCAAGTTTTCTGTTTTACCTGCCAAGGTACTTTATTGGAGTTGATTTTAGTATAAATGTAATACAATTATATTCCTTGGAAATCCTTCTTTAACCTTACTCAGAAGATAAATATTTCAAAGTATGAAAGAAAATGGTGTTTCTTAAAAAATTTTTTTGATCTCTTTTTCCTCCTTTTTGTGACTTCTTAATAGCTTCCTCTATTGGTCTGTCAGGATTCTGGGTGACAATTCCCTTGGATAAATGAACTCATGTTGGCGATCTCAAGTTTCCGCAGTATCATTTGGTCAGTATTCTCCTGTGTGCCAATTAGCCATTTCTCCTACAATAATAGCATTTTTATAGCTATTTGTGCATGAAGTAATGCTAGTTTTAACCAAGGGAAGGTTGAACGTGTCAAATTGTTTGGAAGCAGTCACATACGAGGTCCTTAAATGAGTGGGTTGGTGGCAAATACAGAACTAGCTTAGGGCTATCGGTGTACAATGTTGAAGTCCCCAAAGGCCAGTATTGAATAGATCTTTCTGGTGAGTGGATTGTTTTGTTGAGAAGTAAATGTTACCTTGTCCAACAGATGTAGCTTTCATCTAGCTTAATGAGAAAGAGTCAATACAAATGATAAGAAAAAAAGGCTTGCAGTCAGAAACTCAAGTCTTTCTCTTTTTTGTTTCTACCCATTGATATCCAAGGTTGAGATCTAAAAAGGGGAATCAGAATGGTTAGGAGGCGACCTTGTAAGTGGGAATGGAATCTGACTTGGTTTAGTTCTAGGTTTTATTTCATTTCTTGACCTGGAAACAGAGCACCTTTGTTTTATCTATTAATTAGAGCTTAGTGAGAACTCTCTCTTCTATAGGAAGCTAAAGGAATTCATGTGGATCAAGACAGTGGTGATCTGGAAACTCAACCAAGATGCTCTGAGATGCAGGTATTATACAGATTTGGCTTCTTCTATCATGCTTATTTAAACATCCAGAATGAATTATGAATGCATTTGAAGTAGTTTAAGAGATACAGACGCTTATGAATATTTGAGGACAAGCTTCCTTCTCGCTCACTTAGATCTTCCCAGATTGCTGAGAGTAGAACGTGGGGCATCCAGAAAGGGACTAAGGTGTATCCTACAAGCAGAGTCATGAGACAAAAGCAAAGTGTTCTTTACATACTGGTTAAGAGGCAGACCAGAGTATCCATATCAGTTCTACCACTTACTGTTATAATATGTTGCCCCTCTCCTTGTCTCAATTTCCTTCTCTGTAAAAAGGAGCTAATAATACCAGCTTTCATGGCTTTTGTAAGTATCAAGTAAGACAGTACACGTAAAGGAGTCATTGTGGTGTCTTGCACATAGTAGCCACTGGTTTTTTCTGTGGTTTTTGGTGTTATTTTTTCCATAGATAGCTCATCAACCACTGCTCCAGACTGGGAGATGTTACCTGATTATGTCTCAGTAATTCTTTAAACTCAGATATGAAGCTACGTATACAAATAAACTACATCTATATCTTAAAGTGCACCATAGGTCTTGATTTCTTTCTGAAGACAGCCCTGATACCCTGGCTCATGGCTATCTTTCCTGCTTCAAATATTCTATAATCATACTACTTATTAGACATTCTTTACATAGCACAGTTTTTACTGTGTATACTTTTTGTGAGTGCTAAAAGTCTTAAGGTTAATGAGTACTTTACTACTTCATTAAGTCTATAGTGTCCTGGAACAATGCATTATGCATGGTAGGCATTTAGTAAATGTTTGTTGATTGATTACAGATGTTTATGATAAAGGGAAAAATAAATGATATAGCAAATTTACAATAATATGCCAAATGAGTCATATAAATAGTGCAAAAGGAATTAGAAAAGAGGAAGATTAATATGAAGAGAGGCCTTTCTATGGGATAAGGGACTTATCACCAACTTCAGATGAGGGAAACGATGGTGAATGTGGTAGCAGTCTAATATAGAGAATACCATCATTGTGATGAACTTCATTACATACTGGGTTAGCATTGTGTTATAAAATCACAGAAGCTTTAGACTTGAAAGGATTACATAGCATCACCTGCCTTAGTCCCTTTACAGATGATCAAACTGAGTTCAAGTCAATTGAATAATCATAAGGTATTGCATATTTGACAGTTGCTAAGAGAGTAAATCCTAAAAGTTCTCATCACAAGAAAAAAATTCTGTGTATGGTGACAGATGATAACTAGACTTGTTGTGGGAATCATTTTGCAATATATACAAATGTCAAATCATTATGTTGTACATATAAAACTAATATAATATATGTCAATTATATCTCAATAAAAAAAGATAAATGAAATTCTGATACATGGTACAACATGGATTAACTTTGAAGATATTATGCAAAGTGAAATAATCCAAACACAAAAGGAGAAATACAGTGTGATTCCACTTATATGAGGTACAGGGCTGGAGGAAAGGAGAATGGGGAGTTGTTTAATGTGTGGAGAGTTTCAGTTTGGGGAGACGAAAAAGTTATGGAAATGGATGGTGGTGATGCTTGCACAAAAATGTGAATTAACTTAATGCCACTCAACTGTACACTTACAAATGGTTAAAATTGTATATTTTATGTTATGTATATTTTGTTGCAATAAAAATGTTTTTCTTAAATGGAAAAGAAAGGAAGTGAGTCGAGTGTGGAAGGGATGGGAGATGAACTTACTCAAGTTCCCACAGACTTAGGGATCGGACTTCATCACAACTCTTCTGATTCCAAGTGCACCGTTCTTTCCACCACTTCATGAACAGTGAAGAGTGAACATGGTGTGGACAATGATCTGCAAATATCAATCACATAGGATTTTGTTTGCTACATTGCATTAGCTCATCTATGCTCAGATTTTGCAGCATAAATCTCTTTTCTGGCTTGTCCTTACTCTATCCTATGCTGTCACAGCTCAAGCTTTGTGATCACTTCCAATCCTTGAGCTGTGCAATAGCTGGATACCTTTAAAGTTTCTGCATTAACTTTTCTCCTTGTGAGGAAAAGGTGAATATTATTTGATACAACTGCAATAGCATGAGGCTAAGCATGAGTCAGTATTAAGAGACTGGTAGCATTACATGTAGGAGGCAATCAAAGAAGTAAGGAAAATGAAAGTCATCAGAAATTGCCTGAGGTTTGGGAATCTCCATGGGCATGAGTAACAAACTGTGAGGGAGAAATCACTGAGTTCATTTCCATTTCCTCTTTCTTCTTTTGTGTTACTCCAGGGCATTCCTAGTCTGCCTCTCATAACCTTTTGATTCAGCAGAAGATTTTGCCTAATCTTCTCTTATCAAATCCCAGGTAATTTTAGGGAGACTGGTGAATTAGAAGTGGTGTTTTTTAGCAATGTGTTACTGCCCATTTTCTCCAAAAACTGTTTAAGGGGTTATATTAGAGGTATTTTGGCTGCGTGAAGTAAGGCAATATTTTTTCTTTAAGATTTGAAACTCATGCAGTCAGTAACTCCCCAAAAAGTTGATTTTCTCTTTACTATCTATTTCAGGTAAAATTTATGTCACCTCCATTTGCAGAGGAAATGGATGGAGCCAACCACTCTGTGGTGTCTGAGTTTGTGTTCCTAGGTCTCTCGAATTCATGGGGGATCCAGCTGCTTCTTTTTCTCTTTTCCACTGTGTTCTACATGGCAAGCATGATGGGAAACCTCCTCATTGTGTTCTCTGTGAGGGCTGACCCTAACTTACACTCTCCCATGTACTTTCTACTGGCCAACCTCTCTTTTCTTGACCTGGGGGTTTGCTCTATTGCAGCCCCCAAAATGATTTATGACCTTTTCAGGAAACACAAAGCCATTTCTTTTACAGGTTGTATAACTCAGATCTTCTTTATTCATGCTATTGGGGGCACAGAAATGGTGCTGCTCATTGCCATGGCCTTTGACAGATATGTTGCCATATGTAAGCCTCTCCACTACCTGACCATCATGAGCCCACGAATGTGCATTTTGATTTTGGCTGTAGCCTGGGTCCTTGGCCTCATCCACTCAGTGGCCCAATTGGCTTTTGTTGTAGACTTGCCCTTCTGTGGTCCTAATATATTGGACAGCTTTTATTGTGACCTCCCTCAACTCATTAAACTTGCTTGTACAGAGACCAATCGACTAGAGTTCATGGTCACAGCCAACAGTGGACTCATCTCCGTGGGCTCCTTCTTCATACTGATTATTTCTTACATCTTCATTCTGGTCACAGTTTGGAAACACTCTTCAGGTGGTTTAACCAAGGCCCTCTCCACTTTGTCAGTCCACGTTACCGTGGTGGTTTTATTCTTTGGGCCACTGATCTTCTTCTACACATGGCCCTTCCCCTCATCACGCTTGGACAAGTTTTTTGCTATCTTTGATGCAGTCCTCACTCCTTTTCTGAATCCAGTCATCTATACATTCAGGAACAAGGAGATGAAGGCAGCAATGAAGAAACTCTGCCATCAGCTTGTGGGTTACAGGAAGATGTCCTAAATACCCTAAGGATTAAGAAAAACTAGCTCTACCCTCAATAACAAGGGAAAAAATAAAGTCATTGAAATTTTATGTCTCTATTAATTTTTTGTACTTGATTACATTTAGGCATTTACCCTGTTGCTGTGTGTCTCTAGTACCCTAACTGATGAAGATAAAGGAGCTAACATAGGAGGCGTCTGTGTTCCAGACCCTCTGCTAGATGTTTCATGTAAATTATTTTATTTAATATTCGTGATATCTCTGTGTGGTACTTTTATCTTGATTATTTTTGATAAATTAAGAAATGCTTTCTGCTCGTGTCCTTATAATTACTATATAAAATTTTTCAAAGCAAAACTGATTATCATCTTAATCCACCACTTCCAATTGTCTTATCCCTCAAAAGGTGCCAAACAGAGAATGTGTTCAATAATTCAGTGTTGGAAATTAGCCTATTATTCCTTTTCACTGTTGGACTTTCCCTGCATTGAATTGGTTGATATCCTTTTCTCAAACTACCTACCAAACTGCAGTAGTATCAAATTAGTTTCTTTTTCCTCTTAGTTTTGTATCTGTTTGCTTCCTCTTAGCCCACATCCTTTGGCTATCTAGAGAACTGCTGATTGTACAATAGAATTGTGGAATTTCAGAACTGGAAGTTGAGAGACTACCCTATTTATTTTATAGATGATAATACTCAGGCACAGTGTTGTTAAATGAGACATCTAGGGCTGAAATCAGGTCTTACACTCCCCTCTCCAAATTTATTGAGGGATAATTGAAAAATATAATTGTATACATTTAAAGTGTACCACATGATGATTTGATATACATATACATTGTGGAATGATTAGTAACATCAAAATAATTAACACACCCATCACTTCGTATGGTTAAGTCTTTTCTCCTCACTTTAGATTTAAAAAATTGAAAAAAACTCGAAGTCCACTTGTTAATTTGGCTTCTTGAGATTTCAACTAACAGATACACCTCTGGCCTCCTATTGTCTTTCTCTTCCTGTCCCTGATGATAGCAGTGACATCATTATCTTCTCATTGGCATCGATTTCATATGATTGTTGTTTCCAAGTTCCTTCTTTATTTGCAGCCCAAGAAGAAATTTCTTAAATATGTTCCTGGTTATTTTATAACCAAATGATAATATTATCACTCTCATCCATTGTCTCACCCATGGATTTTATTTGTCACTTAATAACAATCCACAATTAAACAGTATTCATGTGTCTCTACCATTTTTTATGCTAATGAGCACTCTGAAGGTATTCACCATTTTTCTTATTACTACCAAGGTTCAGAAGCAATCTGAAGCAAGCTTCTAGAATTTCACTTATGAATATTACTTCTTTCCTTTATCTTTTTCTACTAGTGACCATGGACTGAATAGCTGAGACATATTAGAACTTCTTGGGGCCAAAGATAATATAGACCAGAGATGAAATCATTCTGATCTATAAACAAACTAAGCTATTGATTTACAAACTAAAAACTGTGATAATTCCTACTTATTTTAAAGACTCTTTAAAATTGTCACTTATATACTCATATCCCTGCAGGTTAGCAATTTTTGGGAGATCCTTGTAATAAATCTGTCTTCTTAAACCACTGACAGATTTCAGATTTCTTTTAGGAAGTTATTTTACATTCATTTTTCTTCTTATTTTGTTTTAGACTTCTTTAAAATTATTAATTTGTTATTAAAATACGTATTTATTGGGACAAGTATAGGCTAAGACATTAGGTTATCCAGGTGAGAGAAATTTCTTTTTGCAAAATTAGCCTTTGGTTGCATGTTGTCATATGTATGAAATTGTTTCGTTTTCCTCCTGACAAGTTTTTTTTATACTTCGCTTTCTCCAGATGACCTCATACAGTGCTTCTTTGGATATCAGCCTTACAAATATTATGTGATTCTTTGACTTTCTATTTGGAAACTTATAATGGAAACTTAGACACACAATTACTTCAAATAAAATTCACGTCAGATATGTCATCTTTCCGCTTGCCCTTTTCTATTTCATTTACAAGCCCGGTTGAAACTGTCATAACTCTCTCCCATCTATCAGCGTTCTCACAGGATTTTTAAAGCCCATTCATCGTTTTTGTCCAACTACCACCACCTCCACCATCACCAACATTTATTGAACACTTATCATATGGCGGGTACTATCCTAAGTTGTTCATACACATTAACTCATTTAATTCTCACAACAACCAGGTAGGTAATATTCTTATGCTTATTTTACACATGAGAAAACTGAGGCACAGAAAGATTTAGTAACTAGCCAAGGGACACAGAGCTGGTAATTGGTACAGCTGGGTTGTAAATCCAAGTAACTTCTGTTCCAGCATCTCTGCTTTTAATCACCGTACTCCACTGCCTCCAGATTTGATGGGTCCCTCTTACCTGTACTTCTGAAACCTGAACTTATTTTTCTCTCTCCTCTTTGCCTATTTTCCAATTATTTTATTGAGATCATAATGGTTTATAACATTGTGTAATTTCAGGTGTACACTATTATTCATCCATTTCTGTATAGGCTTCATCATGCTTACCACCAGTAGTCTAATATTTATCCATCACTGTACATATGTGCCCCTTTATCCCTTTCGGCCACCCCCAGTCCCTTCCCCTCTGGTGAACACTAATCTGTTCTCTTTCTCCATGTATTTGTTTACCTTGCACATATGAGTGCAATCATGCAGGATTTATCTTTCTCTGTCTGGTTTATTTCACTTAACACCATACCCTCAAGTTCCATCCATGTTGTTGCAAATGGACAATTTCATCTTTTTTACAGCTGAGTAGTATTCCATTGTATATATTTACTACATCTTTCCCCATTCATACATAGAAGGGCACTTGGGTCGGTTTCATGTCTTGGCTATCATGAATATTGCTGCAATGAACATAGGGGTGCATAAATCACTTTGGATTGTTGATTTCAAGTTCTTTGGATAAAGACCCAGCAGTAAGATAGCTGGATCATATGGTATTTCTACTTTTAATTTTTTAAGAAATCTCCTTACTGTTTTCCACAGTGGCTGCACCAGTTTGAATTCCCACCAGCAGTGTATGAGGGCTCCCTTTTCTTTGCATCCTCTCCAACATTTGTTGTTTTTTGTCTTGGTAATTACAGCCATTCTGAGAGGTATAAGGTGATGTCTCATTGTAGTTTTGATTTTCATTTCCCTAATAATTAGTGATGTTGGAAATCTTTTCATGTGTCTATTGGCCATCTGTATATCTTCTTTGGAAAAATGTCTGTTCATATGCTCTGCCCAATTTTTGGTGGATTTGTTTGCTTTTTTGGTGTTGAGTTCTATGAGTTCTTTGTATATTTTGGAGATTAACCCCTTGTTGGATATATGATTTGCAACTATTTTCTCCCAATTGGTGAGTTGTCTTTTCATTTTGTTTATGGTTTCCTTTGCCTTGCAGAAGCTCTTTAGTCTGATATAGTCCCATTTGTTAATTTTTTCCTTTGTTTCCCTTACCCAAGTACACATGGTATTCAAAAAGATGCTGTTAAGACTAATGTCAAAGAGTGTACTGCCTATATTTTCTTCTAGGAGTTTTATGGTTTCACGTCTTACATTCAAATCTTTAATTCATTTTGTGTATGGTACAAGATAATGGTCTACTTTCATTCTTTTGCATGTGGCTGTCCAGTTTTCCTAACACCATTTACTGAAGAGACTTTCCTTTCTCCATTGTATGTTCCTGGCTCCTTTGTCCAAGATTAACTGTCCATAGATGTGTGTTGTAATTCTGAGCTTTCAATTCTGATCCATTGATCTGTGTGTCTGTTTTTGTGCCAGTACCATGCTGTTTTGTTTACTATAGCTTTGTAGTATATTTTGAATTCAGGTATCGTGATGTCTCCAGTTTGTTCTTTTTTCTCAAGATTGCTTTGGCTATTGGAGGTCTTTTGTTGTTCCACAAAAATTTCAGGATTCTTTGTTCTCTTTATGTCAAGAGTGTCATTGGGATTCTGATTGGGATTGCATTGAATCTTAGATTGCTTTAGGAAATACAGACATTTTAACTGGTTTATTTTTTCAATCCATGAGCATGGAATATCTTTCCATTTCTTTATGTCTTCTTCAATTTACTTCAGTGATGTCTTATAGTTTTCAGGGTATAGGTCTACCATCTTTTGGTTAAATTTATTCCTAGATATTTTATTCTTTATGTTGCAATTGTAAATGGAATTGTATTCTTGAATTCTCTTTCTGCTAGTTCACTAATCGTGTATAGAAATGAAACTGATTTTTGCAATTTGATTTTGTACCCTGAAACTTTGCTGTAATTGTTGATTATTTCTAATAGTTTTCTGATGGGTTCTTTAGGGTTTTCTATATATAGAATCATGTCATCTGCAAAGAGTGAGAGTTTCATTTTTTCCTTTCCAATTTGGATTACTTTTATTTCTTTTTCTTGCCTAATTGCTCTGGCCAAAACCTCCAGTACTGTGTTGACTTGGAGTGGTGAAAGTGGGCACCTTTGTCTTGTTCTTGTCTCAGAGGGATCGCTTTCGGGTTTTCACCATTGAGTATGATGTTGGTTGTGGGTTTGTTGTATATGGTCTTTGTTATGTTAAAATGCTTTCCCTCTATACACATTTTATTGAGAGTTATCGTAAATGGATGTTGGATCTTATCAAATGCTTTCTCTGTATCTATTGAGATGTTCATGTGATTTTTATTCCTCATTTTCTTAATGTGGTGCATCACGTTGATTTGTGGATGTTGAACCACTTGATCATGGTGCATCACCCTTTTAACGTATTGTTCTATTCAGTGTGCCTGTATTTTGTTGAGGATTTGTGCATCGATGTTCACCAGTGATATTGGCCTGTAATATTCTTTCTTTGTGTTGTCCTTGTCTAGTTTTGGTATCAGGGTAATGTTGGCCTCATAGAATGAGTTAGGAAGCATTCCATCTTCTTCAATTTTGGGGAACAGTTTGAGAAGGATAGGTATTAAATCTTCTTTTAATATTTGGTAGAATTCTCCAGAGAGGCCATCTGGTCCTGGGCTTTTGGGTTTTTTTTGGGAGATTTTTGATTACTCTTTCAATCTCTTTACTTTCAATTGGTCTATTAAGATTCTCTATTTCTTCTTGATTCAGTTTTTGGAGGTCATACGAGTCTAAGAATTTTTCCATTTCTCCTAGGTTGCCTAATTTGTAGGCATATAGTTTTTCATAGTATACTTTTGCAATCCTTTGTATTTCTGCAGTATCCATTGTAATTTCTCCTCTTTCATTTCTATTTTTATTTATTTGAGCCTTCTTCCTTTTTTTGGTGGGCCTGGCTAAGGGTTTGTCAATTTTGTTTACCTCCTCAAAGAACCAGCTCTTAGTTTCATTTTTCCTTTCTACTGTTTTTTTAGTCTCTGTTTCATCTATTTCTGCTCTAATGTTTATTATTCCCCTCCTTCTGTTGACTTTGGACTTTGTCCTTCTTCTAGTTCTGTTTGGTGCAGTTTAAGATTACTTATTTGAGATTTTTCTTGTTTGTTGAGATGGGCCTGTACTGCTATGAATTTCTCTCTTCCAACTACTTTTGCTTCATCCCATAAGAGTTAGTATGTTGTATTTTCATTTTCATTTGTCTCCAACTATTTTTTAATTTCTCCTTTGGTTTCTTCATTGATCCAATGGTCGTTCAATAGCAAGTTGTTTAGTCTCCACATATTTGTGACTTTCTCAGTTTTTTTCTTTTAGTTGATTTTTAGTTTAATATTACTGTGATTGGAAAAGATACTTGAGATGATTTCAGTCTTCTTAAATTTATTGAGGCTTGACTTATTTCCCAAAATATGTTCTATCACTGAGAATCATTCATGTGCACTTGAGAAGAATATGTATTCTGCTATTTTTGTATGGAATGCCCTATATATATCACTTGCATCTGATCAACTGTTTCATTCATATCCACTATTTCCTTGTTGACTTTCTGTCTGGATGATCTATCCATTGATGTAACTGGGGTGTTAAGGTCCCCTACTATTATTGTGTTGCTGTTAGTTTCTCCCTTTAGGTCTGTTAATAGTTGCTTTATACACTTTGGTGCTCCTGTGTTAGGTGCATATACATTCATATGTGTTATGTCCTCTTGGTTAAATATCTCTTTTGTCGTTATATCCTGCCCCTCTGTGTCTCTCATTATATTTTTTATCTTGAAGTATGCTTTGTCTGATATGACAACACCTCCTTTCTTTTGTTTGCCATTTGCTTGGAGTATCGTCTTCCATCCTTTCACTCTGAGCCTATGTTTATCTTTAGAATTGAGATGTGTTTCCTGGAGGCAGCATATTGTTGGGTCTTGTTTTTTAATCCATTCAACCACTTTGTATCTTTTGATCAGAGAATTCAATCCATTTACGTTTAGAGTGATTATTATATATGAGAGCTTAATACTGCCATTTTATCTCTTGTTTTCCAGCTGTTCTATGTTTCCATTGTCTCTCTTCCTTTGTATTTCTGACTGCCATTTTATTTTGGTGGTTTCTGTGGAGGTTTTCTCAGTTTTCTCTTTTTTTGTGAACTGTGGCTCTGCTATGATGTTTTTGTTTAATGGTTACCATGAGGTTTGTATAAAAGATCTCATAGATGAGATAGCCCATTTTCTGATAGCGTCTTATCTCCATTAGCCTAAGCTGGTTCCGTTCCTTTTTTCTGCCCCTTATGAGTTATTGTTGCCACAAACTATTCTGTTTTGTGTTGTGAATTTATGACTAAGTTGAAGTGTTTATAGTTATTTTGATTTTTAAGTTGCAATTTAGTATTTGCTTCCATGTTCTGAAAGAGAGCTGCAGTTTTCTGATTTTATCTTATTTATCTCCTTGCTCAAAGCTTTGTAGACCTTTGCCTTTTTGTTTCAGGTATGAGGACGTCTCTAATCATTTCTTTTAGGGGATATCTAATGGTGATGAACTCCCTCAGCTTTTGTTTATCTTGGAAAGCTCTTATTTCTCCATTGTATCTGAAGTACAGTTTCACTGGATAGAGTATTCTTTGCTGAAAGTTTTTGTCTTTCAGTAATTCAAATATATCATTCCAGTCTCTCCTAGCCTGTAAAATTTCTCCTGAGAAATCCACTGAAAGCCTGAGAGGGGTTCCTTTGTAGGTTTTTTCCTTCTGTTTTACTACCCTTAATATTTTTTCTTTGTCATTGACTTTTGCCACTTTTGCTATTATATGCCTTGGAGAAGGTCTTTTAGCATTATGTGATTAGCCATTCTATTAGCTTCATGTATTTGTAAATCTGGTTGCTTCCCCAGGTTTGGAAAGTCTTCAGCTATTTCTTTAAACAAGCTCCTTGCTCCTTTCTCCCGCTCTTCTCCCTCTTGAATACCTATAATTCTTATGTTGCTTTTCTTTATTGAGTCGGATATTTCTGGAAGAATTCCTTCGTTTTTTTTAAATCTTAGTTCTCTCTCCTCCACCACCTGTAGCATTTCTAAACTTCTGTCCTCTAAATCAAGAATTATTTCCTCCATAATATCAGCTCTATTTTTTAAGGATTCTAAATTCCCTTTTATTGCATTAATTGTCTTCTTCATAACCAGAATTTCTGGTTGACTTTTGTTTTGGTAGTTTCAATCTCTTTGATGAAGTATGCCTTCCTCTCATTAATTTTATTCCTGAGCTTATTGGATTGTCTTTCCAACTTTTCTTGTAATTCATTGAGTTTCTTTATGACAGCTGTTTTTAATTCTCTGTAGATTGTCCTTTTCTTTCTGGTCTGAATTGTTACTGTAGTTTCTCATGGTATTTGATGAACTTATCTTTTGTCAGTGAATTTGTGGTAGTATTAGGTCACAGAGTCCACCTGCTACTGCTAGGACAAAGCAGGCGCTGAGTTTCCTATCCCATCCCACCTGCTTGAAGTTGTGGGGGAACTATGGGTGCTTGCACAAGCCAGGTAGCTTTTGGGCTCATGTGTAGATCTGCTGCTACCTCTTCTTATGATTCTGCCAGCCACTGTGCTTGGTGGGCAGAACTTCCTCACAGAGTCCAAGCAAAGGCCACTTATTGGGGCTGCAGCAGCATGGTGGGCTCTCTCATTGCTGGGAAAGTGATCAAAAACAGGCTAAGGGCTGCCACTATCTTTTCCTACAGTCACCCCAAGGCACATTTCCACTTTTGGGGCACAGTGGTACTATGGGAACTTGTACCGGCTAGAAAATTATTCACACCCATGCACAGGGCTGCCTTCCAGAGAAGAACAGAAGTGCTCACCTATCTCTACCACTTCACAGATGGTCAGTCCATCCACATTCAGATGTATAGCTGCATGGGTCTCTCAGGCAGCCTGTTGTACTATTGGTCCATAATTGTCATTTAGTTGTAGTTCAAAGGGGAAGAAATAAAGGGAACAGCTCACTCTTCCATGATGCTGATGTCACTCCCCTCTCTCCCCTCTTAATAACATAAAATAACAAACATAAAACATGCATCAACTCAATACAATATAATGCTCTTCAAGATTTCTGTTCTGTTATTTTAATCTATCATTAGAATATCCATCTCTTTACTATTCAAAGGTGTTAAGACTCAGAGGAGATTTATGTAATAAAATGACTTTATAACTTCCACATAATCAAATACAATTATGCATGAGTGGAGGGCTTGCACCATCTACTCTTTGAGATATTTAGTCTGTGATAGAGTCTTGTTGTTTGAGGAGAAAATTGAAGGCTGAGTAGACACCTCATGTAGTTCCTTCATTCTCACAGAACCAGAGAGTCTGTATTAGTCCAGGCAGAGGATGAGCGAATTTTAATGACTTCGATTGACAACAGGAAATGACTTAACAAATAATGCACTGCTTCCAGATTGTACACCATGAGGCTCCTCCAAAGTACTCCAACAAGAGCTTAAAGAAAAAACAAAATGAACACTAAGTTTTAAGTACAGCTCTTTCTGGCATAGACAAAATTCTCTTTTCTTAGTTAATATATTTAACTAGTAAGAGGCATTTTGAGACGGTTTCTCTATCACATTAGGAGGTGTCAAAATAACAGGTGTCTACCAATGGACAAAGATTTATTTTTATTTCTTTTTTCCCCCAACTTTATTGAGGTATGATTGGCAAATAAATATTGTATGTATTAGGTTGCATAATGTGAAGGTTTGATCACTGTGCGGTGATTATCACAATCAAGTTAATTAACAGACCCATCACCTCACTTAGTTACCTCCCTCGTTTTTTTGCGGTAAGAGCACTTGAGATCTATTCTCTTAGCAAATTCCAAGTATGTAATACATTAACCATAGTCACCATGCTATACATTTGGTTGCCAGAACTCATTCATTTTGTAACTGGAAGTTTGTACCCTTTGACTGGGATCTCCCATTTTCCCCACCCCTAGACCCTAGTAAAACCCACTCTACTTTGTTACTCTGTTACTTCATTTTTTACATTCCACATATAAGTGAGACCATGCAGTATTTGTCTTTCTGTGTCTAACTTACTTCGCTTATCATAATCTCCTCCAGGTTCATCCACATTGTCACAGATGGCAGGATTTCCTTCTTTTTTAAGGCTAAGTAATATTCTATTGTATCTATGTACCACATTTTCTTTATCCATTCATCTATCGAAGAACTAAGGTTATTTCCATATCTTGGCTACTGTAAATAATACTATGAACATGGGAGTGAAGATATTCTTTGAGATAGTGATCTTTTTCCTTTGTATATGTACCCAGAAGTGGGATTGCTGGGTCATATGGTAGACCTAGTTTTAATTTTTGAAAAACTTCTTTACTATTTTCTATAGCAACTGTACCAACTTACATTCCCACCAACAGTGTACAAGGATTCCTTTTTCTCCACATTCTGGCCAACACTTGTTATCTATTGACTTTTGATAATAGTTGTTCCAATGTGTGTGAGGTGATATCTCATTGTGGTTTTGATTTGCATTTCCCAGATGATTAGTGATGTTGAGCATTTTTCACATACCTGTTAGCCATTTGAATATCTCCTTTGGAGAAATGTCTGTTAAGGTCCTTTGCTGATTTTTTAATCTTGCTTTTGTTTTTGCTATTGAGCTTTATGCGTTTCTTATGTATTTGGGGTATGACTTCATATTAGATATGTGGTTTGCAATTTTTTTTTTCATTCTGTGGGTTGCCTTGTCATTGTATTGATTGTTTCCTTTGCTGTGCAGAAACATTTGAGTTTGATAAAGTCTTATTTGTTTATTTTTGCTTTCATTGCCTGTGCTTTTGGTGTCAAACCCAAAAAATAATTGCCATGACCAATATCAAGGAAATTTCCCCTATGTTCTTTCTAGGAATTTTTAAGTTTCAGGTCCTACATTTAAGTCCTTAATTCATTTTGACTTGATTATTGTGCATGGTGTATGATAAGGGTCCAATTTCATTCTTCTGCATGTGGATATCCAGTTCTTCCAACACCATTTATTGAAGAGGCTATTTTTCCTCTGTGAGCATTCCTGGTTACTTTGTCAAAGATCAGTTGACCATATATGTGTGTGAGTTTATCTCTGGGCTCTTTATGCTCTTCTACTGGTTTATTTTGTCACATTCATATCTTTATGTATGCCAGTACCATACTGTTTTGGTTAGTATAGCTTGGAAATATAATTTGAAATCAGGAAGTGTGATGCCTTTAGCCTTATTCTTCTTATTCAAGATTCCTTTAGCTATTTGAGTCTTTTGTAGTTCCATAAAAATTTTAGGATTTATTTCCTATTTCTGTGAAAAATGCCATTAGAATTTTCATAGCAATTTCATTGAGTCTATAGACGACTTTGAGTAGTATGGACATTTTAACAAAATTAAGTCATCAATCTATGAACTCTTTCTCTTTGTTTTCTTCAGTTTCTTTCATCAATGTTTTATAGTTTTCAGGATACGAGTCTTTCACCTCCTTGGTTAAATTTGTTCCTAAGTATTTTATTCTTTTTGGCTTATTGTAAATGGGATTGTTTTCTTAATATTTTTATTTCTTTAATTTTGTGCCTCTGTTGGCTTTTCAAGGGCTACAGCTGAAAACTCAATATCAAATGTTTCTAAGGAAGGCACTTTTAATGATGCTGCTGTAACAAATCAACCTTGGAAGAAATTTTTGGCCTATATAATGATGACATAACTTGGGTTTTTTGATGTTTTTTTCAAAGATTGGCACCTAAGCTAACATCTGTTGCCAATCTTCCTCTTTTCTTCTTTTTCTCCCCAAAGCCCCCCAGTATATTCTAGTTGTAGGTCCTTCTGGTTTTGCCATATGGGACAGTGCCTCAGCATGGCTTGATGAGCAGTGCTAGGTCTATACCCAGAATCTAAACCTGCAGAACCCTGGGTCACCGAAACAGAACACATGAACTTAACCACTCGGCCACAGGGCCAGCCCAAACATAACTGTTTTTATTCTAGCTTTATATGCTATGAAGCCTGTGATGGCAATAATAATGAAAGAGACTCAATTTAGTCCAATTGTATAATAAACAAAAAGGATAAAAAACATATATGGAGACAGAGTAACATTCAACCTTTCTCTCATTTGTCTTGGGAATACAGAACTACATATGGATAGGAAAAGTTGAGTAGAGCTTTAAAAATTTCTCACTAATAATTAACCAAAGTTGACATTACAGTGTAAAGAGACAGAAGAGTTATCTAGAAATTCTGGATGGACTTTGTAGGTTCATTACACTGTAAGAACTGGATCTCCATTTGGTTACCTAGAAACAATATTCTTAACATTTCCAGAAGCAAACTCTCTTTGGAGAAATAACTCCTGATTACTAAACTCACAGTAACTAATGTGTAACCTATAGTTACTATTTATTAATTTGTAAGAAGAAAGAAATGCCAAAGGGTGTCCTATGCTGGAGGCCTCTGGTTAGCTCATTCTCTCCCTAGGAACAGTGATGCAGTAAATTGGATTATAATTAGAAGGTTGGAGTTAGGTCAGTAAGCTCAATGTCTAAAGGCATTAAGCAGTATTCAGAATAACTTGGTATGTCCCAGTTAGGAATGGAGACAAAATGATGAATAATACACAATTTCAGATTTCTAGGATACCTCTGCATAACAGAGGAGAGAGACTTGGAAACAAATTATCACAATACAACATATAAATATCACAAGTGAAGCATATCTAGACTGTACATCTGTACCTATTGATGCCTCTATCTATGTCTATATCTATAGTAGAGTGCTGACATAGAGAAAATGAACAACTCTGCTTACAAGTCTCAGAGGACAAGAAAGTTGAGCTTGTTGTTGAAAGTTGAATAGGAGGTTGTCAGCTAGGTATGGAAGGACATTGCATGCAGTGCAAACAACATTCAAATTCTGGGGTACTGTAAAAGAGCAGGCATAATTAGTGAGCTCTCAAAGCTTTCTTTTTTCTGGATCATAAGGTATGGATATGGTTGGAGAGTTAGGCAGACATCATATGATGGAGGGTGCAATATAGACATATTTAATGACTTGGATTATTAGCAGTAGTAAGTAATGGGAGTAACATGAGCAGGAGAGTAACATGATCAGTTCTGTGTTTTAGAAGATCACTTTGAAGATAATATAGGAGATGAATTTGAGAGGTTCAAAGCTAGCAGCAGGTAGGCCAGTTGTGGGGAAATGGCTTCTGTAGTGCAGGTAAAAGAAATTACAGGAGCATGAACTAATGGAGCAGAAGTTGGAATGGCAAGTGAGAATAGTTGAAGATACGTTGCTTTAACTTAGTAATCATTGCTGTTAGTAGTGAAGGAGAACGTGGAGTTGAGTGTAAGTCATACGTTTCTGAGTCATATCCCTAAATCTTGATGGAGTAAAGATTATATAATGAATCAAAATAGATTTCTTTTCACATGTTATTTGATTTAAAATTAGACATATGCAATCTACTTTAATACACAACAATTTTGGCAACTTGCATCATGCAAATCTTAGTTTCAGAACCACATTTATAGCAAGAGAACTTGTTATTTAATATAAAAGCATTTGGAGTTACTTAACAATGGTCACAACAATAAAACAGATTTCTTAGAACCCCCCTGTAAAATCAACCTGAGACAGCATCAAATCTCTTGACCAAGTATTCCACTGAATGAATAAAAGCTAAGAGTGATTTATAGGACTGTCACCCTCATCTTTGTCATCATTGGTGAGACACTTAATGAAGACTTTGAAAGAACAGCTCATTTATTCCTCACAACAATTTTATGGAGCAGATGCTATTATTATCCCCATTTCAGAAGTGCAAAAAGAAAAGAAAAGAAAACTTGGGGAGATAAAATGACTTCTCTATTATTTTGCCCAAAGTTTTCCTGTTATAGGAATTACAATTTTTAGGTGCTGTGAAGAGTAAGATAAGAGACACACTTTGTTTCTTATGGAGAGTACAATTTAAGGAATGTGTGTCCTAGGTTGAAGAGAGAAACCAGAATGCTTTGAAGAATATCCTTGATAGGTTTCTAGGTAAATTGTTATTTTATAACTATCTGGGGGTCGGGTGGGAGCAGAAACAGAGGCAAGGGTGATTGGCAGAGACACAGGAAAGAGATGCTGATATGCTGTCAGATTGAAAGGTCATCTTGCATTATGCCTCATCTTTTCTAAGATTTCCAAGGGAAGCTTCAGACTTCTCTATAATCTACCACGTTTGATCATGGGATTTTCCTTAGTATCTATTCCCAAGTGCTTATTACCATATATAAAATGAACTATATGGGCAGAGTTTTCTGTTTTCCTCCACCAATCTCTAGGTGAAGGGGAAGGAACCAACAATAAATGAACAACTGTGACACTCCACGGCATCACATATGTTCTCATCTGAAGCTTATAGAACCCTAAGAGGTAGATTCTGTTATCCCCACTTCACAAATGAAGAAGTTTCAGCCTAGAAGTCACATGCCTAGAAAATGATAAGTCAAGATCAAAATCAAATCCTGTCAATTTCTTAGTCAAAATTTTTAGCTGCAAGTAGCAGAAACAAGAAGAGAGGAGTTATTTTCATGTAGATGTATTTTGTGGAACCCAAGAGCAGAACCATGAGGAACTGGAATGAAATAGGACTGGCATAGGGAACTAAAATCACTTTTTCTTCCACCTCCCTGAGGTTGCATGGTCTCTCATATGTACTTTTGTACTCTCTCTATGCCTCACCCCTGTAGCTACATCACTTTAGTTTAAGTGTATAGCAGAGTCTGACCAGCATATACGAATATCAAATTTAAAATTTCTTTTTTTCTATCATATAGTTCACATATATGTGAATACACATATAAAATCCTGTCATTACACAATTATTTACGTATGTCTTTGTAGCCTGCTTTTCGGGCATGAAGTGCATTTTATGTTTTAGAGCAAAACTTCCATTCTGTTTTGAATACTCCATGTCATTTATTTGTTCTTTTAAAGATTTCCAGTTACTTCCATATGGAAGTTGACTACGTGAAAATAGACGTAAATTCCAGTGGTGAGTGCTCAGGACTTATCTCGCTGGACCTAGCAGCACTTGATAAGGGTAAACAATCTCTTGTTCTAGAAACACTCTATTGACTTTCATAATATCATATTTATCTTAACTTTATTCCTACTTCTTTGGCTTCTCCTACTCAGTCTCATTTGATGTTTTCTCCTCTTCTGCATGATCTCCACGCACTGGTACTCCAGGGCTCTGTTCTTGGACTTCCCTTTGCAGACTTACCCCCTTCATGATCACAACCAGTGATATCCCTCCATCTGTTTACATCATCATGAATTTCTCTCAATAGTATTATATACGATTTTATAAAGAAGTCCTATATAAGTTTTCTTAGATTTATTTCTAGACCATTTATAGTCTTCATGCTATTATATTTTATATATTGTTTTATGAGTGTGTGTTGCTTGTATATGTCGGACACTTGTGAGGTTAATTATGAAAACAACTTATTTCTCAGAAAATGTTATTTAATTGGATTGGTATTGTCCTTGAATTAAATCAATGCTGTATTTATAAGATGACTCAATAAGTTTCTGATCTCATTCTATTCACCCTGTAGTGTTTTTCACCAAGGAGTGGTCTCTAGATTTCCTTTTATTTAAATTCTTGAGGTACGCATCCTAGTTATACCTATAAGCTACCTTCCGGAATATTATACACATAGTAGAGACTCAACTACAATTTGAAGTATGAGTGAATAAAAAAATATGAATGGGCATCCCAGAGGAGAGGTGTTTATGCAGGTGTCCATTGGTAAACAAACGCATCATTTACCTGTTATTTGGGTCTATGTTTGCAAATGGACTGACAACAGAGATTATATAATAGTCATATTTTTATCCCAGTGCCCAGTGTAATTTCTTCCACATAGTAGGAATTCAATTAAATAATTATTAGATTAATAAATTCAGAAAGAAATGTACATAATAAGAGGAAAAAATAATTATGATGATTTCTATTTAATGAAAGCATAATGAAAAATAAAGTGAACTTTCCAGAATCTGTCAAGTAGAAAAAACAATAGAAAGTGGTTGGATCCTAAGTTTGAAAGACAATAAGTAATCATTTTAGTAATTTTTACCATTAAATGTAATATGCTTCATTATATACCAGACAATATGCTAAGACATTTATGTGGTTATCTATTTTAATCTTCTAAGTTCTATTTTGTTGATGATAAGGCAGCTTGGAGATGTTAACATGTCTCAGCTGAACAGCCACCAAGAGGCTGCTTGGAACATCTGTCTGGAGACAATAATTAGTTGTTTCCCAAGTGTTTGGATTAATTTTTTTTAATCCATTTATTTTGTGCATTCTTACAATGGTCAAACTCTAAGCTCAGACCAATCAATTAACAAATGATGAATCTAACCTTTTTAACATGTGAATCAGTAGGATCAGAGTGTGACTTGTGAATGACACTACTTGTCTGTACGCATAAGCCTGTGGGGCATTCCCATTTCAGTTGTACTAAATTTTTATTTTTTTTAAGAAGTTCAATCTAAAACAGAAACACTATGAATAGGTTAGAAAAATACCTGGGTTAGGCCATATTTATAAATGTCTAGGAAAAATAATATCTAGATAATTTCAAATAGTTTTTTGTATAATACAGGAAGCTTTGATTAATCAAAACCATGTATATTACATAGAGAATACAGCCCATATTGTTCAGTGTAGTCACACACTGTCAGCTGAAAGACAACGTATAAGCAATTTTATTGGACAATGAGACAGCTGCATTGCTTCATAGTCAAAACAATGGAAAATAACTTCACTCAGAATCATAAACACAAAGCACAGCTTAGCATAATTTAGAATTGCAGAATAATACACGTTTCAGATCAGAACTGGGTAAACCTTCCATTTTTGTTACTGTGAATCTTCTGACAAGAACAGTTGGTAGTTTTGTTTGAGAAAGTAAAAGTACTTTCACAGGAAAGTATTTCTGACAAAGCTGGCTTTAAAGTCATTTTTTTGAACCTTGCTGTTTGACCATTAATCCTATATGTGATTATATATTGTGTATACATAATTATATAACAAATTACATATATATATATATAATAAATTTACTGAAGATTTCTATTTCTAGTTGTAACAAACCCTAGCTTGTCACTACTGTCACATTTATATTCAGCAATGTATAAGAAAGTAAACTCAGATTTACCATAATTCAAGAAGCAGTCTTTCTCACATTAGTCAAAACCAAATTCACGTTCACGTCACTGTCTGTTGGGAAATCTGCGTGCTTTGTCTCCCTTCTGCAAGGCCCCTATGGCCACTGTGCACCTATTTGAGGGCTGGCCAGCATTGCCCAAGGATCTCTTAGAGACCTCTGCCTCACACTTTCATCATCTCTCCTAGTCGTTCTTTTCAGAACATAGCCTCTTCTTCTGGTTGGGCAATTCTTGGAAGTACAAAAATTTTAGGGTCTGGATTTCCTGGAATTCCTGTTTTGCGCTGACCATATTTTAGAACATATTTTTCTCCTGAGATCCCAATGCATCTCTCCTAAGGGTACATTTGCTATATCAGACACCAGAGTAAACCCTCCAGCTCCTTAGTACTCAACTTGCTTCTCTCTCTCTATCTATTATCTACAGTTGGATTCCCTTTCTTGGTCTTTTACTACTTTTGTGTTTCATGCTCACTATCTTAGGCGTTCATTCAGGCTGTATTGTTGTTTCATTTGGAATGAGCGATTTTTGACCTGTCCTCCTTTTCCAGTTGTATAGTTATTCCCAGACACACCTGGCCACCCACCTCACCACTCACTTCTCCTTCGTAGGCTGTGGGTGCCTCTCGGTGAAAGGTGAGACCCTCCGGAGACTGAGACATTGGTGGCAGCCGTTGTTGTGACCTAGTACAGGCATGGCAAATTTCAAATTTCAAGGAAAGAGAATTTGACTGGGTAGGCAGAGTCAGGACAATCAAGGCACAGGGCCCTTTCTGTGAATGAGTTCTAACCTCATCCCTCTCTACTCCTTCAGGGACCTTGCTCCATCAATTACTCCCACTCAGTCCCACATCTTTAACCCACCCTTTCTGTTGGTTTCTTTATATCAGTATTCAAATATGGCCACATTTCTCTTATGCTTAAAATCACAAAACAAAACCTCTCCCTTAAATCTACTTTATTTCTAATTGTAGATTAATCTCTGTATTAGTTTCCTAAGGCTGCTATAACAAATTTGCACAAACTTGATGGCTTAAAAAAAATAGAAATTTATTTCCTCACAGCTCTAGAGGCCTGAAGTCTCAAATCAGTTTCACTGGGCTGAAGTCATGCTGTCAGCAGGGCCACACTCCCTCCAGAAGCCCTAGGGGAGAATCCTTTCCATGCCACTTCCAGCCTCTGGTGATCATACGTGTTCCTTAGTTTCTGGCAGCATCACTCTAATCTCTGCCTCTGTGATCACATTGCCTCTTCCTCTTCTGTCTCTCTTGCATCTTCTGTGGATCATCTCTCATAAGAACACTTGTGACTACATTTAGGGCCCACTTGGATAATCCAGGATAACCTCACCATCTCAAGATCCTTAACTTAATCACATCTGCAAAGACTTCCTCTTTTTTTTTTTTTTTTTTTTGACCATAAAGGTGACATTCGCAGGTTCCAGGGATTAAGATGTGGATATCTTTTGAAGGGAGTCATTTTTAGCCTACCACAATCTCTGTTTCCCTCATTCCCAGGCAAATACCTTGAGAGAATTTTTTTTTAAAAAAATTGGCACCTGAGCTAACAACTGTTGCCAATCTTTTATTTTTCTGCTTTTTTTCCCCAAATCCCCCCAGCACATAGTTGTATATTCTAGTTGTGGGTCCTTCCAGTTGTGGCATGTGGGATGCTGCCTCAGCATGGCTTGATGAGCAGTGCCATGTCCGTGCCCAGGATCCGAACCATGAAACCCTGGGCTGCTGAAGCAGAGCATGCGAACTTAACCACTCTGCCACAGGGCCGACCCCTACCTTGAGAGAATATTAAACCCTTGCTGTGACCTTACTATTCTTCCTTGCTACTCTTGGTTAATGGCTTCCTTGATATTTAGTCCAGTGTTTTTCTTTCTTGATTTTTTTAATGGAATTCAACATTGTTGATAACTTTGTCTTCTTCAAAATGTACGTTTCCCCATCACTCTCATAGTGTTCCTCCTTCTGTCTCTGGCTCTTTCAGTATTCTTTGTCACTATTTCTTCTCTGTATTCTTTGTCACTTTTTGTTCCTCTGACTATCCCTTAAATCTTAGTGTACCTTAGGGTTCTCTCCCAGGCCTGTTTTCTTTTCATTTTAAACAATCTCCTTGATTGATCTTACCTTCTTCCTTGGCATCAAATATACTTGTGTACTTATGACACCAGAATACAAATATTGAGCCCAGATATCTCTGCTAATCGACTGCCATGTATTATATATATAGATGCCTACTGGACTTTGCCACTTGGATGCCTGACTAATAACTAAAACCCAACCTGTTGCAAGTCGAATTTATCACTTTTCTCTTCAAAACTAGCTTCTATACTAGTGTCCCATCTTAGTGATTGGTCCCACTAGTTACCCAGGCAAAATATCCTCTTCATCCAGTGACTTACTAAGGATTATAAATTATATTTCCTAAATATTTTTTGAGTCTCTTCAATTATTTCATTATTCAGTGTCACTTTCATAGCTCAGGGACCATTATCAAACTATTGAAGTAGGCTCATAATGGATTTCTCTGTAGTTAGTATGATTCCCTTCTATCCAACCCCCACCCAGCCACCAACTATGCTTTCTACAGTTAAGATTTTACCACATCACTGCCTGTTTATTCCTTCAACGCCTCCCCATTGCCCTCAGGAGAAAGTTTAGACTCATGAATGAGACTTCACAGCCTTCATCATCTGGTCCTTGTGTAGTCTTCAGCCTTCTCTTTTGCCACTCTCCCTTTTGTCTTATGCTTTTTTATTGGAAACACTTTCAAAGTAGAGATATCATTCCGACTTCTTCCTGGGGATAGATTTAAGGGAGAAGATTAGGAAAAGGAGGCTGTTGCAGCTGCCCTAGTGCAAATCAACAGTGCCTCTGCCCAGGGTGACAGCAACACAGGTGCTAAATATTGTTTAATTTAGAACGTATTTTTCAGAAAGAGACAAATTTACTGTGAATTTGCTTTGATTACAGTGAAATGTTCACTTATTAAGTGAACCAACTGGCAGTAGGAACTAACTAGAAAGTGGGATTTTTCCCCAAACCCCACTGATTTCTTATGGCTACAATTAATAATCATAGCTGCCACATATAATAACAAAGAATAATTGTGCATGTCTGCTTTATAAGGCACTACTAAGTAGAATATATAGAGTCTTAAATGGACAGATATTAGTAGGCTTTCTTCACAGGCATTTATATGAGTTATGGCCACAAATGTTCTCAGCCATAAATGAAGGATTTTGTAAGGAAAACCTTCATTGATTTCCCCACATTAATTCATACATTTTGTAAATGTGGGCTTTGAATATCTTTGTTGGTAAAGAGTTAGAATAATACTGGTGTAAGTAAAATATTTATCTAGGCATTCAATATTTTAATAAATGTCATCACACTATTTTATAAGCAGGCACAGAATCAAGTCAACAAAGTAAAAATAAGACAATCAAAATACCAGGCTGCAGGATCTACAGAGTACTAATATGTCCCATTTACCACAACATTCCAAGTCTCATTTCTCTGAGCTGCATGAGAATCAGAAACTTACCCTTTTCTTAGGGTCTCCTCCTCAAGTATTCTCTCTAGTGTAGTGGGATGGGAAAGTCATCATGTAAAGAGGGAAGGCCCTGGGGCTGGCCCCGTGGCCGAGTGGTTAAGTTCGCGCACTCCGCTGCAGGCGGCCCAGTGTTTTGTTGGTTCGAATCCTGGGCGCAGACATGGCACTGCTCATCAAACCACGCTGAGGCAGCGTCCCACATGCCACAACTAGAAGGACCCATAACGAAGAATATACAACTATGTACCGGGCGGCTTTGGGGAGAAAAACGAAAAATATAAAATCTTTAAAAAAAAAAAAAAAAAGAGGGCAGACCCTTTGTTCTGATGGCCACGCTGTAGCCATTTTCTGATTCAAGGAGAGAGGCCACTCTGTGGTCCAAGACCATCTCTTTGGGTCATTGCCCACCTCTCTCCAATTGCTGATCTCTGAGTTGTCCACATACCATGGCCTGAAACACTGTGAGCCTGTTCTGAATTGTCGGCCGTTTCTTGCTTGGTGCTTCTCCTCACAGCCTCTTCTGTGGGAAGTGATTCCCACAAAAGGAATTTGAGCTTTAGTTGCACAGGTCTTTCCTTGTATCACAGCCCTATCATTTCCAGAGAGCACAGGGACATGCAGGAATCTGGGGTGGTGTGGGAAAGGATGGAGACGTTGTGTTAGAGGGTGGTCATGCACACCCTTGCTCTGCACGTTGAGTTACTGTCCACTGTAGCACCAGGCCTTGTTGCTTAGTTTGCCCTACTCTGGCAGACATCTCTGATTTCATAGTGACTTTCTCTCAGATGCATCAGATTGCCCTCCTTTGGACACCTCAAGTTCATCAGACAGTTCTGTATATATCCCATCTCATTTGTTGACGGTGAGAAGTTTCTTTCCCACAGGACCTCTAGGCTCTTGTCAAATCAAGTAATGTGACTCTGTCTCTGCCTCACCATTCCTGAATATTCTTTGACAATTAAGAAGCTGGTCTCCTGGGCACAGAAGACTCTAGAAGGTCATGTGGCATAAGCTAGTCTCATATATAGTATCAGAAAGTAAACTCATTAAGAAAATTAAAAATTATTACGAATCTGTTGAATCTAAGACAAAATCAGGAAAGGAAGAGAGCTGATGCTCCTCGAGTTAGTAAAGTCGGAGCAGCAGCACCTTAGAGTCGTATTGACACATATCAGGTCCCTATATTAAAGTTATTTCTAACTGACATGTAGCTGCAAAACACAACCAGAATGGGAAGTTATGGAATCTGTAGCTGATTGAAAAACATGGCTACAATATTTTTTACCTCCTCTTACCAAGAGTCTATTTCCCCAACCTTAAACTGCCTGGTCTTGTGTCTTGCTTTGACCAACGGAGTGTGGTAAATGTGATGTTGCATGAATTACAAAATTTAAGCATAGTTTGCTTTGCAGCTTCTGCCTTCGTCTTCTTGTAATGTTTCCTACCACCCTGTTTGGAAGCTTGGACAAAACTACTGAATGATAAAAGACGCCTTGGAGAGAGAGGCCCAGCTAATATCCAGCATTAAGTCCCTAGATATGTGAAGGAGGCCATCTTAAAACCTCCAACCCCAGTCCAACTGCGAGATAACTGATGCCTCATGGGAAAGCCCAGGTGAGACTGCAGAAGGCCTCCCCAGCAGAGCTTAGCCCTAATTGCAGACTTATGAGCAAGTAAAATGTTATTGATTTAAGCTACTTTGTTATATAGCAATGGATAACTGATGTAGAGTACTCTTTATGATCATAGTTCATCAGTGGCCCTTTCACTGACTCTCTGCATAATTTGATGTAAAGATATAAAATATAAAGAGAGCACATTTTCTGTTGTGTTGATGCTTCTTTTTAAGAAGCTGACCTATAAGAGATTGAACTATTAGTGATTTACTTCATCCTAGCTCCACTAGCATTTTTAGTTGATCCTCTCTCTCTTGTTGCTGTTATAACATCCTCTTCATCTCTCCACATCACACACATAAAAAGAACTAACTAACTGTTGATAGACCATCTGTATATCCTATTACCTCTAATTTAGTTATCCTTTTTAATGGGACATGAATCACATTCTAGTGCCACAATGGAGGCCTGTTTTTCTTCCTCTTTCTCTCCCTCTCTTCCTTCCTATGGAGAAAATAAGCATTATTATCACTTGTTTGAAGGTATATACTTTTATTCTTATGGAGTTTCTTCCTTCACAAATAATGAAAACAAGCAGGTAATAACATAAAAATCTGTAATTTTCAAAAAAATCCATAGTCTCCCTTCCTCCTTCCTCTCTAGTGACCCATTAAGAGCATTTTCCTTTTCTTGTTGTGACCCGATTTCTGTGGTCCTAGGAAACAATTCCCTTGGCTAAACGCACTCAGGATGGCAATCTCAGGTCTCTACAGCAGCATTTAAGTAGCTTTTTAGTGCTGCTAATTAGCTTCTTTTCCTGCTATGGAGGTGTTATGTATGGCACTTTTTTCCCAGGCATTGATAACATTTCAATGACAGAGCTCTGTATTCTGTGGTTCTCTAACTCACGATCATTTGGATGTTGGTCCAGGTAGGTTAAATGAATGGAAATGGTCTTTGATGCAGATCAGAACTTCAAGTGGAGACTTACACGGGGCTGGGGGGGGGGGGGGGTGCGGTGGGGGCGGTGTGGAATCTAATTAACCAGAAGAAATGACTCAATTCTGTTATCCAACAGGGAGATTGCAACAGATAAAATCACAACCAAAATACAGAAGACAGTAAGATGAGTGAAGTCAAATCATGACTTCATGTTCCATATTGGAGAAGTTATTCTGGTGACTTTTGCACAGACGGCTTAAGCATTGATCTCCAGGCAAAGAATAAAGTAGGAGCAGAAGATCTGAGTCCAATGGGAGTAAAACATAAGGAATTTTGGGCAGTGCTGAAGAAAGTAGCTTTGATATCTTAAGATTTCCTGGGCCACAGACCAGAGGCAAATGTTAGACCACCACAGTAACAAAAGTGTGGTGTAGTGGAAATAACCTAGATTTCCTGGAAGCTAAGGGTCAAATATATTAATTCTAAATTTGCTAGCAACCTGTTCCTTAGCTTCAGCAAAGTTGTTTATCCTCTCTGTACCTTGATCTCCTTAACTCCAAAAGAAGAGGATTTTACAGTCAGTAGCAAATTTTCGTTCAAGTCCTGGCAAAACAACCTTCTACAAGGCTTGCTTCATTGATAGCAGTAACCACCATTTTGGGCACAAGTAGCTCCAGTGCCCATTCTTGTACATCTTTTTGTAATTCTGAATAGTGTCATCGGCTCCTTCTACCCATCTCAAGAAGAGTCAACTAGTGGAGAAACCTCTAGGATGATCCGATTGAGATTTTTTGCCAACTTTATTATTTCCCAGTAATTCTAATTTAAACTAAACCTTGTTAGTAATTTGAGATTAAGGTTAGGAAAGAGAGGAGTACAAATCTTTATCTGAGTGACTCCAAATAATGATCTACTTTAAAAAATACTTCGGAGTTGTCAGCCTTGCTTGAATTGGTGGTAAGTCCATAGTATTTATACTTTGTTTCCTATTGTGTAGCCAGCACAAGGATCAACAGACCTGAGCAGGGAAGAGAGTCAACTGGTCACTAGATGATCTCTAAGGAACCTCTGATTTCTTCTATTTTAGTGGAAAGTGTGAGCGGAAGTGAGTGCTCTGTGTGAAAGAAAATCATGGGATTCAGGACACTACAAAGGCACACTGGGCTTCAGTTGCTGATCGCTATTGATAAGCTGCTTTCCTTTTGCAGAAGTGAGTTAAGCGGACAGCTTCACCCTGTCTTCACTGGGAAGATCAGATTTAAACTATTATTCTGCCCTTGTTTAAAAGGGAAGATATTTGGTAGAGACACATACAAAGTATGGCACCTAGAGACCTCAAGTTTTCAGTGTAGACAGAAGATGGAAGACTGCTAGGAAGCAGTGCCACCAATGAATGCATAACCCTCTTCTCCAACTTATTACCAATACTAGGAATTATCTAAATTTTAATCTTTGCTAATTTGATATTTAAAAATATGATCCATTTTTTGTAAGATAAATAAAGTCTTATGTAAAAATTAAAAAGTGTTTGGACATGATTGGGAATTGGAAGAATTGGTAGAATAACTTTCAGGTTTCAGGTGAGTAATTTAGAATTCAATTATTTGCTTGATGCATTGCATCATTGGGGAGGTTACTGATGATAATCCCTGTGAAAAGAACCAAACTGATTCCAAACTAAATTACTTTTATGAATATGAATATCATTTATATCATTATCAAGAAAATGTATAAGAAAGACATTTTAAAATCATATTTAAATGACTTTAAGTGATAGAAAATTAAAATAGTGGTCTTTGTTAGACCACTAATATAACACTATTATTATTAGTGTTTTGGGTTTTGTTACTACAATTTAGGAAAAATGTATCTTTACCTAACGCATGTAAAAGTAAAAGTATAAAGAGGATGTCATGGAGGGAGCTTTGCAGAGTGGGCTGTTGGAGAATGGGAAGAATCAGAGAAACGTAATGAAGGCAAGGGCATTGCAGGCCGAGTGAAGAATGTGGAGGGAAGCCAAACCGTGAGCTGGGATATTTGAGTGTGTGTCTGAGGGAGGGTAGCTACCGCTTGAGTATGCCTCCAGGGAAGAGGAAGTAGTTTAGCTTAGGCTGCGGGGTATGGGGAGGAGTGGAGTAACACAGTTAATTCTGAATATCTTAGGAGTAGCTTTGATCCTTGTTTTAATTTTGAAACACAACACATTATGATTCTATCTTTGGAAGCTTTAAATCTCTGAGGATAAAAATTGCGTAAATTTTCCACATTCACATACAATGACCTTCTTGTAAAAGTGAAATAAATATATGTTTACTGCAAAAATTTAAGATAGTAGGTAAGAGCACAAAGTGAAAAGTGAAAGATCCCTTCTCCTGCATCATTTTATCAAGTCCACTTCTTAGAGACAATTATTGTTAACAGGTTTTTGGTGTGTATCCACCCAGGCATTTTCTATCCAGTTATTGTTTCATTATGTCATTTTACATACGTAATTTATTTATATAATTTTTTAAAAGCCCGATGGGATAAGACGAATGCAAAGTGCTCCCTCCCCCTTCTTACTACCTACCCTGTGTATGTATATTTAGGTCCACCTTAGCATTTTAAATGGCTTCATAGTATTCCATGGGAAGGATCTAAGAGAAATCGTTTAACTACTCTCCTATTTCTACACATTTAAGATTTCTTCATATTTTTGCTCTTAGAGGCAACAATGCTTCACTAAACATCTCTGTATCTTTTCTTTGTCTGCTTTGTTCATATGCACACATACATATATCCAGAGATTTTTCCTAGAAGTAGAATAGATGAATCAAAGTGTATGAGCAAATAAAATTGGAAGGTATTGCCAAGTTGGTAAATGTTTTACCAGCTTACTCTCCCACCACCAGTTAAGAGACTACCTGTTTCCATCTTTCCCCTCAAGCCCTGAATTTTGTCAAATGTGTACATCTCTGCCAATCTCATAAGACAAAACTAGTGTCTTGCTATTTTAGTATGCATTTATTTAATCGTGAATGAGGCTAAGTATTTTTATATGTAAGTAAACAGAGCCATGTGTAAAGCCTCTGATATTTTCACTCTTACTCTTTCACTTCTGCTTGGGATTTATGACTCATCGTTGTCATTCTGGCTCCACATTCTTTCCTCTCTGAACCCCTAGTCAGAATCTCCTCCACAGAACACATAATTGGGTCACTTTCTCTCTCACTTATCCTCCCCTTCTGGGATGGTGAGTGCCTCATTCTGACATCCTCTATGCCTACCTTTCCCTCACTCTTCTAAATAACTCATCTTGTCTTCCTAATTTACAGGGAAGAGAAATTTACATCTCAGGTCTTAAAAAATGCTCAAAAGGATTTTGAAAGAATTTGCCAATGTGATCATAGCTATGGTATCAATATACTGAGAGATGTCCAAATTTGGAAATCTACTCAATTAATTATTTCATATAGTTACTTATAAAATCCTTTTACTTTATAGTCATATATGAGATATGACTATGAAACAATGACAGTTAAAAATACAACAGAACTACCCATTCGAACAAGTAAAAGGATCCTTATTCTATGTAATGTATTTTGGCAATGAAATATACGACAGAGGAATATATGTATATTGCTTTGTGATTAAAATGGTCTCCAAAAGCGTACATCGGCCTTTGCCTAGTTTTCTGACAACTGTTGAACTTCCCAAGATTAAGATTGGTGCCATTTCTTTTACATCAGCTTCTCCTTACTCTGTTCTTTCAGGTGGCATGAGAGTCACTGCTGGCAGAGGTAATGGATGAAGCCAATCTCTCTGTCGTGTCTGAGTTTGTGTTCGTGGGACTCTCCAACGCCTGGGAGATCCAGCTCTTCCTCTTCCTCTTTTCCTCTGTGTTCTATGTGGCAAGCCTGATGGGAAACCTCCTCATTGTGCTAACTGTGACCTCCGACCCTCATTTACAGACCCCCATGTACTTCCTGCTGGCCAACCTTTCCATCATGGATTTGATATTTTGCTCTTCCACGGCTCCCAAGATGATTTATGATCTTTTAAGGAAGCACAAAACCATCTCTTTTGGGGGCTGTATAGTTCAGATATTCTTTACCCACGCAGTTGGGGGCACTGAGATGGTGCTGCTCATCACCATGGCCTTTGACAGATACATTGCCATATGTAAGCCTCTTCACTACCTGACCATCATGAGCCCACGAAGGTGCATTATATTTTTAGTCACTTCCTGGGTTATTGGTCTTATTCATTCAGTGACTCAATTGGTTTTTGTTGTAGACTTGCCTTTCTGTGGCCCTAATGAACTAGACAGCTTTGTTTGTGACCTTCCTCGATTTGTGAAACTTGCTTGCACAGAAACATACACACTGGAATTCATGGTTACTGCCAATAGTGGCTTTATTTCTGTGGCCTCCTTTTTAATTCTGATCATCTCTTATATCTTTATTTTGGCTACTGTTCAGAAAAAATCTTCAGGTGGTATATCCAAAGCCCTCTCCACTCTGTCAGCTCATGTCACTGTGGTTGTTTTGTTCTTTGGGCCATTAATCTTTTTCTATGTGTGGCCATTTCCCACATCACATTTGGATAAATTCCTTGCCATCTTTAATTCAGTTATCACTCCTTTTCTAAATCCAGTCATCTACACTTTTAGGAATAAAGAGATGAAAGTGGCAATGAGAAAACTATGCACTCAGGTCATCAATTACAGTAAAATCTCTTAGATATACAGAGGATGTATAAAAAAGAAAAAGTATACCAGAATTTCAGATGGATATGTACTGAATAAGGTAGTTAAATTTAACCAGAATGTCACTATATACTAATATTTGTTGTATCCTATTTTTTTTCCCTCCTCTAATTGAATTGTGATATCAATCTCTGGACTCTGCTTATAGAAGAGACTTAAAGACTAAAGGTCGTGGCTTTCTTATCTCACCAGTGGTCTTACATCAATACAGTGCCAAATAGAACTGGTATAAATGTTAAACGACCCCTTTTGAATATCAATATGTGCCTTATTATCTATTTTCTATTTTTCCTATGTTGAATAAACTATCTTACTTTAAAAATAGTGTTAAATTTTATTTCATCTGATTTGTCTTACCATACAGCTGATTTGTTTTCTATCTTTTCAGCTCATTATCTGTTAGCTTCCCTCATTGTTTTATTCCTAATCTGGCTTTTTCAGGGGCCAGTAAGGAGACAGAAACCATACCAGTTTTTCTGAACAGAGAAAATTTGATATAAAGAATCGTTAACTAAATATAAAGTTGTTAACTAGTTATTTAAAAAAAGAACAAACTCTAAGATGTCACAGACATAGCATTTTAGGAAGCAGCTTTCACCCTTAGAGATGGAAAATAAAGAAAGAAGTTAGACTTACTACAACTTTAAACAAAAAAATTTTTCAAAGCTTGAGGGAAGGACCTGTGGACTTGAATCTCAAATATTTGAGGAGGGGATGCTGCTTGGCTGGTGCTAGACTCTCTGAGCTTAGAGGAGGGCCTGTGGGGCGGGGACACAACCCCCGAGGAAGAGGTGCCGCTGGGTAACACAGGTGTCCCTGAGGAGAGTGTGATGAGACGAGTTCCTCCAGTGCTGGAAAAACGGTAACTGGATTCAGCTCCTGCTTTGAAAAGAAACCAAGGTTGCTGAAGTGAAGAGCGTGGCTGTGTAATGCTCACAGGCTCAGTGAGCAGAGAGAAAGCCTACAGGTGCAAACAGAAATGAGCAAGTCCCCTTTTCCTCCTCCAGACTTGCAATCTCCCTCTAGTGCCCTCTAATGGTAGAGTTGGCAAAAAAGAAATGTAGTTGCAGAGCCCCAGTCCCTGCATCACACAGCGTCATAGACAGGTACTTTAGAGCTGAAAGACAATATAGCACATGTACTTGCAAAGCTTATACAGCATATGTGTTATACAGCTTATACAGCACATGTAGTTGCTTAGAAAATTATTAATATTTAATTAAGATCATCCAGTTTTTGAATGTTAAATTATAAATCATCTCACAGAGTTTCTCTATTTTAGAAACACTCAGCTACTGGAAAATTAACTACTTAGCTCAAGATCATAAAACAAATATATGGAAGATCCAAATCTAGGTTAACAGACTTAGTCATTTGCTGTCTTCTGTCATTTTAGATCTTATTCCCTCAGTTGCTGAGTGTCATGTCTCCTTTGGACTGTTAATTTTTCACTGACGTGCATCATTATATTACGCCCTTTGTACCTTGAATGTCCATTTGTCAAATAGAGTTTCAACAAATATTTGTAAGTGATTTTCACTTAATAAATCTATTCAATCCTAGTTTAAATTTGTTTTTATCATCTTATTTTTTTAATGAAGCTTTTATTTTGGAATAATTTTAGATTTGCAGAGAAGTTGCAAAGATAGTCCAGAGAGTTCCTATATACCCCTCACCCAGTTTTAGTTTCAGTTTCCTCTAATGTTATCATCTTATGTTTCCAAAACTGAGAAATCGACACTGGTATGTAATTATTAACTAAACGCTAGACTTTAATTAGATTTCACCAGTTTTTCCATTCTGTTCTTTTTCTGTTTCAGAGTGGATCCAGGATACCACATTACATTATTTATTATGTCTCCTTAGTCTCCTATGGTTTGTGAGTTTCCCCGTCTTACCTTGTTTGTCATGGCGGTGATGGCTATGAGGAGTATTGGTCAGGCATTTTCTAAAATGTCTCTCGATTTGGCTTTGTTGAGTTTTTCCTCATAATTAGACTGGCATTCTGGGTTTTTGTAATGAATACCACAGAGGTGAAGTGGCTATTTTTTTGTTCCACTTATCAGGAGTACATAATATTCACATGTCATTGTAAATGATGTTAAATTTGGTCAGTTGTTTTATTATCTGATCCTAACAAAAGAGACGGGACTTATTAGATGCTACTTCTGCCATTTGCATTCTTTCTTCCTACTTGAGTACTCGATCCCTTACCCCAAGTTATCTATGGGCTTGACGATGGTTTGTTATGATTTTTGCGTATGTAATATATATTTCTTGGGAGTCTAAGCAGGAGTTAATTTCAACCCCATCCCGCCTTGGCTGGACTATAAAGGCAAGCTGTGTACACAATTGCTTATGTCCTCTTCCCTTATTCCTTCTTTGATTCAGTTTCTTTTTGCTTCTATCCATACAGAATTCTTGATCGCTCTCTTTTTGAGTTTCCAGATATTATGCCTTTAGAATGGATATTTGTATCTCAAACCTCTGTCCATCATCTGTTTTCCTCAGAATTTCTCATTGGAATGTTTTTTGTAGTGTAATTGCCTTAGCCAGTTCCTGGTGCCCCAACATTTTATCCAAACTCTCTAGTCTAATTCTACTTGAGTGAGCATTTAAATATTTTGCCATGAATCTTTGACGCGTAACTGTGACCACAGCAACACAGGTGAATTAATGACCCTCAGCTGTACCCTCAGCTGGGGTTCAAGGCAGTGCAGAGGAAAATTGTCTTTTTCCTCCCGGATATTTTTCTAGGGCTGGAGCTTACTCCCTATTTAGATCATCCATTTGCTTTATTGGTATTATTTTTTCTATGCCATATAGAGTGATTAATAAAATAGCGATTTCTAGTTCAAAAGTCACTGCTTCTTAAGGCATCAAGAGACATGATCATGGGCACGCCTCAACTTTAGGGAGACAAATATTACGGTGGTCGTTCTAGTGCTGATTTTAGCACAGGGAAAGATTCCAAATGTGAAATAACTATGGTTTAAGCACTGATCCATCAGAGCAGATGCTTACCACAGAGTTGGAGCAGGGTCCTGCAGACCCCCGCTTTCATAGGCATTAACTTTTACTAGCTGATTCATAAAGAATTCTGGAGAAAGAACTTGGGTGTCAAGTGGAACCTCAAGGGACTTGTGACAGTGGCTATATTCTAACCAGTGTGCACATAGTTTAGAATTTGAACAACCAGTTTTATCACATGCTGTGTGTGTTCCAGCTGAATATTCACATTATTGGGATAGGGAGTCGAAGTTGAAGAGTAATCCAATACTTGTACAGTCATATGCGGTGGCCCTGAAAAACTTGGAGAAAATCTGAATGTCAGCCCTTAAGTGATCAGACAGGAAAAAAGTAGTGCATACCCACTATGGATTACTATGAAGCACATGGAAATAATAGACTAGCTGTACAGGTAGCAACATGGGATAATTGAAAAAAAAAGAATAAAAATGATATGTTAATAATATTTTATGTGTATATGCACACAAAATAATATACATGTTTTATGTTAAAACATACAACACCAGGATACATTTTAAAAACACTAGAATGATTGTCTCTGAGGGAAAGAAACAGGAAATGGAGACTGGAGATTAAAGGAAATAAACCAGTAAATAAGAGAGAGGCCCTCTGTAAACCAATACAGATAATGTACCATGGACTGAGGAATATGGTCACCTCGGGCTTCTGCACCTGAGGCTACAAATGACAGAGGCAAACAAATCCTGTTACTCCCTCTCAATGTTTTGAAGTGAACCTCCTTATTCATATTATTTCCACCTCCAAATGATAGGCACAGTAAGGGACAATGGAATTATTTCAATGGATTCTTTTGTTAAGTTCAACAAATAAATATTAGGCCCCCTTGATTGCAGGAAACTATCCAAGTTGTTTTGGAAGAAATAAATATAAGTCAAACAAAGTCTGTATCTTCAAAGTACTTAATACAATGTGGTAGATTTATTATTTATAAAAGTCACATTATAAGCTATTTTTTAAATTAATTTTTTGTAGCTTATTCTTTCACCTGCTTAGTTTATTTATGTGTAGTGAAAACTGATGTTTATAAAGCTCTTCCATAAAATTGATATGAATCTCTTAGAAAGTGAATATCAAATTATCCAGGATGGGTCCAGCCCCAGGGCCCAGTGGTTAAGTTCACTTGCTCCGCTTCAGCAGCCCAGGGTTTCACCGGTTCAGATCCTGGGCGGGGACCTAGCACCGTTCATGAAGCCATGATGAGGTGGCATCCCACATGGCAAAACTGAAAGGGTCCACAACCAGAATATACGACCATGTTCTGGGGGGTTTGGGGGAGAAGAAACATTACCCAGGCATGCTTTCATTCATCATGATACAGTTTAACTAGGCAAAGAAAATGACAAATAGGGTTGTTCTTAAAGATTCCAGTGTCATTCCTCCATCCTGTACTCATTATCAACATTTTCTCCTTGTTGCTTCGATCATAATGAATATATTTTTAGAAGACAATTTGCTTGACCAATTCACTTTAGTTTTACAGTCCTCCATCACTATAGCATTTATTTGGTCACTATCCTCCAGGGTAATTAATTAGTTACTTTTTCTCTTTATAGACATATATACCTCTGTGTGCTTAGCTGTGAATAGGTACAAGGGAAGGCTGGGGTAAGTTGACAACAGGAGGAAGATATTAAACTAGATAAACCTTAGCGACAAGGAGAACACACATAATGATTTGCTTTTTGTATATATCAATTAAGCTTCATCCTGGAGGCAGGAGGAAACAGGTTGTCGTGGTGAGATCATGAGCACACAGGAGAATAAACATGCGTGGTTGTGGATATGGAGAACAAGCATTAACCTTAATTTTTAACTAGAACGTGGAAATGACTTGGAGAGCCAAAGGTGCAACTGTAGATACTTTGCAGAGTCTGGAGTCCACACTGCGGTCAAGACTAGGAAGCAGATTGAGTTGTCAACTGTACCTAGGGATTTTTGGGGAAATTTATTAGCACTAAAAGTAAAGACAAATATATGTACTGTCCTCATAACAAGCTTGCTGTCAGCTTTACTTCCATGTTTAGAGAACTAAGATATAAAGAGGAGAAAGTACGTTAGGTACTAGTGATAAGTGAAGTTTTAAAAAATAAAACCCTTAATTACATAGAATAAAGATGGAGAAAGGATGATTGAAAACTTGCTTCAAAGAAAAATCTCTAGAGATCGAACTCACCATAAACGAAAATAACATAATGTCAGTTAAAATTAGGTGATGGAAGAATGAAGAAAAAATGTAAGAAACTAAATACATAATGTTTGAAAACTAACAATCACCCCTCCTATTTTTGTTTATGTTTTTTTAAGCATTTATTATTTATTAGAATTTTTTTCTATGTCACAACAGTGAGATGTTTAGTGGTGAAATGGGGGTAGTTAGACAGAGTGACAAAGATAAAGGGATAGAAAATGGAGCTATGAGAAAAGGCTGAATTGACATGATTAAAACTAGAGAGTACAGATGAGTTATCATATTTGCTTTTACTAAATTGACGGATATTAAACATTCATCTGAAAGAGTTGCTGACAACTTCTTTATATTCACAGAGTAAGATTTAAGTGGACATTGGCTTAAGAGAAAGGATGAGAAATTTTCTTTTTGTAAAGAAGAACCTTTGGAATATTATATTAATAAAAAGCAGGAAATCAAGGAGGAAAATGAATTTCAAACTTTGTAAACTGCAGAACTAAGGCCTAGCAGGGTACAAGGCACTTTATAGAGGCTGCATAAATATTTGTTGAATGAATGAGTGACTAAACCAAGAAATCCTCCAAGCATCATTTTTGAGCTGCTTTACAGTCATATATGAAGCCTTCCCCAAGTGTCAGATAATATATTTGAGAAGGAAAAAACCCATGCATATTTATTAGAAAACCACTGAAAAAAATTAGTGTGATAAAAATTATAGATGTAAAACTTCAGATAAAGGAAGAAGTCAGAATAGCGGGAAGAGACTTCCTGAAGGTGGAAACTCAGCTAGAAGCAAGCACAGTGTTTGACACTCCCCAGGGATTTGATGACTATAGCATTTTTTCAAGTATTCTTATCTTTTCTGGAGAAGGAAGATCTGTATGTAACAGACAAAAATTGCATTTTCCATTATCAATATCAACTCCATAAAGGCAGGAATTCTTGTGACTGCTGTACCTCAATGCCTGGAATGGTGCCTGGCATTCTGGGCACTCAACAATATTTATTGTATTGATGAACAAAAAACATTCAGAGAACCACTCAGGAGTCAATTGTATACCTACTTGTCCAAGAACATATTGGGTGGCTGATTATCATAGGTTCCCTATCATCAGTGGACATTAGTTGTTCAGACCTGTTCTTCAATATAGCTGGAGTCAGAAGTCGTGTAGTTTCAGGGGACAAGTCAGGATGCACTATCTATCCTTCCTCCTTCAATACCTCTTCTGTCTTCCTAACAGGCTATCTGAAATGCCCTCTGTCAGATTCATTGCTTAGTTTTAAGATTTTCCTTTTTCTCCCAAAATATTTTTTCTCATGTAAGAAAGTTGTGGTACACAGAATAATGGCCCCCAAAGATGTCCATGTCTTAATCTCTAGACCTGTGAATACGTTACCTTACATGGCAAAAGGGACTTTGCAGATATGATTAAGAATTTTGAGATGAGAAAATTATCCTGGCTTATCTGGGTGAGCCCAATGTAATCACAGAGGTCCTTAAAAGAGGAAGGCAGGAAGGTCAGAGTCAGAGAGATGTGACGACGCAGGTAGAATTTGGACTGATGTACTTTGAAAAGGGACGAAGGAGTCGTGAACCAAAGAATCCAGACAACCTCGGAAAGGCAAGGAAACAGATTCTCTCCTAGATCCTCCAGTAGGAATGCAGCTCTGATCATGCTTTGATTTTAGCTCAGAAGACACATTTCAGCTTTCTCTTCTCCAGAGCCGTGAGATAATATATTTGAGTTTTTTCAAGCCACTAAGTTTCTAATTTGTTACAGCTGAAAATAGGAAACTAATACAAAGTCTATTTAATGCAAAGAACTTTCAGTGAGAGCCAGGGGTTGGTTCTTGGTCCTAGTGTAAACTCTCCCACCAGTTACCTTTGTGATAAAGGGCAGGTCACTTCCTATATCTCTTTCTATATAAATTATGTCACTGGTAAAGCATGGATGTTGTGCTAAATCAGGAACCCCCCCATGAGACAGTGGACCCCTGGCTTATCTCTGGCAACTTTTTATCCCTGAGGAATTGCAGTTTTGTCTTTACTTCCCCATGCTGGGATCTCTCTACTGTCTTTTTGTTCTTTTTCTGGACTTTATAACTCAATCATCAGTCTTTCTCAGTTACAGACACAGACACTGTCTGGCTCTTTTTACCCAGCATTTTATTTCTGTCACTCTTTTAACCATTCCAAATGTATTTTGAAAAAGAAAAGAAACTGCTTTTATGTGGCAGAGTTATTATCTTTGGAGATCCAATGAATGTGTGTGTGTATATTTATATATATATACACACACATATATATATGTACATATACGTACTAGAGGAGGACATTATTTGTCTCAGCTCATCACATATTTTATGTTAGGAATTGAAGTTTTGGGGGAAAAGTGAGCATCATTTATGAAATAAATTTTTTTTCATTTTGAAATATATCAAAGGCCTTTTATTGATTATTTTAATAATTGATACTCCACATTTTTTTAGGACAGAATTTTCCTGTGCAAATTGTACTTTGTGTAGTTAAACCACTGTGGGAATGAGTCTTGGGGTCCTCTGATAACTCCTAGTTGGCAACACAAAACGTACTATTAATTTGAACCTTACTGAGTTATGATGTACTGTCTTGACTCCAGGGTCATTCTTCGATCTCATTAATTTCATCCTTCATTCAACAAGTGTGAAGCACTCATTAAATAACTGGTTGCGTTAGTCACTATTGCTGATTGTGATGGAGGGGAAGCTACTCATATGAACTGGACATGATTCTTAAACCGAAGAAGTTACATTTTAATTGAAAATATGTAAATTTATATAGTGATCAGATGCAGAGTAAAATAAATGCTAACAGTGCAGAGGGAGTATAGAGACTTGGGCAGGTTTGGAAGATTTCACAAATGAGGAAGTACCTGAGCTGAGATGTTTAGAATTGGGTTTTGTGAATTGAAGAATTGAATGAGAGAAATTCTGAAAGTTGAAAGAAAGAAAATTTGAAAATTTAATTGAGCAATACAAATAACAGAACATGGACTTTGAAAACTGTATGCTGTGTATGTGGAATTATTACATGGCTCAAATAATGGCTGAAATCATATCCATTCATAAGAAATCAAAGCCAAAAGTGTTTAAAGATGACCTTACATGTTATGAAGTTGAACACTCCAAGCAGGAAAAAATAGGAAATACGCATGTAATACTAGAAGAAAGCAGAAGGAAAATAGGTCCAGAGAAGTAATTAATTTAGTAACAGTAATTTTGTGAATGATAATGCCACTTGGGAATCAGCTGATTCCTCTAAGTAGAAATCAGATATGCATGAGATGAAGATTATTTGGCTGTTTGAGATGTTAATATGATAATTGTTTTCATGGACTGGAGGCTTTCTTTCATGGACACTAATACTTGTCTAGGCAATTCCTATCCATTTTCATTGCCTTTTAGGTAAGATGAAAACTGATCCTGGTGTGTGGAGGATGGAAGGAATCACTCCATAGTGTCAGAGTTTGTGTTCCTGGGACTCACCAGTTCATGAGAGATGCAGTTTCTCCTTTTTGTTCTACTTTGCAAGCACAATGGGAAACCTTGTCATTGTGGTCACTGAAACCCTGGATGCTCATCTGCACTCCCCGTTGTATTTCCTCCCGGCCAAGCTGTCAGTCGTTGATATGTTATTTTGCTCAGTCACAGACCCTAAAATGATTTGCGATGTTTTCAAGAAGGAAAAAGCCATCTCCTTTTATGGCTATATTACCTGGATCTTCTTTGGTTGTGCTGTTGGGGGCACTCAGATGGTGCTGCTCATAGCCATGGCCTTTGACAGACATGTGGCCATATGTAAGCCTTTCCACTACCTGACCATCATGAGTCCAAGAATGTGTCTATGCTTTTTAGTCACTTCCTGGATCATTGGCCTTATCCATTCATTGGTTCAATTAGTTTTTGTGGTAGATTTGCCTTTTTGTGGCCCTAATGTGACGACTTTCCCCAGCTCCTCAGACTTGCTTGAACAAACAGCCAAGAACTAGAGTGCATGGTCACTGGCAATAGTGGGCTTATTTCTGTGGGCTCCTTTGTCTTTCTGGTCGTTTCCTACATCTTCATTCTGTTCACTGTTTGGAAACATTCTTCTGGTGGTTCATCCAAGGCCCTATCCACTTTGTCAGCTCATACCATGGTGGTGGTTTTGTTCTTTGGGACAGTCATGTTTTTCTACACATGTCATTCTCCAATAACACCTGGATAAATATCTTGCTATTTGTGATGTTTGGGATTTGGGGGGGAGTTTTTCTTTTTTTGCTTTTTTGATGACGAAGATTGGCCCTGAGCTAACATCTGTTGCCAATATTCCTCTTTTTTTTTCCTTCCCAGACCCCCAGTGCATAGTTGTATATCCCAGTTGTAAGTCCTTCTAGTTCTTCTAAGTGGGATGAGGCCACATCATGGCTTGATGAGCGGTGTGCAGGTCCACACACAGAATCGGAACCAGCAAACCCCATCCCCAAAGCAGAGTCCATGAACTTAACCACTGTGCCACTAGGTGGGCTCTATTTTTGATGTACTTATCACTCTTTTTCTGGATCCAGTCATCGATATATTCAGCAACAAACAGATGAAAGTGGCAATGGGCAGATTGTGTGGTCATCTTGTGCATTACAAGAAGATTTGGTAAACAGATCGCTGTGAAGACATGGAACTATAGATTCTCCCTTATGCTAGCTGCAGAAAAGACATGCATTTTCAGAGAAATACTCAAGATTAGGCAGTGTTATATGCCTAGGAATCTACTCTTTATTAATTTATCATGTCTATTTCACCATTAAATTAAAAGTGATGTTATCCTTTAATACTTTGTACATCAAAGTGTTTAAAACCAAATCAATATGTTCTTTGTGACCTGCACAGTCTAGGAGATGGCCATGTAATTGAACAACTCATAATATTTTATCTTTTTCCTATGTTAGATTATTCTATTGATAGACAAACTACGTACCTGTATTATCTTTCATCTACTTATTACCTAACTATCTTGATTTTAATTCTCTTTGTTCCAACTCTGTTTGCTTCTTATTTCCCCAGTTTCTACATGTTTTGCCTCCTTGGTAGGCTCTTCTATCTGGCAATCTGGGAAATTGTTAATCCTATGTTAGAATTTTAGCATTTAAAGCTAGGATGGATTATGTACACCACTTGTTCTAGTCACTCAGTTGCACATGCTAAAACCCAGGGATTGAGGGGTGACTGTAATTTGCCCAAGGGCACGCAACGAGAAATCACCAGAGAAAGCCAGGCATCAGAAACCATGCCTCTGATTTCCAGGTGAGTGCCCTTTCACTTTCAAATCAGGTTTGTATTTAAATTTCTGCTCATATTCTACTCTGTTAGATCTTCCCTGTAGGTTTGTTTCAAGAGAGAGCTTTGCACTTCTTATTTGTATTCCTTCTTCCTAGTAAATTGTCATTAGCATTTAGCACTTCTTTATCATTTCTAAATTCTTTCCTAATTTCTACTTCTACTACACATTTCTTTTTTATATTTTGATTTATTTTATTGGGGTTACTCTATAACATTATATAAGTTTCAGTTAAACATCATTATGTTTCAACATAAGTATAGACGACATCATGTTCACCACTAAAAATCTAGTTGCCGTCTGTTGTCATACACATGTACCCTTTTACCACTTTTGCACCCCTCCCTCCCCCTTCCACTCTGGTAACCACCAATCTGTTCTCCATATTGAAGTGTGTGTTTGTTTATATTTCACATATGAGTGAAATCACGTGGTGATCGTCTTTCTCCCTCTGACTTATTTCGCTTAGCATAATACCCTCAAGTTCCATCCATGTTGTCACAAATGACCGGATTTCATCATTTCTTATGGGTGAGTAGTATTCCTGTATATACACCACATCTTCTTTATCCATTCATCCATTGCTGGACACTTAGGTTGCTTCCAAGTCTTGGCTGCTATGAATATTGCTGCAATGAACATAGGGGTACACATATTTTTTTGAATTAGTGTTTTCACGTTCTTTGGTTAAATACCCAGAGGTGGAATAGCTGGATCAAATGGAATTTCTATTTTTAATTTTTTGAGAAATCTCCAAACTGTTTTCCATAGTGACTGTACCAGTTTACATTCCCACCAGCAGTGTTCAAGAGTTCTTCTTTCTCCACATCCTCTCCAACACTGTTTTTTCTTGTCTTTTTAATAACAACCATTCTGATGGGTGTGAGGTGATATCTCATTGTAGTTTTGATTTGCATTTCCCTAATAATTAGTGATGTTGAACATTTTTTCATGTGCCTGTTGGCCACCTGTTCTTCTTTGGCAAAACATCTGTTCATATCCTCTGCTCTTTTTTTGATTGAGTTTTTTTGTTGTTGTTGAGTTGTGTGAGTTCTTTATATATTTGGTATATTAACCCCTTATCAGACATATGATCTGAAAACATTTTCTCCCAGTTGGTGGGTTGACTTTTTGTTCTGTTCGTAGTTTCCTTTGCTTTGCAGAAGATTTTTAGTTTGATGTAGTCCCATTTGTTTATTTTTACTTTTGTTTCCCTTGTCTGAGGAGACATGATATTCAAAGAGATCCTGCTAAGACCAATGTCAAAGAGCATACTGCCTATATTTTCTTCTAGAATTTTTATAGTTTCAGGCCTTACATCCAATTCTTTAATCCTCTTGAGTTAATCTTTGTGTATGGTGTTGGATAATGGTCTAGTTTCATTCTTTTGTACATGGTTTTCCAGTTTTCCCAATACCATTTATTGAAGTTTCCTTTCTTTATTGTATGTTCTTGATTCCTTTGCCAAAAATTAGCTGTCCATAGATAAGTGGTTTTATTTCTTGGGTCTCAGTTCTGTTCCATTGATCTGTGTGTCTGTTTTTCTGTCAGTGCCATGCTGTTTTACTACTATCGCTTTGTAGTATATTTTGAAATCGGAGAGTGTGGTACCTCCAGCTTTGTTCTATTTTCTCAGAAATGCTTTGGCTATTTGGAGTCTTTTGTTGTTCCATATAAATTTTAGGATTTTTTTGCTCTATTTCCATGGAAAATGTCATTAGAATTCTCATTGAGATTGCAGTGAATCTGTAGATTACTTTAGATAACATGGACATTTGTCTATGTTAATTCTTCCAGTCAATGAGCATGGAATATCTTTCCATTTCTTTGTATCTTATTCAATTTCTTTCAACACCATCTCAGAGCTTTCAATGTACAAGTCTTCCCCTCCACCCCTTGGTTAAATTTATTCTTAGGCATTTTATTCTTTTTATTGCTACTGTAAGTAGGATTATAGTCTTGATGTCTCTTTCTGCTAGTTCATTGTTAGTGTACAGAAATGCAACTGATTTTTGTATGTTGATTTTGTTTCTTGCAACTTTATTCACTAATTATTTCACAGGCGCCTCCACCACAACGTGACTTGTGCGGCCTGCAGGCGCTGCTGCTATGGGTATGAGGGCTGAAGTCGTGAGTGCCTCTGCTGCTGGGAGCACCTGGGTTGTGGGCTCTGCTGCCGCTGTTGCCATGCTCTCCATGCACTCGGGTGCTGCTGCCAGGTGCACCAGCTGGGCTACTGCTCCCAGGTTATTTGGAGTTGCTGGCAACACCACAGTGTGGGGCACTGGGTTCACAGGTTTCACTGCCTCTGCTGATCCCTGGTTCGTATGCAGCCCACGCTGCTGACAGGGCCAGTGTGGGACTGCTGCCACTGGGAGCTGGGTAGCAGGCAACTCTACAGCTCCTGAAGCCCCAGTCACAGGTGCTACCTGCCACTGCTTGGGGGGGGGAGGGACTGAGCTGTGAGTGCTGCTCCTGCAGCCTCTAGTCTCAGGCATCAGTACACTTTTTGGAAACTCAGAGCATGAGCATCACCATTGCTGGGGGGTATCCACATCTACATTAGAAGTTGGAATTTGAGGAAAAGTGAGTTTAAAGGAGAAGGAGCTAAAATATGGAACCTAATAGAACAACACTGAGTGTTCTTCAGTTACCCTGGAATGAGTAATGGAAAAAAACAGTTAGAGGTCAAAAATAAATTTTCCCTAGATGTACTAAAAAGAAGCGAAGTACACAACCAAATATCAGAGAATATACAAACTCACAGTTTGATGCCTGGAACTCACACATCAGAGTTAAATACACTTGAGGCATAGACAGGATCCAATTTTCCACCCTGAGCAATAGCCGTAGGTAGGATTCTAGATGGAGACCTCAGGATATGATGCTTATTCACCTAGAAGTCATCAAATACCTGCAATCCGTCTCCTAGTTGATTAGGTTCTGAAACCACCTTCTCTTATAGATTAGTTCTACTCAAAAGAGAAAGTTTTTAAATTGTTTTTCTCAAACACATTAATTTTAACCATTTGTTTTAACTAATTAAATATCTTTGATGTAAATGAAAAAGCCTAGAGGCCAGCCCATGGTGTAATGGTTAGGTTTGCATGTTCCGCTTGGGTGCCCAGGGTTTGTGGATTTGGATCCAGGCTCAGACCTACACATTGTTCATCAAGCCATGCTGCAGTGGCATCCCACATACAAAAAAAATAGAGGAAGATTGGCACAGATGTTAGCTCAGGGACAATCTTCCTCACAAAAAAAGAAAGAAAGAAAAAGTCTAGCTCTTTGCCTTTTATTGTAATTAATCCTTTTTCTTAATCAATCTTCCAGAAACAGATTCTTAGACATTTAATGCTTTACAGATGAAGGAAATATTGGTAGTTGGGATTCCAAGTAGCAGAATTATCAAGCTGCAGGGGGACTACAGACAGCTCCTAGGGTTGAAAATCGAAACGTTTATATAAATTTCCTTTTCAATCTAAAAATATTGAGAGCTTAGAGCCTTCCTGGCTAAAATATCCTACATTTTATCTTGCAACTTTGTCATAAAATCCTTCTTCATACCTGAGTAAAAGTCTGCCTCCCCTAATTTAAGACCATTTCTTTACTTTTTATAATTGCATACAATATAAATAATTTTCAGTGTCCCTTTCAATTAACTTTATTTGTACATAAACTCAACAAACTAAGTCACTCCTTAGCTTTCTGCTTCTGAGACTCAAAAACTCAATCCCTTTTATACTTCCTCTTAGGATCTCTTTCTCATCTACCCCTCCCACCAAAAAATCACATTTGTCAATTTTCTCTAAACCTTCTGCATTTTACCTAAAGTTTAGAGATAAAATTATCTCAAGGTATTCTAAAATTTTAAAGCACATAAGAGAGCAGGAGAATTACTTTGATCTCCTAGTCATTTTCATTTTGTTTGTAAATTTTCCACATCCTATTTTAAGATGACATTTACATTGGAAATAATTTATTCAGCTTTGGGTCTTTGGGTGTCTCTCTATTCGCATATCTGTAAGACTATTTTCCATCTTGAAAATTTCACAAGTACCTAATAAATGCCTGCCTTTTCACAAAGGATAATCAGTTTACACTTCATCTCTTTTGACAAGCTAATGGAGAATTCAATAACCCTTGCTTTCTTTGTTTCATGTGTTATCAATTTTTCTTACCTGTTTATTAAATTGCAGAGGATGAGAGTTATTCATATAATCATCACCGGCAACAGAGTGCTGAATTCCAAACATTATAAAGCCATTGGACTTTTTCTAATGTCTTTCACTGTGTGATCCCAGTTAAAAGTCAAGGTCTGTTAACCTTCTCCAACATGTCAATACCCTTTCTACAATTGTTCTCCACTACTAGTTAACTTGTCTGACACTAACTACTCTCATTATTGTTAAGTTTATTGCCGTTCTTTCATTTTACCTATATAAAGAAAAGGGCATTTTCACAGAGTCTGGGATATTCCTGTGTTCTATAACACAAAATGCCATAACATCTTGCCATATATAGAAAGGAAGCTAATTAACAGTCTAGAGGACAGTGATCAAGTGATACTGCAAACACAGGCATGTAGAAGGAACTCTTACATCAAGGGACTTTACCCTTGGGGACTATTTAGTTTAACCAAAAAAACTACAGGTCCTAGAAACTCATAATAAGACACTAGAGAAGCAGAGGAAACAACATATATTTATCAACATGGAAGGATAAAACATACTGTACTCAACATTTTCTTACCTTGATTTCTAACTTTCAAATATTTCAGCATATGGCTTATGGGCTTCCATTTTTACTCTTGCGCTAGTCGCTACAAACATCACAGGGAAACACATTTTCATAAGTTGGTTCAGTGGCATAAGGAGCCCAAAGTGGTCAGAAGCCAGTCTCAGCTGTGTTCACTTTAGAAACATTCTTCCTTGGGGCACTAGGACCTCTGAGCCTACTAAATCAAAGTTCATATGAAAATGAAACATCAATCTTTCTAGGAAGCGTAAATCTTCCTAGTAAATGATTTGGTCTTATTGTTAAGGCGCCCTTTTCCACCTTGGCTTTATACATTCTGAGTACAGGACAGAGGGCAATATATATTGACCACTGGTTTAAGATAGGTACTGCATCAAATAGACAACATCCTAAACTTGCAAGATGTTCACCTCCCAGTTGGGACAAAAGCCAAGCATTCAGTAAGTCATTCCAGCACTCTACCAGTGAGTTGTTTCTGGGTTATGGAACATAAGTAAGTCTAGTGAATTCTATGGGTGTAAGCCTGTTGTCACACTTCATTTTCTAAAAAGTTGTATCCAGAGCTGATGTTGAATGGAACACCGTAGGAATAGATAAGGCAGGAAAGGACTCTGTAAGTCCATGAATTGTAGTGGTAGTAGAAGAACCATGGGTGGAAAAGAAAAATCAGTACCCAAGATAAAGTCATATTGCTGTGAAGACAAATCTCTAGTACTTCCGGAAAAGGTTGGCATTGAGTCCTCTGAGAGTATGGTGAGGTATGCTACCATAGAAGGTGTTGAGGCTTTCCTTTTGAGATAACAGGTTGGGCACTCAATCATGATGGTAGCTTGATTGCCCTTAGTGAGGGGGAATTCGTGTTGTTGAGTCTATGCAGAGACTTCAAATATGCTGCCATGGCCACTGTTTAGTACCAATTAAGAATGAATTTGAGGAAGATGGGCATGGATGTTATCTCAGGGCCAGTCTTCCTCAGCAAAAAGAGGAGGACTGGAAGCAGTTAGTCCAGGGCTAATCTTCCTTAAAAAAAAAAAAAGAATAAATTAGGTACTTAATTAACACATGGTACCAATGAAGCAGTACTAGAAGAGCTGGAAGAAGAGACTCATTTACATCACAGAGGCAGGTCATCTTGTTCCTTCTATAGGGAATAATCTCTAATAGGCTTTTCCACGGGGATTCTCTCTGCCCTGTCTGAAAAGTCCATGCATATACCTCTCTCTAGACTGCATTACAAGAAATTTGTACTTTTGTTCTTTCTTAGACCTTAAACAACAAACAAACAAACCATTAGGCCTGCCCACAACTCAGTAAGTTCTGTACCACAGGCCATCTTTCATTCCAAGGGAAGTGTCAACTAAAGATATTCCCTGAGGTTCTTCCCATTAGAAGTGTTTTCCTTCATCACGATCTTTGGGGCAATTTCTGAGTAGGATTTAATACAGCGGCCATCATTTCTAGGTAGTGCCAGTATAACATGTACATCCATCCATAAACAAAGCTCATGTTTTCTCTTCTATTGTTAATTGATTATAGAGAATACTCCATGTGGGAAGAGAGTGATATGGTGAAAAAACAGGAGACCATGGGAGTCTGATCATCCTGCTCATACAGGCTACTTTTTCCTTCCAGACTATCTACAGAGCCTTTTTTTGGCACTAGAACTACCTCAAACCTGGGAGTCTTATAAACTTCCCAATGAATAGGTTGGAGCGACACAGTCAAGTATGGCATATGTTACCTCCAAAACACAAAGAAATTCAGCAAGGATTGATCCCCTTTCCCTGGTGGGTATTGCAGTGTGCAGCAACTTAAGCAGAAATATCATGACATGTTCCAGAATACATGGATATGTTGCTGATGTGGAAGGTCGCTGAAATTTTGATTTTACTAAGACACACATGTGTCTTACTACTTCTAGTTCACAAGGTCTAATTAGCATGATGCCATTAGAGTAATGTGCAAATATATTATTCCATATGATACAAAAACCTTCAAGCATCCTCTCTGACAATAAAGTGAGAAGGATCTGGGAAATTGTGTCAAAAGTCGGGTTCCCAGAGAAGCAGAGTCTGAGATGAAGATCAGCACATGGGAAGTTTGTTTGGCAGCACTATCAGGATCAATTCTATTTGGATGTAGGAAATTAAGCCAGATGTGGCATAGGCAGAAGTTTGACAACAGTACAGCTACAACAAGGCCTCAGTCAATCTTTCAAGGAGCTCTGAACCTGGCATGACCTTTCAGAATTGTCCTAAGTGGACTGTTAGTCATTGGAGGCAAACTAACAACGAAAGGAGACAGGCCTTCAGTATTTCGACTCTCTTTAGCCTGAGACATCCCAAAGAGAGAAGAATGATGAGATACGTCAGACAACAAAACTCCCAACAGCTGGAGAAATACATTTTTCTGCCCAGAAGAGATGATTTGAATGGCAGACCATAGCACACATGACATCCACCCCTAATACTTGCATATTCTTGATTTATTTGAGTTCTAGGAGCAGCTCCTTCAGGACTTTGGTGAACCTCTTATTCTGCTGGCATTTTATAAGAGGAAAGTTAATGGGATGAATTACACAACCTGCTCCTGAAGTGGGTAGTGAGACCACAACTTGTACTCATATCCCTCTTCTACTATATAGTCCAGATTCCTTAGTTGCAACTCTTCTGGCCTAGATGGCTCAGCTGATAAGGTGACCTAAGCCCTGATGCACAACCCAAGCACATGTTTATTATGCACTTCTTAAGCCATGGCTGCTTCATTTGTCCATTTACCATCAAAATTGTTTGAGAGTTTTAAAAGTCATCTATATGGATCAACTGGCGCCAAACTATATCCTTCCTACTCTCACTGTGTAACAGTAGACTTACTTCTTCTTAATGATCAATTATCCCTGCCAGGATAGTGAATCCTTTTCTTTTCTGTTTGTTCTTTCTGCAAGAAGCCTGAATTTGCTGGGCCATGGCCATAGACCAAAATATAATGCAACTTGTACTATGTCCCTGATGGAAATGTTTCCTTTTTTTATTGAAACCAGGACTTCTAAACCCATAGTGCCCAGAGTTCCAAGGATGAGAAGCTCAAATTTCCCAACCATATCCTGGTCCTGGGCCCATGTATGCCACTTAACAAGGACACAGCGCCAAATATATAGAACACTATACATACACACACACACACACACACGCACACACACACATACATATGTATAAAATAAGTCTATATATAATAAGTCCATATACAATAAGTCTAGAACATAAATATAGTGTTCTAGAGAATGCCACTGCATTCTCAAAATATAATCTCCAAGCTAGTGGTTCACCTGCAAATGCAGCAAGCCATTTCATTGCTCTTTTATGCTGGCAGATTCTGGGTGGTGCTCTATGATAGAGGCTGTAGGTCCAATGGTCACGTGCCAACTCCCACACCTTCTTTTCTTTAATGTAGATCCTGGATATTCTATGATGTTTATGGGATGCCATGTCTGTATGTGAATTGCTCTGTAATTCTAGGAAAATGGTTGCTCTAAAACTGTAGCAATCTGCATTGTGATTATCCCATTGATGCTTGCTATGAACTTTACATCTTATCTCTTCTCACCAACAATTTTTCTAATTCCGTTGTAGACCAGGTAGTATTGCCTGAGCAGTAGGGTCCTTTGCACAGAGCCTGGATCTGCTGTAGAAGAACCTTTTCCAGATCTGGGCTCCACTCAAAGCTAACAGACATTCATGTCATCTGGTATGTGGGTTGGGGAGGTATTCCTGGATATAAACTGTGTTTCCCCCAGAAAAGGAAGAAGCCATGCTGTTTTCCATAGTGGCTGCAGCATGTTAGATTTCCATCAACAGTGTGCAAGGATTCCAATTTCTCCACGTCTTCACTAACAATTATTATCTTTTGGGTATTTTGCTAATAGCTTTCCCAAAAGGTATAGAGCGGTATTTCATCTTGGTTTTGACTTGCATTTCCCTGATAATTAGTGATATTGATCATCTTTTCATATACCTGTTGGCCATTTGTATGTCTTCTTTGGAGAAATTTCTATTCAAGTCCTTTGCCCATTTTTGCTTTTTTCTTCTGAGTTGTTTGAGTTCCTTATTTATTTTGGATATTAATCCCTTATTAGATATATGGTTTATAAATATTTGCTCCAATTCTATAGATTGGCTTTTGACTCTGTGATTGTTTGTTGCTGTGCAGAAGTTTGTTTAGTTTGATTTAGTCCCACTTTTCTAATTTTGCGTGTGTTGCCTGTGCTTTTGGTATCATATGAGAGAAATCAATGCCAAATCCAATAACATAAAGCCTTTCTCCTATATGTATTTTATGAGCTTTACTTCTCCAGCTCGTACTTTTAAGTCTTCAATCCACTTTAAGTTGATTTTTATCTGTGGTGTAAGATAAGGATCCAAATTCATTCTTTTGCTTGTGGATATCCAGTTTTCCCAGCACCATTTGTTGAAGAGACTATCCTTTCCCCATTATGTATTCTTGGCACCCTTGTCAAAGATTAGTTAACTGTGTATATGTGGGTTTATTACTGGCTCTATTGTCTGTTCCATCGGTCTAAATGTCTGTCTTTATGCCAGTACTACACTGTTTTAACTACCTCATATTTGTAAAATATTTTATCAGGAAATATGAAGCCTTCAGCTTTGTTCTTCTTTCTCAATATTACTTTGGTTATCAGGGTCATTTGCAGTTTCATACGAACTTTAGGATTTTTTTTGTAGTTCTCTAAAAAATGCCATTGAAATTTCGGTTGTGATTGCATTGACTCTGTGGATCACATTGGGTAATATGGACAATATAACAATACAAAGTCTTTCAATCCATTATAATGGTATGTCTTTCCATTTATTTGTGTCTGCATTAATTTCTTTCATCAGTAATTTGTAATTTTTAGTGTACAAGTCTTTTACCTCCTTGGTTAAACTTATCCCTAAGTATTTTATTCATTTTGATGCTATTATAACTGTGACTGTTTTCTTAATTTCCGTATCAAATAGTTCACAGCTAGTGTATAGAAACACATTAGAATTACCATATGATCCAGTAAACCCACTTCATAGTATATATTCAAAAGAATTGTAATCAGGATCTCGAAGAGATATATGCACACCCATGTTCTTTGCAGCATTATTCCCAATAGTCAAGATATGGGAATAACCTAAACATCCATCAACAGATGAATGGATGAAGAAAATATGGTGTGTATATATATATATATATATATACAGTGGAATATTATTCAGTCTTTAAAAAAAAGGAAATCGTATCATATGTGACAATATGGATGAACCTTGTGTACATTATGCTAAGTAAAATAAGCCAGTTACATAAAGATGAATACTGCATAATTCTTCTTATATGAGGATCTAAAATAGTCAAATTGGTAGAAACAAAGAGTAGAATGGTGGTTTCTGGAGGCTTGGGATTAGAAGAGAATGGGAACTTATTAGTCAAAGGGTACAAAGTCTTAGGTCTACAATATGATAAGTCCTAGAGATCAGAGCCTATAGTTAACAATACTATATTGTATACTTAAAAATTTGATAAGAAGGTAGATCTTTTGTTAAGTGTTCTTATCACAAAAAGTAATAATAATAAAAATAAAGAGGGAGGGAGGAGCCTTTTGGAAGTTATGGATACCTTTATAGCATAGATTGTGGTGACAGTTTCATAAGTGTACACCTAACTCCTAACTCATCAAGCTGTATATATTAAGAATGTTTAGCTTTTTATATGTCAATAAAGTGGTTTAACTATATATGATTTTTAAGTATACAAGTAAAATACAATTTTAAGTATACAAGTAAACCCTCTAGAAATGATGAGTTAAGGTATCCATGACTTTTGTCTTTAACTCTCTTATGGAAGTGGAGTCTACAGAATGATATTATGATTCAGTTTTAGTGGGTGAGGAGATAAGGAAACAGATCAATTTTGGGGGTCATTTAGATAAAAATTTGTTACCTTCTACTTCCTAAACCTAGTCTGGAGTTACTAACAAATGATGAGTTTAACTTGGAATTACTTGGAAATAATAAAATTTGCAGAGAAGTATTAGAATCTGACCATCCTAGAAGTTTCTCCACTAGTTTGTTCTTCCTGAGATGAGTAGAAAGAGCTCAGGACACTATTCAGAATAGCGGAAAGATGTAAGAATGGGCACTGGAAATGTATGCTCCCAAAATGATTATTTTTACTGCTATCGACACAGCGAGCCTTGTAGAAGACTGTTGTTGCTAGAACCTGAATGAAACTTTGCTAGTGACTGTAAAACATTTTCTTTTGGAGTTAAGGAAACCAAGGTACAGAGAGGATAAATAGATTCCCTGAAGCTAAGGAAGAAGTTGGTGGCAAATCCAGAAATAATATGCTTGACCTTTGGCTTCCAGGCAATCCAGGTTATTTCCACTACACCATGCTTCTTTTGCTGTGATGGTCCAGTCTTTGTGCAAGAAATCATAATATACCAAAGCTACTATCCTCAACATTATCCAAAATTCTTCAGATTTTGCTCCCACTAAACACAAATCTTCTGCTCCTGCTTAGTTCTTTGCCTGGAGACCAACACTCAAGCCATCTGTGCAAATGTCACTAGATAACTTCTCCAATGTGGAATGTGAAGTCATGATTTGACTCCACTCATCCTACTGTCTTCTATATTTTAGTTGTCAGTTTATCTGATTCAATGTCCCTATTGAATAATAGAATTGATTCATTTATGGTTTGATTAGAATCTTCTCTCCCTGCTCTGTTTCTCCATCAAAGACAGTTTCAATCCATCTAACCTAACTGGACCAATATGCAAATCATGATGGAATCATATGACCACAGAATTCAGAGCTCTTACTTTTAGAATATTATTATCATCTGTCATAAAAAAAAAAAAGCACATAGAAAACCTGCATAGTGGAAAAGGCAGTGATCAGCAGTACTGAAATATTGTATGCACAGTTTCGCTTTTAGTATATACTGCTAAATAGTCCTGTATGGAAGTCTCATGATCAGACTGTTTATTTGAAAGAATGCATTCTGATATTTACTCATATGAGATACTTACTTATTAGAGCAAAGGGTAAATTACATTACTAAATGGACACAGCTCATTGATGCCTTCTTTCCTGCTAGACTCAGGACCATAAGGAGAGGTACTACCACAATATAGGAGCACTGTGTGTATCATTCTAGGACTCATAACCCTTATGAACCCAGAAACACCTCATCAACATCTTAGCCAATAAACCCACGCCCTAACTGCCACATCACTTGGACCTTTTTTCCAGGTTCCAAGAATGGATCTCTCACTATGCCAAAGAGTTGAGGAATTTTCCAACCCAAGTCTTTAAAACAACGCATTTTCCATTCAGCATATGGACTTTTCAGCCAAGAGACTGCTTTTAATTTGGATTTCCCTGATTAATAGTGAAGCTGAGCATTACTCATAGTGACTGCTTATTTTAATCTTAAACGTCTTCTATATTTTAAAAGTCTCAAAAATGTCTAATGAATATTTCCTCATTTAACTCTCAACTCTCTAGGCTCTTAGATCAGTGGGAGAGCATTTTTGGAAATAAGAGGTAATCTAATATTTTTCCCCCCGGATTTGACTCTTAAAATTCTAAGTGATCACTGTGCTTTAGCCCAATTATGGCACAGGTCAAAATAATGGAATTGGTGAAATAGCAGGTATGAAGAGTACTTACAGGGAGATTCATTCAGAATTAGAAACTGATTCCATCAAGACTTGATTGAAACAAGCTTATCTTCTCACTTATTCTCTCATTAATGAGTTAAATAAATACTTCATATGTGGTCACATATGAGTCATGTTTTTCACTTTTTAAAATTATTCTTTGACCATTTTGGAGACCCATCAAGATATCCAAGTGGACTCACCTTCAGGAGCCTATAAACCATATTTTCTAAGCAATACACTTCGTGATGCATTTACACTCAGGCATGTCTCTTCTTGGTTCCCATAGTGAATTCCAAGCAGCAGTAAAATTTTACTTTCACTGACACTCTGATCTCTGTTTTGCTTTGCACTTTGGTGGGTTTTTTTTATTTCTTGGTTTGTGTTTCTGGTTCTGGCGAGGTTTGGTTCCAATCCTGGTTTGCTGATAGGTGATACCTCATTGGTGGCAACAGAGATTGTGAATTTGGTTTCATGATCTGATCATTTGGTAATTTCTATTGAGATGGTGAGGATCTGTCTTGGGCTGAGTTGTATCCCCCCAAAATTCGTATGTTGAAGTGCTCACCCCCTGTACTTTAGAATGTGAACTTATTTGGAAGTAAGATCATTGCAGATGTCATGAGGTAAACTAAGATGAGGTCATTAGGGTGAGCCCTAATCCAATATGACTGGTGTCTAATTAAAAAGGAGGAAATTTGAGCAGGGAGACAGACACACATACAGGGAAGACAATGTGAAGAGACACAGAGAGAAGACAGCCTTCTACAAGTCAAAGAAAGACATCTGGAACTGACTTTTCCCTCACAGCCCTCAGAAGGAACCAATCCTGACAACACCTCAATTTTGAATTTCTAGGCTCCAGAACTGAGGTAATATTTCCTGTTGTTTAAGCCACTCAGAATTCGATACTTCATTACAGCAGCCCTAGAAAACTCGTACCAGATCTAGTGTCTATCAGATGAGGAATTATGGAGAATTTGGTTTGTTAGTTAGGTTTTTTTTTTAATCTCTTTTTCAGTTTTTGTAAGAATATGTCTGGTTTCCACTGGAAGTAGAAAAGTTCTTTGAGATCCAGTGTCCGTATGTGTCTCCACTTTTGATGTCTTGATAAACCTGACTCTACTTTTGACCTGTAGATGAGGTTGCAAAACCAAACCTCACAGCTTTATGTGTGGTTGTGTTTCTCTAATTGAGAAACCTTTTACTCTCATTGTGTGAATGTGAAATATTTTCCTTCAAAGAGATATTAATAACTTTCATTCAAAGCCTCTAAAAATAAAGAGGACCTGTAAGAATTGTTTTATAGAGATTAAGTGCTGACATGAATCTGATACACCCTAAACTCAAAAAAAAATTTGAAAACTGAGCTTCTACTATTTTAAAAGTGCTAGATTTTTCAGAAAAAAAATTTTCATAGAATTTTTATATGAGAATCCAAATTCACATAATCAAAATAAATTCTTGGATAATTCAGACCGATTTGATAACATTTGTTATAAAACAGCTGTAAGTTTTCTCCCTGACCTTACCAGAATAAAACAAGCATTTAAAATAAGAAAACATGTAAAATTATGTGTTCAATCAATTTGAGTTATACTTCTGACAGTTCTGTAGTGCATCTAGTTAAACATAATGTCTGATATTCTAAGCAATTTTAAGACCTTGGTTTAGGGGCCGGCTCCACGGCCGAGTGGTTAAGTTCGCGCGCTCCACTGCGGCAGCCCGTGGTTCAGATCCTGGGCGCAGACATGGCACCGCTCCTCAGACCACGTTGAGGCGGCGTCCCACATCCCACAACTAGAAGGACATGCAACTAAGATATACAACTGTGTACAGGGGGGGTTGGGTAAATAAAGCAGGAAGAAAAAAAAAAAGGTTGGCAGCAGTTGTTAGCCCAGGTGCCAATCCTTAAAAAAAAAAAAAAAAAAAAAAGACCTTGGTTTAGTGTTAAGCACAGCAATTAGTAGATATTCTTTGGATGCTTTTAAAATAAGATTGAATATTGAAACACTGGGGACCGTGTGTGTGCACATGTCTGTGTCTGTGACTTTACTTATATCTATAATGTAACTGTATCTTTTGATCAAACTAGTGAATGCATTTATTTTTGCTACTTTAAGGGTAACATTCACCACCTGAAGAAGTCATAAGTAGTGGCTGTTGGGGTTATATTTAGGGTGCTCATGAGCTCTGCTGGTTTACTAAAATGATTGTATATGACAAACAATTCTCAATTACCTTCATGAACTCTCAGTGAAATAGGAATTAGTTATGTTGGACAAAAGTTATAATTAATATGGGTGACTGAGGCTATACTAGAAGTAACATGACCAAAAAAATATTTCTGACTATGCAAGTAATAGGATCTGATTTTGTTTATCAAAGAAAAAAGGGTACATGTATCTTAAAATAAAATGTTATTCCAGAATATGAAAGAGGATAGTAAAAAACAAAGCTGAATGGATATAGAAAGCTGTAGATGGTTTTCAGGAAGCGTATTCTATTTGCTTTGATGATATATATAACTTCAAATAATGAGTCTGAAAAGAAACAACAACATATGTTAAAATTTTGGCCAAGTTTGCACAGCTGAGTTTGATAGGCTTATTTAAATAAACTTAGAAATGCTTTACTATCAAATATGATATTAAATCAAGACTAGAATTTAGTTTTCTCTGTTAGAATGGCATAAATTTATCTTGGTGTGTTCATTCTGTTCTTAACTAGAAGCAGTACATGTAATTCTCTAGCTTCTGTGTAATTTTCTTAGTAAACAGAGATGCTGTAGCCCACAAATTGGATTGTAAACAGATATTCTTAATAGAAGAGAAGCGAAAAGGAAAGAAAAATATTTTCAAAAAAAAATAATATTGTTACGTGAAACTTTGATTCAGTCATTTATGGGGATGGCAGGGTAAATACAGCAAAGCATCTTGTATTCCTTTCTGTGGTCACTGTCAAAAAGTGTGAAAAACCACCTCTCTAAGTGACACTACCCTTGCCATTTAGCTATTCTCCTGTCACTCACACTCCACAGCTAAGCTCCTGTGTCCAAAACAAGTTCTTCAAGACATGAAACCTGTGGAGGAGGCAATTTATAATAATTATAATAGATCAATTTAAAAGGGACATTAGTAATGTATGGTGATGGATGTTAGTTAGACTTATTGTGGTGATCATTTTGCAATATATCCAAATATTGCATCATCATGTTGTACACCTGAACCTAACATAATGTTATATAACATATACAAAAAATAAAATTTTAAAAGAGAAAAAAAATAAATGATTAAAAGGGATGACAGTCAGGGAAGTTAGGAGACAGAACAGCAAGTGAAGGGAAGTGGGAAAGGAAGGAAGAATGATGGGACAGAAGAGGATAAGGATGGAAGTCTGAACAAGGGAGAAAGGAGGAGGACAGCTCCCTAGCCTAGAGAACATAAGCGGCTTAGGAAAGCAAAGAAGAAGAAAAAGGGGAAAGACAGTTTAATAGATTTGTGTAGCATAATGGTAATCAGGGAGAAAACTCTTGTAGTTTTCCCAGTTCTTTGTGTTCCAAGAAGAGTTCACATGGATTCTACCCAGGGATGTGCACCCATTGGGCTCCAGTATGTGTGTTCTCAAAGATTCTGTGTGTATGTTCTCAAAGATTCTGCCCTAGTTACATAGTCCTGGCAGAGACCCAAAGGAGCGGTAGAATGTGAGCAAGCCGCAACATGCAATCTGAACACTCAGTTCAATCCTCCCTTAGCAAATCCCCACTGAGTGTGGGAACCCATGTCTGTGAGACAGATGCCTGTTAAAAAGTGAAAGAGAGTTCTCCCTGTTCTGAAGGCCTTACAAAAGCCTGCCGTCTTTTGTATTTCTAATAATTACATCATATACATATTATTTCATAGGAATTGAGGCTCAAGATTATTAAAATCTTTGATTAGAAATACAGCATATGTAACTCCATCTCTCTTTTCAGAAGCGAATGTCCCTCCTTCCTGAGAGAAAGACAAAATAGACTCAATATTAGTGTGTAAATCAAATCAAGGTGGGACAAAGAAGTTTCTAAATGAGTTTGACTATCAATAATGAACATCAATAACCAATAAGGACTCTTCACAATATAGGCATCACTTAAGATATCTTCCTGTAAATCACTAACTGTCTGCATACTCTCCTCATTGCCACCTTCATTTCTTGATTCCTGAATGTGTAAATGAGAGGATTCAGGAAAGGAGTGAGGACTGCATAAAAGATGGCCAGAAACTTATCCAGATGTACAGAGGGAGATGGCCAGGTATAGACAAGTATCAAAGGACCAAAGAACAGCACTACCACAGTGATGTGAGCTGACAGTGTGGACAGAGCCTTGGAAGAACCAGCTGAATAGCGTTTCTGAACAGTGAGAATGATAATGATGTAGGAAATTATCAGTATGAAGAAGGAGCCAACAGAGATGAACCCACTGTTGGCTGTGACCATGAACTCCAGTCGGGCAGTGTCTATGCAAGCAAGTTTGATGAATTGAGGAAGATCACAGAAAAAGCTGTCCAACACATTAGGACCACAGATGGGTAAGTTTACCACAAAAGCCAATTGAACCATGGAGTGGATAAAGCCAGTCATCCAGGCAGCCACTAAAAAGATGATGCACATTCTTGGGCTCATGATGGTCAAATAGTGGAGAGGCTTACATATGGCAACATATCTGTCAAAGGCCATGGATATGAGCAGCACCATCTCCACACCACCAACAAAATGGATGAAGAACATTTGAGTGATGCAGCCGCTAAAGGAAATGACTTTACGCTTTCTGAAAAGGTCATACATCATCTTGGGACAACTGACAGAAGAAACTCCCAGGTCAATGAAGGAGAGGTTGGCCAAGAGAAAGTACATAGGGGAGTGTAAGTGAGGGTCAGAGGTCACAGTGAGCATAATGAGGGAGTTTCCTGTCATGCTTGCCACATAAAAGGTGGAGGAGAACACAAGGAGGAGAAGTTGGATCTCCCAGGAATTGGTGAGTCCCAGGAACACAAACTCTGACACTACAGAGCGATTCACTCCATCCATTGGCTTTGTTGGCGTTGCTACCTGAAAGAGGATAATAGGAGAAAATGTAAATTAAGATAATTATGTTAATAAATTAGAATAAGAAAGGTCAAAGTTATGAGAGCCCATTTCTACTTTAACATTAAAACTGACAATATATTCATGGCCTCTGAAATGGAATCAAAAAGAAATTGGTGGCTGTCACGTGGAGCTGTTCTCTCCCACCAAGTGGTCCCTACATTTAATACTCTCTTCTTCCTCCCAGAGTTGGTGGTCTGATACTACTCATGAGAAACACGGTAGTCAACATGAGTAACAGAATTTAACCCCAAACCTTTTCATTTTTGATTCAAAGCTAATAGAATCTGGCCCCAGCCTCATAGAATTAATCACTATTAAATCCCTTCCAAGCCTATAAACCTTCATCATAGAGACAGACGCTTGTTCTCTTCCTTCCCAGGCCCATCTCTAGTAACATATTCATCTTAAATATTTCTTAAATGTTTACCACATCTATGAAGTCTTAGTTTATTAACACTCTCATTTATTACTACCAGTATAACCCTCAAACTTTCTCTGCATTTAATATCCTTTTGCTTCCTCCTAGGGTAGATGCTATGATGCTCTTCAGGAGATACAAGACTGGTCAAGATGAGTAATAGGAATTCAACCCCAAATTCTTTTGATTTTTGGTTCAATATTAATATAGCCTGGACCCAGTCACACAAAATTCTTCACCACTCCTTGACTATTCCATCCACTTCCAAGACCAGAAGCTTTATTCTGGCAAATAGGCCCTTCCTCCTGACTCTCCACCTCTGGAGATTTATCATCAAGTTTTATCAAATTTTAACCGTATCTGTGAGGTCTTGATTTACATTACTAGCATTTATTTTAAAATCTCTTGTATTTTAGTAAACAGTACATTTCTAACTCACCAAGTAGACTGTAAGCTTCTTGAAGGCAGAGATTATGACCTTCATATCTGGACTCCCTGAAGCAATAAAAAAGTGGTCCACACAGAGCTTCAGGTCCATGAATTGCCTGTTACCACTTTGCATCACATTAAGTGCAGAAATGGAGAGTGTTTAGAAACTTCTCTAGTAATTTTACATCACCACAAAACCCAAGTGTATGAGTTTGTATTTACTAAATTATCAGTCCATGAAGGATTGGGGAAAAAATGGTTCTTGACCAAAGAAAATTTGAGAAGCACTATGCTAGAGTACTTAACACATGCTCTGAAGAGCATAATACTATGAAAGACATCACAGTGTAGTGAAAAGTATTTTCTTCAAATCTCTGTGTAAAGACTCATCACATTATCTTGTAATTTTAGTTTTATTTGGATACAGGTCAGCTACTGACAACTTGATATTGATCAAGTTACTTAAATTAGTGAACTTCAGTTTATCTATGAAATTGTAATTAATAATACTAACTTCTCAGAGTTAGTCCAAGGGATAAAATAATTAAAGTTTTGTAATTGTGTATTCATTGTATAAGTATTAATATTAAATATTCAATAAATATTAATTTTACTTCCCTTCTTTTCACTTGTCCATAATAGTGGTCAATACATGAGATAAATGAATGAATGAGAATATAAAATGGTAGCAACCAGCAGATAGCATTAAATTTATGTCTAAAAGATATTTCAATAATATGATTATCTCCTTGTACATAATAATAGACAATTATAATATTCATACCCTCTTAGTGATCAAAATAAAAACAATTTTGTCTAGACTGAATATATTTACTCTCAAAAAACACTGTATTTCTTTGTAGTGTTTACTGCAAAGGTAATTCATTGATTTTGTTTGTTTGTTCTCCTTCCTGATGAGACTGGAACTCTCATAAAGTTAAGAGCTATGTCTGTCTTGTTATCCAGTGCATCCCAAAGCTTAGAATTACACCAAGTACATAATAGGGATATACAAATATTTCAAGAAATAGTATTTGCTGAAAGATAGAAGAGGATGTATTTGAATGATTAAAAATACATGGAAGTGTGCCTAATTATATAATTAAAGAATATGGGTAAAAAGACTGTGCACAGTTCCTAAGCTACAGAGAAAAATAGAAAATAAGGGATCATAAAAGTGAAGAAGAATTAGACAAAAAGAAGAGATGAATGAGATTAAAAGAAAAATCTAAGAAAGACAATGAAATCATGAAAATATGTAAATGATGACCAAAAAAAGAGGAAAGCTTACTTTAAGTAAGGGTAGTTTACAAGGTATGATTTGCACAACTTTCTGGACCAACTCTTCAGGAATTTTATAATTATAAACAAATTATAGTATTATATTTCCAGGTGTCCTTTAGTGCTAAGGCTCTTGAGAGAGTTTCTTAATAAGCCTTTATCAGCTATGCACATAAACTGTGAATTTATTTAGCCTTTTGGCTCTCCAATCCCCATCAACTAGGTGAGAATTGGGAATTTTAGGAAAAGCAAGTTTAAAACAGAACTAGGTATAAATATGGAACCTAGATGTACTAAAAAGATGAGAACATATCCATTCATGCATCGGGGAAAACAGAAACTTGAAAAGTTTGGGTCATCACAGTTTTAAAGTCACTTGAGACAGAGTCAGCATTCAAATCAATCCAGAGCAAAAGTCATAGAGAGGTTTCTAAATGGGCGCACAAGGATATGATGTTTATTCACCTAAAAGTCATCAAAGACCCATAGGGAAAACTCCTGAGTGATGGTGTTCTGAAATCATCTTCTCTTACAGGTTGGCTGTGGGTTTTTTTGGGTTTTTTTTTTTCCTAAAGATTTTATTTTTCTTTTTTCTCCTCAAAGCTCCCTAGTACATAGCTGTGTATTTTTTTTTTTCAGTTGTGGGTCCTTCCAGTTGTGTCATGCAGGACGCCGCCTCAGCACAGCCCGATGAGCGGTGCCACTTCTGAGCCCAGGATCTGAACCGGCAAAACCATGGGCCAGCGAAGCAGATTGCGCAAACTTAACCACTCAGCCACGGGGCTAGACCCCAGATTGGCTGTTTTAAAATAACTTTTCTTAAACATATTAATTATACTCAATTTTTTAACTAATTAAATATCCATGATGAGGAACGAGGCCTAACTCTTAGCCTTCTGTGGTGATTCATCCTTTTTCTTGATCCATATAGAACTGATTAATCCTTCAAACAGATTCCCACACATTTATTCCTTTAAAGATGAAGGAAATATTGGTAACTGAGGCTCCAGATAATAGAGTCAACAATTTGAAAGAGGTCTACAGAGAGTTGTAAGGTTTGGAAAAGGTACTAATTAAACTCACCGTCCATGCAAATGTCCTCCTCAATTTAAAAATATTGAGAGTTTAACATCTCTCTCAGCTCAAACCTTCTGCATTTTTATCTTTCAAATGGTCACAAAACCTTCTTTATACCCAAGTAAAATCCTGCCTCCTCTAACTTAAGACATCTACTTTTACTTTGTACAACTGTGGGAAATATTAAAAATCGTGTCCTTTTCAAATAACATTTTATGTACATAAATGCAACAAATTAAGTCACCTCTTAGCTTTCTGTTTGCAGCATTCAACAGACTCCATACCTTTTATATTTCCTCTTAGGATCTCTTTCTCATTTACTCCCTTCCATCCAAAAAAATTCTCATTTGTCAGCCTTCTCTGAGCTTTTTTTTCTTCATGCTACTCACAGCTTAAAGATAAAATTAATACAAAACACTAATTCTAAATGATATAAGAGATCAGGAAAACTAGTTCAATCTCATGGTTGTTTTATCTATTTTTTTTATTTTTCCACATCATACTTTAAAACGACATTACATTGGAAATTATTTATTCAGTTTTGGATTTTTTGGTCTCCATGTCTTTGGTTTCTATCAGGATATCCATAAAGTCCTTTTCCATCTTGTAAATTGACAAGTACCTAATAAATTTGCTTCCCTTTTCACAGAAGATAATCAGTTTATACTCATCTCTTTTGAAAAGCTAATGGAGAGAAAAATACAATTACTCTTTTTTTATATATTTTCATGTGTCATCAATTTTTCTTCCCCGTCTATCAAGTGGCAGAGGGTGAGAATCATTCACTTAATCAGCATTAGGAACAGAGTGATTAATTGCAACCTATGCTGAATCCAAAATATTACAAAGCCATTTGACTTTTTTCTAATGTCTTTTACATTACCCTAGGAACAATGTAATTCTAGCTGAAAGTCAAGTTAACCTTTTCCAATCTGTCAATAAACTTTTTCACAATTATTCTTCTGTACTATTCAATTCCTTATCCTGGGTGTTATCTACTTCCCTTTAGGATAACACTCACGCACTTGAGGACATGACTCATAATCGTAGAAATTCCAACAACAAAATCATATCTGAAACTAAACTCATTCTTTCCGTTGTTAAATTTGTTTTCACCTTTCCATTTTACCTGTATAAAGAGAACAACTTCTTCAGGAAGTCTGAGGTTTTCCTGTGTTCTCCAACACAAAGTGCCGTATAAAATCCTGCCCTAGGAAGAAATGAAGCTAATTAAAGCTCAAGAGGACAGTGACCAAGTGATTCTGCAAAAACATGATAGTTGAGGAGGAGCTCATGGATCAGGGGACTTTGCCCCTAGAGAACTATTTGGTTTGACCAGAGCAAACAAATGACCTAAAAACTCATAATAAGACACTAGAGAGGAAGAGGAACACAAGAGTGGAAATTTTTAATATTTTTGTGCTATTTTGTTGGAAATTTTATAAATATTGGTAATTACACAAAATTTGTTTCTTAAAATAGGTAAATATTAACTCAAAAAATTAAGTATAATCAACTTGGTCATCTCAAAATAAGCCAATGTGCTTAATTTTTTAGTATAGTTTAAATAGTACAAGAACGTACTCAAGTCTTCATTTTTATACAATCATATATTGAGTAACTGTGCATGTGTACAGAGATTTAGTTATATAGAAATTTATTCCAGCAAATGGAGCTTAAAAATGAAGGAAACAACTGAAACATATATCAATTGATGATAAATTAAAGAAATTATAATACATCCATACACTCGAATTTCTCTGAAGCCATTGAAAATCAAGTTCAAACTCTATATAAAGACAATCATAACATACTGTTAAATGAAATTCTGAGCAGCAGAAGGACGTGCATAGTCTGTCGCTGTGCATTCAGTAGTCCCCCCTCATCTGTAGGGGATAGTGCCAAGACCCCCGGTGGATTCCTGAAACAGCAGATAGTACTGAACCCTATATATGTATGTATATGTATATATATGTATACTAGGTTTTTCCATACATACACACCCATGATAAAGTTTAATTTATAAATTAGATGCAGTAAGAGTTTAACCATAACTAACAATAAAATAGCACAATTATAACAATATGATGTAATAAAAGTTAGACCTTAGAAACCTCAGCATACGATTTTCTCTCTTATTAAGTCAAGAACTTTCACCTTTTCACTTAAATGAAGCACTTTAAGGCTTCTCTTTGGCATATCCAAATTGCCAGCAGCAGTACTCTTGCATTTTGGGGCCGTTGTTAAGTAAAATAAGCTTTACTTGAACACAAGCACTGAGATACCATTACAGTCAATAGACATCTATTAAGTGACTAAACGGGCAGGTGGCCTTTACAACGTGGACAAGCTGGACTAAAGGATGATTCACCTCCCAGGCAAGATGGAGCAGGATGGCTGAGATTTCATCATGCTCTTCAGAATGGTGCATAATTTAAAACTTATGAATTGTTTATTTCTGGAATTTTCCATTTAATATTTTCAGACCACAGTTGACCACTGGCAACTGAAACCATGGAAAACGAAACTACAGATAAGGAGGGACTACTGTATAAATATACATGCATATTTGAGCAAATAGACAATAACATTTTTTCAATAAGTGCTTCAGGACAGTGGGATAGTTGGGTGAGAAAACAGGGATTTTGACTTTTAATTTTGTAAACTTGTATCAGTCAAGACCCTGCGGTGACAAAAAAATGGCACACTCAAATTAAGCAACAGGAAAAGAGCTTAATAAGGCATAAAGTCAGCTGGAAAAGGGTTGAGTGAAACTGGAGTGACAAATGGAAGCCATCCTTTTACTCTGCATCCATGTTTGTCCTTTATCCAAGGAACAAAGAGGGCAAGAAAGGTACTATCAGGACAGGAGAAATTGAGCATCACAGAAGAATAATTAGCTATTATTTCATTGCAAAGTGATCTAAACCCAAAGTGTTAGCCTCTACCAGTGTACTTCATATGAATTGTGTAAGGAAAAAAGGGGAAAAATAAGATAATTAATATAAAGCATAGCTATCAAAAGCCCAGTTTGTATAGCTGGGTATGAGGCCTATTTTGATAACAATTTCTCTCATTTCATCTCAACTTCCATTGGTATCTAGGCTTGACAGGGTACTCTACCAGGTTGTGTTTTCTCCTCCATTCTTAATTGGTCATAGAGATTTTCCAATGCCCTAAGAGAGAGATGTAGTGCAAGAATAGGAGACTATGGGAGTCTCAACCTCCTGCTCACATAGGCTACTTTGCCTTCCAGACTGTCTACAGAGCCTTTTCTTGCCCCAGCCACAATTAAAACTGGCAGCCTTATAAATTACTCAATAAATTGATTGAAGCAACACACTGAAGTCTAGTATGTTGTCTCTAAAATGCAAAGAAATTCACCAAGGATTGGACTTCTTTCTCTGGTGAATATTGCAAGGTGCATAAACTTTAGAAGAGATGCCCTGGAATGCTCCAACCACTTGAAGATGCCACTGATGTGGAAGATCCATAAATTTTCATGGATTCTTCTCATCACCCTGCACACATGTATCTTACTACTTCTAGCTGAAAAAGTGTAATTAGCATGATGTCATTAGAGTAATAGACAAACATAATATTCCATATGATACCAAAACTTTCAAGTACCCTCTCTGACAGTAATATGAGAAGGATCATAAAAATTGTGTCAAAGTTTGAGTTCCCAGAGAATCAGATTCTGAGATGAAGATCAGCACACAGGAAACTTGTTAGGGAGCACCATCAGAATCAATTCTGATGTGAAGTTCGAAAATTGTCCCAAGTGGATTGATAACCAATCATTGGATGCAAATTGACACAGAAAGTCAGTATGGCTTTGAGTATGTCAGCTTTCTTTAGACAAGGGCATTCCAAAAAGAGCAGATTGATGAGAAATGTCAAACAGCAACACTCCCAACAGCTGGGGGTTAAATCTTGCTGTTCTGAATAAAACTTTCCTTCCTGAACGGGGGTGTATGGGTGGTAGACATAGCGTACTTGACATCCACCCCTAAGCTACTCATATCTCCTTGATTCATATGAGTTCTAGAAACAGCTTCTTGAGGGCTTTGGTTAACCTCTTATCCTATGGGCATCTTACAAGAGGAAAGTTAATGGAGTGAATTACAGCACCTGCTATTGAAGTGGATAGTGAGACCACACTGGTGCTCATATCCCTGCTCTACTGTATAGTCTAGATTCCTTAGTTGCCGACTCTGCTGGCCTAGTTGCCTCCCCTGATCAGGTGACCTAGAGTCTCATCATGAGGACTCCAATTCCCTGTTTACCATGTTCTTCTCAAGCCATGGCTGTTGCATTTGTCCATTTACCATCAAAATTGGTTAAGGGGGTTCTCAAAGTCACCCATGTGGATCAACTGTTGCCAAACTGTGTCCTCCCTACTCTCATTGTGTAACAGCAGCCTTTCTTATTGCTAATGATCAATTACCCCTGACAGGATGGTGATTCCTCCTCTTCTCTATTTGTTTCTGGTGCAAGAAGCCCTAATTCCCTGGACAATAGCAATAGACCAAAATTTAATGGAACTCTTCTGTGTCTCTGGGGGGAATAGTTCCTCTTGTTATTGAAACCAGGACTTCTAAACCCATAGTGCTCAGAGTTTCAGGGAGGGGAGGCTCAAATTCCCCAACTGTACCTTGAATCCTGGACCCATATATGCTACCTAATGGGGACACAGCATCAAGTGATATGTATTTTACATATATAACTCAAAATATTATCTCCAAGCTGGTGCTTCTGCTGCACCTGAGGTAAGCCATTCCATTGCTCTATTAGATCAGCAGATTCTCACTGGTACAGAATGTGATAGGGCCAGTAGATGCAATGGTCATGTGCCAACTCGCACATCTCCTTTTCTTTAATATGGATCCATGGTATGATGTGATGTTTTGTGGCATCCCATGTCTGTATGTTAATCGCTCTGTAACCCTTAGGAAATTGTTGATCCAGAACCCAAGGTTTGTGTTGTGATTATCCAACTGGTGGTGCTTGTTATAAGTTTCACATCTTTTCTCTTCTCACTACCAATTTTTCTAATACCACAAGGTATGCTACATCCCCAAAAGACTGAATTCAAAAATTTTTCCAACTCTTGGGCTAGCCCAGTGGCACAGCGGTTAAGTTCTCACATTCCACTTCTCGGCAGCCTGGGGTTTGCCAGTTCGGATCCTGGGTGCAGACAGGGCACTGAACTGCTTGGCAAAAGCCATGCTGTGGTAGGCATCCCACGTATAAAGTAGAGGAAGATGGGCATGGATGTTAGCTCAGGGCCGGTCTTCCTCAGCAAAAAGAGGAGGATTGGCAATAGTTAGCTCAGGGCTAATCTTCCTCAAAAAAAAACATTCCAACTTTATTGAGGAATAATTGACAAAGATAATTGTATAATATATATGTATACATAATATATATAGGAATGATTACCAAGATCAAGAAAATTAACACATCCATCACATCACATAGCTAATTGTATGTGTGTGTGTGTGCGCGCGCGCACTGAGACTGCTTAAGAGTTACTCTCAGCATCTTTCAAGTGTACAATAGCATATTATTAACTGTATTGACCACACTGTATATTAGATCATCTGAACTTCTTCTTACAACTGAAAGTTTTTACCTTTTGACCTATATTTCCTCATTTCCTGCTCCCCCACCCCAGCCCCTGGCAACCACTATTCTATTCTCTGTTTCTATAAAATAAGCTTTTTTTCCCTTAGATTCCACATATAAGTGATACCATACAGTATTTGTCTTTCTCTGTCTGTCTTATTTCACTTAGCATAATGCCCTCCAGACTCATCCATGTTGTTGCAAATGGCAGGATTTCCATTTTTATGGTTGAATAATATTCCATTGTGTGTATATATACACATTATATAGGTGTGTTTTTGTGTGTGTGTGTGTGTGTGTGTATCTCACATTTTCTTTATTCATTCAACTGGTTAAGGACATTTACATTGTTTCCATATCTTAGCTACTATGAATAATGCTACAAGGGAGATGGGTGTGCAGATCACTCTTCAAGGTACTGATTTCATTTCCTTCAAATTTATACCCAGAAGTGGGATTGCTGGATCACACGGTAGGTCTAGTTTTAATTTTGGAGGGAAACTCCATACTGTTTTCCATAGTGGCTCTATCAGTTTGAATTCCTACCAACAGTGCACAAGGGTTCTCTTTTCTCCATATCCTTGCCAGAATTTTTTATCTCTTGTGTTTTTAATTATAGCAATTCTAACAGGTGTGAGATGATATCTCATTGTGGCTTTGATTTGAATTTCCCAGATGACTAGTGATGTTGAGCACCTTTTCATATATCTATTGGCCATTTGTATGTCTTCTTTGGAAAAATGTCTATTTAGTTTCTTTGCCCACTTTTTAATTGGATTAATTGGTTTTTTGCTATTTAATTGTACGATTTCCTTCTATAACTTGGATATAACCCTTTATCAGCTATATGGTGTACAAAACAACTCCTCCCTTTCTATAGTTTGCCTTTGCAATTTATTGATTGCTTCCTTTGCTGTACAGAAGCTCTTTAGTTTGATGTAGTCCCACTTGTTTATTTTAGCTTTTGTTACCTGTGCTTTGGGTGTCTTATTCAAGAAATCATTGCAAAAGACCAATGTCAAGGAGCTTTTTCTGTTTTCTTCTAGGAGTTTTATAGTTTCAGGTCTTAGATTTAAGCCTTTGATCCATTTTGTGAACCTGTAAAATTTTAATGATGTGGCAATTTCCTCATTCTTCATAGAATTTATTCCCCCCCTTGAGAGCACATGTATATTACCAAAACATCCAATATGCTTACCATTTTTCCCTATCTTGTTTGATAGTATGATGTCTTTAATATAATGGACAATTATGATGATCTGTAAAATACACAGAAGCTCCAGATCACTTCAGACTATATTATTTAAAAAGATAAAACTGTAAATGTATACTGTTGTCCATTCCATTTAAATACTCTCCCTATTTCTCCTCTGAAAGAGATGGAAAAGAAAATTTATGAGATCAGTGTTAACATACAATATACCCAAGGCTATGTTAATCTACTCTGGCAAAGATACCGCCTTTGGTACAGCATTATCCAATTAATGTTAATACTCAGTTATTTACAATAATCCATTGTCATTCTCCAGAATCTATCCGGCTTTGGTAGGGGCCACAGTGGTGAATTAAATGGAGATGTGACGCAGATGACTTTTCCTGTATCCTTTGGGTATCTTTTTGCCACAACTACTCCTGCAGAATGCAATATAACTTGAAATGCTGTCTTGGCCTGGGGATAGGACTGTTTCAGTACCTTCCCTTCTGCAATAACTGTAACCCACAGAGCAAGGAAACAATGTGGGAGTTGTACCAAATACCAGTATATACATTCAAATTATACATTCAGGAAATGGTGTAATGATGACTGGGGAGTTGTCATCCAGTGAACCTGCTATGCACCAGATCTAGACCAGGACTCCATGTATGCCTAATACCAACACACCTCCATTCAAACAGAAGGACCACAATAACCGTTAAGGATATGGGTGTATATACCAGCTCAGGTCTGTGTCCACCAATCCTCAAAAATGCGGTGACATTCCTTTTTTTCTTGATGTATGATTATACAAATAAATGGTCACTGTTACTTTTGGAAAAAGTACTGGGAGAATCATTACCACACATCTTTATGGAGCTGTTGCACAGTCCTTTCTCCTGGCATTTTTATTAAAGCAGGCTTCATGATGCCCTGTCCCTCAGCCCCTCCCAGAAGAATAGAGTTAGGGGTTATATATGTAGGGTACACATATTAGATCCACTTAAATATCTTCCTAAGCCTTTAGACTCCTTCATCTACAGTGCATCAGGCAAATTCTGGCATTTCCATTTCCTTGATAGTAGTGAGTGCCTAGAACAAAATGCCTAGTTGGTCTTACATATACAATCAATCTTTGTAAATTCATTATCTCCATAAATGCTGGGTTGTAGAGGTGAGGGGGTAACCAGAGGAGGGCCCACAAGTAGGAACTGTTTTTTAGGTAAAGGGGTTATTCTGATATCTTTTATTACCAGAGATGCATTATAATACAGGAGTGGTTTCAAACTGCCAGACTTTGTGTCCAGGCTTATTACTTAATAGATCTTGAGGACATTTAACATCTTTGTGCCTCAGACCCCTCCTCTGTAAAACAGGGATAATGAGACTATCTGCTTCATAAGGTTCACCGTAAAGTGCTTAGAACAATACCTAGACTGCAAAAATCACTATTTGAACTACTTCCATTATTACTGCCCCTAGGACAGAAATGATGAGAGACAATCATAACTCCACTGCTTCAGGAAGAAAACTTCAATTAATAGGTTCCTTTCTGTTCCTTAGTAACCATGTTAAATAACAGGCTGCAAAATTGCTGGGGAAAGAGAAACTTCACGCATATTTTATCAGTATTTCATTTTCTATTTGCTGAAATATTTTAAGTTTTTCTTTCCAGGAGAGGTGAATTACTTAAGTAGAGTACACAATTCACCAATCACATTTGCTTCCCAGAGAAGAAAGAACATCATTAATTGTAAGTATTTGGGAGGATTTCAGCCCTACAGAATATAATTTAATCAAAAATCTCTCTGAAGACAACAATAGATAAAGGAACACTGTTTAATAATGAATTTTAAACATTTTTTTCATGATTAAAGCAATGGTTTAAAGTTTTGTTTTGGTAAGATCTGAACAAGGAAACGTATGGTAACGGTGAAAATTAGTAAAGGATTTAGAAATTATTAAAAAAAATTTGTTCAATGTTAACGGCAATTTACTAAGAAGAAGGAAAAAAATGAGGTGCAAATCTCCCTCTCCAAATTGTTCTACATGAAAAATCTGCAAGAGAGGAATATGAGCAGAAATTCAATTGCAAAATTGATTTGAAAGCGGAAGAGCACTAACCTGGGAAACAGAGGCATGGTTTCCAGAGACTGGCTCTCTCTGGTGATTTCTGGCTGTGTGCCCTCAGGGAAATTACAGTCACACCTCAATTCCCATGTTTTAGCATGTGCAATGAAGGTAATTAGAACAAATGGTGTTGGTGATCCATCTTAGCTTTAAATTCTAAAATTCTAACATAGGATTAATAATTTCGCAGACTGCCACATACAGGAGCCTAATAAAGAGGCAAAACATGTAGAAACTGGGGAAATAAGAAGCAAATCACATAGGAACAAAGAGAATTAAAATCAAGATAGATAGTAAGTAGGTGAAAGATAATGCAAATGCATAATTTGTCTATCAATAGAATAATCTGTCCAATACAGGAAAGAAAATATTATTATTTGCTCAATTACATGGCCCTCTCCTAGACTGTGTAGGTTGTGATGTACAGAGTGTCAAAGAATAACACCATTTCTAATTTAATGATGAAATAGACACCATAATTTAATAGAAGGTAAGTTTATACGCATTACAACATGGCTTAAATCTTGCATATTTCTCCGAAATTGTATAATGTCTTTTCTGCAACCAGCGTGAGAATCTATAGTTCCATATTTTCACTTATGAAATATTCCTGTAACGCACAAAGTGACCACACAATCTCCTCAGGGCCACTTTCCTCTCTTTGTTCCTGAATGTATAGATGACTGGATTCAGAAAAGGAGTGATAAATGCATCAAAAATAGCAAGGTATTTATCCAGGTGTGATTGGGAGAAGGCCATGTGTAGAAAAACATCAGTGGCCTGAAGAAGAAAACCACCACTGTGATATGAGCTGACAAAGCGGAGAGGACCTTGGATGAACCACCAGAAGAATGTTTCCAAACAGTGAACAGAAGGAAGATGTAGGAAATGACCAGCAAGACAAAGGAGCCCACAAAAATGAGCCCACTATTGACAGTGACCATGCACTTCAGTACTGAGTGTTTGTACAGGCAAGTCTGAGGAACTGGGGAAGGTCAGAGTATAAACTCTGCAATACATTAGGGCTACAAAAAGGCAAATCTACCACAAAAACTAGTTGAACCAATGAAGGGATAAGGCCAATGATTCAGGAAGTGACTAAAAAGTATAGACACATTCTTGGACTCTTGATGGTCAGGTAGTGGAGAGGCTTACATATGGCCATGTATCTGTCAAAGGCCATGGCAGTGAGCAGCACCATCTCACCGCCTCCAACAGCATGATCAAAGAAGGTCTGGGTAATACAGCCACAAAAGGAGATGGTTTTGTGCTCCTTGAAAATATCATGAATCGTTTTAAAGGCTGTGATTGAACAAAATAACATATCAATGACTGAGAGGTTGGCCAGGAGGAAATACATGGGAGAGTGCAGATGAGCATCTAGGGTTATAGTGAACACAGTGACAAGGTTTCCCATCATGCTTGCAAAGTAGAACAAAAAGGAGAAACTGCATCTCTCATGAACTGGTGAGTCCCAGGAACACAAACTCTGACACTATGGAATGATTCCTTCCTCCATTGCCTCCCACACCAGGATCAGTTTTCATATTAGCTGAAGGACAAAGAAAATAGATAAGAATTGCTTAGACCGCTATTAGTGTCCAAGAAAGAAAGCCTCCAGTCCATGAAAACAATTATCATATTAACATCTCACACAGCCAAATAATCATCTCATTCATATCTGGCTTCTACTTAGAGCAATCAATGGGTTCCCAAATGGCATTATGGTTTACAAAACTACTATTACTAAATAAATTTCATCTCTGGACCTATTTCCCTTCTGCTTTCTTCTAGTATTACATGGATATTTCCTACTTCCTCTTACCCAGTGTGTTCAAGTTCAATAACATATAAAGTCATCTTTAAACACTTTAGACTATGATTCCCTATGAGTGAATATGATTTCAGGCATTCATATGAGCCAACAATTTCTTATGCACATGATACAGCTTTCAAAGTCTATGTTCTGTTATTCATATTGCTCAATTAGACCTTAAACATTTTCTTTCTTTCAATTTCCAAAACTTCTCTCATTCTATTCTCCAATTCACAAAATCCAATTCTCAACATCCCAGCTCAAATGTTCCCTCATTTGTGAATCTTCCAAATCTGTCCAAGTCTCTATACTCCCTCTGCACTGTTAGCATTTATTTCACTCTGACTCTCACGATGACATAAATTTACATCTCTTCAATTAAAATGTAGCTTCTTGGGTACAGGAATCATATTCAGTTCATATGAATAACACCCCCTCCATCACAATCAACTGTAGTGACTAATGCAATCAGTTATTTAATGAGTACTTCACACTTGTTGATGAGGGAAGAAATTAATGAGACTGAAGAATGACCCTGGAGTCAAGAGGTATATCATAATTTGTAAGGTTCATATTAACAGTATGATTTGTGTAGCCAATCAGGAGTTATTAGGAGATCCCAAGCCTCATTCCTGCAGTTGTTTAACTACACAAAGTAAGATTTGCACAGAAAATTCTGTCATCAAAAGAAATATGCAAAATTAATTATTAATCTAAAATAATAAAAGGCCTTTGAAGTATTTCAAAACGGAAAAAACATTTTATTTTATAAATTATGCTCACTTTCCCCCCAATAATCTCAATTTCTAAATAAAATATGTGATGAGCTGAGGCTAATAATGTCCTAGTATGTATATGTACACATATACACACACACACACATTCAACAGATCCCCAAAGATAACAACCCTGCCACATAAAGGCAGTCTCTTTTATTTTTCAAAATACATTTGGAATGGTTCAAAAAACGACAGAAATAAATTACTGGGTGAAAATAACCAAGCAGTGTCTGTGTCTGTAAGTGAAAAATGGTGAGGGTTGAGTTATAAATTCCAGAAAAAGAACAAAAGGACAGTAGAGAGATCCCAGCATGGAGAGGTAAAGACAATTCCTCAAAGGCAAAAAGTTGCCAGAGATAAATCGTCAGAGGTGTGCTGTTCCATGTGGGGTTCCTGATTCAGTACAACATCCATGCTTTACCAGTGAAATAACTTATATAGAAAGAGACACAGGAAGTGACATGCTCATTATCACAAAACTAACTGGTGAGATCAAGAACCCCTGGCTCCCACTGAAAGTTCTTTGTGTTAAACAGTCTTTCTAATACTTTCATGTTTCTACTGTTAAAAATTACAAGAAATTGAGTGGCTTAAAAAAGTACAAGTATATTATCTCACAGTTCTGGAGATCAGACGGCCGAAATGTGTTTTCCAAGCTAGTATCAAAGCATCAGCAGAGCTGAATTCCTGCTGGAGGATCTGGGAGAGAATCTGTTTCCCTACCTTTCCAAGGTTCCCTGGATTCTTTGGTTCATGACCCCTTCCTCCCTCCTCAGAGTACATCAGTCCAAATTCTGCCTCTGTCTTCATATCTCTGTGACTCTGATCTTCCTGCCCTCCTTTTTTAACGATTCTTGTGATTACACTGGGCTTACCCAGATAATCCAGGATAATTTTCCCATCTCAAAATTCTTTTTGTTTGTTTCTTTTTTTTTTTTTTTTTTGGTAAGGAAGATCAGCATTGAGCTAACATCTGTTGCCAATATTCCTCTTTTTGCTTGAGGAAGATGGTCTCTGAGCTAACATCTGTGCCAATCTTCCTCCATTTTGTATACGGGATGCCACCACAGCATAGCTTGATGAGCAGTGCATAGGACTGCACCCAGGATCCAAACCTGCTAACCCCAGGCCACAGAAGCAGAGCGCACAAACTTAACCACTATGCCACTGGGCCAGCCCCACATCTCAAAATTCTTAATCACATCTACAAAGTCGCTCTTGCCATGTACGGTAATATATTCACAGGTCCAGAGATTTAAGACATGGACATCTTTGGGGACCATTTTTCTGTGTACCACAACTTTCTTTTATATTCAGGAGAAAAAGGAAAATCTTAAAACTAAGCAATGAATCTAACAGAGGGCATTTCAGATAGCCTGTTAGGAAGATGGAAGAGACATTGAAGGATGAAAGATAGACAGTGCATCCTGAATTTTCTCTGAAACTACGTGTAAGTGATCTATCAGTAAAACTACATTGAGGACCAAGTCTAAACAACTAATGCCCACTGATGATAGGGAACCTATGACAATCAACCACCCACTATGTTCTTGGAGAAGTAGTTAATAATTAACTCCTGAGTGGTTCTCTGAATGGTTTTTGTTCATTAATTCAATGAATATTGTTGAGTGCCCAGAATGCCAGGCACCATTCCAGGCATTGGGGTACAGCATTGACAAGATTTCCTGCTTTGTGGAGTCCATATTCATAACAGAAAATGCAATTTTGGACTGTTACATGCAGATCTTCCTTCTCCAGAAAAAATAAGAACACTTGAAGAAATGCTACAGTCATCAAATCCCTGAGGAGTGTCAAACGCTCTGCTTGCTTCTAGTTCAGTTTCCACCTTCAGGAAGTCTCTTTTCAGTATTCTGACTTCCTCCTTTATCTGAACTTCTACATCCACAATTTCTGTCACACTAATTTTTCCGTGACTTTCTAATAAATATATGGAATTTTTTCCTCAAACACATTGTGACACTTGGGGCAGGTTCCATGTATCATAATTCTTTATGCTGATTGAAAATCTTCTCAGAAATGATGCTTGGAGTGGGGCCGGTGCAGTGGCACAGTGGTTAAGTTCGCACGTTCTGCTTCAGTGGCCCAGGGTTTGCTGGTCCAGATCCCAGGTGCGTACATGGCACTGCTTGGCAAGCCATGCTGTGGTAGGAGTCCCACACGTAAAGTAGAGGAAGACAAGCATGGATGTTTAGCTCAGGGCCAGTCTTCCTCAGCAAAAAGAGGAGGATTGGCAGCAGATGTTAACTCAGGGCTAATTTTCCTCAAAAAAAAAAAAAAAAGGATGCTTGGAGTATTTCTTGGCTTATTCATTTATTCATTCAACCAATATTTATGCAGCATCTAGAAAGTGCCTAGTACTCTGCTAAGCCTTAGAGATAATACATATATGAAAAAATAATAGGTATAAACTATGTAGGAATAAAGTAATGAAATACAAGTTGAACATATATAAAATAGGTCTCTAAGGTTATCAGGGTAATCTCAAGTAAGAATTGTATAAATCATTTTATGACTGGTAACCAAATTCACAGGTCATAAAGTACAAACTAACTAATCAAAAGGAAGGTTCACTTCAAAACACTAAGAGGAAGTAACAGGACTTGTTTCCTTCTGTCTTTTTTAGCCTCAGTTGCAGAAGATTGAGGTAATCTTATTCCACAGTCCATGGTACTTATCAGCATTGGTTTACAGAGAGCTCCCCTCTTATTTACTGGTTTATTCCCTTTAATCTTCAGTCTCCATTTCCAGTCCCTTACACTCAGAGGAAACCTTTCTAGTGTTTTAAAATGTGTCCTACATAGTGATGTAGCATTATGGTGGAGTGAGTTGTTCCCTTTGTCTCTCTGCTGTAAGTTACAACTAAATGGACATTCATTAACCAGCAGAGGATTCCCTACACAGCACAACAGGATGCCTGAGAGATCTGCACAGTCATACATCTGAAGGTGTAGACTGGTTCCCCGGGAAGCAGTGGAACCGAGTGAGGATATTTCTCCCCCTCCTTGGTAGCACTGAGCCAGGTATAGATCCTCACACAGTAGCCAGCCTAGCATGACTGTGAGTGGAGACAGGGGCAGACCAGCCCACGTGCAAATGCTTTTGGGGTGGTGGCCAGGCCATAGGAGTGCCCACCATACTGCAACAGCTGTATCTATGGGAATTCTCCCACTGGAGGATGGCAACACAGCCTCTGCCTAGGCTCCCCTCCCACCTAGTGCTGCTACTCAGTCGAGGCACCTGCAAGTGTGACTCCCACCCGTGCAAGGAAAGTAGCCACTCTCGACCAGCACAGCAGCTCAGCCAGTCCCCTGTGGGAAAGCACTGGCCCTGCCCACACAGGAGTGATCTGCTGCAGATCACAGAGGCCCTCCCTGCAGAACACAACCTGCCTGCAGAGCACAGAGGCCCCACCCATGAAATCACATCCAGCCAAGTAGGTGCAGGAAACCAGCACAAAAGACAGAGAAGCCCTACCAACACAACTACAAGGAGACAGAGTGGGATCAGAAAACATAGCTTCTGCCTTCCACCCAGTGGTGGCAGGTGGAATCTGCAATCTGATACTACTACAAGTGTGCTGGCAAATGATAAATTCATCAAACACCATGAAGAACTACAGTAACACTTCAGAGGAGAAAGAAAATAACAAGTCCCAGAAACCAATCCTGATGTCACAGAAATTTGGAATTTTTTTAAAAAATTGACTCCTGAGTTAACAACTGCTGCCAATCTTCTTTTTTTCTTCTTCTTGTTCTTCTCCCCAAAGCCTCCTGTACATAGTTGTATATTCTAGTTGTAGGTCCCTCTGGTTGAGCTATGTGTGACATGACCTCAGCATGGACTGACAAGCAGTGCCATGTCCACACCCAGGATCCAAACCAGCAAACCCCCAGGCTGCTGAAGGAAAGCACACAAATTTAACCACTCAGCCACAGGGTGGGCCCCAAAATTGGCAATTTAAATGACAGAGAATTCAAAATAGTCATCATAAAGAAACTCAATGTGTTACAAGAGAACTCAGAAAAACAGTTCAATGAGCTCAGGAACAAAATTAATGAGCAGAAGTAATACTTCATCGAAGACTGAAGTCCTTAAAAAAAGCTATATAGAAACTCTGGATTTGAAGAACACCATTAATAAGAGAAGAAATAATCTAGAAACCATAAATAGAGCTGACATTATGGAAGAGAGAATAAGTCACCTAGAAAATAGAAATCTAGAAATGCTTCAGGTGGAGGAGGAGAGAGAACTAAGATCTTTAAAAAAATGAAGAAATTCTTCAAGAAATATCTGACTCAATTAGGAAAAGCAACATAAGTATTATAGGTGTTCCAGAGGGATAAGGGAAGGAGAAAGGAGCAGAGAGCTTGTTCAAAGAAATAATCACTAAGAAATTCCCAAACCTATGGAAGAAACTGGAATTACAAGTACATGAAGCCAATAGAACTCCTAATTACAACGATGCTAAAAGACATCCTCCAAGGCATATAATAGCAAAACTGGCAAAAGTGTGACAAAGAAAAAATATTAACAGCAGCAAGACAGAAGAAAATAACCTACAAAGGAGCCCCTATCAGTCTTTTATCAGTTTTCTTGGCAGAAAATTTACAGAACAGGAGAGAACTGAATGATATTTTCAAAACACTGAAGACAAAAACATTCAGTCAAAAATACTCTATCCAGTGAAACTATCCTTCAGATATGATGGAGAAATAAAAGCTTTCCAAGATAAACAAAAAATGAGGGAATCTATCCCCACTAGGTCTGCCTTACAAGAAATGATGAAGGAAGCCCTCCTACCTGAAACAAAAATGCAAAAGTTTACAAAGCTTTGAACAAGGATATAAACAGACAGACAAAATAACAAAAATTGCAGCTCTCTAGCAGAACAGATTAACAAACATGTAATTATAAAAGATAAAGAGAAAGAAAGCATCAAAAATTACTATAAACATTCCAATTTAGTCACAAACCCACAACACAAACAGAATAATTTGTGACAACAATAACTCAGAAGGGGAAAAGGAAATGGATGGAATATGCATAGGCTAATAGAGATAAGAGGCTATCAGAAAATGAACTATCTCATCTATGAGATCTTTTATACAAACCTCATGGAAACCAAAAAACAAAAAATAAGAACAGAGCCACATCATAATTAATGAGAAAGCCACAAAACTGAAATGGCAGTCAGAAATACAAGGGAAAAGAAACAAGGGAAATGTAGAACAATCTAAAAACAAGAGATACAATGGAAGTATTAAACCCTCATATATCAATAATCACTCTAAATGAAAATGGATCGAATTCTGTAATCAAAAGATACAGAGTGATGGGATGGATTAAAAAACAAGATGCAACTATGTGCTTCCTCCAGAAAACACATCTCAGCTCTAAAGATAAACATAGGCTCAGAGTGAAGGGATGGAAGATGATACTACAGACAAATGGCAAGCAAAAGAAAGCAAATGTAGTCATACTTATATCAGAGAAAGCAAACTTTAAGATAAAAAAGATAAAAGAGACAATGATGGACGTTATGTAAGGATAAAAGAGACATTCCACTAAAAAGACATAACATTTATTTCTATATATGCACCTAACAGGAGCACCAAAGTATATAAAGCAACTATTAACAAGACTAAATGGAGAAATTGACAGAAACACAATAGTAGTTGGGGACGTCAACACCCCACTTAATCAATGGATAGATCACGCAGACAGAAAGTCAACAAGGAAACAGTGGCCTTAAATGAAACACTATACCAGTAAGACTTGATAAATACATCAAACCCGTTAAGATAGAACATTCCATCCAAAAAGAGCAGAATAAACATTTTTCTCAAGTGCACATGGATCGTTCTCAAGGATAGACCATATGTTGGGAAACTAAGCAAGCCTCAATAAAAAGAAGATTGAAATCATATCAAGCATCTTTTACATTTAAACCACAATTGTATGAAACTAGAAATGAACTATAAGAAACAAGCTGAGAAAGTCACAAACATGCAGAGACTAAACAACATGCTACTGAACAAGAATTGGATCAATGAGGAAATCAAAGGAGAAACCAAAAAATACCTGGAAACAAATGAAATTGAAAACACAACATACCAACTATTATGGGAGACAGCAAAAGTGGTACTAAGAGGGAAATTTGTAGCAATACATGTCAACCTCCACAAACAAGAAAACTCTCAAATAAATAATCTTACACTGCAACTAACAGAACTAGGAAAAGAAGGACAAACAAAGCCTAAAGTCAGCCAAAGGAGGGAAATAATAAAAATTAGAGCAAAAATAAATGAAATAGAAACTTAAAAAAATAGACAGGATCAATGAAACTAAGAGCCAGTTGTTTGAAAAGATAAACGAAATTCACAAACCCTTAGCCAGACTCACTAAAAAAAAAAGAGAGGCTCAAATAAATAAAATTAAAAATGAAAGAGGAGACATTACAATAGATACCACAGAATTACAAAAGATTATAAGAGAATACTGTAAAAAACTATATGCCCACAAATTGAACTACCTAGAAGAAATGGATAAATTCTTAGACTCATACAAATTTCCAAAACTGAATCAAGAAGAAATAGAGGAGAAAGTGTCAAGATGGTGACATAGGCAGACTCTGAACTCACCTCCTCCCACAGACACAACAAATTTACAATTCTTTTTGAACAACTACCCCTGAGAGAGAACTGAAAACTGAATTAAAAGAACCCCTACAACAAGGGACAGTGCTGACAGAGGTGGAAGAAGAAGAAATTCTTTCCTGGAGAGAAAAATGCCACCTCCGAGACATGGCACTTCATGTCCAGCCAGGAGCAATGTTAAGGTATGGGGATCTGAGCAGGGAAGCATTACCATAATAAGCAGCTTTTGGACTCAGCAAAACCAAGACTACAGTCATAATATCTATCTTTGCTGTCTATTAACAACAAAGCATTCCCTCCAGAAAAGTTATTAGACATAAGGGGTGAAAAAAGCCTGATCTTAAAGGGCCCACACACAAATTTACCCATTTGGGAAAGCAACTTAAAATCACCAGAAAGAAACGTGCATAGCCTTTTGATGAAAAGGAACTCACTTGATATGCTCTCAGTGCATCTCAGTGAGAGATGAGACCTCTCCAGGGACTGAGACATTGGCAGCAGCCATTATTGTGACTTAGTACAGGTGTGCTGACACAGACACTGGAGGACCCCATTTGAGTTCTTCCCCTGGTCTATTAGCATACGCATCTGCCCCAGCCACTAGGACACAAATTTAACCCAGCTCAATCAGGGCAGGCAGCCCACCCTAGGGACTGGCTCCAACCAACAACAAGCCATGGGGCAACTTGTGGGCATGCAGAGGTGGGGTACCTGGAACCTCTGTAACCTGGCAAGAGGATCAGCTTCTGGAGGACAGGGATGCACAAAGAGCAGGCCTGTCTTGACGGAGTGTGTGGGGCCTCTGCAGTGGGACCACTGGGTTCACTTCAGTGGGTTGGGGAGCACACATGGGGCAGGACTGAGTTGACTGAGTGTGTGGTTCTGCAGGAAGTGGGGCTTGTCAGCTGCAGCAGACTTGTGCTTCAAACAGCAACACAGGGGATCAGCCCCACCTCCCAAAGCCTGAAACAATTGGGTTCATCCATGCCTGGGGCCAGCCCAACTCAGCTACAATCCTGAGGAGTTGACAAGAGCCTTACAGGCTAGAGGCCTACAGGAATTGTAAGCTCCTAAGCCTAATAACCAGCCATGCTGGGGGCCTATTCACTTAACAGAAAAACCACAACAGGAATGTTCTATTTGACCTGGCAGCCAATTGCGATGGGGCTCTCCAGGCCCAATAAAGTGACTGATTGGACTGTAGCAGCCACACACAAGTGAGCATTACAGCCAGTCAACCAAGGGGACAGCCTAGCCTCGCCAGGCACCTGCAACAACAGCAACCCTGCCACAGCAGAAGGACACACATAGGCTATACAGGGGACACTCCTGGAACATTTGGAATGGGTGATGAGAGGGAAGCACACTTCTGGGCCTCATAAGGCATTTCTTACATAAGGCCACCTCTCCAAGATCAGGAGATGTAACTGACATACCTAATACACAGATAAAGCACAGAGAAAAAGGCAAAATGAGGAGACAAAGATATACATTCCAAGTCAGGGAAAAAGACAAAACACGAGAAATAAAACTAAATGAAAGAGAGGTAAACAATCTACTTGATCAAGAGTACAAACTAATAGTCATAAGGATGCTCACTGATCTTTGGAGAAGAATGAATGAATTCAATGATAACTTCAACAAAAAACTGGAAGGTATAAAAAAGAACCAATCAGGAATGAAGAATACAATATCGTAAAGGAAAATTTCACTAGAGGGACTCAATAGCAGAGTAGATGATATAGAAGAACAGATCAGTGAGCTGGATGAAAGACTAGAGGAACAGATAAAAGAAAAAAATTTAAAAAGAATGAGGACAGTCTAAGGGACCTCTGGTACAACATCAAGCACGCTAACATCCATATTATAGGTGTCACAGAAGGAGAAGAGAGAGACAAAGGGGCAGATAACCTATTTGAAGAAATAATAGCTGAAAACTTTCTTAATCTAAGGAAGGAAACAGACTTCCAAGCTCAGGAAGCACATAGATCATCAAACAAGATAAGCCCAAAGGGGCCCACACCAAGACACATTATAATTAAAATGTCAAGAATTAAAGATAAAGAGAGAATCCTAAAAGCTTCAAGAGAAAGGCAACAAGTTACATACAAAGGAAACCCCATAAGGCTATCAGCTGACTTCTCAGCAGAAACCTTACAGGCTAGAGGGGAGTGACACAACATGTTTAAAGTGCTGAATGGAAAAAAACCTATGGCCAAGAATACTCCAGCAAGGTTATCGTTCAAAAACCTCAGAACACACATTCTTTCCAAATGTGTGTGGAACAGTCTCCAAGATTTATCACATATTAGGCCACAAAACAAGTATCACAATAAGTTTAAAAAGATTGAAATAATACCAACCATCTTTTCTGACCACAATGGTATGAAACTACAAATCAATGACAGGAAGAAACTCAGAACAGCCACAAATAAGTGGAGATTAAACAAAATACTACTGAACAATGATTGGGCCAATGAAGAAATCAAAAAACACCTGGACACAATTGCAAATGAAAATACAACACACCACAATTTATAGGATACAGCAAAAGTGGTTCTGAGAGGGAAGTTTGTAGCAATACAGGCCTACGTCAACAAACAAGAAAAATCTCTGTTCCTATGTGTTTGTTTGTCATTGTTTTTATCTTCTACTTATGAGTGAGATCATATAGTATTTGACTTTCTCCCTCTGACATTTCACCTAGCATAATACCCTCAAGGTCCATCCATGTTGTCACAAATGGCAGGATTACTACACAGAATTCAAAATATATTATGATGTACATATGAAATAAATTAAATTAAAGAAATTTTTTTAAAAAAAGAAAAATCTCAAACAAACAATCTAACAGTGTGCCTAAAGGAACCGGAAAAAGAAGAACAAACAAAGCCCAAAATCAACAGAAGGAAGGAAATGATAAAAATCAGAGCAGAAATAAATGAAATACAGATTCTAAAAAACAAGAGAAAAAATCAATGAAACCAACAGCTGGTTCTTTGAAAAGATAAACGAAATTGACAAATCTTTGGCTAGATTCACCAAGAAAAGAAGAGTGAGGGCTCAAATGGATAAAATCAGAAATGAAAGAGGAGAAATTACAACAGACACCTCAGAAATACAAAAGATTATAAGAGAATACTATGAAAAGCTATGTGCCAACAAAATGGGTAATCTAGAAGAAATGGATAAATTCTTAGAATCCTGCAACCCTTCAAAACTGAATGAAGAAGAAATACAGAATTTGAACAGACCAATCACCAGTAAGGAGATCGAAACAGTAATCAAAAACCTCCCCAAAAAGAAAAGTCCAAGACCAGACCACTTCCCTGGTGAGTTCTACCAAACATTCAAAGAAGACTTAATCCCTATCCTTCTCAAACTCTTCCAAAAAATTGAAGAGGAGAGGCTTCATTCTATGAAGCCATAATTACCCTGATACCAAACCCATATAAGGAAAACACTAAAAAAGAAAATTACTGGCCAAGATCACTGATGAAAGTTGATGCAAAAATCCCCAGCAAAATACCAGCAAATTGAATACAACAATACATTCGAAAGATGATACAACAAGATCAAGTGGGATTTATTCCAGGGATTCCGGGATGTTTCAACATCTGCAAATCAATCATCATGATGCACCACAATAACAAAGTGAAGAATAAAAATCACATGAACATCTCAATGGACACAGAGGAAGCATTTGACAAGACACAGCATGCATTTATGATAAAAACTCTAAATAAAATGGGTATAGAAGGAAAATACCTCAACATAATAAAGGCCATATATGACAAACCCACAGCTAATATTATTCTCAATGGAGAAAAACTGAAAGTTATCCCTCTAAGAACAGGAACCAGACAAGGATGCCCACTGTCTCCACTCTTATTTAACATAGTATTAGAAGTCCTTGTCAGGGAAATCAGGCAAGAAAAAGAAATAAAAGGGATCCAAATTGGAAAAGAAGTAAAACTGTCACTATTTGCAGACGACATGACTTTATACATAGAAAACCCTATAGAATCCACTAAAAAACTTCTAGAAATAATAAATGAATACAGTCAAGTTACAGGATACAAAATCAACATACAAAAATCAGCTGCATTTCCATACACTAACAACAAACTAGCAGAAAGAGAAATTAAGAATACAATCCCATTTACAATTGCAACAAAAAGAATAAAATACCGGGTCTGGCCGGGTGGCCAAGTGATTGGGTTTGCATGCTCTGCTGCGGCAGCCCGGGGTTTGGCTGGTTCAGATCCTAGGCATGGACATGACACCTCTCATCAAGCCATTCTGAGGCAGCATCCCACATAAGACAACCAGAAGGACCTACAGCTAGAATACACAACTATGTACCATGGGGTTGTGGGAGAAAAAGGAAAAATTAAATCTTTTTTTTAAAAAAAAAGGATAAAATACCTAGAAATAAACTTAACCAAAGAGGTGAAAGATCTGTACACTGAAAACTATATAACATTGTTGAAAGAAATTGAAGAAGATACAAAGAAATGGCAAGATATTCCATGCTCTTGGATTGGAACAATTAGCATAGTTAAAATGTCCATACTTCCTAAAGCAATCTATAGTTCTTGCAATGCAATCCTGATGAAAGTTCCAACAACATTTTTCACAGAAAAAGAACAAAGAATCCTAAATTTATATGGAAAACAAAAGACACTGAATAGCCAATGCAATCCTGAGGAAAAAGAACAAAGCTGGAGGTGTCACACTCCCTGATTTCAAAATATGCTACAAAGCTATAGTAACCGAAACAGCATGGTCCTGGCACAAAAACAGACACACAGATCAAGGGTACAGAATTGAGAACCCAGAAATAAACCCACATGTATATGGACAGCTAATTTTCGACAAGGCAGCCAAGAGCATACAATAGAGAAAGGAGAGTCTCTTCAACAAATGGTGTTGGGAAAACTGGACAGCCACATGCAAAAGAATGAAATCAGACCATTAGCTTACACCATGCACACAAATCAACTCGAGATGGATTAAAGACTTGAATATAAGGCCTGAAACCATGAAACTTCTAGAAGAAAACATAGGCAGTACACTCTTCAACATTGGTCTTAACAGCATATTTTCAAGTCCCATGTCTGACCGGGCTGACCGGGCAAGGGAAACAAAAGAAAAAATGAACAAATGGGACTACATCAAACTAAAGAGCTTCTACACAGCAAAGGAAACCATCAACAAAACGAAAAGACAACCTAACAATTGGGAGAAGATATTTGCAAACCATATATCAGATAAGGGGTTAATATACAAAACATACAAAGAACTCATACACCTCAACAACAAAAAAACCAACAACCCAACTAAAAAATGGGCAAAGGATCTGAACAGAGATTTCTCCAAAGAAGATACACAGATGGCCAACAGGCATATGAAAAGATGTTCAACATCATTAGCTATCAGGGAAATGCAAATCAAAACTACAATGAGATATCACCTCACTCCAGTCTGAATGGCTATAAATAAAAGAAAGGAAACAACAAGTGTTGGCGAGGGTGTGGAGAGAAGGGAACCCTCATACACTGCTGGTGGGGGTGCAAACTGGTGCTGCCACTATGGAAAGCAGTATGGAGTATCCTCAGAAAATTAAGAATAGATCTACCATATGATCCAGCTATGCCACTGCTGGGTATTTACCCAAAGAACTTGAAAATGCAAAGGCATAAAGATACATGCATTTTCATTGCAGCATTATACACAATAGCCAAGACTTGAAAGCAACCTAGATGCCCATCAAGGGACAAATGGATAAAGAATATGTTGTATATATACATAATGGAATACTACTCAGCCATAAGCAATAATGAAATCCTGCCATTTGTGACAACATGGATGGACCTTGAGGGTATTATGCTAAGTGAAATAAGTCAGAAGGAGAAAGTCAAATACCATATGATCTCACTCATAAGTAGAAGATAAAAACAATGACAAACAAACACGTAGCAATGGAGATTGGATTGGTGGTTACCATAGGGAAAGGGGGAGGCGGGGAGGGCAAAACGTGTGATTAGGCTCACATGTGTGGTGATGGACTATAATTAGTTTTTGGGTGGTGAACATGATGTAATCTACACAGAATTCAAAATATATTACAATGTACATCTGAAAGCTATATAATGTTATAATGTCTTGTTACTGCAATTAAAAAAAAAGAAACAATGAAATCCACCCATTTGTCACAAAATGGATGGACCTTGAGGGTATTCTGCTAAATAAAATAAGTCAGAGGGAGAAAGTCAAATACCGTATGATCTCACTCATAAATAGAAGATAAAAACCACGACAAACAAACACATAGCAACAGAGATTGGATTGGCGGTTACCAGAGAGGAAGGGGGACAAGAGAGGGGGAAAGGGATAATTAGGCACATGTGTGTGGTGATGGATTGTAAGTAGTCTTTGGGTGGTGAACATGATGAAACTACACAGAAATCAAATATAATTATCTACACCTGAAATTCATATAATGTTATAAACGAATACTACTACAATAAAAAAAAGAAAACAATTACTACTAGGCCAAAAAAATTCCACTGACTTTCTAATAATATGGGTTTTTGTCAATAAATATATGCTTTAGTTAATAAAAATAAAATATTCTACAAAATACTTTTCCTTATAAAGTGAATAAACTAATAAGATATTCAATGGTACTAAGTAATTACTTAAATTATTAAATGTTACTTGAAAATATGTAACATATTAAAAATAACAATTGAATGTAAAAAAGTAAATAAATATGTAAAATATACTATAAATATATATGTTTATAATACATATGTTATATATGATATATAGAATATATTTATACAATATAAGTTATCCATCTCTATATCTATTTATTTATTTTAGGTACTGTTTGTCTTTCCCTCCCACAGTGCCACTGCAGGCGCTACCATTTATTAATTCATAGAATACCTTTAATGTTTCATCTATTGCTATGGTGTCACATGCAACATTGCATCTGTACATATTTTTTTTCCCTAAAGATTGGCACCTGAGCTAACAACTGTTGTCAATCTTCTTTTTTTTTTCCTGCTTTTTTTCTTCTCCCCAAATCCACCCAGTAGATAGTTGTATATTTTTAGTTGTGGGTCCTTCTAGTTGTGGAATGTGGGACGCCGCCTCAGCATGGCCTAATGAGCGGTGCCATGTCCGGGCCCAGGATCCGAACCCTGAGCTGCCGAAGCGGAGCACGCACTTAACCACTCAGCCACGGGGCCGGTCCCTGCACGTATTTTTATAGAAAGTGAAATGTGACCATGGGCTTACACCCAGAGCATTCACAGGACTTAATTGATGCTCCAACACCCAGAAAAAACGGGTTTGATGGACTAGTGGAATGGCCTAGAGAATGCTCAGCTTTTGTACCAACTGGGAGGTGAACATCTTGCAAAGTTAGGATGCTGTCTATTCGATGCAGTACATATCTTAAACCAGTGGCCAATATATAAATTGCTATCTGTCTCAAACTTGGAATGTGTAAACCCAAGGTGGAAAAAGTCACTCTAACAGTGAGACTAAATACTTTACTGAGGAAATTTGTGCTTTCTATTCTTTTGAACCTTGGTTTAGTAGGTTTGGAGGTCCTAGTGCCCCAGGGAAGAACGTTTCCAAAGGGAACACAGCCCAGATTAGCCTTTGACCCCTTTGGGCTCCTCATATCACTGAACCAGCAGACAGAAAAGGACCTGCCTCTGACATTTTGGTGACTGAAGCAAGAGTAAAACTGGAAGTCCCTAAATCAAGGTAACAAACTGTTGAGTACAGTATGTTCTATCCAACCATGTTGATAAATATATATATGATAACTATGTATACACATCTATATTAAATCTTGGAAAGCCAGGTTTGTGGACTGGGGGAAGTTTGAAAAGAAATTCCTGGGGTTTGGAGACCAGAACCTGATCTAGAAGGATGGGCATAGGTTCCAGGTAAACGTATCTCTTTGGTTCCTTGAAATCTTCACACCATGGTGAAGGGTGTGACTGGGAAGGGGCCAATTTAGGGTCTTCTGTAGGATGGGGACCAGGGTAGGGGATTCTCTTATTTGGGTCCAAGAATAGTACTGCTTGTTAGTTTGGCAGACTCCAATTACTAGGGGGAAATTTGGTTCCTATTCCACAATGGAAACAAGGAGTATTAAGTCCAGAACTCAGGGGCTTTATGGGAGTGCTTCTTAGTACTTCTTTGCCCAGTAGTTCCCATCAATGGAAAATAACGGCATCCCGTTAAACAAAGGATCGTATCAAGACTGATAACCTATAGGAATAAAGTTTTTTCATCCCACCAGGTAGAGTACACTGGCCAGCCTACATACTGATGGAAGACAAGGTGAAATGAGGGAAATTCTGTTATAAAAATTGACCTCATGACCAGCCATACAAATGGGGTTTTGATATGTATGTTTTATATTAATTCTTTTTCTTCCCTCGTTTTACCTTACATAGTTCATATGAATTATATTAGTAGAAGCTAACATTTTGGGTTTAGATGACTCTGCAATGGTATAATAACTAATTATTCTTCTATGATGCTCAGTTTCTTCTACCTTGATATCGTCTTTCCTGCTCTGTTTGTCCCCTGGAAAAAGAGTGGATGCAGAGAGAAAAAGAATAGCTTCCATTTGCCCCTCCAGTTCCACTCAACCCTTCTCCAGCTGACTTTGAGCCTTGATTAAGTTCTTTGCCAGTTACCTAATTTGAGTGTGCCATTTTTTTGTCCTCGCAGGATCTTGACTGATACAAGTATACAAAATTGAAAATCAAAATCCTTGTTTTCTCACCTAACTATTCCACTTCCTGAAGTACTTATCAAAAAAAGTTTATTGTTTCTCTGCTCAGATAAGTATAGATATTTATATACTAGGACCCCTTTATCCACTGTTTCACTTTCCATGGTTTCAGTTACCTGCTGTCAACCATGATCTGGCAATATCAAATGGAAAATTCCAGAAATAAACAATTCATAAGATTTAAATTGCATGCCGTTCTGAGTAGCCTGGTGAAATCTCACACCATCTCACTTCGCCCAACTCGGGATGTGAATGATCCATTTGTCCTTTCATATCCATGCTGTATAAGCTACTCGCCCATTAGTTACTTAGTAGCTGACTTGTTTATCAGATCGACTGTCACGGTAACACAGTGCTGGTTTTCAAGTATCTTTATTTTATTTCATAATGGCCCCAAAACACAAGAGTAGTGATGTTGGGAATTCGGATATGCCAAAGAGAAGCCCTAAAGTACTTCCTTTAAGTGAAAGTTCTCACTTATTAAGGATAGAAAAAAAATTGTAACCTGAGGTTCCTAAGATCTAAGGTAACTTTTATTACAGTACATTATTATTATTGTTCTATTTTATTATTATTGTTTTTAATCTATTACTGTGCCTAATTTATAAATTAAACTTTATCATAGATATGTACACAAGGAAAAAGCATAGTGTATATAGGATTCAGTACTATCTGTGGTTTCAGGCACCCACCGGGGATCTTGGAATATACCCCCCGCAGACAAGGGGGGGACGACTGTGTGCCAAAGAAACTGTACATGCTATTTTGCTACCCAGAGTTTCATTCGACCGCGTGTTGTTATAATCTCTAACTGTATAGAGTTCGAACTTCATTTTCAATGACTTAGAGAATTTGACTGCATGGAAGTATCATAATGTCTTTAATTTATCATCAATTGATACATGTTTCAGTTGTTTCCTTCACTTTTAAGGTCTATTCACTGGAATGAACTTCCGCATAGCTAAATCTTTGTATTCATGCACTATTGCTCAATATAGGATTGTATGAAAATGAAGTCTAGTGTACATTCTTCTACTATTTAAACTGGCCTAAAGAATTAAGCACATTGGCTCTTTTGGAGATCACCAAGACGATTATAGTAAGTTTTTTGAGTTAATATTTACCTATTTTTAGAAATTAATTCTAAAGTGTAATTACCAATATTTATAAAATTTCCAACAAAATAGCACAAAGATATTAAATAAAAATATTCCACTATTGTTTCCCTCTTCCTCTGTAGTGTCTTATTATGAGTTTTTAGGTCCTTTGTTTGCTCTGGTCAAACCAAATAGTTCTCTAGGGGCAAAATCCCCTGATTCATGAGCTCCTTCTCAACTATCATGTTTTTGCAGAATCACTTGGTCACTGTCCTCCTGAGTTTTAATTAACTTTATTTCTTCCTAGGGCAGGATTTTATATGGCACTTTGTGCTGGAGAACATAAGAAAATCTGACTCTCTGAACATGGTCTTCTCTTTATACAGGTAAAATGGAAAGATCAAAATAAACTTAACATTGCAAAGAGTGACTTTAGTTTCAGACAAGACTTTGCTGTTGGAATTGCTATGAATATGAGTCATATTTATAAGTGCATGAGTGTTATCCTAAAGCAAAGTAGATAACATCCAGGATAAGGAATTGAATAGTACAGAAGAATAATTGTGAAAAAGTTTACTGACATATTGGAAAAGGTTAACTTGACTTTTAGCTAGAATTACATTGTTCCTAGGATAATGTAAAAGACATTAGAAAAAGTCAAATGGCTTTGTAATATTTTGAATTCAGCCTAGGTTTCATTTAATCCCTCTGTTCCCAATGCTGATTAAGTGAATGATTCTCACCCTCTGTCACTTGATAAACAGGCAAGAAAAATTGATGACATAGGAAAATACGTAAAAAAAAGGGTAATTGTATTTTTCTCTCCATTAGCTTTTCAAAAGAGATGAGTACAAAATAACCATCTTCTGCCAAAAGGGAAGCAAATTTATTAGCAACTTGTTAAGTTTACAAGATGGAAAAGGATTTTATAGACTTGCCAATAGAAATAAAAGGTATGGAGACCAAAAAATCCAAAGCTGAATAAATAATTTCCAGTGTATAATTTTATTTTAAAATATGATGTGAAAAATAAAAAAGTACATAAAACTACCATGAGATTGAACTAGTTTTCCTGGCCTCTATGTGTTTTAGAATTAGAGTGTTTTGTATTAATTTTATCTCTAAGCTGTAAGTAAAATGAAGAAAAGTTTAGAGAAGGCTGATAAATGAGACTTTTATTGGATGGAAGGGAGTAAGTAAGAAAGAGATTCTAACAGGAAATATAAAAACTGTGGAGCTTGTTGAATGCTGCAAACAGAAAGCTAAGGGGTGACTTAATCTGTTGCATTTATGTACATCAAAGATTCCTTGAAAAGGGCACAGAATTTCCTATATTTCTTTCAGTTACAAAAAGTAAATGTAGAAGTGATCTTTAATTAGAGGACTTTTGGGGGGCATAAAGGTAGTTTTGTGACAATTTAAAAGATGAAAATGCAGAAAGTTTGAGCTGAGGGAGATGTTAAACTCACAATATTTTTAAACTGAGGAGGACATTGTATGGATGGTGAGTTTGATTAGTACCTTGTTCAAACCTCACAACTGTCTGTAGATCCCTTTCAACTTGGTGACTCTATTATCTGGAACCTCAGTTAACAATATTTTCTTTATCTATAAAGAGGAAAATGTCAGGGAATCTATTTGGAGGATTAATCACTTCTACATGGATCAAGAAAAAGGATTAATCACAATAGAAGGCAAAGAGTTGGCCTTGTTTTTTACATCGTAGGTACTTAATTAGTTAAAAAATTATGGGTACAATTAATATGCTTAGGAATTGTATTTCAAAGCACAGCCAATTTATAGAGAAGATGATTTCAGAACACCATAATTCAGGAGTTTCCCCTATGGGTATTTGACGACTTTTAGGCAAATAAACGTCATATCCTTGTGCATCCATTTTGAAACCTCTCTATGACTTTTGCTCTGGATGAAGATTTGAATGCTGACTCTGTCCCGAGTGACTTTAAAATTGTGATGACCCAAACTTTTCAGCTTTCTATATTCCCTGATACATGAATGGATACGTGCTCATGGTTTTGGTACATCTAGGTTCCATATTTATATCTTGTTCTGCTTTAAACTTGCTTTTCCTAAAATTCCCAGTTCTTATCTAGTTGATGGGGATTGGAGAGCCAAAAGGCAAATAAATTCAGTTTATGTGCATAGCTGATAAAGGCTTATTGGGAAACTCTCCCAAGAGCCTTAGCACTTAAAAGACACCTGGAGATATAATATAGATATATATAGAATTTCTGAAGAGAAGGTCCAGAAAGTCGTACACATCATACCTCATAAACTACCTTTAGTAGTTTAAAGTAGGCTTTCTTCTTCTTTTTCTGTCATTATACACATACTTTCCTAATTTCACTTTTCTTTTTAGATTTCCCTTTTATCTTATTTATTTCTTCTTTTTGTCTAATTCTTCTTCGCTTTTATATCCCTTATTTTTTATCTCTCTTTGTTGCTTAGGCACTATGCACAGTCTCTTTATCCACCTTCCTTAATTATATAATTATGTGTATTTTTTAATCATACAAATACACCCTCTTCTATCTTCCAGAAAATATTTTTTCCTGAAATATTTACATATTCTTATTATGTACCTGGTGTGATTCTAAGTTGTAGGATACTTTGCAGAACAAGACAGATGTTGTCCTTAACTTTATGGGAGCGACAGTCTCATCGGGAAGCAGAACAAAGAATCAATGACTTACAATTGTAGTAAGTAACAAAGAAATAGAGTGTTTTTTGAGAGTAAATGTATTCAATCTACACTAAATGGTTTTTATTTTAACCACTACAAGAATATGAATATTATAATCTACTATTATTATGTACAAGGAGATAATCATAATACATTATTGGAATATCTTTCAGACACCGAATTTTGATGCTCTCTACTAGCCAATACCATCTTCTATCGTTATTCATTCACTTGTCTCATGTATGACCACTATTATGGACAAGTGAGATAAAGGGAAGTAAAATTAACATAAATGCAGAGAAAACATGGTGGTTACACTAGTAATAATAAATGCTAGTGTTAATAAAGGAGACTTCACAGACTTGATAAACATTTCAGAAATATTTAAGATGAATATGTTCCCATAAGTGGGGACTGGTAATGAAGAGAAAAAGGATCTGTCTGCCAGATGAAGTTTTATTGGCTTGGAAGGGTTTGTAATAGTGATTAGTTCTATGTGACTAGGGCCAGGTCATACTACTTTTGATGAAAAATCAAAAGATTTGGGGTTGAATTCCTGTTACTCATGTTAACTATCTTGTATCACACAAGCGGAATCATGGGATAAACTCTGGAAGGAAGCAGAGGGTATTAAATGTAGAGACCACTTGGTGGTAGAGAACAGCTCCACGTGACAGCCACCAGTTTCTCCGTGATCCTATTTCAGAGACCATGAGCATATTCAGAAAGTTTTAATACTAAAGTATAAATAGGCTTTCATAACTTTATGTTCTCTTCTCATTTGTTAACATAACTATCATAATTTACATTTTCTCCTATTATCCTCCTTCAGGTAGCAACGCCAACAAAGCCCATGGATAGAGCAAATCGCTCTGTGGTGTCAGAGTTTGTGTTCCTGGGACTCACCAATTCCTGGGAGATCCAACTTCTCCTCTTTGTGTTCTCCTCCACCTTTTATGTGGCAAGCATGACGGGAAACTCCCTCATTATGCTCACTGTGACCTCTGACCCTCACTTACACTCCCCTATGTACTTTCTCTTGGCCAACCTCTCCTTCATTGATCTGGGAGTTTCTTCTGTCACTTCTCCCAAGATGATTTATGACCTTTTCAGAAAGCGTAAAGTCATCTCCTTTAGAGGCTGCATCACTCAAATCTTCTTCATCCATGTCATTGGTAGTGTGGAGATGGTGCTGCTCATAGCCATGGCCTTTGACAGATATGTTGCCATATGTAAACCCCTCCACTATCTGACCATCTTGAGCCCAAGAATGTGCATCTTCTTTTTAGTGGCTGCCTGGATGACTGGCCTTATCCACTCCACAGTTCAATTGGCTTTTGTGGTAAACTTACCCTTCTGTGGTCCTAACGTATTGGACAGCTTTTACTGTGATCTTCCTCGGTTCCTCAAACTTGCCTGCACAGACACTGACGGACTAGAGTCCATGGTCACAGCCAACAGTGGGTTCATCTCTATTGGCTCCTTCATCATACTGATCATTTCCTATATCGTCATCATTCTTACTGTTCAGAAACATTCTTCATCTGGTTCATCCAAGGCTCTGTCCACACTGTCAGCTCACATCACTGTGGTAGTGCTGTTCTTTGGTCCTTTGATATTTGTCTCTACATGGCCATCTCCCTCCATACACCTGGATAAGTTTCTGGCCATCTTTGATACAGTTCTCACTCCTTTCCTGAATTCCATCATTTATACATTCAGGAATAAAGAAATGAAACTGGCAATAAGGAGAGTATGCAGACAGCTAGTGAATTACAGGAAGATCTCCTAAGTGATTCTTGTGTTGTGAAGAGTCCTTGTTCATTATCGATGGTCAAACTCAGAGAGAAGCCTTTCTTTGGCCCACCTTGATTTGATTATACGCACTGATATTGAGTCCATTTTGTCTTTCACTTAGGAGCAAGGGACATTCACTTCTGAGAAGAGAGATGGAGTTACATGTGAAATATTTATAATCAAAACTTATAATAATCTTGAGTCTCAATTCCTAAGGAATAATATGTATATGATGTAATTATTAGAAATACGAAAGAGGGCAGGCTTTTTTAAGGCCTTCAGCACAGGGAGAACTCTCTCTCTCTTTTTAACAGGTGTCTGTCTCACAGACAGGAATTCAGCCCTCAGTGAGGATTTGCTAAGGGAGGATTGAACTGAGTATTCATATTGTATGTTGCAGCTTGCTCAACTTCTACCCCTCCTTTGGGTCTCTGCCAGGACTATGCAAGTAGGGCAGACTCTTTGAGAGCACACACAGAATCTTTGAGAACACACATACTGAAGACCAAAGGGTGCATGTCTTTGGGTAGAAGCCATGTGATCTGTTCTTGGAACACAAAGAACTGGGAAAACAGCAGGATTTTTCTCCCTGATTACCATTATTCTATTCACACCCACTAAATATCTATTCTCCTTTTCTCCTTTTTCTTCCTATTTCTTCCTCCTCATTTTTCCTCAGCCACTTATGGTCTCTGGGATTTCCTTCTTCCCCTCTCCTTTCTCAGGCTTCCATCTGTCTCCTTCTTTCATTCCATTATTCCTCCTTCTTTTTGCACTTCCCTTCACTTGCTGCTCTATCTACTTCTAACTTATCTTACTGCGGTTCAATTTAATCATTTATTTTTCTTCTCTTTTTTTATTGAGGTATAATTGACATGTAACATGAATTAGTTTCAGGTGTACAGCATGACGATGTTTGTTTGCGTATATCAAAAAATGTTCACCACAATAATTCTAGTTAACATCCATGACCATATATAACTGCTGTCCCTTTTAAATTGCTCTATTATAATTATTCCAAATTGCCTCCTCCATAGGTTTCATGTCTTGAAGAAATTTTTGTTTTGGCCAAGTAGTTCACCTGTGGAGTGTGAGTGAGAAGAAAATAGCACAATGGAAAGGGTAGTGTTGCTTAGAGCAATGGCTTTCACACTTTTTGACATTGGCCCACAGTAAGAAATACAAGATACACTGCGGTAAATACCCTGCCATCCCCATAAAGAACCGAATCCAAGTTTCACATAATGATGTCTTTTTTAAATGAACTTTCCTTTCTCTTCTTTTTTTATTGTTTTCTACTAAAAATGTCTCTTTACAATCCCCTTTGTGAGCTACAGAAATCTCTGTTTACTAGGAAAATTACACAGAAGCTAGAGAATTACATCTACTGCTTCTAGTTAAGGACAGAATGAATGTACCAAGATAAATTTGTTATATCATTCTAATAGAGAAAGCCAAGTTCTAGTCTGGCTTTAATATGCTATTTGATAGTAAAGTATTTCTAAGTTTACTTAAATAAGCCCCTCAAAGCTGACCTGTGCAAACTTTGCCAAAATTTTAACATATATCATTGCTTCTTTTCAGACTCATTATTTGAAGTTATATATATCACCAAAGCAAATAAAATACGCTTCCTCAAAACCATCTACAGCTGTCTATCTCCATTCAGATTTGTCTTTTAGTATCCTGTTTTACATTCTGGAATAACATTTTATCTTAAGATAAATGTACTCTTTTTTCCTTGATAAACAAAACCAGATCCTACTACTTGCATAGTCAGTAATATATTTTTTGGTCGTGTTACTTCTAGTATAGTCTCAATCACCCATATTAATTGAAATTTTTAACCAACTAATTTATATTTCACTGAGAGTTCATGAAGGTAATTGAGAATTGCCTGTCATATACAATCATTTTATTAAACCAGCAAAGCTCATGAGCACACTAAATGCAAACCCCAACAGCCACAGACATCCTACTACACCTTCCTACAGGCAGTAAATGTTATTCTTAAAGTAGCAAAAATGAACACATTCAATACCGTGATCAAAAGATACAGATACTTTATGAAAATATAAGTAAAGTCAGACACACTCACACACATGCACACACACAATTGTAGTGACCAGTGTTTCAATGTTCAATCTTATTTTAAAAGTACCCAAAGAATATCCACCGATTACTGTACTTAGCACTAAACAAAGGTCTTAAAATTGCTAAGGATATTAAACATTATGCTTAAGTGGATAAACTATAGAACTGTCAGAAGTATAACTCAAATTTATTGAACACATAATTTTACGTATTTTCTAATTTTAAATGTTTGTTTTATACACCATACTGGTAAAGTCGGGGAGAAGACCTATATCTGTTTTATAGAAAATATTATCAAATTAGTCTGAATTGTCCAAGAAGTTCTTTTAATTAGGTGAATTTTGATTCTCATATAAAAATGCTTTGGAGCTAATAATTTATACGAGAATTTTTCCTGAAAAACTAAAACACTTAAAATAGTAGTTCAGTTTTTAAATTTTTTTGCAGTATAAGGTATATCAGATTGATGTCAGCATTTATCAATCTCTATAAACCAGTTCTTGCAGAGCTTTTTTATTTTTAGAGGCTTTGTATAAAAGTTATTAATATCTCTTTGAGATAGGAAAGAATTTCACATTCACACAATGAGAGTAAAAGGTTTCTCAATTAGAGAAATACAGTCACACATACACCAGCAAAGTTCAGTTTTACAACCTCACCTACAGATCAAAACTAGAATCAGATTTACCAAGACATCCAAAGTGGAGACACATACAGACATTGGATCTCAAAGACCATTACTACTTTCAGTGGAAACCAGGCATATTCTTACACAAAAAAGCAAATAGATAAAAAAAAAAAAAACCCAAAACTAACAAACCAAATTCTCCATCATTTCTCATCTGATAGAGACTAGATCTTGTACTAGTTTTCTAGGGCTGATGTAACAAAGTACTAACTGACTGGCTTACGCACTAGAAATTATTATCTCGCCATCCTGGAGTCCAGAAATCCAAAATAAAAGTGTCAGAAGAAATTACAATGGACACCTCAGAGATACAGAAGATTATAAGATAATACTACAAAAAGCTATATGCAAAGAAATTGGATAACCTAGAAGAAATGAATAAATTCTTTCAAAACTGAATCAAGAAGAAATAGAGAAATTTGAATAGACCAATCATCAGTAAGGAGATTGAAATAGTAATCAAAAACAACCCAAAAAATAAAAGTCCAGGCCCAGACGGCTTCCCTGGTGAATTCCAACAAACATTCAAAGAAGACTTAATCCCTATCCTTCTCAAACTCTTCCAAAAAATTGAAGAGGAGGGGAAGCTTCCTACAGCATTCTATGAAGCCAGCGTTACCCGGATACCAAAACCGGATAAGCACAACCCAAAAAAACAAAATTACAGGCCAGTATCATTGATGAACATCAGTGCAAAAGTTCTCAACAAAATACTAGCAAATTGAATACAACAATACGTTTAAAAGATCATACACCATGATCAAGTGGGATTTATTCCAGGGATGCAGAGATGGTTCAACATCAATCAATCAGTTAACGTGATACACCACATTAACAAAATGAAGGATAAAAATCGCATGATCATCTCAATAGATGCAGAGAAAGCATTTGACAAGATACAGCATGCATTTATGATAAAAAACTCTGAATAAAATAGGTATAGACAGAAAGTACCTCAGCATAATAAAGGTCATATATGACAAAGCTACAGCTAACACTGTTCTCAGTGGAGAAGAAATGAGAGCCACCCCTATAAGAACAGGAACCAGACAAGGGTGCCCACTTTCACCGCTTTTATTTAACATAGTATTGGAAGTCCTGGCCAGAACAATCAGGCAAGAAAAAGAAATAAAAGGGATCCAAGTTGGAAAACAAGAAGTGAAAATGTCACTATCTACAGATGACTTGATTTTATATACATAAAATCCTGAAGAATCCACCAAAAAACTTCTAGAAATAATAAATGAATATGGTAAACTTGCAGTATGCAAAATCAACATACAAAAATCAGTTCCATTTCTAAACACTAACAGCAAAGCAGCAGAAAAAGAAATTAAGAATACAATCCCAATTACAATTGTAACAAAAAAAATAAAATACCTGGGAATAAACTTAACCAAAGAGGTGAAAGCCTGTACACTGAAAACTATAAAACATTGTTGAAAGAAATTGAAGAAGACACAAAGAAATTGAAAGATATACCATGCCCTTGGTTTGAAAGAATTAACATGGTCAAAATGTCTATACTTCTAAAGCAATCTACAGATTCAATGCAATCCCTATCAAAGTTCCAAGGACATTTTTCACAGAAATAGAACAAAGAATCCTAAAATTTATATCTAATAACAAAAGACCCTGAATAGCCAATGCAATCCTGAAGAAAAAGAACAAAGCTGGAGGTATCACATTCCCTAATTTAAAAATACACTAAAAGCTATAGTAACTAAAACAGCATGGTACTGATGCAAAAACAGACATACAAGTCGATGGAACAGAATTGAGTTCTCAGAAATAAACCCATACATCTATGGACAGCTAATTTTTGACAAGAGAGCCAAGAAGATACAGTGGAGAAAGGAGAGTCTCTTCAATAAATGGTGTTGGGAAAACTGGACAGCTACATGCAAAATAATGAAAATAAACCATTATCTTAAACCATACAAAAGAATTAACTCAAAATGGAGTAAAGACTTGAATGTAAGATCTGAAACCATGAAACTTCTAGAAGAAAACACAGGCAGTACTCTCTTCAACATTTGTTTTAGCAGGATACTTTCAAGTACCATATTTCACTGGTAAAGGAAAACAATGGAAAAAATAAACAAATGAGACTACATCAAACTAAAAGCTTCTACACAGCAAAGGAAATCATCAATGAAATAAAAATATGACCTAATAATTGGGAGAAGATATTTGCAAACCGTTTATGTGATAAGGGGTTAACATCCAAGCTATACAAAGAACTCATGCATTTGAACAGTAAGAACACTAACAATCCAATTAAAAACTGGGCAAAAGATTTGAACATTCATTTCTCCAAAGAAGATATACAGGGGCAAGCCCAGTGGCGCAGTGGCTAAGTTTGCACATTCCGCTTCAGCGGCCCGGGGTTCGCCATTTCGGATCCCCGGGGCAGACATGGCACCACTTGGCAAGCCATGCTGTGGCAGATGTCCCACATAAAAAGTAGAGGAAGACGGGCACAGATGTTAGCTCAGAGTCAGTCTTCCTCAGCAAAAAGAGGAGGATTGGCAGCAGATGTTAGCTCAGGGCTAATCTTCCTCAAAAAAAAAAAAGAAGAAGAAGAAGATATACATATGGCCAACAGGCATAGGAAAATATGTTCACCATCACTAATTATTAGTGAAATGCAAATCAAAACTACAATGAGATGTTACCTGATGCCCATCAGAATGGCTAAAATTAACAAGACACGAAATAACAAATGTCAGGATGTGGAGAAAAGGAACTCTCATACACTGCTGGTGGGAGTGCAAACAGGTGCAGCCACTATGGAAAACAGTATCAAGATTCCTCAAAAAATTAAGAAGAAAACTACCATATGATCCAGCTATTCCACTGCTGGATATTTATGCAAAGAACTTGAAAACACAAATGTGTAAAGATATATGCACCCGTATGTTCATTGCTGCATTATTCACAATAGCTAATATGTGGAAGCAATCTAAGCGCCCATCAATGGACAAATGGACAAAGAAGATGTGGTATATACAAACAATGGAATACCACTCAGCCATAAAAAATGATGAAATCCTGCCCTTTGTGACAACATGGCTGGAACTTGAGGGTATTATGCCAAGCAAAGTAAGTCAGAGGGAGAAAGTCAAATACTGTATGACCTCATTCATAAATAGAAGCTAAAAACAACAACAAACAAACACATAGAGACAGAGATTGGATTGGTGGTTACCAGAGGGGAAAAAGGGAGGGAGGCCAAGAGGGTGATTAGGCACTTGTGTGTGGTGATGGATTACAATTAGTCTTCAGGTGGTAAACATGATGTAATTTACAGAAAAATCAAAATATAATGATATAGAAATTCTCTTCAGTAAGGGGTGTTGGGAAAAATGGGCAGCCACATGCAAAAGAATGAAAGTGTACCATTATCTTGCACCATATGCAAAAAATAATTCAAAATGAATCAAAGATTTGATCGTAAGACCTGAAACCATAAAACTCTTAGAAGGAAATATAAGCAGTATACTCTTTGCCATCAACCTTAGCAGTGTCTTTTCAAATACCATGTCTATTTAGGCAAGGGAAACAAAAAAAAATAAACAAACAGGACTACAACAGATGAAAATCTTCTGCACAGTAAAGGAAACTATCAACAGAATGAAAAGACAACCTCCAACTGGGAGAAAATATTTGCAAATCACATGTACAATAAGAGTTAATTTCCAAAATATATAAAGAACTCATACAACTCAACAACAAAAAAATAAACAACCCCATCAAAAAATTGGCAGAGGATATGAATAGACATTTTTCCAAAGAGAATATACAAATGGCCAACAGGTACATGAAGAGATGTTAAACATCATTAGTTATTAGGGAAATGCAAGTCAAAACTACAATAAGATATCACCTCACACCTGTCAGAATGGCTATAATTACCAAGACAAAAAATAACAAATGTTGGAGAGGATGTGGTCAAAAGGGAACCCTCATACACTGCTGGTGGGAATGCAAACTGGTGCAGCCAGTGTGGAAAAGAGTACGGAGATTTCCCAAAAATTAAAAATAGAAAAACCACATGATCCAGCTATCCTACTACTGGGTATTTATCCAAATAACATGAAATCAACAATTCAAAGAGATTTATGCATCCCTAAGTTCATCTCAGCATTATTCATAACAGCCAAGATGTGGAAGCAACCCAACTGCCCAACAATGGATGAATGGATTAAGATGTGTTATACATATACAATGGAATACTACTCTGCCATAAAAAAGACAAAATCATGCCATTTGCCACCATATGGATGGACCTGGAGGGTATTATGCTAAGCAAAATAAGTCAGACAGAGAAAGACAAATACCATATCATTTCACTCATCCATGGAAGAAAAACAAACACGTAGATAAGGAGGACAGACTAGTGGTTACCAGAGGAGGTGGGGGTGGGGTGAGGGCAAAAGGGATCAAAGGGCACACACGTATGGTGATGGATAAAAACTAGACTATTGGTGGGGGCTGGCCCCGTGGCCGAGTGGTTAAGTTCGTGCGCTCCACTGCAGGCGGCCCAGTGTTTCGTTGGTTCGAATCCTGGGCGCGGACGTGGTACTGCTCATCAAACCATGCTGAGGCAGCGTCCCACATGCCACAACTAGAAGAACCCACAACGAAGAATATACAACTATGTACCGGGGGGCTTTGGGGAGAAAAAGGAAAAAAATAAAATCTTCAAAAAAAAAAAAAGCTAGACTATTGGTGGTTAACACAATACAGTCTATACAGAAACTGAAACATATCAATGTACATCAGAAATTTTCACAATATTATAAGTCAACATGACCTCAATGAAATAATTAAAAACATGTATATGTATTCCCTGTGATCAAAGCAACAGAGGTGAAATGTTGATAATGAGTACAGGAGGGAGGAATGACACTGGAATCTTTAAGAACAACAATATATGTCATTTTCTTTGCCAATTCAAACCCTAGCATGATGAATGAAAGCATCTTTGTGTAATTTGATAATATTCACTTTCCAAGAGATTCATAAATATTATATAGAACAGCCTTATAATATCATTTTTCACTATACAAAAATAAACTAAGGAAGCGAAAGAATAAACTACAAAAAAATAATTTTAAAAATAGCTCATAATGTGACTTTCATAAATAATAAATCTACCACATTGTAATAAGTACTCTGAAGATACAGGTTTTGTCTAATTTATATTTGTTTCTTCCAAAGTAACTTGTACAGTTTCCTGTGATCAAGGGGTCTAATATTTGTTTGAACTTAAAAGAATAGAGTCATTGAAATAATTCTATTGTCCCTTACTGTGCTTGTCATTTGGAAGTAGGAATAATATGAATCAGGAGGTTCACTTCAAAATATTAGGAGGAAGAAACAAGACTTGTTTCCCTCAGTCTTTTTTAGCCTCAGGTGCAGAAAACTGAGGTGATCATTTTCTTGAGTCCATGGTCCATAATCAGCACTGGTTTTCAGAGGACCTCTCTCTTGTTTGCTGATTTATCCCTTTAATCTCCAGTCTCCATTTCCAGTCTTTTTCCCTCAGAGGCAACCATTCTAGTGTTTTTAAAACGTATCCTGGTGTTGTATGCATTAACATAAAATATGTATATTGTTTGTATGCATATACATATAAAATGTTGTTATACATATCGCTCCAATTCTTTTTTTTTCTCACTTATCCCATGTTGCTATGTGTACATCCAGTCTGTCATTTCCAAATCTCGCATGGTAATCCATAGTGAGTGTGCACTATTTTTTGCCTGTCTGATCATCTAACGGCAGACATCCAGATTTTTCTCCAAGTTTTTCAGGGCCCCTGCATACGACTGTACAAGAATTAGATGACCCTGCCTCCAACTTATGTAAACCCTACCTCCCAAAATGGTAAGATTTAGCTCGAATCTACTGTGTGGTAAAACTGGTTATTAAAATTCTAAACCATGTGCACAGTACTTAGAATCTAGTCACTGTTACAAGTTCCTTGAGGCTCCGCCTGCCACCCAAGTTCTTGCCCCAGAATTCCTTAGGAATCAGTTACTAAATGTTAATGCATGAAAAAGTGGGGGTCTCCAGGACCCTGCTCCAACTCCGTGGCAAGCATCTGTCCTGATGGGTCAGTGCCTCTCGATGCCTTAAGAAGCTTTGGCTTCTGAAAGGTAATCAATATTTTATTAATCACTCTTTTATGGCATAGAAAAAACAATACAGATAAAGCAGAAGGCTGATCTGAGGAGTAAATTCCAGTGTTAGAAACAATATCCAGTGGGTGGGGAGACAAGTTTCATCTGCACTGTCCTGAACCCCAGCTGAGGGTACAGAGAGTAGTCATTAATTCATCTGTGTCCCTGTGGTAACAGTTACATGTCAAAGATTCACGACAAAATATTAAAATGCCCACTCAAGTAGAATTAGACTAGAGAGCCTGGATAAAATGTTGGGGCACTAGGAGCTGGCGACGATGACTACACTACCAAAGACGCACCAATGAGAAGTGCTGAGGACAGCTAAGAGTTGATAGAGGTTTGAGACACAAACATCAATTCTAAAGCAATTCTACAGGGAAGAGGCCCATACGCAATCATGTACACAGCTTGCCTTTGTAGTCCAACCAAGGTGAGACGGGATTGAAATAAACTCTTGCTTAGACACCACCCCCCCCAAGAAATATGTTACACATGCAAAAATCATGGTAAACCATCATCAAGTTCTTCCATAACTTGGGGTAAAGGATTGAATACTCAAGTAGGAAGTAGGAAGGAAAAATGGCAGAGCTAGCAACTAATAACTCACTTTCCTCTCTTAGGATCAGATGATAAACCAACTGAGTAGGTTTAACACTGCTAGTGATGACATATGAATATTATGAAACTCCTGACATGAGTTAGTAAAGAAAAACACCGCTTCACCTCTCTGGTATTTTCTGCAAAAGCCCAGAAACCCCAGTCTAATTGTGAGGAAAAACTACAGACAAACCCAAATGGAGAGACATTCTACAAAATACTTGAGCAATACTCCTCAAAGCTGTCAGAGCCATGATAAACAAGGTAAGACTGAGAAACTCACAAACCAGAGACTAAGGAGACATGATAACTAAATGTAGTGTGGTATCCTGGATCCCCTCTGAAACAGAAAAAAAGACACTAATGGAAAAGCTGGTGAAATCTGGGTAAAGTTTAGTGTACAGCTATCAGTTAGGCACCAGTGTTGATTTCTAGGTTTTGACAAATGTAAAAATGAAACATAGCACGATAACATTAGAGGAAACCGAAATTAAAACTGAGTGAGGGGTATATAGGAACTCTCTGGACTATCTTTGCTACTTCTCTGTAAATCTAAAATTATATTCCAAAATAAAAGCTTTATTTTTTGAAAAAGTAGGATCAGGGGCCAGCCCAGTGGCGCAGTGGTTAAGTTCACACAATCTGCTTCAGCAGCCCGGGGTTCACTGGTTCGAATCCCAGGTGCAGACCTATGCACCAATTGTCAAGCCATGCTGTGGCAGGAGTCCCACAAATAAAATAGAGGAAGATGGGCATGGATGTTAGCTCAGGACCAATCTTCCTCAGCAAAAAGAGGATGATTGGTGGCAGATATTAACTCAGGGCTAATCTTCCTCAAAAAAAAAAAAGTAAGATCAGAAAAAGAAATACAAACTAGGAATGAATAGGTTTATTAAGAGAAAATCATTCACGAACATTTGTTGAAACTCTGCTATTTGACAAATGGACTGTCAAGATACAAGGTGCATACTATAACGGTGCATATCGGTGAAAACTTAATAGTCCAAAGGAAACATGGGACTCAGCAACTGAGGAAATAAGGTCTAAAATGACAGAAGATGGCAAGGGACTCAGAGTCTGTCAACCTAGATTCTAGATTTGGATCTTCCATATATTTGTTTTGTGATCTTGAGCTAAGTAGTTAATTTTCCAGTACCTGAGACTTTCTAAAATAGGGAAACTCTATGAGATGATTTATAATTTACTTTAACATCCAAAAACTGGATGATCCTAATTGAATTTTAATAATTTTATGAGCAACTACATGTGCTATATAAGCTGTATAGCTACTGTTCTGTGTAAGGTTTACAGCTACATGCACTATATTATCTTTCAGCTCTAAAGTACCTATCTACGCTGTGTGATGCAGGAGCTGGGGCTCTGCAACTTTCTTTTTTGCCAGCTCTACCATTAGAGGGCACTAGAGGGAGACTGCAAGTCTGGAAGAGGAAAAACTGAGTTGCTCATCATTCCTGTTTGCTAGCTGCAGGCTTCCTGTCTGCTCACTGAGCCTGTGAGCATCACCCGACCACCCTCTTCACATCAGCAAACTTGGTTTCTTTCCAAAGCAGGAGCTGAATCCAGTTACCGTTTTTTCAGCACTGGAGGAACTGGTCTCATCACACTCTCCTCAGGGACACCTGTGTTACCCAGTGGCACCTCTTCCTCGGGGGTTGTGTCCCCGCCCCACAGGCCCTCCTCTAAGCTCAGAGACCCTAGCACCAGCCAAGCAGCATCCCTTCCCCAAATATGTGATATTCAACTCTGCAGGTCCTTCCTCCAAGCTTTTAATCGTTTTTTTGTTTTGTTTTCAAGTTGTAATAATTCTAACTTCTTCACTTTAATTCGCATCCCTAGAAGTGAAAGGCGCTTCCTAAAATGCCATGTCTGTGACATCTTAAAATTCATTCTTTTACAAATAACTAGTTAACAACTTTATACTTAGCTAACAATTCTTTATATCGAACGTTGTCTGTTCAAAAAACTAGTATGGTTTCTCTCTCCTTACTGGACCCTGAAAAAGACAGATTATCAATGAAACAATGAGGGAAACTAACAGATAATGAGTTGAAAAGATAGAAAACAAACCCAGTAGATAGTAAGAAAAACAAGATAAAGTAAAATTTAATATTTATCTTTAAACTAAATACTTAACATGGGAAAAATAGAAAATGGACAATAAGTCACATAGTGGCGTTCAAAAGGGATTGTTTAACATTTTTTTAAGTCTATTTGGCACTATATAGAGCCACGACCTCTGGTGAGATAAGAAAGCCATGACCAGGCCTGCCCGGTGGCTCAGCAGTTAAGTGTGCACGTTCTGCTTAGGCGGCCTGGAGTTCGCTGGTTCGGATCCCAGGTGTGGACATGGTACTACTTGGCAAGCCATGCTGTGGTAGCCGTCCCACATATAAAGTAGAGGAAGATGGGGACGGATGTTAGCTCAGGGCCAGTCTTCCTCAGCAAAAAGAGGAGGACTTGCAGCAGTTAGCTCAGGGCTAATCTTCCTCAAAAAAAAAAAAAAGAAAGAAAGCCATGACCTTTAGTCTTTAACTCTCCTACACAAGCAGAATCCAGAGATTGACATTGTAATTCAATTAGGAGAGGGGGGAAAAAAGGATAGGAAACAACATATAGTAGTAGATACTGACATTCTGGTTAAATTCAACATAACTTATTTAGTTTATATCTATCTAAAATTCTACTATACTTTACCTTTTTACATATCCTCAGTATATTTAAGAGATTTTATTGTAATTCACAACCTCAGTGCATAGTCTTCTCATCACCACTTTCATCTCTTTATTCCTAAAAGTGTAGATGACTGGATTTAGAAAAGGAGTGATAACTGCATCAAAGATGGCAAAGAATTTATCCAAATGTGATGTGGGAAATGGCCACACATAGAAAGAGATTAATGGCCCAAAGAACAAAACAACCACAGTGACATGAGCTGACAGAGTGGAGAGGGCTTTGGATATACCACCCGAAGATTTTTTCTGAACAGTCACCAAAATAAAGATGTAAGATATTATCAGAATTAAAAAGGAGGCCACAGAAATCAAGCCACTATTGGCAGTAACCATGAATTCCAATGTATAAGTCTCTATGCAAGCAAGTTTGATAAATTGAGGAAGATCACAAAAAAAGCTGTCAAATTCATTAGGGCCACAGAAAGGCAAGTCTACGACAAAAGCCAATTGAGTCACTGAATGAATAAGACCAATAACCCAGGAAATGACTAAAACTATAATGCACCTTGTGGGCTCACGATGCTCAGGTAGTGAAGAGGCTTACATATGGCAATGTATCTGTCAAAGGCCATGGCAATGAGCAGCACCATCCCGGTGCCCCCAACTGCATGGGTAAAGAACATCTGAACTACACAGGCCTCAAAAGAGATGGTTTTGCACTTTCTGAAAAGATCGTAAAGCATCCTGGGAACTGTGGAGGAGCAAAACATCAAGTCAATGATGGAAAGGTTGGCCAGCAGGAAGTACATGGGAGTCTGTAAATGAGCATCAAAGGTCACAGTTAGCACAATGAGGAGGTTTCCCATCAGGCTTGCCACATAAAACACAAAGGAAAAGAGGAAAAGGAGGAGCTGGATCTCCCAGGAGTTGGAAAGTCCCACGAATACAAACTCAGACACCACAGAGTGATTGGCTTCATGCATTGCCTCTGCCAGCAGTGACAACCTTCATGCTACCTGTAAGAGGAGAGTAAGGAGAAACTGATTTAAGAGAAATGGCACCGATCTTAATATTGGACCATTCAATAGTTGTCAGAAAACCAAGCAAAGGCTGATGTACATCTTTGGAGACCATTTCAATCACAAAGCAGTATATATATATATATGCCTCTGTTGTATATTTCATTGTCAAAATAATGTATAGAATAAGGATCCTTTTATTTATTTAGATGGATAGATTTATTGTATATTTATGTGTCATTATTTAATTATCATATCCCATATATGACTATAAATTAAAAGACTTTTTATAAATAACTTAACTATAGGCAATAATTAAGTGACAGTGGATCTCATAATTTGGACATCTCTCAGTATATTGATACCATATCTATGGTCATGTCTGCAAGTTCTTTCAAAATCCTTGGAAACATTTCTTAAGCCTGAGATGTAAATTTCTCTTCTCTGTAAATTAGGAAGACAAGATGAGTTATTTAGAGGAAAGAAGGAAAGGTAGGAGTAGAGGATGCCAGAGCAAGGCACTCACTATCCCAGAGGGGGAGGATAAATGTGAGAGAAAGTGACCCAATTATGGGTTCTGTGGAGGAGATTCTGACCAGGGGTGGAGAGAGGAAAGAATGTGGGACCAAAATGACAATGATGAGTCATAAATCCCAAGCAAAAGAGAAAGAGTAAGAGTGACAATAACAGAGGCTTTACATATGGCTCTGTTTACTTATATATAAAAATACTTAACCTCCTTCATAATTAAATAAATGCGTACAAATTGGCAAGACACCAGTTTTGTCTTATCAGATTGGCAGAGATGTAAACAATTGACAAAATTCAGGGTCTGAGGGGAAATGGGGAAAAAGGTAACCTCATATCTGGTGGGGGGAGAGTAAACTGATAGAATGTTTACCAGTTTGGCAATACCTTCCAAAGTTTTATTTGCTCATACACTTTGACTCAGCTACTCTACTTCTAGGAAAAAAATCTCTGGGTATATGTATGTGTGCACATGAACGAGGTGGATGAAAAAAAGATAGAGATGTTTACTGAAGCACTGTTGCTTCTAACAGCAAAAGGATGAAAATAAATGTGTAGAAACAGGCAGCTAGGTAAATGATTTCTGTTAGATCCATTCCATGGAATACTATGCAACCACTTGTAATGCTAAGGTAGACTTAAATGTACAAAGACAGGATAGGTAGGAGAAAGAGGGAGGGAGTACCTTGTACTCATCCCAACTGGCTTTTCAAAACGCCATATAAATAAATTTCATATATAAAATTACATAAATAAAACAATAAATGGATAGAAAATGCCTAGTTGATACGCCAAATAATAAAAATAATTATCTGTTAACAATAATTTATCTCTAAGGAGCGGGGTCGAGAAGATTATGGCAGAAGGGATCTTTTACTTTTCACTTTATGCGCTTACCTACTATCTTACATTTTTGCAGTGAACATATCTCAATTTCACTTTTACAAAAAAGTCAATATATGTGGACGTGAAAACTTGCACAATTTGTATCCTCAGAGATGCAAAGCTTCCAAAGATAGAATCATAACATGTCTCCCAAATTAAAACAAAGATCAAAGCTACTCCTTAGATTTTCAGAATTAGCTGTGTTACTCCATTCCTCCTATACCCTGCACTCTAAGCTAAACTACCTCCTCTTTCCTGGACATGCATTCAGATGGTATCTACCCTCCCTCGCACACGCACTCAAATACCCCAGCTCACAGGTTCCTTCCACATTCTTTTTTTTTTGAGGAAGATTAGCCCTGAGTTAACTGCTGCCAATCTTCCTCTTTTTGTTGAGGAAGACTGGCCCTGAGCTAACATCCGTGCCCATCTTCCTCCACTTTTTATATGTGGGACGCCTACCACAGCATGGCTTGCCAAGCAGTGCCATGTCGGCACCCAGGATCTGAACCAGTGAACCCCTGGCCGCCGAAGCAGAACGGGCACACTTAACCACTGTGCCACCGGGCTGGCCCCCACATTCTTCACTTGGGCTTCAATGCCTTTGCCTTCATTACGTCTCTCTGATTCTTCCCGTTCTTCACAGTCCACTCTGCAGATGTCCCTCCATGAGGTCCTCCCTGATACTCTTACTTTTACATACTTTAAAGATACATATTTCTTAATTTGTGGTAACCAGACCAAACCACTAATAGTAATAGTGTTATGTAAGTGTTCTAACAAAGGACCACTATCTAATTCTGTGTCACTATGAAGTCTTTTAAATATGATTTTAAAGTGTCTTTTTTAGACATTTTCTTGATAATGATATAAATGATATTAACATTCATAAAAGTAACTCAGCTTGGAATCAATTTGGTTCCTTTCACAGAGATTATCATCAGCAACCTCCCCAACAATGCAATGTATCAAGCAAATAATTGAATTCTAAATTACTCCCCTGGAAGCTAAAAGTTCCTCTATCAATGCTTCCAATTCCCACTCAAGCCCAAAAACTTTTTAATTTTTACACAAGACCCTATTTTATCTTCCAAAAAGTGGATCATATTTTTTAATATCAGATTAGAAAAGATTTAAAAAGTTAGATAATTCCTAGTGTTGGTCATAAATTGGAGAAGAGGATTATACACTCATTGTTGGCGGCACTGCTTCCTAGCCAGTCTTTCATGTTCTGTGTGTACTGAAAATCTGAGGTCTCTAGGTGCCATACTTTGTATCTGTCTCCACTAAATAATTTCCCTCTTAAACAAGGGCAGAATAGTAGTTTAAATCTGATCTTTTCAGTGAAACAGATTGAACCTGTCCACTTACCTCACTTCTGCTAAAGGAAAGCAGGTTATCCATAGTGATCAGCAACTAAATCCTGGTGTGCCTTGTACTGTCCTGAATCCCACGATTTTGTTTCACATAGAGCACTGACCTCTGCCCACACTCCCACTACTAAAATATAAGAAAATAAAATACATGAAATGAGAGATTCCTCAGAGATCATCTACTGCCCAGTTGACTCTCTTCTCTATTCAGATCTGCTCATCCTTGTGCTGGCCAACACAAATAAGAAACATTATAAATAATATGAGCTTACCACCAATTCAAGCAGCTGACAGTTTTAGAGGGTGTTTTTAGTAGTAGATCAATGTTTATGGTCACTCAGATAAAGATTTTAAATCCTCTCCTTCCTAAGCTCAGTCTCAAATTACCAAAGGTTGAGTTGAAATCAGAATTATTGGAATATAATAAAATGTGCAGAGAAACATCTCAATCTGGTCATCCTGGAGATGTCCCACTGGTTTGCTATTCCTGAGATGGGTAAAACAGCTCAGGACACTATTCAGTATTGTAGGAAGGTGTACAGGAATGGGCGCTAGAGATGCATGCTCCTGAAATGGTTATCTTTACTGCTATCAATGCAGCAAGCTGTGTAGAAGGCTGTTGTTTCTGGGACCTAAATGAAACTTTGTGAATGACTGTAAAATCCTTTTCTTTTGGAATTAAGAAGACCAAGGTACAGAGAGGATAAATAACTTTGCTGAATCTAAGGAATGAGTTGATAGTAAATCCAACATTAATGTATTTGGCCCTTGGCTTCCAGGCAATCCAGGTTATTTCCACTACACCACACTACTATTGTGGTGATGGTCCAGCATTTGCATCCAGTCTGTGACCCAGGCAGCCATAATACATAAAGCTATTTTTTTCAACATTGTCTAAAATTCTATGCATTTTACTCCCACTGGACTCAAATCTTCTGCTCCTGCTTTATTCTTTGCCTAGAGACCAACATCCAAGACATCTTTGCAAATGTCACTAGAATAACTTGTGTAATACAGACCATGAAGTCATGATTTGACTCCACTCATTCTTCTGTCTTTTATATTTTGATTGTGAGTTTATCTGCTGCAATCTCCCTATTAAGTAACAAAATTGAGTCATTTCTTCTGGTTAATCAGATTTCTCCCCCTCTGTGTAAATTTCCACTTCAAGTTCTGATCTACATCAAAGACCATTTCCATTCATTTAACCTACCTGGACCAATGTCCAAATGATGTTGGAGTTAGAGAACCACAGAATACAGAGCTCTGCCATTGAAATGTTATCAACACCTGGGAAAAAAATGCCATATGTAATACCACCATAGCAGGAAAAGCAGCTAATTAGCAGCACTGAAAAGCTACTTAAATGCTGCTGTAGAGACCTGAGATTGCCATCCTGAGTGCGTTTAGCCAAGGGAATTGTTTCCTAGGACCACAGAAATCAGGCCACAGCAGCAAAATGGGAACGTTGTTACTGGGTCACTTGAGGGGAAGGAAGAAGGGAGACTAGGGAATTTTTGGAAAATTACAGATTTTTATCTTTTTATCTGCTTGTTTTGCTTATTTCTAAAGGAAGAAACTCTATAGGAATCAAAACATATACCTTCAAACAAGTGAAAATAATGCCTATCATCTCTATAAAAGGAAGAGAGGGAGAGAAAGAGGAAGAAAAACTGGCCTCCAATGTGGCAGTAGAATGTGACCCATGTCCCATTAGAAGGATAACTAAATTCGAGGTAATAACAGATACAGATGGTCCATCAACAGTTAGTTAATTCTTTATTATGTGTGTGATGTGAAGATAAAGGGATGAATTCAAAATGCTGGTAGAGCTTGGATATCACTAACAATTCAATCTCTCATGAGTCAGCCTCTTAAAAAGAAACATCAACACAACAGAAAACATCCTCTGTTTATATTTTATATCTTTACATCAAAACTATGCAGAGATTCAGTGAAAAGGCCATTGATAAACAATAATTATACAGAATACCTTATATCGGTTATCCATTGCTGTATAACAAAGTAGCTTAAATCAATAACATTTTACTTGCTCATAAATCTGGAATTAGGGCTAAGCTCAGCTAGCCATTCCTTCTGCTAGTTATGTGTTATCTGGCAGCTTGACTGGGATTGGAGGGTTTAAGACGGCCTCATTCAAATATCTAGGATCTTAATGCTGGCTACCAGCTGGGCTTCTCTCTCCAAGGAATCTTTTCTCATTCAGTAGTCTTGCCCAAGCTTCCACACAGGATGGTGGGGAACATTACAAGAGAGCAAAGGCAGAAGCTACAAAGCAAAATATGCCTAAGTTCTAGAATTCATGCAACATCATCTTTGCCACATTCCATTGAGCAAAGCAAGGAAAAGATCAGGCCAGATTTAAGGTTGGGGAAATAGACTCCACCTTTTACTAATAGTTGCAAAATATTGTAGACATGTTTTTCAATCAACTACAGACTCCGTAATGCCCATTCTGATTGTGTTGTGTGGCTACATCTCAGTTAGACATAACTTTAATATAGGGACCTGGTATGTGTCCTATAGGGCTCTAAGATGCTGTTGCTCCAACTTTCACTAACTCAAAAAAGCAACAGCTCTCTTCCATTCCTGATCTTGCCTTAGATTCAAAAGATTTGTAATAATATTTTTTAAAAGATTGGCACCTGACCTAACAACTGTTGCCAATCTTTGTTTTTTCTTTCTGCTTTTTTGCCCCAAATCACTCCAGTACATAGTTATATATTTTAGTTGTGGGTCCTTCTAGTTGTGGCACGTGGGAAGCCACCCCAGCATGGCCTGACCAGCGGTGCCATGTGCACGCCCAGGATCCGAACCAGCAAAACCCTGGGCCACCGCAGTGGAGCACGAGAACTTAACCACTCGGCCACAGGCCCGGCCCCCAGATTTGTAATAATTTATTTTAATTTTCTTAATGTGTTTAGATCCTGATAATATATATGAGACTAGGTTATGCCACATGACCTTCTAGAGTCTTCTGTGCCCAGGACAGACCAGCCTCCTAACTGTCAAAGAAGATTCAAGAACGCTGAGGCAGAGTCACATTACTTGATTTGAAAGGAGGCTAGAGGTCCTCAGAGAAAGAAGCTTGTCACCATCAACAAATGAGATGAGATATATACAGAACTGTCTGATGAACATGAGGTGTCCAAAGAAGGGTGGTCTGGTGCATCTGAAAGTCACTACGAAAACAGAGATGTCTGGCAGAATAGGGCAGACACAGCGGCAAGGTCTGGTGTTAGAGTAGGCAGTAACTCCAAGTACAGAGTGAGGGTGTGCATGAGCACCCTCCTACACAGCCTCTCTACTCCTTCCTGCATGTCCCTGTGCTCTCTGGAAACAATAGGGCTGTGACACAAGGAAAGACTTGTGAAACTAGAGCATAAATCTCATCTGTGGGAAGGGAAGAGGCTGTGAGGAGGAGCATAAAAGAAGCACAGGGCCAACAGTCCCCAGCGTTTCAGGCTGCAGCATGTGGACCACTGAGAGGTCAGACCCTTACCGTACGTTATACACAATAATCAACTCAAAATGGATTAAGGACTTAAACATAAGACTTGAAACTATAAAACTCCTAGAAAAAAAATAGGGGAAACTTCCTTGACATTGGTCATGGCGATGATTTTTTGGATTTGACACCAAAGCACAGGCAACAACGGGAAAAATAAGCAATTGGGACTGCATCAAACTGAAAAGTTTCTGTACAGCAAAGGAAACAATCAACACAACGAAAAGGCAGCCTACAAAATGAGAAAAATATTTCCAAACCGCATATCTGATAAGGGGTTAATATCCAAAATATAAAAGGAACTCAATGGTAAAAAGAAAAAAAAAAAAAGATTAAAAAATGGGCAAAGGACTTTAATAGACATTTCTCCAAAGACATTCAAATGGCAATAGGTATGTGAAAAGTTGCTCAACATCACTAATCATCTGGGAAATGCAAATCAAAACCACAATGAGATATCACCTCACACATATTAGAACAACTATTATCAAAAAATGAAAAGATAACAAGTGTTGGTGAGGATATGGAGAAAAGGGAACACTTATACACTGCTGGTGGGAGTGTAAATTTTGCAGACACTACAGAAAACAGTATGGAGGTTTCCGAAAAACTTAAAAATAGAACTACTATATGATCCAGCAAGCCCATTTCTGGATGTTTATCCAATGGGAAAAAAATCATTATCTCAAAGACTATCTGCACTCCCATGTTCATTACAGCATTATTCACGTTAAGCAAGATACAGCAATAACCTAAGTTCATCAACAGATGAATGGGTAAAGAAAATGTTATATGTAGAAGCCATGGAACATTATTCAGCCTTAACAAATAAAAAAATCCTGCCATTAATGACAACATGGATGAACCTGGAAGAGATTAAGCTAAGCGAAATGTCAGAAAGATCAATACTGAATGATCTCACTAGTAGGCAGAATCTAAAAATAGAAGTAACAGAGAATAGAATAGTTGTTACTAGGAGCTGGGGAGTGGAGTAAAGGAGAGATCCTAGTAAAGGATACAAACTTTCAGTTACATGATGGATAATTCTGAAGATCTAGTATAAAGCGTGGTGGCTATAGTTAATCATAGTGTATACTGGAAATTTGCTAAGAGGGTAGATCTCAAGTGCTCTTACCACAAAAAAAATGAGGGAGGTAAGTATGTGAGGTGATGGATATGTTAGTTAGCTTGATTGTGTAATCATTTCACAATGTATATGTAGATCAAAGCATCACGTGTACAACCTAATATATATAATCTTTATTTGTCAATCATACCTCAATAAAGTTGGGGAAAAAATAAATAAAAATAAGTTTCTGTCCACTAACTGTTGAAATAGAGACACCTGTTTATTTTGATACCTACTTAGGTGATGCAGAAACCATCTCAAAATGCCTCCTACTGGTTAAATATATTAACTAAGGAAAGAGAGTTTTGTGTGTGCCAGAAAGAGCTGTTCTTAAAGGTTAGTGTGCATTTTTTTTCTTTAAGTTCTTGCTGGGGTACGTTGGAGGGGCCTCATGGTGTGGAATCAGGAAGCAGTGTATCATTTGCCCAGTCATTTCCAGCTGTCAATCAAATAGTCTTATTAAAATTAGCTCATCTTTTGCCTGGACTAATGCAAACTCTCTGGTTCTAAGAAAATGAAGGATCCCCAAGAGGTGTCCACTCAGCATTCCATTTTCTCCTCAAATAATCTGACTATCACAGACTAAATATCTCCAAGGTGTAGGTGGTACAGTGCTCTCCACTCACGCACGTATTTGAATATGAGAAAATTATAAAGTTATTTTATTATATAAATCAACTCTGAATAAATCACCCTTTGATAGTAAATAGGTGGATATTATAATGATAGATTAAAATGACAGAACATAAATATTGAACTGCACTATATTTTATTGAATTGATGTGTGTTTTACATTTGTTAAATTTGTTTACATTTGTTATTAAGTAGAGACAGAAAAAATACGTTCAGATTTCAGAAGTACCAGTAAGGGGGATCCACCAACTTGGGAGGCAGTGAGTACGGTGATTAAAAGCAGAGATGCCGGAGCAGAAGCTTCTTGGATTTACAACCCAGCTGTACCACTTACCAACTGTGTGTCCCTGGGCTAGTTACTAAATCTTTCTGTGCCTCAGTTTTCTCATGTGTAAAATAAGGATAAGAATATAGGGGCCGGCCTGGTGGCACAGCAGTTAAGTTCGCACATTCTGCTTCAGCGGCATAGGGTTTGCTGGTTCGGATCCCAGGTGCAGATATGGCACCGCTTGGCAAACCATGCTGTGGCAGGAGTCTCACATGTAAAACAGTAGAGGAAGATGGGCACAGACGTTAGCTCAGGGCCAGTCTTCCTCAGCAAAAAGAGGAGGATTGGCAGCAGATGTTAGCTCAGGGCTAATATTCCTCAAAAAAAAGTAAAAAGAAAAAAAGTAAGACATGGATATAATTTATTTGTATATACAGCTTCATATAAGAGCTTAAAGAATTACTGAGACATAATCAGGGAATATCTCCCAGTCTGGAACAGTGGTCAATGAGCTATCTATGGAAATGATAACAACCAAAAACAAAACAAAAACAGTGGCTACCATGTGCAAGACACCACAAGAACTCCTTTACATACACTATCTTGTTTGATGTTTACAAAAGCCAAAAAAGTTGGTTTTATTCGCTCCTTTTTACGGAGAAGGAAATCGAGACTAAGAGAAGAGAAATATGTTACAAAACTAAGTGGTAGAACTGGTGTGGCTACTCTGGGCTGCCTCTGTATCAGTATGTAAAGAACACTTGCCTTTTTCTCATGACTCTGACTGTAGGAGACACCTTAGTCCCTTCCTGGATGCCCCATGTTCTAGTCTCAGCACCTAGGAAGATCTAACTGAGTGAAGAAGGAAGCTTTGTCCTCAAGTGTTCATATGCATCTGAGTTTCTTAAGCTACTTGAAACACATTTGTATTCATACTGGCTGTTTAAATAACCACAGTAGGAGAAGGTAAGTCTGTACAATACCTGCATCTCAGGGCGTACTCGCCAAGTTTCCTACTTTCCCGCAACACCAATTGAGATGAGACCTTTAAAATACTTTTCTCCCCCATCTTCTCACCTCCTCTCCCCACTTAAATTAAATCCGTTCCTTTTTATCCTTCTGGAACTTCTATTTGTTCTACATATTATGCCTCCTGAATCTATCCTCCCTGTTTTGTTTCCCTTCATGATTTCCATCTACATTGTATGTGCTTAAGATATCTTAGTCTTCAAGCCTCAAATTTGGATTTCAAGAATAATGATTCTCTGTTTAAATTCATCTTAATTGTTCCGCTCCTAAGGGTTTTGTTTATGTTGTTCATGAATCCTTTTAAATGTTATTATTATTTTTTATTGAAATTAGCATCTGCTTCTTCCAGCAGCCCTGTATCCAACATCAGACTAATACCACATATACTTAATATATTTTACACGTAAAATTATAATACTTGAGATGAACCTTCAGAAATCATCTATATCAACCATCTGACTCCGAGATTCATTCAATACATCCAGTCTAGTCTAATAAAGTTTTTCATTCTCTAATTTTCCAGGGGTGTAAATGCCAGTAATACACAGTGTTAGACTCTGTGTTAAGTGTTGTTAGAGTAATAACTTGACAACAGAAAGGTGGCTAAAAATCTGTGAAATAAATAAATATCAGGGCATTGGGGTTTGAAGTAAACTATAACTCTCAGTAACAATATTCTTATTTATTGCTTTGTGATGAAGTAATTAAAGAAAAGCTGACTTGAGAGTTTAATTTTTCAAGCCTCCAAATTTAGGATTAATCTCATCCCAAATATTTTCTGTCACAATGAAGACTGATCTTGAAGATAAGGGAAATTTTCTCTACAAGGTAACAAAGAACTAGAATTTAAAATAAAAATCCAATGATGTTAATCTTTCCAAATATCCAAATTTGGTATCAGGTAGTTTATTCAAATTGGTTTATTCATTGTCCTTCTAATGTTTTATGTTCTGAAGAGACAAATGTAAAATATTGGCTAAACATGAAGAATCACAAGTCAGACTGCTGGATTTAAACTTGTCTCAACTACCAGTTACCCTGACCTTAGATAAATTACTTAATCTTATTGTCAAAGTTTACACATCTGTTAAATTGGAGTAGTAATAGTTCTGGCCTTAAAAAATGCTATGATTAGGGGCTGGCCCCGTGGCCGAGTGGTTAAGTTCGTGCGCTCCGCTGCAGGCGGCCCAGTGTTTCGTGTGTTCGAATCCTGGGCGCGGACATGACACTGCTCATCAGGCCACGCTGAGGCGGCGTCCCACATACCACAACTAGAAGGACCCACAACGAAGAATATACAACTATGTACCGAGGGGGCTTTGGGGAGAAAAAGGAAAAAATAAAATCTTAAAAAAAAAAAAAATGCTATGATTAAAGAGCTTAGAACAGTATTTGACACATAGCAAAAAGTCAACAGTTCTTAGCTATAATGATATTATCATAAACAACTTTAGTGGCACTAAACTCTCCTGGTAAATCTAATTCTCAGACTCCTCCTTTTATCATTCCCTGGTTATTCATCCTTCATTCACTATGTAAATAATAACATTATTTAAGATCTTGCCTTGTTCTCTCCTCCTAATGGGCTTTCTTTGTATTCAAATTGTACCCTAGAAAAGCTAGACCACTGCATGAAAGGCAATATATATGAAAGTGTCTAGCATTTTCAAGAGCTTTAAATGCTAGTTGAATGTGAGTATGTATATTGTTAATCCTCTAATTCTATCCTAAATGATATAGTCATATTTCCAAAAGCCTCCTAAATAGTATCACCAAATGCTTGGTCTTAATCTTGTGTATGTGAAATTTCACATGACTACAAAAAAATTTGTACTCATCTCAGGGGTGCAGCCTGGTGGCATAGTGGTTAAGTTTGTGTGCCCCACTTCAGCAGCCCAGGGTTCACTGGTTTGGATCCCAGGCACAGAGCTACATACTGCTCATCAAGCCATGCTGCGGTGGCATCCCACATACAAAATAGAGGAAGATTGGCACAGATGTTAGCGCAGTGACAATCTTCCTCAAGCAAAAAGAGGAAGATTGGCAACAGATGCTACTCAGGGCTAATCTTCCTCACCAAAAAAAAAAACAAAAACAAAAAAAAAACCTCATAATCATCTCTTTATTCTCCAATGCAACTTTTCCTCCAGATCTGTTACGTATAATACTGCAAGCATCTCATCCATCCTGCTCTTCTCAAATCTTCCATTTGCTTTCACTAATCTTTAGTGAAATTCTGCAACACAGGACAACTGATCTCTGCCCATCCAACCTAAACATGGCCATCAAATTACTCTTACTAAGTAGCACTTTGATTGTCTAGTAGCACCACCAAAAACTGTTCAGTGGATTTCATGGCCTCTGAAGGTACAAATTCCTCATTTAGAATGTGCTACTTTAGTTTGATTCCAAACTATCTTTCCAGCATGATCTCCCTCTATGTTCCTACCTTCAGGAAATACTTATTCCTCTTTAAAACTATATGCCCATCAACAATTTCCTCCTTAACTCCTTGCAGTCTGACAATTGTCTCCTCCACCTTCTTGGAAATAGTCTCGTGAAGATCACCAAAGTCCTCAGAGTAGCTAAATCTTCATGCTTATGATCTCTCTGCATCATTTCATACTGTTCACCGTTGCCTACATTCTGAGTATTGTAGATAGTGGGATGTGCAAAGACTTTGTCATCTCTCTATTGGTAATGTCTATTCTACAGGCTGGTCCTAAAGAAAATAACTCTTCAAATAAGAATTCTAAATAGAATCATTAACATAGAGAAGGACTTAAATCCTTGTAGCTTAGAAGCCAAAGGGTGAATGATGCCTAAATACACAATGCACAACTAAACTTTAAATATATGCAAATGTGCAAATTCTAAAACTTGCTTTGAGCAACCTGTTGTGGGTTTCATAAATCGTTATCTTACTTCCTTTCCAAACTCTCAGACATAATTTACTCAAGATGACTACATAGAACCATTTACTTTTGCTGAATCCTCAGTAGAAATTGAAATTAAAATTATTATTATCCACCAGATATTGATCTATAGCCAGTCCTGGTGGTCTAGTGGATAAGATTTGGCACACTCACCATTGGCCCCTGGGCTCCTTTCCTAGTCAGGGACCACACCACCCATCTGTTGATTGTCACACTGTGGCAGCTGTGTGTTCCTGTGATACTGAAAGCTATGCCGCTGATATTTCAAGTACCAGAAAAGTCACCTATGGTGGAAAGTTTTCAGCAGAGGTTCCAGACTAAGACAGACTAGGAAGAAGGTCCTGGCTATCCACTTCCAAAAATGTTGGCAGCAGAACATTGTCTGCTGTAGCACCGGAAGATGAGAGGATGGAGCAAAAAGACAGAGCAATGTCCAACTCTGCTGTACACAGGGTCACTAGCAGTCAGAATCGACTCCAGGGTACTAACAACAAATTGATCTTTTATACATGTGAAAAATGCCAAAGGAGCCATCAATTAAATCTACTGGTCAATGACTCAACCATATAGTTTTTTATTTTTTTAGTTTCTTTTTTTATTGCAATAACATTGGTTATAACATTATATAAATTTCAGGTGTACATCATTATATTTTGACATCTGTGTAGATTACATCATGTTCACCACCCAAAGACTAATTAACATCCATCACCACACACATGTGCCTAATATCTCCTTTCACCCTCTTCCCTCCCTCCTTCCCCTGTGATAACCACCAATCCAATCTGTTTCTATGTGTTTGTTTGTCATTGTTTTTATCTTCTACTTATGAATGAGATCATATGGTATTTGACTTTCTCCCTCTGCCTTATTTCACCTAGCATAATACCCTCAAAATCTCTCCATGTTGTCAAAATGGCCAGATTTCATCATTTCTTATCAGCCATATAATTTTTTAAAACACTATTATACTTCTCCTTAATCTTACGATATTCAGAATAAATTAAAATTTTTTATTATTAATGGTATCTCTTTTCTCAACTCTTTTTAACATATTAGCAGTTCTAATGATCCTCTTCATTAGATACCCATCATTATATACCCATCATTTCCATTTCCTTAGTGTCCTAATGAATCTTTGTTATAAAACCTTAATGAGTCTATCTAATTATAAATATAGTATAATTATTTCCTGAATCTTGTAGATCATACTTCTGTTAATTCTGATCGCGTATTAGCTTTAGAAAATATTAATGTTATATTAATATTATGCATGTTATATGTGTTTTTCAAAGACACATGGAGCAATTACAAAAACTGACCAAGGAAGAGAATGTAAGTCTTAATATATTTCAAAGAGTCAATATCAGGTAGACCTAACTCTCTGACCACAATACTATCAATTTACAAGTTTATAAAAGAGTTTTTTCCTAATTCTCATACACTTTCAAATTTTAAAACTTCTAAATAATTTTTCTTTCAATGAAAAATTTGTGGGAGTTTTAAAATACTTAGAACTGAACTTGTAGGGTATGAAAGCCTACATGTACTTCAATGGAAATGCATATATGACAAAAGAAGAAAGTCAAAAAGGCACATATCTAAATTTCCAACATAAGAAGTTAGAAAAGTAATAGAATAAATTCAGAGAAAGTAAAATAGAAAAGCAAAGAAATTAAAGATCCTGAAAATAAATATAAACTAGAGAAGACCAACAAAGCCAGAAGTTCTTTGAAAAAACCAACTAGACAAACTTCTTGTTAACTTGGTCAAACAAAATAAAATTATGTATTTGTATGTCTTTTATGAAGACATGTCTGTTCAAGGCCTTTGCCCATTTTTTAATTGGGTTATTTATTTTTTTGCTATTGAGTTGTTTGAGTTCCATATATATATAAAATTAACCTCTTATCAGATATGTAGCTTGCAAATATTTTCTCCCATTTCATATGTTGCCTTTCCACTTTGTTAATTGTTTCCTTTGCAGTGCAGAAACTTTTTAGCTTGATGTAGTCCTACGTTTTTGGTTTTACTTTTGCTACCTATGCTTTTGGTGTTATGGCCAAGAAATCATTGCCAAGACCAACGTCAAGATTTTCCCTATGTTTTCTCCCAAGAGTTTTATAGTTTCAGGTCTTACATTTAAGCATTTACTCATTTTGAGTTGATTTTTGTGTATGGTGTAAGTTAGGGATCCAATTTCATTTTTTTGTGGGTGGATATCTAGTTTTCCCAACACAATTTGTTAAAGAGACTATCCTTTCCCCATTGTGTATTCTTGGCACTTTTTTCAAACATCAGTTGACTGCATATGCATGGATTTATTTCTAGGTTCTCTATTCTGTTCCATTGTTCTGTGTCTGTAACAATACCATGCTGTTTTAATTACTATGGCTTTGTAATATTGAAATCAGGAAGTGTGTTGCCTCTAGCTTTTTTCTTCTTTCTCAAGATCATACAAATGGTCAATATGTATTTGAAAAGATCCTCAACATCATTAATTTTCAGACAAATGAAAATCAAAACTACAGTGAGAAATCACCTCACACCTTTTAGGATGGCTGTTACCAAAAAAAAAAAGAAAAAAAAGAGTGAGAGAGAGAGATAAAAAGTATTGGTGAGAATATGGAAAAATTGGAACTCTGGTATATTGTAGGTGGGAGTGTAAATTGGTAGAGTCATTACGTAAAATAATATGGGCCTTCCTCAAAAAATTTGAAAAAGAACTACCATATCAGTATCTTGAAGAGATAGCTACACTTCTATGTTGATTATGGCATTATTTACAATAACCAAGATATGGAAGTAGCTCAGGTGTCCATCATCAGATGAGTGGATAAAGAAAATATGGTGGTATTTACATTCAGTGGAATATGATTTAGCCTTAAAAAAAGAAAGAAATCCTGCCATTTGTGACAACAAGAATGAACCTGGAGGACATTTTGCTAAGTGAAATAAGCCATTTACAGAAGGACAAATACTGCATGATTCCACTTATATGAGGTATCTACAGTAGTCAAATTTATAGAAGTAGAGAATACAATACTGGTTGCCAGGGGATTAGAAATAGGGAGTTGTTTTTCAGTGGGCATAAAATTTTAGTTATGCTAAATCAATAAGTTCTAGAAATCTGCTGTACAACCTAGTGCCTAAATTTAACAATGTGGTGTTGTATGCTTCAAAATTTGTTAGGACAGTATATCTCATGTCAAGTGCTATTACCACAAAAGAGAAAAAGGGAAACAGTAAACTTTGGGAGGCATTGCATATGTCTATTACTTTGATTGTGGTGATGGCACCATGAGTGTTTGCATATATTCAGACTCATAAAATTGCACACATGAGAAAGACAGAGACAGAGAGAGAACAAACAAGGGAACATATCTACATGATATAGATATGTCTTTTAAAAATAATAAGAATAGGGGCTGGCCCCGTGGCCGAGTGGTTAACTTTGTGCGCTCCGCTGCAGGCGGCCCAGTGTTTCGTCGGTTCGAATCCTGGGCGCGGACATGGCACTGCTCGTCAGACCACGCTGAGGCAGCGTCCCACATGCCACAACTAGAAGAACCCACAACGAAGAATACACAACTATGTACCGGGGGGCTTTGGGGAGAAAAAGGAAAAAAATAAAATCTTTAAAAAAAATGAAATAAGAAGAAGAAGAATAAAACTACTATTTAAAAAACCTTATGCTAATAAATTTTAAAACTGAAAATATCAAATAGCAAATTATTTAAATACACATGCAACTTAGAACATATTCAAGAAAATAAGAGGAGACCTGAAAAGTCTTATATCTTTAGAAAAAACTGAATACTTTGCCAAAAAGCAAACTAAACTCAGGTAGTTTTACTAAGCATTCAGTTCTTCTAACCTTTGAAAAAGTAGATAATTCGAATCATATACAAACTCTTCTTGATAACAAAACAGAGGGAATATTTCTCCAATTATTCTACAAGACTAGTATAAACATATCAAAACTAGTCAAAGAAGCATGAGAGAGAGAAGTCAGAGGCCAATCTTAATCATAAGCATAGATACAAAAACTAAAAAGAAAATTGCAAACTTTCTTCGGTAGTGTATAAGAAAGAATATACATCATTTAGAAGTTGGATTTATCTTAGGAGTATAAGATTGACTTAAAATTAGAAAATATATTAATGTAAGTAACCAAACTAACAGATTAAAGAGAAAAATTGATCATGTCATAGATGCAAACAAAAAGCATTTGATAAAATTCACGACCCGTTCATGATTTAAAAGAAAAAAAAATAGCTAATAAGGTATACAAGGAAATTTCCTTAATCTGAAAATGTATACCAAAAGTGTACAGCAAACATCATTCTTAATGAAGGAAAGATTTATTAATAATGATGAAAATGGAAATTAAGACCACGATGAGATATCATTCTATATTTATTAGGTTGGCAAAATTAATGAATCTCACAATGGAAAGTGTTGGCAAAAATGGAGTAATTGTTGGAAGTAGAAATTAATGCAACCTCTCTGGAATATAACTTGATATTATTGTATAAAGTTGGACATTCTCATTCCCTGTGTCCCAGAAATTATAATCCTAGGAAGACGTAAAAAAAAAAAAATCCGTAATATGTATATCAAGATACATGTACACAATGTATACTGTTCTATTAGAAAAAAATCTGTAGAATGTCCATCACAAGCGAATTAATAAACAAATTGTGGTATATTCTCATATGGAATATTAAAAAGAAGTACGAGTGAATAAATTGCAGTTACACGCAACAATATGAACAAATTTTAGAAACATAATACTGAGGGAAAGACACAAACAAAAGTATTCACACAGAATGAAATTTCATATACAAACTTTACAAATGAGCAAAATTAAACAACGTATTGTTCATGGATATATACTTTTTTAATAATATTATTTTTTAAAAAAAGCAAAAGAAACATAAGCGAAAAATCCAGAAAAGCAATTACTTCTGTGTGGGAGGCAGAGTAAAGGGATAGCAGATGGGAGAGTAGATGCAATGATAGGTGAGCTCACAGGTATTTATCTTAGTATGCTTTTCAAATCAAATATATGTTATGTATCTTGTAAATATGTAATATTTCATAACAAAAAGTAGGAAAAATTTTTAATTACATCAATAGACAACATTTTTTATCTTTCTGATTTGCAAAGATTCAAATTAATTACATATCCATTGTTTGCAAAGATGAGGGCAGGTAGTACTCTAACTCACTGTTGGTGATGGAATCTTAAGTTGATCCGACCATTTTATTTATTTTTTTTAATTGCAGTAACGTTGGATTATAACATTATATAGCTTTCGGATGTACATAATATATTCCAAATTATGTATAGATTATATCATGTTCACCACCCAAAACTAATTATAGTCCCCTCACATGTGAGGCTAATCACCCCTTTTGCCCTCCCCCACCTTCCCTCATGGTAACCACCAATCCATTCTCCGTTGCTATGTGTTTGTTTGTCGTCGTTTTTATCTTCTACTTATGAGTGAGATAATACGGTATTTGACTTTCTCCCTCTGACTTATTTCACTCAGCATAATACCCTCAAGGTCCATCCATGTTGTCACAAATGGCCGGATTTCATCATTTCTTATGGCTGAGTAGTATTAATCCGACCATTCTAAAGGGCACTTTTGCAATATGTAATCAAGCCTTGCAAACACATTTTTGGCACAGCAATTTCATTTCTATTAAGTTGTCAGGAGGAAGTAATCAAACCCATGCATGTATAGGAGATATGTCAAGAATGTTCATAGCAGAGCCATTGATAACTAAAAATTGGAAATAATTAAATGTCAGCAATGAAGTATTGACTCAAGTATTATAGCTATATCCATACAATGGATTACCGCATAGCCACCAAGAATTACGTGTTAGAAGTACATTTACCAGCATGAAAAGACTTACATGTCACATTATTAAATGGATTGTAGAACAATGGGAGCTTTATTTGCATAACTTATAAATGCGTAACAGAAAATCCAAAAATAAATATACCAACATTTTGAGTTATATTTAAGTGAAATGATTTTTGGTGATTTTCTTTTTCTTTTCTTCCTTATACTTATCTGTATGCAACCTACAAATGTACTTTAAACTCCACCAGTTTATTATCCTGAATAAGTTTATTTTAACATTTGTGCTAAATCTACTAGATTTTCCCATTCTTTGTGATTTGGAAGAGAAGAGTTGTTTCATTTTCTTTCTCAGCTTTTATTTATCATTGCTCTTTGGACAAAAACAAGTAATTATTGACTTCCTGCTATAGACCAGGCATTCCTCCAGGTACAAAGAACAAAAAATCATGTTTTCTATTTTACGGACTTTTTTTTTTTGAGGGAGATTAGCCCTAAGTTAACATCTGCCGCCAATCCTCCTCTTTTAGCTGAGGAAGACTGGCCCTGAGCTAACATCTGTGCCCATCTTCCTCTTCTTTATATGAGGGGACACAGCAGGCTTGATAAACGTTGCTTACGTCTGCACCTGGGATGCAAACAGGAAAACCCTGGGCCGCTGAAGCAGAATGTGCAAGCTTAACCACTGCGCCACCAGGTGGTCCCCTTTTATGGACTTTTTTACCTATGGAGAGAAACAAAAAATAACTAACAAAGCAATATTTCAAAGAGAGATAAAGTTATGAAGACATTAAACAAAGCATGTGATAGAGAATGACTGGAGTAGGAAGGCAACAGGAAACTATTTTAGATAGGAAGTCTTTTTGGAATCATTTTTGTGGAGATGTTCAAGCTGAAACGTGAATGATGAGAAGGAGTCAGCTCTGCATATACCCAGGGAAAGCTCTCTGCAGGTGGAGGGAAGGGCCACCGTAGAGGTCTCTGACCATGAACTTGGCGTATTCAAGTAACAGAGAGTCCAAAACAGCTAAGAACAAAAAAGGGTCAATGAAGTTGGCAGGGCCAGATCTGGCCAGGCTGTGGGGACCTGGTTAGGCAATGAAGTAGAATAGATACCCATCCCCCATCATGCTGTGGTGTCAACCTGCCCTTAGCCTCCAGAGCTTTCTATAAGCTTCTCTCCTTCCCAGGGCCTCCACTTACCTCAGAAAACTGGTCAGTGTGGTCTCTGGTCCCATTCCATAACGTTCACAAATCCATGAATCCCCTCTACTCAGACCTGTTTGAGTCTGCCCACATTACCACATCTCTTACTTACTTGCAGTGATTGTTTTGCCTCAGAGACCATTTCCCTTCCTACAACTGAATTGTATACTTCTCACACAATTTTCTAGTTTCTGACACAGGACTTAGAACACAGTGAGCATTCAATATCTTTTTCGATTAATTGAATTTCTATTTATGAGATTAATTTTTGTAAGCTAGTCAGCTTGGTAACTTCCTCCAGTACATAAAAAGCACTGTAGATAATGAAAACAAGCTTCATAGAACTATGGCATAGCATATAAGAAAGCATTTGAACATAAGAGGAAGAAAGTATAGGAAGTAAATTGAATTGTGGCATTTTGAAGTCTCTATATTTGAGAAATTTTATCATTTAAAATACTCTAGTCTAATTATGAAAAGAGTAAGTTCATCAAAGTCTGATGAATGGGATTAAAAAGGAAAGAAATAGGGGGCTGGCCCCGTGGCCGAGTGGTTAAGTTCGCGTGCTCCGCTACAGGCGGCCCAGTGTTTCGTTGGTTCGAATCCTGGGTGCGGACATGGCACTGCTCATCAGGCCACGCTGAGGCAGCGTCCCACATGCCACAACTAGAAGGACCCACAACGAAGAATATACAACTATGTACTGGGGGGCTTTGGGGAGAAAAAGGAAAAAAATAAAATCTTTAAAAAAAAAAAAGGAAAGAAATAATTTGTAGACAGCATGAAAGAAGGTTATCAAAACTGAGATGTGGTTTTAATATTTCATTTCATTTTATTGAACAGGTACTTATATAACACTATAGACCAAGAATTGTTTAAAGCACTTTGCAAATATTAATTCAATTTATCCTTATAACCATATGAAGAAGGTACTTTTAGCCATTTTTCTAATTCAAAAAACAGTCAAATATCAGAAATTTCAGATGTTTCAATGTATCTCTGTTTTACAGATGATCGAATTTAGACATAAAGAGGTTAAGCAATTTGTGTGTTAGTAAAAAGCAAAGCTAAGCTTTGAAGTCAGGGAGTCTAGCTAAAGAGTCGGTGCCTGTAACTGTGTCACTGAAAAAGAAAAGAGTTTGCCTAACTCTGAGGAATCTCTTGGTGACAGGGCTTAGCACTATTTGGGACAGAATTATTAAATAGGTCATTGTCCTTGTCCATTACGTGGTCCCCATTGTTCAAATCCCCTGTGAGAACAGGAACACAGCTTTTGAAAGAAGTGGAGTAATTATAAGTTTTAATTCATAGTTACTACATGCAGTGGTTGAAATGCTTAAGAAACCATAACCCTGTGATCCATTGTGATAAAAGAAATCAAAAATAATTCAAAATAAGTTAGCTCTTGGCTTTCATTTATTGAAGGGGCAATATATACTGAAGGGTTAGAGATAGACAAAAGTATCTCTTTAAAATCCCCTTTTTATCTTTCATCTGTTTCTTCTCACATTACAGCTGCTCCCATACATGTCTCACTACAAAACCTCGAAAAAAATCTATAACTAATAATTGCAAATTATGTCACATTTACAAATGACTTTTTTTACTGATTCTGCATCACAAACTCCAAAAATCAATCTGAAAAGGAGGATCCTTCTCAGAACACAGAATAGGAAAAGAGATATAAGAGGCCAGTCTGCAATCCTCCTTATCAAGGAAGGGGAAGAAAATGAGGAAACTGTGGAAATATTAATACTTTTTATTCCATCACATTGCATAAGAAAGAAGAATACCATATCCTCCTTGGTTATGAGCAGAAAAGACATTAAGAAAATCCTGGACATTGGAAGTTAAAGTATAAAGAAAAGCATCCCCTGGTGCTGTGTTTTGCTGGATTCGTGTCTGCAACATGGGCAGCGAGTCTTTGAGATGTTTGTCTTTCTTGATATCAAAATCACTTAAAACAGCTTCTTGAAACTCAACACCTGACTGAATATTCTCCTCATTGCCACCTGCATCTCTTTGTTCCTAAAAGTGTAGATGGTGGGGTTCAGAAATGGGGTGATAATTACATCAAAAATGGCAAGGAATTTATCCACTGGCACTGTGGGAAATGGCCAGGAATACACAAAAATACATGGGCCAAAAAACAAGACCACCACAGTGATGTGAGCTGACAGTGTAGAGAGGGCCTTGGACAAGCCATCTGAAGAACGTTGCCAGACAGTGAGCAAGATGAAGATATAGGAGATGATCAGAATGCAGAAAGTTCCCAGGGAGATGAAACCACTATTGGCAGTGACCATGAGACCCAATCTGTAAGTGTCTGTGCAGGCAAGCCTAATAAGTCGAGGAAGATCACAGTAAAAGCTGTCCACTTCATTGGGGCCACAGAATGGTAAGTTTACAACAAACACAAGTTGGATCAAAGAGTGGATGATTCCAAGTGTCCAGGAAGCCACCAAGAGTAAAATACAAGTTCTGAAGTTCATGAGTGTCAGGTAGTGGAGAGGTCTACGTATAGCAACATAACGGTCAAGGGCCATCGCAATGAGCAGAACCATCTCAGTTCCTCCCATAATATGAACGAAGAACGTCTGAACAATGCAGCCTTGGAAGGAGATTACTTTTCTCTCCTTGAAAAGATCAGAAATCATCTTGGGAGCTGTATTGGAGGAAACCAACATGTCAATAAAGGAGAGGTTGGCCAGCAGGAAGCACAGAGGGGAGTGCAAGTGAGGGTCAGAGATCACTGTGAGCACAATGAGGAGGTTTCCCAAAATACCTGCTACATAGAACACAGAGAAAACTAGGAAGAGGGCTAGTTGCATCTCCAAGGAACTGGTGAGTCCCACCAACACAATCTCAGACACCACCGAATGATTTCTTCCTGCCATGGTCTCAGTCACTTTGGGCTCCAAATTTGCCTAGAAGAACAAGAAAAATAAGAAATTGGACTTACTGGCAGTATCAGTCAGAGTTCCATTAGAGAAGTAGAACCACTAGGACATAGTATACTTGGAGATTTGTGACAGTGACTTGAACTTTCAAAATGGAAGTTGGATTCAGCAGTCTCTATAAGTCTGTTGTCTGTGCATCTGGTGCTGTAACTTGAAGTCTGCAGGACAAGCAGTCAGGAATGGAAGATGGATGTAAGATGGAGAAGAACGAAAATAAACTGGAACACACAAGCAAGAGCTAAAGACTGCAAGGACAGACTAAAACCAGTGTGAGAGCTCATTATCTCTGACTTTAATGGAAGGGGTGCACTGCAGAAGCCAGGGCCCTTCACCACAGAGCTAAATACACACCTGGCCCATGAGTCAGAGAAGCTAAAGAAGGATCCAAGGAAGGTGCGGCACTTGCAGTCCCAGCCACTGCCTCACACCAATGAGAAAACACAGAAAAATGACAAAATGTGTGAGCTACAAATATGGCTGCTGTTTCACTTCTATTCTCCAAATATTGCCAAAGATTGTCTCTTGCAACCCATTCTAGCTGGAAACATACAGAAATGGGATTTCTTGGGAATTTAGCTCAATCTAGAAAAGTTGACGTAACACAAAGCCACCGTACTGGCTATTTAAAAGAATGTACAAATCTCAAAAATTAACTAGAACCTCTTTTGACAAAGATTTGATACTGGTCCAAATCTCGCTCCATCTTTCACCAACTTCCCTTGTTATTACTGATTCTGTTTAAAATTTCATCATGGGTTCTCCTCTGACATCAGGGAGCCAAGCGAGAAATTAAAAAGAATTTCAACAGAGTTTTGGGATGAAAAGGAAAACAAAGGTATAAGTACCATATTAAATGGGAATAAATTGTCGCTTATACTAGCCCACAAGGACTTCAAAACGCTAGAGATGTGGGAGACTGTCCTTTCTTTCCCCCATTCCAGGTATTTTGAGATCTCTCTGGGATTTCAGAACTTGTCTATGGACAATTTGGGCACCTCTGTGGTGGTTTAGAACACAACATCAGAAATCTATTAAGTGAGACTCATTTTAGATCACCTTATAAATATTCCAAATAGACTTCCACACATGGAACAAACATCAACAATTATATTCAAAACAGTATCCACTCTGGGTAGAGTATTGTCTGGTGTGAAATAGAAAAACATGAAGCAAGGTTCCTAATCACAATGGACTTAAAATCTGAGGAAATCGATCAAAATAAACAGTAATACACAATGGAACATATTAAGGGTCAACTGTGAGGTTCAGAAATTCATAGAAGTGAGCACCACCAAGAATTTCACTGAATCGTTGGTTTTAAGAGAGCAGAAACTCCCTCTGTAGAACTCTCTGCCAGTGGTCATTCACACTCTGCATGAACAATTTCATTGATGGAGAACAATCTAGCTTCTGATGTAACTTACTCCATTGTTGGACATCTGCAATCATTCTAAAACTCTTCTGTCTATAGTGAGAAGAAATCTACTTTCTTTAATTTCTAACCATTCGTCCAAGTTCTGTCCTTTGAAGTCACACAGAATTAATCAAATCCATCTTCTATATGCCAACTTTTCAAGCATTTAAATACAGCTTTCATATATATTCAAAGTCATTATAAGCAAATTATTTTTCTGTTCCTTCAAAAACTCTTTAAATGATATTGGACTCAATTCACTTATAATCCTAGTTATCTTCCTCTAAAGAGTTAGTTTCTAAATGTGGTAAAACAAAAGTGGAGTGTTGTAGAACTAGCCCTCATTTTAATAATGGATGCTTTACTGTCTTAATGATAACTTTACACTAGCTTTGGAGTACAATCAGAGAACTAATGCTCACAGAAGTAAGGAATACATGTTTTACACATGGTAGAAATTAGAAATATAGATGTCAGCATACGCACAAATAAAATGTGCATATTTATCACTGCTTATTGTTCAAGATATGATTTGTTCAAGAACCAGATATGTTCTGATATGTTCAAGAATCTAGTGCACTGGAGTAATCCTTAGAACACAAAAATAACACATTGATCACCTACATTTGTGATTCTAAAAGAAATTGTTGTCATAATATAGTTTCCAGGAATAGGATTTGACCCTTAAACAAATGTTTATTCAAGAGAATAAGAGGGAGACTTTCATTTCTGACAAAATGGCAGAGCTATCTAAACAAATGTTCCACTGAAAACTTAAAATACTGAACAAAAGTTATCATCTTATTAAACATATCAATAAATAGCAAGAAAATAAAAAACACTCTAGCTAAAAACTCAGTAAATGTGGGACCTCAGAGAAACAAGCACAGCAGTGAAGCTGACTTTTGCCCTTAAGACCTTAGCCCAAATCAAGTGATTCTGAGCTTAGTTTTTCAAGGCCTAGCAGGATGCAGGGACCAAGAACAAAAGCCCAGAGTCCAGTTAAAGTGGAAATCTAATATAAGAATCTCCCCTAATGAATCTGGAACTCCAAAATGTCTTACTTCTTTGAAAGGTAAACTAGGAGTAAACCACCCACCTCATGCCCCAGAGAACTTGCAAAGAAACTTGTATCTATTTTGAATTTTGATCTTCATCCAAGGCCTCAAATGATTCCCACAGCTAAAGTTCCAAGAGGAAAACAAAAACTCATAAACACATCCCTAAAGACACACACACAAAAAAAATTAGGAACCATATAGAAAATTAATAAGAGAGAGAGAGAACCAAAACAAACCTACAAAGTCTTAGGATATTAGAAAGATCATATGCAGAATAAAATGACTATATTTCATACGTTTAATAAACAGAAGTGAAAACATAAACAGAGAACAAGAAACTAAAATGACCAAAGAAATAAATTTGAAAAGGAACCAAATAAAACTTCTGGAAATTGAAAATAAAATAATTAAAATTTAGGACTCAATAGAGAGATCTGACAGCATAGAAGATAGAGTCAAAGATAGGATTTGTAAATTGGAAGTTATATCTACAGATGCAACAGAGAAAGCAGAATTGGAAAATATTAAAGATATATTAAGAGACATGGACAACAGGGTAAAAAAAAAACTAATATATTCTAACCGAAGCTCTAGAAGAAGAGAGAGAGAAAAAATAGGGTAGAAACAATATTTGAAGAGATAATGACTAAGAACCCATCAAAATGATGTTTTGGTCAATGACAGAATGCATATATGACAGTAGTCACATAAGATTAGCACCATATAGCCTTGATACATAGTAGACTATACCATCTAAGTTTGTGTAAGTACACTCTATGATGTTCACACAATGATGATTCACCTAATGACGCATTTCTCAGAACACACCACTGTCATTATGTGACACATGACCATAAAATGTTTTCAAACAAAAACTTGAGTTTTCTCTCAGAGAACATAACCAAAGAAAATTCTAAAGAATGTACTTCAGGTGGAAAGAAAGTAATCCAAGATGGAAATGCAAGAAGGAAGGATAAGTAAATATGTGCCCAAATCTAAATAAACAAAGACTATATAAAACAACTTAATAGTATACTGTGTGATTTGAGGGAGAGAGAATTAAAACACATCGTAGCAACAGGAAGTTGACTGAGAGGATGGCAAATGGAGTTAAAATATATGAGGTCCTCAGAGTTACCATGTTGCACAAATCCAGGAAGCACTATTCACATTGTATTCTATGACAGGTCTGTATTAGACTTTAATAAGTTAAGTATGAATGCTAATTTTCTGGTATAATCACCACAAGAATAAAAATAGAATGTATAATTTCCAAACTAGTAGAGGATAAAAAAAATAGAATCAGAATGAATATTAAATCCAAAAAAAGGCAAGACATGAGAAGGAAACATAGAAATACTAGAACAAATAGAACACAATAAGATGATTAAAAAATAAATGCAAATAGATCAGAAATCACCATAGACATGAGTGGACTAAATTCTCCAGTTTAAAAAAAAAGAGGAATTATCAGATTGTTTTTTAAAAATTCCAACGATGTACTATTTACATGAGATATAATTTTTTGTTTGTTTTGGGGTTTTTTGTTCTGTTTTTTGCTGAGGAAGATTCAATCTAAGATAACATCTGTTGCCAATCTTCCTCTTTTTTTTTCACTTGAGGAAGATTTGCCCTGACCCAACATCTGTGCCAATCGTCCTCTATTTTGTATGTGGGTCACAGCCACAGCATGGCTGCCAATGAGTGGTGTAAGTCTGCACCCAGGAACCAAACCTGGGCCACTAAGGCAGAGAGCACTGAACTTAACCACTAGGCCACATGCTGGTCCCCAAGAGATATACTTAAAACATAAGAAAATAGAAGGATGGAAAAGTTGGGAATAAAAGTATGGGAAATGTATACCAAGCAAATACTAACCAATGAAAGCTGATATGGTTAGTAATAATGTTATTTAAATCAACTTTAAGGTAAAAGCATTACAAAATATAATGATCACTTCAAAATGTAGAGAATTCAATTTCACAGAAAGACATACCAAGTATTAACTTGTATGCACCTAATAGCATAGCCCAAAAACATATAAAGAAAAAAACTAACAGAGCTACAAGAAGAAATAGACAAATCCTGTATATTTGTGGAAATAGTAGGAGAGTGAAATACACTCCTCTCAGTGAACAATAGGACAAACTGATGAAATATCAGTCAGCAGAGAGAAGGTTTGAAAACATGATTAACCTAATTGAATTATATAGATCCCTGTCCCCAACATATGCAGAACATTCTTTTCAAGCAAATATAGAATGTTACAAAAATTTACCATATACTGTACTCTTGTATAAAGCAAATCTTAACAAACTTCAAAATATTGCTGCCATGCAGACCACATTCCAACCCCAAGGCAATTAAGGTAGAACCACAAAACAAAAGACTAGTAGAAAATCTCCATGTGTTTGAAAATTGAGTAAAACTCTTTTCAAAAACTCTTGGGTCAAAGACGAAATACAATGAAAATTGGAAAGCATTTTAGACAGAGTTGTAAAAATATTATATACCAAATCCTGTGGGATGCAGCTAAAGCAGTATTTAGAGGGAAATATATAGTCTAATTGCTTTTATTAGAGAGAGAAAAAAGGCTTAAAATTAATTTAGAAATTAATGAGCTAAGTAAAAGTTAGTAAACAGAATGGCAAAACAAGCAAAAAGAAAAATAAGGAAATCATAAAGAGTATAAATGAATGAAATACAAAACAAAAATAAACTACAGAGAAGCAAAAAAAGTGAAAGTTGTTGTTTGAAAAGACAGGTAAAATTGATAAGCCTCTGATGAGACTGATCAAGGGAAAAATGAAATGGCACACAGAACTAATATTAAGAATGAAAGAGGAACATAAGTAGAGATGTTACCAACATTAAAAGCATAATAAGAGACTATAATGAACAACTTTATGTGAATATATTTCAAAAATTTGATAATGTGAGCAAATATCTAGAAAAACATAACTTAGCCAAAATTATTGTGTTGCGCATTCTAGATCCACTGTCCCCCTTCTCCACCCTGCCCTGGGGGTGACCTTTAAGGACTGTAGACTGGCTCTCTTGCTCTCACTGTTGGTTGGTATTGGTCATTGGCAGGAACTGACAAGAAACGGGAGGCCAGGAAGAGAGAGTAAAAGATAAGGATCTTAATCTCCTGACTTAGTCTCCTCCAGGTGTCATTTCTCTCCAATAGGGCAGCCCACTCCTACCTCCATAACTTTCTTTGCAGATTCCAGCAAACACCCTGGGGTGCTTCACCCCTTCTTACTGGCTTCCTTAATCCCATCCTCGCCTTTGAAGTAGTCTCTTCATTACTAATCTTCCCTCTAGTACTCTACTTGAGTGTGCTATCTGTATTCTGTGGGGACCACAATTGATAAAACAAGAAACCTAAATAATCTTATAACTGCATTTAAAAATCTTCCCTCAAATGCAATTCTGATTTTATTGAGAAGATCTACCAAAAATTCAAGGAACCAATAATTAAAATTCTACAGGAATCACATAGAAAGAGAGAAAACTTTCTCCCTTTCTTATTTTATGAGACTAATGTAATTTTGATACTAAAATTTGACCAGGGCAATATGAGAAAAAAAATTTTCAGGCCAATGTCACCCGTGGACTTTAGATGCAAAATTGACAAAAATGGTTTTGCCAAAAGGAAGAAAGTGGGATAGTGTTGCAGTTTGGGTTCCCCCAAGAGTGAACACTGTAGCCTCCCCTGACATAGGAAGGGTTAATAATCACTGGAAAAAGCTTGCCAACAGACTGTGACCCGGAGGTGAGAAGGCCGGTTAGCCAATGACGGGTAAGACCCCCTGGGGGGCAACTTAAGCCAGGCAGCGGCCACCCGGGGGCACAGATGGAGAAACGATATCGATATCGGGAGCAAGAGGGACCATTGCCTAAGAGACCTTGCCTGTTCTGAGATAAAAATATAGGAGCACAGCAACAACATGATAATATCAAAACAGAGGCCAAGGGAGGGCTCCTTGAGAAATCACTAAGAATTCTTGGCATTCGCTAATTACTTCATCCAGAACACCTGTGTATGTTTAACAGATGTAAGCTATGTATATATTGAAACGCTGGTTATAATAAACTCAGAGTGGCCATCAGCCCTCTCCGCATCCATCCTGATGTGTACATTGGATTGCGACACCGACAAACACTGAGGCTGAGTTTAAGGTACAAGACGCTTATGAGAGATCAACACCTTTAAGGGAAGTCAGAAGAAGCAGGATTGGGCAAAGGAAGAAGTCTAACTACAATGCAGACATAACAAAGCCCTGCCACACGGAGCTCTGGGGTGAGTTTTGCTCCATCAAATTGCCCCACTCGGGGTTGAAACAGCTGGGCATTTATACCCCGCCTTCACTCAGTCATCCATCACATGTAGGCTGCTCCGGGCAGGATGTGACCTCAAGGGTCTGCTGCTGAAGCAGACGCCAGGGGGCTGACAGCTAGAGGCTGTCTGCTGATGGCACATCCCACAGCTGGGCAGCACGTCCTTCCTTGAAGGGAAATCCAGTGATGGGGAGGGCAGGAGATGATGGAGTCTAGTCTAGACGTGTAACGTTTGAAGTGAAAGGTGGACATCCAGGTAGCAGTGTCCGGTAGTACACGTCTTTCAACAATATATTTATTTTGCTTTGCCTACTTTGCACACATTGATGATAAAAAGAAAAAGCCAAGGACTATTAACACAAAATCAGATGGTAGCTAAATGTAGAAGAGAGGGAGGGGAATAAAAATAGAGAAACACAGGTGCTTTCTAACTCTATCTTTTATCCTGGGTAACTATTGCACAGGAGTTCATTTTATTATTTTCAGTAAACATGTACATTTTATATACTCTTCTGTCTGTAGAATATATTTCACAATTTTTAAAAAATAAAATAATAAGAGGAGAAAATGGATAGGGACAATCCAGAGAGAGGAAACAACATGTGCAAAGGTACAGTGGCGAGAGTGAACAAGCAGTTTTTTGGGGGCAACAATGACTGTTTTGGCTTCAAGGAATGGTAGTATAGGAGGGACATAGGAGAAAAACTGTAAAGATATGTAGAAAACAGATTGTAGAGGCCCTGGAGAGCCAGGCTATAGAGGATGAAATCCTCTATGGTGGAAGAGTAGTCAGGTGGGGTTTTTTAAGTAGAGTAGGGCTTTGTTTATGCACAGTAGTGTTTTAAAAAGAAGCTAAGGCTAGGAAGGTAACTTAGTAGTCATTTGTATAAAGATGATAATTGAAGCCATAAGAAATATAGATCTAGAGAAAGGATCAGAAGACTACTGGAAAAGCCCAAGATTTAAAGTCTGGGAAAAGGAAACAAAAATTATGATGCAAGCAGAGAATGGACACTAGAGAACCAGGAGAGTTCAGGGCTCTAGAAGCTAAAATATGAGATTATTTCAAGAAGGTGAAGAGTGTTGCAATGGAGTCAAGGAGAATAATCCAGAGTTTCTGGGATCATTAATAAGAAAACAGGTATTTGAAGACAAGGACCATCTAGGAATTCTTCACTAATGTATTTCCAGTGCCTAGAACATTCCTAACACATCAGATATGCTCAATAAATATTTGTGGAATAAATGAATGAATAAGAGAAGGAGGGTTAAGGTAAAGGCAATTTGTTAAAAAAGTTAGTCTGTTGAGAGTATACAATTTAAAAATAAAAAGAAGGAGACAAATACATGAAGATACTCTAAAATAAAAGGATTTTTTAGCAACCAAATAAACAGGAGAAATGAGCATTTCATAGGAGCCACTGAAGGAGAATGTGAAAGTGCCTAAGAGTCAGAGGTAATTGATGATAAGGTCGTAGAGTAGCAGACATGGATGAAATCAAAATTAAACACAAGAAAGGTTATCCTTGCAAAATAAAAGGGCCATGTATTGGTCTGAATCAAGAGGGGAAAAGGAAAAGAATGTGTGAAGGTATAAAGAAATGTTATCTATAATAAGGTTTTTTGTTATAGTGAGAAGACCACTAAAGTAGTGACAGGTGAATTTTAACTGCACCAGAATTCAGAAGGTCTGTCTTTTAGTGGCTATACTGTCAATGAATTGTATGAACTTTAGATTTTAAAGGAGATGTATAAAATTATTTCTACCTATTACTGTCCCTTTTTTTTCATTTGATAATATCACCATCAAATAAACAAAGGAAAAAACCTAGGGAAAGATCATCACGTATCCCAGAGTTTGAGTAGTTGAGAAAGAAAACAACTCAAAATTTTCCATGATTTATCTGGAATCTGATTGGGATGCAGTGGGATCCAGGGAGGCTAGGAAAAGACACTGAAATAAGAAATAGAAAATGAACCAGTAGATCAGAGCTTCAAGATGACACAGTAATGAGGATTAACCAGCTAGAGATGGGAAATCTGAGGGTCCTGCAAAATTCAAAGTGCCCCCAGTTCCCAGACTCTGCCCCCTAAGCCCATTCTACAGCAGATTAATATTCCAAAAACACTAGCTGTGCCTCTCTACTACACTCACAGTTGGTGATTTCCCACTGGCTACAGAACAACATAGCATTCTAGGGCCTCTGTGTTTTGTCCCCAGCACTCTCTCACCCTATCTTCAGCTAAATCAGTCCCTTCATCATCTCTGAGACTTTCTTTTCATCCTTTTGTTCAAACTATCCCCTCCACATAAAATACTCTGCCTCATCCATCTTGAAATGTTGCTCATTTCTCACAGCCCAGTTTAAACATCACCCATCTCATGAAAACTCCTCAATTCTCCTGGCTGGAAAAAAATATTGTTCCCCTCCTTTCCAATAGCACTTCATACTTATCTCAGCACCATTTACTCTGTGGTACAATTATGTGTACAGGACAATTATGTGGTACAATTATGTGTAGAATGATGAAAAGAATCATCTAGAAAAGAAAGAGAAAAGAAAAAAGTAAAAAACTTCCCTCAAGTTCTGAGACTAGAGTTCAACATGCCCAAATGGAAAAACACAGAAAAGAAATTAAAAACTAGCTTACACCTGTAGAATTCCAAAGAGTCCTAGCCACACACCCAGTGAAAGGCTTTAGAAGGAAAAACTAACCTCACAAAGACAGGACCTGAGTTTTCCTTCTCAGGACATATTTGACGGAAAGTGTCATCTGCCATAGAGAAGGGTAGATCCTTAACTTGAAACCAAAGTTTTCCCCTTTCTGGACACTTCTTTTCTAATGAGACATTTCCTTAAAGAATATTCCTCCCTTACTTACCTTTCTACCTCTCAGCTGTTCCTGATCCAGGTGCACAGTGATGCAATGGAACTTTCTGTTGCTGAGTCTATCTCCCACGCAGGGTGCAAGCTCATGGGAGGAAGAAATTTGTAATTTTCTCTGTATTCCCAGCACTCTAGACAATGCTGGAAACAACAGAAGCTGAAGAAGAGTTTTTTGTTGAATGAATGTACAAATAACCCAGCTAACAAGGTTCTGTGAATATTTCAGGATGACTGGAGTCAAACTGAATTAATCAGAGAGAATATTTGACCTCAGCAATCACTTCAGATTTTTTTTAAAACATTATATTGACATGTTTTGTCTTTTTTTTTTAAAGATTTTATTTTTCCTTTTTCTCTCCTAAAGCCCCCCAGTATATAGTTGTATATATTTTAGTTGTGGGTCCTTCTAGTTGTGGTGGAGATTTTTTTCTTCTCAGTCATTTATTATAATAACTGATTAAATGGTCAGTGCAGGAGGAAAAAAACAAGCAATTCTTGCTTCTTTGGCAAACACTGCCTAAGTTGCATATTTCTATTTGTTTGGTCCACGTAGAAGTTGTTTTCTACAACCAAGACCAAGTAATATTACCAGATCTGGAATCGATGTTTACTGCCTAACTAATTTTAATCCAGAGCTAAATCTAAGTATTCCATATGCATCTTAGTGGTATTTACACTCCTGTGTGCCTCCTGGGTCATGCCTGACTCTCTCACATCACAATTCTTGCGTTTCGCTACCTGACACCCTCTCGGTCCCTGTTTAAAACCAAGGTAGTTTCCCACCTGAGTATTTTTTAAACCTTGCCCATTGACTCAGCTACTGTTATCAATTCTTTCTCTTCCGGGTGCCTTCTTCTCCCATTCCACAACTAAATCACAGTTTGAAATCTCCAGTGGTGATTTCAAACTGTGACTTAGTTACCAGAAAATATCTTAGTCGACAAAGCAGAGCAATCTGAATCTATTCTGCCTCTCCCTCTCACCCACCTGCTTTCTAGCAGATATGAAATAGCAGCATCTTCAGAATAATCACACCTGGCATACGGACCTATTTGAAATTCCCCCAGAGTCGAAAGAGATAGCTAATTAGGAATAAGAGGGTAGTAAAAAGTGGTACCAAATAGAACAGGGAAGGACAGTATGACTTCAGTCTGTTCTGGGAATGGTCTCAAAGAGTAAGATTGATTTTCCCAAAGCAACATAAGAGGAGGCAGTTAATGGGTCACCTAGGGGCAGAGATCCCACATGAATAAATAAGCTTTATCAGGTTATTTTCCTATTCTCTGGGCTTGAGGTGAAGATGAAGTCCTAAGATTCATGCTAATATCTTTCAATTATTTTCTAATGAAAATCATCTTTATTGTTCTCCCATTCATATAAGACAGACACAAACATAAACAATTGGATATTTATTTTCTAGACACATGTATTTGGGCAGGTTGAAAAATGAAAAACGGCTATGTTCTGGGGTTTAGCAAATACAACAACAATCTGGGAGAAAGAGTCACCAGAAATATAAAGACCCCTTGTTCTTGGAGCTATCCTGGAGCTGCCTGTTGACCTAAACCTTTTCATCAATATTCCTACCTCTAAATACCTATTGTTCTGGTAAATAAATATTTATAAGATTTTTATGAGTCGGAGTATATTTTCTGTTTCAGTTGTGGCCTTTGCAGTGTCTAGTTAGTGCTCTTGATGAAATATTTTTCTTTAAATGTTCATAGACCATTGATCAAGATGGTAGAGAAAAGAATGAGAAGATCATGGAGTTCAAGTCACTTCTTGAAACACTAATTTGGAGTCAGGTTTATATGCTTAATTTCTAAGTATATTATTTTTTTAAAAAGCAGGTAATACCAATGTAAATTTGCTCTCAGTTCATGAATCATGATGGTTAATGGGGTCTGAATTAGTGAGATCTCATTATGTTCTCAAAAGTATTAATGAGATTATTCTTCATAAATCTTAAAAAAAAATCTAGAGAGGTTTCTGAGAGTAAGAGAGAGCACTTCTAACTGGCAAAATCAAGATGGACCTTCAGGGGGATGCGTGTTTGCGATGGGTCTTGCAGATGTGTGGCTTTGGGGCAAGTACATACATTTGGGGCAACCAACGACTGTGATTTCAGATAAAGAGGATGGCATGCACAAAGGGGTAGAGGGCAGAAGTGGCCATGGAAATTATGAGAAGTTCCAGGCTGAACTGGATGACGTTTGTGCTAATTAGTGCAGTCCTGAAGAGTCTGCAGCAGGACATCTGTTGTTCTGCCTGCCCCATGTCTCATCTCCCTTCCTTAAGAAAAGGAAAAGAATATTAATCTCATTAATGAATGCTCCACCCTCATGAACTAGGCACCTCCCAAAGTCCCCACTTCCTAATACCATCACACTGGTTGTTAGGATTTCAACATATGGACTTTAGGGGGATGCAAATATTCAGACCATAGCAATCAGGGGAGAAATTTTCAAGTGATCTTTGTGAGTATAATGTAAGATTTCCTGGCACACAGACAAGAAGTACTGGAGAAGATGGAAATGAACCCATTTAGGTGAGATTTCAGGGTTTTAAACCATCAGAATAAATTCAGGTACATGGTTTCTCTAGATAAGTTTTCTGGCTACTTCCAAACCTCTGCTTGATTTCCAGCTTTGTTTTCCTACTGCATACTATACATCTTCCCTGGGCTCCCATGGACGTCACAGCTTCAAAATATCCCTAACTCATTAAACCTGCTTGTATTCCTCTCTTTGCTTTATTTCTGTAATGAACGGCAACACCAATCACCTCATCATCCAAGAGAGAAAAAAAATGCTAATTGGTACTCTAATATACCAAGTTCTTTTATAGATGATAATTATGCAAAAGAAGAAGGAGGAAGAAGAGGAAGCATGGACTCTCCCTCAAAGAATTCACAGTCTATAGATAAGAGAAAGGTAAAGAAATATTTTAAATAGCTTGATAAGTGTAGTATTAAAAGGCCCACACAGAATACAAGTAATAAAATATGACTGGAAAGTATGAAAAGGCTTCATCAAAGAGGTGCTATCTGGATGATGGCTTGGCTTTGAGCAGTGACAGAGGAAGCAGCACATGTAGAGATATGAAAATCTGAATGAGCATAGCACATTCAGAGGCTGGCCAGAAGTTTATGCTTGGAAGGCTGTGATTTGTGAAGATGGTTGAGGATTCTTGGAAATAACTGTGGGCATCTTGGGTTAATGAGAGAAGATATGACCACACATCACAGACCAGCTTGTTGTCAAAGAGCACAGAGGTGGATACAGGAGGGGGACTGGCCACTTGGCAATAGTGGGATTGTGATTCTCCTTGTGTTTTTATTAGAAAAACCTGAACTTTTATGAGCTTTGAGGGATTGGGAGTGGGAAACCCCAATATCCTTGACTTATCATGAGTATTCAGCCAATATAATTCTTTCAAATTATTTAACCCTAGACTCTTCTCATTTTTTACCTTTTCTGTCTAAATCTAAATCATTGGCAAAACTGTTGGAAAACAATAAGAGCATAAGTGTATGCTTGACTTCATGCAATATTCTTTAAGTTGATACTTTATGGAAATGTCTCCCTGAAGTTTCAAATTCATCTAACTGTGTTTCCATAGAATTCACAGTTTTTAATTTTTTTAATTATGAAAGCCTGAAAGACACTTTACTGAAATCTAGATATATTATGTGTGTCTTTCTCTTCTTCTCTTATATAGAACTGATAAATCTATATTGACTCAGAAAAAGTTCAATCTTGATCCTGATCTCAAAAAATTGCAGTAAAACTTTACCACTGTTAAGCGCACAAATAGTTTTATTTGACAAAAATCCATTAATTAATAATGGTTAAGTCCTCAAGAGTGAATGGTTTGCCTTTGACACTACTGATTCAATAAACACGTGATAGTTTCACCTGCTGATGACTAACAGAATCAATAACCATAGATTTTAAACATCTTACATTTTCATAAGCTTTGTAAGTTTGTCTAGTGAAGATTTTTACTGCTTATGCATATTTTTATCACCATCACTTGTAACACATCTTAGCAGATTCCACTTCAGATTGTACTGAATTTATGTTTTCTCACTTATTCAAAAATGTATCACCTATATTATAGTTCCATGGAAACTACTATAGAGGCTAATTTTTCAGCCACTTCAAACTCAGCATTAACTCCTAAAACAAATGACAACTGAGAAGTATCAGTAACATCTGTCAACTTATAACAGCCAAAGGAAACCACTTGAAATAATTTGCCTTGTTTGTTAATTTACTATCAATGTTGCTCCAATGTCCCCAACTCTGCAAGCGACTGCTCCCACTGAAACGCTAATACTCATCTTAAATAAGTTTATTTTATCTGGACACATTTCTTTGGCTACACAGTCAAATTCGCATTGACTCACATTGATAAATGGATTTCCTTGCTTGGTTAACAAATAAACCACTTGGAAATTTATTTTGGTTATAGCTTCATTTTCATTTTTTTCTCTTTGGGGAGAAAAATTCTGCTGTAGTGAGATATTCCATTTTAAATGTTCTGATTTTTCTGACCACTGCTTTCTGGTGAGTGCTTAGTCTGATAATAATGATACAATACATTGTATTCTCTCAGCACAAACAGTGTCATTGCCTAAGAAATATAATATTGGCCATCTAACTCAAGAACAAAATACTTCAGACTCCACTATGCCTTAAAAGCACATTAGAAGTCCACTTTTCTCTTATTTTCTTATTTTGGCATGATAGGTACATACTCATATATTAGTCAAGGGTCAGCCAGGGAAGCAGAATCAGCAGGAGATAGATTAGATAGATATGTAGATACTTGGATAGATAATCAATAGATTTATTTCAAGGATTTGGTTTATGGGACATCATAGTGTTTGTTTGGGTGGTTTTTTTCTGAGTATTTACTGTAAGGTTTACAATATACATTTTTAACTTATAACAGTATACCTTCAAATAATTTTATACTACTTCTCATATAGTGTAAGAAACCCATTTCCTCTAGCCTTTTCTTTCTGCTATTGTCATACAATTTATTTCTACACTTGTTATTATTCCCATAACACAGAGCTATTATTTCTTCTTTCAACAGTCTTTTAAAGAGATTTAAAAATCAGGGGGGTAAGTCACATATTTACATACATATTTACCATTTCTATGGCTCTTCATTCCATTATGGACATCCAAATTAATATCCTGTGTAATTTTCCTTTTGCCTGAAGTACTTTATAACATTGCTTATAGTGTAGATCTGCATTAGATGAAAACTCTAAGTTTTTGTTTGTCGAAAAAATTCTTTATCCCACGTTCAATTGTGAAATATATTTTCACTGAATTAAAAATTCTAGATGACAGTGGTTTGTGGATTTGGAGGAGGGGGTTGTTTGTTTAAAACTTTAACAATATGTTTCCATTGTCTTCTAGATTGCTTAGTTTCTGATGAGAAGTCATTTGTTCTCATTCTATATGCAATGAATTCTTTCTATCTACCTGCCTTTCAATTTTACTCCTCATCACTGATTTTCAGCAATTTAATTGTAATTTGCCTAGGTGAGCTTTTCACATCCTTTTCTGATACTTCCATGATTTCTGTCATTTCTGAATTTGTTTCTGTAGACTTATTTTTCTTCTGAGGGTGATATTTTTTGCTTCTTTGCATGCCTGAGAATTTTTCTCGGGTGCTAGTTATTGTGATTTTTACATTGTTGATCATTGCATTTTGTTGTATTCTTTTAAATAGTGTTGAATTTTGTCATAGAATTTAGATCATTCAAATCTTCCGCTCTGCTTCTTAAATATCTATTATAAGATTCACTGAGATATTATTTAAAGAATAGTTGCAGGGGCTGGCTCCGTGGCCGAGTGGTTAAGTTCACGCGCTCCACTGCGGCAGCCCAGGGTTCAGATCCCGGGCACGGACATGGCACCACTTGTCAGGCCACGTTGAGGTGGTGTCCCACATCCCACAACTAGAAGGACCTGCAACTAAGATATACAACTATGTACAGGGGGGTTTGGGGAGATAAAGCAGAAAAAAAAAAAGAAAAAGATTGGCAACAGTTGTTAGCCCAGATGCCAATCCCTAAAAAAAAAAAGAGAGAATAGTTGCAGGGGTCAGCCCCATGGCTGAGTTGTTAAGTTCGTGGGCTCTGCTTCGGTGGCCCAGGGTTTTGCCAGTTCGGATCCTGGGTGCGGACATGGTACTGCTCATCAGGCCATGCTGTGGTGGCAACGCACATGCCACAACTAGAAGGACCTATAGCTGGAATATATAACTATGTACTGCAGGCTTTGAAGAGAAGAGGAAAAAAAAAAAAGAATAGTTGCAAAGCATAACCAAGGAAGAAGGAAAATCAAATCTTCCTTGGCTAATTCAGTCCAATCTAGTACTATTTATTTTGCAAGAAATGTAGAAAACTGAAATGATTTTTGGGTTGTTCTTAGATCTTCTGGAGGAGAAGAGCTTCTTTTGGTTCACTGCTTTCTTTAAATAAGCGGTTGATTCTACTTCCTGAAACACTCAGGAGCTCTCCATAAACTAAAATAATAAACAGATCTTTTTTCTTGTTTTGGAATTGTGTTCTACAGAGTCCCCCCTCAAAATATATTTCAGCCATGGTTACTGACAAAGCAAGAGATAAAAATCCCCCAAGCTTCAAGAGTTGCCTGTTGGTCATATAACCAGCCTTTCCCTTCCAGAGGAGTCAGTCCCCAAAACGTTGAATTCAAGCAGCTCTTCAGAGTGATTTTAAAATCATATCAAGAAAATAACCTTATATGCCATATAATTAGCTCTCCATTTATGTAACAAACTTATTGTCTAATTTGTGTTATGTATTTGGAGAAAAGGACTATTAAATATTTCCTAACTCACTCTTCTACTCTTCCATCTGAGTAATCAAGACATTTTAAATCTGTTTTTGTCTCTTACATTATTGCATTGCTCTTCTCTACTTACACTCTATATCATCTCTAAACCACATTGTTTAAAATAAAATAAATATAAATTTAAAAATAAAATAAATATAAATTTAAAAATAAAATAAAATAAATATTATGCAGCCATTTATTCAAGCAAGACTAGGGCTGAATAAAAAATGATTTCCCCTTGATTTATGCACATAATGTACTATTAAGACCTCACAATCTCAGAGAGGTGTCAAAGTAGTGGTGTAGGCAGACTCTGAACTCACCTCCTCCCACAGACACAACAAACTTACAACTACTCTAGATACAATTTCCTCTGAGAGAGAACTGAAAATTGGATAGAAAGAACCCTCACACAAGGGACAGTGCTGACCAAGGTGGAAGAGGCAGAAATTCCTTTCTGGAGAGTAAAAATGCCACCTTCACAAGCCACAGCACTTCATGGCCAGGAAGGAGCAATCTAAGGGACACAGCCTTCCCTGGAGGTGTAGGGGACCTGAGCAGGGGAGCATTATCTCTATAAGCATCCTTTGGACTCAGCACAACCGAGATGTGCATCCTAACCTCAGTCTTTGCTGGCTATTAACTACAACAGGGAATATCTCCAGAAAAATTATCACACATAAGGGAAAAAATTGGGGTCTTATAGGGCCCGTGCACAAATTCACCCACTTCAGAAAGCAACCTAAAATCACCAGAAAGAAAGGTGCACAGTCCTTTAGTGGAAAGAAACTCACCTGATAGGCTCTGAGTGCAGCTCGGTGAGAGGTTAGACCTCTCCAGGGACTGAGACATTGATGGCAGCCATTATTGTGAGCTAGTACAGGCACGCTGACACAGATTCTGGGAGACACCATTGAAGTTCTTCCCCTGGCCTGTTAGCCCAGGGTCTTCCCCACCCACTAGATTTAATCCAGCTTAGCCCTAGGGATTGGCCCCACCCAACAGCAAGCCCTTGGGCAACTGGTGGGCCTGCATAGTCTGGGTGCCTGAAACCTCTGCATCCAGGGTCTGCCTCTGTGGGTCATGGCATGCATGAGGAGTGGGTGGAGTGTCTGGGGCATTGGTGGAGTATGTGGGACTTCTGCAGTGGGGCCACTGGGTTCACTTCCATGGATCAGGGTGTGCACACAGGGCAGGACTGTTTTGATGGGGTCTGAGGTGCTGTAAGCAGTGGGGCTTGCCAGCTGCAGCAGACTTGTGCTTCTCAAACAGCCACATAGGGAATTGGCCCCGCCTTTCAAAGCCTGAAACAATTGAGCACTCTGATGCCTGGGCCCAGCCCCAGTCAGCTACAATCCTGAGAGAGCTGACAACAGGTTTGCAGCCCAGAGGTCTACAGTGATTATAAGGTCCTGAGACTAGCACTTAGCCACACTGGGGGCCTACTCACTTAGCAGAAAAACTGCAACAGGAATGTGCTATTAGATCTTGCAGACAACTGTGCTGGGGCTCCCCACACCCAATAAAGTGACTGAAGGGCCCATGGCAACCACACATAGCTGATCATTACAATCAGCCCGTCAGGACCACAGCCTAGCCTCCCTGGGCACCTGCAAGAGCAATCCTGCCACAAACAAGGACACATGTAGCTCACACAGGGGTCACTCCTGGAACACTCTGGAACTGGTGATGAGAGAGAAGCACAGTGTTGGGCCTCATAAGGCATCTCTTAAATAAGGCCACCTCTCCAAGATAAGGAGATGTAACTGACCCAACTAATACATAGATATAAGCACAGAGAAAGAGGAAAAATGAGCAAGCAAATGAATACATTCCAAGTAAGCAAACAGGACAAAACCCAAAAAAAGAACTAAATGAAACACAAACAAACAATATACCTGACAAAAAGTTCAAACAAAAAGTCATAAGGATTTTCACTGGTCTTGGGAGAAGAATGGATGAACTCAGTAAGAACATCAGAAAGGAACTGGAAAATATAAAAAAGAACCAAGCAGAATGAAGAATACAATACTGGAAATGAAAAATTCACTAGAGGGACGCGATAGCAAAGTAAATGATACAGAAGAACAGATCAACAAGCTGGACAAAAAGCTAAAGGAAATTACCCAAGCTGAACAGATTTAAACAAAGGTTTTTTTTTTTTTTTAAATGAGAACAGGGACTGGCCCTGTGGCGTAGTGGTTAAGTTTGTGTGTTCCATTCAGCGGCCTAGATTTCACAGGCTCAGATCCCAGAGGTGGACCTAACATCCTTCATCAAGCTATGCTATGGCCTCATCCTGCATGAAATAGAGGAATATTGGCACAGATATTAGCTCAGCAACAACCTTCCTCATGCAAAAAGAGAAAGACTGGCAATAGAAGTTAACTCAGGGTCAATCTTCCTCACAAAAATAAAATCAGGAAAAATAAAAAGAACAGTCTAAGGGACCTCTAGGACAACATCAAGCTCAATAACATTCATATTCTAGGTGTCCCAGAAGGAAAAGAGAGAGACAAAGGGGCAGAGAGTCTATTTGAAGAAATAATAGCTTAAAACATTCCTAACCTAAGGAAAGAAATAGACATCCAAGTACAGGAAGCACAGAAGACACCAAACAAGATAAATGCAAAGAGGCCCACACCAAGATACATTATACTTAAAACATCAAGAATTAAAGACAGAGAATTCTAAAAGCTGCAAGAAAAAGGCAACAAGTTACATACAAAGGAAACCCCATAAGGCTAGCAGCTGACTTCTCAGCAGAAACCATACAGGCTAGAAGGGAGGGGTGTAATATATTTAAAGTGCTGAAAAGAGGGGCTGGCAAGGAGGTTAAGTTTACATGCTCCACTTCAGCCACCTGGGATTCACAGGTTTGGATCCTGGGCACAGACCTAGCACCACCTGTCAAGCCATGCTGTGTTGGCATCCTACATGAAATAGAGGAAGATTGGCCCAGATATTAGCTCAAGGCCACTCTCCCTCAAGACAAAAGATGAATATTGGCAAAAGATGTTAGCTCAGGGCTGATCTTCCTTGCCAAAAAAAAAAGTGCTGAAAGGAAAAAACCTACAGCCAAGAATACTGTACCTGGCAAGGTTGTCATTCAGAATGAAGGAGAGATGAAGAATTTCCCAGACAAGCAAATATTAAAAGAGTTTATCACCAAGAAACAAGTTTTACAAGAAATGCTGAAGGGATTTATTTAAGTGGGAAAGAGAAGAGCACAAATAGGAATAAGAAAATTATCAAAATAAGAAAGCCAATAAAATCTCTGGTAAAGACTAAAATACCATAAATGTAGCAGATCAACCACTATGAAGATAATATGAGGATCAAAAGGCAAAAGTCCTAAAATTACCTATTTTCATGATAAGAGGATAATGAATACACACACACGAAAAAAGAAGTTAGATATTATCTCAAAAACATAAAATGAGGGGGGAGGAGAGTGAAAGAGTAGAGCTTTTAGAATGAGGTCAAACTAAAGAGACCATCAACTTAATATAGATTGCTATATACATAGGTTATTATATATGAACCTCATGGTAATCACAAACCAGAAACCAATAATAAATACACAAATAATTAAGAGAAAGGAACCCAAACATAATACTAAAAAAAAGCCACCAAACCACAAGGGAAGAGAGCAAGGGAAGAAGAAAGGAACAGAGAAGAATTAAAACACCTAGAAAAAAGTAACAAAATAGCAATATGTACATACTTATCAATAGCTACTTTAACTGTCAATGGATTAAATGCTCCAATCAAAATGCATAGGGTGGCTGATTGGATAAAAAACAAGGCACATATATATGCTGCATACAAGAGACACACTTCAGACCCAAAGACACTCACAAATTGAAAGTGAAGAGAGGGAAAAAGATACTTCATGCAAATGGCAAAGAAAAGAAAGCCAGGGTAGCAATACTTATATCAGACAAAATAGACTTTAAAACAAAAACTGTAACAAGAGACAAAGAAGGACTTTACATAATATAAAGGAACAATCCAGCAAGAGGATATAACAAACTAAATATCTATGCACCCAACATAGGAACACCTAAATATATAAAGCAATTATTAACAGACATAAAAGAAGAACACAATAATACAATAACACAATAATACAGTAACACAATAATAGTAGGGGACTTTAACACTCCACTTACACCAATGGATAGATCATCCAAACCAAAGATCAATGAGGAAACATTGGCCTTAAATGACACACTAGACCAGATGGACTTAGTAGATATGTACAGAACATTTCATCCAAAAACCACAGAATACACATTTTTTTCAAAAACACATGGCGCATTCTCCAGAATTGATCACACGTTAGGCCACAAAACAAGTCCCAATAAATTGAAGAAGATTGCTGGGGCTGGCCCAGTGGCTCAGCAGTTAAGTTCACACATTCCACTTCAGTGGCCCAGGGTTTCCCAGTTCGGATCCAGTTGGTGCAGACCTACACACCACTTGTCGAGCCATGCTGCAGTAGGCATCCCACGTATAAAGTGGAGGAAGATGGGCACGGATGTTAGCTCAGGGCCAATCTTCCTCAGCAAAAAAGAGGAGGATTGGTGGTGGATGTTAGCTGAGGGCTAATCTTCCTCAAAATAAAAATGTAAGAAGATTGAAATAATACCAACCATCTTTTCTGACCAAAGAGGTATGAAACTAGAAATCAACTACAGGAAGAAAGTCAGAAAAGCCACAACTATGTGCAGATTAAGTAAATGCTACTGAACAATGATTGGGTCAATGAAGAAATCAAAAGAGAAATCTAAAATACCTGGATACAGATGAAAATGAAAATACAACATGCCAAAACTTATGGGTTACAGCAAAGGCAGTTCTAAGACAGAAATTTGTAGCAATACAGACCTACCTCAACAAACAAGAAAAATCTCAAATAATCTAACAGTGTACCTAAAGGAACTGGAAAAAGAATAACAAAGCCCAAAATCAGTGGAAGGAAGGAAATAATAAAAATTAGAGCAAAAATAAATGAAATAGAGACTAAAAAACAATAGGAAAAATCAATGAAACTAAGAGCTGGTTATTTGAAAACAAACAAAATTGACAAACCTTTTGTTAGAATCACAAAGAAAAAAAGAGAGAAGGCTCAAATAAAATCAGAAATGAAAGAGGGAAAATTACAATGGACACTCCAGAAATACAAAAGGTTATAAAAGAATACTTCAAAAAGCTAAATGTCAACAAATTGGATAATCTAGAAGAAGGGATAAATTCTTAGAATCATATAACCTTCCAAAACTGAATCAAGAAGAAATAGATAATCTGAATAGAACTATCACCAGTAAGGAGACTGAAAAAGTAATCAAAAATCTCCCAAAAAATAAAAGCCCAGGACCAGATGGCTTTTCTGGTGAATTCTACCAAACATTCAAAGAAGACTTAATACCTATCCTTCTCAAATTCTTCCAAAAAATGGAAGAGGAGGAGAAGCTTCCTAAATCATTTGATCAAGCTGATATTATCCTGATGCCAAAACCAGACAAGGACAACACAAAAGAGAAAATTACAGGCCGATATCACTGATGAACATTGATGCAAAAATCCTCAACCAAATACTGGCAAATCAAATCCAACACTACATTAAAAAGATTATACACCACGATCAAGTGGGACTTATTCCAGGGATTCAGGGATGGTTTGATATCTGAAAATTAATCAACCAGATACGCCACATTAACAAAATGAAGAATAAAAATCACATGATCATCTCCAGAGATGCAGAGAAAATATTTGACAAGAAACAGCATCCATTTATGATAAAAATTCTAAATAAAATGGGTATCGAAGGAAAATACCTCAACATAATAAAGGATTTATATGAGAAACCCACAGCTAATATCATTCTCAATGGAGAAAAACTGCAAGCTATCCCTCTAAGAACCAGAACCAGGCAAGGATGTCCTCATTTACCAGTATTATTTAACATAGTATTGAAAGTCCTATCCAGAGATATCAGGCAAGGAAAAGAAATAAAAGGGATCCAGATCAGAAAGAAGAAATGAAACTGTCACTATTTGCAAATGACACGATTTCCACATAGAAAATCCTAAAGAATCCACCAAAAATCTTTTAGAAATAACAAGTGACTACGGTAAAGTTGCAGGATAAAAAATCAACATACAAAAATCAGTTGCATTTCTATATGCTAACAACGAAGTAGCAGAAAGAGAAATTAAAGATACAATCCCATTTACAATTGCAACAAGAAGAATAAAATACCTAGGAGTAAACAGAACCAAAGAAGGGAAAGATCTGTACACCGAAAACTATAAAACATTGTTAAAAGAAATCGAAGAAGGCACAAAGAAATGGAAAGATATTCCACACTCTTGGATTGGAAGAATTAATATAGTTAAAATGTTCATAATCCCTAAAGCAATCTACAAATTCAATGCAATTTCTATCAAAGTTCCAACAACATTTTTCACAGAAATAGAACAAAAAATCCTAAAATTTATATGGAACAACAAAAGTCTCCAATTAGCCAAAGGAATCCTGAGAAAAAAGAACAAAGCTGGAGACATCACACTCTTTGATTTCAAAATGTACTACAAAACTATTGTAACCAAAACAGCATGGTACTGGCAAAAAAACAGACACACAGATCAATGGAACAGAATCAAGAGTCCAGAAATAAACCCACACATCTATGGGTAGTTAATTTTTGACAAGGGAACCAAGAACATACAATGGAGAAAAGAAAGTCTCTTCAACAATGGTATTGGGAAAACTGGACAGCGACATGCAAAAAAAATTAAAGTAGACCATTATCTTTCACCATACACAAAAATTAACTCAAAATGGATTAAGGACTTGAATGTAAGACAGGAAACTTCTATAAGAAAACACAGGCAGTATGCTCTTCGACACCAGTTAGCAGCTGATTTTCAAGTACGATATGTGATCAAGCAAGGGAAACAATAGGAAAAATAAACAAATGGGACTACATCAAACTAAAATCTTCTGCACAGCAAAGGAAACCATCAATAAGATAAAAAGACAACATAGCAATTTGGAGAAGATATTTGCAAACCATACATCAGATAAGGGGTTAAGATCCAAAACATATAAAGAACCCACACATCTCAACAAGAAAAAAACTAACAACCCAATTAAAAAGTGGGCAAAAGATATGAACAGACTTTTCTCCAAAGAAGATATACAGATGGCCAACAAGCACATGAAAAGATGTTCAAGATTATTAACTATCAAGGAAATGCAAATCAAAACTACCATGAGATATCACCTCACTTCCATCAGAATGGCTATAATTAACAAGACAGAAAACAATTCTTGGAGAGGATGTGGAGAGAAGGAAACTCTCATACACTGCCGGTGGGAGTGCCAACTAGTGCAGCCACTAGGAAAACAGTGTGGAGATTCCTCAAAAAATTAAGAATAGAACCCCCATATGATCCAGCTATTCCACTGCTGGGTATTTATTCAAAGGACATGAAAACACAAATGTGTAAACATACATGCACTCCTATGTTCATTGCAACATTATTCACAATAGCCAAGACGTGGAAACAACCCAAGTGCCCATCAAGGGATGGATGGATAAAGAAGATGCAGTATATATACACAATGGAATACTACTCACCCATAAAAAACAATGAAATCTGGCCATTTGTGACAACGTGGATAGACCTTGAGGGTATTATGCCAAATGAAATAAGTCAGAGGGAGAAAGTGATATACCATATGATCTTACTCATAGGTAGAAGATAAAAACAACAAACAATTACATGGAGACAGAGACTGGACTGGTGGTTACCAGAGAGTAAGGGGGGTGGGAGGAAGGTGAAAGAGGTGATTAGGTACATGTGTGTGGTGATGGATTGTAATTAGTCTTTGGGTGGTAAACACGATGTAATCTACACAGAAATCAACATTTAATGATATACCTTTGAAATGTATATAATGTTATAAACCAATTTTACTGCAATAAAAGAATAAAAAAGAAAATAAATAAAAATATTTTTTAAAAGACACCACAATCTCACAAAAACACTCTTGTGCTAATGCCTTATCTCCATATAAGAATAAGGAGAATTATTATTTTTTTTTTTTAAGATTTTATTTTTTTCCTTTTTCTCCCTAAAGCCCCCCCGGGACATAGTTGTATATTCTTCATTGTGGGTCCTTCTAGTTGTGGCATGTGGGACGCTGCCTCAGAGTGGTTTGATGAGCAGTGCCATGTCCGCGCCCAGGACTCGAACCAACGAAACACTGGGCCGCCTGCAGCGGAGCGCGCGAAGTTAACCACTCGGCCACGGGGCCAGCCCCTAAGGAGAATTATTTTAATAGCACTGCCCTTGGCTACTAGGCTAATAGCCCCTCTGGAATACCTACAATCCTACTACGTCATAATTCTTCCTGATCAGGATGGCTTTTTCAAATCCCTATGTCCTCTGGATGAAGCACCTTTCTCTATCTCAGAAAGTTGTTTTGTCTTAGGAAGGCAGATGTATTGTCAAGGGAAGAGAAGACTACTTTTCTGCGGGCCGGATCAGCCTCAGAGATCTATGGGATTATGAATTCCATATCAGATTATTCTCTCTCCCAGGCACTACCTATGTCCTCCTTCCCCCTCCTTTCCATCATCACAATGTCACCGTAAGGAAAGTTGCACCTTCAAGGTTGATATTTTTATGTGCACCTGACCCACTAATGTTGAATTACAAAAATTTTTATCCCGTTTCCTACACTTCAAAATATTTTTAAAATCGTCCCCAAATAAGGCTTTGAAAACTTAAGATACATTGGACTGAAGTAAATTTTTGCTGTTAGTGCCACAGAGTCAATTCATACTCCTAGCAACCGTGTGTACGCCAGAGCAGAACTGTGCCCGGTCTTTTTGTGCCATCCTCTCACCTTCCAGCACTGTATCAGATGATGCTCCACTGTTATTCATAGGGTTTTCATGGCCAATTTTTTTCGGACATGGGTGGCCAGGTCCTCCCTCCTTAGTCTGGGAGATCCACTGAAACCTGTGCACCATGGATGATCCTGCTGGTATTTGAAATATTTGTGGCATAGCTTTCAGCATCAGAGCAACACACAACCACTGCAACATGACAACCAACAGACATGTGGTGTGGTTCCCTGCCCGGGAGACAAACCTAGGCCACGGCAGTGAGAGCTCCAATTCTTAACCACTAGATCACCAGGGCTGACTATAGAACTAAACAGAAGAGAAATATTCCCTTCACCTTACTTATTAGATACCTGGATTGACACAAAGGGAAGCAAAGTGGGAAAACCAATGTAGTATAGGGTAAGGAGAATTGGGATCCTAGATCTGTCACCTGTGTTCTATGTACCCATGTGGAAGTCACTTCACCTATCTGGAGTTTAGTTCTCTCATATTTAAATTAAGGGAAAAGGGTGGAGAATTGGACTAGATAATACTGACAGTCCCTTCTAGGTTAAATATTCTGTATTTCGCATAAATACATTTGAAATATCTGATGAAATAGAAAAGAAAAAATGAGAGATTCTTTAAAAATGATGGCAATTAGCTGTTGACACCTACTACTATGTGTCAGCCCTGGGAATTTAGCAATGAAAGAAGAAGGTATGTCCCTGTCCTCCTTAAGGCTAATGGCAGAGAAGAGGACAAACGTTAAAAATATAAATATGATTCTGTTCACATCATTAATTAATGAGTGAATTGATTGATTGTATGAGCTATGTGTACTTTTAATAGTGCTACCTAATCTAATCCGGGCATTAGAAAAGGTTTCCCTGGGAAACTCATTTAAACTGAGACCTGACTGAAGGAGATTTTCAGAACATGAGGAAGCATTTTTTTTCCTGAGGAAGATTAGCCTTGAGTTAACGTCCATGCCAATCTTCCTTTATTTTATACGTGGGTCACCACCACAATATGGCTGACGAGTGGTGTATGTCCGTGCCCAGATTCCAAACCAGCGAACCTGGGCCGCCAAAGCAGAGTGCACAGAACTTAACCACTAGGCCATGGGGCTGGCCCCAGGGAAGCGTTTTTAAATAAGGAAAAGGAGAGAAAAATAAGAGAGGAGGAAACAGAGAAATCATAATGAAAAGAACCCTAAAAAAGACAAGAAGGAAAGAAAAAATAAAAATTATATAAGGGGTGGCCAACACTTTCATAATATCTACTTCAGGGTTAGAAATCGCAAAACAGCCAATTGTAAAAATTATCCTGAACACTAATTACTACATAAGCTTCTATTCTGGTAGGTAAGTTGTTAATTAACAGTCCTGGATATAAATAACAACATATTCTACTGAGACCACAAAATAGTTGACTGTTTTGCCCAGGGATTGTGTCATGTTGTCACCCTAGGTTTTTATTTACTTGGTAATGAAGTACATAGAGAACAAATTCCTCCTGTGTCTGAGATGATACAGGACCCTGGCTACCAGGAAAGGGACAATGTGCAGTTTGTCTGCTTAGAATGATAGAGACTCCCTTGCATCACAAACAGTTCGTGTCAACCTCGTATATACTCGCAGAAAATAAGCTGCCTAGGAAAGAAAATCCCCAAAACCCTCTATCTGACAGTAAGCTTAACTTCTGGTTCACCGTCTTCCAGCCTGTGGCTAGAGCTGTCCTCTCCTGCCTTCCTGGTTTGGGGGTCCCGGGAGACAGTGTGTCTCCATGGTACATCAAGCCTTCCCTTTGTTTCAAGATGTCTTCAAAAAGAGCAAATATCTTCATTAGGAACTCGAGACTTATATAAATCATTATGCCCTTGGGAACTTCCATTGTACTCTCCATTTACCTACAGGTAAACAACCAACCAGAAAGAAGGATCAAACCAAAGGAAAACTAGGAGGTTCTAGAGTCTGCAGTGAGTTGGATACTTGTGTCAACGAAAGCAATTGCAGTTTGTGGCAAAATAGCATATGGTTAGTGAGATTGTTCCAGTCTTGATTAGAGAACAGAAAATTGAGATGTTTAATATGTGATCTTTCAGGAGATTCTCTGGTGGGGAAAGATGAGGACAGGTGTAAACATGTCTCTTTATCATGTTCATTGCACAGTAAATCCATAGACAGAAACATGGATCTTGTTCTTAAAGTGATGAAGGAAAATCATTAAATAATACCAATGAAGCCATGAATTGGCTGCATAGTTGATGGATAGATTCACCACTTAAGTACTAAATTGGGGCAGTTAGGAACAAAGTTGATTTGATTTCCTAAACTATCTGGAATAGAAATTGAGCCTGAGAACCAAACCATTTGGGCCTAGGAACCAAATGAATAAATGAATGAATGAATGAGCAGTTTCTTTACATTGTCACAGATCATCCATGCCTTCCTATTTCTCTCCTACAAGGAGGATCTCAGTTGCTCATTAGACCCAGTTAGAGACAGGTAGTGTAGCATAGTGGTTAAGAGCATAGACTCTAGAGTTAACCTGCCTAGGTTTAAACTCTGACTCCATCACTAGTTGTATAACCTTAAACAATTTCCCTAAGCTCTCTATGCCTTGATTTCTTCATCTTTAAAATAGAGAAGACACTAGTGTCTACGTAATAAGATTGTTATGAGTTCTAAGTGAGTTAGTCTTATAAAATTCTTAGAAAAGTACACAGCACATATGTAAGTTCTACAAAAGTGTTCATTGAATAATTAAATGACAATATTAAATCCAAAAATACTATGTTTCTTTGACTTTATTATGTAGTCTTGTTATTTGTCTCTATCATTTCAGTTAGGCTATCATCATAATCATCATCAAGAACACTATTATTATTATTACCAGTATACCAATATGATCTTGGCCAACCTAATTGCCTCATAATCCGTTAGTCTCATCTATATCTGTGAGAAGTAAATATCATTATATGGAGATGCTATAGGATCTCACGCCTAATTTCAGACTTTTCTCAAGAATTCCTCAAAATAGACAAAGGAATTCAAAGTAATGAAACAAGATAATTAAGAGTAATTAGGCAGTTTTATCTATTAATAGTTTACATCTCAATTTGGAAAAATAATCTATACAGGCGAAAGAGCATTGACCTTCAATAGTCACCTAGAAAATTTTATACTTATTCCAATGACGCTGGAATTGTTCAGAAAATTTAGGGCACTCACAGACCTATAAAATGTTAGACCTGGAAAGGTAAATATGGTTATTTTAGAGACATACATCCGTATTTACCAAACGAAATATTGATAGTAGGTATGATGTAAGGTCCACAAATTCAAGGATACAAGAAATAGTGTGTTGCCTTATTTTCTTCTTTTTCTTTTTCTTTTTCTTTTTTTATTCTTGTTTTTGTTTTTGAGGAAGACTGGCCCTGAGCTAACATCTGTTGCCAATCTTCTCCTTTTTGCTTGAGGAAGATTGTCACTGAGCTAACATCTGTGCCAATCTTCCTCTACTCTATGTGGGATGCCGCCACAGCATGGCTTGACAAGCAGTGCTAGGTCCACACCCGAGATCTGAACCTTTGAACCCTGGGCCGCCAAAGTAAACCCTGGGCCGCCAAAGCAGAGCGTATGAACTTAACCACTAAGCCACTGGGCCAGCCCCACATTATTTTCTTTTAATCATCTTCGATCTGACTTTGAGCCCCACTCTGCCAGCTGCTGGAGAAATGCCATTCCATCCATTCTTTGGGTTCCCAATTCCTGAGTTGTGCCAAGATCCTGGGATCTTTCAGCACTGAAGCATGTGAGAGTTCCTCTGACATCTATCCAGACTGCTAAGAAGCCCATCGTCCCAAGAGATTATGATTTCTTCCAGTCCAGCATCTCACATCTTCTGTGCTTGCTTTGAGCGCTGGAGTCAGGCAAGGCTGGAGTCCCTGTGCCTGGAGCCCAAGTTTCCAATCAGCACAAGTTCCATGACTTTTATCCCCTTCCCAGTCTCTAGTATCTTTTCTTTCTTTCTCAGTCTCTGTTTGTCTATTATTCTCTCTTTCTTACCCCTCCAGGACATAAATTATACTTCATGGAGGTAATACTCTATCGAAATCACAGAAGATTTAGTGACATCAAAATTTGTATTTATAGCCTACAAAAAATATCCGAAGCAAAGAATTTCTAAAGTGCCTGGTTATACACTTGGATTGGAGGAGCAGAAATAAGACATGGCAAAACGGAAATTAATGCCTCCAAAATTTATCCTGCCACACATCAGAAACCCAATTTAATGGCTTTTCCTATTTGAAAGGCTTGGCTCTGAATAACTTTCAACTATTGCAAAAAACAAAATCTACTCTCAAACAATTCCTTCAACATCTTTGACAGACATTCAAAAAACTCTGCTAACCCTGAGAGAACCAGCAGGATTTACTCTTTAATTACAAAAATAATGTTGGCTTGGAGATGGGAAGACATTTTTATTTGACAAGTGCTATAGTGACTGTTTTAGTCAGTTCAGGCTGCTATAACAGATTGCCGTGCACTAGTGGCTTAAACAACAAGTGTTTATGTCTTACGGTTCTGGAGACTAGAAGTCTGAGATTGAGGTACCAGCAGATTCAGTGTCTGATGAGAGCCCACTTCCTGGTTCGTAGATGACCATCTCCTCACTGTGTCCTCACATGGTGGAAAGAAAAGAGAGCTCTCTGGGGTCTCTTTCATAAGGGCACTAATCCCATTCATGAGAGTCCCACCTTCATGTCCTAATCACTCCCAAAGGCCCTGCTTTCTCATACCATCATGTTGGAGGTTAGAGCTCCAACATATGACTTTGGGGGGGATACGAACACTCAGTTCATAACAGGGATAATCACAAATCAAGAAATGATAGCTCATACTTACTAGGCACTTACCAGAGGCCAATTAGATCAACTTACACAATCCTCACAACAACTTTATGAGAGAAATCTCGTAATGATCCCACTTAAGATGAATAATCTGAATCACAAAGAGGTGACCTGCCCAATGTCACATATCTGGTGAGTGTCTAGGTGCCATGTCTGGCCCATCAACCCCGCCTAGTGGCGCTGCTCCAGTTCACACGCTGGCAAGTAGCAGAGCCGGATGTGAACCCAAATTGAACATCAGTACCAGGCACTCGGCATGACTTTTTTTTTATGTTATGTTGAGAATTTAACAAAGCAGTCAGAAGAGAGAGAATCTTTCTGCAGGGACAGATGCTCACTATTTCACCAACTGTTCCATTCCATGTCTGTTCTAAATGTTAGAAACATCTTCCTTGTGTTGAGGTGCACCCTGCCTCTGTGGGGGAACTCCCTGCCCACCGGCTTGGATCTACTCTGAAGCTGCACAAAGTAAGTCTGCTCTCACATGGCAGCCCCTCAAACCCTTAAATGCGGTCTTCATATCTCTCTTGAGTCTCCCTTTCATCCTTTGATTCCTTTAATTCACAGAGTTAGTGCCCACTGAGGCAATTAAGGGCAGCAGTTCAGTGCAGGGCTTTGGGAAACCTTCGCCACCAGCTGGCAAATTTAAACACCTTCCCTAAACCCTCTGGGCCTCATATGCAAAGCAAAGATGATAACAACACCTACATCATAAGACCCTTGTGGGTATTAATTTAGATAACACATGTAAAACACCTAGCCCCTGCCTGGCAATTATTAAGTGTTTAATAACTGTTTCTTGTGGTCACTATTGTTGTTACTCTTAACATCCCAAGTTTAGAACTGCAGACTGTCTCAGCTCACGGGGAGACCAACATGTACAGAATGTCCTAGACAATATGGTTTCTGACTCCAGCATGATGCGATCTTACAGAAGGTAGTCTAACCTGGATGCTTTGCTAAGTGGATCTGTGTATGGACTGATTGTTTGTGCTCCTCCAAAGTTCTTATGTTGAAATCCGTAATCCCAATGTGATGGTATTTGGAGGTAGAGCCTTTGGGAGGTGATTAGGTCATGAGAGTAGAGCCCTCATGAAGGGGATTAGTGCCCTTATAAGAAGATCCCAGAGAGCTCTCTCGCTCTCTTTCCACCATATGAGGATACAACAACAAATCAGCAGTCTGCAACCCAGAAGAGGGTCCTCACCAGAATTCAACCATGCTGGCACCCTCATCTTTGACTTCCAGTCCCAGAACTGTAAGAAATAAAGTTCTGTTGTTTAAAAGCCATCCAGTCCATAGTGCTTTGTTATAGCAGCCTGAACAAAGACAATCTGGTTTCTAATGGGACATTGCAAAAATTGGCTAGTTCCTTAATAGAACTGCTGTGGAGGCTGATTTTGATAGAGTTTGTCTGCCACCTACTGTAATTTTTGTGAATGACCCGCCAACAAGGTGCTTTTTACCTAAGAAAAACTTGGAATAAAACCCCATTAACACTGTTTTAAGCACTAAGAGAAGTGCTGCAAAGAATACCACTAGGGTTTGAGCTGACCCAAAAATCATACCCCTTTTCTACCTTATGACCAATAAGGATAGAGACAATAAATAATGTGCTTGGAGGCCAAACATCGCGTTTGTGATTGATAAAGCTGATGTCAGTTCATGTTGTATAGAGGTCTGAGATACGTAAGCTTCCAATGCTGAACCCCAAGTTAGACCCACCCAGGTCCCAGCAGTGCTGAACCACCAGAGACCTTCCCAAGTGGAAGCCAGACCTTATAAAACAGTGTCTGGAGGAACAGAGAAGAACAACTGCTGCCTGAGGGCAGGAAGAAGAGACACATGTCCACTTTCTCCCTCCAAACTCACCCATCAGACATTGTACAACATCCCCCACCCCCACAGTGTTGGGTGAACATATGTCCATCCACAAGGAAGGAAATGTCAGGAGAGAAAAAAGAACGACCCTCCCACCTCCTATCCTGCCACACCCTTGCCTGGAAAAGGTCAGGAAATCATAAATTGTTGCGAATGAATAAGTGACATAAACAGAAATAGCAGCTACGACAAACAATGGAATAAAATGAATTTTTTAAATTTTTCACCAACTCAGACAACCAATAGGTAATAGAATGTTAAAGCTCTCTGTTGTGAGAATTAAATTAGCTACCCTGTATACAGCACTTAGCACAGGCCTGTTTCCACTCTTGCCCCCTTTGTGGAGTGACTCTTTTAAAGAGCAATATAAACCATGTCTCTTCTCCACTCAGAACCCTCCATTGGCTTCTGATTCTCCTCAGAGTAAAACTGAAGACTGTAAAATGACCTGCACAGCCCTATGTGATCTGGCAGGATCCTCCCCACCACATCTCTTCTTACTCTCTTCCCATCACTCCACTCCTTGCCCGTCCTCCAGCACACCAGGCAGGCTCCCTCCTCAGAGCCTTTTGCACTGGCTCTTCCCTCTTTCTGGAAGATTCTTCTCCCAGATAGCTTATCATCCACTCTCTCTCTCCTCAAGTGTCACCATCTCTGTGGGTCTTGCCTGATTACAACCGCAATCACCACTGTCCCAACCTGCTTAGTACTCGTCATGTCCCATCCTTACTTCAATTTTCTCTTTAGCATTTAGCACCATCTGACACCATAGATGTATTTTTTATGGTTCTCTTGTCTGTGTCTCCTGTCATGCACACGCGCACACACACAAACACTCTTTTGAATGAAGTTCCAGGAGAGCAGAGATTGATCTATTTTGTTCATAGCTGTATCCCCAGACTCTAGGACACATAGCAGAGCACATAGTAGGTGCTCAACAGAATTTTGTGGAATGATTGACATAATAAATGAACATCATGCCCAGTTTTCTTTTTTCTTTCTTTTGAGGAAGATTAGCCCTGAGCTAACTACTGCCAGTCCTCCTCTTTTTTGCTGAGGAAGCCTGGCCCTGAGCTAACATCCATGCTCATCTTCCTCTACTTTATATGTGAGACGCCTACCATAGCATGGAGTGCCAAGCCGTGCCATGTCCACACCTGGGATCCAAACCGGCAAACCCCAGGCCGCCGAGAAACAGAACATGCAAACTTAACCACTGGGCCACTGGGCTAGCCCCCCAGTTTTCTAAAAGTGTGGTCTACAGACTATCTGTTCCTAAGTTATCTTGTGTGGTTATGGAAAAATGCAGATTCCAAGGCCCACCCCAGACCTCCTGAACTAAAATGTCTCAGGTTGGGCCAGGAAATTTTCATCTGCCTGGAAACACACAAAAGTTTGAGAACTACTGACCCAGCCCAACCCAGTCATTTTACAGGAGGGGTATGATGGCCAAGGCTACATAGCTAGTCTGCAGAAAACAAGGGCTACAACCCCCATCTCATGTTCTTTCCATTGCAAATTATTTTCATTTGTATTATCTAAAATGGTGTTAAGTTCTCAGGAAGAACTCATAAAATGACACTAGTCTTTGGGCTTCCTACAGGAAGGCCATGCAACACTCATTAAAACATTTATTTCTGACAAATAGTTGCAAAATGAAAAAAAAGGTAACCAAAAGAAAAGAGTAGTTCTAAAGATTATATAAAATTTTCAGGACAATGTAAGTTTAATAGTGGAATTTTATTCTTTTGACCCAAAATTTTCACTACTACGTCTCCCTGCTGTACTAAAGAGTAATAATTCTTTCAAGTGATTTTTATTGAGTACCACTCTGTGCTCTGTTCTAGAGCAGCAGTAGCAAAAAAAGACAAAGGTCCCTGTCCTCATGGAGCAGACCAGAGAAACAGTTAGGGGAAGAGTCAATAAACAAAGAGATAAGCATATAATCAGAGAGTCATTTGTGCTATGAAAGAAAAATAAAACACGTTACTGAGATGGAAGGCCACAGAAGCAGGATGGGAAGAAAGGAGGGCTGCTACTTTATATCAGGGGTTAAAGAAGACCTCTCTAAGGGGATGGCATTTGAACAGAGACCTGGATGAAAAGAGGAAGAAAGCCAAAGTAAGGTCATGTGCCCTGAGTCAAAAGCAACCTTGTTGTGGGTCTTAGGTCAGGTGCTCCAGCAGCAGACTGAGACCAAGATTCATATTCCAGTGATTTTAAATTAAAAGTATAACTATCATACAGTCCAGCAATTCCTTTTCTGGATATTTATCTGAAGGAAATGAAATCACTATCTCAAAAATGTATCTGCACTCCATGTTCATTGCAGCATGATTTACAATATCTAAGACATGGAAACAACCTGAGGGTCCATCAACAAATGACTGGATTAATGAACGGATGAAGAAAATGTGGTATGTACATATACAATGGAATATTATGCAGCCATAAAAAAGAATAAAATCTCTGGGCTGGCCCAATGGCATAGTGGTTAAGTTCATCTGCTCCACTTTGGCAGCATGGAGGTCACAGGTTAAGATCCCAGGCATGGACCTATACACCACTCGTCAAGCTCTGCTGTGGTGGAGTCCCATATACAGCCATGCTATGGTGGTGTCCCACATACGAAATAGAGGAAGATTGGCACAAATGTTAGTTCAGCGACAATCTTCCTCAAGCAAAAAGAGGAAGATTGGCAACAAATGTTAGCTCAGGGCCAATCTTCCTCACCAAAAAAAATGAAAAATAAAAAGAAGAAAATCTTGCCATTTTCAACAACAGGAATGGACCTTGAGGGCATTATGCTAAGTGAAATAAGTCAGACAGAGAAAGACAAATACTGCATGAACTCACTTATATGTGGAATCTAAAAAAAATCAAACTCATAGTTACAGAGAACAGATTGCGGTTGCCAGAGGCAGGGGGTGATGGGTGGGAAAATGGGTGAGGGTGGTCAAAGTACAAAATTCCAGTTATAAGCTAAATAAGTCCTGGAGATGTAAGTACAGCATGGTGACTATAGTTAATAATACTGTATTGTATATTTGAAAGTTGTTAAGAGAGTAAATATTAAAAGTTCTCATCAAACAAAAAAAAAAAAAACAGGAAAATGTTCCCAAAAGAAACTAGTAAAGGAGATGGGGAAGCAGGTCTGGGAGAGGAGAAAGCCAAGAAAGAGTGCAATCTCATGCAAAGTCGAGCCCCAGTCGGATCCTGCAGGGGACCTCTGGAATGCAGATTATTGCTCCGAGTTTAGAGTTTATCCCAACTGGAGTCAAAGGAGCTAGGCTTTGCAGCAGCTAAGGATTGGGATGGTTGGTGCAGGAAGAATGTAAACTCCCAGTGACTTCCTTTTATCTTTGCCTGAACAAAGCAGCTCTAATGCTGATTTCATTTCCTTTGGCTATATACTCCAAAGTTACACTAAATGAAAGAAGCCAGTCACAGAAAGGCAAGTACGGTATGATCTCACTTACACATGGAATCTAGAAAAGTTAAACTCTTAGAACCAGCGAATGGAACAGTGGTTGCCAGGGGCTGGGGGGTGGGGGAGATGGGGAGATGTTGGTCAAAGGGTACAAACTTTCACTTAGGAGAGGATTAAGTTCTGGGGATGTAATGTACAGCATGGTGACAATAGTTAACAATACCATACTGCATACTTGAAATTTGCTAAGAAAGTAGATCTTAAGTGTTCTCACCACAAAAAAAGGCTACCTTTGTGAGGTGATGGATGTGTTAGCTAACCTGATTGTGGTGATCATTTCACAATGAATACGTATCTCAAATCATCACATTGTACACTCTAAATATATAGGATTTTTATTTGTCAATTATACCTCACTAAGGTTGTAGGGGGAAAAAGCAGTTCTAATAGCCCAGGGACAGTCTTCCTAAGAGAGCTGCAGGTGCTGACAATTAAAAATCATGCAGAAATGCTTTACCAAGGGGTCCAGGAGGATCTAGGCAGAGCACTGACACATCAACTACAGTGTGCTCAGGAACTGAAAGGCTAGGAAGGAGGATGTGGTTGGAAATAGGATTGTGATACTAGTTTCCAGTATTCCAGAACACCATTCTACTTTTTTTAAATGAACATTTATTGAGCACCTATAATGTGCCAACTGCTATGCCAGCCCTGAGAATACAGTTACTGTGTCCTCTTGGCACTTACAGTCTGACCATGAATAGAAACATTAAATTAATTTCAAGTGCTACAGAACACAAAACAGGAGCATGTAAACCAGTTTGGGAGTCAGAGAAGGCCTCCCCGAGGAGGCAATATCTAAGCTGAGGCTGAAGGGTGACCAGGATGTAGTCAGACATAGGCTGGGCTAGGGGGAAGGTGAGGAGGAAGTGTTTCAGGAGATGGAACCACGTGTTAAAAGGCCAGGAGGCATGAAGTATGCGGTGAGTTCAAGGAATTGAAAGAAATCTGGCATGACTGAGGCAGAAAGAGTAAGTGGCAAGAGGTGAGGTTGGGGATGATGGGCGTAAATGGACTGAGCAGTAGCTAGTGGGCCAAGTTGAGAGTGATATACTGTCATCCATGGACAATGGCAGGATTTAAATAGGACATGGTGACGAATTGGATGTGGAAGTGATGACGCTGGATTTACAATACGTATTTCTAAGAAAAAATAAGAATGTAAAGGGAAGAACAAGTTTTGGGGAAAGTATTCTGCCGCTTCATTCTGTTTTTAAGTATTAGTATTTTTATTAGTGTAAGATGCTTATTTTGCTATTTCAAATACATCTGAAATCTAAGTGTTATGTAAGTAATATCCCATTTTTGCTTCCTTTATATATTATACATATTTATATATACATGAGAGAATCTGTGCAAAATTGTAACAATGGGTCCCTCTGAAGACTAGGACTGCAGAAAGTTTTTGCTTCCTACCCTACATATTTCTGTATTGTTTGAATTTTTCTAAGCATATATTTTTATATAATTATTAGAATATTGTCTATAATACTCAAAAAAAGAGAGAAAAGGAAAATAAAAGGAGGTTCTTTTTACAGATGAATGCTAACTAGAAAATATAGAAGAAATGATTGAATTAAGAAATCACCCTTTGGTCAGCACAATATGATGATTGATTTGGGTGGGAATTATCAATGGTTGTCAAAGTCATTAGGAGAGAGTGGTAGGAAACATGATGCCTATGGTAGATTGATTGTAAAGAATGGCCCCAATTCACCTTCTCCTGTAGCTATGCCTCTTGCAATGTGATGTTGTAGCTCCCCCATCAAGAGATGGAGTCTTTTTTTCCCTACCCCATGGATCTCAACTGGCCTTGTGATTTGTTTTGACCTATGGGATATGGAAGAAGTAACAGAGTGTCAGTTCCTAGCCTAGCCCTCACATACTTTCACTTGCTCTCTTGGAACCCTACCATTGTCATGAGAATAAATCCAGGCTAGCCTGCCGAGGAGATTTGAGGTGCCACAGGCAACAATGAGTCAACCTCGGGGAGCAGAGCCATGCAACCAATCCACAGCTGACCATCAATGCGTGAGGAGGTCCAACTGAAACCAGGAGAGCTGCCCTATGAACTCAACTTAAATTACCAACCCTCAGAATCACGAGCTAAATAAATCGTTGTTTTAAGCCACTCAATTTTTGAGATGGTTTTCTATACAGCAATAACTAACTGATCTAAAACCACACCGATTAGTCACTAATTGCAAAGGTGAAAATACGTGCCATTCAATGGAGTGATCTGGTATTCACCATCTATACCCCCACTAATGGTGGAACAACCTGACATTGTTGTTTCCTTAGGTAATGCAATATCAAATACACAACATTAAATAAGATATATTCTTGCCAAAATTGTTTAAACTGAATCTTCTAATCAAATCTCTAAACTTCCAATCACGTATACAGACAATACAGGGAAAGAAAAACAAATGATATGGCAGCATGAAGAAATAAAGCAAGAACCTGGAAATTTTACAAGATGCTTGGCCTGGGCCTTCTAGAAAAGAAAAACGTGTCATAAAAAGCAAAGACTAAAGAGACATAAGAGTTCTGGAGGCGGGGAAGTCCAAGATCAAGTCACTGGCAGGATCGATGTCTGAGATTGTGAGAGCGTGCTTTCTGGATCCTAGCCCCGTTTTCACTGTGTCCTTACATGGTGTAAAGGGCAAGGCAGCTTTCCAAGCTCTCTTTTATAAGGGCACTAATCCTATTCATGAAGGCTCCCCCCTCATGACCTAATCACCTTCCAAAGGTCCCACCTCCTAATACCACCACATTGGGGGTTAGGGTTTCAACATATGCATTTTTGGAGGGACACAAACATTCAGTCTATAGCACCAGTCAACTCACAGAATCACGAGAGATAATAAATAATTCTTATTTGAAGCCACTAAGCTTTGAGATAACATGTAACACAACAACAAATAACTGAAATGCAGATAATCTTCACAAAAACCCTATAAGGTAATTGCCTTTACTATCCTGATCTTGTATTTGAGAAAACGAATGCTTACAGAGTTTAAATAACTTGTGCAAGTTCGCAAAGTTCGGAAGTGGCAAAACCAGAAATTAAAATCCACATTGTTCTGGTTCTAGAGCCTAATTTCTAAGTATTACTAGAACTTCTTTTCTACAGAAAACTTCTTTTCATTACAGAACTTCTTACTGAGGCCAATCTGTTCCCTAAGATATAAAATAAACTATAAAATCCAGTTATAGAGTGAAAAAGATCTAGAGATAATGTATTCAAAACACGAATGAATGAGCTCCTTCACTGCAACATTTTTGTCTCCTGGAGGCAGTGTCTCCAAACACAGGACTTCTATTCAGAAAATACTTTGCCATAAACAGCTTTATTAGCGTTCACCCCAGGCAATGCTAGAGACCAGGGAACACAGAGACTTTTACAAAAAATAACCACCCTCCCACAGAGAGTTAAGGGAGGAAAGATATTAATTAGGACTGAGCATGAACGTTAACATGTGGTCTCAGTTGGTTATCATGATTCAAGAGGAAGAAGTCTTTGGAGAAAGATTAAAAACCAATGGCAGAAAAGATGGTCAACGTCGCTAGCCATTAAAGAAATGCAAATGAAGACCAAAATGAGATATAACCACACACCTATTGGAACAGCTAATATAAAAAATAGTGACAATACCAAATGATGGTGAGGCTGTAAAGCAACTGGATCTCTCATATACTGCTGTGTAAATGTAAAATAGACAGCTGTATTTTGGCAGTTTTTTATAGAACTAAACATGCTACTACCACACAACCCAGCAAGCACACTCCTAGGCATTTATCCCAGAGAAGTGAAAATTTATGTCTACACAAAAACCTGTACATGAAGGTTCATAGGAACTTTATTTGTGCTAGCCAGAACCTAGAAACAAGCAAAATGCCCCTCAATAGGAGACTGGTTCAATAAACTGTGGTACGTCCATTGCACGGAATACTAATCAGCAAAAAATAGGTATGAAATATTGAAACACGCAACAATTTGGATGGATCTCAAAAGCATTATACCAAGTGAAAAATGCAATCTGAAAAGATTTTTTAAAAGTTACATGCTGTATGATTGCACTTATATAATACTCTCAATATGATAAAATTGCTGCAATGGAAAACCTATTAATTAGTGGTTGCCAGGGATGAAGGCTGATAGGGAGGGGAAGGGCACCTTTGACTATAAAGAGGTGATGCAAGGGAGATATTTGTGAGGACAAAAGAGTTCTACATCTTGATTGTGGTGGTCATTACCCGAATCTCCACATGAGATTTAATGGCATAGAAATATCTACACACATTATCAACATCGATTTCCTGGTTTCTGTTTGTTTGTTTGTTTTTTAGGAAGATTAGCCCTGAGCTAACATCTGCTGTCAATCTTCCTCTTTTTGCTGAGGAAGACTGGCCCTGAGCTCACATCCGTGCCCATCTTCCTCTAATTGATATGTGGGACGCCTGCCACAGCATGGCTTACCAGGTGGTGCCATGTCCACACTTGGGATCCGAACCGGCAAACCCCAGGCCTCCGACACAGAATGTGCAAACTTAACCACTGCACCACCGGGCTGGCCCCTCCTAGTTTTGATAATGTACTATAGTCATAAAATGTATAACCATTGAGAGAAACTGGGAGAAGGGTACATGGACCTCTCTGTACTACTTTTTTTCTTTTCTTTCTTTTTTCTTGAGGAAGATTAGCCCTGAGCTTACATCTGTTGCTAATCCTCCTCTTTTTGCTGAGGAAGACTGGCCCTGAACTAACATTTGTGCCCATTTACCTCTACTTTATACGTGGGACGCCTACCACAGCACAGCTTGACAAGCGGTGCATAGGTTCACACCCGGGATCCGAACCCACTAACCCTGGGCTGCTGAAGCAGAATGTGTGAACTTAACCACTGTGCCGGCCCCCTCTCTGTACAATTCACTTTCTGTGAATTGATAATTATTTCAAAATAAAAGATTTTAAAAATTACAGTGTAAAATATACATCAATAAAGTTGATTTTAAAACTAATGAGAGGATATCACCTCATGCCCGTCAGAATGGCTATTATTAAAAAGACAAGAAATAACAAGTGTTGGGGAGGATGCAGAGAAAAGAGTACCCTCATACACTGCTAGTTGGAATGTAAATTGGTGCAGCCACTAAGGAAAACAGTATGGAGAGTCCTCAAAAGATTAAAAATGGAACTACCATATAATCCAGAAATTCCTCTTTTGGGTATTTATCCAAAGAACATGAAAACACTAATTTAAAAAGATACAGGCACCACCATGCTCATTGCAGCACATTGGCTATTCACAATAACCAAGACTTGGAAGCAGCCTAAGTGCCCATCAACAGATGAATGGATAAAGCAGATGTGGTATATACATGCATAGGAATACTACTCAGCCATAAAAAAGATGAAATTGTGCCATTTGCAACAACATGGATGGACCTTGAGGGTATTATGCTAAGTCAGATGGACAGACGCCATATGATTTCACTCATATGTGAGAGATAAACAAACACACAGATATGAAGAACAGGTTGGTGTTTACCAGAGAGGAAGAGGTAGGAGGAGGGCCAAATGGGCACATTTGTAGTGACAGATGACAACTAGACTTTTGGTGGTGAACACAGTGCAGTCTACACAGAAGTCGAAACATAATGTTGTACACCTGAAATTTATATAGTGTTATAAACCTATGTGACCGCAATAAAAAATAACTAAATAAAACTAATGAGAATAAGTCAAATAAATTAATCTCTTACTGCATATAGTATCTCATTTATTTTACTTATATTTCCCTGTTTCTAATTCTTCAATCTTGTTTGTATTCTATTTTATGTATTCTGATTATGAGCCAACACGAGAATTTTGTGAAACATGGCATGAAAAAACAGTAAATATTATTTAGCATTTAGCCAACAATTATAAAGCACTTACTTTCCACCAGGCACTGTCCTAGGCCCTGTGGATATGACTCATACCTGAACACATGCTCTGCTTTGCCTCTTTGTACATCCCACCACCACCACCTTCACTTCTCCCCACATCCACACACAGTCCCTAATCTAATTCTCTCCCACACTTCCTTGGTTGTTCTTGGATCTTTCATCAAAACTTAAGTGGTATTTCTGAGAGGAAAAGAAAAAGGCAGGAAACAGAAATCTGATTGCCACCAGAAAACAGGAAAGCTCAGGAAGAAGAAGTCATTGGAAGGAATGGCTGCAGAGCAGCTCACATTCAAAAGGGGATGTGGGGAAGGAAGTGTGGTGTGTGCCCCAAGCAAAGCAGTTACTGTACAAGGGTCCCATGAACTATTGTGTGGTGCCAAATCCAAGACTGTTTACTTTATTCTGTACTAACCTCACTCTGGCAACTCTAATTCATACCATTATTCCCAGGAAGGATTAGGGCAAATGTAACACCAAGACTAGAAAAAAAAAATAGCTCAGACAGTAGGGGCATCTTCATAAATATGAGAGATATTCTTTTATTTAGTGGCCTACATTCTATAAAGTTCCCTGTGAATGCAGATCTCGGGAAGTGATCAATGGACATTGTTCCAGGCCCCTGAAATTGGGTGACTCACAGATCTACATCAGCTACTGCTTTTTTAAAAATATGAGACTCTCAAGCAACAGACAACATCTATTAAATTCAGGGACTTGCAGCACTATGGTACCCTCAGGACTACAGAGATGGAGTCTCCCCTCCTCCCTTGCTCACCTGTGCCCTTATGCAGTAAGCTCCCCTTTTAAAACTTTTTATCTCATCTCAAGACTATCTTGAATATTCTTGAATATGTTGAAGTTTGTGATTTTTTTTCCAATCTCTAATCCTTCTAAGGGCACTCTTGGTGAACCTAGAATGAAGGCATAAAAATTGTTCTATCTCTGCCAAAGAGAAGTCCAGCCTCTTAGTTCCCCCCAAAAAGGAATCTGGCTTGGTATTAAATGACCTTCTTGCTTATTAAGATTTCATAAAATGTTCCAGTATAAATCCTGACTCAAGAATAAGATGGGGAGTTACTCAGTTTTCCTGGATATCTCCCACATATACATGTTATTAAACTTTTATTTGTTTTTCTGCTGTTAATCTATCTCATGCCAAGTTAATTCTTAGACCAGAAGAACCCAGAAGGGGAGAAGAACATTTCATCCCCTAGTCCCACAAAGGGACAAACTTAACTGGCTGAACATGGCTCGCTCTGGGACTGCTGCAGCTGAGAGATCCTGGACTTCTGACAAGAGCTGGCAGAGGTGAGAGTTCTTACCACATCAGTCTCCTGGACCTCCGCCTGCAGGGTGCAATGTAAGCAAGAGCGGTGAGTTCTTTTCTTTCTAAATTTAAATTAGCAGGAGAAAATATTTGTGGAGCTAGTTCCTTGGATTTATCAACTCTGGCAAAGTAGAGGACTCTTGGCTTTGTTGAACTTTTTCCTCCCATAAATGGTCACTGTTTTTCTTTGACCCTATCTGTTGTATTCTTTGTCTTGTTCTATGTCTTGAGAGCTTAGCTTTGTGACCACTGAGAATATTCTTCCTAGTCTTCACCAGCCAGAGGATACACATATTGGTGATTGGTTGATTAGACTAGGGTTCTGAGACACACAGCCGTCTCTTTGTCCGACTGTGCCGGCTTTCAGGGGAGTTTGTCATAAGGAGTCCCAATCCACAAGGGGCCTTTGTCGTCTCAACCCTTGTTGCTTTGCTAGTGCTGGAAAAGTCCCATTCCAGTAGCACCTGCCTGGTGTCACAGATCAGTGGGTTTGTAACTAGGGGTGTCTCACATCTTTCTTGGAGACTAGAGACACATGAAAAATAAATGAAAAGCAATAGGATATATTGGGGTATATGAGGAAGCCATTTATTTTACAATTAATTCAGCCTGACCTCTTTTTTCCAGAAAGGCCTGACATGGCCTGTTGAGAATGCATTGTACATCTGCTTTAAACCTTCACATTGTCCCAAAGCTGAGAATGATGCCCTTAAAGATAGGGATGTCTTAAAGAAATGTCAACATTTCTTTAAGAAAAAGCATTTCTTCCCAGAAATTAATGATTAATTACTGACTTGCTTTAACTTTCATGATCACTGACCTGCCAACCACCAGCTTGCTTTGCTCTCCTTGTGATCACTGGGCTGATGTTCTAGCAAAGCATCTTATGACAGTAGTAAAAGAGATATTCCTGTTGTATGTGATGGATGCTCTTGTTCCAAGATGGTACAGTAACCACTATGTAAAACCCACTTCTTCAGAAAGCTTCCTTCCTTGGTGCAAAAGTTCTCCCAGGCTACAGTGCTCAAATTGGCTCATAAGAAACTCACTCCAATTTTGATAGATACAGTGCTTGTGGACTATTTGCATCAGCACGCCATTTTTCACTACACCATTCTTACCTCCTGTAGCAGAAGGGGCTTTTACTTTCTTAGACTAACTCTGAGAATAAACTTTCTGGATCTCGTAAAGGCTGAATTTTTTGCACTCTCTTGTGAGACACCTCTTATGTCATTGGTTAAGCCTTATTGGTTTGAGTCACTACTGAGATTAATATGAGATCCTACTCATCAATGGCCAGAGGATGGATCTTCTGAATTGGCTAGATTTGAAAGAAAAAAATGTTTAGGGAGCTCTCATCCTCTTATTGGTACTTATAGGAAGACTAAGTTGAAAAGTAGACACAAAGAACTGTAACAGCTGGGCTTGGGAAACCCATTAACAAGATGAAAGAACCGAAATTAGATTTAGAACGTTGGCCATTATGAGGACTTGCCAATCAAATAAGATCATTTAAGAAGTACACTTAAAACCAAGTGCCATAGTTGAATTTCTTAATCCCAGGGAGTGTCCTCAAAAGTTTTTGTAAATGGATTACCTCCTGAGATTAGTGAATAGATAAAAAGGCAGAAAATAAGAGGGGAGGCCAACAGTCTGACTGAACTCCTGACCATAGCTGATAGGGATTGTCTTTAAGGACTTCACCGCTAGCTAAAATAAAACCATGTACCCAGAAGGAAAGAAGCAATTGGAAAAAAGACTCATAAAAATGGCTTTTTGACACTTATAAGTTTCTGATAACATTAGGATCATAAAACTGAATTGGATAAGAATTTATAGAACTCTAAGGAAAAATTGGATTCATAAAACTACTAATAAAATGTCAAGATCAACAAGAATTAATTACATGGGACTAAACTGATAAGTATCATTAAAATTTTTATGACTTTTTATTTGAAATATTACTGGTTCTTTAATCTTTGTTTTCCAGATTTAAGGAAACTCTTTCTCTTAAGCTACCTATGACTTAGAACAATTTGGTAAAATATATATCTTTGTGAACAAAGATGAAACAACTTTTTTCCCTACATTATCCCTCCAGAATTTGGAAATTCTTAGTGAGTGAGTATTATTTTCATGGCAATATAGTTATTTACATAAGTTCAATAGGAATCTGTTCTCTTTGTAGCAGGACACAATTGGAAACTGGTTATATTACCAAGGCTTTGACTGGAATGTCATATTTGAGAGAGACATGCATAGACTCAGGTATGACCAAACAGTATTAAGGAACTAAGATTGACTTTATGGAACCAATAAAGCCCCTTGGGGAAAAAAACAGCCTGATACCTTACTTACAAAGTTCCCAGCAGCATTTCCAGGTGAGTGAGAAAGGTCACTTCCTGGTAGATGGAGGAATCTCAGGATATTTGGGGACCTTGAGAAGAGAGGAATTCACCCAAATCTACAAGTATTGCAGGTAAAGTCTTCTGGCAAGCCCTTGGCATGGGTTCCTAGCCTCAAGAGGCTACTTAAAGTTCAATCTGGAAATTCCTTATGAAAAGTTCCAGGAAAGCAGATTTAAAAGAGCCTATTTGATCATTTGCTATTCTTGCTGAATTTATGTAAATAATCAGGCCAAGTTTATGGGAACTAAACTTATTTTGCAACAAATTAGTCTTACTTTGTCTCTCTTTAGTAAAACTGAGGGTGATTTTAGAGAGAACAATTATGTTTCAGAGAAAAATATAATACACATTTGTGGATATTAGATTCAAATGCTGTTCATTTTCTTTCGAGGTTTTGTTTTCCACCTGTGAAGTGGACTGGATCCTGAATTCTTCTAGTTTTCTCAAATGTATGGCTACAATTCTACAAAAGATTGTTTCCAGTTTTCTCCCATATTTGACTCGGAACCACTGAGAACTAAAATTGCCCTTTTTCCTGAAGCCCTGCAAACTGAACATAAACAATTTGATATAGACTCAGGAAAGGTCACCACAAAAACTTATGTTTGGATAATCTTTGTGCCTAATGCCAGGTAAGCCACTCAGAGAGTTTGCCTGAATCCTCAACAACATTAGCAGAGACATTCCATACCGCAAAAGATGCTTCAACTCTGACATCTCGAAATCTTCTCGACTAGCTACCTTTTCTTTTATTCCCATAGTAATGCCCCCTATTTAAATACCTGGTTTCTCACACAATATAGGCCTAACTTTGGGAGCCCACCTGTATCATCACCTCCTAAAATGAGATATAACTATTTAACTGAACTAACCTGTTCTCAGGACTGAGTGACTGGTTCAATGAGATATGGAGCAATCTGTCAACTTAGCTTCTGCACTATGAAACCTCATGGGGAAATTTGAAAAGTGGGACTGTAGGGGGCAGAATTTGCCATTCTAAATATGTTTCTTTGGCATAAAGCTTATTTTAGGCTGGCTATCTTTTAAGAAACATCAGACATGGGAGGAGCTCTGAAAAACAAGTAGAAGGTACCCTTTGTAAAAGAAATTTCCATTTGTAAGGGAAATCTCTATTTGTTAGGGTGTCTCCCTCACTGCATCAGGAAGAGGAGGATATACAAATCTTTAGAAACTCTTAACCAATGGAGAAGGAAACAACTCAAATCTGCATAACAACCTCACCCTTGTTTACTGTGCTTTTCCTGGTAACCTCCCATAACTGACTCTCCCCACCTCCAACATCCCCTTGTCTTGCTGAAATGGTATTTAAGGTGAGCACTTTGACCATTTTGGCAAGTTGCCCAGTTTTCCTGGGTCTCTCCCATGTATACATGTTATTAAACTTTTTTGTTTTTCTCCTGTTTAAAAAACAAAAAAGAATAAGATGGGATGAGGAAGCCAGAATTCAAGTTCCACAACCATAATAAAGACTGTGTCCAATTCACCTGTCTATATACTCCTAACACTTAGCATGGTGCATGGTAGATAGGTGTTGCTCAATAAATATTTTTAATTAAGAAAGCAAACAACATGGTTTGTCAGAATTCCCTCTTGATTTAAGGCATCTCTGAAACAAACAGAAATACATCTGATCCCAAAAGTATGTGGGAAACACACTCCTGATTTTAATTTCTCTTTATGGAATTGAAAAACGATGGAGTCTTCCATGTTAAGGCACTTAAATAGAGTGGGGCAGACATGGACGAGAGAGGAACAAATTCCTCCTTCAGGATGAACTCTTGAACTCATTAGATGCCAGGAATGCATCTGCAAGTCTTCTCAAGGAAGATAAGATTATTGGGACAGAGACCTCATTCCTATAAGGTCATCTTCTACATTCCTAAGTTTTAATGGCTTGTTTCAGCCAACCCTCACCCCAATGACTACCTTGCACCTGGAATTTGTTAAAAGACATTCCTTTCACTTTTTTCTTTGCCTTTTTTAGCCATGACTATAAAACCTTGCCTCTTCCTTCAACAGCCAGAACACAATTCAACTGCTACTTGAATCTGTGTTCCCAGCCTGCAGTCCTAACAAACTCTAAATAAACTTCTTTTGGTCTAAGTCTCAGAGTCTACCTCATAATTGGACGACATCTACCACATACATAGGCTTCTCCAAAATTTTCATCTCCATCCCTGAGCCCCAGATCCACACTTTTAAAGGCTTACTAAACATGTCACTTGGATCTGGCTGGTGCCTCCTGATGAATATGTTTAATTATGTCAGTCCCAAATCCTACTAGTCTTCCAAGCTAGACTAGTGGTTCTCAACCTTGAAACAAGCACCTAAGAGATCATGGAGTCAACAGGGTACAAAAGGTAGGTTTATGGAGGGAGTCAGCCCCCAGTGCAGGCAATAAGGGTGTGCACTGTCTGTAGAGAATTTAAAACCAACGATAAAACTGGCTAACACTCAGCATTTTATTATTACTATGCACCAGCAATTCTGAACAATGTCATTGACAATATACTCCTCCCAAAAAAAATACTATGGGTCCAAGTTTTAAAATTGCTGTGGTTGCTTTTTTTTTCTTTTTATTAAGATTATGATAGTTTACAACCTTGTGAAATTTCAGTTGTACATTATTGTTAGTCATGTTGTAAGTGCACCACTTCACCCTTTGTGCCCTCCCCCACCCCCCCTTTCCCCTGATAACCACCAATCAGTTCTCGTTGTCTATATGTTAACTTCCACCTATGAGTGGAGTCATGCAGAGTTCGTCTTTCTCTATCTAGCTTATTTCACTTAACATAATACCCTCACGGTCCATCCATGTTGTTGTGACTGGGACGATTCTGTCCTTTTTTATGGCTGAGTAGTATTCCATTGTGTATATATACCATATCTTCTTTATCCAACCATCAGTTGATGGGCACTTAGGTTGCTTCCATGTCTTGGCTATTGTAAATAATGCTGCGATGAACATTGGGGTGCATGGGACTCTTGGAATTGCTGATTTCAAGTTCTTTGGATAGCTACCCAGTAGCGGACGGCTGGGTCATAAGGTATTTCTATTTCTAATTTTTTGAGAAACCTCCATACTGTTTTCCACAGTGGCTGCAGCAGTTTGCATTCCCACCAACAGTGTATGAGGGTTCCTTTTTCTCCACAACCTCTCCAACATTTGTCACTTTTTGTTTTGGATATTTTTGCCATTCTAACAGGTGTAAGGTGATATCTTAGTGTAGCTTTGATTTGTGTTTCCCTGATGATTAGTGATGATGAGCATCTTTGCATGTGTCTTTTGACCATCCATATATCTTCTTTGGAGAAATGTCTGTTCATGTCCCCTGCCCATTTTTTGATTGGGTTGTTTGATTTTTTTGTTGTTGCTGTGGTTGCTTTTGACTTTTAATAATATTTATTTAAGCTCCACGTTGGACATTTGTATTACTCACCCTTTAATAAACATCATATTCTATACGGAATTTAACTCAAGGAACTCCAATTACGGGGCTGGCCCAGTGGCGCAGCAGTTAAGTTCTCACGCTCTGCTTCCACAGCCTGGGCTTACCAGTTTAGATCCCAGATTAAGACCTACTTACTGCTTATCAAGTCATGCTGAGGCAGGCATCCCACATATAAAATAGAGGAAGATGGGCACGGATATTAGCTCAGGGCCAATCTTCCTCAGCAAAAAACAAAAGAGGAAGATTGGCAGCAGATGTCAGCTCAAACTGATCTTCCTCAAAAGAAAAAAAGAAAGAAAGAACACCCAATTATGCAACTGCCCCCAGACACCAGCGGATGCAGTAGCTATTCCCATGCATTTAAGAGTAAGTTTGCAAAGGTCTGGAATCCATCCAGACTCCTTCAGGCATCCTTCATGTCTCTAGCCCTGTGCTGCTCCATATGCCTACATTTAAATAGTAGATCTGAGATAAAAAATTGTAGCATAGTGATAGTTTCTTAGTCAGCTCAAGGATCCAAAACAAAATACCACAGGTGGCTTGAGGAAGAGACAATTATTTTCCCTTTATTTAGTTCTGGAGACTGGAAGTCAGAGATCATGGTCCGTTTATAGTAAGGACTTTCTTCCTGGCTTGTAGACATCAGCCTTTTCACTGTGTCCTCACGTTTCAGAGAGAGAGAGACAATAAGCTCTTTGTCTTGCTTCTTATGAGGGCACTAATCCCATCATGAGGGCCCCATCTAGGGGGCCAAATATTCTACATGTGCCATTGCATAGAGTAATCCCAAGAGGTCTAGAAATTCACAGAAATACCAAATATTATCTGCAAGCTGAATAAACAATAGAACTCACATAACCACGTCACCAGGCGACATGTGTGGAATATGTGTAATTATACATATTACTGTATCGGTGCATAAAGAACATCTATTGAACACTGCCATATCTTTCTTTGATGTCAGCTTACTCTTTTCTAGGGGTAGGGACAAATGCAAATTATTTAGAATATGTCAAAAGTTTTACACAATAGCTCTCAATCTCCAACCCCAGCCCAATCTGCTATCCTCTTCGCAGCAATGTGACTGCATGAGTGCACTCACGCCCTCATTAACTTTCTCCTGTCTGTGACTAAGTGCTCCTACTTCTGTCTAATTTGTTCCTCCTCAACTTCTTTACAAACTGCTACTTATTTGTCCAGATCTAATTCAAATAACCCTCTCTAGGGTAGTCTCTCTTGAGATATCGTGATCTACTTAGTCGTTCCCTTTGTTATGCTCCAAGAGCGTTTGTTCAGATCTGTATTTCAGTATCACTCATGTAATTGTGAGCACGAGATGGCTAAACAATAAACGCTGAACCAGAGAAGAATGTCACTTTCATTCAGGAAAAATAAGTGTATTTCTCCACAGTGAGGAAAGAATTTTTATCTTGGACCCTGAATCAGTAAGCATCTGTAGCAGACACCTCTGGGGTGGCCTTATGATTCCTGCTCCTTAGTATGCATGCCTTTATATAATTCCCTCTCCTTAAGTTCAGGCCAAACCTGTCACTGGCCTCTAAAAATAGACTATGGCAAAGGTGATGAGAGAGCACTAGCATGATTATGTTACATGATATGGCAGAAGTGAATGGATTTTGCAGATGTAGTTAAAGTCCCTGGTCCCTTGGGGCACACCCGTGGCCTTGTAGTTAAATCTGGCATGCTTTGCCTTGGCAGCCCAGGTTCACAGGTTCAGATGTCAGGTGCAGCCCTACCACTACGCTATGATGGTGACCCACATATAAAATAGAGAAAGACTGGCACAGATGTTAGCTCAGGGATAATCTTCCCCAAGCAAAAATTAAAAAGAGGTAGATGGGCAACAAATGTTAGCTCAGAGCTAATCTTCCTCAGCAAAAAAAAAAAAAAAAAAAGGTCCCTGATCCCTATTAGTTGACTTTGAGTTAATCAGAAGAGGTATTATCATGGGTGGGCCTGACCTAATCAGGTGAGTCCTTTAAAAGAGGATCTGGAGGTCAGAGACTTGAAGCAGCCAGAGACTCTATCTCTCTCTGGTGCCGTGAATCAAGCTACCATGAATTCTACAGCCTCAAGGAACTGAATTCCGCCAACAAATGAAGGGGCTTGGAAGCAGATCCTTCCTTATTCAAGCCATCAGAAGAGAGCATGGCCCTGCCAACACCTTGATTTCAGGCTTGTGAGACTCTGAGCAGAGGACCTAGCTAAGCCACGTCTGGACTTCTGACTTTGAGAAGCTGTGATAATACATGGAGGCTGCTTTAAGCTGCTAATTTAATGGTGATTTGTTACATAGCAAAAGAAAACTAATACACTGGCTTTTGGTATATAACAGAATCTCTGACTCCAACTGGCTTAATGAGCAAGGAAACTTATTTTCTCATGTAACAGGAAGCCCGGAAATACTTCAGATTTCAATTTGGTTTGTTCAGAGGCTCAATTCTGTCATCAAAGACCCAGATTCTTTTCATCTCTCCACGCTGCTATCCTAAGCGATAGTGGGCCCTAAGGGTAGTTTCAAGATGGCTCCAGCAGTCACAGGTGTCACATTCAGAAACACCCAGAGGATAAAAAGAAAGTGTTCATTTGTAAGGCATTCTTATGAAGAATGAGGAAATTTTTCCCAGAAGCTCCTCAGCAGGCTTCCCTTCATGTCTCATCGTCCAGGGTCACACATCCCCTCCAAATCAGTCACTGACTAGGAGAAAAGGATGACCTCAGACAGGGTTCCTCTTAACCAGCCTGCCCCGGAGGAAAATGAGTATGTGGGGCAGCTAGATGCTTGAACTAAATCACAGTTCTATTAAGGAGAAAAGGGGAGAAAGGACCAACACATCCACTAAAAATCCCAATCGAACAGTCACTCTACAAAAAAGACAACGTGTATAAAACCTCCAGCCCATCAGTCCAGCACTGGCAGAGTGAATTCTACTAGAGTATCTAAAGTAGAAAAAGACAGAGAGAGTAGAGGGGCAAAAACAAAGACAGTGTTCCTTGGCAATAAGCAGCTAATAGCAAGCATATTTGCAGAGCAGTTTAGCAAAAAGTTAATGAAGACATTTAAAATATTAAAAATTGCCACAAAGACTGAGATTGCTCTGCAATCAGTGATAAGAAATGTGAGACAACGAAGTAACAACCTGGCGGGGAGCAGCAAGGAGCAAGAACATTGCAAGAGACATAGAAGATGAAAAAAACAAATGATGGAAGAATAGAAATCCACATCAGACACACTGCCTAAGGGTTTTCATCAGTTCCATAGAGAGAAAGAATTAGAAATTAGTACCAAAACTTTCTCTGTATATCATTGATAGTATGTTGTTATGCTTAATTTAATTACCTAGTAATTTGCATATAATTGTTACTACTCTGTGGGTTTGAGTCCTAAGTTTAATAACTCCTCCAGGTATGGTTATAGATAATTTCTGTTAAAATATTGAAGACATAAAAAGCAAATTATGTGTAATTATGTATTTAATGAATAGCCTTAATTGAAGAAAAAGAAATTATAAAAATATTGGAACTATCTTGGAAAACCCAAGATATACAGAAACCTGATCTCCCTTAAATAGCAGGTAGAAGATATACATGTCTCTCATCATCACATTGTCCATGTTAAATGTACATAAGTTATACGTCAATAGTTTCTCAATAGAGCAGGAAATTTTTAATTTTTTGAACAGTAGGTAAAAGAGAGCTATTGAATCTTTCCTAAGAACCTTTAAGAAATAATTAAATCTTGACTAAGATATCCCCTTACTTCTCTGAGAAAGCTGACTGTTCTCTTCTTGAGAATAGGCAGGAGTGTAAATGAGTAAAATTACGGGATGGGAATGAAGAGAAGGGTATCTAAATAGAAGTAGAGTGACTTCTGGCTTTTGTCTGGTCTCCATTCCAATAAAAGATTAACGGCATCCAATGATCCAGCAACCCATTGATCTGTCATTGTCCCCACTACTCTCACGAAATGGTGATTGACAGGGATGCAGAGAGAGAAATAAAACAAGGTGAACCGAAGGCAACTTCTTTCCACAAGCAACGAGGCTCTTATCCCCTTTTTGTCATGGGTACTTATTATCTTTCTGATCCACTGGCTGTGGATTTCAAAGGCCACCTAATTCCCTAATCTCACTATCACCTGAAAACCAGAGGCTGATCAGTTTTTGAGATTTCTAGGACAGTTTGGAGCTTGAGGATGATGGGAATTACTTTTGAAACTGGCAAAGAGTTAGCCATTGATGATTAAGTAGCTAGGAACTAAAGCTGTTTTTCCTTTTTGCAATTACTGATGATAGCTTTTAGTGGTTTAACTCCCCCATTGTTAACTGTGCTGTTTAGGCAATATGCTATCTGACTGCCACTAGGCTCCTATAGATAACATCTTCCTGGAGCCTGAGTCATCATGGTAATGTGTGTGTGAGGTGTTTCTCATGAATTAGAACTCCTTGTCCACTTCAGGCCAGTTGAGACCACCACCCTATCAACTGGACCTGAGCAGATGTCCAATAGGCAACCTTTTGACATCAAGAGGCTAAAAACTCCACCCTCAGATCATGCAAATGCCACCATTTTGTGAACATGGGTCCTATGAAGAGGCATGGCATCTGACTATGCTTGCACAGATCATCAATCACCTCACCTGCCCTCACGTCCAATCACCTGTCTCCACATTTCAGACTACTTTTCCCCCTAACCCATAAATATCCCTGAATCCCTATTTTCGAGGAAGTGAATTTGAGGCTCATGCTCTCACTACCTCGTGTGGCTGCCTTGTGATTAAACCCTCTCTCTGCTGCAATCTTGTCGTCTCAGTGTTTGGGTTTCTGGGTGGCAGGCAAAAATGAACCTGGTTCGGTAAAAAACAGTGAGCCAGCCAGGAGCTAAGTCCAGATGGATGGACCTTTTTGCCGGAGATTCGTCAGCCCCTCGCCAGTGTGGAGAACCCATGGGCGAGTCCAGCAGCTGTTGGGAGCATTTCTCCTGGGACTATTCCAGGATATTTTTCCTGGCTTGGAGTTGCCAAATCCTTGGTGCATATTTTTACTTTGCAGTAGATGGTTTCTTGGTTTGGAAGCCATCTTTTTGGTTAGTAACCTCGGTACAAATGACCAGATTCTTATTTCTTCCTCTTTTAAGTCTGACTTCCGAGAGGAAGCCTTGGTTTGGCAGGAGACACCCTCTGCGACTTCCGAAAAGGGAAGCCTTGGTCTGGGCTTCATTGTGAGGGTCTTGGTTTGGGGGACGCTCGGTAATAAGGAAGAATTAGGGGATCCACTCACAGAAGTGCTCTTGGCTTGGTTTGGTTTCGGTTCTAGCTGCAGCATAAGTATACTTTGACCAGCCCTGTCTAAATTCTGAAATAATGGGTAACCCTAATTTGATTCCCATTTGCAGTCCCCTAAACTGCATTCTTCAAAATTGTGCTACTTTCACTTGAGTCCATGAAAAAGAAAAGGATGGTATTTTTCTGTAACACCACTTGGCCATAATCAGAGAGCTCTTGCAATGACTAGTCTTAAGAACTTAATCAAATTTGGAATCTTACAAATGCTAATGAAAGCTCCATGCCCCACCCCCCCACCCCACCCCCCGGGAGCTCTCCTCTGGTTTTGGGGCACATGGAGTGATTCCAGGTTGGCCCCTTGATCAATCCTTTGGCTGACAATCTGGAACCCTGTTTTGTCTCCTGTCAAGAGCTTGCTGAGGATTTTAGGCGGCAACTAAGTCAGCTGTGGGGACAGGAGATCTGTAATTTATTCTGTAAACTGTCTTGCCTGGGAACTGTTGTTTGTGTGACCTTTATCTTGATAACTCTTGGGAAGAGGCCGGGAGAGTGAGTCCTGATCACCTCTTTCCCTTCTTTGGCTGTCTCATTCGTCACCTCCTCTGTTGTTACCAAGTCAGGGTTCAGTTCAGGTTGGACCTGAGCACAACCTAGACCTGTAAAATCAAAACTTGAAAAACTCTCTGCCAGGGACTTAACTCACAACCCTGGCATTGGGAGCCCACCCTGGTCAGCTCCAGGCCTTTGCCTCTTGTCTCCCTGGCTTGCCTTGTGCTGGCTAAGGGACTAAGTGCCTGGGCTGAATGGGACTTGACTAAATCTTACAACTATGTTGACACCTGCAGTCGGGCTCTGCACCCTTCTCCAGCCCACTGTCAATTAGACACTGACAGTGCTTTACCACCATGGGGAATACCCCAAGCATCTCCGGAGACTCACCCCATGGGGCACTTTAATTAATTGGAAATGCTTTCAACTTTGGATGGGTTATGCCCCTGAAACTCCATCTTGGAGAAAACTTGAGTGGTTTCTCTGTGCCTTTGTGATGTATTTGGACAGGTAGATCAACCTATAATCTCATTTGATTTACAACCCAATTTCTCAGAAATCAAGAGCAAACGTCCTTGGAAAATCCTTGTAAGACTGGAAATGCAGCTTTAGGGGCAGTTCCACCCACTTCCCTTATCCTGAAGAGCTTGCAAATCCTCTGGGCTCTATCTAGCCCATCACTAGTTTCTAAGACTGAAGGGAAAAAAAGGAAAAGGGCCAAAAAACGGCCAGAAGAGCACCCTCACCAAAAATCTAGCATCCTGAGTGTCTTCTCCAAAAATATTAGTAAAAAAGGCTTAAGACAAAAATTTGTATTCATAACTAGGGCACCCTGTACCTGATTCATGGCAATAATTTTTAAAACAATAACTGTAGAGACTCTGTGTATGTATGTCTATATATACGTCCGATGTGTGTGATATTTTTACCTCTGGATTGTATGGCTAAAATTAAGAGCTTTGTTTAATTGGGTAAAAGTAAATATAATAGAAACTAACCCAAATGTCTTTCAAGTTAACATGATGTCGATGAAAATAATCCATAACCAATCTATAAATGAAAATTTGGGTGAGTTTATTCTGAGGTGAAATCTGAGGACCATGGCCCGGGGCCTTTCTTCCCAAAGGAAGAAAGGGCACCAAAGAAGTGGGGTGCACAGAGTGGTTATATACCCCCAAACAGGGTGTTTCACATATGATTGAAATGTCCCTCCCACAATAGTCACAAGATTGCCCTGTCAGAACAGCATTTGATGGACACAGCAGGTAGTGGGTCTGCTATCTTGGTGGGTGTAGCAGGAGGCAAGTCTATTGTCTCGAGCTGGGTGGTCACAGGTGAGCGCAGCAATCAGTTTCTAGCCTAAGGAAAGATGCTTAATCCTTAAGGAGATGCCAACGTTGGGAGGGGGAGGGAAGTTGCACCTTTATCTCAAGGTTCTTTATCTTTATGGTTCTTGCCATAGGGAATATCTAAAGCATATATACAATGCATGCTCAACAGCCACAGTCAGGCCCTTTTGGAAAGACAAGGTCAGGCCGAATTAGGTTTATACCAAACGGCTTCCTCATATTCTCCAACATATCCTATTGCTTGCCATTTTTATTTGTCAATGATATAAATTAATCTTTGGTAATTGAAAGCTTATTTAAGTTTGTTGGTTTGATAAAAACGGACATGTCCTCCAGAGTTAGCATTGGATGTGATGCCAACATGCAGCCTTTGTTCTACATTTATTGGTCAAATAAGCTGATGTTATCTCTATTACAAAACTGATTAGCAAAAATAATAACTTAAAATGATGGCTAATTTTGTCTAATGTCTCATGAAGTTTTATAGGAAATCTAAATAATTATTGGGAAATGATGCAGGGTCGGTGAGCTGAGGAGTCGAAAGAAAGATTTCTTGGACTCTCAAGATCTGGAAGTAGTGCTCTTCTATTTAGAGAATAGTGTGGAATAGCATGGGGACAGGACCCATGGGCAGGAGGCGCTGCTGCTGCCACCGCTTCTGCTGCAAACATGGGTGGGGAGTATGGCTAAATTTAAGCCATAGGTATGTAAGCCATCTCTTTACAAGACAAAGGAAAGAACATGTAAAAAAGTTAAAATAGTATCAGTGCAGGTGGGGTCTGGCCATTGGGTGGTCCCACAACTTTTAGATAAGAATCAAATGGGATTAAGTAAAGGCCAGAAGCCACCACCCTAAATCAGTTACATGAGGTTGCCAGACAGTAACCAACTTAAGTTCTTGCCTTTGGCATTGATTAAGAGTTTCTAGAGATAAGGTCATCTCCCTTCTTCCTGGCACAGAGAGGGAGGCATCTTTACAGATGGAGCTTTCCCTTACAAATGTAAATGTTTCCCAACAAAGGGCAAGCAAACTCTGCTCCTCAGAGCCTGCTTCTCGTCTGCAGTTTTAAAAGTAACCAGCCTAAAATCCTCATCAGGAACAAGTAAACTAAATAGATGTGAAAAAGATAAAAGTGTTGGGTAAACTTTTTAGAATAGTTATGTCTTATGACATGTATATTTAAAATAACTTCCAAAGTCTTTCCAGTAACTTGAAACTCTGCAGTGTGGCTAGATAAAACTGAATGATAAAAAACTCACTGAATATCTGGGTCATTTTTCAAATAAGATAAAATACTGAAACATTACCATTAGACAAGTCTAGACTTATCTACTTTTGGCTTCTTATTACAAAGAAACTAAAAGGTATTTGAGTCTAATAATAAACATGTCTTACATTTTATTAAGATTGTACCATGAAGTAGCATGTTTCTAGAAGTTATAAAAAGTATTTATAAATTTGCCGAGCCACACTGTGCTAATGCAAAAGACAGTTCATAATTGCTTAGCTTTTAGTTTTTACTAGAGTCTGTAAGGGTTAAAAATTCTAATTGTTATACATAATTAAAGCTTCTAAAAATTAATAAGGCAAATATCTTTGTATCTAAGGAAAGCAAAATGTATGTTTTCAGTAAAGAAGGTATAAAGAGGGAAATATTTTTGTTTGTTGGATTAAGAAAGATAAATTTGTCCTAAAGTACTAGAAGAGAAAAAAAGGAAGTATGGGACAACTTCTGAATGTAAACAGAAATTTATAGAAGGTTTGTGAAAGAGAAATTCTGAAAGGAGTTTTATGCCTGGTCAAGTTGGTTAAGATTAAAGTAAATCCAATTAAGTAAATGAATTTTAATGTAAAAAAAATGAGCTGGGGCAAAAATTAAAATTTGGTTTTCTTTCTCAAAAGGAAAATTTTCTTGAACTTTTGGTCTGCTCTTGATAAAGAGTTTATAAAATGTTTCTTCTTTATTTTTGAGTAAGCCTACCTCAAAGACAGAAAATCTCTTTTGTTAAAATAATTTCCTATATTCAGAAAGACTGAGATCTCTCTATTAAGATTTTTGACTGTTTTAACTGTTTGCCCTTGACTGTTTCCTCATCACTTTGATTGAACAGAGTGTTGTTTCCTATTTTATGAAGTGTTTTAAAACCTTTTGATATTTTTGACAAGCTCCCCACCACCAACAAAATATTCAAATCCTGAATAAAGGCTTCCCTTGGCCTGGAAGAGGAAACAGAATTTCTCTTGAGGATTTTAAGAGGGCTCCTGAGACTTCTCAAAGAAATTTGCTCTCTCTTCCTATAAGGAGAAAAACATTGAACTAAATAGGCTTATTTTGTATGTTAAATTACATGGGAAGCATTGTCAAGTAAGTGATGATAAACCTTCTTAGGTGGTATTATCTGGGTAAATGTTATTCATATAAATGTTTTAAAAATTATATAACATTCCTAAAATTCTGATCTGTCCTGGTCATCAGCCATAATTCTGGTTATTATTTTAAAGTATTCTATGTCACAAAATTAACCAAATTTCTTTGACAGTTGCCATTTTGGGATCTTGTTGTTTACAGACAGTTATTGTTTTACTCTGATGCTTTTGCAAAATATGTTTTGTCTTCAGAGAAATTCATGGAAAGGACTCTGACACTCTAGAATACAAATTTCTGATAAACTTTCAGATCATAAAACTGAACTGGGTAAGAAATTACAAAACTCTAACAGAGAAACTGATGACCTCATAAAACTGCCAATGGAAGATGAAGAGCAAGAATCAATTACACAGGACTGAATGAACTGATGAGGATGATTATGACCTATATGACTTTTCATTTGAGATATTGCTGTCTTTTTGGTGTTCTGTTTTGTTTCCAGATTTAAGGAAGTCTTTTTCTCTCATGCTAAGTGTGACTTATATCAGTTTGATAAATTATGCCTTTGTAAGCATATTTGAAACATTTATTTTTCTCCCTATCTTATCCCTCCAGGATTTGGAAACTCTTAATGAGTGAGTACTGTTTTCATGGCAATATAGTTATTTGCATAAGTTCAATAAGAATCTGTTATCCTTATAACAGGACACATTTGGAAACATTGGTTATCTTACCAAGGCTTTGACTGAATGCCACAATTGAGAGGAACACAGACTCAGATATGACAAGACAGCTTTAGAGGAATAAAGGCTGACTTTCTGGAAATAAAGCCACTTGGAAATATTGGCCTAGTACCTTGTTTCCTACCAATCTTATGGGTAAGTAAGGAAGGTCACTTATCTGGCAGATGCCTGGAACCTTGAAATATTTGGGGGGACCTCAAAAAGAGAGGAATCCACCCAAATCTGTAGGTATTGCAAGTAAAATCTGATGACAAGTCTTTGCTTGGCTTTTCTGGCCTGGAGAGGCCTTTAAAGCTCAATCTAAGATTCCTCATAAGAAGTTCCAGAAAAGCAGATTTGAAAGAACCTATATACTCCATTGCTAGTCTTGCTGTACTTATGTAAATAATTGAGCCAGTTTTATTGAAACTAAACTTATTTTGCAAATCAATTAGTCTTACTTTCACTATCTTTGGTAAAAAGGAGGGTGATTTTAGAGAGAAAAATTATATTTCAATAAAAACTATAGTACACATTCATGGATATTAGGTTCTAGTTCTGATAATTGTCTTTGAGGTTTTTATTTTATATCTGTTAACCTTACTGGATCCTGAATTCTTCTAGTCTCTTAAAATATCTGGCTACAAATCTCTAAACTAATGCTTTCAATTTTTTTCCCATCATTTTCATTTGGAATCATTGAGAACTGAACCTGCCGTTTTCCTGAAGCCTTGCAACCTGAAGCTGGACAGCTTGATACAAACTTAAGAGAGATTCATGTCTGTTGCTGTGTAAGACACTCAGTAAGATACCTGAATACCTGATGACATCGTCAGAGACATTTCAAATCTCAAAATACGCTTCAACTCTGACACCTAGAAATCTTTTGACTGCCTGCTGCCCGGGCTCAGAAAGGTTTATAATTTGCTCCCACCATTAATCTTGTTTTTCTTTTTGTATCTCTAGAAACACTTCTTATTAAATACCTGGTTACTTGCTTACACAATATAGGCTGAACTTTGGGAGCCTACCTGCACCACTGTCTTACTAAAAGACTGGTTCAATGAGATGGAACAACCTATGCCCCTCATCAACAGGATAACCCTTCAAGATTGAAGATGAACAACAAAAGGGGACATTGATACTGGTCAACAGAAGGTTGATATAAGGGAAGCCATACTGTTGAAAAGAAACCATATTGTAACTTTCAATGACCTCTGATTAACTAAACAAGACATGCTCTATAGATTTTATGGACACTTACAGTTGCTGTAAGTTGATAACTTTGTTCTTCTGAGTTCTTTAGGAATGTGATGACCCCAAGGCAGAGAGTCTGTGCTGATGGCCATCATCAATGACAACTGAAAGATCAGGGTATAGGCCGTTGCTCTGGTCTCTGATGCATATCCAGTAAAACGAAAGATTATCAGGAACTGAGACCAGATCTCTACCCCACCTGGAGATCAGATGGAGGCCCCACTGGGATTAGGTCTATTTTTCAGGGACTGTTAAAATTTGCGTTGTCTACACTTCTTATCCTTCTGGTCAGACACTTGATTATAAAATGTGCTTTTTAGATGTTTTAGATGTTGAGCAAGATACAAAATTCTAATAGTACAAAAATGTCAGCATGAAGCAGGGAACAAGAGAATGCTTCCAAATGAGTGCTAAACAGTTTCATTCCTCTAACCCAGATCTATGTCCCAATTCAGCAGGAAGTAGCTAGATGGGTCGTTGCCCCAAATCCCTCAAGAATGAAGAATACCAAAGACTAGAAGGGATTGAACCAGGCAAAGAGTTAGCCATTGATGATTAAGTAGCTAGGAACTAAAGGTGTTTTTCCTTTTTGCAATTACAGCTTTTAGTGGTGTAGGGGAGGAAGACATTTCCTCTTCCCAAATGGGGGTTCGTCTGGCCGGAGAACGAATTAAATTCACATGAGACAGAATAGCAAGAAAATATTAAACAAAGCTTTATGAGGAACGATGGCCCGGGGCCTTTCTTCCCGAAGGAAGAAAGGGCACTGAAGAAGTGGGGTGCACAGAGTGGTTATATACCCCCAAACAGGGTGTTTCACATGTGATTGAAATGTCCCTCCCACAACAGTCACAAGATTGCCCTGTCGGCACAGTGCTTGGTGGACACAGCAGGTAGTGGTCTACTATCTTGGTGGGCCTCGCAGGAGGCAAGTCGATTGTCTGGTGCTGGGCAGTCACAGGTGAGCACAGCAATCAGTTCCTTCCCTAAGGAAACATGCTTAATCCTTAAAGAAATGCCAACGTTGGGAGGGGGAGGGAAGTCAGTTACAGGAGGTTACCAGAGAAGCACAATAAAATGCAGATTTAAGTCCTTGCCTTTGGTATTGACTAAGAGTTTCTAGAGAGAAGGTCATCGCCTTTCTTCTTCCTGGTACAGAGAGGGAGGCACCTTTTATAGATAGAGATTTACCTTACAAATGTAAACATATCCTAACAAAGGGCAAGTTCCATTCCTCAGAGCCTCCTTCCCTGTCCCAGTTTATCAAAAGCAATCAGCCTCAAATAATCCTGATGCCAAAGAGACATATCTTGGGGTGGCCAATTCCAGGTCCCCACAGTGGTTTAACTCCCCCATTGTTAACTGTGCTGTTTAGGCAATATGCTATCTGACTGCCACTAGGCTCCTATAGATAACATCTTCCTGGAGCCTGAGTCACCATGGTAATGTGTGCGTGAGGTGTTTCTCATGAATTAGAACTCCTTGTCCACTTCAGGCCAGTTGAGACCACCACCCTATCAACTGGGCCTGAGCAGATGTCTAACAGGCAACCTTTTGACATCAAGAGGCTAAAAACTCCACCCTCAAACCACGCAAATGCCAACATTTTGAGACCATGGGTCCTGTGAAGAGGCATGGCATCTGACTATGCTTGCACAGATCATCAATCACCTCACCTGCCCTCACCTCCAATCACCTGTCTCCACATTTCAGACCACCTTTCCCCTTACTCCATAAATATCCCTGAATCCCTGTTTTCGAGGAACAGAATTTGAGACTCATGCTCTTGCTTCGTCACGTGGCTGCCTTGTGATTAAACCCTGTCTCTGCTGTAATCTTGTCATGTTGGTGCTTGGCTTTCTGGGTGGTGGGCAAAAAGGAACCTGGTTATGTAACACCTTAGCCTCTCACACAGTGGAGAGAGAGAGAGAGAGAGACAGAGAGAGAGACAGAGACAGAGACAGAGACAGAGAAGACAGACTAAGAGGAAAAAGAAGGCTGGCTCTGGGGTCAGCCCCGCTTCCCGGATTCCCACTGCCCTCCTCAGGCAGGCCTTGCCCTGTTCCTGGGAAAGATGTGGGCCAGTGTCTTGTGTGTTGCTGGCTGTGTGATGTGAGGAGTGCTCACATCAGAAGAGGCGCCCGGCCCAGCGCAGGCAAGACGCGGATGCCCAGACGTGAGGCTCAAAGCCGCCGGCAGAAGGCGCGAGCGCCTGGATGGCGTCGCCTGGACCAGGAAGGAAAGGTGGTCGGCCGCCAGCGAGGAGGGGTCACCGGGGCCCCGCCTTGCCCCGAGCTGCCGGCCTCGGCGCACGGCGCCCCCGCCCTTCCATTCCCATCCGCCCGAGTGCCCCACCCCGATCTGTACTCGCGGGGTGACCTCGACGCCCGGGCGGGGTCGGAGGGCGCCCTCGGCTCTGCGCCCACCCCGCGGCCCCAAACCCGCTCCAAGCGAGGCCTGCGGGGAGGCGGCGGCCGGGTCTTCAGAAAGGAACGGCCGAAGGGCCAGGCCTGGGGCAGCCCCAAGGCCGGCAACGCGCCCCAGCATCCGGCAGCCTCTGAACAATGGCCGGAGGGGTCGCGGGCGGCGCGGCGGTCGCGGTGGAGCCGGGGTGTTGGGGCGCTGGAAGCCCCGCCCCTCGGCCGGCTCCCTGACTGCGCGGCCCGGCCGCGCCGCCTGCTCCCCGCCCCTCCGCGCCCCGCACCAGGCGGGGCCGGGCCAGAGCGCCGCCGCCGCTGCCGCAGCCGCAGCCGCTGCTCTGCAGAGCGCGGCCCGGGGCTGGGGCCAGGGCGCCCTCCCTTCCACCTTCTCCCGCCGCTATGAGCCAGGGAAGTCCGGGGGACTGGGCCCCCCTCGACCCCACCCCCGGACCCTCAGCGCCCCCCAACCCCTTCGTGCATGAGTTACATCTCTCCCGCCTCCAGAGGGTTAAGGTAAGGTTGTGGGCGGGGGGCGTCTAGACGACTCGCGGGGATAGAAGCAGGAGGCCGTTTAGAGCCCTGGCAAAGATGAGGGTGAGGATCCGGAAAGGTGGTGGGTGAGAGGCTTACGGGGCGCGAGTCTAGGTGTGCGCACGTGGGGGCGGCGGGGAGCAGGCGAGGAGTCCTGGGGAGGACGCGGGCTTGGGCGATAGACAAGCTCCGACGTATGGAAGAACTGACTAGGTGAGGATGGAGGACCGCAGGGGACCCAGGGGTCGGGGAGATGGAGGACACTGGGGAATGCGGAATACATCCTGCGGAGACCGATGAGCTAGGATGGAGCTGGAGGCTACGGAAAGCCGGGGGTGGGGGCAGGGGCGTGCCGAGTGCTTTTCCGAGGCTGTGAATTAGAGGGAAGAGGTTTCTGGGCCCGGAGCCTGCGCCCGTTCCCTTCCTACACCCTTTCCATCCACTGCCCCCACCTCCCGCACTGCAGCACCTCCGGGGGAGGGGGGGGCGAGCGGGGGTAGGAGGCTGAGAAGAGGGTTGGCTACAGGAAGTGGAGGGCTGCACCAACCTAGGGAAACTGGGTGGGAGGTGGTGTAGGAAGGGAGTGCCCTAGGTTTCTGCTGCCATCACCTCCCCTGATGCGGGCTCCTGGGACTCCATTTGTTTACCTGCATTCTCCCCAGGGCAGCCCGTGGAGTCATCCTGGCTCCTGGCAACCCCTACCCTGCGGAGTAGGCCTAGCTTTTCTCTCTGCCATCCCCCAGTACTAGGGGAGTGCCGTTGGGCAGAACTAGAGACTGGTCTGAGGCCTGAAAAGTGGACCTCTCTGTGTGTTCCAACCCTCTGCCTCTCAGGCCCAAAGTGGAGAACTATGCACCTGGTTTCTGTTGGACAGAAGACCTATTTATGGAGTGGGACGTGGGGGAGGAGGAAGAAGCATCCTGTAGCCCACTCTACATCAAGCACTGTGGTGGACGCTTTCACACGGGTTATCATTAAAGCCTCTTAACAGCCTTCCCAAGTGTTAGATGCACATATGACATTCAATTTTATAGGTGGGGTGGGGACCAACTGAAAGAGGAAAATGAAGCCCTTCATCCTATTAGTCTTTCATCCTGTTCCCATCATTGGTGTTTTCATCCCACCTTGGATTCCAATCCCCTGTCCTGTTCCCAAACCACGTGTCTCCTGATTTACAGGGGGTGATGGCTCTCTGCTCCTGGGTCTGTCTGTATGGGAGAAGGGCAGCCAAGGGAGAGGGGCAGCTGTGGAGGGAGTCTCCCATCCCTGAAGTGGCATTCTCTCCCACCCTCTGCAGTTCTGCCTCCTGGGAGCATTGCTGGCCCCCATCCGAGTGCTTCTGGCCTTTATCGTCCTCTTTCTCCTCTGGCCCTTTGCCTGGCTGCAAGTAGCTGGTCTCACTGAGGAGCAGCTTCAGGAACCAATTACAGGATGGAGGAAGTAAGTGGGGGATCAGCCCCTAGAGACCCTACTGCTCACTTCTCTTCCCTGCTATCCATTCTGCTCCCTCTGAGAAGAAGAGGAAGGAGGGTTCTGAAGCTCTCCTACCTAGCCTGGGTCAGTGAGATGAGTCACCAGGCTCAGACCTGGGGCCCAAGAAGGACCTCAACTCTAAGTGACATGTCCTAGTATGTCCCAAAATAGCCAGAGACTTCAGCCCCTTGACCAGAGTAACAGAGGGCAAAAGAAGGGCACTTGCTTTCCTGGGTGCCTAAAGCCTGAGGGTGAGTGAGGGTCAGAATCGCGGCCTCCACTGACTCAGCCTTGCTCTGCAGGACCGTGTGCCACAACGGGGTGCTGGGTCTCAGCCGCCTGCTCTTTTTCCTGCTGGGCTTCCTCCGGATTCGCGTTCGGGGCCAGCGGGCCTCATGCCTTCAAGCCCCTGTGCTTGTTGCTGCCCCCCACTCTACTTTCTTTGACCCCATTGTTCTGCTGCCCTGTGACCTGCCCAAGGTTGTGTCCCGAGCTGAAAACCTTTCCGTGCCTGTCATTGGAGGTGAGAGAGTATAACAGGTGAAGGGGAGAGGCGACAGCTCTGGGCAAAAAAGACAGCAATGTGGAGACGTGCACACACTTGAGAAAAGAACTGGCCGCCAGGGGAGGGAGAAGTTAGAAGGGATGTTGACTGATGCTGGCAAATGAAATGCAGATTAACAGCATTTGTGAACCAACCTCTTAGGCTCTGAGGGCTGGGGCTTAGAGAAGGTGTTGGAGGCAGCTCTGGTCAGTCCCCTAGAAGGTCAGCACACGGTAAAAAGAGAGTCCCAGGGCAACAAGATAACTGCGAAGCATCTCCTACTGTGGAGGAAGGGGAGGCTGCAGGTGTTAATGCCCCCAGGTAGGAACCAAGTGACTCCTTATATCCTCTCTGGACCCCAGCCCTTCTTCGCTTCAACCAAGCCATCCTAGTGTCCCGTCATGACCCAGCTTCTCGGCGCAGGGTGGTAGAGGAGGTCCGAAGACGGGCTACGTCAGGAGGCAAGTGGCCCCAGGTGGGTAAGGGTCTTAAGATCTGCTTGCCTTTTCTGTGCTCCTGAAGAGGCTTCTCTTCTTCTCTCCTCGCCTTCAGCCTCCCCACTTCATTCTGGTCCCTTGGCTTTTTCCTCAGGTCCTGTTCTTTCCTGAGGGCACCTGTTCCAACAAGAAGGCTTTGCTTAAATTCAAGCCAGGTGAATAATTCAGTAGTGGGTGGTAGGACTATAAGGAAAAGGAGCCCCTGATTTGGAAAGGGACTTTAGAATAACCCAAGAACTGGAGGGGTCGGGGAGGAAGGGAGGCAGGGAACCTCCTAGCTGACCCTGAAAAGTCTCCAGGAGTCAGAGAGAAAATTATAAATGAAATGAAGCCAGGCCACATCTCATCTGAGAACCGTCCCAGACCCCCACACTTCATGCCATCTAGCTGCCTCCATGCATTAACCTCTGCCTGGGGGGTGGGGGTGGAAATGGGCTTTAGGAGCCTTCATCGCAGGGGTGCCTGTGCAGCCTGTCCTCATCCGCTACCCCAACAGTCTGGTGAGTCTGGAGGAGGTGGGGGCGGGGGTTGGGGGAACTGTTGAAGCCTGAATCCACCCTAAGTGGGAATCATTGAAAACTGTTAGTGCATGATGGGATGTGCATGTGGGGGTAGGGCTTGGGCGGGGTCAGGGCCTCTGCTCAAAGAGAATCCAGGCCACTTCCGGGGAAGAAAAGTAAAGTTTTTGTCCCCTTATCTCTGCTTCTCCCATAGGACACCACCAGCTGGGCATGGAGGGGCCCTGGAGTGTGAGTTCTGGTGTTCCTGGGGTGAGGGTGGGGAGCAGGGTCCGTCAGAGAATTCCTGGCCCGTCTTCCAATCTCCAGACAAGGTGAACGGCCCTTCTTCATTCTCAGACTGAGAGAACTCTAGAGAAGGGGATGCCCGTTGCCTCTGTTTCGTTCTGATCTCCCGATATAGTCTGGAAGTGCTTTCAGCTATGCCACCTAATCACTCCTGCTGTGGTTATAGCTCCTTCTAACTTACTTTCTTAGGTTTCTAAGTGATTTTCTCCTTCAGTCATCCCTTCTTGAGACCACCACCAACAGGCTTGCCTCTTCCCTTCTCCCCGTTATTCAAGCTTCCTCTCGCTTGCAGCTCTCCCTCTGGCATCTCCCTGCAGTGTTTCTCTTGCCCTGCCACCTTTCTGACCCTTGTATCTCCCAACTTCCTAGTCACCCAGCTGACTGTATGGCTAGGCATCCATTTTTATATCAATGGACAGAACTTTCCCACTCCCCTCCTCTGGGTGGGAGGAGCCCATAATTAGGGATTGGTGAGCATCTGACATCTCTCTTCTCTTAGACTCAAAGTCCTTTGGCTCACAGCCTCTCAGCCCTGCAGCATCGTGGATGTGGAGGTATGACCCCCTTAGGTGGGATGGGAGAATGGGCATCCGCTGACCCCTGAAGCTTGGGGAAAGAGGATAGAGGTGGTCACCCCTAGCTTTGAGGTCCTGATAAGAGGTGTGTGTGTGTGTTTCAGTTCCTCCCTGTGTACCACCCCAGCCTGGAGGAGAGCAGGGACCCCACCCTCTATGCAAACAATGTCCAGAGGGTGATGGCACAGTGAGTGTCCCACAAAGTATTTCCTGGAGTAGATATACAGGGCAAAGAAACCATGGGAGGGGTGGAGGGCTGAGGTTTTGAGGCATAGATGGCGGAGTGGGCAGGTGGAACGGCTACAGGACAGCTGAGACTTGGGGCCAGGTGGGGGCAGTTAAAGGTGCCGGATCTGCTCTCCCTAGTCCACAGGCCAGAGTCATTAATGGACCCCCAGAAGATTCTTCTGCCTCATTTCCCCTCCATTCCATCCTTCATCCTGTAGGGCCCTGGGCATTCCAGCCACCGAGTGTGAGTTTGTAGGGAGCTTGCCTGTGATTGTGGTGGGCCGGCTGAAGGTAGCATTGGAGCCACAGCTCTGGGAACTGAGAAGGGTGCTTCGGAAGGCTGGGTAAGTGACCTTGAAGATGATGGTGTGGGCAGTGTCACATATACATAGAGAAAAAGAATAAGAAGAAAAGGAAGAAATGGGAATGAGGAAGGAAAGTCTTAAAAAAAAGTAGGAAGATAGAGGAACTTTTTAAAAGATAATGGAATCAAAGGAAGAAGGAAAAAAGAAAGGGAGAGATATGTAATAACCCCAGGAAAAAAAAGTAGAAATGGCTCTCAAAGGACTATGAGTCAGAGTATATCTTAGAAAAACACTAGATGTACCTGTGCTATGAGAACTCCTGGGGCTGGGGCCAAGGTCCTGCTGGGTGGTATGTCCAGAAAGAAACTGACTCAGCTTTCTGCCTTCTACAATTCCACTGTAGGCTGTCCCCTGGCTGTGTGGACGCTGGAGCAGAGCCAGGCCGGAGTCGAATGATCAGCCAGGAAGAGTTTGCCAAGCAGCTACAGCTCTCTGACCCACAGACGGTGGCCGGTGCCTTCAGCTACTTCCAGCAGGTAAAAAGGAGCTAAGATGCAGAGGACAGAGCCCAGAGCTTGCCCTCCGGGCTGTTGTGCTCAGGATTTAAGATCAGTATTTGAGTGGCCATGTCAGTTGCATTGGATGGCCAATTTGGAGTTTGTGCTGAGTGTTCTAACAGCTGTTCTTAGATGGCCATTTTCTGAGGTTCACTGAGGCTTCATTCTTACAGAGTACCCAGTGCATCGAGGATCAATGTTTTAATCCTTGTAGTGGAGGAACAGTGGAGAAATAATGGGTCAGTGAGGTCCATAAATTTCTGAAGCCACTTTAGAGGTTGGCAAAGATGGGGGATCATTATATGACCCTGTAGGGCACTGTGTGAAGGTTTCCGAGAAGAGTCATGAAGGTTGGGTGGGACGATGACATATGGAGGAGATGACACTGGACAGGCTCGGCAGTTAAGAGTTTGAGACACAGAAGTATTTACAGTACTTGGGAAGATTTTTTAAAAATATCCCACAGCTTTTCCGGGGGATTCCTGAACTTTCTCCAGAATCTTGGCAAACTTTATTTCCTGTTACTTAACACTGGGTTTTCCTGTTGAATTATAATAACCTCAGAAGACTCCTAATGTTTATGAACAGCCACCAGTGGTCCCAAGGAGCTCTTTTTGATCTAAGATGCAGACCATGGCTCTCATCATACTCTGAAGGGACAGAGTGATCAGTGTGATTTCTTAGATTAGGACAGACTGTCCTTGAAAGGAGCTTCCCTGCTTAGTCTGTAGCAGAACAGAACCAAAACCAGAATGCCCCTGGTCCCCCATAGAGTTGGCACAGCATGCATCCCCCTTGGGTTTTTTTGTAAGAAATTATGCCAGTGATCTTTTAGTCCATTGGACCAGTGTTCCCACATAGGCTAAGTAAGGGAAGAACCAGTTTTTCCAGCTTGGGGCTCACAATTTTGAGGGAAGCAGACATAGGGGTCACCGTTGTGGCTGCTGAGGAGGGGGAGGAGCCAAAATCCAGAGTAGAAGGGCTTCATTAGAAGAAGGGGCACATGGGTTAGTCCCCACATAATCCTGGTTTCTCTTTCACCCTCCAGGATGCTAATGGTTTGGTGGACTTCCGGGATGTGGCCCTTGCATTGGCAGCTCTGGATGGGAACAGGAGCCTGGAGGAACTGACTTGCCTGGCCTTTGAGGTATCGGAGTTGGGGGGACATGATGCCTGTGCTCACCTCTCCCCTCTGGAGGCCTGTGTGTGTGCTCTTCCCAATAGCTTCTAGATAGTGCTTGGTGTCCACCCTAGTGCCACAGTGTCTGAACTGCAGAGCCCCAGTGTCTCTACGTTGAAGCAGAGCTGGGACTAGGAAGAGAGCAGAAGCTATGAAGTTTACAATTCTGCAGAAAGGAACCAGGGGACAGGGAGGGCCTGTGCTCCACACTTTTGGAAGAGGAAGAGCCTGTGTGAGGCAGACCTGCGGGGCAGAGTGGGGCCATGGCATGAGGAGACGGCTTGACTCATGTTCCTTTCTCTCCAAGCTGTTCGCTGAGGAGCAAACAGAGGGACCCACCCGCCTGCTGTACAGAGACGGCTTCAGCACCATCCTACACCTCCTGCTGGGGTCACCTCGCCCTGCTGCTGTAACTTTGCATGCTGAGCTGTGCCAGGCAGGATCCTGCCAAGGCCTCTCCCTCTGTAAGTCACTGCCTTCTCAGCTCCACATGCAACACTCCGGGCACCATCAGCCCTGGGCTGGGAGGGAACAAGGCTGGTGGCCAGGGCCGGGGATCAGAACATCTGAGAGGCAGACAGGCTGGGAGGAACCAGCTGGGAAGGTAGAGACGACGTAAGCTTGGATTTGAGAAGTGAAGCAGAGATGAGAGGGATAGGACGTAGCAATTCTGAGAGAAGAGCAGGGGCGCCCTCTTCCTGTCCTTCTTGGATTATTTTACTCCCCATCTCACTCTTAATCTGTCCAGGTCAGTTCCAGGACTTCTCCCTCCGTGACCCGCTCCATGAGAAGCTCTTCAGCACCTACCTGCGCCCCTCCCAGATACCAAATGCCTCATCCCCAGGCAGCCCCACTGCTCGGGCCAACGGGACTGTGCAGGCACCCAAGCAGAAGGGCGACTGAGCCACCTCAGCCTCCCGAACTCGCATCCAGCCCGCAGACTCAGGGCGGCCAGGGGCCCACCCTGTGCCTCAAGCCCATCTCTGCTCCTGCTTGATTTTTTGTTATTGTTGTTATTTTAAGTTGATTTTCATTTTTCGTTTGTTTGGTTTTTTTTTTGGTAAGAAACTATTTTATATATAAATATAAATATATATCTATATCTATTTAAAAAAATGGAGCGCAGTCACATTGATAGTATCGTTAGCTGGGAAGAAAAGGGATTAATGGTTGCAGGCTTCCCACTGGAAGATCCCGATGGTTCCGAAGGTTGGTCCTCTTGGCCATAGCTGGATGAATCTTTACTTCCAGTGGGACAGGGCCCTTTTCCTGCAGAGAAATCATGCAAATTTCATATCCTCCCCTCCTGTTGTCATACCTTACAGACACACATTTTGACAGGCTTCCCCATGAACCTCTTTTTAGCCTATTCCCTCTCGTTCTGTCCTCATTAGAGGTTAAAAAATAGCTAACCGCCATTCCATTTTAATAATCCCGCTGAGATTGACTCCCTCTCCCCTGGTGGGATCAGAAAGCTTTGTCATAGGAACCAGGCCTTCCTGCAACTCAGACCAACCACACAGGCATTTTTGCTGTGGGATGAGTTGAGGACATTAAATCCCTTCTGTCAGTCTCTTCAAAAAAGAAGAAAAGTCACCACCCTCCGCCAGAGAAAGGTGCTGTGTCCTGGTACAATTATAGAAAATTAATTAGATTTAGAAAATTAAGGTATCTATCTCAGATCTGGTAGGTTAAAAAAAAGAAAAATCTTTCCATCTATAGACTTTTAAAGGGAGACTTGACAATGATAGGATGTCCAGGCTTTTGATGAGGGGAGGAATAAAGTGATCCCTGGGGACCTCTTATCAGGGAGTCTAGAGAAGGCTGGAGGCTGGAAAGGTGTCTGGATCCATAGAATCTGGGACCACCCCCACCTAATTTCTTCTTTACAGCTTCTTACCCCATCTACCAGCAAAGAGGTGAGTACAAAAGGGCACGTTGAGAGCGTTTTCCAACAAAAGAAATCTGTATTCATTTCTTTCCCCATACAACTCCTTCCAAAGGTACTTCCTCCTCACCTCCCACCAAGGGGACCTCCCTTCCCACACTTGCCACTTTTGCAGAACAACAAAACAACCTAAGACTGAGAACAAGTCTGTTGGTGTGCAGCCTGGGTGAAACATACTCGGGGGCCCCACCTTCAGGGACCGGCAGGTGGGATAAGATGGTCCCATGTTCCCTACTGGCTACGACGTCGTTTCTTCCTTCTGCCAGTGAGGAAACTGTCACGCCTTCTTTTACGAGGCTGTGAGGGTCGAACCACACCCAGAGTCAGGGGTTTCTCCCCAGAGCCCCCAAGTTCAGCTTCCACATAGGGCCTCTTTTCTGCAGAGGCTGGACCCCCAACAAGAGCTCGCTTTCCAGACTTGGCAACAGGAAATGGAGGTTGGCCAAGGCCTCTCGCCTCAGCAGAGAGGGAGTGGGATGCTCTCTGGACCCCCCTACCTTTGGAGGACAGGCCTGAGGCTGGACGAGGACTGAGGGGAAGCTCCCTTGGCGACAGGCTAAGTTTGGAGGCCAAGAGGTAGGCAAAGTTGGAGAGTTCCTCATCTTCCTCCTCCTCCTCCTCCTTTCCTTTGGCCCCATCTGCTGAACTGCGTGTTTCACTAACAGGGGAGGCTTCTCTCAGAGTTAAGGCATCCCTGGTTCCCCATCTAGGGGAAGTGCTTCCAAGGCCCTGGTAAGGAGATGTTGATTTGGGCGTCTCACGTGCATAAGACTCTTGATTCCCTGGCGAGGGGGCAAGGTCTTTAGGCTTGGATAAATCGGTATCTTCTCTGCCCTCTCCTTCGGGGTCATACGAATTAAAATTTGGTGGGCAGGTATCCTCATTGACCCCTAGCTGGAGGCCACAGGCATCTGTAACATCTAGTATGTTGATGTTTTCTGTGGTTTCCAACAGGGGAGAAATGGAATTGCCTCTGTTGCCTGCCTCTTGGCTGGCCTCGGGGAAGGAGGTGGTATCCTGGGGCCCCAGGGTAAGGATATTACCTTGACATGCAGGGAAGAGGCTTTCTTTGGAAGCCCCCAGTGTGGAGGCACCAATTCTGCTTCCCAGCAATGGAGGGCAACCTTCTGCCCACAGGTCACTGGGATCCTGTACAGCCTCAGGGCTCTGTTCCCTATTGTCTGTAGGCCTCAAGGCAGGGCTGTTGGCCCTCAGAGGTTCTGGCAAGCTGCAGTGGTCTCTCTTTTCTAGGGCAGCTGTGGCATTGGGGCCTCCACAGAGAATTACACTGCTCCCCACATCCCCAGGTGCTGTGGTTTCTCCAGGACCCAGAGAAATATTACTTCTGGAGCCCAGGGCCTGGCAGCCTCCCTGGTACTCAGTTCCACATTCCCCATCATGGAAGTTTTCTATGACCTCCTCAATTTGTAAGGGCAACTCCAAGCCTACGGCATCCATCTCACTGCTCAGCCAAAGTCCTGGACTGAGAGAGGCCCCATCCCCATCCATGTCCCTCTCCCTGTCCCCAGCTGCTCTAGGGGAAGGGCTCTGCTCATGACTCTGAGCCAGGGGAGGACCTCTGTCATTTTCCCACATGGTTCCTGAAGAGCCTTCCTGGGACACTGCCAACAGTTCCTTCCCTTGAGGAAGCGCTCCAAGACCCCCTGTCTGTTGTCCTTTCTGTAAGCCCACAACCTGCCTTTCTAACCCCTGTCCCTGCAGAGGAGCTGGCTTTACAAGGCCAGCATCCAAACTGGGAACCATCTCGAGCTGGGGGCTGTCCTGCCAGCAAAGGGGCAGAGCCTCGGAAGTCCTATCAGCCACCAGGGAGTGCGCAGGGGTCCCAGCACCTCCCAAGTGGTCATCCTGATATGGGGATATCTGGTTTGTAACCTTCCCAGACCCTCTTCTCTCTGTACCTAAGGGTCCTCGAGTTCCCTGTAGAGTTGCAAGTTCTAGCTGCAGGTCCCAGCTGCTGGGGGATGACAGAGTGTTCCCATCCCTACGCATCCCCCTTGGGCCATCTAGGGCCCGCTCCTGCCCACCATGCACTTCTCTTGCCCGCTTTCCTAGAGAAGCAGCCTTTCCAAGGCGAACAGTGCCCCCAGCCACCCGAGACCCAGATGAGGGCCGAAGCCGCCCACTCCCATCTTCATCTTCATCAGAAACAGAAAGACTTGAGTCCGATTGAGCTCCATGGCAACTTGGAGGTGCCTCCCCATCCTCCTCTTCTTCCAAGGCCAGGAGTCGCTTCTGGACCAGCTGGAAGGAGAATGGATAAATACTGATCTATACACGGTTGTAAGAAGGGCTGGCTGAGTGGGTAGTAAGGAGATGGTACTTAAGCAGAGCAGAGAATGCAAGCAAGTAGCATAAGTGACTGTATCAAAGACAGATACCGTAGCTCTTCTCTTCCCTTCTTGGGCCTTATTCTTGTGCTTTGAGCCCACACACTCCCCTGTTCCTGCATTACCACTGTCCCTTACCTACTTGCTCAGCACCTGAAGCCCAATCCTGAAGCTGTTTGCCTACAGAAGTCATACCATCCAAGACAGTGTAGGGTTAGAAAAAATCATGCAAGCTTCCTGTTCTGATATTCCCTACTTCCCAGGTTTACCTGGGCAAGACTGAGTCCTTCTTCTTGTTCCAATTCCTCAATTAAGGCCAAAGGATCCCTCTGTTGTTCTGGGGACAGCAGATCTTCCAGAAATTGAGGGTGAATGACAGCCTCCACCTGGGGAACAGAAGGAAAAGTGATGTGAGTCTTTGACAGGAGGTAACCTGTGAGCCAAGACGCTCTAGAGAAGAAGCCATGAGCCCCCCTACCCAACTCACCTCCACCACCTATACAAATTCACATGTGTGCGTGCATGCACGGACATCTCTCAGTACAGAAGAGAGCCTAGTTCCTAACTGCCCCAGGCGGAACCCTAGATCTTTGGTTCCCTGGAGTTCCCACCCCAGGATCTGCTAGAAACCAGACCTCCGAGCCCAGCCCACCTGGGAGACAAAGACCTCCTGAGAACACAGCTCATCGATGTAGCTCTGGAGACCCAGATCTGGATATATCCCTTCTTTCTCCGGCTGCTCTTCTTCCTCTGCCTGTTTTCCGTCTGACTCCTCAGTGACCAAGTAGCTCCCCACCAGCCCTTCCATTATGTCAGCATACTCTTTCACAGCTTCTGGTGGGATCTCCTTGGGTGCCTCAGGAACTGGAGGCCTCTGGGTTTTGCGCTGTCGCCGGCGGGGGGCCCGTGCCTTGGAAGCTGCCTTCTTGGGAATGTACACTAAGGGAAGAGATGGAGAGGAAAAATGAGAAGTGGCACAGAGACTACGACTTCTGCCTCCCAATCCCGTGCTTGTAAGGACAGCAATCTAGGTACACCGAAATCGTTCCAGGCTGGATCAAGCCAACCTGAAAGAGTACCAGCCATGGGAGAAGATTTAGGAGCCAGATGGTCTAAGAGAGAGAATCACTGAGGAATCTTGGAACCTCTGAAATTCCAAGAAGTCCCCTGATACAGCCCCCATTTCTTAGGCAGATGTGGTATTGTGTGCCTCATCTACAGTCTCGGTGAGGGAGTAGTTAGTCTACTTGGCCTAACATCAATACCTAGTGTAGAACCAAGGGAACCTGAGAACCCAGCCTCCTATGTACATATTGTTTGGAACATCAACTGCCACTCCCTGGAGGTAAAGTGGCAGAAGTGAGGGCCATGCCTTCCCTAACCTGTGACTGGTTTCTGTGTGCCTCCCCTTGAACCTTTGGCTCACGGCTCCTGTTGGAATTGGGTAGCCTTACCTGGCTGCTGGCAAACCTCAGGGGCCAGGGGCCCTGGAGGATCAAGTGTCGGAGGGGCTACAGGAGGCAGGCCCTGGGACCCATTCATCAGCTGCGTATTCTGAATCTGCATTTCCTCAGCCTCAAACTCCATGAACCTGCAGAGGGTGAGGAAGGCCCGGGCAGCGCTGAGGCCAGACCCTTCAGGAACCCAGACACCAGGAGGGAGCTGCTCACAGATGGCTGAATAAGAGTTCTGGGGAAACCTCACAAGGTCACTACAGAGTCCCTTCACCTGCAGTCATCACTTAGGAAGCTTGTTAAGAAAATGAACAATCTAGAGCTTATAAGCTTCTCTAGGACAGAGCCATGACTTTCACTTCTGTTTCACACCCAGCCTCACTCAGCATCACTGAGGGTATGCAGCAGCAATCAGTACAGGCTTGTTGAATTCCGTCAGGCCTATGCCACAGCCTGGCAGGATCCCACAAGGGGCTCCTCCTCAAGGCCTCATTTGCCCCTGCCTACAAATGTTAAAGAATGGCTGAAATCCTGTAGCCAGCCTAGGGTTGCAATTGAAGGCAATTCCTGCCAGGAGACAGTGCTGAGATCCAGGAGTCCTGAGGCTGGGCTTGGCCCTGGAAGAGTAAATCTAGGAGGTATGCATCCACAAGATTTCGGGGAGAAAGTGGAAGCTAAGCTTGGAGGAAAGAGTTCATTTTCCTCAGAGTTATCTTGTTAATGAAGGAGATTATCATGGAGAAATAGGGGATATAAGCCAGGACACCACTTTGGGCACCCAGGACTCTCACCTGACCAACCTCTTCAAGAACCTGCCCCTCCCTGAGATGACGGGTAAATGATTTCTGTGCCACTATTTCCAGAGAAGGAGTGGTCCCAAGGTCTGCATCAGTAGTCACTTGCTTCCTGGTCAATCAGATAGGAAGGAACCTGCCTAATAGGGCTTACCTCCTCATTCTTAGGTCCCTTCTGCATGGAATTTTTTACACCAATTGGGCTCCAATCCCACCCTAAGAGCTTCAATATCAAGGCCCCTATATAATTCAAGATCTGGAGAAGGGAGAGCTTCCAAGAGGAGACAGGACAGAAAAAAACCCAAGAGTCAAGGTGGTGGAAAAAGCAGCAAGGATCCAAGAGGTCCTATCCTACTCTACACCCCTCCTAATCACCCACACACCCAGACTCAAGCCTCTTTTACCTGCCCCCATCCATTAGCCACACAGCCCTCCCAGGAGAATGAGGGTCGGTCTGACTCACTTTTCTGCCATCTCATAAAAGATCATCCGGTCAAAGTTGCTGGTGCGCTCCCACTCCTGCACAGCTCTTGGCAGTCCCTCCTCCAGGGTCATAGTGGGCTTCAGCCGGGCCAGAGAACGAAGCACTGGGCTAAAACCCCCAGGGGGTCAGTCACGTTCCACAAGTGTGCCCCCTCATCCACCTCAATACACACCCCATGCCCTTCAATCCCTGTTATGTCCCAATTCTGATAAGACTTCCAGACCCCACACCTCCCATTCATCCATTTACCAGACTGGCCTGTCTTCCCACTGAAATTTACAAATCTCATACAAGTCAAACAGGTGATTCTTCTCCCCACCTTTTGAAGTAAACCATCCTTAATTCTCACAGTGCTCTCCTCAACAAAACATCAGAAAGAAATGTTATATAATATATAACATATGTTATATATATTATATATTATTATAATATGTTATATATGTGTTATGTATTATATATGTTATATAATATATAAAAATGTTATAATAACAGGTTATTAAATTAATGGGACTTATTGTACAGTAGGCTTAACTGTCCAAAGGCTCTTGCATTTTAATAAAAGGCACTCACTACCCGAAACATATCTCTGTTTAAAGATTGTGTGGTGTTTTTACTTGTTGGTTTTTAGGGGGTTTTTTTGCCTCCGGGATACCCCTCACAATCAAATATCAATTCTCTGAGCTCTCTGGTTCATTTTTGCCCTTCTGACCTCCCAGCAGTCCTCAGGCATTATTGTGTCTAGAATCACCTGATGAAGCTTGTTATAAATATGGATTACAGCACCCCAGGACCAAGCATTGTACCAGCTTCCCAAGTGACTGTTGCAGGGGCTCTGGACAGCAGTTTTGGAGCGACCCTTCCCAGAGCCCCTGAGCGAGGAAAGCAGGAAGAGGCCAGGAGCTGGAAATTCAACAGTGCTGGCTCAAGAGTTAGAAGGTCAGCCTGCCAGCCTTCAAGAGAGAACTCGGAGCTGTCTGGAGAAAACGGGGACCCTGTGAGGTGATCTACACTAAGGACTTTGGGGGAGCCTTTTGGTTTATTCACCCAGAGTCAGGGTGGAAAGGGAGATTCCTTAGGAGTTCAACCACTGGAGAAACAACATTTACATTTTTTTCAGTCCAGTAAAATGTGGTATGTGTTATGCAGTGGTTTACACAAAATGTTCAGAGTACAGTGCAGTTGACAGAGGCAGCGGGTCTGGATGGGAAAAAGAGAAAATTCCTCAGATAGCTAATGACTGCTTTATAAATACAACACAGCCCACGGGTCCTCGGCTCCTCGGCTAAGCATCCACTCACATAGACACTTTGGCCTTTTGTGAGTTCTTTTTCTCTTCTAGATTGCCTTTTTATAATAAAAATAATAGCAGCTACCATTTAATGAGGCATTCCCTGTTCCAGGCACTCTGCTAAGCACTGCACATATATTAACTCATTTCACCTTCTCAGCAATCCTCTAAGGTAGGTATAATCATCCCCTTTCTACATAAGAAAACTGAGAGCAAAGATATTTAAATGTCAGGGTCACAAATGTAGTGAGTGGTGGAGCCTAGGCTAGGCCCTTGACCACTATGCAAGCTCTACCACCTCACTATTTCAACTTGAATTCTGAATAAAACACGAGGCGGTGCGGGGATAGCACATACAAGGTCATCTGCCTGGCCCTGCAGGGTCCAACACTCCTCATCCTAGCCAGTTTACACAGCTCAACTCCATGTCTCATGTCAGAAGGTAGGAAACCAGAATGGAGGGACTCTGGCACTTGATGTCAGAGACCTAAATTCTAATCCTTTCTCCTCACTCTATGACAGGAAACCTCCCTGAGCTTCAGTCTTCTCATCCAAAAGTGAGGATTACTGTAAAAATGTTTGTCTGAACTCACAAGGATTTGAGGACCCAGAGAAGACACTTCTAAGAATGTTATAATCTGGGAAGTGGGTAAAAAGGCTTATTATCATTATCATCATCATTATTATAGTTATTATGCTTTTTGTTCTCATAGCATCTCCATCGCTCTTAGGACCTGCCCTCAAGTATTCCTAAATAGCCTAATCTCTTTTGTCCATCCCAAACTCCTCCTTATTTAAAGCCCTAGGATAACTACTCTCAAATCTCCCCACTTACATAAGAAAGCAGGAAAAGGCTTCTGCATCGGGACTTTGGGATAAGTGTCTCCGGGCCAAGGCTTTGTAGCGCTGCCAGCGACGGAAGTTCTCATAAACACCCTTGGAAGTATAGGAGAGGTCACCCAGTGAGGACTTGGATCTGGCGGCTGCAGGACCTCCTTCCCTGGATGCCCCAGGTGGCCCTGGCCAAGCCTTTTCCTGGGCCACAATGGGGGCAAGTTGGGCAGCTGGTGGTGGAGCCTGAGCAGGAAGGCCTGGGAGGCCCTCTTGGCTCACTCCAACAGCCTTAGTGGGCAGAAGGGTCCTGATGTTAGTGGCTGTCACGAATTGAGGGGGAGGACCCTCGGAGACCCCGCAGGGAGTGTCTGAGGCAATCCAACTGAGGGCAGTCTGAGCAAGGATCAAGTTCTGAGTTTGTGAGGAATCAGCTGGCCCCTCTTCTGTCTTGACTTTGACAACGACTTTGCCAGGTCCAGCCCCACTGGATGGATGGCCAGGGCCTCCATCCCCTGTCACCAACAAGGGGCTGGGGAAAGCAGAGAGCACCAGAGGGTTGCCTGGAGAGAAAGCTGAAGGTATGGGGGGCTGTGGAGGCAGCTCCCAAGGTGGTTGGTCTGGTGGGCCAGGAGCAGGTGGGGGAAAGGGAAGTTCAGTGAAAGGAGATCGGGTGGCGCCAGGTTTCATGGTCACATCTGGTCCTGGCAACGGAGATGCTGGCAAGACAAAGAAAAAGAGAGAGTGGAGAAGGAAAAAAGGAGACCAGAAGTTAGGTCATCAGAGTTCAACTTTAGTCCCTGAAAAATCAGAGCTCTGATTCTCAACAGGTGAGGTAGGGGATATGGAGGTGGAACTCATGTAGTTTGCAAATGTCCCCCAAGTGATTTTGATGTCCCTTACTCCCAGTTGAGAATTATTGCACTAGAGAAGCTGCAGTGATCCTTGAACCTACGAGCTCATAGGCCATAACACATCCCACCCAGCATACAGGTATATCTTTTATTCCCACCCATTCCCAACACATTCAAACCACCTGAACCCTATGCCTAACTGCTCTGTGGTCTCTGCCACCACTCACAGAAACGCTGTTCCCAGAAGAGGGTGTGTGGATTAGATGTTTGGTTCCCAGAAATTTCATTATATAACAGCCAGGAATGACTAGAGATAAGGGTCAGGAAATGAGCAAAGGGAGGGAAGTGTGGGGAGGGACGTTCCCAGAGCTTTAAGTAGCTGCTGGACGTGTTAAAATTTGGCAGTGGAGACTATCTGTGATCCCTCTGCTTGCAGTTCCTAATATCAGAAATGTTGGGTCCACTATGAACAAGGCACTGATAATGAAGTCCAAAACACAGTACCTGCTGAGGAGGAGCTACTGGGACTCTGGTCCAAAGAGACCAACGATAAATACATAAAACATGTACTTAATTAATCAGGACATGTGTCTCCTAGGACTGTTAACAGTAACAAGAGAAGATCATTTGCCTAATTTCATGCTATTCTCTTCCCCCTCTTATAAAGCATATCCCACTGGCAAAGTAACAACACTCAGCTTCCGCTTCCAGACTATGAAGGAGACATGGAACATAAGCAAACTCATCATCTCACCCATACAGCAGAGGGCCAGGAACATTCTAAGTACAGAACTCAACGAAATGGGTCTGAAGGCCTGAGCTCCACAAAAGGTACAAAAGCTGAGAGCACGTCAGGGAAGCCCCAACTCTCATCCCAGGTGAAGTGACCCACCTCCCCTGCCCCTGGGGAATCAAGGAAAACTGCTCCCTGAACTGAGAGAGAAGCCATCTCTGGGGCTGGAAGGAGCCATGAGGCTCTGAGCAGAAGCACTTATAGGACATACCAGTCTAGCTTTTGGGAGGCCATTTCTGTACAGACTTGGCAACAGATAACCCAACTGAACAGTTTTCCAGGTAAGGCCTCCCTCCCCCCGCCCCCGCCACCCCCAGTAAGATCCAGAATGGCCCCAGCTCAGTTCTCTAAGAGCAAAATCCTAGAGCAGCCTCCAGTTGCCTAAAGAAGACACAGGAACTCGAGGCTTCCCCTTGAACCCTCTCTGGGCCCCACCCATGCTCCTGCCCCTGCCACACAAACACATGTTAAAGGGGTCCCTCTTTCAGAGAAGCAAGTTGCTAACTGCCATCCCTTTTCAATACTAAGCACTTTCCTCTGAGGTGCTTTGATCTGCCTCCCAGGAGGCCCTCTTCCTTCCCCAGCCCCCAGTCTTAATGACACAATCCCTTCCCCAGCCTCCTGCAGTGTGAGGCCTTTGGTGGGGTCTCTACTGATCTCACATCCCTCTAGGTCGGCCCAAAGAGCTTGTCCCCAGGTAAAGTGTCAAATTTGAATCCCCAAGGATGCTAGCAGGTGGCAGGGACCCTCCCACCGCCTCCCACTCACCTGCAGACTTACTTCCATCTGAAGCCATCCTCTGAGGTTTGGGCACTAACCAAGGCTATCTGGAAGCCTCCAGAATGAGACAGGTCCAGGACCCAGAGAGTAACCTGGCTCCAGTAGATACACAGGGATCCAAGGAAGGGAGGGTAAAAATCAGATTACAACAGAACTAGAATCTAGGACTTAAGGCATTCTGCAGTGGGGGAGGGGAGAGGGGAATACACGGTCAGGGGTAGGGAGATATTCCACAAATGACTCTAGTAAGTAAGCAGTAACCAGGGATTTGCTCCAAACCAGAGTATGGCGACACAGTTGTTGTGTACCTCTTTAGGGCAATTTGTAAATTCCTTCTTAGATTCCCAGCATTATAGTTTTACATCTCAGTTCCCTATACAATGCTTCACCAATATATCTAGTTTTGTACCCTTCAATCCCACCCAGTTCTGTACCTGATTTCCTATTAATAGTACATTGTGGCAGACCCTTGACTTACTTCAATGTTGGCAATATTTTCTGAACCAAATTCAGAGCACATAGTCTGGTGTACTTAAGGATCAAGGGAACAGACTGAAATTAGGATTGTCTCAGAAAATCCAGTGTGTTCCACTGCTGTATTCATATCATTTCCTTGGAAGGCTGTCCTGCAGTTCCCAAAGAGGCTACTTCCATCAGCTCTGCACTCCACAGAAGGCTCAGCCTTACCTTTGTCTGAAAAGCCCCACTCTATCAACTGCCATTCCACCTAATATTTCAAGACCAAAAAGTCCCTCTTTTTGTTTGTTAAATTACTTTGTTGTTTTAAAATTTTTCCAAATAATTTTAATTTTTTAAATGAGTAATATATCAGCATGATTCAAAAGTCAAACTATGCAAAATGGAATATACAACAAGTCTCCCTCCCACTCCTTTCCTCTGGAACTGAGTTCTTTATCCCAGAGGAAACCAATATTATGTGAATCCCTGCAGAGATATTTTATGCAACTACAAGTAAATATAAACTATATTCTTAAAGGAAAAAAAAAGCCTTTCAGTTTTTCTGGTTATAAAATTAATATATGTTCCAATGTTTTTCCATTATAGATAATACTGCAACGATCATCTTTGTAATACCTGGGTTCCAATTTGCGTTTTTTAAAATAGAGTCCTATAAGGACAGTCCTTTAAAATTTCGAAATACCCCCTCGGAGGTGCATCATATTATGCTATTATTAGCTACTCACCACCATAAGAAAGAGCGCTGACTTTGTGGTAAAGAGAACTGAGTTTGAATCTTGGTTCAACTTCAAAATATACTTCACCAGTTTCATAAAATCACTTCACGCTCTCCTCGCTGTACAGAATATTGAATACCCATCATGCACTCTTTACCGCCAATACTTTGAAATAGGGCGGGGGGATCGGATGTAAAAGAGGGGAGGGAAGAAAACCTTCTTCTTTCTTCCCTAAGGTAAAGGGGCTCTGAATCCTGGAGCTATTGTTTCTCCACGTTCTAGAAACATACTGCGCCTGAAATGGGTGTGCATCTAGAAATAAAGACAGGATTCTGTTCATCAATGTTCAACCCACATCCATCCTTACCCCCCCTCTAATGCCTAGCAGTCTAGCAGTGTCTGGCACACAGGGGGCATACTCCACGAGTCTTAGAACGCCTGCAAGGTTGCAACTGGGCGCCAACGCCCGCAAAAGTTGCAACTGGGTTGCAACTGGGCCAAGTCCTGCACTAGGGCGCCCACTTTCGGCCAGCTGGAGAAAGGCCTAAATGGACTACATTTCCCGGCATGCCTTGAGAAAGAGACTTCCGGCTACACAGGAAGGAAATTGGCAAACACGCGCTGCCGTCTGCTAGACCCAGCTGCGGACGGAGTTGGAATCTCTGTGTTTAGTCTGATCATGTTTCTCCAGTATTATCTCAACGAGCAGGGAGACCGGGTTTATACACTCAAGGTGAGTGGAGGAAACAGGTTGTAAATAGACATGGCGAGAAATGTAGCTCGGAGGAGCGGGTGAGACCAGGCACCGAGTTGCCTCGCTGGGTGAGAGGAACCAGAAGGCCCAGGAGGCAGGCGTGGTAGAAGCAGGAGTGTGTGATTTCTTGAGCTGACTGTCGCGTCTCCTGTCCTCCTGTTTCCTTTTTTTTGCGCAGCCCGCTCCCTATCCCAGCCTCCATCTCCCTTATGACTCCAGTGATTGAGTTTTCCCATCACTCCGGTACTAAGATTATGTTCTCTCTTTCTCGAGCAGAAGCTTGACCCTATGGGACAGCAGACCTGCTCGGCCCATCCTGCTCGGTTCTCCCCAGACGACAAATACTCTCGACACCGAATCACCATCAAGAAACGCTTCAAGGTGCTCATGACCCAGCAACCGCGCCCTGTCCTCTGAGAGTCCCTTAAATTTCATGTCTCTTCTGCCACCTGCCACGCCTCAAGAGACTTTCCGAAACGAAGCTCTTCAATCTGTGAGCCTTGAAGCCTTCTTACCGCCCCTGCTCTTTGGAATCCGTCTCATCATTGCCTTTGATCATGTTTGTGTGAGGCAATCATGGTAGCATCCCCCTTAGAGGGGACAAGTTTGAATCTTCTTTTCGTATTTTCAGTCACTGCCAGGTTATTAAAATAATTTGAAAGAGCTCTTGTTTTGTAGGTCATGGGAAGAAAGAAGTGGTTTAAAAATAAAAGCAAAAACGCGGGAGATGAGAGGGAGGAGTACTCCCAAAGATACAGCAAGTCCACTTGGAAGAAAAACTTAATTTGCTGCTGTAGCAGGAGTCGTGCTGTGCTCTTCGTGATAGGAGGATGTTGGGGAAGGGGAAGAAGGGTTAAGAAAGATGCTTCCACAATGGTTAACATTCACTGAAAAATACCCCTGTTGTCATTTAAGTAATTTCTTGCCCTTTGAAATTTTGACTCAAAATGGAAGAGTTGCTTGAAAAATAATAGCTGTTTTGTAGAGGGAAGGCAGTGAATTGGAAGTCAGGAGACCAGGATTCTCCCCTCTTTGTCTAACTTTGAGAAAGTCACTTAACGTGTTTAGTCCCATTTTTCTCATCCTTTCTAAGTTCTCTTCCAACTCTAAAATTGATAGGGTTCACTGGTGGTTCTTAATGTATCTACAGTGTTTGTCCAACCATTATGAATAGGAATGCCTTTATGCATATTTACACCCCTTCTGGAAATAATTCCAGGCTTTTAGTTCTCTCCATCAAGGAGTTGTCTTCTTAGGTACACCTAACTTTATATTCTCTTTGGCAGCTAGATGCTATTTGGAACTCTTCATGGATCTTAATTTAGAAGATGAGATATGAGAGCTTCAAGCAGGGATCTTGTCTTTCAAGCTAGTGTTGGGAGTTAATTAAAAATTTCTTATTTTTTAACCTATTCACTTACAGGGTTCTTAGCATTGGATCTGAGGGATGTTAGAGAGTTATTTTATACTATTAAGGGGATAATGATTGAAGAAATATTAAAAATTCTGCAAATGACTAGAAAAGGATCTGCTATGGAAGTTTCTTAAGCACCAAAGTTAGTAAATGAATTCTGCTACCAATTTTTTTTAAGGGTGACTGTAATTCTGTCTTTATAGGTTACTCCCACTCCCTCACCCACCAGAGAAAAAGGATTAGCATTGTTCCATGCTACCTGTGGTGTAGACTGAAATGAAAAGAATTTAACCTGGAAATATTCCTAAGTAAAGGAGAGGAGAAAAGGCAAACAGGTTTGAATATACTGAGGACTTTTTCCTTAAGAGATCCCCTGGGTATTAATGTCTTCTGAGATGTGCTCAGAAATGGGACAAGAGTCTTAAGAGGTATAATTTATTGGTATTAGGTAGTATATATAAATGGATGAAATACACTGTTGTGAAACAAAATTGGGTATTTTAAAGATCCAGCACTTCTTTATAAAGGGAAATTCTGTGAGATTTGAATGAATAGCAGGCCTGCCTGAGGAAAAAACTGATCCCTTAGGGAGGTGAATTTCTTGCTTCCTCAGGTAGGAGGCCTGTGAGCCTGAATCAATAATCACAGGCTTTATAAAGACTCAAGTTTTGAGGAGGTTTACATTTTAAATGAGGATTTATTTTTCATTTTGTTACCTGGATGTTTTTTTACCAGTCTTTGGACTTTGTGTGTCATTTGATAAAAGGGAATATCGTGGCTCAGGTCTTAAATACCATTCCACAAGTGGAAGAACATTTCCACTTGTGAGGAGCAAGGACCCAGGCAAAGCCAGGGCCTTGATTGTTAAATTTAAACGTCTTGATCAAAGCTATAGGAAATAACCATCTCACAAAACATTGCTAGTCAAAATTTATTCAACACCTCTATCCATGCAGTAAATAAACATGCTAAGAAAAATATTCTGATGACAGTAGTAGGGAAAACACGGCAAATGGAGTCAAGAGAAAGTATCTAAATGTCTTTTCCAGATCTAATATTAAAGACGTTTTCTTTAATGGAACTTAAAGTCTGACTAGAAAGTGAACATAATATTTTTTTCCAGCTATGTTGAGGTATAATTGACAAAATTGCATATATTTAAGGTGTACAACCTAATATGATGTATATATTGTGAAAGACAGCATTTTTTTTAAAGGACAAGAAAAAGGAAAAAGAAATGTACCACAAAGTGTATATAAATTAGAGGATACGATGCTTTAGGAATACACCTCTACATAAAAATTCCAGTAAGAGTCATACCTAGATACATGGTGTTGGGAAGTTAGTGATTTTTAAATTATTAATGGTATTTTCAGAGAGTCTTATTAAAGAGATGGGTTTTGAGATTTTGAGGGCAAAGGGTGTCGCCTGTTCTCTGAGATGCCTCCAGAATGAGTTTATGCAACACAGCAGAACCAAGAAGGAAAAGGATGTGGTTATCCCTGGTGCGTGCAGCTCAGGCCCCCACACCCAACTACAATTCCCGTCGTGCTCCGGGCCTCCCGTGTTGGGTTCTGCCCCTCGCCCTCCAGTCCTGGGGCGACCCGAGCGAGCGCATGCGCGCAGCTCTCTCCAGCGCCTCGCGGGCTGCAGAGGCTGGGCGGGGCTGTCGGGCGGTTGCGGGACGGTACCGCCCTCAGACGGCTCCCCGAGGCTTCTCTTGGGACCGTTAGCCTCGAATGAGGAACGAGTGGGGAGGGACGGGAGGGGCTGCGGCTGCGCGGGCACAGCCCTCCGGGCCCGGGGCCGGGGGCGGTGAGGTCACATAACGGCTGCTCTCGCGTCTGGCCGGGGAGGGAGCGCCCTCCCCGGCAGCCCGATCCTTCCTGCGCGCGCCGCGGCGCGGAAACTGTTACCGGCTCGTAAACAACAGCTGCGCGCGCACCCGCATCAGCTGGCGCCGGGATTCCGCACCTGCGACCTCCTCCTCGCCTTCTGTCCCTCCTGCTCAGCCAGGGCCAGTCTGCGAGGCCGTCTCCTCCGCTGCTGGGACCCGAAGGAAGAGGGGCGAGGGGCTGACCTGCGCCGGGGCCCTGGAAGGGGAGAAAGCATCTCCCCGCAGAGGGTGGCGGGTCTTGTCACACTGCCGGCCATGGGCTCGATGGACTAGCAACGAGCTGCCACGACCGTGAGCTGCAGTCCGAGTCGTCTCCATCGGCTAGCCGCCTCCTCACAGATCCCAGGGACCTTTTTTGCCAGAAGAGCGGGCGGGCCGCCCCGGCAGACCTCTCAGAGGCTGGAATCCGCTCTGCCCCTGCTTCCTCCTCTGCTCACCCGGCTCTCCTCATTCTCCTCCATCTAGTAGTGTAGGATATTTTTCCCGTTATGCATGCGCACCTCTCCCGCCAGACCCAAGTGGATTATCGGCCTCAGAAACATCGGGTGGCTCTGCACAAACCTCCTCCCAGCCAGACCTGCGGGGTATTCACCTGATACACAACAGGTGGCCGGTGTACACAGTTTCGCAGTCTGATCTATGCTATATTTGCCTGGTAAGGGTGGGCTTGCGCGCGCTTTGCTCAACTAGAACCGTGGGACATTTGCCAGATAAAGGACTGACTACCTCGGCCGAAACCTGGGGTTCAGGAGGAGAAAGGCTTCACCTGCTTCTCTGAGACCATGGCACGGAGCCCGCAGCCGTGGACCAGGGGTGATAGCTAGGTAGCTCCTCATTCTGAGGGAACGAAGTTACACGAGATTGGCATCATTTTGTCGTTTTTTTTAAAAAATATCTTTCAGCTACTGGTGGTGGACTTAGAGGACAATCTGCTTGAATTTTGAGGAAAAGGATTCTTATTTGGGGCTTTTTGTGTGGTGTCAAGGTTTTTTTTAAAAAAGTTATCTTTTCTATTTTTGCAAGCAAAAGTAGCTAGCGTAGGAGGAAGGATTTTGCGGGGTTTTCCTTTTTCTTTGTCCTTATAAAGGAAAAGAAAAGGAAAAATGCATCCTCCAGAAACCACCAGCAAGATGGCTTCAGTTCGGTTCATGGTGACACCAACAAAGATCGATGACATTCCAGGTTTGTCAGACACCAGCCCGGACCTCAGCTCTCGATCCAGTTCCCGAGTAAGATTTAGCTCCCGGGAAAGTGTGCCTGAAACAAGCCGTAGTGAGCCCATGAGTGAGATGTCTGGAGCCACCACCTCACTGGGAACTGTTGCACTGGATCCAGCCAGTGACCGGACTTCTAACCCCCCGGATGTTACTGAGGGTAAGTAGAAACCCAGATGACGGGGTACTTTCATTACTGGCTTCTTTACCCAGGATGACCGTCTACTGGGGGATCATTTTTCCATTATACGACGACCATCAGGAACCAAGGTACCTCTTTTTGAGATGCTTAGGAATCCTTTGGACTAATGGTTAGCACAGTGGCTCTCTGCAGGGGTAATTTGGCACAGGGGAAGGTATATTGCAAGAAGGAAAGTAGATGTATATTTTGACTTCCTCGTTTTTGTCTCCTTAGAATTGAAATGTGTATTTTGGTTAAGAATGAATATCAAAGAGTTTGATAGGTTTTGAGCACAGTGAATCCTTAATTGTAAAATTTAGTGGAGGTCTAGCTTTGGGGCTCTATTACAGTCTGCTTTCAAGGCCACTTAGGAGGAGTAGTTATTGATCATATCTCAGTGACTAGGTTTCCTACAAAGACTTCAGATACTGTGTTGCAAAATTCTTTTTAAAAATTTGTGTTTTACAGAGACACTGGTTCAGGTAGCTAAGCTCATTCTGGGTGAGGCTGGGTAGATCTAGGGTGCGCTCCTGTCGAATGGAGAAATTGTAAAGAGGCTTTTAGGGCCTCAGTCCCACATAATTTTTCCACTTTGTACTTTAGATGGAATGTATTGAGTATTGAGTCTTTGTGGTCTGGAAGTAGCACACAAGCCACTTCTGACTTCTGTTGACCACTGCAGACCTTTAGCTTCTTAAACCAATTTGTGTCAGCTGGTTTGGAAGTTTTCGTTGGCTTTGGTGGGAGGAGGTGATGGAAGAGAGAAATGAAATAAAATGGAGAGGTCATAACATTTTTCAGATGCCGATGTAGAAAAGTTTGAGAACTGCTGTACTGCCTTATATATTTAGTTTTGTGCTCTATTCTAACGAATTAGATCTGTCTAGTAATGAAAATTTCTCTCAAGAATCTTAAAATGTTATTCTACCCAAATTTGAAAACCATAACTTCAGCCACTGACTTGTGAAAGCGAGGCTGACTTGCATTTTTCCGGTGTCAAGAAACATTGTTCCTCTTAACCTAAAGGGTACAGGAAACCAGAATGATTTTGGTTCCTTATTTCTGTTTGTGTTTTTTAATGTCTGGAGACAAGGTAGATTTAGTAAAGGTCGTAGTCCTAACATTCACTTATCCTTGACTAACGATTTTTTTTAAGGAGCTGTTACAGGTTGGTTCCAGAGTTCACTTATCCTTTTAGGAGCTGTTACAGGTTGGTTCCAGAATTCACTTATCTTTGACTAACCATTTTTTTTTTTAAGGAGCTGTTACAGGTTGATTCCAGAATACACTTATCCTTGACTAACCATTTTTTTTAAGGAGCTGTTACAGGTTGATTCCTGGACTTAACTATTTTCAACTTCTTGACAAACTTTGTGTACCACAGTGTTAAATTATTTTTGATTCCATAATATAATTTTGTCATTCCTCTTCCTCCAAATTAATTCTAAATTGTAGTTTTCATTTTTATTCATCATAGGGTATTTAGGTTGTAAAAATATCAGGTAAAAACTATAACAGTGTTAGTTTTTTTAATGCTGTAATTGTCATTAGGTAATTTACACTAGTTACGTGTTGTTAGACTTGTGACTTATATGTTATGGAACTGTATTTTCATTTTGTTTTAAAAAGTGGACTTATTTCAGTAACGTGTTAGCCTTACAGAACAGGATCCTTGTCCAGGCTGCTGGTCTTATCTTACCTATAAGCATTCTTTACAGTCTCGAGTGGTATCGTTTCACACTATAGGTGTAAACCTCGGGACATGTCTAAGTGAAATCTATGTTGTTTAGGTGGGTACAGAAGTTAAAGCTTGGCTCTCTAACACATTCCTTAGTGTTCAAATACTCTCTGGTACAAAATGAAAAGGAGATTAACAGTCCAGCCATTAGATCACTCTTTCCACTGTATTCTCTGAAAACTAGTTTCCTACTTTCCCAATAGCCTACTTTTTCTATCTTTTAAAAAATTCTTGTTTAGTTAAAATTATTTTAAAAATTAATTTTTAAATTTATGATGACTACCATCCTGTGATATTTTTCCCCACCAGTAGAGAGAACTGGTTAAAAATATAATTATTCCACCTTTGGCTTCATAATATGTGGATGCCCTTGTTAGATTTAGATGAAGATCTTCAAAGGATGCAGTTGTCAAGAAAATCAAGGACATATGTTAATCTACGTTGGTCTTTGGGCTAGATTTAGTACAGAAAAATAGCTACTTCCTTTTCTACGATTGACTCTACCCTTAGTCTCATCGCATATTTCAGAATTGTTTGCTATTTTAATCTTTAGAATTCTGTGATATTTTTGGCCCTTTCTGCATCCGTCTGTGGTTGTGACATTGGTATGATTCTCCCTCCTTACCCCACAATTCCCATGCCTCCCACATTTTTTCCTGTAGAGGAGCTTTCCACCTTAAGTTTCTTTTCTTGTCATATACCTTTTATTTACATTACATTACACAACGAAGGAGGATGACATACCAAGTTTTAAATACTTATTTGTTTTAATTTTTTCTACTGTTGACCTTTTCAGTAGATAATTATCTTTCTGCTATCAAAATATTTATAGTTCTCCTTTCATTTTGTCAAGGTTCCATAAGAATTTATGAGACTGTGCAGTTGGTAAATAAAATCAAGAATCTTAGCACTGTACTTGCTTTTGCATGAAGAATGCCTTAAAGATACAAAAGGAACTGTTCAGAGTGGATACCTCTGGAGAGTTATGAAAATAGAGTGGAGAGTGGGAATTTTCCTTTACCTAAACAATTTGGAAGGGTATGTACAACTTTCTATATTGAGAGTGTATCACTTTTATAATAAAGAAAATTTTTAAGAGGCATAGCGTGTTAGGGAACCTCAGATGATCAAGAATTGAATTCTGGTCAGACCCCATTTTAATAAATGGGGAAACTAAGGTTTACAGAGGTAGTTATTGGTAGAACACAGAGTAGCAAAGCTAAGACTGAGGCGTAGGCCTACTAACTTCTATCCAGTGCTTTCCGTTATATCATTTTGCCTCTGCCATGATGAACATTTTTTACATTTGCCTCATCACCATTTTGTTAACTTAAATGATTGTTATAATACCAAAAAAGAGCAAGTAACACATTTTTATATGTTATACAGGCTGTAATACATTTCAACCTTTTACAATTCACCAAATGATCCCTGAGGCTCTGATACGTGTGAGGCACTCTGGTAGGAATTATAGGAAATACGCAGGTAAGATACAGGTTCTGCCTTTGGAGAGCTCATGGTATAGTGGTGAGAATGATAATACTTTATCCATTCCTTCACCATTTACTGAGCGCTTATTCTGGGTCAGACCCTGTTCTGAGTGTTAAAGGATACAGGACTGAGAAGAAGAATCCAGTAACTATTCTAAGGAAAGTTATGATCTAATAGAGAAAGCAAACAAACTTTCATAGGTTATAATGCTGTGTGATAAATGCAACAATGGACATATACAGCAAAATACAAAAAAGCAGTAGAAAGATACAGCAAAAGAAAATGATGAACTGAGGTAAAATGGAGACACTGAGAACTGGAGGACCTGATGAGGTAAAGTGGTAGTGAAAGATGTGGAAGCATTAAAGACTGGTCAGACAGTTGAATGTTGGGGTTAATGGTTTCAGAGATGGGCAGTTCCCGAGTTAACATGATCTAGTGTGCAGCCTTGGGAGTGGGTTTCTGAAGTGGAGTAAAAGTAAAAGCCAGTTGAGTCAAGGAGCTCTAAGTACCAACTTTGAGGCTGGCTATTACAGAGTTTTTACTGAGGGATGTTAGGTGGTACAGATGCAAAAATTGTTTAGATAAGTCCCTCCTTCAAAGAGTCACCTTCTCTCTGAAACCTTTTCTGATTCAACCCCACACGCAGATAGATCAGTTTTTGATGTCCCTTTATCCCTTATACAGACTACTACTGTAGCACCTATTTCATTTAATTTTGTTGTTTTTGTTTACATATTATTTTCTTCAATTAGGCTGTTAGGTTTTTGAGAACAGGGACATGAAGTTGTCTTTGTATTTTCAGCACCTGGTATAATACCTGATACTACATATAACTTGCACTCAATAAATAAACATTGAGTTGAAGATCCTCTAGACTAAAAAAAGAGACAAATATAAAGAAAAATTAAAACATACTGTGATAAAGTCAAATGAAATATACCTACTAGAGCAGTGATGTTTCACCTGGCTGCATATTGGAATGATCTAGAGATTATTTTTAAATACCTCTGCCCCATTCCCAGGGATTCTGATTTAATTGCATCAGTAGGTTTTAAAAACTCTTCAGCTGATTCTAATATAAAGCCAGAGCTGAGGACCACAGCTCAAAAGGGAAGAGTGATCAATGCTACATGCATGGGAACTTTCCCACCTGAGCTGGGCTTTGAAGGGTGAGCAGAAGTTCACCAAGTAGCTAAGGCACAGCAGGCTTTTCCTTAAATGTCAGTAAGTCTTATAGAATATTTATCTGCACCTGGAGCCGTTACATTACACATAGACGTTTAGCCTACTCGGCTGATCTACCAATTCTATGTGTTTTCAGTAGGTCTCATCAGTCTCTCATGCTAGGGTTAAATCAGAGTAATATTTTACGAAGAAACTTAGCGCTCTACTTTTTTCATAAGAATATGTTTCAAAGTACCAAACACTTTTTTTTTAACTTTTGAAAAAACCCTCTACGTTTTTGCCCCAGACCAAAATGAGTGAATTACATTATATTTTCAATCACAGGTGACTATTACTCTTCTTTTAAATACAGCTTTCATATTATATGGTTATTGAATACTATCCATTTCACTTTGGCACTCTAAGAGTGAGCTATAACATTGTATAAGGTAGTAGGATGAATAGTTTTATAAAAATACTTGGATTTGATACCTTCTTAGCTTGCCTGATAGCATCCTTGGGTGGTTTTTTTTAAAAAACGGTTTTTCAGTATCACTTATCTGAAATATTTTGGTTATAGACCACATCTGTTTTTCCCCTCTTCTCCATACTCCAGAGCCAGTGATAAACTTTATAATATATTACTTTACCCACAGGAAGCAATTAGCCAAATCCAGAATAGGAGAAATTTTATTGAATAACTAGATTCTTGAGCAAATAAATGGCTGGGGTGGAGAGGAGTGATAGAAAGGAAGAGAAAGCTATTACAGATAAAAAGCATATCAAATGCAATGTGTGGACCTTGTTTGGATCCTGATATGAACAAAACAACTGTAAAAAGACATTTTTGAGATAATCGGGGGAATGTGGCCATGTACTTGGTATTAAACAATATTAAGGAACTATTGTGAATTTTCTTAGGTGTATTTATGACCCTGTGGTAATGTAAAGCCCTTACCTATGGAGATACATATTGAAGTATTTACAGGTGAAAGGAAATGTACTCCCCTCCCCGCCAGAAGCATTGAGAGATTGGCCAATGTTTATAATTTGTTGAATCAGAATAAAAGGTACATGAAGATTCATTTTACTGTTCTCTTTGCTTTTGTGTACATTTGAAAATAGATATAATAAAAACTTTTAAAAGGTTAAACTGCAGTTAAGAAAGCTGCTTCAGGGGCTGGCCCCGTGGCCGAGTGGTTAACTTCGCGCGCTGTGCTGCAGGCGGCCCAGTGTTTCATTGGTTCGAGTCCTGGGCGTGGACATGGCACTGCTCATCAAACCACGCTGAGGCAGCGTCCCACATACCACAACTAGAAGGACCCACAACGAAGAATATACAGCTATGTACCAGGGGGCTTTGGGGAGAAAAAGGAAAAAATAAAATCTTTAAAAAAAAAAAAGAAAGCTGCTTTAATAGAAAGGACTTTCTTTTTATAGAGTCTGTCCTAGAATAGTCTAGATATTTGATTAAATATCAATGATTGGTAAAGTGATTGCTTCACCTTCTTGTGGTTTATCTTTCGCGGTGTCTTCCACATCCTCACTAATTCTCTCCACCAAGGGCCTCATTCTTTTCCTCTCAGTGACATGTTTCTCAATTGCAGATTCTCAAACTTTGCTTTGATATTACCTATACTGGAATGGAAAAGAAGGAAGAGGACACTTCTTGGGACCAGGGAACCTTATAAAAGTCATGCTTTCCCATTTTATGGCTGTTAGAATAAGGGGAATGTTTCTAATGCTGACATTTAAAGCAATGTATAATGATCTGTGAGGATGATATTATGCTGTAAACTTTTGGATCGTAGCTGCCTCTCTTTTGCCCCTCTGCCTAATAAATACTTACGGGCTAGCATGACCTTTGTGCAAATTCTAAAAAGGTACCCCTTCCAAGCTTCGCTGGAGAAGGGCAAACTGGATTTCAGCTCCCAACCCCACTGCCCTTTTGTCCCAACACAATCGGCACAGCTGCACCGGTGGGCTTGTTGACTCAGAATAATGTAGAGTATATGTATTTTAAGTTCAAGGTGATATGTTTTTAGCAGTAGATATGAAAGTTTGGAGGACTATACTGTAGGAATTATGAGAGCATTTTATTTTGTGACTGTGTAAAATAATGTATTATTTCAGTGAGGTTTTACATGTTAAATAGAAAAACAAAAAGATATTCCCCATTAAAATTATATAATTTAGTGCTTTGTGTATTTTGTAGAATCCCAGTGATTGTATATGAAGATAAGAGCACAAAACTGCAGAACATACAATGCACACATACACAGACACACACGGCACCTTGCTTTAATTGCAAAAGTTCAATAGTTGCTTAATAGGAAATATTACCACATTTGCTCAGGTCTAAGCAAATTTTTAACAATTCTGATATTCAGGTGCATTTTACTTTTGAAGAATTTTAAGATACTGTTAAATCCTTGGTGGAACTTACAGTTAAAGTTTCAAAATCAAGTCAATATTGTAAATAAATCAACCTGAGAGGCTATGCAAAACCTGAAATTTTGAAGTTACCTTTGGATGTCTTAACTGAAAAAATGTAAAGGCTGAAGATTTTTTATTTTCTTCTTAAAACTGAAGTTTTTGTAGTTGAAAAGCACAGAAATAGAAAACAAAAGCTGTATTTAAGTTATTAGAAAATGACAGGTATGTTTAGGCTTACTCCTAACTTTAGTTTTTTGGGTTTTTTTAAAATTTCCTCTTAGCTCAGTTTTCATTCTCCACTTCCCTTGCTAAATCAATCAATGGTATCTTCTGCTTTGTGTTGTTATTATTATTTTTATTATTTGTGCATTGCTAAGCCTTATTACATTTCTAACGGCCTTGAGAAATACATGCAAGATATTCAATGGATAGTATTCATCTGTTTACAATTGGAACCATTTGGTAGATAGCTTTAATTTTTGGCAAAGTGACACCTGAATTTCCTCCATTTTACTAGACAAGTCTGCTTTTACTTTGGGATAAGGCTATTCGTTTTTCATATTGCTAGTTTAAAAAAAGAAAACAGTGGCACCACCCTATGGTGTAGTGGTTAAGTTTGGCATGCTTCGCATTGGCACCCAGGTTCACATCCCAGGCATGGACCTACACCACTTGTCAGCCATTTTGTGGAGGTGACCCACAAATAAAGTGGAGGAAGATTGGCACAGATGTTAGCTCAGGGCTAATCTTCTGCAAGCAAAAAAAGAGGAAGGTTGGCAACAGATGTTAGCTCAGGGCTCATCTTCCTCAGGAAAAAAAAAATCACTAATTAAAAACTTTTCTATACACGTGTATATTTTCACCTTGAGGAGCTATGAGAAAGTCAACTGAAATTTGTCTTTATTCTATTTTGAGAACATTTGCATTTAACATTTAAGCTTTTTTTATATCCAGAAATGCTTATTTTCAAAACAAGCTAATTTGCGTCCTAAGACACATGTAAAAAATTATCCTCTGTTGATTTGTTTTTTTCTAGTTTAGCAGTGTGCTAATTTCCAAATAAAATTTTAAGAATTAATAAGAAATAGAAAAGATTCTTCCTGGATTATTAGATAAGGTTAATTCTTCCCTTTACTGAAAAATTAGCAGTTTTGATATTTTTTCATTTGGAAAAAAGTCATTTTCTTCTGAGCTAAAATGGGATTTCTTATCCAGGAGAAAACAAGCTGATAATGTTAAGTAACCTGCCCAAGGTCATGCAAGTAGTAATTAGAAGAATAGTAATTTGAACCCAGGTGTGTGTGATGCTAATACCAGTATTCTTGTCAATTGCAAATATAGGGTGCAGGAATCATAAAAGAAATGCAATTTTTATGTTCTATTTACATTTTTGCAATTATTTTGCCTGGCACTGGGTGCATGACAGGAAATAGTAAAAAAAAAAAAAAAAAAGTAGTAAAATAAATGACGTGTGGACAGATTTTTGGGACCCCTCTTCTTCATCTAACAGGCAAATCTGACAAGCAAACTGCACAGGCTTTAAGTCAGTACAAGAAAATCCATGCTGTCGTGTGAAGCAGCCGTGCAGGCCACCTTCGGCCTGTGTCAGAGTGACTTTGCAACCCCATGCCTCACGACAGAAGATGCCAGGTGGAGAAATCTACAACAGGAAAAGATAAAGGGTACCTAGATCCTGCATCCCCAGCTGCATTTCTTAGAGATTAAGGAAATCATTAAGAACCCTGGTCCTTTCTCCCTCCACATGGATAACATCAGCATTCCTGAATTTGTTTGATGTATAACCAAGAAATTCTTATGTTATCTTTAATGTGTAATCTAGAGCAAAACCAGGTGTGCCCTATCCCTTTTAACATAAATGAAATCTGGTTGTAAGGTTTTTTTTTTCCCTCTTCCCTGCATGTACAGTGTTTGTGCAAAAGATATATGGTGCACTTACACACACACCTCAGAGCAGTTCCATCAGAGCACTCTGTTAAACTGTTTCCCAGGGCTTGAGCTCCTCACTCTGATTATTGAATAAACTCCTTCCTAATATTACGTAGACTCCTTGCATCTTTCCTGAATAGCTTAAGGTTCTGTGTTCATAAAAGGAAATCTGGCCTAATGATGTATATTTCACTGTCTTTTACACAAATGGTCTGCAAATACCTAGTACTGCTGAATTACATGAACAGTTACTAATTTAGTTACATTACTCCTTCTGTCCTAAAGTTAATGAATATTCATATTTTGACCCACGTCTCAGTAGATCTATTTTTAAATGGAGTTTTGTTGCAGGGGAGGAAGGAAGCAGTAACTTATAAAAACACTTGTTCACTGAGGTGAAAATTAACAAGGAAATTTTGTTTTGAGTTGTGTTTTTATTTTCCTTTCTTTACATTTTTAAAAATGTATCCTAAGTTTTGACAATACGTTGCCTAGTATCAGTTTTATTTTCTATATACTGTTTGTAGTGTTGACTAGAAGCCCATCTAGCAAGTATTTCATAATAGAAGAATGAAGTGTCCTGCATCAGAAGTGAACTTCTGAGTGAGCTACTGAGTAGTCCATGTTCAAAGCTGCCAGCGCTACCTCCTTGGCTGGTGATTCTTGGGTCCTATCTTACCTGGGCTGTAATGACATGAGAGTAGTGAAACAGATAGGCAGTCTTACATAGGGAGTTGCAACAGTGGAACCTGAGGGCTCTGAGTACTCAGAGGCTTTTGATAATCATGCCTTCTTTACTATTTGGGTCAGCAGCCAAAATGGCTGACGTAGCTATCAAATTAGCTAGTCATCAACTATCCTACTACATTCTTTCCTCTAGTGAAGACTCAGAACTTGAGGTCCCTGAAGAAGTAACTGGGCAAGATGGTAGTGTGTTGTTCTCTCAGGGTTGTCTCTATGCTTATCCTGTATTTTACTTCTGATCCTGGTTTTATATTGTCTTTTATTAAATAGTTGGATAGCAAGACTGTGAGCTTGAAGCCAGGTACAGTCTCTTGTTCTCCACTGCATTCCTATTTCCTGGCACATAGTGGGCACTCAAATATATTTTGAATAAATGCGTGATTCCTTCAGCCTCAGTAAGTCGTGGGATTTTCCTGATGTTTTGATTTGGAGAACTCTTTGTCTTCTTTACTCTACAGTATTATGAATCCATCAGAAAATAATGTCTTTTACATAAAATATTTATCTCTCAGTTGTTAGCTGCAAAATATGTGATACATTCACCACTGATGCCATTCATTTTCACAGACAAGTTGTTTATCCTATTGATGGATACCTGGGCGGGCTGTTTCGTGTTTGGGCTGTTATGAATAAAGCTGCTATAAACATACTCTTTCAAAATTTTTTGTGGACTTATGCTTGCATTTCTCTTGGGTAAATACCTAGAAGAGGAATTGCTGGGTCATAGGGTAGGCGTGTGTTTAAATTTTTAAAAAACACCAGACCTTTTCCAAAGTTGTTGTACCATTTTACATTCCCACTAACATTTGCTCTACATCCTTGCCAGCAATTTTAATTGTGATTTTAATTTGTATGTCCCCAGTGGCCAGTGATGTTGAGCACTATTTCAAGTGCTTATTAGCCATTTGTATAACTTCCTTTGTGAATTGTCTGTTTACATCTTTTGCCCACTTTGCATTAAGTTTTGTCTGTTTTGTTTTGTTGCTGAGGAAGATTTGCCCTGAACTAACATCCATTGCCAATCCTCCTCTTTTTTTTAAAGTTTTTGCTTGAGGTAGATTAGCCCTGAGCTAACATCTATGCCAGTCTTCCTCCATTTTGTATGTGGGATGCCTCCACAGCACAGCCAGTGAGTGGAGTAGGTCCACTCCTGGGCTCTGAACCTGAGAACCTGGGCCGCCTAACCAGAGCACACAGAACTTTAACCATTCGGCCATGGGGCCCAGCCTGAGTTGTTTGTCTTTTTATTATTGAGCTGTAGGGAATTTTTATATATTCAAGATAGAAGTCCCTTGTCAAGTCCATACAAGTATATGTTTTGTGAATATTTTCTCCCAGTCTGTGACTTGCCTATTTATTTTCATAATGGTGTCAGTTTATTGTATTTTTTCGACATTGTATTTTGAAAATTTTCAAACATACAGAAAGTTGAAAGACTTTTTTTTTTGTTTGTTTTTTTTTTTTTTTTTTGGAGGAAGATTAGCCCTCAGCTAACTACTGCCAGTCCTCCTCTTTTTGCTGAGGAAGCCTGGCTCTGAGCTAACATCCGTGCCCATCTTCCTCTAGTTTATACGTGGGACGCCTACCACAGCATGGCTGCCAAGCAGTGCCATGTCCGCACCCGGGATCCGAACCAGCGAACCCCGGGCCGCCGAGAAGCGGAACGTGCGAACTTAACCGCTGCGCCACCGGGCCGGCCCCGAAAGTTGAAAGACTTTTATAGTGAACACCCGTACACCCGCCACCCAGAGTCTATCATTAACATTTTATTATACTTTTCCTATTACATATCTATCCATCTATCTGTCGTCTTATATGCATTTCAAGGTAAAGTGCAGATATTAGTTCACTTCCCCCAAATAGTTCAAAATGCATATTATTAATTAGAATTCAGTATTTGTTTGCAGTTTTTTTTCTTTTGAGGTAAACTTTCCATACAATGAAATAACACAAATTTTAAGAGAACATTGGCTGAGTTTTGACAAATGCATTCAGCTGTGGAACTCTAAACTGTGTCAAGATGTAGATTACCATCACTCTGAGAAGTTCTCTCATGCCTCATTCCGGGAAATCTCCACCACCATCCCCCTAGAGGCAACCATTGTCCTGGCTTTTTTGCACCATAGATTAGTTTTGCCTGTTCTAAAACCTAGTATCAGTGGATTCATGTATTATGTAATTGTTTGTTTGAGGTTTCTTTCACTTAGCATAATGTTTTTGAGATTCATCCATAGTGTTGAGCGTATCACTGGTTCATTCCTTTTTATAGCTGAATAGTATTTCTTTGTATGAATATATCGTAGTTTGTTTATCCATTCTTCTGTGGATGTACACCTGGGTTGTTTCCCGTTTTGGGCTATTATTACTAAACTGCTGTGAACATTCTTGTATAAGTCCTTTTGTTGGGAATATGTTTTCCTTTTAGGGGGTAGATACCTAGGAGTCCAATTGCTGGATTATAGGGGAAAGTATCAGACCCTTTCCAAGTGAGTGAACCAATTTACACCCCAGTCACAATGTATGGAAGTTCCTTTTGTTCTATATTCTTACCATATTTGCTGTTGTCAGTCTTATCAATTTATCCATAGTGGTAGATGTGTAGTGGTTCCTCATTGTGGTAGTCTATTAGACTTTAAATAGCTATTTCTTACATCCCACTTTCTCTAACCACTAACCATACACAGCAGTCACACACCTCAGCTTTACCAGTTCCCCCCTAACTTTTTCTGTATTACTTTAACTTTGCCTTCAATTTTTTATGCCCTCGCGCTTTTATCTACAGTCCACTCTAGGAGAGAAGCATTTTAAAATTGCTGACCACTGTGGTACCAAAGCATCAAGGTGGTAAATTACTACTATCATAGATTAGCAGGAATTTGTTGTCCTCCTGCTTGTTTAGTTTGGGGATTTTTTTTTAGAGGGGAAAGGTGACAGGATAACATTTGTACATAGGCTTACATGCACAAGCTCTGCACAGATTTATAAACACAAGTCATTGTTTCTGTCCATCGACTATAGATTACCCACCGTTCAACTCTCTTTATAAAATAGATATGAAGGCAAGAGCCTATTGGAAATATCCAGTAGCACTAAAGTATGAAAGAACTTGGAACCCAGCATATTGAAATCTTTGACAACTTGGTAGTTAAGTTCTTTTAAATAAATTGGTGGAGTAGCTACCTAGGTTAGAAATAAGGAACAATCTCCAAGGGCACTACCACACCTGAGTTAGTTTCTTTCAAAGATAAAAGTAGTTACAAAGACTTCTCAGGTGATAAACTTTTCTCTTTCCCAAATAGTAGAAATTCTCAACCTTGGCTGTGTGTGAGAACCATCAGGATAGGGGCGGGGCGGGGGGGTGGGGGCGGGCGGGTAGCTTTTAAAAGTCTTGTTGCCCTGGCTCTACTATAGAGCAAGTAAATCACAATACCTGGCATGGGACCCAGACATCAGGAGTTTTAAAATCTCCCCAGGTGATTCCATTGTGCAGCCAAGATTACAAACAAGCCATATAGGAGCCCAGGAAATGAACTTTAGGTGAGTGTATATGAGTTTTCTTTCTATGAAACAACTTCTGTGCTGCCTACCAACAAGGGTATTAGGGGTTTTTCAGTTGGGCTTCACCATTTACAAACTCTGTAACTTTGGGCAAGTTCCTTAGCCTAATGTTTCCATGATGATTAAATGAGATCATAATGAAAAGTTTCTAGTGCACTGCAGAGCACAAAGTAGGTCTTTAACTACTGTTAGTTTCCATCTCTTTTAGAAGTGGCATATATTCAAATAAACGGATTATAAGCCATCATTCCTTCTCGGTTAAGTTTAGCACCATCTTACTTGTCAGGTGTTACAACAAAGCCCTTATATTACGTCATCAACTTGGAAGTTAGCACAGGGCTCAACTGACTGAATGCCCTTGTCTAAGTGTAGGTGGGGCCTCACACTCTGTAGTTAAAGTAATCAACTGAGAACTTGACACAAACAGTTATCTGATAAAATATACCAAGAGATAAGTATGCTATTTTAAGTGTGTGCTGAAGGAACTAGGAACCTCTTAATCAGTGGGATTTTTCTTGGAAATTTTTTCTTTAAAGCATGATGTTTAAATTCTGTACAATATGAAAAATTCTGAACTCTTTAAAAAATATTTTGCTCCTTTAAACAAACTTGGACTCTTGGGAAAGTTAATGTCTCTTCTTGGATGTCTTGTACACACTACAGCATCTAGAATTATGCCACATGTGAAATATGTAGGTGTTCGTTAAATACTTGGTGAACGTTCTCATCAGAAAGAGAAGAAACTTTGAGTTGCGTGACTGTTTTCCGTATGCTTTGAAATAAAGCAGCAACAACAGAAACTTACAAATAGCTTATGGTTCATTTTCTAAATTGGCGTCATGTCTTTAAAGAGGAAAGTTTGTAAAATGAACTGCTCCCTAATCTTTCTCTTGTGAAATTTGAGGGCAGAGACTGAGATCATGATGGTGCATGCAGGAGTAGAAATAACTTAAGTGAAGGAAACAAGTGGGTGGCAGGTCATGAATTCTGCCCACTCTCCAGCTTTTGGCAGCTCCGGGAAAGCAGCCTAAACAGTTCTTGGGATTTTTGAGTTTAATAACAATAAGTAAAGGGTGGAGTGTTTAATCCTTTTGAATGACTGATAAACACTGTGGAAGGCGTGTCTTTCAGCGTTCCACTCCCTTGGGGCTGGAGCTGAAGGTAGGTCACGTGAACTGAAAGTACTTCCCGATTCCCAGCCTCGGTCTCCAGTAGGCAGTAATCAGAGTCTGAAAGGGGCACAGCAAGGAAAAGGTAGGCAGGGAAAGTAGACTGGAAGGAAGTTTAAATACAGCAAAAGCACAGTATTTCTAACTATAACAATGCCACACTTTACGGTGACTAAGGTAGAGGACCCAGAGGAGGGGGCAGCAGCTTCGGTCTCCCGAGAAGGGGAGCCCAGCTTAGCAGAAATAAAAGACTGGATTCAATATTCAGATGAACCAGGTGAGTACTCAACTTGGCAGCTTTTGGAACCTGTAGGGTTTTTCGTGAAAGAAATGGTAACTAGAATATTCAAAATACCTCCCTAAGGATGGAGAAAAAGTAGTGTGGTTAAAGTGTTTCTCAGTCAACTGTTTCACTCCCTGGTATATCTGATAACTTATCTTACTTTTTTCACATTCTGGTTTGTTTTTCCCTACAATGAGTTCTGTGTTCATTACCTACAGGTGAAACTGAATCAGTGGTAACGCATGAAAAGAGTTTTCAAGCAAAAAGGCGCAGAAAAGTCAATTTGTGCAGAATTTAGAATTCACCCTTTGCTAAGATAGTTTAAATTATCTAGAAAAGCACATAAAGAAGGAGCATGGTTCAGTAGTTTGTAGAGTGGACTTTGCACTTGTGACTTTTCAAGTTATTCAGTGTTTTGCCTCACTTTACCAGTTAAACAGTAATTCAATAGTGAGCGGTCTAAGAATTCTTTCATGAAAGAACAGAAGTACAGGAGAGCATTATGACGACCAGCATAGCGTCAGCTTTAATAAATGTGATGAATGTGATTATCCCTATTATTTTCTCTAAATGTAACAGTTAAACTTGCTGGAGGAATTGTGGCTTTGAGTTTTTAAACATGCAATTAAAATCTTAGTCAATATTATGGTGTTGAATATAGTCGTGGTTTGAAGCCCTTTATTTTTTAAGTCTGTAAATTTCGTAGATTGTCAGAAACTCCTCTGCTATGTGACTAAAGGCTAAGGGAATAAGTAATCTCTCAAAATCCTTTTTGATTCCATGATTCTAACTTTCCTCTTTAGCAAGTAACATATCACAATTCCTTGCTGTAAACAGGTATTGACTCTCTTGTTTTACCAAGCCTTCATGAATTTTTAAGAATCTGTAACTTAAGGAAAAGGACTATCAAAAAAAAATTCCTCTTGTTTATTTTCTCCTTCTAGTGAGAGAATTTACTAGGGGAAGATAAAGAATGAAGGTTTTATGGAAACTCTGTCTCCCAGGTTATTTTCATTTTGCTGAGTAGTCAGGGTGATAAGTTGAAAGTAAGTTTTATCTACTTTGAAATTGAGCCTGATTCTCCACAACTTTAGCTCAAAGAAGTTAAGTTCTCTTTTGGGATTGTGTCTATTTGAAGCTGTACTTTCTTAGTTGCATATGTTTGCTGCCCTTAGATTTTCATCCCTTTAGGCTTTTGTCTTTGCTGTTGTTTTCATTAATTTCACAAAATGACATCTATCTGTTCCTTATTTCGCTTCTCATTGTTTTTTATTTCCTTTCTTCATCGCGTCTGCTGTTTTATTATTTCATATTTACTGATCCAGTAATGTTTGAAGAAATCTGCTTTATTCAGATTAGAGCAGTGTTGAAATCATTTGATTTATTAGCAACCACCTAGAAATCCATAAAAATTTTTGGTAGCAAGCAATTTTGTAATAAGTGACATTCCCAGGCTTAATTTAGTTATTCCATAGTGATTGCTTTGGTCGAGGAAGAAGTGACAGATACATCTAGCTTGAATTTAGTAAGGCTTTTTATTTGGCATTTTCCGTGACAGCCCAGAAAGTATCCACTTGAATCAAGTGTTGTTTGGTAAGTGAACAACTGATGGGAATATATTATCTAAATTGTATTTATCTTTATTGTAGGGTTAAATTAGGGAATATGGGGAAAACCTGAAAGTTTTGTGTGGTTTTTTTTTTTTTTTTTTACTTTGGAGTAAAATGTTCTTGAAGATAGATGGTGTCTTTGGAGCAGTTGCTTGAAATGCACTAAGTTTTAGTCCCCTGTTCGTCTGAGTTAAAAATTGCTAAACTGATCCTGGTTTTGTTGCTAGTACTTCTAGCACTAGCCAGGTATGTGACCAGTTGCTTTTTGTGCTTTTTTTTTTTTTTTGATGAGAAACATTGGCCCTGAGCTAACATCTGTGCCAATCTTCCTCTTTTTGCTTGAGGAACATTGTCCCTGAGCTAACATCTGTGGCCAGTCTTCCTCTATTTTATATGTGGGATGCCACCACAGCATGGCTTCAAGAGTGGCGTGTAGGCCTGTGCCTGGGATCTGAACCTGCAAACCCTGGGCTGCCGAAGGAGAGTGCACCAACTTAACCACTGTGCCACCGGGCCGGCCACTGTGCTTTTCATTCTTTATTTGTGAGGAGAGAAAAATACGTGCTGTCGTATAAATTGAACATATTTAGAAAGCAGATCATCCTTTAAAGTGTGTTTTTTAAAAGATGAGATTTATTTGAACTAAGCAGGTAATTTGAGATAAAATATATGAATACAGACATCTAAACTAACTTTATTTTTTATTTTATTGTGGTCATATTGGTTTATAACATATAAATTTTAGGTGTATTTCAACTTTTGTATAGACTGCATCCTGTTCACCACCAAAAGTCTAGTTTCCATCTGTCACCGTACCTATGTGCCCCTTTACTCCTTTCACCCTCCCCGACCCCCTTCCCCTCTGGTAACCACTGCCGACTGAAATAGTCTAGGTAATATTAGTGAAGGAGTTTATTCAATAATCAGAGTGAGGAGTTCAAGCCCTGGGAAACAGTTCAACAGAGTGTACATGCGGAACTGCTCCCAGGTGTGTGTGTTTAAGTGCTGCTTATATATCTTTCACAAACACTGTACATGCAGGGAAGAGGGGGGAAGAAAACCAGGTTTCATATATGTTAAAAAGGGATAGGGTACATCTTTTTCCTCTAGACTTTACATTAAAAATAACATAAACAGGAATTTCTTGGTTATACATCAGACAAGTTCAGGGATGTTGATGTTATCTATGTGGAGGGAGGCAAGGACCAGGGTCCTTAATGATTCCCTTAATCTCTAAGAAATGCAGCTGGGGATGCAGGAGCTAGGTACCCTTTGTCTTTTCCCGTTGCAGATTTCTCCAGCTGGCATCTTCAGTCATGAGGTGTGAGGTTGCAAAGTCATTTTGACACAGGCCACAGGTGGCCTGCACGGCTGCTTCACAGTACAGCATGGATTTTATTGTACTGACTTAAAGCCTGTGCAGTTTGTTGGATTCACCTGTTAGACCAGGGAGAGGGGTCCCAAAAAATCTGTCCACACCACCAGTCTGTTCTCCATATCTATGAGTTTGTTTGTTTATCTTCCACATGTAAGTGAAGTCATACGGTAATTGTCTTTCTCAGTCTGACTTATTTCATTTAGCATAATACCTGCAGGGTCCATCCATGTTATGGCAAATGGCACAGTTTTGTCTCCTTTTTTGTGGCTGAGTAGTATTCCACCGTGTCTATCTACCACATCTTTATCTATTTATCTGTTGATGGGCACTTGGGTTGCTTCCAAGCCTTGGATATTGTAAATAGTGCTGCAGTGGACATAGGGATGCATATATCTTTTCAAAATAGTGTTTTCATGTTCTTTGGATAAATACCCAGAAGTGGAATAGCTGGATCTTATGTATTTCTAGTTTTAATTTTTTGAGACATCTCCATACTGTTTTCCATGGTGGCTACACCAGTTTACATTCCCACTAGCAGTGTGTAAGGGTTGTTTTTTCTCCACATCCTCTCCAACACTTGTTATTTCTCATCTTTTTGATAATAGCTATTCTGACTGGTGTGAGGTGATATCTCATTGTAGTTTTGATTTGTTGAACATGTTTTCATGTGCCTGTTGGTCATCTGTATATCTTCTTTGGAAAAATGTCTGTTCAGATTCTCTGCCCATTTTTTGATCGGGTCATTCATCTTTTTGTTGTTGAGTTGTATGAGTTCTTTATATAATTTTTATATTAACCCTTTAGCAGATATATGATTTACAAATATTTTCTCCCAGTTGATGGGTTGTGTTTTTGTTTTGTTGATGGTTTCCTTTGCTGTGCAGAAGCTTTTTAGTTTGATGTAGTCTCATCAACTAATTTTAAAAAGTACGTTAATCCCTGCCATGCTAGCTAGTAGAATGTCCATCGAGTAAAACCCTGCTTAATTTTGATTTCGAAGGGAAGAGCAGAAGCTTCCCTAGCGTCTGTCTTGACTGTTTTCCTCCTCTCCAGTCCAGTTTAGGCGCCCCATCCTAGGTTTCCTCAGCAACCTGTCTATCGAGTCAGCACCTCCCATACTCTGTATTGTAATCATCTGTTTACTTGTCTCTCTCCCCCAGTAGACTAACCTAGTCTCCTTGAGGGTAGAGACCTTTTGGAATCATTTTTGTATCTCCAGGTCCAGGTGAATTACACATAATAGGCAATTCAGTGAGTAGATTTGTTCTCTGCCTTCTTTATTCTCCAAACACATGTTCAGTGCAAATATCAGGCCAGGTGTGGTACTTTTTTCCTAAGGCTCCAAAGGCATAGGAGGTATAAGTTCCCCAGCAAAGGTGGCAGAATGGCTTTAGAGCCAGGAACCTGGCTTTGAAGCCCAGTCCTACTAATTATTACTAATTAGGAGTAGTGATAATTTGTATTATTACCTGAGTGACTGGGCAAGTTGTTTAACTTCTCTAATCGTTAGTTTACTCATTGATAAAACAAAAGGAATAACAGTACCTGCTTTACACAGTGGTTGTGAATTACATGGAATTACATGGAAAAATATAAGGCACTTAACACATGACACAGCACTCAAAGGTAAGAGCTACCTTTTACTTCTTATATTGGGATTAATGGTTTAATAAAAACAAAAAGAAACTGCTTTGAATAACAGATGGAAAGAATAATAATATTGCCTGGAGGGGACCCTGGACAGGTATGGCAGAGGATGGGACACAACTGATTGTTGAAGGGAGGTCTAGAGAAGACAATTACAAGCAATAGGAAGAATTAGAAGGTATGAGAGGAAGATGTAGTGCATATGGGAAACAAAAGTTTAAGGTAGTTAGCACATTGGGCCTGTGGTAGAGAGAGCTAAGAGATGGGGCTACTTAATGAAGTGTTATCAATTTCATCCTCTCTCCACTCTGGAATAGTGATGTTAAAGCCTTTTTAGAGATAAGAAACTGAGGCTGTAGACACTAACTTGCCTCAGGCTACAAGGTGAGTAGTAGCAGAGCCAGTGTGCAAACTTCTAAATTTTCTGTGCTTTCCATCATACCATGATGCCAAGTCCTAGCTTAATAAGAATAAGAGAAAGTTACTTTATATTTTAATGTGCATGCCACAGGATTTGATGTGAGCATTATCAAACCTGTGATTTTTTTATAACAATACAACAGAGTTTTCCTGTTTATTACATTTACTTAATCAGGTATAAATGTTACATTTGTTCATTTATTTATTTATTGAGTTTAGGTATTTCTGTGAAATAATTTTCCCAAATCCTCTCACTCCTCAGATCTTCTTAAGAGTGTCTAAGGATTAGACAGATTTTGACTGCTGAATTTGCCTTCACTTGATACAGATGGCAGGTTGCAAGGTTTCCCCTTCCTTTGAAATAGAGTTCTAAGGAAATTTTCAGAAACAGACCTATAGCAGAAAAGAAAGGAACATATTGGAGATGAACAGCATCTCCAGACATTAACTCTCAAGTAATCCAGATGGTATGAGAGCGTACTGTGAGAGAGATTTCATGTTAAATGGAGTTTAAATTTTATTAAGAACTCACAAAAGTTAGACTGTTAAACTAAACGTTAGTTCTGCTAGTTACCCATGAAAGCTTATGTTCTAAAGAAGTTGATATGACTACTTTCTTTTATTGACTGACGTTAAAATAGGTTAAATAGACAACTAAAGAGCTGCTTTGTATTGATAAAAAAAATCTGTAGTGAAGATTTAAAAGCTTTATTTTTATTTTTTTAACTGTTTAGATGAGGTTTTTACCAACTCAACTAACAAATTCATATCTACATGTTTTAAAATCTCAGGGTCAAAAGTTTATCCTTAAACTTGGCTTGATGAGGCATGTTTTTCTGCCTGCCTCCCCACCCCTCAATCGTTGTCAGACAGACTAACAACTCTTCCCGATTCTTTTTACCATGTATTTTTTTTTTTTTACTGTATCTAAGACCTTAGTAAAAGAATACAAATTTGAGTCTGATTCCTTTCAGTTCTTTACATCTTAAAGCTTTATTTAGATTATTGACCCTTCATCATATTACACTCTGACAATCTTGAACACTTCTTGTTCCCTATTTCAATACTGTTATCACCAGATTTTTAGAGTCTCCCACTCCCCAAATTTTTCTTGCTTAATGTACCAACCTTCTGTGTACTATCTGCTGCTTTTGCTCCAAAGGAGACATACGAGATCAGAACTGATTTAATTCTATAAAGATAAAAATTTTCCAAAATGTACATGCATGCATGCATATGCATATTGCTTATTTTTATATTTTATAAGTATATTTATATTTTCTATTATATTTATAACTAATTTATGAATATATTTACATTTTATATTCTATACTTAAAGCAACATTTACTTTAGGATTATAAAAACATATTTAGTGTAATTTTAGCATGTTATAAAATATTCAGAAAGTTTTCAAATTTCAGACTGAATTCGAACATAAGGCATAGCTTACAAAACTGATTATAAGCTGGTAAACTTTAAAGAATCTAGCATTTTTTGCCTTTGCCAGGTTGAAAGGGGAAACAGTTTTACATTAAAAAACGTCATCGACATTATAGTAATAATTGTTGAGCACCTACTATATGCCAGGAGCTTTTCAAATACTGCCCTGGTGTTTGTGAGGATCAACCACCAGGGCAGGTAACCATTGTCACTGTTTTAGAGATGAGGAAAGTGAGGTGCCGAGAAATTAGGTTATTTAAGTTGTAGGTGTGAAATTCAAACTAAAGTCTCTGTGGCTATAGCCTTTTTTCTTTTCACCACACCATCCCTCTACGTTAAACACTTACATAATTATTTATGTTTTATGAACTAGGCTGCTGTGTTTTCTCAGTAGTTACTAATTCTTAGGTTCCATTTCTTTTCTTCATATCTTTATTCTTCTTTTCTTTGTTTTCAGGGATTTCTCAAAATTAATTGACAGTAACTTGCTGCTTCTACCTTTTCGTGTGTTGGCTTGCTTTTTTATTTGGTGTAGAGTATTTCCAAATATAGAAAATTCTTTCACATGATGCTAAAATTGAGAAATCTGAACAGGCAAGGAACTGGGCTTAACCTGATAGTCCTTATTAGCCCTCCACTCCTTGAATTTCTACAGAGATGCACACTTAGGGAGATAGGAATAGGAGGCTTGAAGACTAAAGGTTAATGATGGAAAAAATGGGGATATGGAGTAAGTGAAAGAATTCAATTTCAGTGTAACTTTTAAGAGTAAATATACCTCTGAAGGTATCAAAGATGCGTTTATTTTAGTGTGATAGAAAAAACTGTATTATTTTATTTCATAAATCTTATTACTTAAAATGAAGCTAGGTAAAAACACAAGCCTGTTTAGAGAAAAGTACTAATATAGGTAGAACATAGACATGGTAAAGATTGAATATGGTGCATAAATAACATAAATGATTTTGATGCATTCCAAACCCCCATATAGTGAATTAGATCTCATTTCCTTTCCTGTGTGTTCTTTATACTGCAGTGTATATATAACCTTTTTGTGACAAGAGATTTCTGTGGTTGTATTAGAAATGGTGAACCTATAGTAAGAGTCCTTTTCAAAAGCCGTCTTCATCTTTCTCCTACCACATAGCCTTTGTTCACATATTTTTCTTCTGCTTTCTACTCCTTGTCTACCATAAAAATTTGCACAAACCCACGTCATCTCAAGACTAGGCTCATACTCACTTCCTCCAAGATGATTTGCCTAATCCTCTACCCCATCTTTAATTATTCCATCAGTATCCATCAGCACTCAAATATACTTTGCAGTGTGCCCTGAACTTGCAATAGCTTTGTAATTATATTTATCTCTCTTCAACTGTATTGTGAATTATATGAGAGTGAGGGATACTGTTTTAATATTTTTTGAAAATTATATATTTTTATTTTTTTATTATGGAAAATTTCAAACTCACAAAAGTTAAGTGACTTTCTATTCATTTCTCTTACCTGTTGATGTTTTTCTTTATTTTTAGATGTTCTTTATATTTAGGGATATCAACCCTTTGTGATTGTAAATATTCCTTTTAAAGTTTTATTGAGGTATAATTGACATAAATTAAACTGCACATATTTAAAGTGTATAGTTTGATGAGTTTTGACATGTGTGTACAACCCTGAAATAATTAGCGTAATCAATATCATGAACAGTCCATCACCTCCAAAAATTTCCTTGTACTCTTTTATATCCCACTCGCTTAATTCTCTGGTCCCCAGGCGACCATTGATCTGCTTTCTGTCACTATATATTAGTTTACATATCTTAGAATTTTATATGAATGGAATCATACAGTCTGTGCTCTCTTCTGTCTGACTGCTTTCATACAACATAATTATTTTGAGATTCATCCATCTAGTCAGTATCCTTTAAATCTGACTAACTTTCAGATCTTCCTTATTTCTCAGAGCTTAACCTTTAGGGCTGTAGTTGAAAATGATTCAACCCACAAATGTCTGGACGTCACAGATGCTTTTTAAAATTTTGACTTACTGCCGAGGTTTAAATGTTTTTAGGCCTAGTCTGTAAACAGGAATTGCTTTCCAGAGAGGGTTCTGGGAAGGTGACATCTCACTATCCCTCTGTTCCTAATTCTAGCCTATATCTGCCTCTGTTGAGCCAAATGGCCCCTGGAGCCAATGAACAGTTAGGTGCAAGTGAGGCCTTGGCTCTCTGGAAGCTCCATCAGGGAGAGCTGGCCCAAGACTTGTTTCTCAAGGGCTGGACAAGAGCCTTGGGGTGAGGATAAGAAGGGCAGATTCAGGAAAGAGCTTGGCTTGGTAGAGATCCATGGACTCCTGGGCAGAAGGAGAAAGGGAAAGAGCCAGTGGACTGCTATCTCCCTATCCCTGAGGCTGGGAGGTATAAAGAGACCTCAGAGCCTGGAGGCTTCTTCCTGGGCCGGCACAGGGCTGGCGGCTTGCCTGCTGCACTGCCCACCTACAGGAGTAGATCGCTTTGTCTTTCTGTTCCCTTGAGACTGCTATCACTTGCGGTCCTCCAACAACGAAACCTAAGCCCCTCTGAGGCAACAAAGGAAAACAAGCCATCTGGGGAAGCCAGGCAACCAGAAAGAGAAAAACCTCTTAGAATAAACAATGTAGTGGACCAGCTAAATAGAAATGCTAGAGGAGACAGTAACTTGAGTATGAAAATAATAAATAATAGAAGCATTTAAGGAAGTTGAAGTGAAATACAAAAAGGAGTAAAAAATTTATGGAGCAAAAACTATGATTTCCCAGGTAAATACGTATTACCACCTGACTCAACCCGTGCACACACACTTCTGTTTTTGTGGGTTTTTTTGTTTTTTTTTTTTTACTATCTGCACTAAAATGTAAGCACCATAAGGGCAGAAACTTTTTCTTTTATGTATACTGCTGATCTGTTGTCAACACTCAATGCCTAGAACACTATCTTGCACTTAATAAGCACCCAGTACATGATTATTGAATAAAAGAATGAATATGATCATTTATTGGCCCAGAAGATCAAGTGGAAGAAATATTTCAGAGCCAAAAATACAAAGAGATTGGAAAAAGAAAAGATGAGAAAGCTGGAGGATAGATTCAGGACACCTAACATGTCTAATATAAGTTCCAGACAAAGGAACAAATGGAGAAGCAATAATTTAAACAAATAGAAAAAAATTTTCTGAGCTAAAGACATGAGTGTGCAGAGTGAAGTTCCCGGGAAGATCAGTGATGAAAAACACACACCTGGGGTTATCCTGATAAAAATTTTGAATTCCGAGGATTCATCTTGGAGGCTTCTAGGTAGAACATGTTATACCTTTAAAGTATCAGACTGGCATCAGAATTCTAATCCACAACACTGGAAAGTAGGAGATGGTGGAAGAGTGTCCACAGATCACCAAGAGAAAAAGACCATAATCCCAAATCCCTATTCCCAGTGAAGATACCACTCTCCCTACAAGGGGGAACTATATTATCAATATACAAAAATTTAAAGAGTCTGTCACCCACCTAACCCCTCTGAAAGTATTTAAGAAAGGTTTTTAGCCAAATAAATGAGCCAGAACAGAAATCACAAGGTGAAAGGGATAGAAATAGTGGAAAATGACAGACTTTCTGGGAATGTGCTATATAAATGCTAAGTAGGGACTCTAACGCAAAGGGATATACCTTAGGGAACAATTCAATAATATTTATGATGTAAGAGTACGAAATATGTCAAAGCAGAACCTCAAAATTGTGGGAGGAAAAAGAGGTAAAAGCTTTCCAAATGGAGATGAGGCGGGGAAAAAGTGCCAATAGGTACCTGTAAAGCTGCTCAGCATCTTTAGTCATCAGGGAAATGTACATCAAAACCACAATGAAACACCACTTCACATCCACTAGGATGGCTTTCATCAAAAAGACGGGCAATAACAAATGTTGACTAGGATGTGGAAAAATTGAAACCTTCATATACTTCTGGTGGGAACATAAAGTGGGGCAACCAGTTTGGAAAACCATTTGGCAGTTCCTCAAAAAGTTAAACACAGAGTTACATATGACCCAGCAATTCTACTCCTAGATACATACCCAGAAGAATGAGAATATATGTCCACACAAAAACTTACACAGGCATACCTTGCAGATATTGCGTGTTTGATTCCAGGCTACCACAATAAAGCGAATATCACAATACAGTGAGTCAGGAATTTTTTTATTTCCTAGTGCGTATAAAAGTTATATTTACACTCTAGTGTAGTCTATTATGTGTGCAATAGCTTTATGTCTACAGAAACAATGTATATACCTTAATTAAAAAATACGTTATTGCTTAAAAATGCCTACCATCATTGAGCCTTCAGCAAGTCGTAATCTTTCCTGGTGGAGGGTCTTGTAAAAAGCACAATATCTGCAAAACGCAATAAAATGAGGTATGCCTGAACAGGAACGTTCATAGCAGCATTTATAACAACCAGAAAAAGATAGAAACAACCCAAATGCCCACTAATTGATGAATAGATAAAATGTGGTATATCCATATAATGCAATATTATTTGGCAATAAAAACAAATGAAGTACTAAAACATGCAACAATATGGATGAACCTTGAAAACATTATGCAAAGTGATAGAAGCCAGTCACAAAAGACCACGTGTTATTCCATTTATATGAAATGTCCAGAATAGGCAAATTTATAGAGACAGAAAATAGATTTGGATTGGGCAAGGTAGGGGAGTGAGATGGAGATTGACTGCTAAAATGGGAGCATGGGTTCTTTTGTGAGGGACCAAAATGTAAAATTGTGACAGTTGCACGACAATGTGAATATATTAAGAAACATTGAATTGAACACTAAATGGGTGGATTATACAGTATGTGAATCATGTCTCAAACTGTCTTTAAATAAAAGGACTAAGTACTGATAACATGCAACAACTTGCATGAATCTCCAAGGCCTTATGCTGAATGAAAGAAGCCAGTATCAAAAGGTTACATACTAAGATTCCTTTTATATATTTTTTAAATTATGAAAGATTGCGACACATATACTAATAATCAAAACATACTTATCTATGTGTGCATCTGTATATATACATATATGCACACTAAAAACAATATTTTTTAAAATTTCAACATACAGCATGTACAGTAGTTTTCTATTTTAACTTCTCTGTATGTTTAAAAATTTAGAAAATGTTAAATTCAGCTTGCATTACACAGTTAACCTTTGACCATGACATGAAATCAGTATAGGCTTTTAAAATATCAGAAATGTTTACCATATCCTCTTAGTCCCCATAACACAAAGCTTTATTAGCTCCTTAGAATTTGAGTGTTTGGATCACTTCCCTCCCTTCCTTGTTAAGGGGGTAGTCTATATGATCAGGCCTTATTCTTGCAAAACCATCTTTTAAAATGAAGGCAACATGAAATATGTTTTTCTACAATGTATGGAAAATAATTTGGATCATCCACAAAGCCAAAGAAAGATGTAAAGTATCAACAATGTGAATGTTTGCAGCAATCCCCAAATCCTTTCTTCTTTGATACTTCTTGCTGAGATTTCTCTTTTCTAATTTAACTGTGTAAGTACTGCCCTCTTCTAAAATTTATACTTTTCTTGGCTGATTAATTTGTGGACTTGGCCCAGGAAACTGTCTTTATTTTTATATTATAGTGTGGGCTTTATTAAATCTGCTTTTTGCTATTATGCTTGCTCTCTTCCACTGGTTATAAACTGTGCATTAAAATCACAGCTATCTTCATGACAGGTGAGTTCTTCAACTTCTAGTGAGTTGACCTGCATATTATTTAGGAAGAGTTTCAACGAAACTTAGTTATTCATGAGTTCAAAACATAACTTACTTCATTTTCATTTTCTTTACACAAATCTGAGGCCCAAACAAAAAAAGTGGTTGTCCGAGAACGTCTCTCTTGCTTGGGACACTCCTAAACAGCACTCGTTTCCTCAGGGGCCTCTATTAATGTAATGCTTATACTGAGCATGTGCACAGAATTTGAAGGATATTGTTGATGAGCATCCAGTTTTGGTGGCAGATCTGCCTGAATCTCCTAGTGTCTCCTTCCACTTCTTCCTGCTTGGAGCCCTGTATTGCCCCCCAGGGCCATCAGTTTCACTTCCTCAGGACAACATTGGGCTGTCCCGCTCCCTGCACTACAGTAGGCCCCTGCTACAAGAGATGTGCTTGAGTGGCCTGGATAAGACTCGTGACTGCTCCTGGTTCTTGGTCCACTCCAGCTTCAGTTACTTTCCTGCTGGCTGCTTTTGTCTCACCACCTTTTCTTTAAGCCAAGTCAGATGGATCAGAGGGAAAATTGCTAAGTGAAGTCTCATAAATTTCTTCAGGACTTGTGTATAGTGTTCTCTGCTCCCATAGACATGTTTGGCTCTGCTTTTTCTCTGCTTCCTGCCTTAATTACCTTTCTCATCCTTTTAGTGTCTAGATTTGTTGGGGAAAATTGGCATGACAGCATTGTGGTCATAGTTTGCTCAGTGATTTTTTTGTTTTCTTTTATGGTTGCACTTTTTTCTGTTCTCTTATTTCCAAGGCTTGATCTTAGCTCCTCTCTCTTTACATTGACTTTTAAGAAAGTTTATCTTTCTGTCTTCAACTCTATGTTTTAATGATGACTTTAAAATCTTTTTTTTTTTTTGGAGGAAGGTTGGCCCTGAGCTAACATCCATGCCCATCTTCCTCCATTTTTTTTTTTCTTTATTGAGGAAGATCAGCCCTGAGCTAACTACTGCCAATCCTCCTCTTTTTGCTGAGGAAGACTGGCCCTGAGCTAACATGCATGCCCATCTTCCTCTACTTTATACGTGGGACATGTATCACAGCATGGCTTTTTGCCAAGGGGTGCCATGTCCGCACTGGGGAACCGAAACGGTGAACCCTGGGCCGCTGAGAAGTGGAACGTGCAAACTTAACCGCTGCGCCACCGGGCCAGCCCCTTATCTTCCTCCATTTTATATGTGGGACGCCTGCCATAGCATGGCTTGATAAGTGGTGCATAGATCTGCACCCAGGATCCAAACCAGCGAAACCCGGCTGCCAGAGCAGAACATGCAAACTTAACCGCTATGCCACCGGGCTGGCCCAAAATCTTTATTTCCTTAATTAACCTTTTATTGAAACTAGTCCTGAATTTCTGTCTCTGGGTATTCTTCTTGGAAATCACTTCACCATAAGTCAAATAACAAACCTGTACTGAACATTTTATAGCATGTACAAAGCTCTATTCTTATAAAAAGTTGTAGTTGTCACAGCAGCATTAAAATAAAGTTCTTGCCCTGAAAGCACTTACACGAGCCAATAGGGCCCTGCCTCCACCCCTACCCCTCAACCACAGATTGATTCACTGGGCCTCCTGTTATTCTCTTTTCTTTTTAAAAACATTTTTTATTCACTTATTTATTTGTTTCCTCCTCTCATTCTTAATCTTGGCAGCTGTGTTGCTGTGGGGCAGGAGGTGGGGGAGTTACTTCCCAACTAGGCGAGCTATGAAAAGAGCCGCACAAATCCACCATTTCCAACCTTAACTGGGCTGTTAACACTATTCGAAAATTCTTCATGTGATCCGAGTTAGTCTCCTTTCTCTAAGTTCCTCAGGAAACTTAAAATGCTCAAGTCCCCAATTGTCCATTCCTGTTGTATTCAGCATATGACAGAACTTCTGCTTCACAGAGTAAACAGGATTTTCCAGATGCCTCTTCCCAAATTCTTACCAACACCTGTATTGACACCCATCCTTTACCTTCCTCCTCCTCCCCCTCCTCCTCCTCCCCCTCCTCCTCCCCCTCCTCCCCACCCCCACCCCCACCCCCACCATCACCATTTGTGTACCTGTGCTCTGGAGTCTTTCTTGCCTTCTCTTTCCTGTTTTCTACTTCTTTATTGACTCCTTCCCTTCAATATATTAAAATACTCACTATCTCTTTTTCCCCCTGCCTCTCCCTCCCCCTTTTTCTCTCTCTATTCCTCTCTCTCACCAATTGTTGCTCATTTAGTCTCCCAAATATTTCTCAGATCTCTCCCCTTCTCCCCATCCTGCTACTACATTAGTTCAGGTTAGTACATTGTCATTTCTTGTTTCTTGTCTAGTCTCCTGGAGCCATCCATTACAGTAACTACCAGAGGAATTTTTCTCAGATATAAATCTCATCCTTTTACTCCCTCCACTTAAAACCCTGTGGTGTCTCTCCATTGCCCACAAAATAAAGTCTATACTGCTTAGCAGATCATGCATGTACCTTCATGATCTAGAACATCCCACCTTAACAGCCTCTTGTCTATCACTCTTTCATACATACTGAACACTAGATATAACCAGTGTTCTTGCATGTCTCTGTTGTTTCCACACATTTATTTGATCTTCCTGGAGTGTTCTTTCCTCCCATTACCAAACAAACAAATACTCTTCCTTTAAGACTGAGCTCAGGGGCCAACCCGATGGCATAGTGGTTAAGTTAATGTGCTCCACTTCTGCGGCCTGGGGTTCGTGGGTTCAGATCCCAGTCATGGACCTACAAACCACTCATCAAGCCATGCCGTAGTAACATCCCATGTACAAAATAGAGGAAGATGGACACAGATGTTAGCTCAGGGCTAATTTTCCCCAGCAAAAAGAGGAAGGTTGACCACAGATGTTAGCTGAAGGCTGCTCTTCCTCACCAAAAAAAAAAAAGAAGACTGAGCTCAAACATCACTTCTTCCTCGATGGCTTCTCTTTTGCATTCTCTAGGGAATGTAATGTGATGTACACACTCCCATATCTCTTTGTCTATACCGCTAATATAGTACTTTAATCACCCTGATGTAATTAGTTGTCTTACCCATATGTGCTGTAAGCCCCTTAAGGGTACCTATTGTGTTCTATTCGTCTTTGTGTATCCCCCAGCACCTAGCGTATAATCTGACACTTACAAGCGCTTAGTAAATATTTGTTGAATTAATAGGTTGATTAATTAAAAGATAAGGCAAGGCAGCATATACCCAAGAGTTCAAAGGAAGATTAAAACCTGTTAGAAAATTAAACCTCAGGGTAGGCTTAAGGAAAGAAGCAGCACTTGAGTTGGACCTTTGAAGGATGTAGAAGTCAGGTAAGTGGAGAAGAAAGAGAAGGACATTTTCAGTGAGAAACTGACATAAGCAAAGATGCATAGGTCTAGAACCAAGGCCCACAAAGCATTCCGGAGAGAGTGGAGCAGAGGGTTCATGACTAAGGACAGCAGATAATAGAAGGTTAGAGAGGAGTAGACTAGTGCTAGTTTATAAAGGGGCTTGACAGCCAAGATGAGGTTGTTGGAGTTCATCCTGTAAGCCAAGGGGTCCAAACAAGTAAACCAGGATCTATTTATAGGTGTTTAAGCCATTAACCTCTACTACCACCTCCACACCCAGCCTGAGAATTCACGGTGGCAATGGAGGCAGAGCCCATTTCTTTTCATGGGAAAAGGAAGGCAGGCCTTCCCTTTCCTTGGAGACTTGGATCAGCACCCCCACATGATGTCAGGATATAAGTAAACAAGAAGTGAGAATGATCTTCTCTTCAAAGTGGTTGGGGACTTCTGGCAGTGACACTTGGAGACCTTTGAAAGTGTTTGTTTTTTAAGCAATGAAGCAACCTGATAAAGGTAGAATTTTAGGATTGTTAATATGGAGGAAAATGTAGGATTGTTTGAAGGCAGGAGAATTGGTAGCAGGGAGAATAATTGAACTATTTTAATGGTCCAAGCTGGAAAGGATGAGAATCTAAATGATGGCGGTGCAATGAAAAAGAAGAGGTTGGTATGGAAGCCACCATCGACTGGATTTGGTGAATGAGGGAAGGGGGAGAATCAAAAGCTGGAAACACATGCTGACTGGTTCTGCTTCTTACCGCTTTTTTGTCAATGACAACACTCTTCTCCTTTCCTATCAGTTAGATATATATTAGGTACAATATATTTATATGTATGATGATATAGCATATATTTTTATCATTATATGTTAGTTGTAATATATACCCAATGTTATATACAGGTATATTGTTAGGTATATATTTCTTATTTATCTCCCGAGCTTATCCTTTGGCTGTGTCCTCATTTTCAGTCCCTCTGACTTGAATGTCTCCCTTTTCCCATTTTCTCTAAACCATTCTGCTTTTTTTTTTTTTAAAGATTTTATTTTTTTCCTTTTTCTCCCCAAAGCCCCCCGGGTACATAGTTGTATATTCTTCGTTGTGGGTCCTTCTAGTTATGGCATGTGGGACGCTGCCTCAGCATGGTTTGATGAGCAGTGTCATGTCCGCACCCAGGATTCGAACCAGCGAAACACTGGGCCGCCTGCAGCGGAGCACGCGAACTTAACCGCTCAGCCACGGGGCCAGCTCCTAAACCATTCTGCTTTTTGATGATCTGTCCATCCTTCAAGATTAGCTCAGTTGTCTCCTTGACACAATCCCTGACCATTCTTTCTTTTCTTTTTTTTTTTTTTTTTTCCAGATTTTATTTTTCCTTTTTCTCCCCATAGCCCCCTGGTACATAGTTGTGTATTTTTAGTTGTGGGTTCTTCTAGTTATGGCATGTGGAATGCTGCCTCAGTGTAGCCTGCCATGTCTGCGCCCAGGATTCAAACTGGTGAAACCCTGGGCCGCCGAAGCAGAGCGCAAGAACTTAACCACTTGGCCATGGCGCCGGCCCCTTTATTTTTCTTTCCTTTTTGATTCTCACGGTATTTGTACCTATGACAGTTATTTTTATTGTTTCATATTTATTTGTGTATTTCTTTCCTCTCCAAATTTTTTGAGAACAAAGGGTCACTCTTTTGGTTTCTCTAGTGCCTGGCACAGTACCTGACATGTAGTAGGCATTCAGAGAATTGGTTGAATTAATAAAAACAACTACCTATTACTGCTATCTTAGGGACCATGCTAGAGATGCTTGTTAGCACGTGGATAAATTACAGTGGTCTAATAATGAGTATGCTTGCCTGTCTCTAATAAATGTGGAATTCATTTCATTTTGCATGTTTCACTCATGTTTTCTTACCTGTAATACTACTTTCATTTTTGGACTTCTACATAGTTTCAGTTGTTTTCCATCCTTTAGACCTCCAAGACTTTTTCTAATATGACCCAACCCTTCCAAGCAAACCATCCCAGAGATATGCTGTGTTTATTCCTCCCCTGTGATTTTGAGTTCTCCATGGTTCTTAAGGTTTGTAGAAGTTCTACTTAAAGCTTACGCTGCCTCGATCCATGTTGCTCCTCTCCTTCTTGGAGCCTTGCAGCAGTAACAGCTAATACCACAGGTTATTGGCTGTACTACCTTGGGTGAATCGTTTCAGCTGTCTCTGAGCTAGTTTCTTCTGGAACATGGGAATAATTCTTCCTCTTGAGTTGCTGTACAGATTTGGTATGACGAGTAGGAAATTTTCCCTAAATTTAGTCATTTAGAGACTACTTTTATAATCTTTCCATTTTTATGTATCATCTTTGCATTTATTTAATATTCTTAAATTGAGTCACTGCTTTTCTGGTTTCCTTTATAAAGGAAACTTTGTCACTAAATGAAATACCAGCATGCTTGCCATAAATAGAGTATAAACTAAAAATAGATGTAAAACAAATGATATTAATCTTGCTAGATACTGTTACCAAGCAGAGGCTCTGAGCCTGTTAAAAAAGAGATCATCAAGTTTTGAAGAGATGTTCAAGATAGTCTAGCACAGACATAAAAAATGATATTTGATGAAGGGCTTCGACTCTGTTTTAACAGAATTAAGGCAGGGGTGGGTGGAGAAGGTGGAATCACATCTTGATAATCTAAAATCACAGTTAAAACCTACCAAGATGTTCAGGACAAAATGAATTTAATAAACTTTTAAAGGTAAAATTATAATAAATGTTTATGAATACTTGTATTCTTACAGAAGTAATCAGAAGTATAAAAATAACAAAAATAAAACGGTTACTAAACTTTTTCAAATATTAAAAGTAGAAACTTATTTACTGTTCTAGGTGGATATCTTTATCTCTTCCTAAGTTCTCTACCCCTTCAGGCCTGACTGTCTATTGGATTCCGTAACCACATGAGCTTCCCTTTACCTTCTCATGCTGGGGGGGTGGGAGCACTGAAGGGAGATGAGCTGTGTCTTAATGGGGTAAGTAGTGTTTCTGAGTTCTTTATGTTTCAGTAGCTGTGATATAACTATCTGTTGTCACTGTGTGGTTCCACGCATCTGATATATATTTTGCTGATTTGTAATTTATTTCATAAATGCCTTGTTGTAGTTTCTTTTACCTTAGTTGTTTCATCCCTGGATAATTAAGAGTTAACTATATTACCAATATTTGTTCTTGAACCTAAATTTTATAAACAACCAGCATAATGTAATAGAAAAATCAGAATCCAAGTTCAAGCCAGTCTTTGAAGTTTACACTCAGTCTGCCTTGGCCAAACCATTGAGCCTAACTTACCTTTAGCTTCTTTATGTATTTCCTGCCTGTATCACAGGTATATCATGAGAATCAAATGAAGTATTTGAAAACATTTTTAAAACTGTAAAATGTTATTAAATGTAAGATACTGTTATTACCACCATTCTTCTTTAGTTTCTTATGTTGAATTTGACTTTTCAACTAGATTATGAGCTTCTTAATGTCAGGAAATAGCTTATGCTCATTCCCTTATTCCTCACAGTATCTAACACAATTTTAGGCATGTTTAAAACTTATTGAATTAAATTATCATTGTTATTTGAATTGGAGTCATTAATAAATTTGTACTGGAAATGTATTACAGGCACTCCTGGGTAATTACTATTATAGTTATTTTATCAAAAAAATCCCAAATCATGTGTTAATGCATATTTAGTGCAAAGTGTAAATGTATCAAACTTTGAAGTAAGACTAGTAAATCAAACTATTAGTATCACATGATTGTACATTTTTAAGTCGATGTGTATATCAGTGCCAAGTATTCACCCACGTTACTTTTATGTTTTCCTCAGTATTATTGTACTGCAAAATGTTTAAAGTTTAAAGTTCTAAGAAATATCTCCAGCTACCTAAATTCTAATTTTTACCATGATTATTTGCACACTACAATTTTTATTATTTCTCTTGATCACTCCATGGCTTATCGCGGTTTTCTTGAGTCACCATTTAATTAGTATCTACCATATCTAATCCTCACAATAATTTTCTGTGGTGTAGTGTTATTCCTGTTGCATAGATAATAAATTAAGGCTAAGAAATATAAAATAATTTTCCCTGAGTTACATAAATAGCGTATGGTAGAGCTGGATCACACCTGAGTGTTACCTGCTTCTAAATCCTGTGTTCTCTTTCACTGTGCCTCGTGTTTGCTCCGGGACAGCTGCTCAGCTATCACAGTGGGCCCCCCTTCACCATCTTCATTCGTCATCACCATCACCGCTCTTCTCCCAGTCTTCCATAACTCAGTAAATGGCATTTCTGTTTGTCTAACTGCTCTGGAAAAACCTTTGACTCCTTTTTTTCTCTCCCACCCCATATCCAGCTCTTATGAATCCTTCCTTTGAAACATATCCAGCATCTGACCACTTCTCAGCACCTCCACTACTTCTGACCTGATCCAAGCTAACATAATCTTTTCTTGGACCATTGCACAAGCCTCTGTTTCCTGCTTCCTCACTTGCCTCCTGTAGTCTATTCTCTAGACAACAGCTAGAGCCTTCATGTTAAAACATACAAACCTTCCAATAGCTTGCTACTCAAAGTAAAATCAAAAGTCCTTACTGTGTCCTACAAGGCGCCCTACATGATCTGCGCCCCATCCACACCACACATATCCATCTCTTATCCCATGTCCTATCACTTTAACCCTGCTCTTCTGTCTGGTGACCTGGCCTCCTTGCTGTTCATTGACCAGGCCAACACACACCTGCATTAGGGTCTTTGCACTAACTGTTCCCTCTGCCTGGAGTGTTCTTCCTGCAGATGTTTGTATGGCTAGATGCCTCACTTCAAGTTTCTGCTCAAATGTCACATTATCTGAGAGACTCTTTTAGACTCGTTATCTAAACGAGCACACAAACAATCCCCCCTACTAATTCTCTCTATTCCCTTACTCTGCTTTTTTGGTCTGTTTTATAACTCTTATTGCTCTCAACATATATGTTGTTTGTGTACCGTTGGTCTCTCCCCCACTAAAGTGTAAGCTCTTTGATGGCAGAGATTTTGTTACTACATTTCTAGTAATTAGAATAGTGTTTCCTATGTAGACAGTGCTCAAAAAATACTTAATAAGTGAATGAAAGAATTATAAATTTTAAAGTAACATGGAATTACTTTTGAAGACTAACTCATGAGCTCTCCTTCCAGAAGGTATCATCAGCCTGTCGACTTTCACCATCTTCACTAGATTCATCATCATATCTTTCTGAGGTGTCTGAAGTAGACTGATAATTGGTTCTCCATTTTCACTCTTGCTCCCTCCATAATCCATTCTCCAATCAGCAGCCTGCATCTTTTAAATAGTTAATCAGACTTGTCGTGCCGCTAATGAAAACCTCCCAGTTGTTTCACATCAATGCTACAAAATGTAGCTGCAACCTAATTTGCTGACCTTTTTTTTTTCAAACCATTTTCTAACTCACTGTACTTTAGCCACATGAATGTTTCCCAAACATACCAACCTTCTTCCCATCTTAGGGCCCATGCATAGCTAATCCTCTGCCCTGATAGTCTTTTTCAAGATCCTTACATGTTTGTCTGCTTTACATGCAGGTCTCCTCTTATAGGTTACCTCCTCAGAAAGGCCTTCACTGTCCACCCAATCCAAAATAACCTTCCATTCACTCTTCTTAATTTTGGCTTATGCTAAGTGTTCTTTATCTTTCCATATCTGCATCAGAACAGGAAATTTGTCTTTCTTATTTACTGCTCTCTCTCTAGAACGTAGAACAGTGCCTGGGACTTATTAATCACTCAGATATTTAAATGGATGATTGGATGAATGAATGAATAAATGAAGCAAGCTGTATAATAGTCATCTGGAACATTTGGTAAACCTGTAGAATCTCAGGCTCCTCCCATAAGATTGAGTCATTAGAGTTAGTTGCGTGACCCAGGAATTTGTGGTTTAAAAAATATTCCAAATGATTCTTTTGACTAGTCAAATTTGGAAAATAATTAGTTTAGTGGAAATATTGCTGAGTCAATGAATGAGTAAATGGGAATGATGATCCAGGGAGTTATCTTTTAACTTTGGTATATTGATATGAATTAATTGTACATTTCCCAAATTGTATACTATAGAACACTAATTACATTAGATGTTTAATGAAAAACAAGTTATCTCTTCTGATATATTTAGGATTGCCAAATATTATATTATTCTTTTGGAGATTAGCCAGGCAGCCATTAGCATATTGAAGGATATGAGAAGTTATACATTATAGAAATCTACTTGACTGTTAAATAGATTTGCCACACTTACCTTCCCTGCCACAAACCATTTTCTCACCAACTCTCTATTAATATACTAAAGAATATGCACTATCCACTAAGGAATATGCACTGTACATGAAGTACAGTCCATGGTTCAAGGCTGCTACCACAGCTTATTCTTTCCATGGTTAGCTGTCGACACAAATCGCTTACGTGGCAGATAGATTGAACTAAACTGTAAATGTCAGCAAAAACTATCTTTTTGGGGTGAAGAAAACTCTGAATACCTTTTAAAAATTATATTCTTATTAAAGATTCAAATCAAGATCTTTTTTTTTGGCTGAGAAAGATTCACCCTGAGCTAACATCCATGCCAGTCTCCCTCTGTTTTTTTTTTTTTGTTTTTAGTATGTGAGCCACCAGCACAGCATGGCTGCTAACAGAGCAGTGTAGATCTGTGCCCAGGAAATGAACCCAGGCTGCCTAAGTGGAACACACTGAACTTAACCACTAGGCCACCAGGATTCCTTTTTTTTTTTTTTTTTTTTTGAGGAAGATTAGCCCTGAGCTAACATCTGCTGCCAATCCTCCTCTTTTTGCTGAGGAAGACTGTCCCTGAGCTAACATCCATGCCCATCTTCCTCCACTTTATATGTGGGACGCCTGCCACTGCATGGCTTGACAAGTGGTGCCATGTCTGCACCCAGGATCTGAACTGGCGAACCCTGGGCCACCGAAGCAGAACGTGTGCACTTAACCACTGTGCCACCGGGCCGGCCCCTCCACCAGGATTCTTATGATGATGATGCTGCTTTGGTTTTTTAAAAAATCAGAGTTCAGAAAAGTAGACATGTTAAGACTGGTGATTTCAGGTGTTTTGTATCCTGAAATAGGTTTTTTAGATAACTTTTAGATAATATGGGCTGTAGCATAACAAGCTAATTGTCCTGATATATATGCACTTGATCATGCCTACTTCTTTCTCTAAACATTAGGCACCAGTTTCTGCTATTGATCGTGTTATTTAGTGAAATTCCTGATTTTATCCTTAATGAAGACTAAAACCTTCTACAGTGAGTTTTAGCTGCAGGATACTGGCTAGTCTTCATGTGCTTCAAATTCTCTACCAAGAATGGTAGATAAAGTGATTATCAAAGGAAATACAGAAAAAGGCGATTGCTATGGACAAACTAAGGGAAATAATAAGGCTCTTCAGAAAAACTATTTACAGAAGCAGTTTTGCAAGTGAGTACCACCCACAGTCATTTCTCTCTCTCTCTCTCTTCTCCAGGGCACATGGCGAGAAACTAAATAAAATCTTTGTTCTTTACCATTTACCCAGGATAAATGAAATATCTTGAGCAAATGCCTATTTGTAAAACTATGTGACTACTGTTAGAAAACAATATTTTCAGTTCATTTTTCTGAGTGCATTTACCTGTTGTGAAAAGGTGTACATTTATTTTTTATTTGAACTACCATTTTGACTGATAAGAGTGTCACAGGCTTTTGATTATAACCTGGTTATATTATAGCCTAGGAGTAGCTTAATTTAGGAAGGCCGTTAAAAATAGTCACATTATTGCCAAGTTGTTCCTATTACAGGAGGTAATTTGGTTAAGATAAATGTCATGTTGAGTAATATTTAGGACAACTCCTAGTCTTAGGCAAACCTGGGTGTGCCCTCGCTAATGAGATAGGCAGGAAAAATGTTAAATGGGAGAGTTCAGCTATAGGACAATAGAAAGGTGCCCAGACATATCTCAGAGCAGTGTTAGGATGACTACACAATTTGGATTGCATACCCGGAAACGCCCTTCAGCTTAAACCCTTTTGCCAATTGTGATTTTTACAGACATGGCTAGTTTCATTCTAGTAAGTGCATGAACCTGTTTACTCCCAGATTTGCCCTTGTTTCAGCTTTTACATGTATTAATGAAGCATTTACAGCTTCTTGGAAGTTAGTCTTCAAATTACCAAATAAGGGTCAAGTAAAGATTGCCCCACGTTCCTTTAATTCTAGTAAGTGAAGAACAACAGTCTAGGTTGAACTTGCAGAGAGCTACACAAAGATTCATTTCTACTCATCTCAAATATAGGAGGGTGTTCAAATAAAGAGTCCTGACTTGACAGGAAAATGCACATACATCATGTATGCACAGCTCAGAAGGCAAGGAAGTGTACAGTACAGAAGGAGGTAATTCATTTTCGGGGAAAAAAGTCATTTATATCCCCCCCTGTAAATCATACCTACTGTACCTGAGTTATCTGAGAAGTTTGTCTATTTTTATTCATAGATAGATTCCCTGGCAATTCCAGGTAGCTTGTTTTAGGCTACTCTACTTTGTTTTAGAACAAGACAGTTAAAATTACAGAGTATTGAGAAGCATGAACATAGGTTCTCAAAACGTCAAGACTCTATCTCTGACTTTTCTCTTTTGGCAGTAATGTGATGTATCTTGGCCACCATTAACCCAGGCATTCATCTTCTCAACTATAAACTATATTAAGATCTAAGGTTCTCAACTTTGTTCTGTCCCAGCACACCTGAGAGATAGAGGCATCCTCATTAATGACGGTAGCTGGGAGTCAGAATCTTGAGAAGGGGCGTTGGCATGATTTTAGCAAGAAAAATAGATGATACTGATAACCCCTCTCCAACTTTTCCTTTAGAATCACTAGAGTAGATCCATGATGACCAAAGTTCTTCCAGTTCTAAAAGTCTGTGATTCTTTGTCTACCCTTCCTTCCATGCTATTATGTACCTGCTTCCCTATAGTGCTAGGGCCCAATTTTTCCCCTACATGAGAGAGCGGCTCTAATACATTAACTTACTGTGGAACTGTTAGTCCTACTTTGTCTTACGTGCAAGAACAACCCCATATTCATTACTTAGATAAGTAAGGCAAGTTTAAATTAAAAACTGGGAATTCACTTGCTGGTATGTTGGGGACAAAATCTTAGAATACAAAAATTTGGAATTTTTTTTCAAAACTAAATTAAGGAAGAAGATCTTCTAAAAATATATCTTAAAATGCTCATATAGCATTTAAAACTTGAGTTGTAGGTTCAGGTTTCTACCTTACTTCTTCCTTGATTAGCGTATATAGAGTATACTCCAGTATGCACTATACATCAGAAGCCAGACTTTGTTAAGTGTTCTGATTGGTTATTTCTGTTGAGAATGCTTAAAGTGTTTGATTTAATTAAGTTATTTATATGAAACATTTCTATTTATAAACACCATGGAAAATATTATTTGAATTTTGTATAAAATAGTAATTCTAAATCTTTTTGTATCTTGGACCTCTTTGGCAGTCTGAAGCCTACAAATTCATTTTCAGAATAATGTTTTTAAATGTGTAAAATAGGGGCTAGCCCGGTGGCATAGTGGTTAAGTTTACATGCTCAGCATCAGTAGCCCAGCGTTCACAGGTTCAGATCCCAGGTGCAGACCTACACACCTCATCAAGCCATGCTGTGGTGGCGTCCTACATACAAAATACAGGAAAATTGGCACAGATGTTAGCTCAGGGCCATTCTTCATCACAAAAAAAACAACAAAAATAAATGCATGAAATAATATACACACATAAATACATATATAGGATTAAAAAGAACCCTATTATACTAAAATACATTTATGAAAATATTAAATTGGTAATCTAGTAAGTGTTTCTTTATCATTGCATTGAATAAGACCTAGCAGCCATTCTAATAACTACTATAATTTCAAAGTAGTAATGGACTTGAAAGATACTATGAGATATATGCAACAATTGTAAAATGATATGAAAATAACTGCTATTTATTGTTGACAAAAATCACAAATACTTTATGTAGTTTGTTGCATACATCATATTTGGAGAAAAGATTAAACTTCAATTAGAGTTAGTGAAAATGAAGATGTAACTTTTTTCCAATAGTTCACAGACCCCCTGGTCCAAAATTATTTTTATTGCCCCAGACACATTTGAGAAAGCCAAATGTTATCCGCAATATCTCAAGAGACTTAATCTTAGAGTAAAATGGAGCTCAGAGTCTTTTCCATATTTAGCCTTTAATGCTTTTCAAGCATTTAAAATAAACAAGTGGTTGGTTGTTAAATGGTGATTGTCAATATCTCTTGCATTAGCAACTTGGCTTATTGCCACTAATTTAATTATAGATTCCTGAAGGAAGAGATATTTATAAAAGCCAGTTTAGTCATTTCATCTTAAAGTCAAATCAGAGCATATGTGCTAGTAATAATGAGTGCTTTACTTGTGTCTTGACTTTGAGCTGCCATGGTCAATATGTTCCTTTGTTAGTGAAGAGAAAATGTAACTCATGTCCTAGGCCCTGAATCAGCCTTCTACTTTATGGAACTATTATTGCTTGGTCAAATTTGTGTGATTATTTTTTTTACTTTTTATTGTAGTAAAATATATATAACACAAAATTTACCGTCTTAACCATTTTGAAGTGCACAATTCAGTGGCTGTTAGTTATATTCACAATGTTGTGCAAACATGACTACTGTCTATTTCCAAAGTTTCTCATCACTCCAAGCAGAAACTCTATACTCAGGAAGCAGTAGTCCCCCCATTCCCCCCCTCCTCCCCAAGCCCCTGGTAACCTCTACTTTCTGTCTCTATAAATTTCCCTTTTCTAGATGTTTCGTAGAAATGGAATCATACAATATTTGTCCTCCTCCATCTGGCTTATTTCCCTTACCATAGTGTTTTCAAGGTTCATCCATGTTGCAACATGTATCAGAATTCGATTCCTTTTTATGGCTGAATAATATCCCATTGTATGTATATACCACATTTTGTTTAGTCATTCATCTGTTGAAGCACACTTGGGTTGTTTCCACCTTTTAGCTATTGTGAGTAGTGCAGCTATAAACATTGTCGCAAAGTTCCTGTTTGAGCGCCTGTTTTCAGTTCTTTTGGGTATATACCTAGGAGTAGAATTGCTGGGTTACGTGGTTATTGTGTTTAACTTTTGAAAGAGAGCTGTGTGATTTTTTTTTAAATAAATATCCTTTCATTAATGTTTCTTGAGCATTTAAAAATTTTTTTGCTTATTGCCTTGGTTGACTTTTGTTGCTGATTTTTAAGAAATTATTTGTTTTGGTCATTCATGGTTTCTTTTCTTTTCAATTGTTTGTTTTGCAGACCCGAGTCAGAACTCCATCACAGGGGAACACAGCCAGCTGTTAGGTATAGTATTACTGTGGGGACTGACGCTCTCTGAAGTCACCCCATCCCCCCTTATACTAACAGACATTACTCCCTTCTCTAATTCTATTTTCTATCCCCTCCTTTTCTACTTTTCATTCCTCAACTTTTTTTCCTGCTGTTTTTATTCCCAACTTGGTAAGTTTTAGGAAACTACTTCTGCAATTGATTGCTAAGACTCAATTTAGTTACATTAAAAAGTAATTTTACATAGTGTGTGGTTTAAAAAAATCTGTAAGATTTAGAGCTTTTTTTCCAAAATAATTTTGGAAAGGATATTATAATACTCTACAATATCTTGAGCTTTGCAGCTATTTTGCCCTTTTTGTTATTTTTCTTGGTCTTTTGATCATCTTCTTTTTAATTACTGAAAGTACTTCATAAACAACATGGCTTTAGTGATAGAAATTGATGTTCTAGTTCCTTATCTATGAAATAAGTTATGGAAATGAATTAATCTCCTCTGGGTACAGCTTATTTAAATTGCAGTAAGCTTGTAATTTGACAAGAATTTCACAACATCTCAGAACTGATACATTTTTTTAAAATTTATATTTATTTATTTTTGAGGAAGATTGCCCTGAGCTAACATCTGCTGCCAATCCTCCTCTCTTTGCTGAGGAAGACTGGCCCTGAGCTAATATCCGAGCCCCTCTTCCTCTACTTTATATGTGGGATGCCTACCACAGCATGGCTTGACAAGAGGTGCCATGCCCACACCGGGATCTGAACCGGCGAACCTCATGCTGCCAAAGCGGAACGTGCGCACTTAACCGCTGCACCACCGGGCGGGCCCAGAACTGATACATTTTTAAAACATACTCTGGTGAGGAATTCTGGTGAGGAATTCAGACAATAAAAAAAGTAAATATGAAGAAAGTAAAGTCCTCTAAAGTATCTCTTCTCCCCACTGCCTCTCCTCTACTCCCCTGAGGTACTTGCTGTTGATACTTTCTTGGGCATTCTTCTAGAAATTTTTAATTATATATGACTATCATTTTTTTCCTATCAATGGAGTTATATTATACAGACCATTCTGTGACTTCCTTTTTTTCAATGACCATTTTATTTTGGACATCTCATATCAATACATAAAGATCTGCCTCATTCTTTGTGATAGTAGAGGAATACAATGGAATACTATTCTATAATTTTAGTCAGCCAGTTACCTATTCATGAGCATTTAGGTTACTTCCAGGTATTCTACTGTCACAAATTATGTTGCAGTGAACATCTTGTACGTATATCCTTGTATTCTCATTGCCAGTGTGTGGGATAAATTCCTAACAGTGGGATTCGTTGGTCAAAGGGTATGTACATTTTCAAAAAGATACACCAACTTAAACTCCCACTGATAAGGAGTATGGAGGCATACTCAGCTCCCTATCATCAAAAGTAGGCATTATCAAACTTAAAAAATTTTCTTTACCTAATAGGTGAAAATGGCATCTTTAATTTTTATTTATGTTTCTTTAATTATGAGTGAGGCTAAGTACTTTTAAATATGTTAACAGCCATTTTGTGCGTGTGTATGTGTCTTTTGATTTGCAAAAAGTCCAAAGTAGAGAAGGCACTTGACTCGCTTGCTTATTAAAGGTTCAGAGTATTAATTGAAGTGACTGGAATTCTCCTTTTCTGCTCTTTCTATGGTAAGGACATAAGTTTCTAGTCTTAATTTTCATTCCTTTGAGTGAGTTTATGTGCTAGAACAATACCTGACACCCTCGGCACTCGATAAATATTTGTTAAGTAAATGGTTTGACGTCAGCATATAGCTAGAAATCTGATCACCAGGGTCCTAGCTTTGTGGTATTAAAGCTGTCACTCATTTCTTTTTTATACTTTTATGTTATTCATACTGTTCAAAATTAGTCTTCTCTATATAAAAATTTTATATTTGGATCAAGAATAGTTAAGATTTCATTGAAAGATTTTGCCAGACCATGAAAAGTACATATTCCCCGTAAACTATTAAATTGCTTCTGTCTCTGATAATGCCTGACAGGTAAAGAACTTTGAGAGTAGGGACTCGTGTAATGGAGGTAGGGAAGGACTTAGCTAATGAAATGGACAGTCAGGGGATTTGATACTGTTCCAGGACTAAGCTGGATTTTGTTTCCTATTAAGCACTGCAGTAAAAGATAGCAGGCAAATTGTAGGTAAAAAGGAATAGTATGTGATTGTGAAGAAAGAGTTCTCTTAGTCAGTACAGCCGAGACCCCTAATAGTATTTGCAAAGAGGCTACTCCAGACAATAATCTCATTTGGCAACCTATGGTTGCATTCAATTTTAAATAAACCTGGGAATTTATCCAGAGTCTTCTAGCTAGATTCTCAGATAAGTTCATCCTGCTGCCCAGGGTTCTCTCTCCTAGATTCATTAAGTCAGATCATATTCTTTTTGCTCATGCTCTTAATAACTAACATCTTTTGTCTCCCATCCTAGGTATCTTTGTTTTAATGACACCTCAAAATCCTTGAAAGACTGTTTTTTTTAAAAAAACGTTGAGTTTGAGGCTGGCCTCGTGGCCAAGTGGTTAAGTTGGCACTCTCTGCTTCGGCGGCCCAGGGTTTCACTGGTTCGGATCCTGGGCGCGGACATGGCACCACTTATCAGGCCATGCTGAGGCAGCATCCCACATGCCACAACTAGAAGGACCCACAACTAAAAATATACAACTGTATACTGGGGGGCTTTGGGGAGAAAAAGGAAAAATAAAATCTTTAAAAAAAAAAAAAGTTGGGTTTGCAAAAGAGTGAAAGATAATTTTTTGTTATATTTTCTAACCATTTTAGAGTTCCTCAGAAAAGGCATTGGTATTTTGAAATAAAATCTTGCCAGCTCTCTGTGAAAATCTCATTTAGAACAATTTGATCTAGTAGGTGAAAAACTGGTTCAGTTGCCTTGCCTGCTCAGTTGAATTTATAATAGCATCATAAAGACCTTCTAAATGTTTTTTCCTCTCAATGAGGTACAGTTATTTTAATATATCTAGTGTTCCCACTGACTCGTCAGATCACTTGCAAAACTCAGGGTCAGGCTAAGGAGACTTAAGGAAGGGTGAAGCTGCTGTTGTGATAAAAGAATCAAGCTGTATACTTAAGATTTATCAACTTCTCTGTGTGTGTGTGTAATAATTTTCAATTTAAAACATTTTAGAAATCAAGCAAATGAGCATTGGGCCCTGGCATTTTCACAACAAGTTTTACCAAACATTCGAGGAAAAATAATCCCATACTTCCACAGTTTCTCTCAAGGAATAGAAAAATGAGTAAACATTCCCCAAATCAATTTGAGGCTTTCATAACCTTGATACCAAAACTTAACAATGATAATATGAGAAAAGCATAGGTCACTTTTACTTGTGAACACAGATACAAATATCCTAAACAAAATATTTGCCACCTGAATCAAGCAATATATTTAGGAAGTTACTCCTGTGACCACGTTGGGTCTGTGCTAGAAATACATGGTTGGTTTGCCATTAAAAATATATTTATATAATTCAGTATCTTGACAGATTAAAGGAGAAACATGGTATACTCATGTTAATAGATGCAGAAAAAGCATTTGATTTGAAACATATCCAATATTTAAATTCATGAGTTCTTAATGATACTTTAAAATATTAATTGGTCACCATTGGAGTATTCTAGTGAACTACTTTATTATTCTGAGAATTGGTCAATAAAGGGAAAGAATGAAGTCTTTGTCTTGCCTCTAATTATACCAAGGGGTGATCAAATAATATATTAGAATGAATGTCTCCTTATAAAAGTATTTCATCTAATAAACAAAAGAAGCATAGCTAATAAATAGAATAAGAATATCACTATTTGTAACCCCTCTTAAATTAATGGTCTAGGGATTAATCATTAACGGTTACTAGTATCTCAAAAAGAAGGACAACCAGATGACACGTACCCCCTGATAGAACATCAAAATACCACTATGAAGAAGTTTTCCCCCACCCCAAAAAATACTGAATGTGGTTAAGCCTCTAGACTTAATTACCAATTTTTAGGAAATACAAAAAGCAGAACAACATGTTTAATGACAACACATGGATGCCATCGTCAAAATCCGGACAGTCAGAAACTCTACTGAACAAATGACATGGTTTCGTCTACAAATAAATTGCAAAGAACAAGAAGAGAGAGTAAGCTGTAGACTTAAGATACAGCAACCAGTCATAATGTATGCCTGTTATTTGGCTACTGATTCAAGCTATACTATCAAAAACATAATGTACAGCATTTGAGATAACTTTTCATGTTCACGTAGTCACATAGTTCAAACCCAAACCTGTGCCAAGGAAATTAAATACATTTGCTACTCTCCTCCTGCCTAGCTCAGACCAGCAAAGGCCATTTGACAAGATCAGGAGACTAAGGGAGAGACCTGAGATTTATCTTAGGCCCAAACTGTAGTGTAAGTGGTAATTGACAAAAGCAACGTTATAGAAATAATATCACCACAACGATAATGTTTTTATAAAGAGCAGGACATTTGGTATACCATTTTTCTTTTACAAAAAAATGTATAAAATATGGAAATCTGAAATCTTCAGTAGAACCAATAGTGACACTCCTATCAGCTTTCATTTGAATGATACAGTGAAACACCAGTAAGTTTCCCAGTAGTGTCGGCATTATTTAGATAGTAAAGTGAGAAAAAAGAAACATAAGTGATCGAATGGGCTGTTTAATTCAAAGCATTACTGAGGCTAGTCTCCATAGGTATCCTCCAAAGGAATCTTCTTAGGATTCTGGATAATCTTAAAACAGCCCTCGGATATGGATTTGCTTCTTAGTTCCTGCAGAGTAAAGGTTGTTTACTATTCAGAAACTTTAGAACTTCCATTCTATCTGGGATTTCTGGGGTCACAGTAGTGATCCAGACTTCTGAAGGCTGTACATCTGAAGCAGCATGATTTCCAACTAAGATATTCAGATGGAGAATTGATCTATGCCTTTCAGTATAACCTCTCCTGATTTCGTGGCTCATTGATTCATGCCTTTTCAATTAACCACTCTTGATGAGACCTTTGTTCCTAGCCTGGAAAGCTGTGACCTTTCGTGATGGACCTGGAGCTCTGTAAGACCTTCTCATTCCACAACACTGCCACAAGTAGATCCTGGGTAGGACAATCTTGGAGGCATCATTGGTCTCCTAAATGTAGACAAAGTCTTCACTCCCCGACACCCTCTCAAATATTAAGGAAGCAAGCAAATGGAAGCTGGGCCAGAAACAGCCAGGACCAGAGTGTCTGAAAGTTAAGGTGGTTGCACCTGAAATCTGAGACTATACAGGCCCCAAATGTAGAGGTGCCAGGGCTGCAGCAAGAAGAGCCAGAGCTGCTAGGAAGTGGCTTGGACCAGCAGGCAGTAGTATGAGGCAGGACTGTTCTGAGGCTGGATTTTTATAGCAACAACACTCTCAGGCTATTGAACAGCAGGGAAGTAGTATGCTGAAGCTGGGACTCTTCCTATAACCCTCAAGAGGGATGAAGTGGTCCTGAGTCTTAGATACAAAACTATTCAATGTCTAAGTCAATAAAGGATGCAATTAGGAAAATGAATATTCTACTCAGGAATAAAAGACTGTTTAGGGAGAAGGAAAACAAATGGAACTTCTAGAAAAGAAAAATATATAATTATTGATATAAAAAATGAAGAGGTTACAGAATAAATTAGAAACAGGTGAAGAGTGTTTGTGAACAAAAAGAAAACTACATCTAGACGTATCTTAATGAGGCTGCAGGACACCTAAGGAAAGATCCTGAAAGCAGCCAGAGAGAAAGGACAGATCACCAAAGGAACATCAGAATGACAGAAGAATTCTCAACAGCAAAACAGGTGACAAATAATTCTTTAAATTGTTTGCAAAAATTTTATTATCGTACAATTGTGCTTAACAAGACACTCAGGAATAAGGGCAAAATAAAGACAATTGTAGGTAAATAAAAGCAGAGGACATTTTTCACCATGAAACTTGTTCTAAACTAGTGGTTTTCAACTGTGGACAGTTTTGCCCCCCATGGGATATATGGAAATGTTTGGAGACATTTTTAATTGTCACTACTGGAGGTGCTATTACCATCTAGTGAGTTGAGGCCAGGGATGCTCTTAAACATCCCCTACAGTGCATTGGGACAGTCCCCCACAACAAATAATTGTCCAAAATTGTCCAAAGTTTCATAGTGCTGAATTTGGGAAACCCTCTGAAGAAATTCTACAGAATGTACCTCAAGTAAAAAGAAAATGATCCCAGAAGACTAGTACTCTGAAATGCAACAAAGAACATTGAACAAATGAAATGGTAAACATGGACTTTGACTCAAATCAATGTTGTCTCTATGAAATAATTTTAGTGTCGTATTTGTGGAGTGAAAAAACAGACTACTGGAGGGGCCGGCCCGGTGGCACAGTGGTTAAGTGCGCACGTTCCACTTTGGCAGCCCGGGTCACAGGTTTGGATCCCAGGTGCGGATCTATGCACCGCTTGTCAAGCCATGCTGTGGTAGGCGTCCCACGTGTAAAGTAGAGGAAGATAGGCACAGATGTTAGCTCAGGGCCAGTCTTCCTCAGAGAAAAAGAGGGGGTATTGGCGGCAGATGTTAGCTCAGGGCTAATCTCCCTCAAAAAAAAATAGACTACTGGAAATATTGGACAATAATACTGTGTAAGTCAGGAGGAGAGAGATGGAACTATAGTGTTCAAAAGTCTTTTTGATGTTTGGGAGGATGAAAAGCTTTTGTTCAGACTTTATCAGTTTGTTTTAGGTAAAATATGTGGTAAAACTTCAAGAGTAATTGCTACAAGAATAGAAATAGAGTGTGGGAACTCCAAGAGAAGAGAGAGAAGAAATGGAATAAGGGGAAAACAAACCAAAAAATCCAGAGGAAATGAGAATGAATCATAGCGAAGGAAGAACATATAGAAATAAAAAGATGGTGGAACTCAGGTCAAATATGTCAGTTGCTAAAGTTGATGGAGTAAACGATGGTTAAAAAAACAAATGGTCAGATTTTTAACAATCCAGCTATTTGCTGTTAACAAGAGATTTACCTAAAGCATAAAGACCCAGGAAAAATGGGAAGTTGAAAGACAGAAACGGACATTTAATCAAAAGACAGCTGGTATAGTTATCATTATCTTTTGCCTTCTACTGTCTTAGGATTTATTCTGCTCTCTTTCTGGCTTCGTAAAACAGGTACTTAGTTCATATAATTTTTATTCTTTTTACTTTGCTAATGTAAAATTTTAAGGCAATAACTTTCCTTTGAAGTGCTGCTTTTGCTGGATCCTCCAAATTTCAATATGTGGTGTTTTCATTGTTATTCAGTTCTTAAGTTTTTTTAATCTTTGATCCTTGAGTTGTTCGTCAGTGTGTTATTTTTTAATTTCTAAATTTGCAAGGATTTTTAAATTCATCTTTTTACAATTAAATTCTAACTTAGTTGTTACGGACCAAGGTCATGGCCTATATTATACCTGTTTAAAATTTGTTTAGTCTTTAAGGTCTAGTACATGATAACTTTTTATAAGTTTTCATGTGTGTTTGATTAAAATGTATGTTCTTTAATTTTGGATGCAAATTCTATGTCCATTAGTTAATGTTACTCATTGTATTATTCAAATCTCTTTACCCTGGCTTATTTTATCTGCCTCATCTATTGATTATTAGAGAAGTATGTTAAAATCTTGATGGTAGATATATCAATTTCTCACCATAGTTCTATCCATTTTTGCCTCAAATATTTTGAGGCATGGATGGATGGATAGGGGGATGGATGGATGTGATAGGCCGCCTCTTAGATTGGTTCCCAATGATCCTTGCTTCCTGATATTTGTGCCCGTGTGTGATCCTTTCTCCTTTGAGTAAGGGCTGGACTTAATGACTCCTTCTAGTTAATAGAATACGACAAAACCAATGGGATGCCACTTTCTAAAAGAGATTATAGAAAGACTGTGACATCTGTCTTGCACTCCTCCCTGCCTCTCTTTGATGGCTTACTATGAGGGAATCCAGCTGCCATGTTGTAAACTGTTCCATGGAAAGACCCAGGTAGCAAGGAAGAGAGAGAGGCCTTGGCCAACAGCCTGAAAGGAACTGAATCCTGCCAACAACTGTGTGAGTGAGCTTGGAAGTGGGCCTTCCCCAGGCCTTCAGATGAGACTGCAGTCCTAGCAGATGCTTCATTAGAGCCTCATGGGAGACTGTGAGGCAGAGGGCCCAGCTAAGCCATGACCATATTTCTAGCCCAGGCAAATTGTGAGATAATAAATGTGTTGTGTAAGCCACTAAATTTGGGAGGAACTTGTTAACAGAAAGAGAAAACTAAACAATAGATAGATGTTTAAAATTATTATACTTTATCAAAATTAAGCCTTTTGTTACGTGGTTGCTTTCTCATCCCTAATAAAGTTTTTCTCTTAAAGACAAATTTATCTGATAATAATAAAACTATATCAGCTTTCTTTTGGTTAATATTTGCCTGATATAGCTCTTTCCTTTCAGCCTTTGTGTGTCATTATATTATGTCTCTTGTAAACAGTATATGCCTGGGTTTTGTTGTTGAATTGTGTCTGTCAATCTTTCTGTTTTAATGAGTGAATTTAGTCTATTTGCATTATTGGTATTATTGATTCATTTGAACCATTCTGCCATCTTAATCTATTATTTCCATTCTTCCCACTTTTTCTGTTAGTTTTTTAGTTCCTTCTTTAAAAAAAAAAAAAAGTGCTATTGGGGCCTGTCCTGTGGCCTAATGGTTAGGTTTGGTGTGCTCTGCTTCAGTAGCCTGGGTTCAGATCCTGAGCATGGATCTGCACCAGTCAGTGGTGGCCATGCTGTGGCGGCACCCCACGTAGAAAATGGAGGAAGATTGGCACAGATGTTAGCTCAGGGTGAATCTTCCTCAGCAAAAAAAAAAAAAAAGAAACGCTATCTATGTTACTCCAGTCCCCCAAACAAAGAAAAGAATATTAGCATACCCTCACATCACTCTCCCCGGCCCCAATACCCATCATGTTGTCATTATGTAGAATAGGTCAATGGGACAGGGAGGGACTATTCAATAAATGGATTTGGAAGAACTATCCATCTGCTAACTACATCGTCTGGCTTCTTACATTTCTAACTACTCTCTCCTCTCTCTGCCTCAGCCATGTTATTCGTTAAGTTTTATAAATCCATTAAGATTGTTTCTGCTTTAGGATCTTTTAAAATTGCTATTCTCTCTACCTGAAATGCAGGCTTTTCCTGACCATCTTATGCAGGAGGTGTGCTACTGCCAGCTCATACCAGCTTATGAGAGCCAGTTGTATGCTCTCTTCCCAAAACCATGTTCAGTGACTTCACATTAGTACTTTGAAATTGTCTATGTATGAATGCTTATACCACAGAAGTCAGCAAATACCATAAAATCAGAATTTTTTTTTTCATTCTGGAGATCCTGCTTACCAGCACGCCACTGATCTTACCTGAAGTTGTCCTTCCCCTCCTCAGCCATAATCTATCCCAGTACCTGTGTCATTTCCTTCATTGAACTTACCACTTCTGGAAATTTTTTTTTATTTCTTATTTTCTGCTTTCTGTGACCTCAATATACACACAGTGAAAGCAGGGTCTTTAACTGCCTTGTCTACTGCTGTGTCCCCAAAAGCTAGAATAGTGCCCAGCACATCATAAGAACTTAATAAATACTTGTTGAGTTAATTGAATAAGTGAATTACTCAAAAGTAGTGTTAATTTTAAGCTGTGTCATTGTCTTTAGATCTTTCTGGAACCATTAAAGAGAGGACAAGAATTACATTTTCCTTTATTTTTTATTTTTTTGTTTTGTTTTGTTTTGTTTTTGCTGAAGAAGATTAGCCCTGAGCTAACATCAGTTGCCAATCTTCCTCTTTTTTGCTTGAGGAAGATTAGCCCTGAGCTAACATCTGTGCCTGTCTTCCTCCGCTTTACATGTGGGTCACCACCACAGCGTGGCTGACAAGTGGTATAGGGACACACTCGGCATCTGAACCCCTGAACCTGGGCTGCCGAAGCAGAGCATGCTGAACTTAACCACTATGCCCCAGGGCCAGACCCCACATTTTCCTTCCTTTTTGTAAGTTTTTATTATGGAAATTTCCAAAGGTATAAGAAAATAGAGAGAACAGCATGATAAACCTCCATGAACCCATCACCTAGCTTCAACAATGTTGCGAATCTGTTTTCAAGCCCCTACCTAATTTTTTCCTGGAATATTTTAAAGAAAATTCCAGACATCATATCATTTCACTTACCCTTTTTTAAAAACATAACCAGTCCATATTCAGATTTCTGTGTTTCAAAAATGTTTTTTTACATTTGATTTGAGTTGGGATTCTAACAGGTTTCACATCCTGCAGTTGGTCTCTTAATTTATAAGAAAGAGTTCACTCTTTCTAGTTATTTATTTGTTTAAAAAATCAGATTGTCATATAGAATTTCCCACATTCTGAATTTGATGATTGCATCTTTGTGGTGATGTCGAACATGTTCCTCCTCTGTCTTCTGTGAACTGGTAGTTAGATTTACAGGCTTGATTAGATTCAATTTTCATTCTTCTGGTAAGAACACATCATAGGTTACACAGTGTTATTTTCATTATATTACATCAGGAGATTGTGCTGTCCTGCTTTCAGTGATGTGAAGATTGATCTGTGGGTTCCAGATCACGCAGATCCATCCGTTATGAAGTTCTGCCCCTGCCTTTCACCTAATGGTTTTAGCAGCTATTGATGATAATTGCCTAGATCCATTATTTCATTAGGCTTTGAAAATTGGTGATTTTTTTCTAATTATATCATTCTAACTGCATCTATTAGCTAGAATATTTCTATAATGATGAAATTTTCTTTAACTATTTGGTTACCGTGAAATACAGTTGGTACAGGAAAAGCAGGAAATTGCTTAATTTTTTCCATTTATCATTTTTCAGAGTTATATCTTGTTTCCTTAGCAATTCCACAAAGGTGACTAGTTTTTTAAAAAAATCATTTTGGGTATTTCCATATTTGCATTTCAATCTATTGTGTTATTTATTTATAGTGCTCATATTATCCTGCTTTTAGCCCGTGGGAACCCCTTCAGTTTGGCTTTTGTGTCCTTTGAGGTGACCCAATTATTTTGATAGCCTATTGGCTATTTTTCAAGCTCACCTTATATGTTTAAGTTTATACGACTTTAAATTAATTTCCTTAATTTTTATTTTGGTGTCTTATTTCCTAAGAACTTAAAATCTTAGTTCTTAATAACATTCACATAATTTTTTATTTTCTCTTTCTCTCCTACCAGACGATTGTAATTATATACTTTTTGTATAATTATATATAATTATAGCTTTTACACAGTAAAGAACCAAAGTTGAGAAAGTGCTCAGACAACAATCTTTTTTTTTTTTTTTTTCCATAGCTGCGTCACCAGATTCTTGTAGGGTGCCTCTTTTAACATAAATATGTGGCAAGGGTTTGTACAAAAATAATACTTGGTTAAATAACCTAATGTCATTTATAAAAAGTTGGAGAGCCCTGGAAGCAGAGCACTTTGACTGCCGTTGTCAACAGCAACAGTATGTAAAGTGGCCCCTGTCTACTAGCATAGTGTTGTACACTGAGTAGGTATTCAGTAAGTATTCTATTTTTTTCATCCTAGATTTGAGTGATGTCAAGAGTAGGGTCTCTATAGGCCAGAATCCTAAAAAGAATCTTGTTTCCACAGGTCTTCAGATTAAGAAAAGGAATGACCTATGTTTCCTTCTTAGAGATTTGGTTTTGCTCCTGTTGGAGAGGGAGCCACATTCTCCAAGCAATGCTGATTAAGTTCTGCTGCTCTCAGATTAAAATTTGCAGATGAAAATGGATTCTCTTTATACAGAGGCAACATGCAGTTATTTGGTACTGATGCTTCTTCAATACCAGTGAGAAACTAACTTGGTTTAATTTCTTTCCAGATGATGGGCATAAGAAAGCTCGAAATGCTTATCTCAATAATTCCAATTATGAAGAAGGAGATGAATATTTTGATAGAAACTTGGCACTCTTTGAGGTAATATTTGGGAGAAAACTAGGGCGGAGATTTCAAGATAGCTGTTTTCTACGACGTTTAGTTTTAAAATGGTACAGGCTGGATAATTTAATAATTGTTAAAATACAATAGTTATAATGTCATTGTAGTTCATCTATATAATCTAATCACTTATTGCTGATTAGTGAGGAACTTTGAATTTCTGTGAAATGAGGAGGAATGTTGACACCACAGGCATATAGAGAACCTTGCTATCTAATTTAGCTAGGATTTAAATGTTTACTTTGGAATTATCTTCTTAGTAAGAAATAGTGTTTTTTCAACTCTGTGTTTGGGAAGACTATCATTTACCTTAGAAGTACTAACCAAAAACCAGTGTAGTAAGCAGGCTGCTAGATTAGGAGGACCTGTATGTCTTATCTGACTGACAGCATGGACTCTGATGGAGTCTGCGGCTGAGTTCTTTAAAGGAGGCTGGGTTTAGTCCAGCACTGCCTTTGTCTAGCTTTGGACAATGATGTGTGTGTCACTTCTCTCGGTATACCTATTTTTAAAATATTTTCTCTCAGCTTCCTTCAAGAAACGGTCTGAAGTGAATATTTAGTGAAGTCACAAAAGTTTTTCATCTGTGCTTGATGCTGTAAATAATAGTCTTGAATGTTAGTAGCCTAAAGAAAGGGGGTTTTGTGCTTAAAGATCACATTATCAGTGTTCTTTACAAGATTACTGCTGTCTGTAGGGACCAGTGTGATTTTGTTTCTACTGTAAAGTTAAGCTATTAGATAGAATAATGAAGCTTTTCATTTAAGAATTTTATGAGGATTCATGTAGCCCTAATTAAGTGTGACATTTTAATGTAGGAGGAAAAGTCTTATTGATAAAGTTTCTTAAAATATTTACCTGTGAAATATTTTCTCATTTACTTTGTAATTTTCTGGTAGAGGGGTCATATTGATGCTTATTTACAGTGTGTTCTTCATCACTCCTTTCTTCCATATTTCTGGCTTTATAGGAGGAAATGGACACCAGACCAAAGGTGTCATCTCTCCTCAGCCGCATGGCCAATTATACCAATCTAACACAAGGAGCAAAGGAACATGAAGAGGCGGAGAACATCAGTGAAGGGAAAAAGAAGCCCACCAAGGTGCGGCCTTAGAATAACAAAGATAAATAAACAAGCCCCATATATAAGAAAGGAGGAAATATCCAGGGCATCACTCTGTGCTCCATAACTACTTATTGAATGCTTGATATTTGCCGGGCACTGTTCTGGGCACAGGGGTCACAGCACAAACAGAACAATGTCCTGCTGTCATGCAGTCTGAATACTAGTGTGGGGAGACAGTCTTTAGGCTGTTTAACTGTGTTAAAAAATATAACATAGTAAGCACTGATAAGTGCTCTAACAAAATATAAGCTGGGTAAAGAGACTGAGACTGTCCAGCAAGGGCACCAGGGCAGAGGGTATTGCTGTTTTAGAGACATTGGTCAGGGAAAGCCCTTCTGACAGGGTGATATTGGAGCAGAGAGCTAAGGAAGGTGAGGAGTGAACCGTGACTAGCTGGGAGAAGAGCATTCCAGGGAGGGGGAACAACACTTGACAAGAAGAGGGTCCATGCCCATCTGCTGGTACCATCTCTCTATTCCGAAATGGTTGAGTTTTTTAAAGACCAAATAGCAGTTTTTCTCAAAATCAAAATATGGAACAATATTACAGGCTAGGTTTCTGCTTGTTCAGGGGTAAAACGACCCTTAGATCTTCATCTTACCAACTACCTTTGCCAACTACTGTGAAGGATTTATGCCAAGTTCTGAAGGAATTCCATTAAGTCATTATTCTATTTTTAGATGAGAAGAGAAAGCTAATAGCTTTGGAGAACAGAAAATTTTAAATTGTTGGGGTTACACTTAAAAGTTCATCAACAAATGTTTATGTAAAAACGTGTAGGGACCTCGGGCCAGCCCCATGGCCTAGTGGTTAAGTTCGGCGTGTTCTGCTTTGGTGGCCCAGGTTCAGTTCCCAGATGTGGACCTACATGACTCGTTGGTGGCCATGCTGTGGCAGCAATCCACATACAAAATAGAGGAAGATTGGCACAGATGTTAGCTCAGGGCATATTTTCCTCAGCTAAAAAAACAAAGTGTAGGGACCTATGTAAAGTAAAAATGTATAGCTCTAGGAATAACAAAAGGTATGGTGATAGACATCTGTAATATGATGGAGATTTTCTATGTGTCTCTTTTAAGATAGTGCTTAAACTTATTATCTCTGCTTTGAGATTAATATAGTAGTTAGCAAATTTTCATATAAAGGTAAAGAGATAAAAGCATCTCTTCTAGATGACTGTATGATTTTTTCATCTGTCAACCTCTTTCTTTCCAGATCCCCCAAATGGGTACTTTCATGGGTGTCTACCTCCCGTGTCTACAGAATATTTTTGGAGTGATCCTGTTTCTACGCCTTACATGGGTGGTGGGCACAGCTGGAGTTCTTCAGGCCTTTGCGATTGTCCTTATCTGCTGCTGCTGTGTAAGTCCTGAGTGGCTCCTGGAGATCACCTGCAACATTGCGAGAGCTCAAGAGTATATGCACTTGACCTCTTGGGGAATAAAACAAATAATACTAGGGCAAGAGTCATGATCTTGACAGGAGAAATTATTTTGATGTTAAAATCTAAAGGATGTTAGTTATTTAGTGTCAGTTATTCTGTTTATATGTATAGTATGATGTACCAGAAATATAAAGGAGGACTCCTATGGAAGTAGAAGATACAGTCCCCATCTTCAAAGAATTCAGAAGGCAAACCATTTGAGCTTGATAGCACCAAGGTTGTGACAGGAAATGTGTTAGAAAATGTGCTGTACTACTCCAGTGTAGTATTGAGAAACAAAACTGATTGTTGTTTGGGATGAGGGGTATTTGTTTTGTTTTGAAGTCTCATCTGTTATCCCTTCCCCAGAAATTCAAGTGTTCTTTCCAGGTCTTCTCTCCACTCTCTGGAGAACGTTCTGATTTTCCTTTAGTTTAAACTGTTCTTATCTGTGTATCCCAGCCACATCTATCTATTTTATTGTAAGTTTCAGTGTCTACTGACCACTTTATTATTACCATTATACCCTCTCTGTGCGTTATGCTCAGCTAAGTACTATACAAAGCAGGTACACAGGCATAGTCTCTATAATAACTTAGAATTAATGGTACTACCTTTTTTTTTTTTTTTTTTAGTTTCTTAGTCTTGAAACTTCAGGGCCATAATTTTGCTCCTTGATTGCCTCTCACATTTAAATCAGCTACCCAGGCCAATCACGTCTCCCTCTGAAATCTCTTACATTTATAAATAAACCCTTCCTTTATACTCCCACCACCGTCACTGTAGTCCTTACCTCTCACTGAACTACTATATAATAGCTACTAACAAGTCACTCTCCCTCCATCTACTCCCTATCTGCCATCCATTTTAAACTGTGTTACCAGGTAATGTTTTTAAAATAAGTTCTTATGAGCTCAGAAGTCTTCGGTGGTTCCCTTCCTTACTGAATATTATTAGTCATTTTCCAGTCTGTTTTCCAAGGTATTTAACAAGGGATCCATGGCAGGATCAGTGGTTCTTAATAACTCCTAACCTACTGATTACGATGCAGGGGCATTTTAACAGAAATACTGCAGATAATGGTAGTGTGACTAGTGCAATGAGTTGAATCACATCTCGTTTCCACACTGTGAGGTATGACAGGCAACTCCCTCTATAGATGTAGGTAGAGTTAAATATTCAATAAGTGCTGTGAGGTTCACAGATGGGAAAACAGTACAGAAATGTCGTCTTATACAGTAACAGTCTTCTCCTTTCCGTTTCTTTACAGACAATGTTGACTGCTATCTCCATGAGTGCCATTGCCACTAATGGAGTGGTACCAGGTCAGTAGGCTAAGGCCAGATTTCATGGGTTGTCAGTGATTACTGTATGTTTAAGTTATAAAATCAGAGGTTCAAACTTCCAAAGAATAGGATATGTAGTCTGTTGGCCGTAGACACTAATACTGTGTGACTTTAGGATACCCTCTTTAAAAATCTCTTCATGTTCTAAGCTAGAATGCTTTAATTCCCATCACTTTCTTAGCTTCTTTCAGTTAGAATGTATTTTATTTGGTTCTCTCATGCCTGTAGTAAATATTTTCTGATAATTTTCTCAGTTATACTGTCAAATTGTGCTGCTTCATGTGGAGCCCTAGATGTAATAGATTTCATCTTTTACTTCCCATTAGCAAATCTGCTTTTTATCATATTCAGGGTTTTCAAAAGCCTGAAAGGTTTATCCTTCATGCATATTTTTATTCTTCTTCTTTATGACTTATCTATATTCCTCTTACTAATATCCTTTTTTTTTATGCTGTTCACCTTCTATTTTCTCTTTTAGCTGGGGGCTCATACTTTATGATTTCCCGGGCACTGGGCCCAGAGTTTGGCGGGGCTGTTGGCCTCTGCTTTTACCTTGGTACCACATTTGCAGCAGCCATGTATATCCTTGGTGCCATTGAAATTTTTCTGGTGAGTAATGACTTAATTGTGGTCTTCAGTGTAGAAAATATATAGATTTGGATTTATTTTGTTCTTTGATATCAGAGCTTCTGAGAGATCAGCTATAGAAATCAATCAAGTGATTGACTGCTAACCTGTTATTGACCTCCTCGTGTGGATATGAGGCAGAAAGGCTGAGGGTGTCCCTTGCCTGCCTGCTCCTTCCCCCACCCCGCCATCACCATCACTCCACCACCTCAACCAAGAAGTTAGTCTCCAGAGGCAAGACTTGCGCTAATGAGGAAAATTAGTTTATTTTGGTACCTGTATCTGAATGAAATAACATGTTTTTCATTTCTTTCTTTGTTCACTGGGATATATTTTTTACCATTTAAAGTAATGATAGCAGAAATAGGACTCACGATAATCATTGCGATTATTTTATATAACCCTTCGAATAAATTATTAATGCATTCCTTGTTTTTTCCGTTTGGAAGTGTAGGTATTCAGAAAAGCATGTAGACTGAAACAAAAAAATCAGTGATATCCCATTTCCGTAGACACTCCAGATCCAAGTAAGAATTAGGCTAAGTCTCCAGACATTTTCTGTCACAGCTTTGCTTTCCTTTGTGAAAGCAAATGCAAACTGCAACAGCCCTTTTACTTGATTACTTTGAAATGACTTCATTTTCTACTTCTTTGGCTTAATAGGTATACATTGTACCCCGGGCTGCCATCTTCCGTAGCGATGATGCACTCAAGGAATCAGCAGCCATGCTAAATAACATGCGTGTCTATGGCACAGCCTTCTTGGTCCTCCTGGTATTGGTGGTATTCATCGGCGTACGCTATGTGAATAAGTTTGCCTCACTTTTCCTGGCCTGTGTCATTGTGTCCATCTTGGCCATCTATGCTGGAGCCATCAAGTCTTCTTTTGCCCCTCCGCACTTCCCGTACGTGTCTGTCTCTCTGACTAGCCATCATTATTGAGTACTCATTGACAGTATCTGGGGATATGACTATTTCAAGTCAAAATTTCAGAGTCTCTGAGATTTCCCTCTTGGATAAGCCCAGTTAGCATCTAGGCAGGAAGCCTCTCAGCAAACTGTCCTGTCGATCCTTGTCTTTAAGTCCCAAGCATAGAGCTGGCAACTGTAACTATCATTTGTATATAGATATTAGGTTTCTTCAAAACCCCCTGATAATGATTGTACATATTTGAGCTATTCACGAAGGGCTTTACAAACAGTATAGTTATTGCCATCAAACTTTATAAAGTTTTTAAATGTTGGATTCTTTTTATTAATGAAAAATCAAGAGAGTCAAGAAAAGCCAAACTCTTGCCTAAATATTTGTAGTTAAATTTTTGATTTTGCTGTTAGTACCATAATGGACTTTCCAGTCACAAAGTAAAGGAAAATAAATGTCAAATCATTTGCATATATATCTCTCTATATAGATTATATTACATACCGTAAGTAGTGCAGGTAGCTTCAAGTCTATTTTTCGAGGTGGTGCTGCATTTGTACAGCCCTGTGACTCACAGGCTCACCTGTTCTCCGTTTGACTGGTGGCAGAAGGACTAGCCAGCTCTGAGTGTTGTTTGTAATCTCGTTACGGAGATTGTCTTTGAAAAGTCATCTGGATCATCCAGGGATCAAACTCATCAATCCTATGTTGATTTAACCTGATTACAGAAAAATAGGTTTTCAAAATGAAAATACAGGTCCGTGGAGATTAATGGCAGTTAAAGTTAGTTAATGGCAGAGCAAGAACACAAGCTTTGCGATTTCCTGACTCCTAGTCCAGTTTTTCTTCTGTGCTAAGTGATGTCAGCAATAAATTCCATCATAAATTTTTAGTCTACTTATCTAGGGGCCGCAAACTAGCTGAAGATCCATTTTAGAGTCATAACAATACTAAAGCTACATTCTGGCTATATCCTAACTTGGAAACTTCCATTTTTGCCTCAGATTCTTCTTTGATGCTTCTCTTTTTTGGTAGGTGAAAGGTCATGATGCATGGTATTTTCTTTAGAATATTCCAGCAAAACAAGGTAACCTAGGGGAATGCATAAAATGAGACTAGGAAATGTTGAGAGTTGTTGAAGCTGAGTAAGGGATCCATGGTTCATTTTGTATGTGTGCTATCATTTTGCAGATTTTAAAACTTGCTTTGTTCCTCCTGAGAGGTATTTTAACTGTGGGTGTATTATTCCTTTGTTTGTATTTATATCTCTGGGTTAGAGAAAAAAATAAAATCAGCAGTTAATATTTGTATTATCCTTAAATATCCACACTCCCACTGGGTCTAGGCTTAAGTTCAAGAAGAGTTTTCTCTTAGGCCACAGAGGGATGTGCTTTTTAATTCTAGCCAAGCTGTCTTCCTTGAAACAGTAGCCAGAAGGTTTGACCTTTAGCGTAACGTTTTAAAGGGGGTTGTTATGAACATAAGGCTTTTCTAGGCCAAAAAATATAAATAGGGGAAATTTTTTTTTGTAAGAACATAAAAAGACTCTAGGGTTCTTTTAGACCTAGCAATTGGTTAATAACCTAGAAATTTTGGAAGATGAGTCAGCATAATGTCTTTAGACAGTTCTTATGTTTGAATTCTCTTGCTACCACCTACCACCTGCATGACCTCAGGCAGACTACTTTATCTCACTAAACTTCAGTTCTCCACCCACAAAACAGAAATACTAATACGTATTTTGTGAGATTGCTGTAAGGATTAACTTGCCAGAAAATGTAAGTCACTATTTATAGAGCTAGTCAATAAATATTAGTTCCTTTCCCATCTGTGACAGTAGAAGCTCTTAGAGATGAGATTTTTTTTGCTTTACTAAACAGTTTACTGTTTACTAACCTATTTCTAACCTACTTTCTTTTTTTATTTATTTTTTTCCCTTGCTTCACCTTTCCCCTTGTTTGTTTTTACTTAGGGTCTGCATGCTGGGTAACCGCACCCTTTCATCACGACACATTGACATTTGCTCTAAGACCAAGGAAATTGGCAACATGACAGTGCCATCAAAGTTATGGGGCTTCTTCTGTAACTCAAGTCAATTTTTCAATGCTACCTGTGATGAATACTTTGTTCACAATAATGTTACTTCAATCCAGGGCATACCTGGATTGGCTAGTGGTGTCATTACAGGTAAGTTAGGAGGTTTTTGGACAAGTTTATTATTTTTCTCTGAGGAAAACGGGCTTTGTCATCTTAGACTCTTCTGTTGTCCTTGAAGATGTACTGCCATGGTGCCACTTCCCTCCTTAAGCTCAGCATACAGCTCTTAATTCAACATCTTCCTGCTTTTCTACTACTGAATTCATTCTTTTTCAGGACTCCCTTGCAGTGTTATCTGCCAAAACTTACCTCCTTTTGAGAGCAGAGCTGAACAAATCACTTTTTTTTTTTGGTGAGGAAGATTGGCCCTGAGCTAACATCTGTTACCACTTTTTCTCCTTTTTTTTCCCCCTCCCCAAAGCCCGAGTACATAGTTGTACATCATAGTTGTCAGTCCTTCTGGTTCTATGTGGATTGCCACTGCAGCATGGTTTGACGGGCAGTGTGTAGGTCCATACCCAGGATCTGAACCGTCAAACTCCAGGCCGCTGAAGCAGAGTGCAGAAACTTAACCACTATGCTACTGGGCTGATCCCAGAAAATCACTTTTCAACATAAGATAAGATAATAAAATATTCGTTGTGTTAATTGTAAACTTGCTAATGTACTTCCCTCAGTGACAACTGAACTGGAACTATTTTATTGTCACCACATCCCCATGTGTGTTTGCTTAACTTAGCTAAATTTCTGAAACTCTTTCCTTAAGTGACTTCTATCTTAAATATTTGGTCCACAAATTTCTTTGCATGTAAGCAAGTTTACACTAAGGTGTTAGAAACACTGTTGATGACTAATAAAAGAAAAGTAAGAGGGTTTGCAGGACATTCAGCTTTGGTCTGCTTAACTTCTGCTAATTTGCATTGGTAAACGTAACTGCATTCGTATGTACCGAAGCATTTTGTCAAATTATGTTTGAACTAGATGAGGAAGGGCATTAGGTTTTTATCTGTGTGCACTTTATTGTGCAATATGTATGTGCTCATGTGGAAGTAAACATAATTTTAAAAACTGCATAAATGAGGAGTCTGATTTAGAATGTTGTTTGGGTAGAAAATCATCTATATCCTCTTTCCATACTGCTGCTGCTTATATCTCCTTTTATTCCCACTACAGAGAACCTTTGGAGTAATTATCTACCAAAAGGAGAGATCATTGAAAAGCCTTCAACCAAATCTTCCGATGTCTTAGGCAGCTTAAGCCATGAGTATGTCCTTGTTGACATCACTGCCTCTTTCACTCTTCTGGTGGGAATCTTCTTTCCCTCTGTCACAGGTAAGCAGACAGGCTTTTTGTCTATTTTAGAAGCCAGCAGACCCAAGGAGTGATTTTTCTTAGGAGACAAAATTATATTCTCAGAGTTCCTACATTTGCCTCTAGTCTTTGGTATCATTGTGAAAATCAAAGTGTCCAGGAATTCAAGAAGTTAACTTGTTCTTTTTTCCTTCTCTAAAGGTATCATGGCTGGATCAAACAGATCTGGAGATCTGAAAGATGCTCAAAAGTCTATTCCCATTGGCACTATCCTTGCCATCTTGACCACCTCCTTTGTCTGTATCCTTTTCATGGGTTCTGTCTGAGTCTTAGTCATAGGAACATCCAGAAGAACTCGGGTGATCAGTATTTTTATCCTGGTAGTAAAGGTATCCGCTTTCTACCACCTCCCTTCTCACCAGATAATCTACCCACCTCATCTCTGAAATTCAAGCAAGAATTTATAGGATTAGTGAATTTAGCAACTCATTTTACTGATAGAAGGAATATCCTGAGTGTCTACTTTCTAATCTCATCTTAGAGAGAGAATGCCACTTTCCTTGACTCTCAATGTTGTAGATTTAAGCAATGTTGTCCTTTTTGGTGCATGTATTGAAGGCGTTGTTCTCAGAGACAAGTGAGTAGTTTATTTCTTTGTAATAATCATGTGTCTGTCTTCCATTATGTCTGATCATCCCACATAGGTCCAAGATAGTTATAAACTCAAAACCCAACCTGTGGTGTCTATCATGACTAACAATTAGAAAATATATGTATATAGTTCCCAAAAAGGTTAGTGAATAATAAGGGCCAGTATGTTGTTATAAATATGTGAGATGCAATGAATGTGCCTCTTCAATAAAGCAATGAATTTGTCTGAATAATAAAGACTTCCTTGTACATTAAGAGCTGTTGGAAAACTAAGACCATAAGTAAAGGTAGGCAAGTAAACAAAACAAAACTTTCAAGTGTCTCTAGCATTTCCTTTATGAGGCCTAAGTATGTACAGTTGGCCCTCCCTCTCCAAGGTTCCGCATCCACAGATTCAGCCAACTGTGGATCTGTACGTGGAGGGCCGATTCTATCTAATTCTGTTGGGCATTCTAAATGAAAGCTTGAAACTTACTTTCTTAAGTTCTTTCAAAGAGGCTGCTGAGTGTTTGGTTTTCCTTTTCTCTCACCTATGAGTATAAAATATATTTTTGCAAGAGATTCCTAGAAAAATCTTTTCCTAAAACCTGCCGCTTCTCTTCCCATTTTCCCCATTTTGGTGAGTCAATAGCCTTACCATTCATCCCTTTCTCAAAACAGAAACCTGGTGTCATCCTAGGCTTTTTCCATCAATCCCCTCATCCACTTGGTTTCTAAACTCTAAAATCCTCCTTTCACCATCATAGATCTCATTCTTTCCACTATTCTTTATCCCCATCACTTTGTACAGGCCCTCAGGATCTTTTGCCTAGATTATTATTATAATCTCTCTTTCAGTTTTACTGCCTTCTCATCCTTCCACACTGCCACCAGAATGATTTTTCTAAAATACAAAATTTGATCATACAGACGTTTCTGCTTCAGAGCCTGCCATAGCCCCTTAAACCCCATTACTTTGAGATGGCCCTGTCTACCTCTTTCTAATCTCATTTCCCACCATCCCCTTATAAACTCCCTATACTCCAGCCATAACTTGTTTCAGATCTCCATCCATCCACACATTTTTTTTGCTTGGAATGGCTATTCCCACTTGGAAGACTTATGTCCATCCTCTAAGACTGCACAAAGTGTCTTCTGTCCTGTGAAGGTTTGCCAGGCTCACCCAAACAAGGATAACACTCCTCCCTTTGTTCAACCATTGTATTCGAACATACTGTGTTGTTGCACTGGCCATACTATATCGCAGCTACTGTTTTATATCACTCTCCCCTCTACTAGATCCAGTTCTTTGAGGACAGGAGCCCTAATAGATGCTATATAAATATTGTTGACAAAAATAAGTAGCTTACTTTGTTATTACTATACTATTGTAATTGAAAATTTATGGGTTTATAGAGCTTTGGTAAATTATACCATAATATAAAAATTATTGAAAGTATAAATTGGAATGCCACTTTGGAAATCTGTTGGTGATTATCTCCTAAAGTTGAACATGCACATAACTAATGACCCACCCATTCTACTGATAGATATATCCAACAGACATGCATGCACATATGCATTAAGAATCATGCCCAAGAATTCTCACAAGCAGTATTATTCTTAATAGTCAAAACCTGGAAGTAGTTTAATGTCCATCAACAGTAGAATGGATAAATTATGTATTCATGCAATGGAAAACCATATAGCAATGAAAATAAATGAACCACAGCTATATTCAAAAGAGGGTTAATTTCACAATGTCAAGTGAAAGAAACCAAACATAAAACATAAATACTGTTTCATTCATTTAAAGTTTAAAAACATAAAACTACATAGTATTAAAAGTCAGAATAGTGGGGAGAAAGAAGAGGCTAGTGATTGGGAATGGGCATAAGAGGCTTTTCAGTGCTGGCAGTGTTCTGTTTCTTGACTGGATGGTAGTTACATGGATGTTTGCTTTGTGAAAATTTATCTAAATGTATATTTGTTTTTGCATGTTACTTTTTATGTGATTTAATAAACTGTTAAAACCATAAATAATGAACCAGTGAGATGCCATGTTTCACCCATCAAATAAGCAATGATTTTTAATTTTTAGTACTCAAGGCTGGTGTGAAGTAGGTATGTGCCGTAAGACTTGAACCTTCATATACCTCTTGTGGGAATAAAAATTGGTATAACCTTTCTGGAAAGCCATTTGGTAGTGATTTGGGAATATTTTAAGATCTTGATCTCTTTTGTTGAAGTTATTCCCTGTTAGGAATCTGCCATAAAACTATCTGATGTGTAAATGTCAGTACATGCATGGTACTATGAATCACAGTGTTTTTAATAGTAGAAAATCAACACTAGAGGAATGGGTAATGTGACTTATGATACAATATTATTAAAACCCTTAAAGATTCTTATTCATAAAGAGTTTTCCATGATGTAGGAAAATACTCATAAGTTTTAAAAGAATACAGAATTGTAGGTGCAGTGTGATCTCACCTACATTTTAAAAGACAGTAAAAAGACTAAAATATGCAAAGTATGCTAAATGTTTGCAGTTATATTATGATTACAGATTTTTCTCCCTGCTATTTTGTATTTTTGTGTACTTTTCTGCAAAGAGCAGATATTTTGATAATTTGAAGGGAAGAGTTATAATTGAAGCCTAGCTTATTTTCTGGCCCTACAGGTTGGTTGTTCTTGGTATAGGTTAACAGTACCTTTTTTGTTTGTTTGCTGAGGAAGATTAGCCCTGAGCACTAGCATCTGTTGGCAATCATCCTCCTTTTTTTTTTTTTTTTTGGCTTAAGGAAAATTAGCCCTAGCTAACATTTGTGCCAGTCTTCCTCTACTCTGTGTGTTTGTTGCCATCACAGCATGGCTAACGAGTGGTATAGGTCTGCACCCAGGAACGGAACCCTCAAACCCAGGCCACTGAAGCAGAGCACGCTGAGCTTAATCACTAGGCCATGGGGCCAGCCCCCCCCCCAATGCCTTTTGATCAAATCTGCCTACCTTTATGTTTCTTATTCATGTTTGTCTCAATTTTGATTCTCTAAAAATTATAAATAGAAAAAATTGGGTGAATGTATCTCTAGTCTTTCAGTCTAAAGTTATTTCCAGATTAAATTTCCCCACTCTTTCTTTCTTGCCCAGGTTTGGGGATGCTGTGAAAGGTAATCTGGTGGTGGGTACCTTATCTTGGCCATCCCCGTGGGTGATTGTTATTGGCTCCTTCTTCTCAACATGTGGGGCTGGACTTCAGAGTCTCACAGGTGCACCGAGGCTACTGCAGGCTATAGCCAAGGATAACATCATACCCTTTCTCAGGGTGAGTGACCTCCCTATGCCCTCTTACTTTTTCTGCAGGTCTTATGAGAAACAGTGTGGCCTTCATAGGCTTAGGAGTTACTAGATCATATGATAATGAAGACGTGGGATTTTAGAACCCTCTAAATCCCTAGTATGAGTTTATATGTGAATAGGGTATTTAAAAGATATTACAATTGTAACACTATTATCTTTCAGATATCTGAAACTGTAGCATAGAGGAATCAGAGAACTTTGTCAAACACTCCCCACACTCCTTTCTGTGTACAGGTTTTTGGTCACAGCAAAGCCAATGGCGAACCTACCTGGGCTTTACTTCTAACTGCTGCCATTGCAGAGCTGGGAATCCTTATCGCCTCCCTGGATCTTGTGGCCCCAATTCTTTCCATGTAAGAGCCAGTAATTCTCTTTACTTATTCTTGCTTATGTGATGTATAAGACATGTTGATTTCCGTCAGGCATATAACAGTACTGATAGCAGAGTGAGCCAAGTACAGGTGTAATAACTATTCCTGAGAAGTTTCATATAAGACTAACTTTTATAAGTTGTTGTGGTTTCTTCCTGCCTCTATAACTTCAGAAGTTCTTTGCTTTTATTTCTGATTCATTATCAGTTGGTTGTAGCTTTTACTTCTACTGTTAGCTTTTATTCATTCACCTGTGACCTATTGATGATATACTACCTACCTGGCACTGGGCAGTATGCTGGGAATACAAAGATGAAGAAGACATAATCTTAAGGAATATGGTAGATAAAGAAAGCACTGGTCCCTGTAGAGTGTGATGAGTACTGTGGTGAAGGGAAACACTGAGCGCTGTAAGAACTCTAAAGTGAGGCATCTAAATGGACTGAGACTCAAGGAGGGTTTTCTGGAGGAAATGACACTTGTATCTTGAAGGAAGACTAGTTTTTGCCAACCAACGAAGAGGTGAAAGATATTCCAGGAAGGGAATGTGTGTGAAGGAATTGAGGGATGAAATAATGCAGCACATCCAGAGAAGTGAAAATAGTTTGGCTTTGATAGAATGGAGGGTGCATGCTGGGGAGGAGCAGAGCAGAGAAGTAGATTGAGCCAGATCACAAAGGACCTGCAACTTTTTCCTGAAAGTAGTGGGTAATCCTTTGAGAACAAAATGATGAGGTTTATGTTTTAGAATGATCAATTTGGTATAAAAGGTAGATTAGAAGGAGGCTGACATTGAGCTGTGAATGCCAATCTGAACCTTATTCAACTAATCTAGCAAAACAGAAGTGAGAGCTTGAACTGAGGTGATAGCGGTAGAGATGGAAAGGAGGAAGGTTTAGAGATTTTTAAATATGTAGAATCTTTGGGACTTGATACACAAATTTGGAACAAGGATGAATAACAGAGAAGGAACTTGGATTATCCCAAGAACAACTGAGTAGTGGTTGTGTCGTTCACTGAGAAAAAGACATAGAAGGATGCGCAGGTTTGTAGAGAGAAGCTTAAGTTTCTCTACTTCTTAGTCTTAATTAAAAGCTAGTGGGCTGGAACAAAGGCTTAAATACAGCAAAGGTCTTCAGTTATTTAACATAGCCCTTGAAGAATCATTTTACAATAGTAATCATTTTCTTACTTTTATCGTGTCAGGTTTTTTCTTATGTGTTACCTCTTTGTGAACTTGGCATGTGCCTTGCAGACATTACTTCGAACACCCAACTGGAGACCCCGGTTCCGCTATTACCACTGGTAAGTGCTTTTTTCTTCATCTTTTTCCCCACATTTGGAGAGAATTCATCATTGAACTAGAAAACTCAGAGATTCTGGATTCTTGATTCAATTTTTTTATTGGCCAGCCATTCCATACTGTCTGTTTCAACTTTCAGTGCTCATCTGAATTCCCAACCTGCTACCATGTTTGTTTCTATATTGCTTTTTAATAACTGATAAACACCCACCTGAGAATAAAGATCCAAAACTATGAAATAACATTCTTCAGGAAAAAACAACCTTCCCTTTGCATATCTGTTTCCCTCTTAGCTAAATACTGTACTTGATCAGTTTCTCTCTTTACTCTCATATTCTTATGGGTTTTCATTCTCAAACTCTCTTCCTTATGACAGTTTAATTTAGTAGTTAAGAGTGTGAGTTTTAGTGTCAGATGACCTAAATTCGTATGTCAGCTCTACTGTTTCCTAGCTTTGTAACCTTCAAACGAAGCACATAACCACGTAAAATTTCATTTTACTCATTTGTAAAATGAGACTAATAGTATTACCTATCTCATAGGGTTGTTTTGAGATAGTCTAAAGTGCTTAACGCAGCACCTGGTACATAGTAAAGTTCTCCATCAACCGTTGCTACAGCTGCTGCTATTATGTTCATCTCCTCAGTCCTAAAGGAGCCACCACATTTTTAGCTACCATCCCATCTCTTTCCGGTTTCTTTTCTCTCATGGCCAAAAGTTCTTTAATATGTCCTGTATGTACCTGTTGCCAGATTCGTCTTTGCTTACTTTCTCCTTGACCCCTTTCTGGCTTCACTTAATCAGTGGTGGGCAGTGATGTGACCTTTATCTGGCAAAAATTTAGATCTTCAACTCATCTTAATACCTGTAATCTTCTTTCTAGCTTTAACTTTAAAGGTTTATTATGAACTCTTTTTGTGTTACTGTTTTGCCTGTGTTATTTTTTTCTCTTTACCTTATGGTTTCAATAGATCCTAATCTCCTGATTAACAAATCTCCTGTTCATTCTTTAAAATTCATCACAGAGCAAAGAAGCTCATTCTGTACACAGAAGAGCTTCAGTAGATGTAGTTGTCTTCCTAATTTATTTGATCAAAATAAAAACAAGCAATCTATTATTCTCTGCCAAATTTCTCTTAATGTAAAGTAAGAAAACTAATGGCAAATTTTTTTCAGTAGATTCTGTAGTTACACTAATAAATGTTCATAAAATTTTTAGCAATATTTACATGAAATACTTCTTAAAGATCATAGAGTTCTTAATAATTCTGACTACATGTCCCATTCCTGCTTTGCAAAGTAAGTAATAATTGTCCTCATGACTACAGATAATTTTCATAACATCCTTATTCATTTATATGTTTTTCCAGCAATGGGAAATGTCAGCACAAGGATGGTGTGGGGCTCAGTGAAGATCTACCAACTGCTGCCAGTCCATGATAAGACGGCTGTAGAGATGGAGAATGAGCATTTAGGAACTTTTAGAGCAATTTGGCATCATCATAGCATCCAGCGTATAGTTATTTTTCTAATAACTTTTTTTTTTTGAGAAAGATTAGCCCTGAGCTAACATCCATGCACATCTTCCTCTACTTTATATGTGAGACGCCTATCACAGTGTGGCTTGATAAGCAGTGCATAGGTCCGCACCTGGGATCTGAACCAGTGAACCCTGGGCCACAGAAGCAGAGCATGTAAACTTAATCACTGTGCCACCAGGCCGGCTCCCTCTAATAACTCATTTTTATTGTATTTTACAAACGTTCTGTCTGCAATACATTGGAATTTTTTTTTAAAAAATCTCTCACCACGGGGCTGGCCCCATGGCCGAGTGGTTAAGTTCGCGCGCTCCGCTGCAGGCGGCCCAGTGTTTCGTTGGTTCGAATCCTGGGCACGGACATGACACTGCTCATCAAACCACGCTGAGGCGGCGTCCCACATACCACAACTAGAAAGACCCACAACGAAGAATATACAACTATGTACCAGGGGGGCTTTGGGGAGAAAAAGGAAAAAAATAAAATCTTTAAAAAAAAAAAAAAAAATCCCTCACCAGGTTAAGAAGCACCTCTAGCACAGACTTCTTTTTATTATTTTTTTTAAAGATTGGCACCTGAGCTAACAACTGTTGCCAATATATTTTTTTTTCTGCTTTTTCTCCCCAAATCCCCCCAGTACACAGTTGTATATTTTAGTTGTGGGTCCTTCTAGTTGTGGCATGTGGGACGCCACCTCAGCGTGGCCTAAGGAGTGGTGCCATGTCCGCGCCCAGGATCCGAACCCATAAAACCCTGTTCCACCAATGTGGAGGGTGTGAACTTAACCACTCAGCCACGGGACCAGCCCCCAGACTTCTTTTTTAGCTGCTTAGAAAAACATTTTTCTGTTTGTGTTTTTGTTTTTAATTTTCCAGGGCCCTCTCTTTCATGGGAATGAGTATCTGTCTGGCTCTGATGTTCATTTCTTCCTGGTATTATGCCATCGTAGCTATGGTAATAGCTGGTATGATCTACAAGTACATCGAGTACCAAGGGTGAGTCTGTGGAAATGACCTTGATCGCTGCTAAAAGTATCAAAACTGGCTAGTTTTTGTTAGAGCCAGCCCAATAAAAATTGCATAAAGGATCCAGATAACTTCATTCATTTGTACTAAGTTTTGCACAGGCCCTAATTCTCTTAACCTTCTTACAGACAAAAGCTTTTAATCACAAGGGGAACCTGTCAAGAAAGTATGAACAGATCAATGAGAAAATTACTAAAATGATGAGTATTAAACAAAGTATAACACAAATATAAATATTTTTGCTTATCTCTTCAGTCAAGAGATTGTCTCCAAAATGACATTTAGTCCTGAATAACTTTTTAACAACTAAGACATCACCAACAACCTCCAAAAATTAGGAATAAATAACATTCTGATTCAGAAGATTACATTGTTTTACTTTCTCCCCATCTTTTTCAAAATAACTTAAACTTTGGATCTGCAGTAATTTCCTAATCCAAATTGCTATTTTGCTTTATTGCTTTTGAGTAGTTACATAGAATGATGAGTAAGTGACTGTTCCAGGCTTTATTCTGAACTGTTGTGCAGTGCAGTCTCTTCTGCTTACAGCGGGTTCATTATGTTAGGAAAGAGGATTATATAAATAATTAATATGAGTTTTAATTTTCTACCTTGTGCATATGTTACTTTTAGGTAAAGAAAAAATAAACTTTCTTTTTTGTAATTGTACTTTCTATAGTTTAAATCTGTGTCTGCTCTTTTCTCCTTTTGTCACAGAGCTGAGAAAGAATGGGGTGACGGTATCCGTGGTCTGTCCCTAAGTGCAGCCCGGTTTGCTTTGCTTCGGCTGGAGGAAGGACCTCCACACACTAAAAACTGGAGGTAAAGAAATCTACCAAGCTTAGTGGTGGTTGGCACATAGTTGACACACAGAAATGTGTGCTTCATTGATTACAGGATAAGGAGATCTCGTGGCTCCGGAATTGGTGTAACGGACCTGCTTCGAATGGTCTCAAATCCTTGATCCTTTATTCCCTTTTCTTCATGTGATATATGATCTAGACTTCTACCATTTTTATTCCTCACTGAAGATTAATCAATTTGAGATAATATTGGGAAGATTCAAAATAACTCTATCCTCTCATCCTATCATTTCCTCTAATCTCCTCCTTCTGTCGGGTCATGTTTTTTACAGAGTTCCTGAACTAAAGGGTAGAATTGTGATTCTTTTCGCCAGACCCACAGTGTTTTCTCCCCTCCTCCCCTGCCAACCTCTTTACAGGCCTCAGTTGCTTGTATTACTGAAACTGGATGAAGACTTACACGTCAAGCATCCTCGCCTCCTCACCTTTGCTTCACAGCTTAAAGCAGGAAAGGGTCTTACTATCGTGGGCTCTGTCATCGTGGGGAACTTCCTGGAAAACTATGGTGAAGCTTTAGCTGCTGAGCAGGTAAGAGTCAAGGCTTATTGGCTTAGTGGAATTTAGCTTATGGTTTTGTGATGTTAAAGAGTAAGACCTCAGATTTCTAAGTTAATCCCTTTCCTGAGTGACGTAGGAGGTTTCCTTCTTAGTGCTGGCTTTTGAACAGTCATATTTTCCAAAATAATAAGAGGAACCAGAAGATGGTAATTTATTCCTTCTTTCATTTAAAAAGCATTTCTAAACTATAAGATAATCAAGGCTAAGCATTATTTCCAAATTGACTCTAAACATTTACTCAGCCATGAGAGAAGTCACGTACACAGATCCGTCCCTCGAGCTGTGGAGATGGTTCCTCTCAATCTTGTGACAAGGAGCAATGAGCAACTTTTCTTCCTCTTTACTAATCTATGTGGTATCGTGAGCAAGATTCCTTTGCTATTTCTGATTAGCTTACTGAATATTAAAGTTCTCCATGAAGAAGAAAGTAGTTTTCACTCTAATACTTATTATAAATGACAGAACTAACCCTGTTGTTTAGAGAAATTTTCAATTACGTTTCAAAATTTTTACTGGATTGCATTTTGAAATGCTTTGAAACCCTAAAAACTAGAAATGCTGAAGAAACATTAGTCCAGAATAATGATAAACATAAATAAAAAGCTCAGGATTGGAAATCAAGAGACCTCACTTATTATCCTACCTGTGCCACTGACTTAATCTGTGCCTTTGGGAAAATCATACCCATTTTCCACATCATTTCCCAAGAGGGTGGAGTAAGAGTAAATGAAATATTATCTCCAAATTGGCCTGAATAAATGAAAGAATAGTAAATCAAATACAAGTGTCATCAATAATCACTAAATATCAAAAAGGATATGGAAATAGAAACAAAAAAGAAAAACATACTGAGAAAATTCTAAAGTGAAACTGAATCATAGATTGAATTTCTAGCACTAGAAGTCTGGGCATGCCTGGGACTAAGGAAGGCAGGAGGTCATGTTCACCTTTGGTCAATGAAGAAAGAAATATTGAGTAGCCCCTTAAGGAAGGTCCCTGCTCTCAGTTTTTTTTGGTATGTTACAAGGAAAGAAAAGCAGAAGAGAGGAAAAGGCAGAGGAACTACACATAGACCCCCAACTGTCTATGTTGTAAGTACTTAGAAAGCAAAAAAGACAAGGGATAATGCCATTTCACTGGGAAAATTTTAACTGTTTGAACTTTTCTTTAGGAGATAGGGTTTTATGCAGAGTTTGGAAAGAGGATGAGAATGTATTATAGGGATGGAGGAATAGGTTAAAAGGTCCAGTATGAAACAGTTCAGTGTGAGGTTCTGCTCTCTTTCAGACCATAAAGCACCTAATGGAGGGAGAGAAAGTGAAAGGATTCTGCCAGTTGGTGGTGGCCGCCAAGCTGAGAGAGGGCATTTCCCACCTCATCCAGTCATGTGGCCTTGGGGGCATGAAGCATAACACAGTGGTGATGGGATGGCCTAATGGCTGGCGCCAGAGTGAAGATGCTCGAGCTTGGAAGACTTTTATTGGTACAAAAACACTTTTCATATTATCCTGAGGGCCCAAATAAGGGATATAGTTAAATCTCTGTCACCCTAACCCCACCCCCTAGCCTCCTAAAATAGAGACTATGCCATTGCTGAAGCATGGTCTTATAACTGGTAGTCATAACCTGATTCTGCTCACCCCTCCAGCTATACATTATGTCCATAAATTGTTTGTCTCCGTCAAGTCCTACGTGAGGAGTTATCACTGAAATTGCCATGTCTTCATTTGTGGTGTCCCACATTGACATCTGTATAGGAATTGGAAGGATTGTCCTTCAGCATCAAAATCTCCCAAATTCATATATCCTCCCCTCAGAAATGTAGTAATCAGAATATATCTAGTAATGTAAATCATGGTTCTCGATCTAATTCTGTTAACTATTGGTTTTTCTCAATGATTTTTGTTACTTGATGTAACCTACGGTGTAATAGGACACTTTGCTCAAAGAAATGTAGAAGAGTGTTATCCTTGCTTTCCTGACATGGTAGGAAGTAAGGCAAGCCTAAGGATTCTTCTCTGCTTATCCTGATTCTGTTTTCTCCTTAGGCACAGTTCGAGTGACAACTGCTGCCCATCTGGCCCTGCTAGTGGCTAAAAACATCTCCTTCTTTCCCAGCAATTTGGAGCAGTTTTCTGAGGGCAACATTGATGTGTGGTGGATTGTGCACGATGGGGGGATGCTCATGTTATTACCATTTCTACTTAAACAGCACAAGGTATTTTAGACATCTATTTCAAAAAGTCTTTCCCCCTTAATGTCTGTCCTGGTTGACTAGACAAATTCTTCCTCTTTGATTCTGTAGTGTTGGGGCTTAGAATCAGAAGAGTTGGGGATTATTCTTGGCTCTTCAGTGATCTCAGTTTCAACCTTATGAGAAATAGTTTTCTTTGTAGTTGATACCTACCTATCTCCAGGTGAAATTCAGCAAATTAATAAAGTTCTATATGAGCCCTTGGAAAAAATATTAACAAGTGAACACATCCTTTAAAAAAAAAAAGACCAAAGTCTCTCAAACACTGGAAACCTAAGGGTATGTATCTTACACATATGTATGTTCATCCTTTGGTAAGACTAACTAAACTGAAATTTAAAATAGCAAACATTATAGTCTGCAGGCTGTCATCGATATGCTATCTGCATAAAGCACCCTCTTAACGTATAACATGCCATCTTGCCCTTTTTCCCATTTTTTGTTATGAAATTAAAAACTCCTTAAAAACTGTATTTAATGTGTTTTTTAAATCATGCTTTTGCCCTAATAAATAATATAATATAAAAAGCAGGAAGCTAGGAAGAAATACCCTGATAATATAGCAAGATTGCTTTAGGCAAAAATGCCTTGTGTTTTAGGAAATAACTCTCTTCTGCCTCCTTGCATCTAATTTTCCATGAATGTATGGTACTTTCTCAGGTGTGGCGAAAATGCAGCATACGGATCTTCACAGTAGCCCAACTGGAAGACAATAGTATTCAGATGAAGAAGGACCTGGCCACCTTCCTCTATCACCTGCGCATTGAGGCAGAGGTGGAAGTGGTGGAAATGGTGAGAAAGCTGAGTTTGAGATCAAGGAGACCACACCTCCCTCCACCCTGTCTTCCTAGACCCTTTTCTGGTTTGGGAAATTCTTCAGCTGCAAATGTGGATTAATCCGTTATTTCCAACAAAACCGTACCATACTGATCTAGATGAGTAGAATGTGTATATGATGAGTATTTGGTGGTGGTTTTTAATTTTGCTTTCTTGTTTGTTTTTTACACAGCCCTTATATTTCTGCCAGATTTTTTCCTGCTTAATATTCATGCTAAAATCACATATAGCTTTTTTTTGTTTTTTCAATAACCTGGCAGTATTAAAAAAAGAGAGAGACTAGAGTTTGTGTTTTGTGATTCAAGGAAACACATACGTAATGGTTAGATTATGAAAAAGACTCTCAGGGCTTCTGGATTTGACCTACAATCCACAGTATCGTATTTATGTAGCTCAACGACTAAATAAAATAGGAGTGAAACTTAGGTTGATATTGTGGTACTTTCTCTGGTTTAATTTAGTGAGTGGAAATGAAAATGTATGGTTTATCCTTTCTCCTTTGTGCTTATTGCCCACTCTGCATATCATCTTCGGCAGCACGACAGTGACATATCAGCTTATACTTATGAGCGCACCCTGATGATGGAACAAAGATCCCAGATGCTCCGGCAAATGCGACTATCCAAAACAGAGCGGGACAGAGAGGTGAGACCTTACTGCATTGATCTAATCCTAGCCCTATGAAGTCTGTCACTGAAAGCAATGATACTGTATTGTTCTCATAGATGACAGATACTTTCCTTCTTGCTTTATCAGTTATTCCACTATAACCACATTATTGTTTCAAAATAATTAAAGATGAAGCATGAGAGAAAATTGGGTATAGAGTCATAGCATGTATTGGGCCTTCCTCAGGCACAGTTGGTGAAAGATCGGAACTCAATGCTACGATTGACCAGCATTGGCTCTGATGAGGATGAGGAGACAGAAACCTATCAGGAGAAGGTGCACATGACTTGGACGAAAGACAAGTACATGGCATCCCGGGGGCAAAAGGCTAAGTCAATGGAAGGATTCCAGGAACTGCTTAACATGCGTCCGTAAGTTTTCCAACTCACAAGCTTATCATATAACATAGTATCCTGGTCGGTGCCACAAATGTGACTTTGCCTGGATACACAGGATGGAGTCTGTTCTTCATTTCACCCCAAATCCAGCCACCTTTCTATGTTTGCTTATGCATATCAGCTACCAATTAGCATTCAACACGAACTAACCATCCTTCCTCTCCATACTGTGTTCCTGGTATAAAACAATGAGAAATTGTAGAGTGAGAAAACCCAGGATGTTAATATTACAAGGAAATAATTTGTTCATTACATTATTCATATTCAAAGCAAAACTCTCTATCTCAAGTTTTTTAAGGTTGACTCTATGCCTGGTTTTCTCTTTGCCTTAAACACCTCTATTTCTCTCCCCGACAGGGACCAGTCCAATGTGAGGCGGATGCATACAGCAGTGAAGCTCAACGAGGTTATAGTTAACAAGTCCCATGAAGCAAAGCTGGTTTTGTTGAATATGCCAGGGCCACCTCGAAACCCTGAGGGTGATGAGAACTGTATCCTTTCCAAGAGTGGAGCTACCAGTAGGGGAAATCTTAGTCAGTTTCTTGGATGAGACCACTGGATAACTGTAAAAGTCACTGTCTCTGCCCCCGTTCCCTCTTGAAGAGGAAAGACTGTTAAAAGTCTTAGGCAAAGATTCTTACAGAATAGTGAAATTAATCTCCTTGTGGGGAGTTGGGGGTGTAATATGTTTTCTCTGAATCCTAAAGAGACTTTTTAGGTGGTACATTTGCAACATGACTTCTAATATTCAGTATATGGAACCCTTTATGACAATCCTAGAGACAAAATACCCACATTCTTTCTCCTTTTCAGGCTCTACCCACTTTGCAAAGCCTCTTTCTTTTGGATGGAGTTAGAGGAGAAGCAGTTGAAATGGAAGCTCCTCTAACTGAGGGGAAAAAAAGAGATAAGGGTTCTTCCTCATACCCTGTTCCCAGGATTCTTTTTATGGGACCCTTTAAGCACTGCAGTGGTGTAGACTGGCCTATTCCCACCAGTACCATTAAAGAAAAGAGGTTAAAAGAAAAAAGAAAAATCTGACTTGAGCAGCTTCACTTATTTATTACTTGGGTTCTCTCTCAGACTCTTACAAGCTGCCGTGTTGTGGCTTTTTCTTTTTTTTTTTTTGGCTTATTTTACTATGTAGAGATAACACATTACCTGTAGGTTTCCCCTATTTTGTTATAACATTTAGAAAAAAAATCTGACAAACGAGAAAGGAGTCATATATGCAAAAGTACTAGATCCCTGGATTACTTCACAGGGTTAAATTGAATTTAACACAGAGTTCAGACTTCTCCAGTTCTGAGTATATAATAATTAAGCATGTTGATTTTGCAGCTTTACAGTAAGATAAACTCAGATTATCATGATGCCAGGTTCTAAAGTATGCTCTTCTCCTACCTGTTTGTATCCTTGACAAATTCTGAAGACATGGAGTTCCTAGAAGTGCTCACTGAGGGACTAGAGCGAGTCCTCCTTGTCCGAGGTGGTGGCAGTGAAGTGATCACCATTTATTCCTAATCTACTCCTGAATGACTTTACATGACCTCACCTTTCCTAAAAGGCTTCTAACCTCCATGGAAGAGCCAGCTCTTTACCACCACTCCCATCAACTAGAGGCCTGTGTTCTGTATACATCACACCGAACTCTTGACAAGCTGAGCCTCAAGTACTTGTGCAAAAAAGTACAAATAGATCTGCTCTTTGCTACCACATGATCTGCTGTCCTTACAGAAGCAAATATTCCCTCAACATCAGAACAATGGTCAGGTCCTAAAAGCCATGTCTGTACCAGTTGAAGGCAAGTTAGGATTAACTAGCTAAATCAATAAAATGAATTGGCAAAAGGAATGCTAGAAATTCAACTCAAGACAAAAAGCAAGTACATATCCAGCATTAAAGATGAGTCTCAGAAGTCATGATTCAATAATGACACCATGGGGGTGACAGCCAGAGACACAGCCTCATCATAACTCATGACCAAGTATAGGGGACCTAGCATTCTTATGGAGGTAACCTGTGGCAAGCCAAGATGAAAAACTTTTTTAGCTAATTTTCTTTAGTGCATCCACTGCTCTCTAGAGCTCTAATTTTATATTAGGGTACTAATATAAAAAACTAAAACATGGCTGCAGCCTCTACTTCTTCCTCCAAAACAAGATTCCCCCAAAATACCAGGTTTAAGTACACATATTGTGTGGTGTATATTTCAGCTGTTTCTCAAAACCCATTCTGTGGTTAAGATTGTAACATAGACAGTGTTACCATGGAAATTATTTTTTAAAAGGTGGAGTAAAAATAATTTCTTTCAGGTTCTTTTCAAATGGCCAAACTAAGGGAACTCCAAAAAGTAGCTATTAAGATTTACTGAAATACAGTCTGTGGTTACCTATGTGACATGGGCAAAACATACAAGCTGTTACTTAAGAAAAACAGATGCTGGTGCACAGTGACCAATAGGTTCTCCTTTCTTTCTCCCTTTTAATGCCCTCTGGGTTTGTAGGCACAAGTCCAAAATCATAGGAACAAACACTAGGAAGACTGGCTAAAATCCTTCCCTAAGAGCTTTAGACTGTCTTTTAAAGGGAGAATCCAGCAATGGAATTCAAAGTTCTAGAGCCATATTCCTTCCAGAGTGCCAAAGTTACTGAGCTGCTGCTACTCTCCTTAACTATGTCACTTAACTAAGTGGCATACAGTTGGCATTGTCCTAATTCAAGAAAGTTTTCTTTCACTAAGAAACCTGTGGACTCGTTTCCAAAGCCATAGCAAAGACTTGAGGCACCCACCTAAATGCCCAGAGTATGAGCATTTTTCTTTTTCCTTCAATTTCATTCTTCATTCTGCCTGCAGAAGCTTGGCTCTGAACTAAGAAATTATCCAAGCCAATAGACTTCTGCTGTTTCAGTTTTGTTTTCTGAAAGCTCTAAATGTGTCAAGGAAATACTTGTGCAAGCTTAGCTTTTTATTTACTAATTTACTGATTACAAAACACCTGGCTTTCAAGCATAGGGAAAACTACCCTGTGTGGCAGAGTGGTAATTTCAAAGATATGAAATCTTTCTTTTACAGGATAGCTATATAGAAAAACTATCTTGCCTGTATTCATGGCTGCTTTTCAATTTCACTATATTATTTATAAATAGTGCCACTCTTTTTTGATTACCCAACAGGATATGGGGCAAGCTGACCTATGTGCCAGCAGACTGTTCATTTGACCCTTATGGACAAAGGAGAAATATGGCTTAAGAAATTGAGTTATTTTGATTTTGCTCTTCTTTCAACTTCCAGGCTCAGTCAGGGTAGCAAAGCAGACAAGATCTGTCAGTCTTTTTTTCCTGCTCCTTCCTGCAGAAGGTAGAAGCATTGTTTACAACTTCTATTGCAACACTCCATTGCTTAGTTGACCAGCAGTAGTGGGACCGGTCCCCTATGACCCAAGATATCAAAGACCCATGCTCTAAAGGTCAGCCTGCCCAGGAATTCCTCTACATTCACACACACCCTCTGGCCCAAGTGATAATTATATGTACATTTTCCTCCATATAGAAAAAATATGAGCAGAAAATAAAGTTAGTTTTACAAGAGCTTTTTGTGGTAGGAGCTCTGTAAGAATCCTTTAAAGGGATAAAAGAATTAGTGGCTACTAAGAGAGCCACTACTTCAGCCCCTAAAACACAAAATCACCATTACATTGGGAAAATGGTTGTTAGGCCAGACTTAAAGTCATCTTTGTCCTGAGCATTTCATGTTTGTGTTGCTTATGTCTGTCTTTAAAATGTCTTGTCTCTTAATCACTGCAAATAAAGCAATACCGAAAACCTGAGACAGAATGCACCTTAGGGGAAGGGGCTTTGTGTTTCAAGAGGGAAGAGAAAGGAAAGACTTCCTCCTGCCTTTTGAATAAGATCTAGCTTTTAAGTCTTGGCTATGACTTTACCAGGGCAGGTTATAATAATATCCATTCTCTAACTGCTGGACCTCTGCCTTCTATAGCTATCTTAAAAGCTGACGTTTGGATTGTGCAGCATCTGTTTGACAGGTGCCAGGTTCCTCTTGGCAGGGGAAAGATCACTTTGTATCTTCCGTTGCCTCAGATTCCTGTGGTCCCAACAATCCCACCAATCTTCATTCCCCCTAAATGTGTTAAAAATCCATTATTGTGGATATTAAAGTAGCAGTTACGCTGTAAGCCTATTTTTGTGCTCTTTTTGTCTGGTTTATTTTTCTTTTCATCATGTATAATCTGAATCCAGCATTAGTTTCTCACATCTTCCACAAGTGTCTCCAACAGAATTTTTATGTCCCAGCTTATGTAAAATAGAAGTGAAATATTAAGGAAAAATAGATTTAAGGGAAACTTGTACAACTTTTTTTTTAAGCATTATTCTCCATTTAATTTATTGAGAGGAGATGCTGCTGTAAATCTTGATTTAGCAGCAACCATTCTTTTGTTTACATAGAGTTGTGGTTTTATTTGTTGTTTTGCTCTGTACTGGAAACATAAATAAAGTTTTCTACATTATTTTCGGTCAAGGGTTGTGGTATAGTTTCTTTGTGTTTGTAGTGATATGTACATTGTCTTTCCAGGATTTGTCTCCTCACCATGGAGAAAAGAGAGCTTTTGGTTCTTTTCAGCATCAGTGATAATGTTAAGGGTTAGTATGCTGAGGAGGAGCCCACTGGGCATAAAGAAGGTTGTAAATGAGACATACAGGCACCAAGTGCTTCTTTCTCAGGTTCACAAAAGTAGTCCTCCGCCACTGAACTCCATCCTCTGAAACAAGAGAAAGGTGAGTGGTGAATGAGTGTGGAAATAACTTCTTGAATCAAGTACTTAGTACTTTAATCACAAGATGTATTTTGCTTTATCCTTAAAAAATAACTTCCAAACTCCTAACAGTTCTTATTTCTTAAGAAAGGATCTCTAATACCAACCCTCATCCTCCACCATCAAATGGGCCTGCTATTTACTGTATATTACAACTGCCCAAAATTTAACTTTTCTTTTGCCTTACCTCTGGGGGCTCAATGAAGGCTAACCAATCTGATGCATGTGTAGGCAACAGTCCCATTGACTGGCACTTATAAACAGCCAATGCCAAACCCATGAGGTTCCCAATGAGATATACCAAACCCTGAAGAAACTTCTGGCTTGAACTTTCTAGCATCTTGAAAGCTGTTGGAGTAAGAGAAAAGTGTCAAAACCAAAACAACTTTTTTTTTCAATATGAGTCAGGCTATATATTAAAGTAATATAAATAATATGGACAGACCCATAGTAGGAGAGCAAATAAGATCATTAAAGGTGAACAAAAAACCATGATAAGCACTGCTTGCCCCTCCATGCCACCACCATTACCATGACCACCCTGCATACCCTCGCCCTGCAACTAACCAAAAGCTGTGCCAAAGATTTCTAATACAGGTTTTGCCTAAGAATTTGGCTTTAATTCTTAAAACTTAGGGAAAAGTTATTTCAAGAATCCTGGGAGCCGGCCCTGTGGCTGAGTGGTTATGTTCATGCACTTGGCTTTGGTGGCCCAGGGGTTAGCTGGTGTGGGTCCCAGGCGCATGGCACCACTCGTTAGGCCATGCTGAGGTGGCATCCCACATACCCCAACCAGATACACTCACAACTAGAATCTACAACTATATACTGGGGAGCTTTGGGGAGAAGAAGAAGGAAAAATAAAAGATTGGCAACAGATGTTAGCTCAGGTACCAATCTTTAATAATATAATAAAAAAGATACTTACTGGCTGAAATGGCCATAAGTGCCTGAATGGGTCGCCAGGCCATCATGCACACCATCATAGTAGGGAAGATGGAGATGGTATTGCCTGCCATGTACATGATGAAGAGGTTCATGGGAATCTGTTTGAGGGGACCCAAGGCGATGTCCCAGCAGCGCTAAAACACAATTTTAACCTCTGATTATTATCTTCAGTCCCCACATTTATCATATCACTGATGTCAAATGAACACAATTCCCAAATTTGTGCTTCTGACTGAGCTAACTCCTCAATTCCACCACCTTTGCCCTTCCCCATGTTACCACCTGAAGCTTTTTCTACAAGAGAAAGATAAGGCATCCTCACCATTTGTTGTTTTTCTCTAAGGGTTTTCCAGATGTCATTTTTCCCTATGATTTTGGCTAAAGACAAGATTTCCCGAGCCAGCCCTGACAGCCTAGCAGTTAAAGTGTGGCGCACTCTGCTTTGGTGGCCTGGGTTCGGTTCCCAGGTGTGGAACCAGACCACTCACCTGTCAGTAGCCATGCTCACATGGAAGAACCAGAAGAACTTGCAACTATACACAACTACATACTGGGGCTTCGAGGGGTAAAAAGGAAGGAAAAAGGAAGAAGACTGACAACAGATGTTAGCTTAGGGCAAAACTTCTCTGGAAAAAAAACGACTTCCCTACTTTTGCTCTTCTACTTCTGTGTCTATCACTGTCCCATCTACGTCTGAAGAAACAGATAAAACCACATAGTAGATTAACATACCTCAATAAGAGAACAACAGACAAATCAAGACACACAAGATTTGAATGACACTATTAACAAACTTAACCCAACTGACATAGAACATTACACCCAGCAGTTGCGGAATTCACCTTCTTTTCAAACATACATGGGACATTTACAAAAACTCACTACTTGCTGAGCCATGAAGAAAGTGTCAATAACTCTCAACCCAAATCATACAAAGCATGTTCTTTGACTACAAGGCAATTAAGCCAGAAATCAGTAACAAAAAGGTAACTAGAAAATCCTCTATGTGTTGCAATTAACAAATTACTCTAAATAACCCAAGAATCAAAGAAGAAATTACAAAAGAAAATAGAAATATCATTAACTGATAACAAAAAAACACACATTGACACTTGTGGGACACAGAGCTTTGAGAAATTTATAACCTTTACAACCTTAAATACGTATTAGAAGACCAAAGTATCTAAGCATCTATTTCAAGAAGTTAGAATAAACCCAAGGAAATGAAAAGGAAACAAAAATGAGAGCAGAAATTAATGAAATTTTCTCTAAATCAACAAAGCCAAAGGAGTTTTGTTGAAAAGATTAATAAAATCAATACTGGTGAGTCTGATGAAGACAAAAGGACAGAAGATAAATACTCATCAGGAATGACAAAAGGGACATCTCTATAGGTCTTGCAGGTACTCAAGTGATCATATTATGACTTTTGGGAAATGGATAAATTCCTGGAAAAAATACAACACCTAAATAGCATAAGAAATTGGAAATTTAAATAGTCTTATAACTTTGAGAAATTAATTCTGTAATTAAGCTCAGATGCTTTCCTTTGGCAAATTCTAAACATTGAAGGAAAAAATAAAGCCAATCTTATATAAACTCTTTCAGAGAATAAAAAAATGAATATTCTACAACTCAGGGGGCCTCATAAATACCAAAACCTGACGAGGACATTAGAAGGAGAGTTTATAGACTGATGTTACTCATGAACTTAAGTGCAAAAATCCTCAACAAAATATTAACAAAGTAAATCTAGCTATAGAAAAAGAATGATATACCTCTATCCATTTGGGTTTATTCACGTTAAAAGAATAAATGGCCATATTTATAAACAGTTCCCTAATTTGTCATTTACATAGAAGACCATTTATCTGGGAGTTTAAAAATCAAATCATCCACACAACAAAACTGTTCTAAAAGAAGTATTTTATGATAATGTACCTTTAAAATAAAGCCACTTTAATAAGACTTTACCATCATATTATTCATATTACACTTTGACCTACCAAGATGAAAAATGATAGGTTGATAATTATCAAAAAAAAGCACTCATAATGGCTCTGTCATTTTCATGTTAAAAAAATCACTGCATTTTATGAAACAAAGATCATTTAGTATTGAACAATATTAAGGCTGAGAGGAAAGAAAGTGCTAGGCACTGTTCTAGGCACTTGGAAGACAAAATTCTGCTCTCATGGAGCTTACAAGAGCGAAAAGCCAGATAGGTAATAAAATAAGTAAACTATATCATATATATGAATGTTAGGGAGAAATATAAAGCAGGGAAACAGGATAGAGGGTGCCATGAGGGTTGGCTTCACTAAGAAGGTAACATTTGAGAGACCTGAAGGAGGTGAGAGAGCAAGTCATACGGGGATCTTGGGGGAAGAGTATTCCAGGAAGACGGAAGAACATACAAAAAGCCTGAGATGGAAGCTTGCCTAGCATATTTAAGGAGAGCAAGGAGGCCATTCTGACGAGAGTGGAGCAAACAAGTGGAAAGTGGTAGGATATGAAGTGGCTTAGACTAAGACAATAGATGAAGGTAGTAAGTAGTAGTGAGCAATAAGTTAAGTAGTACGATTTGAATCTATTTTGAAGGTAAAGCCAATAGAACATCCTGACAGATTAGTTGTGTGGGGCAAGAGAGCTAGAGTGGAAAAGGATGACTTCCACGGGAAGGCGTTGCACCAAGAGATAATTTTCAACCTACTTTCTTATGCCTTACGTTCAAACATCTTTTATTTTTCCAATCATTAAGCCTTTGGGGAGCTGATATGTAAATGACTGTAACACTAATCTCAAGCAGCTTAGCTACCAAATATTCGGGATAAGGGCCATCCATAGTAAGATATTCATATGCTGTCTGGGAGAGGAGGGTGGATGTGTAGGTCAGGACTGGCCCAAGGACGACAGTGACACCAATACCTCTGTACCTTCTCCACCAGGATCCGGTCTGTCTCTTGCACGCTGGTATCAGGCACTTGCTTGTCCAAGTAACCAACTGGGTACAGCGAGTCCCCCTGGCCACCGCCCCGGTCACTTCGGCCCCTAAAGAACCAAATCAAGAAACTAAGGCTGCAGCCTCTCACACTTCCTATCCCACATTTCCTGTTCTACTAATCAGCAATAAAGATCGTCAGATGCGCCCAGCCAGATTAGAACCTCTCGTGGGTTCGTCAGACCCTGGCCTATTGGGAGGACTGAAATAAGCATCCTTCGGACACAGAAACCGACACGGCAAAGAAGCCCCCGGCTACCCAGGAGACGTCTTTGTGCCACCCATCCTTTTCAGAGAGTTGTTCCTGAGGGCTCAGGTCCTATTCCTCTGGGGCAGATCTGGGGTGAAGGCTCTGCTGTCGAGCTTCGCCCAGTCTCCTCACCTGCTGCCTCCTCCAGGCCCGCTCAGCTCAATGGCCCACTTGAAGCGCCGGCCTCGGTTGGCCACCAGGCTCCCCTGGGCCGTCATTGCAACGGCCACGAACGAAACTGGCGAATCTCTTTACTCTACAGCTTAGCCGGGGCTCGAGCCCACAGCGCCCGCAGCTTCTTGGTGACGCCCTGCAAGCCCACTTCCGGCGCGTTGTGCATGCGTCACTTCCGCCCCGGAAATTGGCGGGTGGTGGACGGAAGAGAGGGTACTCGGAGCTAGAGAAGCAAGGAGGAGGCAAGAGCAGACGGGAGTTAGCTTCCTGAAGCGACTCCAGCGCGCTTCCCTCCTTTCTAAAGAGGCCAGTTGTGTGTTCCCTGACTTTATCCCCACGGGATAGAAGGAAAGTCTGTCCTGACTCTGCGTCAGGAGTTGAAGCAAGAAAAGCTTCTTGTGCTCCTGTGTGCTTACGGGAACGCAAGGTTCAAATCTCTGTTTAGATCCTGGCTTCCCCAAGGATTGTGTGATCTTGAGCGAGTTATTTAGTAGCTTCTTTCTGTTGAATGTCCACCGTGTTCCAGGAGCTTTGTGTTTATTACTTCATTTAATTCTCACAGTAATCCCGCGAGGTAAATAGTTCTGTCCGGTGCTGCTCAAAAGCTGAGAGGCAGTGTGGGCATGACAAGGTTCGTGGGCTGGAGATTCAAATGGCCTCCTTTTGAATCCTGGCTTTATTACTTAATAATTATGTGACCTTGGGTAAGTTAAATCCTTTGTGTGTAAACTTCATACGTAAAAGTTGGATAATCTACCTACTTTCAAGTCTTGTGAGGTTAAATGGATGAATGCCCGCCACATATGGCATGATGTGTTTTTAAATAATCTATATTATTTGTAGCGATTGGGTTTTGTATTCAGTTGTCTATCTATATAATAATTTAACCTATTATTGGATATTTGTTTCCTGTTTTTTTCTCCTTTATAACCACTATTGCTGTGAACATCCTTGTATGTCTTATTTTCCTAAATATCTAGAAGTGCAATTGCTGGATCAAAGAATATGCACATTTTTAAGGAATTTTCATTTAAAATGCCCGCTAGGATAATTACACCCATTTACATTCCATAAGCTTTACAATTTTCTTAAATTGCCAGTTTGAAAATGGTACTGTATTGTTTTTTAGTTCGAATTTCTTTGATTCCAAGTTATTTGATATGGCGGGAGTCGGGGGAGAGGAGAAGTGCTGTGACTGTGGTTAGGATGTAAGGTTGAAAAGGGCCAAGTAAAGAGTTTGGACGCTCGAATATGATGGTGATCTGGAGATTTCCAACCCCACTTTGTTTTCTGATTTTAGAAATATTATGTGTTCATAGTGGACTGTTTGAATAAGGCAGGAATGAAACAGGCTTTTCCCTTTCCAATCCATTTTAAAGTGTACGTGTATCTGTCTGAGCATAGGAAAACCCAGCTTGTAGACTGCTTTCCTGCTTCTTTCTACTTTTCTGCCTTTATCACGTTGTCTCTCATGAACCTCTGAGATTCATCTCAAGCTTCACGAGGACCCTGGCCCTGTTTGGCATTCCTCTTTGGCCCACTGTATTCTGCATAATAGCACTTAACCACATTGCATTGTTTGTTGACATCCCCTGAACGCTTATTTCTACCTTGCCGCCCTCCCCCCACACCCTACCCTAAATTCCTTGAAGGTAGAAGCTGTGTGTTAATTGTGCTTAATTCCACAGCCTATTGCTTTGTACATAAAGCATTGAATAAATGTTTAGTGAATGTGAGTAAATTAATTAAAAATAAATATAATACAAAACTGTGACTATAATTAGGTTTATGTAAATAAGATGTAAAAAGTAGAAGGAAATACATAAAAAATGTTATATATTGTATCTGGGTAATGGTTTTCATCAGTTTTGTCTGATTTTCAAGCTATTCTTGTTACTCTTCTTTAATACGTTTTAAAGAACCACTTTTGAAAACATCAATTATTCAAATCATATATTCCGTCCCTTTTAAAGTACTCTCCTACTTGCTATAAAAAAATTTAAACCATAACTCAAAATCAGAGTTGCTTTGGCCTCAATAGGTTGCTCCCGGTCATTTTTCCTTTATCTTAGGAATCTTCAGTATTATTTGCTAAAACATGTTCCAAAGAACATAAGCTATTGGGACTGAACCTAGGAAGGGTTCCAAGGTCAAATAAATTTGAGAAATACTGCAGATTATATTCTGCACATACACCGCAGAGATTCTCAATGGGGGCTATTAGTATAACATTAAAGCCGTGAGAAATGATTCAGTAAAGACTTTCCTTTAATTTTGTTTCCCAGTCTACCTGAATAAGAAACCGTTTGTGGTTTTTTTTTCTTATCATACCTATTAACATCCAATAGAGTCAGTGTCCCATAGAATACGATGGAGGCAACTTGCTGTATGAATGCTAGAATTGTTCAGGAGAAAGATGAAGGCACTCCCCGTAAAGCTCTGCTTGTTTGTTACAATTATAGAATCTCATTAGAAATAATAGATCCTTTATGGAAATTGAGTTTCCAGGTGACATTCAACTTTTGAGGATTCAAGTTTTTGCACAAGTTATGTTTTGCAAGACAACTAAAGGGAAACCTAAATTCTAATCCTGACTCCAAATGAACTACCTAAGTTACTTTGAGTTAGGAACTCGACCTTAATTTCTTCATCTATAACATAAGGGACTTATACTAGATGACTTCTAAGGGTAACTTCTAGTTCTAAAAATGTTTCTTAAAACAGAATTTTGCATATTATTCTTTCATATATATTCATAGAAAAAAGAAATGATAAACATAAAAAGGAGTAGTGGGATTTCAGATCATTTTTTTAAAATTGTGCTTTCCCATACTTTTCCTAGTTCTCTGCATTGTGCAGATACCAGTTTGGGATTTAGAAAAATATAAATGTTAGTAGTTATAATATGACATGATTTTAAATCTAGAAGTGTAATGGTTCGCTGTCATGGATTCACAAGAGAATCACCTTGGGAGCTCTTGAAAAATACTGATTCCTGGGCCACACCTCCAGAGATTCTAATTCATCTGATTAGGGTGGAACATGGGCATCAGTACCTTGATGGCTCTCCAGGTGATTCGGCTGTGCAGCAAGGACTGAGAACCACTGACTTAGAGCATTTTGTTGTTCTAAAATAACAAGGTTTGAATTTACACAAAGTAATTTAAGCCATCAGTTTTCGAGAGCCTCCTTGTACCTCCCACTGGACTAAACTTAAATTAGAAAATAATGGAAATACTGAAATTGTAAAAATAAATATTCAACTTCCCTTACTTTATGCCTTTGAGTATATATGATTTTCATTAAAGAAATCCTGAGAAGGCAAACTGATTCCATAAGTCATATGAGTTGCCTTGTTTGACTTTTATAATTTGTGCCACCTGCACAGTTTCGTATTTGTTTTTGTATCTCACTCTCCCCACACACCTCTTTTTAGTCTAAAAAACTATTTCTAAGACTTCATGCCACTCTTCTGAGCAGTTGCATTTGGATTGAAACTTGAACAAAGAAATTTTCTATTCAAACAACCAGATTTATAAGAATGGATCCCTCTAAAGGAAAAAAGCTTTTGTAAAGCATTGTCTTAAGATATGTCTTAAGTTTTTAGTCTATGCCATTTAACAATGTGTCTACAATAATTCTGTTTGACTGTCTTCCCTGGTCCAGTTCCCCGAGTTGTCCTCTAAAAGCTCCTAAGCCTTTTGGCAGCTTCAGCAAAATGGGCTTCCATTGCAAGTCCCCAGTTATTTGTTATTTAACTATAGTGTCATTATTGCCTTCTGAAAAGGACCGCCTTAGACTATTTTATTCATGATGCAAGTTAGTCCATGTCAGTAAAGGAGTCTTAACAAGAGGAAACTTTTCCTCCATTTTGTCTATTTACATTTTCAAACCCCTTGACTGAAAAAAAAATTTTTTTTTTTTTTTGTAAAATCCTACCTTGCCCGTCATTGTTGGGTTTCTGCATCATTTCTATGCATATTACAAATTTTTTCTATTTCTGCTTTATGACTGTGGTGTCATGAAATACTCTGTCAGCAGTGATATGAACTAGTAATTAGTAATACCATTCTTTCTTCGCAATTACCTTTTTTTTCATTTCAGCAGGCTGTTGTGCAATTCACATTTTAACAAGTTCCCATTATAGCACTTCCCGCCAGCACTTGCTTAGGAAGCTGGGAGGATTGCCATTCCCACAGATCCCATTAAAGGATAAGAATGACAACCACAGCATGAGTCACAATCAGACATCACTGATGGCCTAACATGTTTCTTCAAGCTGGATTACTCTGAATTCGTTCTGGTGACTAATTTCAGCTCTCTTGGAAGTGGGCCGATCTGTCTATACATCAAGTATCTGAATGACCAGTGGAGGCCCTTTGTGGCATTTTTTTCCTATGTGCTAATTTTAAAAAGCCTCAGTTGGTTCAGATATAAAGCATTGTTTTATAGCCTAAATTTTTTGGAAGGAGGATTGCTACACACTGAATGTTAGTGTCCTCCCGAAATTCATATGGTAAAGCCCTTACCCCCACTGTGATGGTATTTGGAGATGGGGCCTTTGGAAGGTAATTAGAGTTAGATGAGGTCATGAAGGTGGGTTCTCATCATGGGATTAGTGTCCTTATAAGAAGAGACACGAGAGCTTGCTCTCTCACTCCACTATGTAACGACATAGTGAGAAGTTGGCTATCTACAAGCCAGGAGGAGAGCTCTCACCAGGAACCGAGTCAGCTGGAACCTTGATCTTGGACTTCCCAGCCTCCAGAACTGTGAGAAAATAAATTTCTTTTGTTTGAGCACCCAGTCTATGGTATTTTGTTATGGCAGCCCAAGCTGACTAATATGAGGATGAAGTGGGTTTCAGAAGAATTAAGAGAACAATAGGTACTTTTGGTATTTGAAAGACAAACTCATCCCTTAAAACATATATATAAATGTAGGGTTGTTTAATTTTTAGGAGCTTATTATGTAAATGGAAACATACTAAACACTGTCCACTGACTTGTTTTTTTCACGTAATCTATCTTGGATGTCTTCCATGTCTGTCATTCAAATTACCTCATTCTTTTTAAAGAATATACATGGCATGGATGTATGATAACATACATTTAGTTAACCAGCCCCCAACTGATGGGTATTTAGGTTGTTACCACTTGTCACTATTACAGAAAATGTTGCTGTAAACATCCCCAGGTACCTCATCAACACAGTTCTATAGGAAAGTTACACAATTAGGATTGCTTACCACAGAGGTTATACAATTAAAATGTTGATAGGTTCAAATACATCCTCCAAAATGTGCTAATTTACACTTTTAAGAGTTTGTGAACTAAATATTTCTAGAGTCTTGTAGTGAGTTGAATAGGGTCCCCCCAAAATTCACATCTACTCAGAACCTCAAAATCTAACCTTATATGGAAGTAGGGGTTTTGCAGATCTATTAGTTAAGATGAGGCCATATGGGATTACGGTGGGTCCCAAATCCAATGACTGCTGTCCTTATAAGAAGAGGAGAGGATGCACAGATACACAGCAAAGAAGTTCATGCGACAATGGGGGCAGAGATGGGAGTGATGCAGCTATAAGCCAATGATTGCCAGAGCCACCAAAAGCTAGGAAGAGGTAATGAACAGTTCCCTAGAGCCTGCAGAGAAAGCGTGGCCCTGCCAACACCTGAATTTTGGTCTTCTTGCCTCCAGAAGTGAAATGGATTACATTTCTGTTGTTTTAAGCCACCCAGTTTCTGGTACTTTGTTACATCAACCCTAGGAAAATAATATGTTTATTTCAAAAAGAGGTGCCATTCAAACGAATTAAGCTAAGGTTAGTTTAAGCCAGAAAAAATAACAACTAACAAAATAATATTGCGAAACCTGCCAAATCAAACCCTAAACTTTCAAAAATTTGCATGAAAAGTTTTAATTTCCTAGTTGCTATGATTGGTTCCTTTAGTAAAGTGATTTTTTTTTTTTTTTGAGGAAGATTAGCCCTGAGCTAACATCCGTGCCCATCTTCCTCTACTTTATATGTGGGACACCTACCACAGCATGGCTTGCCAAGCAGTGCTATGTCTGCACCCAGGATCCGAACCGGCAAACCCTGGGCCGCCAAAGCAGAACATGCAAACTTAACTGCTGTACCACCCGCTCCCTAGTAAAGTGATTTTTAAAAATTACTTTAATTACAAAAGATGGACATTCATTGTATAAATGGAAAATACAAATAAGTAAAAAAGAAGTTAATCAACAAATCCTACCATGCAAAAAAAAATCTCCATGGACATTTTGATTTAGACTTCCAGACATTTTTTATTTATATTTAGACTTATTTAACATACAATTTTATAACATGCTATTTCATGAAGAGCCATATTTTTATTTTTAAAAATGACAAAGAAAAAAGTATAGCTAAATCTTTATTTCAGTTTTTAAAAATATGTCTTGACTAATATCCAACAAGGGACTAATCTCCAAAATATATAAGGAACTCATACAACTCAACAACAACTCAAAAACAAATAACCTGAACAAAAAATGGGCAGAGGATATGAACAGACATTTTTCCAAAGAATATATACAGACGGCCAATAGGCACATGAAAAGATATTCAACATCACTGGTCATTAGGAAATGCAAATCAAAACTATAATGAGATATCATCTTACACCCATTAGAATGGCTATAATTACCAAGACAAAAAATAACAAGTGTTGGAGAGGATGTGGAGAGAAGGGAACCCTCATACACTGCTGATGGGAATGCAAACTGGTGCAGCCACTATGGAAAACAGTATGGGGATTTCTCAAAAAATTAAAAATAGATTACCATACTACCGAGGTATCCCACTACTGGGTATTTATCTAAAGAACTTGAAATCAACAATTCAAAGAGACTTATGTACCCCTGTGTTCATTGCAGCATTATTCACAATAGCCAAGATGTGGAAGCAACCCGAGTGCCCACTGACTGAGAAATGGATAAAGAAGATGTGGTCTATATATATATATATACAATGGAATGTTACTCAGCTTAAAAAAACAACAAAATCATCTCATTTGCAAACAACATGGATGGACCTTGAGGGTATGTGAAATAAGCCAGACAGAAAGACAAATGCCGCATGATTTCACTCATATGTGGAAGATAAACCCATGGACAAAGAGAACAGATTAGTGGTTACCAGAGGGGAATGGGGTTGGGGGTGGGCATTCAGGGTAAAGGGGCACATTTATATGGTGACTGACAAATAATGTACAACTGAAATTTCACAATGTTATAAACTATTATGCTCCCAATAAAATAATTTTTTAAAAAGTATGTCTCTTCTAGCTCTGCCAGATGTTCAGGCTTTGTGGCTTTCATCCAGCCCTGGCCAAGGTCATGATGCACCCCCCACCACCACCACCACCACAACTTTCACACTCCTTCCCACCGAGCCTGCAGCTGGAGACCACCCCACTCCCCAGGACCTGGACAGTCCTGCTGCTCTTTAGATAAGAATAATTCTTCAGAATATTTGTGCTCTCCCCTTGAAAGGATTCAGAGTTCAGGTAAGTTTAGGCAGCACTACATAGATCTTTCTTTTAGAGATTCACAATTAATGTTAATATTGTAAAGGCTCTGAGAAGTGATATGGTAAAGAAATATTTGTTTAATCGAGCCATTACCAAACTTCTGTGGCCAAGGAAGCCTTTTCTTTTTTTCTTTTTCTCTTTTCCCCTCTTTTCAATCTATCAACATCTTGAAGAACTGCTGTTTTGAAGGACCCAGCTAATCTGGGGAAGGAATTTGAGAGAGTTTAGCTTCAGATTCAATTTTGCTGCTGCGAGGGTGGTTTGCCTTTAGGTCCAGCTCCATAAAGTGGACTCCAGTCTAGGTAATTGTGCTACTGCTTCCATCTCTCGAGTCTGGGGACCTGCTGTGCTCCTTCAAGTCCCCTTCCCAAGGACATCATCCTGCTTCTGATGATTGTTGCCCTGCCCATTTCATTTCTTTCCTACCTGCCCCCCGCCCTTGAACTCCTCTCCACGTTGCCAGTTTGTTATGAGGCCCCAGTAGTAGCGAGCCCCCTAAGCAACTGCATGATTGGACATGTTTTGCATATGGTCATAGCTTTCAGATGTCCTGTACTGAATCCCAGGCCATCAGCACTGCTGTGGGTCTGTCTCTCCAGCATGGGCCCCCCTCCGCAAGCTGGTCTAATCCCAGGACTCCTGCTTTTCCAAGGCAGCAGTCAACCACATTGTGTTCTTTTCTCTCTTGGAAAAATCACTGAACAGGTAAAATTAGGGGTGGGGATGTTTTGCAGAGAGAGACACAATCACTGTGCGAATTACTAGTGTAGTGTTTTACGAGGTTATCCTATTTCCTAACATCTCCCAAGAAAATAGTATTATTATCCCCACTGTGCAGGTAAGGTAAAAATGGTGCAGAAAAGGCCCAAAGGCAATGCTCTAGGCTTCTGATAGAAATGAGTCTTGCTCCAAAGCTAGTGTTCTTTCCACTCTAACATGCTGCCCTCTACTTTCTTCCGCTTGGTGACAGTGTACCGTAATTGCAGGAAATCTACGTGGGGGTGGAGGGAAATGGTCTCCTAGGATTCAGATTTGAAAATCTATAAATATCAAATATTGTCACCTGTTTCCCAGCTGTTGAGGTGTGACAGCTGCATCAGAAACAAACTATCTTAACAGGAGGCTCCCCTACCACTCAACACCCTCCACCACTCCCACCCTCTACCCCCCAAAAAGCCCCAAACAAAACTGCTGCTTCTGCCACCAAGGAGGGCGCCAGTACTGTGGTGGTGTTTGAAACAATCGTGAACCTTGTAAACTAGGAGTGAGATTAGCTCATTCCCACCACTACTGCCTTATCTGAAATGTCCCCCCTGCCATTTCTTCCTTCCACAGACTGCACAGGAAGGTAGGGAAGGCTAGGAGCAAAAAAAAGTGATTGACTTCTCACGTGGATTGTCAAAGTCAACTGCCTGGAGCTTTCCAAAGCTTCTGAGGCTGAGTAGGGGATGTAGTTACCTTTAGAGTGGATGAGCTGTTGCTGTCTCTTAGGTCTCTTCAAGCATCCTCTTCAAGCATTGTCCAGCATCAGTCTGAGTCGATGAGAATGACAGACGGCACAGAAAATGCTACGGCTCCCTGAACCTCCGGCCTGAACTACAATACTTTCACACCTAAGTTCTTGCCATCAGGCCTCCCCACCTCCCCCTCGCCATCCTGTATCCTGGTGACAGATTAATCCTTCTAAAGTACTGATTTAACTCTGTCACTCCCCGCTCAATAGTCTTTACTGTCTCCTCACTGCTTACGGGATAAACTCCAGACACCTCTGCTGGATCATTCCAGATCTTCACAACCTGTCAGGTGACTACATACCTTTACAGTCTTTACTCTTGCTACTCTCCAGAGCTCTCTCCACCCCACTCACAGAGAGACAGACAGTGGTCCTGGAACTGACTTAGCACTCACCCCTTTGTTTGGAAAATGCTGCCTGTCAAATCCTGTCCAGCTTGTCAGGCCCGGCTCAAAGCTTCCTCCATGATCCCTCCCCTGACTCTCCACTCAGAAGGGTACATATGACTATGCATGAGACTTCTTTTCTCGTCTGGGTATTTATGGGTCCAGGTTACTCTACACACTGTCCCTAAATTATGTCCATACCCTTAAGAGAGGGGGATGTGGGGCAGAAAGGCTAACTCAGCTGTCTGTTCAGTCAGATGGAAGGAATATTTAAGGTAGTCAGATGGAATGAGGGAACGGCCAGAGGGGGAGAGCCCCTCAGAGACTGCCCACTATGAAGGCTAGCCAGGAACCACCTTTCTCTGCACAAGGACTGGTGCAGGGATGATAAAAATACGTACAGGCTACATTTTTAAAAATCCATTACAAAACAAAACTTGATTGAGCCCCAAGGGAAAAAAATTCAATTTCATCGACTGAAAAGTGTCAATGAAAAAATTGACCTGCATTTTCATCAAGTGATATATATTGCAAAAGCAGCAATGGGAAGGCAAATTCCTTTATTTTCACCTTAAATTATGTTGACACTTGGCAGCCACATGAGATCTAAGGGCCAGGGCTGCTCATCACTGGTGTAAACCTCAGGACCTGAGTCTGGAGACGAACCTGCCTGAGACCCTGTGCCCCAATAAGCTCTAGAAATGAGAAATCAAGACTTTCCAGCCGTCAGACAACCTGAGGCCTTGTTTTAGCTGAGATCCTTCTATGTGAACATAGCAGGTTCCCTGAGTGCTAGGACTCCGTTATTTGTCTGACCTCAGCATCCAGCCTCCCTTGAGGGTAAGTGCCATGTCTTGCACCCTTTCCACCCTTTCCTGTTGAGGGCCCAGCACAATGTCTTTTGCATAGTGGGTCATCAAGAAATTCCTGTTTACGATGATGGTGATGAAGAAACAGTTTGAGAAAAAGTGACTTCACCCATGTGTGTGGAATTTTTATTTTCTTTAAAACAATACACCTACTTAGTGGAAGTCATACTCAGGAATGTTCTACACTGCACACCCCTGGAACCCAGGGCTCCTGCTCCCTTCACTCACTCACCCCGCTGGACTCCCTCAACTGTCCCACCTGTGAACAGGTGTGGCCCCACACAGAGGCATGTGCCTGCTTCTGCTTGGTATGATCTGAGAGGTTCTCAAACATATTGCTTGTGCAAAATATATCCTAAAAATATTTCTCCCACAGACCTAAAGTAGGGCTCAAAATTTTCACCATCACTTAATTTTTTGGAGTAAGGAAGTAAGGGCTCTGTACTAGGGAAGAAAGGTACATTGCTATTCTCACCTAATGACATCTTAGCTCTGATCAGTTTATCTGCCAGGACTTCCACAGCTCCGAACTCCCACGGCATTTAGGATAGACATTTTTTTTACAAGGTCAGAGTATATTTATTTTTACATATTACATCATTAGCTTTGATACAAATGGGATGTGTTAAAACATGATGAAAATACATTAAAAAATTCATATTGGGAGGGCCCACCTAGTGGCATAGTAGTTAAGTTTGTGTGCTCCGCTTTGGCAGCCCAGGGTTCGCCGGTTCGGATCCCAGGCACAGACCTACGCACAGCTTATCAAGCCATGCTGTGGTAGGCGTCCCACATATAAAATAGAGGAAGATGGGCACAGATGTTAGCTCAGGGCCAATCTTCCTCAGCAAAAAGAGGAGGATTGGCAGTGGATGTTAGTTCGGGCTAATCTTCCTCAAAAAAAAAAAAAACCCCTATATTGGCAATAAGCAATTACATTTTAGAGTTAACATTTTTAAAATAAAATTTCCCAATATAGTACAAACATGTCATATTATTCAATATCTCTATTCTCATTGCATTCACTTTTCTTACTCTTGGGATTTAATCTCTAATGTCTTTCTCGGGTGTCTCATGTGCTTCCCTCCTTCATCTTTTCCATCCATCTCTCTGGTCTTCTTTTTCACAACTATATAACCTGTAACAAATACGGACATTTTTTCAATTTCTTGAACTACACCACGATAAGTCTTCCTGCAGACCCAGTGAGATCCCTAAACTCACAAGTTTGACTGATATAGTCAGGTGGCTCTGCAAATAGTAAAAAGGACACTCTAGGCCTTGGTCCATGCATCTCCAGCAGAGCACAAGGCAGCAGGCCTGTCTGATCCACAGCTGAGTAGCATTGTGTCTTCTGGAATAGTACATCAGTGTCTGCACAAACCCATAGCATAAAGGAGAAGCAAACATACGACCTGAAAAAGGTTGCAACCAGAGCCATCACAATGCACGGTTAGCCAACTCCACAGGCACATCTGTAAGCAAGTGCAGTCCACGAACCCTGTAAAATTATAAGCATGGTCTGTCGAGCATAAAGGCCCTTTATATGACTTTATATTGACCAGGCTCTGGAGGATAGACCTTTTATCACTGCACTCACCACAGTGTTGTGGAATGATCTCTTTCTCTGTTTGTCCAAGCCACTGTGAGCTCCTCCAGGCTATCTCCAGCACCTGGTACAATGTCAGCCTGGCACATAGCGGGACTTCAAAAATACTGTTGAACCAAACTTGTTCCTTAGTCAGGCCCTGGAAAGTTCTGAAAGGAGTGCCTAACAAAGTAAGCCAAGAGATATAGGCTTACAGTACAGAAATGATCCAACAAATGCACTACTTGATTGGCGTCTGCAGAGGATAAGAGGGCCACCAGAGACAAACTTGCTCCTGTCACCGTTTGGTTAACCTTGACCAGTGGCTTGCCTGTGAAGAGGCAGACTCTGGCTCCACTAAAACGAAGAGAGCTACCCTCAGTAATTAAGAACACTTCAGGGACAGACCCACCGCTAACCTCAGACTCTAGTGTTCCCCATCCCAAGGAGACTGAGCCTGCCTCCTGAGGCCAGGATCTGCATCATAGACATTTCTTGTGTTCTTAAGAGTCTAGCACAGGGTCTGGTACATATTAGGAACTAGAAGATAATAGTTAACAATTATATAGTGCTCACCATGTGCCAGATACATTTCTCTAAGCATTTTATATGAATTAACTCATTTAATCCTCACAACTGTGAGGCAGATACTATTATCATCCCATTTTACAGATGGGGAAACCAAGGCACACACGAGTGTCTGTAACTTGCCCAAGGTCACATAGTTCCAGAGTCCAGGTTTTCAGTACTTTTCCTTAGTGCATTTAAATGGCAGCGAATGAAGAAATCTCTCCCTGCACCACATTTTTACAGCAGATTGTTTGCACCTCCTGGTACAACACTTGAGGCACGGTCTCCCGCACTAGGCTGTCACGGGCGCAGGGTCCTTCTTTGACTTTTGTCCTCCCTCAGTTCTTTGCGCAGTATTACTTGCCTCGCCGCAGTAAGGCTTCCGTGCGTCCCTATGGCCACCAGGGGGCGCTGCGACCACACGTCCTCTTTCTCCTCCCTCCGGCGCTTCGCGACCCGAGAGGGGCGGAGCCGGCGTGGGGCGGTGCCTGTGAGACGCCCACAGGGGAGCTATCCCAGCGGGCCGCGCGCGGTCGCGTTTGAATGGCCGGGACTGGGGCTCGGCCGGGGAGCCGAGGGACACTCTAGGCTGCGGCGCGCACTTGGTCACCGCCGGGGCTGGGCGGAGGCGCCGCGGTACCATGAGGCGCCGGTAAGTGACGGCTGGGCCCGTGCGAGCCCCGCGCCCGCCGGGGCAGGGCTTCTCCTCGGGCCGGGCCGCGCCCTCGGCCCACCCGAAGGCCCCGCGGCGGCGTCTGCTGGGCCTGGCCCGCAGCGGGGCTCTCGGGGTCGAGGCGGCTCCGGGGTGGAGCGCCGGCCCGGCCGCGGTGAGGAAGGTCGGGGCAGCGGGCGCTGGGGGCAGCCCGGGCGGGCCGGAGGGTCCGGCCGGCAGAGGCGGGGACGGAGCCCGCTGTCACTAATTTACCTTCGGGTGGAGCCGCCGTCCGGGCCTGGCGGAGAGGGCAGGACGAGCGCGTCCGCGGCGAGCTGTCGAGGACAGGGTTTCCCCAGAGCCGCCTGGGCCCGGCCGTGGCATTTCCTTATTTTCTGACGGGTCCTGGTTCCCTGACAGACAGGCTTTTGTTTCGCAGCACAAAAACTTGACATAACTGCATAAGAATTGCTGGTTGCGACTTTAAAAACCTCATTGTATTTTCTGAAAAGTTGTTCTGTAACAGTACCTAGGCTTTTACCACGCCCTTAAATTGGCTTAAATATGAAGATAACAAAGAGTTGATTTGTTTTCTTGTGGTTTGTAAAGCTCCTTGAAAACAGAAGGTCTATGTCAATTTCTTTGCAGATTAAAAAAAAAAGAACTGTAACAGAAATTCTGTAATAATCACCAGTTTGGCGCTGGCAAAAATTCTGAGAATCTAGTCCACCTAATAGCTTAAACTTGTGTAAATAGTTTATCCTGCTTTTTTGTTTTAAATCAGCTTCAAACTTGAATCAGAACTTTATACATTGAGGGTTTTACTTGGCCAGTAACTAACTTTGTAATCATAACGATGGTTAGTATTTATTTTGTGCTTTCTGTATGCTAAGCACTGTTTTGAGAGCTTTGCTTTGGGACAGATACTATTATTATCCCCATTTGGCACGGAGGAAACTGAGGCACAGAGAAGTTAAGTGACATGTACAAGGTTACCCAGATAATATAATTTGGACCCAAGCAGACTGGCTCCATGCTTTGAACTATGCTATTCTGCCTTCTTAGTTCATGGCTCTTTTTAGTTTACCAAGTGCTTTCATTTAATTTACTTTTCTCCCCTGGGGATATAATATATGTGTGAAGTGTGTTTGTGTACACACACATTCACACACTGTTAGATCAGGTTGTCTGCTCTTGTTGGCCGTACTTAAGTTTTGTACACTAAGCAAAACAATCCATTGGACATTTTAAGATAAATGGAGTTCATAAAGTTCATGCTTGTGTTGTAGTTTATAGTTTTAATTCCCTTGTATCGTTACTTGAAAGTGTAGAGAACAATTCAAAACCTATGTATTCCTTAAAATGTACTATTATATATTAATGTTTTCACCCTGAAAACGTATCGACCCCTTACTCTGTACTTGAAATGATGACACTTAACTAATAGCTCCATGACACTAAAGCAAAACCATTTAGTAAGAAATCAGCAGTTTACACTTATTTACAGCAGAGTATTTAAATTTCGTTCATCAGTTATTAAGCTTTTGGTTGCCTCTATGCCCAGCACAGGGTTAGGCCCAGTTGGCTGTACAAAAGAAATGGGCCAGGGCAACAGGGCTTAGGAAGGTTAGTCTAGTTTGGGATATGAGATTAACAAAAATATACATGTATATGATACTCTTCATTAGTACAGTGGGTGTATGCTGAACTGAGTGGATCCATAAGCTTCTGCAAAGAACTGACAATTGAGGGATGGGTGTAGGCCTTTGAATAGAAGTATGAATGGGGAATTTTAGTGAGGAAACTGTGTTCAAAGACTTGGAATTGAGAATGAAGATGGATTTTCTAGGCAACAGTAAGTCTGGTCTTTTTAGAAAGTTCCTATTGAGAAAAATAAGATTTTACGGGTAAGACTGTGAGGAGTGTTGTATAAGACACATGTCAAAGAAGTTTAGTTTCTGATATATATGTATATGAGCAGAGACAGATATGATTTGGGGAGTTTTAGAATTTTTATTTATTTTAAATTTTTTAATTTAATTTATTTATTTTTTTTTTTTGAAGAAGACCAGCTCTGAGCTAACATCTGCCACCAATCCTCCTCTTTTTGCTGAGGAAGACTGGCCCTGAGCTACTGTCTGTGCCCATCTTCCTCTACTTTATATGTGGGACGCCTTCCACAGCATGGCTTCACAAGCAGTGCATAGGTCCACACCTGGGATCGGAACCAGCGAATCCCGGGCTGACAAAGCGGAACGTGCGAACTTAACCACTGCACCACCAAGCCAGCCTCAGAACTTTTAAATCAGTGGTTCTCAACTGGAAGTAAATTTGCCCCCCTCAGGGACATTTGCCAGTGTCACAACTAGAGACTGAGGGAGGCGCTACTGGCATCTAGTGGATAGGGGCCGGGAATGCTGCTAAACATCCTAGAGCAGGACAGCCCTCCATAAGAAATAATTACCCCAAATGTCAGTGGTGCCAGGGTTGAGAAACCCTGTTTCAAGTTGATTGTTTATACGGCCGGCCTCTGCTTCCATGTGCTGTAGATAAATATGAATGATAAATTTTAAGATCATAACTACAAACAATATTAAAGTTGGGGAGATGCTGGCTTAGAGCCCTCAAGAAGGAGGCTGTTGTTGGAGTGCTAGGGGAAGGGAGAGGCTGTAAGGAGAGAGTATGCGAGCACTGAGAATGGACAGGTAGCGGTAAAATGAGACAATTATTTACATGGTATTTTTTCCAAGTTTGAAAATCATGCATGTTCACTGTAGGAAATTCAAGAAATATAAAGAAAGTGTGTGTGGGGGGGGATTATAAACACCCTCCCCAAGCAGAAAGAACAACTGTTAACGTTTTCATATGGTAGTTCCTTTCAAGACATTTTTTGTGCTGATAACTATTTTCCTTTTTTTTAAAACTAGGCGCATTCATTTTTCTCCCTATGGGGTTTTTTGTTTTTTGTCTTTTTGTGGGCTTTTTTTTGACTCAGCGTATCATGAGTATTTCTCATTCTTTGAAAAATATTCGTTTTAATGGTCAGAGTGTTCTTTGTTTTTTCTGTGTGTCCTTTTGAAATTGGGAATTTTGCTTTGCATTCAAAAGGGAAATTCTGAAGGAAGAAATATTAGAATATGATGACTGACTAACTGTAGAAGACAATGGGGGGCAAAGTCTATGTTATCTCCAAGGTTTTAAATCTGGGAAGCTAAAAGAAGGGTGGAGCTACTGAAATAAATTGGGATTCTCATAATAATTTTCATTTTAGGTATGTAAACTGCCATTCACAGAGACACCTAATGAGATTTTAATGAGGCCCCTGGATGCCTATCAGCTTACATTCTTCCCCAAACTCCTATGATTAATCGTCCTTTTCTTTCTTTCTTTTTTTTTTTTGGTTTTTGTACTAAGCTTATTTTTCATTTCTTTCTTAGCCAGGCTTCCCTTTTCCCCTTCTTGGAAAGGTTTTTTTAAATGTATTTTCTATTAGATTACTAAATAAGGCTCAAGTTTGTTGGTCATGAGTGTGTATTTTGAGAGATTAAAGGACTAGGTTGGATTTCCTAAATGTATAGATTGCTACAGTTTATAAGCAAGAAGTGAATATGACTCTTTTTTTGGGAGAAGGAGGAATTATCTTTTAAAAATGCTTGCCCAGTGATGGGATGCCTCATAACATCACACAGTCAATATTACATTGCTGTGTTATCAATCATTATGGTTATTGATTTATATCAGTTAATTTAGTGCTTTCTGGAAAATGTATTTAGGAAAGTAAATTTTTTTAAAAACTCTTAAACCAAATACACATGGTAGTTTCAGTGGGAGCATGCACTTTTCAAATTGAATAGGATATAAATTGACTTGGCTGGATTCAAATGCTGTGTTTACTACTTTGTGTTCATCTCCAAGTATCTTCTCACTAATAGCTAATATACACCAACTTTGGAGAAATTTTCTGTTTCCTTGGGACATCATGGGGTAGAGATGGGAGAAAGGGTCTTCTGAAAGGTCCTCCCACTTTGCCTCCCTATGACCACCTCTCTCTCCTTCAGTTTTACACATTGCCTGAAACTCTTTTTGCCTTGACCAAGTCACCCAGGAACGTACCACCTATGTATGGATCATGAATGTCCTTGCTAGCATCTCTTCTTCTTGCTAGTATAATCTTAAAACAGGCAGCTTGGTCTTATATGGGAAAGGCATTAACAATGGAAGTCATAGTTCTAAGCCTGGCTCTCCTACTAGTAACTGAGTGTTCTTGGGAAAATCCCTTAATCTCATCTGTAAATTGAAATTATCTCCTAGGTCATTTCCAATTTAAGAGTCTGTGAATCTGTGAAGTATGTACTTTTCAAGATTAATTACCTCTGGGGAGACTGTTAGTTGGTCTTTCAATTCTTAGTGTGAATTAGGCATAGACAAATTTCTTCTACAGGGATTTGTAAAAGCTGCTTCCATATAGTAGGATTGGGGTAGGAATTATAGAATGGAATCTAAGTGCCACTAGAATATAAGCACCAGGAGGGCAGGGACCTTTGTTTTCCTCCTGATATTTCCCCAGTGCCCAGAATGGTAATTAGCCTGTCACATGTGCTTAATATTTGTTGAATGAGTGAAAGAATGAAGGAATGGGTTCTTGTTGAGGAAAGACAAGCTTTTTGCAGATGCTCTGAGTACCTTGAAAGAACTCAGGATAGAAACCAACCTGATTACAGCCCAGTCATTCCTACAATATAAAAATACTTCCTAGTGGTAGTAAGTGTCCATTGTTCACTTGGGTGCCTTTCAGAACTGCTAAGTAGTTACTGCCCTAACTGCCGCTTATACTCACAAAGTAGTTTTGTCCGTCAGCAGATCTTACTTTAGTACCAGCTTGACTTTTCAGTGTGCCTTTTCTTCTTTTTTTTTTTTTTGTTTTTATTCGATTTATTTAAACTAGAAAAAAAGTAAAAACCCAGTTCACCCATTTCTCCCACTGCCCTCCCCATCCCCTGTCTCTTGCAACCACCAATCTACCAATCTATTCTCTAAATCCATGAGCTGGGGGTTTATTTATTTATTTATTTTAGATCTCACATAAAAGAGAGATCATACAGTATTTGCCTTTCTCTGTCTGACTTATTTCACTTAGTGTAATGTCCTTCAGGCCCACCCATCGCAAATGGCGATATTTCATTCTTTTTTGTGGCTGAATAATATTCCATTTTGTGTTTTTGTGTGTGTGTGTGTATCTCACAATTTGTTTCTTTCCAGTCATTGGTGGACACTTAAGTTGTTTCCATGTCTGCTGTGGTAAATAATGCTACAGTGAACATGAAGGTGCGTATATCTTTTTGAATTAGTGTTTTTGTTTTCTTTGGATAAATATCCAGAAGTGGAATTGCTGGATCATATGGTAGTCCTACTTTTAATTTTTTGAGGAACGTCCATATTATTTTCCATAGTGGTTGCATCAATTGCAACATTTCCCACCCACAGGGTACAAGGGTTTCCTTTTCTCCACATCCTTGCCAGTACTTGTTATTTCTTCTTTTTTGGCTGAGGAAGATTCACCCTGAGCTAACATCTGTTGCCAAGTTGCCAATCTTCCTCTTTTTGCTTGAGGAAGATTGACCGTGAGCTAACATCTGTGCCAATCTTCCTCTATTTTGTATGCAGGTCGCTGCTACAGCATGGCCACCGACAAGTGGTATAGGTCCGTGCCCGGAAACTGAACCTCAGCCGCAGTGGTGGAGTGTGCCAGGGGGCCAGCTCCTATTTTTTCTCTTTTTGATAATAGCCGTTCTAACAGATGTGAGGTGATATCTCATTGTGGTTTTGATTCGCATGTCCCTGATGGTTAATGATGTTGAGCATCTTTTCATGTACCTGTTGGCCATCTGTGTGTCTTCTTTGGAAAAATGTCTGTTGAGACCTTCTGCCCATTTTAAAATCAGATTGGTGTTTTTGCCATTGAGTTGTATAAATTCTTTATATATTTTGGATGTTAGCCCCTTATCAGATATATGATTTGCAATTATTTTTTCCCAGTCAGTAGATTGCCTTTTCATTTTGTTAATGCCTTTATTTGCTGTGCAGAAGCTTTTTAGTTTGATGTAGCCCCATTTGTTTATTTTTGCTTTTCTTGCTTTTGCTCCTGGTGTCAGATTTAAAAATCACAGGCCATGACCTGTTTCAAAGAGCTTCCTGCCTATGTTTTCTTCTAGGAGTTTTATGGTTTCAGGTTTTATGTTCAAGTTTTTAATCCATTTTGAGTTAATTTTTGTGCATGGTGTAAGATAGTGGTCCGGTTTCATTCTTTTGCATGTGGCTTCCCAATTTTCCCAACACCATTTATTGAAGAGACTATCCTTTCCCCATTGCATATTCTTGGCTCCTTTGTTGTAAATTAATTGACCATATATGTGTGGATTTATTTCTGGTCTCTCTTCTGTTCCATTGATCTATGTGTCTGTTTTTATGCCAATACTGTACTGTTTTAATTACTGTAACTTTGTAATATAATTTGAAATCAACAAGCCTGATGCTTCCAGCTTTGTTCTTTCTCAGAATTGCTTTGGCTATTTTAGGATTGTTTGTTCTGTTTCCAATGGTTCCAAATACCATTGGAATTTTTATAGGGATTGCATTGAATCTGTATATTGTTTTGGGTTGTATGGACATTTTAACAATATTCTTTCAATCCATGAGCACAGAATATCTTTCCATTTATTTGTGTCGTCTTCAATTTCTTTCATTTATATCTTGTAGTTTTCAATATACAGGTCTTTTACCTCCTTGGTTAAATTTATTCCTAGGTATTTTATTCTTTTTGATGCAGTTGTAAATGGCTTGTTTTCTTAATTTCTTTTCCTGATCATTCATTATTAGCATAAAGAAACACAACAGATTTTTGCATGTTGATTTTGTATCCTGCAACTTTATTGAATTTGTTCACTAATTTTAACAGTTTTTTGATGAAGTCTTTAGGATTTTCTGTATATAATATGTCATCTGCAAACAGTGGCATTTTTATTTCTTCCTTTCCAATTTGGATGCCTTTTATTTCTTTTTCTTGCCTAATTGCTCTAGGTAGGACTTCCAATACTATGTTGAATAAAAATGGTGAGAGGAGACATCCTAGTCTTTTACCTGATCTTAGAGGAAAAGCTTTCAGCTTTTCACCGTTGAGTGTGATGTTAGCTGTGGGCTTGTTGCCTTTTACTCTTATTTGCAGAAACCTGTGCCCTGCCTATTCCCTATACCACTTAGTATCATAATTAACAGTATGTTTAGTGTTGTATAATAAGTAAATATGTATTGATTATAAATAAATCATATGATTTAAAGTTTGGCTTTTCATCTATGGAGGATTCATGGCACATCATTTGGAAACTTGTACTCTTGGTCTTCCTATTTCAGTCATCCTAATTCTGCAACTGTCATACCAAATAATCTTCAAGAATGGTGTTTAGTCATATGATTCCTATGCAGAGTTTCTCAGTAAGTCTATTTTGTCTACAAAATAAAGCCCAGATTCCTGACCCGGCATTCACGGACTTCTGCATTTTAGCCAGTCTACCTTTCTAGTCTGTTTCTCCAACAGTGACTTGGACTCAATAACTATTTAATTATTGAATAGTTGGTATAGATAATAATGAAACGAAAAGCACACTTATTCTCACCTAGAAAGTATGTTTCCAGATAAGGAAAGCTTGTCAGACTATTTCTCAAGAAGCCTGTATAGGATGGCATTCATTATTTGGATGAATTAATTTACTGAAAAATGTCAGGGACAAGAATCTTTAAAACTCGATATAAGCAATTTTTTCTCTCTTTGTTGGCTGACCTATTTGGAACCTAAGTAGTCAGAAGGAAATTATGTGTGTATGTTTAGTGGCGTCAGTTGATTGCTTAGTGAGACTGACTGCATCATTCTGTGCCCTCAAGATTGCTTGATTTGTCAGTCTGGATGGGCTAGGTTATTTTGCAGTAACAAGTAACTACCAAATTTCAGTGGCTTAAAATAACAAAGGTTTATTTCTCCTCAATTCATGTTACATGTGAATTGTCTGGGGGCTCTGCTCTATTGTCCTTGCTCAGGAATGTGGACAGATGGAACCTTCACCTCTGGCCTGTGCTGGTTGCCATGATAAAAGGAAAGTAATAGGGAATTACACAAAGTGGCTCTTAAAGATTTCTATTTATATTTCATTGTTCAGAGCAAGTCACATGACCGTGCCTAACTTCAAGATGATGTGCAAATAGAAACCTATATCTGAAAGGAGAGCTGGAATATCATGGCACAGTTTTGTTTGTTTTTTTTAAAGATCTTATTTTTTTCTTTTTCGCCCCAAAGCTCCCCAGTACATAGTTGTGTATTTTTAGTTGTGAGTCCTTCTAGTTTGTGGCATGTGGGATGCCGCCTCAGCATGGCTTGATGAGCGATGCCATGTCCATGCCCAGGATCTGAACCTGGGAAACCCTGGGCCGCCGAAGCGGAACGCACAAACTTAACCACTCTGCTACGTGAGCCAGCCCCTCATGGCACAGTTTTAAGGTTTACCACAGTTGGGCACTCTTCCTTTGATGTTTTGAATATTTTGTCACTATCCTCTCCTAGCTGACCATTATCTTTCACAGTTGACATAGTGTTTCTTTAAGTATGTTCCTTCATTCATCAGCTATTTATTAAGCACCCACCATATGCCAGGCACTATTCTAGATACAATGCATATGGTTCCTGCTCTCATGGAGCTCTCAGTCTAGTGGGAGGACAGACAATAAGCAAATAAACTAATTTCAGATAGTGATAAATGCTGTGGAGGGAAAAAAATGCAAGGTACTGCTGTAGAGAATAAGTGGAAGTGAGGGTGGGGTTATTCTTGATTTGGTGGTCAGGGAAATCCTCTCGGGAGTGACATTTGAGCTGAGAAGCAGCAGCCCTGAGAATATGTGGGAGGAATATTTTAAACAGAAGGAATGACTTGACCACAAAATGGAAATGAGCTTGACATGTTTAAGGACAGAAGGCCAATGTGGCTGGAGCATTTAGGAGGAAACTGATATTATACTCCAAGGGAGAGATGGAGTAATTTGGTCTACGATGGTAGTAATGGAAATGGAGAGAAAAAGTTTGGGAATATCTTATAAAGCCAGAGTCAATGGATTAGATGTAGGGAATTTAGGAAAAGATAAATCAAGGATGAATCCTTTGTTTGGGGCTTGAGCAACTGGGAGGATGATGGTTCTTTTTACTGACTTAGGAACAGTTGGGGGGAGCAGATTTGAGGGGGTGGATATTAAGGGTTCTGTTTTCAGTATGTTAAGTTCAGGAATAGCTGACTGTTAGACATCCATGTGGAGCTGATTCTTAGACAGTTGGAGATATGAGTCCAGAGTTTAGACGAAACATTGAGATAAGCGATTTTTTAAAAAAATAGGGTTAATATGTTAAATTTGGCTTAAATCTTGGACCTGGGAGTCATTATACCTCCTTAAGGCAGTGTATGAGTCCTCTACTGGAGAGGGGAGTGTTTCCTAAGAGAAGGGGGGCATTTTCAAACTTCAACGTATATACTGATTGCAGTCCAGGAGACAGAGTGGTAACAAACCGCTGTAACTGATAGGGATGTGTAGTAATCCTCATAAGCATGGGAGTACAAGAAGGGTTAGGAACCATTGTTATAAAAGCACTCTAGCATCATCTTTTGTTGATTTCTTTGTTTAGTTCTCAAATGGCAGTCTCCCCTTATTTTCAACATCTTAGGGTATACTTCACCCCTCTCACTTCAGGTACTACAAAAATTAGGCACAAGTGTTAGAGATTGGTAACCTTAGTTCAAATTATGAAGATAGAATGTTAAAATTAGTTGATATTAGCCTGTCTTTTTGAGAGTTGTATGTCTTATTGGTATATCCTTTCATATATAGAGAATCTATCCTGAAAGCATCAGAAATACCTTTAGCAGCTAAACAAGGGGTCAAAAAGAATCCTTAAGGTGACATGTTTTATATGTGTGTGTGTGTGTATGTATATATTTCCATTTCTGAGTTTAAGAAGACAATTAGAAAGGATTAGAGTATTTTTCTTCCTTGTGAATATTTCCAGAAAAATACTAAAATATTCTAACAGAGAGAGGAAGGGATATTTGCCAGAACATGCTAAGATAGTCATCTACTTGTCTTAAGAGACCCTAGTCTTCTTAAAGATTCAGGTGTTTAGCCATTTAAGAAGAAATGCTTATTATATTATTAATATGTTTTAATTTAGTTAAAACATAATACTTGCATTTGATACAAAATTCAAAAAATCTAAAAGGGAAAAGTCTGCCTCCCACCTCATCTCCAAGCCACATACATCCTCTGTCCAGCTGTGACTTGTGTCCCCAGTTTCTTATGTATCCTTCCAAAGATTGAGTGAATATACAAGCAGTCACTCACATACACATTTTGTTTTTACCTAAGTGGTAGCATACTGTTCTGCACCTTGTGCTCCCCCCTCCCCGCCCCCTCCCTTTTCCAGTGTAAGGCCTAAGGTCACTGAAAAAATTAAGTCTGTAGATCCAGAACTACTCATAAGGTAATGATAAACAGCCACCTAGCTCTCAAAATTTAGCTATTTTTCTTTTCCCATTATTAATCCCAATTCTTTAGTATAGTATACTCAATGGACTTAATTATTAAAATTGAGGAAGAGGTGGTGGGAATGGTAATTCCCACTTAGCATTAATTTTGTAATTTTTATTTCAGGGTGACTTAGTCATAAGAGAGTTGGAATTCAGTTTGGTCTAATTGATTGAAATGATGTATCATCATATTGTATCCACTGAATCTCCAGAAACCTATATTCTCATGCTTGACCTGCCTTTCTGAGTTTAGCATTATTTCTCAAACCAGCTTTCCATGGGAAACTGAATTAGCAGAAGGTGGTGGGATGAATCATCATTCAGCAACACTCAGCATTCAACAACGTTCAGCAACAAAGCCCTCTGGGTTTATTCCAGGTACTAGCGGTTTTGAGTTGTTCTGAACATGGAATCACAATAAGAAGACTTAGTTTTATGATTTTGAATAATTTATGATATCAGGCTCTGAGAACTTGGTAAATCCATTTTCTCAATAAGAATAAATCGAGGGGCTGGCCCCGTGGCCGAGTGGTTAAGTTCGCACGCTCCGCTGCAGGCGGCCCAGTGTTTCGTTGGTTCGAATCCTGTGCACGGACATGGCACTGCTCATCAAACCACGTCCCACATGCCACAACTAGAAGGACCCACAACGAAGAATATACAACTATTTACCGGGGGGCTTTGGGGAGAAAAAGGAAAAAATAAAATCTTTAAAAAAAAAAATACACAACTATGTACCGGGGGGCTTTGGCGAGAAAAAAGAAAAATAAAATCCTTAAAAAATAAATAAATAAAGATATAAAAAAATTTTTTTAAAAAAAAGGAATAAACCGAGCAAGTATACTAGACAATCCAGGTAACCTGACGGGACACTCTTGCCCTGGACAGGGCATGAGTAAGCACTGCTTTTATTTGTTTTCTCTGCTGCTCTTTCTCTTCTTCTTCTCCATTCTTGTTCACCTCCTCCCCTGCATCCATTGCCCTGTCTAACTGACACATTCTTTCAAAATGTTAACCTTCAATCAGATTAGAATCTAGAAAGATTAAAAGCCTCCAAACAAAACTAAACAAGTCAATAGAATGTATCACTTTACCAGTGTAATAGCGTCTTATATAAGTATAAAAGGCACAGTTAACATACCATTAACTTTGTCACTTTTTGAGTACAAGTATTTGCCGTCTTTGTAACTCTCTCCTCTCCCGGCAAACCCCCCCCTCCCCCCCCATCGCCCCTGCCCCTGCCCCTGCCCAAATAGACCTGTGAAAGGAATGTCAGAGTTAGGGAATCGTGTAATCTTTTTCTGAATCTGGCTTAACTTTGAAGTACAGTTGTTTTTAGTTCTTATGATAAATTGTACATGCGCTTCACTGGGTCACATAATCTGTTCAGCCCAACATTTTTGAACACCTTGTAATAGTTATGAAAATAAATTTTGCACGTTGATTAAAATTTAGTGAAGCACTCATTGAGAATCACTGGGCAAGACCTACTGGACTAGAAACTATTACTCTGTAAAATGACTCTCTAAATATCTTTGCTCTAAACCACTATCTTCTATTTCATAGTTTAACTCGAAGAGCAATTTTTTTTCCCGTAAGAGCTTAGATATTGCCTTGCTTAACATACTGTATTATAATTGCTGGTTTATGTTTCTCCCAATATCAACTTTGTGGTGGTGGTGAGAATTTTGCAATAGGAAAGGTTGGGAATGTTAAGGGGATGAGGAGGAATGACGGAGGAAACTACTAGTTGCTGTGATGTAGCTGTATGTAACACCAAGAATTCTTCTACCTTAAAATGATTCAGGTCACTGAGTTTTATAATTTTACAATTATTTTGTATTCCTTTACATCACTTAAGAATTTGTTTCAAGGCTTAAGAAACTTTGTCATTTCCTATTAATGTGTCATCCTCCTATGTTAAAAAAAGTTTTCTTTTATTAATTAAAATTTTTTACTGTAGAACACTGATACAGAAAAATAAGCCAAAGAAATGATTCAATCTTAATACTGTAGAAAAATAAACAGGAAAAAAAAAAGGATTAAACTGGCATACCACTCTTTAAAAAGAACTTTTATCCCTTCAGTCTTTCCCCCCCTCTGCTACATGTGTGCATATGGAAGAACACATAATAAGTTTAGGAACTGGTATTAAAATGTGCTGACACCATGAATCATGTTTCTTACACCAAAGGTTTACTTGTTTCATTAGTGATGTTTCTGTATAGCTTAATGATAGCTACAGAGTGTTTAACCATGTGCCACACATTGTGGTAAATGGATTATTTTATTTAATCCTCACAACACTATTCTGAAAATAGCAGGTTAGGTAACTTCCCTAAGATCATGTAACTAGTAAATGGTTAAAGCAGGACTCAAACTCAGAAAGTCTGACTCCAGGATTTGTGTTTCCCTGTTACAACATACCGCTTAGTCCTTTCAGTTTAATCATATAAGAAAAGTACAATTTCATGTTAAATCTTTCAAAAGCAAACTAAAACATGGTATTTATTGTCTGTCAAATTTTCAAAGGTGAAAAATTGATAATACAGAATCTTCTGTTATCAAGGGTGCTGACAGTGGTCATCCCCTACCTCTGTTGGCACAAGTCTGGATCTTTGGGGCAGCTGTCCATCTCTGCCACATTTGCCAAACTTATGTAGTTACCCAATTTAGTAAATATAACAATTTAAAATAGTTTAAAAACATTGTTTCTGTGAAAACTAATTGGAATGCTTTGGAGAGACTGGTTGAAGGCAAGTGACTCAAAAACTTTATCAAATCCGATATAGGTTAGAGAGCTAAAGATAAATGGAGTAAAACTATAACCATTTAGGATTTTGCACCTATAATGCTTTGCTGAATATCATTAAGTTCTTGAGCCACTTTAAAGAAACCCAAAAGAGAAATTATAGATGATGCATATGCATTATTTTTAGATTTTAAATTAAGATGTTTAAGGTACGCATGTACATCTCTCTCCTTTTTTTAAATAAATCCTCATTTTAAATGATTTTTTTTGGCCAACCACCTCTCCCAGTCACATTACATGAAAGGGTTTTTACCATATATTTCAAGAGCTCTATAATCATATGTTTTAACCCAGTAATATGCTTATCCAAAGGAAATAATCAGATATGTATAATATTTCTATATATGGATGTTCATCAAAGTATTTTATGTAATAAAAATAAACAGCATCCATGTGATAAAATGAATTCATTTAAATAATTTTCAAAAAGACTTTTTAATATGTAGGAAAATGTAATGTTAATGACAAAATGCAGCATATGAAACTAAACTTCACGAGAGGTAAAGCACCAGAATATTGTTGGTGGTTGTATTATTATTGATTTAACATTTTAATTTAATTTATTTTTAAAGTACGTGATACTTGTATGAAATGCAAAATTTAATGTGAAGGGAGCATAAAATAAAAGCTTTCTCTACTGTTCCCCAGCTTTGCAGTTCACCTCTGTGGAAACATTCATTGTGTTTGTTAGAATATTCTAAAGTGAGAGAGAGTGTTTTTATACATGGTTATTTCTGATTTTTTTTTCTTTTGTGCAACACACTTTCTTCTGCCCCTAAATCCAGGGATGTGGAGTGAGAGAGAGAGGAACAGGACATAGTCTTCATGCATCTGTTTTGTTTTTGTCCCTTTTACCCTTCCCTGACTTTACATTCCTCTCATTGAGACAAAGTTGACTGCATCTGCAGTCATTAAAGGGAATACTACCTCAAGCCCAAAGAGCAAGGACATGCCATTTTAACTGTATCCTTGCAGAACCCTGCTATATATGTAGCCCATAAATAAGCTTTGCTTACTGAAGTAGTCTAGTATCTTATCTATTTCTTTTAACTTATGGGAATTTTTAATCATAGAGAAAAGTAGAGAGGATGGTATGATGAACATTCCAATTACCCATCTTCAACAGTTAAGAACATTTCTTTTTTCATTGATTTTCAATTGTTTTATTGAGTTCTGTGCAACTCCTAAACATCATCTCTCTTCATCTGTATGATGTACATATCTCTAGAACATTCATCTTAAAAAAAAAAAAAAGACATAGCCATAATACCATTTAACTAGAAATAATTAACAATGATTAATAATAATTCCTGGGGCCGGCCCGGTGGAGCAGCGGTTAAGTGCACACATTCAGCTTTGGTGGCTCGGGGTTCGCTGGTTTGGATCCTGGGTGCGGACATGGCACAGCTCATCAAGCCATGCTGTGGTAGGCGTCCCACATATAAAGCGGAGGAAGATGGGTATAGATGTTAGCTCAGGGCCAGTCTTCCTCAGCAAAAAGACGAGGATTGGCAACAGATGTTAACTCAGGGCTAGTCTTCCTCAAAAAATAAATACATAAATAATAATTCCTTGCTCTCATAGCCTGCTGTTGGGAATATAAAATGGTAGAACAACTTTTAAGAGTTTGGTAATTTTCTTAAAAAGTTAAACATACACCTACCATACGACCCAGCCATTCCAATCCTGGTATTTACCTAAGAGAAATGGAAAGTATCTGTTCATGCTAAGACTTGTATATGGCTATTTGTAGCAGCTTTATTGGTAACAGCCCAAACTGGAAACAACCCAAATATCCATCAGCAGGTTAATGGATAAACAAATTGTGGTATATCCACACAATAGAAAACAGTTCTGCAATAAAAAGGAATGGGCTGTTAATACATGTAACAACATGGATGATTCTCATAATAATTATGTTGAATGAAAGAAACCATACCCCCCCTTCACCCCAAAAAGAGAGCATATGTTATATGATTCCACTTATATAAAATTCTAGAAAATGCAAACTAATCTATAGTGACAGAAACCAGATCAAGTGGTTGGGGAGGATTACAAAGGGACACAGGAAATTTGTGGAGATGATGGATAGGCTCCTTATCTTGATTATGGTAATGGATATATATGTATGGGTTTATACATAAATACATTTTAAATATGTACAGTTTATTACATGTTATAGTTTGGATGAATAATAACTCCTTAATATCACATATTCAGTCAATATTCAAATTTCCCTGATTCTTACACATTTTAACAGTTTTTTAAAAAAACTAGGATCTAAGCAGTGTCCACAAATTGTGTTAAGTTGGTACAGTCTCTTTTAATATATAGGTTCCTCCTCATTTTTTTTTCTTTCAAAGTATTTGTTGAGGAAACTGAGTTTTGTGTCCTAAGGAATTTCTCTTCTCTGGATTTTTCTGATTATATCCTCATGGTAGTGCTTAACAGGTTCATCTCTGTCTTCTGTATTTCCTTGAAACTGGTAGTTGGTAACAGGTAGTTTAGGCTTGATTATGTTACGGTTCAATTTTTTTGGCAAGACTCTGTAACAGTAGTGCTGTGTAGTATCTCCTGTTGTATCACATCAGGAGGCGTATAATGTCTGGTTGTCCCCTTTTTTGTGATGCTAAAATTGGTTACTGATTTGAATGTTGCCAACCTGATCTATCCATTATAAAGTTCCCCATCTGTGTCTGTATCTATTTTTGCTTTCTATTCATGCTCAAATTGAACAACCATTTCTGGAGAACTGAAAATATGGAAATAAGGAAAGCTCTAGATTCTGATTTTTGAGTACATAAGAGTTTTTACCATGGATGCCTAAGTAGAGAGCTTCCCTTCATTTCATTTTTACGATTTCCTGTTTGTCTTCAAGACTCAGATCTAGTGTGACCTGAGATATAGTCCTGGATGCTTTGCTGCCTCTCAAGTTAGATGCACTGCTGCTGCTTATTTAGCAAGCTGTACTGTCTGTTCCTCTTTTATAGCACTTATTGCTTTATATTTGTTGGCTTTCTTGTCGTTCTTCCCCACTAGGCAGTAAGCTTCCTGAGAAATAAGACATGTGCTTCTTGTTCATCTCAATACATAGTATGTGCTCAGTAAATTCATGTTGAATTGAATACGTATGCTTTCTTTCCTTTAATTGTTTAGAAAATGAACCTTAAAGTAGTAGTACTTTGATTGTGATGACACTCGTTTGCTCACTGGAGGATATACATAACGTATCTATATCTATGTCTGTGTCTTTGTATATATGTAAATGAACTAAGAGGAGTTGAATTGCCTTTTAGGTTGTGTATATAAAGGTATGAAATGCAGTCCCTGCCCCTGTTTTGCAGTCTAGTTGGCAAGAGGGGATACGTCTGGATCAGTTAATGCTCAGTCATGTCTTACATTTAGGCCCTCAATTATTTGTTGATTATTAAAGTCCTAAACTATGCAATATTAACTAAGTGCCATAAAAAGTTGCTGAATTCGGAAGAGATCATTGAAGATAGGGATCAAGAAATGCTTCAGAGAGGAAGATTTGAACTCAATCATTATGATCACAGAGGCTGTGATGAAATGGAAGGGAGGGAAAAGCAGATTTCAGGGAGGGGAAACATTTTGTTTCGATAAAAATGAAACATCAGGAGGAAGTATTAATAGCGCAGGTTTAGAAAATGAGACCTAATGTTACAAAGTATACTTTCTGTGTTTGAGGATGCTCACAGTGAGCTTAGGAGTCTCTACCCTTTTCCCTATTTCCTTTTGTGAAAGCTTTAATGTGGTTAGTTTCTTAAGTTTTTGCCATCTTATAAACTAACTCCTTTGATCTCTCTGTGAAGTTCCATTGTTAGTCCTCTGCTTTCCCCAAAGTTTGCCTACTACTTTGAAGTCACTTTGATCACTCAAAATATTCTCTCCTTAAATTTTAACAGTTTGGTAATTAATTTATTTATCCTCCATTCTCTTTATCCTAGTTTCCTCCTGTATTTTTAAAAAACAATTTTATTTTCTGCAAGTTTCCTTATTCTTTTGGAGTGAGGAGGGTAAATACACAAACATCTTCACTTTTATAGATGAGGAAAATGAGGCTCAGCTATTTCCAAGGTCGCATAGCTAGTGAAGTGGGAAAGCTGGGGATTTGAACATGGGTCTGTTTGACCTAATCTTTTAGCTGCACTAGCCTTTAAGATGGGATGAGTCTTTAATTTTTTACCCAGGTAGTGAGTTGTGATACCTACTGCATAGTGAGCAGAAAGCTTTCCCGAGAGCTGGGAGAGGCAGGAGGAGCCTGGAGGCTTTTGCAGATTAAGCTTTTAACTGCTACCAGCCTCCAGGTGGGAGCACTCACCTCACATCATTGCACACAGAGGGTGCTGAGGGCATCTCCCATCCTCAGGGCCAGACTCACCCTACGTGGCTGAGCAGAACAAAGAGAAAGCCAGAAGGGCAGGCCTCAATAATTACTAGTTAAAACAGGTATATATGCCAGGTGCTTTGAAGAACATTTCTGGAACTTCTAGGACTGAAAGTTGGACCAATTTCCTAGTGAAAAGAGAACAGATGTGGACCCAGCGAAGCTGTATTTCTCACTTCTGTCAAGTGAATGCTGAGTGTCCAAGGAGGCTATTGAAAGGCCAAGAATGACATGTGCTCTGGACCCCAGTTTTTTTAAGTCAGGCTACTGATGTATTATTTACATTGGTTTTGACATACACGCAGTTGTAATCACTACCACAGTCAGGTTATAGAACACATCCCTCATTGCAAAAGTTCCCTCTTATCTCTTTGCAGTTAACTTCTCCCTTCCTCCAGACTTTGGCAACCATTGGTATTTTTCTTTCTCTATAATTTTGCCTTTTCTAGACGGTCATAAAAATGAAGTTTGTATAGTATGTAGCCTTTGAGTCTGGCTTCTCGTTTAGCATAATGCATTTGATACTTATTCATGTTGTTGTGTGTATCAGTAATTTGATCCATCTTATTGTTGAGTAGTTGGTAATTTTTATAGAAAAATCAATCTAGGAAAGTAAACATTTTAACCGAGGCGGAGTGCCCAGACATCCTAATTTACTTGGGACAAACCTGGTTTATGCCTGTTGGCCCAGCGTAATTTTTAATAATATCTCCTTTCACTCTCAAATATGTCCTGGTTTGGATGATAAATGATATGGTCGCTGTAAAAAGTGACAAGAGACTGACATAGTTTACTTTACAGTGTTGTCAAATTTGCCTTCCAAAATACCAAAATTGGATATACAGATAGTTGTCCCTGGTTATCAGTGGGGGATTGATTCTAGGAGCCCCCGCAGATACCAAAATCCCCGGATGCTCAAGTCCCTTATATAAAATGGTGCAGTACAACAAATAGAGTTCGCCCTATGTGCCTGTGGGTTTCGCATCTGTGGGTACAGAGAGCTGACTGTATTTATATTTTGTATCAATATTAATAAATATTGTGAGTGATAATAGCAGTAATGTTACATGTAATGCCATTTTGATCTTCACAACAATATTCCCATTTTACATTTGAGAAAAGATTCAGAATAGAATAAATAACCTGCCAAAAACTATGAGCTAGAAAGTGATGAAACGTGCATTGTCTATCTACACATTCGCTCTTAATCTCTCGTGTTAATTGAGAGGCAGTTTAGTGTATTCGTTAAGAGTGGAGGCAATGGTGACAGAATGCTTGGGTTCCAATCCTGACTCAACACTTTTTTGCTGTTTGACCTTGTGCAAATTATGTAATCTTTCTGTGTCTCAGTTTCTTCACCTATAAAAAGGGCATATTATGATATATCTACAATGCCGATGGCTAGCACATGGTAAGCTTTTGATAAAGTCCAGCTTTCTTTTTTTTTTTTTTTTTTTTTTGAGATTAGCCCTGAGCTAACATCTGCTGCCAATCCTCCTCTTTTTGCTAAGGAAGACTGGCCCTGAGCTAACATCCGTGCCCATCTTCCTCTCCTTTATATGCGGGACGTCTACCACAGCATGGCTTGCCAAGCGGTGCCATGTCACACCTGGGATCCAAACTGGCGAACGCCGAGTCGTCAAAGTGGAACGTGCGAATTTAACTGCTGCGCCACCCCAAATAGTTTAGTCTTGATGTAGTAAATCAATTCCACAAAGTATGTTCCTTGGATCATCTGCGTCTTTCAAATTTTATATGCGTCTGTCAAAATAAAAAAAAAAATGTAGGATGGGGGCCGGCCCCGTGGCGGAGTGGTTAAGTTCGTGCACTCTGCTTTGGCGGCCCAGGGTTTTGCTTGTTTGGATCCTGGGCACGGACATGGCACCACTCATCAGGCCATGCTGAGGCGGCGTCCCACGTACTACAACTAGAAGGACCCACAACTGAAATATGCGACTATGTACTGGGGGGATTTGGGAAGAAGAAGAAGAAGAAGAAGAAAAAAGATTGGCAACAGTTGTTAGCTCAGGTGCCAATCTTAAAAAAAAAAAAAGTAGGATGATGGCTAAGTTTGAGAATCACAGTTAAATAAAATTTTGCAGGCTTCTCAGAGCCTTTTTAATGTATTTAATTAATTTCCAAGAAATGGCTTAACATGCAGCATATCCAAGCTTACTTAAACAGAGTAAAACGTCCATTAAAATCTATGTGGATACTCTAAACATAATTTGGGAAATTTTGTAGTAAACATTAGGAAACTACTGAGGATTTGGTGATTTTGCCGTCAACACTATAGGCAGTGGTTTTAAAGGATGATTTATGGGGACAGAAAGAGACTTGGTCACAGGAAAATCAGTAATTTAGGCTTGAAGTGGTGAGCTAGAGTTCTGACATGGAAAGGGGATCAGAATGGATCTATGAAATATTTTGAAGGAAGATTCAGGAAGACTTAGTGATTGCTTGGAAGGAAGGAGAGAGGAATCAAAATAATTCCCAGGTTTCTATTCTGAGAGAACTTTGATGTCAGTAATTTAAAATGTGGTAGCTAGGAAGGGCAGCTAGTTGGTTTGACATTGGAAGAGATTGAAGAGGTTTGTTTTGGATGTGTTGACTTGGACCTAGCAATGGCAGATCAAGAAGCCAAGGACATAGAAGTTAGAGGAGAGAGTGGGTCTAGAGAAAAAGCTGAAGCCATGAAAGCATATTTTATCAATTTTAGTGTAGAGAGAAAAGAGTTGTTGAAGGGCAAGTAACTAAAAGGGAGTAAGGGAACAAGGAGAGTCAAGATAGTGCTCTATCATGTGAACAGAATGATTGGGTGGAGGGGTGTAATGAAGTGATGAAAAAGCTAAATGGTGGTGAAGAATGAGCAAAGACTTTTAGAGTTGGCTTTGCTGACCTTCGTGAGCATCATCAGTGCTATAAAGGCTCCGTTACAGCTTCAAGTGACCTTGAAGATGCAATTTTTTCAAATGAGAGGGCAGAATAAAAGCAAGGTTGTAAAGGGTTAAAGAGAAAGTGGAAACTAAAAAGCACTCATTGTAGAAATTTGGCAGGAAAGAGAAGTAGAGAAAGAGTATAGGAGTTGATAGGGGAAACCTGAGCATGTTGGAAAGCAGAAGGGGAGGAATCAGTTCAAAGGGAGAAATCGAAGATAGAAAAGTGTGGGGGAGAGCTAAGTCCCAAATGAAGTGAGAAGGCGAGAATTGAGAAAATTAGATGAGGTTGCCCTAATTTTGGAAAAGTTAAAATGGATCCTATGATGTAAGTTACCTTTGTGTGCTGGCATTTAACCTTTTTCACTTTTTTACTATAAGGGAGTTATATAATTTAGCTGATTTTTATAAGACAGTGACCTCATTAAGTTAAAATATTTATTTCTTTAGATGATGAAAATAATTCATGTTCATTGTAGAAAATAGAGAAACGTAAATGAAGAAAAAAGTCAACTGTCATCCCCCTAGCAACGAATAAATTCTGTTAATGTTTTGATAGAGCCCTTTTGAATGGATTGATCATATATATGTATCATATGTATACATATATTACATAGAGAGAGAGAGATCTCTTTTGAAAAACCAGGACTATACTATACATTCAGTTTTCTATCCTTTTTATAATAGCATTATGTTTTGAACCTTCTTCCACTTCACAAAATATTCTTTGTAAATAGTGTGTTTAATATTCCATTGTAAGCACTGATCCCATTTAGATGAACCTTGGCATTCTCAATTCCCCTCTTATCACCTTGTTTTTTACCTGATCCAAATTCCATTATTAAACAAGTGCTACAGATACCAAAGCAGTTACTGAGAATATGGTATTTGAATTTAGGAGGAAGGAGTCAGTAGCCCCAGACCCTAAAGATTGTCTTAGAAAATCTCATCGTGCTTTCTATTCCTCTCCCCTTCACTGAAATTCTTGAAGAAAAAGTCTGTGTTCATCCTTCCCTTTCATTTTTTGTGTGGCAGCTGCCTCATGGAGAGACCTACGGTTTGTCTGTAAGCCTTATAAATCCCCTGTTGAGCCTTAGAAGAGAGAAGAAAAGGTTACCCTGATAGGGTGAGAGTAGGATTCCCTTATAGTTTATGTTCATTTGTCCCTCTCTTGTCATCTCCTCAGAAAAATTAGTACTCATCTTATTTGGCTTATCTGGCTATTAAGGATTGAAACTCTTGACTCTAGTTGAGAATGAATTAGATTCAATTAATGAAAACAAAGATGTGATAGACTGGCAGGGATTCTGTGCCCTGCACTCTGCCACTAAACTAGCTAAGTGTCTTTGGGCAAGTGACTTGATCTCTCTGAGTTAAAAAAAAAATTAGGCTGAAGTTTTAAATTCTAAAACCTCTTTATTATTTATTTTATTATTATAAGATAGTGGTCATAAACTGTTTTCAGCCTCAAGACTCTTGGGGAATACCATACACACCCTTTGTAATAGTGACAGTGACTCTGGTGGTGGTGATTACAGGAGAATCATTGATACCAGGAATATTAATTATAATTCTTTATACACAAGCATGGGTTGTTTTTCAAGAAGAGGAATGAAATTGGCGTAATGAAATTGCACAGTTAAATACGATGTAAATAATTGATATACTCTAGTATATTCATGTGAAAAAAAAGTTTAAGTTAATTTGATCTTGAGCTGTAACTTAGAGGCAAAAGTCCAGACATGTTTCATTCCTGTATGATGAGCTTTTCTCATTATGAGTAGGTAGGGAGTATCTGAACACTTAGAGCTATTTAATCTCTTGATTTGGCAGCCATGGTAGTAAATTATATGAATAGATCCCTTTTCATCTTTCTGGTAGGAGATAGCTATTATATAAAGGGAATTCATCTCTCCAGCTCCTTCTCCGTGCCACATTTTTTCTCCATTCTCAAGAATATACCCATAGCATAAAGACTGTATTGTCTTTATTTAAGAAAAAATATATATACTATATCCATTGTTAAGATAGTTATAAGTAAAATTAGTATTTTGGTCTCTTCTCAGTATTTGCTAGCCCTTGCTTTTATTCTCTTAGGGCCTTGGTTTCCTTTTATTCTTTTTTCATTAAGAGATTATTCTTTCTATTTTCTATAGTCACTGTCTTCAACCACTCAATCCCATTTCACCTTATTCTCTTTTTGTATATTATCAAGTGGCACTTCACAAACGCCTATGAACCTCAACAATTGCTTTAAACTATTTGAGTAGCACTGTCAAATGCTCTTTCAGGAAAATGATTATCCTATATTATTGCCCAAGAAGTTACTACCAAGTGCATGAGGCATAAAGCAAAATGGAATTGGTAGTGTAAAAATCCTTTGTAATGAGTATTTGCCATTACAATTTTGATAGTTTCCTTCACTTTTTTAAGCTTTATTAAAGTATAATTACATACCATAAAATCCACCTGTTTTAAATATATAAGTCACTGATTCTAAGTATAAAAAGAATTGTGTAATCATCAACCCAAATCAAATTTTAGGACATTTCTGTCACACACACCCCCCCAAAGAAACCTTGTGCCCATGTGTAGTCATTCCCACCCCCACCCCAGCCCTAGGCAACCACTACTCTGCTTTCTGCCTCTATAGATTTTACTTTTATGGACATTTCATGTAAATGGAATCATGTAATATGTGGTCTTTTGTGTTTGGCTGCTTTTACTTAGCGTGACGTTCCTACATATTGTAGCATGTAACAGTACTTTATTCCTTTTTGTTGCTGAGTAGTATTCCAAATGGATATACCACATTTTGTTTATCCATTTACCAGTTGATAAACATTTGGGTCTATCACATTTTTGGCTATTGTGAATAATGTTGTTATGAACATTTGCATATAAGTCTTTATGTGGACATAAAAGCTTTCATTTTTCATGAATAAATATGTAGGAGTGGAATTGCTAGGTCGTATGGTGTATCTATATTTAACATTTTAAGAAACTGCCAAACTATTTTACAGAGTTACTGTACCAGTTTACATTCCCACAGTAATGTGTAAGGGTTCTGGTTTCTCCACATTCTTCTCAACACTTGTTATCATCAGTCATTTTTATTATAGCCATTCTAGTGGTTGTAAAGTAGTATCTTTTTGTGGTTTTGACTTGCATTTTTCTAATGATGTAAAGTCTTTCACTCTTCAAAAAAATGTGACATTGTTGGTTCTTTAAAAAACTGTTTTAGCCTATGAAAAAATGAATATTTTTCCCATATGAAATGGAGACAGACTATCAATAAATGTTATCTTCTAGAAGAAAAAATATTTGAATTCTATAGACTTAAAAACATACATATACACGTGTGTGTGTGTGTGTGTATATAAATATAATAATCGGTTAATCTATGGATAAAGGATTCTGGTAGTCTCTACTATGAAAAGATTGAACTAAAGACAGAAGGTGAAAGTTGTTTCAACTAATTATTATTTTTACATAGTATAGAGTGAAATTTTTAGTAATTCATTCAACATATGCACACAGAGTACTTTCTTTGTGCCAGATGGTGGTGTTGGCCCTGGGAATATAACAGTGAACAAGCAGGCTAGGTTCCACCCCTCATGGAGCTTACATTCTAGTGGAGAAGACATATGATAAACAAACAGACAAATATATATGTCTAGTAGTAGTAAGTATTTTGAAGAAAAATAGGGTGGGGTAGGGAGCTAGAGAAGTGAAGGGAGGTGCTTCTTTAGAGGGCAGGTCAGGGAAAGCCACTCTGAGGAGGGAGTATTTGAGCAAGAACCTACAAATGTTGTAAGGAAGAAAGCCATAAGAATATATGAGGGGAAAGGGTTCCTCAGTTACAGAGTACAGCAAATACACAGAGCCTTGAGCTGAGAAATTTTGTAATCCATCCTCCACTGATCAGGCAAATTTAGGCCTAAATAAAGGTACAACATCTTTGGTACATTAGACCATGTTACTTAACTTCTCAAAACCTATATATTTTTTAAATGAGTATTATAATTTCTGCATCAGAGATTGTGCTGATGATTAAATGAGATCCTCAATATAAAGCATCTATAACTCCACATTAAGTGATAAAATGGTGGTAGCTATTATTTTACTGCAAATTATTGTTATTGTTAGACCACCCTTTTTTAATTATTTTATTGAGGTCATAATAGTTTATAACATTGTGAAATTTCAGTTGTACATTATTATTTGTCAGCCCCTTTATCCCTTATGCCCACCTCCAAACCCCCTTCTACTCTGGTAACCACTAATCTGTTCTGTTTGTTCATATGTTTGTTTATCTTCCACATATGAGTGAAATCATACAGGTTTGTCTTTCTCTCTCTGGCTTATTTCGCTTAACATCATACCCTCAAGGTCCACCGATGTTGTTGCAAATGGGACAATTTTGTCTTTTTTTTTATGTCTGAGTAGCATTCCATTATATATTTATGTATACCACATCTTTATCCATTCATCAGTCGATGGGCACTTGCATTGCTTCCACATCTTAGCTATTGTGAATAATGCTGCAGTGAACACAGGGGTGCATAAGTCTCTTTGAATTGTTGATTTCAAGTTCTTTGGATAAATATCCCCAGTAGTGGGATAGCAGGGTCGTATGGTATTTCTATTTTTAATTTTTTGAGAAGTCTCCATACTTTTCTGTAGCGGCTGCACCAGTTTGCATTCCCACCAGCAGTGTATGAGGGTTCCCTTCTCTCCACATCCTCTCCAACATTTGTTATTTTTTGTCTTGGTAATTATAGCCATTCTAGTGGGTGTAAGGCGCTATCTCATTGTAGTTTGGATTTGCATTTCCCTAGTGATTAGTGATGTTGAACATCTTTTCATGTGCTTATTGGCCATCTATGTATCTTGTTTGGAAAAATGTCTGTTCATATCCTCTGCCCATTTCTTGATCGAGTTGTTTGTTTTTGTTGTTGTTGAGTTGTGTGAGTCTTTATATATTTTGGAGATTAACCCCTTGTTGGATATATGATTTGCAAATATCTTCTCCCAGTTGGTAGGTTGTCTTTTCGTTTTGTTCCTGGTTTCCTTTGCCTTGCAGAAGCTCTTTAGTCTGATGAAGTCCTATTTGTTTATTTTTTTCTTTTGTTTCCCTTGCCCGAGTAGACATAGTATTTGAAAAGATCCTTCTAAGACCAATGTCAAAGAGTGTACTGCCTATATTTTCTTCTAGGAGTTTCATAGTTTCATGGCTTACCTTCAGGTCTTTAATCCATTTTGAGTTAATTTTTGTGTATGCCGAAAGATCATGAGACCACCCATTTTAAGCTTTAAAAATTAGTTTTCCAGCTAGTATTCTTTAGTAATCTTTCCTTTTTGTATCTTTTATAATTTGTAGAATCTTAAAGCAGATACTGCCATTTTAAGAATATCATAATCTTGATGAAATAGGACAATTACCCCAGCTTCAAACTATTATACTTTTGATTATCATCCTACTGTATTTATTTATTTTTAAAATATGAATGACATTGGAGACTTATTTTTCTCCAATTTTATTTCTTAAGGTTCATTTACGATAAAGGCAACTATAGATTTATTGATAAGTAGGATTTCAAAAAGTCAACTTTTTATAGATTGTTTAATAATCTGATTACATCTTTTGACAGAAACAAGGGTCTACTCTAATAGTTATTATTAATTTCTAAGCCTAGGCCTTAAAAGCTTGTTTAGAGCTGAGCCAGTAGTACTGTTTATTGGATTTCTGTGGGAAAATGCAACTTGAATCCAACTCAGGATGCTGAGAATACATTCTTTCCTAAACATCCCCAGGTAGGAACAAAGGTGGAGGGAGGTACCTTGTAGTAAATGCCTTTTGTATACAGTGGATTTAAACTTATTCTTTGGATACCTATACTAATAAATAACCAAGTGATTCCCACCTTGTACAATATTGAGATATTTGGTATTTTTCCTGAGGTATAGTTTCCATCGTTCATTTTCTGGCCTTAAGCTCTCACTTAGTCCTACCTGAATCCTATCCATCATCAAAAGTTCAATTTAAGCGTTGCTTCATTCCAAGCCTTTCCTAATCGTGGTGGTCCATAGAAATTAGTTATATCCCTCTTTGAACTCCTATACAACTTAATTTTCTGTAAGTTTAGTGTGTATATTATGGAGGTATACAGCCAATAGAATTAATAACTATCATGTGTCTATGTCCTCTCTCTATTAGATAGTAAGTTTCTTAGAGGCAAGAACATCCTCTTTACTTTCATAACTTTGCTTCATTTACTCAGTTATTTGGTTTAAATACTATATTCTAGGTTTAAACCTTGTAAGCAGAGCTTTATTTTCTTCTAAATCTAGACATCTTTCTGAATTTGTGTCAGATCGCAAATGAATTGTCTTTTACTAGGTAGGTTTTAGAAATCTCTTCTGAACAATGCTCTGTTCTTTGCATACTGCATTTTTTTTTAGTGTTATGTCTAATTAGTATCTCTTAAAGAAAATGAATGAAGTAGTTCCTCTCATTTATTTTCTTCTGGCCTCTCCAGTTTCATAGAGAGTTATAATAGTTAGATATATTTATCTTCAGTATTTTGACTCAGTAGCTATGTACCTTGATCATTTTTACTCTGAGAGGGCAAAGTTTTGACTGTCATCGTGATTTCCCTACATGTCCAGTTCGAATTCAGAACATTTTGCGGGTAGGGGTGCTAATGTAAATGGCAATGTGTTTTTAATTTCAAATTCCACTTGTTCATGAATGGTATATAGAAAAGTGATCGACTTTTCTATATTAACCTTGTATCCTGCATCCTTGCTATAATCGCTTGTTAGTTCTAAGTGGGGTGTTTTTTTGGTCTATTCTTTTGGGTTTTCTACATAGACAGTCATGTCATCTGTGAACAAAGATGGATTTTTTTTCTTCTTTTTTTTTGTCTTATTCATTAGCTAGGACTTCCAGTGTGATGTTGAAAAGCAGTTGTAAGAGGGGGCATCCTTGCCTTGTGTCTGATTTTTGTGGGAAAACTTTGAGTTTCTCACCATTAAGTGTGATGTTAGCTGTAGGTTTTTTGTAGATGCTCTGCTCTTTATCAAGTTGAAGAAGTTTCTCTCTATTTCTGTTTTTCTGAGAGTATCATGAATGGCTGTTGAATTTTGTCACATGCTTTTTCTGCATCAATTGATATGACTGTGATTTTTCTTCTTTAGCCTGTTAATACGGTGGATTACATGGATTGATTTTCAGTTTTTTTAAAGATTGGCACCTAAGCTAACATCTGTTGCCAATCTTTTTTTTTTTTTTTTTATTCTTCTCCCCAAAGCCCCCCAGTACTAGTTGTATATTCTATTTGTAGGTTCTTCTGGTTGTGTGATTTTCAAATATTGAACCAGCATTGCATCCCTGGAATAAACCCCACTTGCTCATGGTTTATAATTCCTTTTCTGTATTGTTGGATTTCATTTGCTAATATTTTTAAGTTTTTATATCTACAGTCTTGAAGGACATTGGTCTGTAGTTTTCCTCTTTTTGTACTTTTTTGCCTTATTTTCGCATCAGGATAATACTAGCTTCATAAAATGAATTGTCAAGTCTTCCCTACTCTTGTTTTCTTGAAAAGATTATGTAAAATTTGGCGTTCATTCTTTTTTAAATATTTGGTAGAATTTTCCAGTAAAACCATCTAGGCTTGGTGATTTCTAGTTGGGGAGCTTTATAAATTATGAATTAAATTTCCTTAATAATTGTAGGGCTACTTCAAGTTATCTATTTTCATATTAAGTGAGTTGTGGTAGTTTGTGCTTTTTGAGTAATTGGCCCACTTCCTTTAACTTGTCAAATTTATGTTTGTGGAGGTGATTGTAGTATTTTCTTGTTATCCTTTCAGTGTCTGCAGAGTCTATAGTGATATCTCTTCTTCATTTCTGATACTGATAATTTCTCTTTTTCCTTTGTCACTCTCCCTGGAGTTTTCTCTTTTTTTCTCTTTTTTTAATCTTTCCGTGAACTAGCTCTTATTGATTTTTTTTTCCTATTGTTCTTCTGCTTTCAGTTTCATTGGTTTCTGTTCTTTATTGTTTCCTTCCTTCTGCTTATTTTGGCTTTATTTTGCTTCTCTTTTCCAGGTTCTTGAGGTGGAAGCCTAGATTCTTGATTTGAGACTTTTCCTCTTTCTGCATTTCAGTGCTATAAATTTCCCTCAGCACTGTTTTAGCTGTGTCCCACAAATTTTGATATTTCCATTTTCATTTTGTTCAATGTAATTTTTTTTATTTCCCTTGAGACTTTCTCTTTGACCCATGAATTTTTCAGAAATGTGCTGTTTAGTTTCTAAATGTTTGGAAATTATCTTTTCTGTTATTGATTTTTAATTTGATTTCATTGTAGTTGGAGAACACACTCTTTATGATTTCACTTATTTTAAATTTGTTATGGTGTGTTTTATAGCCCAGGATTTAGTCTTGGTATATGTTCTGTAGCATTTGAAAATAATGTACTGTTGTTGGTTTGCATGTTCTAAAAGTGTTGATTTGATCCTGTGAGTTGATGGTGTTGTCTTATAGCCTGGCTGAATTTCCATCCGTTGTTGAGAGGGATATTGAAGTCTCAAGATTATTATGGATTTTTTTATTTCTCTTTTCAGCCCTATCAGTTTTTGCTTTATGTATTTTTTTAGCTGTGTTGTTTGGTAAATACACATTTAAGATTGCTGTGTTTTCTTGGTGGATTGGCCCTTTTATCATTATGTAATGTTCTTCTATATCCATGATAAGTTCCTTGGCTCTGACATCTTTATCTGATGTTAATATAGCTTCTGCTTTTTTTATTAATATTTGCATGATAGATCTTTTTCTTCCTGTTACTTTCTACCTCCCTATATCATTATATTTGAAGTGAATTTTTTGTAAACAGTGTATCCTTAGATTGTGTTTCTTAATCTACTCTGCCAATCTCTGACTTTTAACTGATACGTTTATGTTTAGATCATTTATATATAATGTGATTATTGATATGTTTCCCCCATTTTATTTTTGTTTCTCTTCTCTTCATTTTTTCATTTCTCTGTTTTCTTTTTATTGCCTTCCTATGGGTTACTTGAACATTTTTTAAACATTCCGTTTTCATTTCTCTATAGGCTTTTTTTTTTTCTTTAAGATTGACAGCTGAGCTAACATCTGTTGCCAATCTTCTTTCTCTCTCCTTTTTTTTTGTTCTTCTCTCCAAAACCCCCCAGCACATAGTTGTATATTCTAGTTGTAGGTCCTTCTGGCTCTGCTGTGTAGGATGCCACCTCAGCATGGCTTGATGAGTGGTGCTAGGTCCATGCCCAGGATCCGAACTGGCAAAACCCTGGGCCGCCAAAGCAGAGCATGCAAACTTAACCACTTGGCCACGAGGCCAGCCCCTCTGTAGTATTTTTGAGTATATCTCTCAATACAGCTTTTTTAGCAGTAGCTCTAGGTATTACATCACATATGCATAACTTATCACAGTCTACTGGTGGTGTCATTTTACCAGTTTGAGTGAAGTGTGGAAACTTTACCTCGCTTTATGTCCCTTTGCCCTTCCCCACTTGTAATCTAATTGTCTTAAATATTTCCTCTATGTATATTCTGAACCATATCAGATAGTGTTATAATTTTTGCTTCAACCATCAAATGTAACTTGCCTTATGATTTTCTTTTTGTCTCCTTGATGTTCTAAGATTCCTTCTTTAATTTTCTTCCACCTGAGAATGTCTTGGTTTCCCCTTCATTCCTGAAGGATATTTCTTCCACATATAGGATTCTGGATTGACAGTTCTTTCCTTTTAGCACTTAAAAAATGTGCCTTCTGACTCTCCCTCAGTTCTCTTTGTCTCCTCTCTAATGAGCACCAAGTATTATAAATCAATTTCATTTACGTGGAGACTTCTCCTCTCTGCCTGTTAACCTGCTGCACTGGTTGTCCTCTACTCCTGATGCATTGCCTTCATCCTGGGATCTTCCTTCCTAACCATCCTGGGAATTCCCTTCCCATCTCTCCTGTTGGATCTCCATTTCTTGGGTTTCTCATTTTTGTTTATTATTTCTCTGATTGCTACTGGGAAGAAATTTTTTGGAACTTTGAATGTCTGAACATATCTTTTGCCCATACTCATCCTTGATTGATAATTTGGCTGGATATAATATTTTAGGTTCCCTAAGAATTTTGAAGGCATTGTTGTATGTCTTTATCATTTGTATGTGACTGGTTTGGATTTTAGGCTTTATTTTTTGTTTTGTTTTTTTGTATGTTTACACCCTCTCTAGCTTCTCTAGTCCTCTAAAATCTGACAGTGATGCGCTTTGTAGGTCTATGTTCATCCACAGTGCTGACCATCAGTGCGCCCTTTCACTTTGGAAATTCATGTCCTTCAACCCTGTACAGTTTTCTTCAATTATTTCTTTGATTTCCTCTTTGTTTCCTCTATACTTTTTATGAAATTCCATGTCCTTCTAAGCCAATTTTATGATTTTTCTTTCTTTATCTTTTTACTCTGTAAAAAGGAGATACCCTCAACTTTCTCTTCAACTTCTGTTCAGTTTTTCTGCTATCTTATTATATCCTATTTTTAATTTTCAAGAGTCTGTTGGTTTGTTTTTTGTCTCATTTGTGTTTCATGGATGTGATTTGTTCTAATCTCTTGAAGATTTTTGAAAGTCAGGTTTATTTAGATATAATTTACATGCAAGAAAAAGTCACCCTTTTTAGTGCATAGTTCTATTAGTTTTGACAGTTGGGTCTACTGCCATAATCAAGATATAAAACATTGTTCTTTGAGCACTTTCACCATCACTGATGTCAATATTTTTCGATGTGTGTGTATGTATATATGTCTTTGTATGTAAGTATATATGTCTTTCCCTCAAGGACTGATCAGAGTTCCCAAAGAAGTATCTTCTGCAGTCTTCTTCCCTGTATATAAGCCTGGCTGCAAGCCCTTGTGAGGCAAGAAGTAGAAAGGTTAGAGGTCACAACATTTAGTATGTAAACTTTCACTTGATCCCCGTTTTAGAATTTGTTCCTCTCACACTCCTTTGTGCTTGGCGTTTCCCATCCCAAGGACTGTGTTTTAAAATCTCCATACAGTAAAACCATAGTCTTTTACTGGGATGAGGAAGGGTATCTTAAGTGGATATTCAGTCAGTCTGCTTATTCTTAAGCCCAAATTTATCCCCACTTCTTGAGATCCTCAGTGTTGCCAATTCCTGAACCTTTGGGGGATTCTGCTTTTCACCTTTCCTCATTGCTGACTTAAGATTTGGCTTTCTCAGATCTGCTGTCATTTGTCACTTCTGCTTTGCAGTTTTGCATCAACTCATCTTCTCTTCTTTGTCCTTATGGGTTTTATTCCTTTAAAAACTCCTTACTGTCATTGTAATGGAGTTTCAGGGAAGGTTAGAAGTAATAGCATATGTTTAGTCCATTATCTTTAAATAAAAGTCCCCTTTCTTTAAAAAAAAAAAAAAAAGTGGGCAAGATCCTTTATGATCTAGCTTCTGCCTATCTCTCCAGTCTCATTTCTCACTCCACTGTAACCCACCCCCAGCCTAAGCTGCAGTCACATGCATCTACTTAAGAGATTGCCAAACAAACCATGTTGCTTCATGCCTTTCAGTTCTGCACATGCTGTTTTCTCAGTGTGCTGTTTGTCCTTTAAGACTCTCCTCACCGAGGCTTTGCTAGCTCACAGGGTCCCCTCTGTCAAAATGCTTATTGCATTGCTGCAATTATTTATTTACTTTTTAAAAAGTCTCATCCTAGAGATTTCTTAACCTGGGTGTACAGGTGGAAGGCTGTCCATGGATTAGCAGCAGAAAATCTTAGAATACCCTAAAATTATTTGCAGAATTTCATGTGTTGTGCATACTTTTGGAGCATTCTCTAAGGCAGGTTTTCTATTAGGAGTGTGCATCAGAAATACCTGTGGAGCTTTTTAAAAATATAATTGCTTTGGGCTTTACTCCAGAGACCTCTCCTGAGTTATAGTCTGAAGTTAGGGACCAGAAAGGTATGTTTTCAAAAGGCTTCCTAAATGATTCTTTAGAACAGGGTCTCTGTGTATCATCTGCATTAACTCCAGGGCCTGGCATATAGTGAACACTCAGTAACTGTTTAAGGAAAGAATGAGGGAGGAACTTGTGTTCAGGGCATGATCTGAAACAAATTTCCTGTGTGAAACCTGAGTACAAAGGGGAAATTTTTCACTGATTTCCTCTGTTATATTAAATGAAGTCATAGCATCTGTTTTCCCCCTTTGGGTATAATTGGAGGAGTAGGAGAGTATGGGTTACTTTTTCAAAGGTAGAGGAAAGCTTTGGAGAGCTAGCTGCAAGAGTGAAAGAAGAATTTAAGGATTAGGCATAAAACCAAGTCAGATGTATATAGTCTGATTTTGGTTCCTCTAGCTGCTTGTGGTTGTATTTGACCCAGTGATTTGGTTCCAAAATTTTAGGCTTCTGTACATTTGGATGTCACAGATACCACTACTATATAGACCTGATTTCATAACCTGTAAATTTAAATTTAATATATGGCTACTAATATGGAAAATGGGGAGATTGACATGTTGCATGGGCAAAAAATACATTCCATATTATTGTAACTGGTTGCAACTAAAGACTGAAAACAGAAAGAGCCTTGATTTCCTGGAATGCCCTCCTTGTGCTTCCTCCTGTTTAAGGTTTTTAAAAATGTATGAATTAGAACTATGTCCTCTGTTTTACTCACATACCTCTTTTACATAGCATGGAGCTGCTGTTGTATTTTTGTATATGTATTAAGGAAATAATCAGGCTCTTTTGCTTTTTGTATTTTCCATTTATTATTTTTATTTTGATGTCTAGGTATTTAAGAGATTATGGCATCTGAAACCCACAATGTTAAAAAGCGGAACTTTTGTAATAATATTGAGGATCATTACATTGATCTTCCTAGAAAAAGGATCTCTAAATTCACTAATAAGAACATGAAGGAGGTAAGTCCATAGTTTCTAGGTTTCTTACTCTGTTCAGGCTGCTGTAACAGACTATCATAGGCTAAGTGGCTTACAAACAACAGAAATTTACTTCTCACAGTTCTGGAGGCTGGGAAGTCCAAGATCAAGGTCCTGGCCGATTTGGTATCTGGTGAGGGTCAGCTTCCTGGTTCATAGATGGCTGTCTTCTTGCTGTGTCCTCAGATGGTGGAAGGGGCAAGAGCTCTCTGGGGTCTCTTTATAAGAGCACTAATCCTATTGTGAGGGCTCTGCCTTCATGAACTAATCACCTCCCAAAAGCCCTGCCTCCTCTATCATCACTTTAGGGGTTAGAATTTCAAAATATGAATTTTGGGGAGGCGTAATCCTTAAGTCCATCACAGGTAGTTTAAACTGTTAGGTCTGTGGATAGTTCTAGTTAAACCATAATAAACAATGAGAGAGTGATGAGTCTGCTTAATGTCTCAGAATTAAGTAGAATTAATGAAATATTGAAAACTTTATATTCTGAAAGCTCTAAAAACTTTTTGGCCAGTGTACTGTTTTGATATGATATAATTTGAATGTTTTGGTTTAATATTAAAGAGGAATCTCAGAAATGCTTTTTGTTCACTGTTCACTGTTGCAAGGCTCATTAGCACTGATATAGTTTCTTTAAAAACCATAAAACTCAACTCACTTATTAAGCACCTTGTAAATATAATATGTGACTAGTGGTATGGAAAATAGATGGATATGTTACTTTGTCAAAAATGCCTGCATACAATGTTGTTGTAGCAAATGGTTGAGACTACAGTCTTAGAACAGAAAAAGCTTTAATCTGAAAAATTTAACAGTTGAATTTCAGATTTATTGGTAACAATCACGAAGTTTACAAAGCCTCATTAAGGAACTTAAGTGTGCTACAAGTAACTATTTTTATTTTTCAGGTTAAGAAATCTCCAAAACAGTTGGCTGCTTATATAAATAGGTAAGAGCTTCTTTAAAGTTTATGGGAAGCAGCAAATATTGAAAACTGGGTAAGAGTGAAAATAGATAAAAAATAAATATTCTCTGTTATTATAATAATAATTAATATATTGTCAAACAGCTCCTTTGTTCCAGGCACTGTGCTAAACACATCAGTATTATCTCTACTCCTTAAAATGGTCCTACTAGTAGATAGCATTACCCTAACAGTTGATGAGAAAAACTGAAGATCAGAGAAGTTAACTGATTTGTTCAGGGTCATACACCCAGAAAATGGTAAAAATGGCATTTATTCTCAGACCTGCCAAACTCTAAAGGCACTTTCTACTAAGCCACTGGTTCTCCAAGTGTGATCTGAGGACCCTGGAGGTCCCTGAAGCCTGAAAAGGGAGATTGTGAGGTCAAAACTATATTCACAATAATACTAAGACATATTTACCTTCTTCGTTTTCCCTCTATTACAAGTGTACAGTAGAGTTTTCCAGAGGCTCCATGATATTTGATATCACAATAGACTGAATGCAGAAGCAGATGTGCAAATCCAGGAGTCTTCTGTTAAACCAGATATTAGAGATTTTGCAAAAATGTAAAACAGTACCATTCTTCTCACTATATATATAGGACTTTTTTTAATATAGGACTTTTTTGGGTAAAGTATTCTATATTAATATGTAATGAGTCTTTTTTTAATGAATTAACAAATTTCCTCAGTTTTACTTTCTGTTGTAAATATCAATAAATATTGCCTGCATAAAACAATTATTTTGAAACCTCAAGAATATTTGAGTGCAAAGCATCCTGAGGCCAAAACATTTGAGAACCACCATACTAAACCATGAGGTTTGCCCTATTGTGGTTTATCTGATTCAAACAAAATTAAATATACTTCAACTTAATCAAAATAAACTTTAAGATATTCAAACTTACATAATTATTGTGTCAATTTGTTAGAAAAAGATTAGGTGACTAGAAATTTTTATAATTTTCTTACTCCCAAAATGGCCTGTAATATTTCACTTTAAAAGCATGTTATGCTTCTTTTCATTTTCATTTGGTATAAAGTATCATCCTTTCATTGCTTTCCAGATGGTTTGTAATTTTTCTCTTAGATCTAAGAGTTAAGAATTTTTTAATTCTATTTACTTCTAATTTTAGTGGATTGTGATCACAAAATGTCACATATTAAATCTTTCTCTTAAAAACTTCTAAAGGTTTTCATGTGCTTCTTTTTCATTTAAGAAAATCAATTGTTTTTACAGAACAGTTGGACAAGCTGTGAAAAGCCCAGATAAACTACGTAAGGTGATCTATCATAGAAAGAAAGTTTATCATTCTTCTCCAAATACTTGTTACAGAAAAAAACAGTCCCCTAGAAGTGGGGGCTGTGACATGGCAAATAAAGAAAACGAACTGGCTTGTGCAGGCCACCTGCCTGAAAAATTACGCCATGATAGCCGAACATATTTGGTTAACTCCAGTGATTCTAGTTCTTCACAGACAGAAAGCCCATCATCAAAATATGGTGGGTTTTTTTCTGAGGTAAGTCATTTATATAAGCTTAACTTTATTCCTGTTACACTATTGGGGTTTTTTGTGGTTTTTTTGCCACATTCTGCTAGCAGACTAATTCGCCACCCATTGATTTCAGACTTATTTGAATGATTTTAACTCCCAGTACAATTTTTCTATATTAACCAAATTTGAATCAGCAGTTTATTCCATTTCTCTAAGTCAATGATGTCTGAAATGGAATGAAATGATTGACAAGCTGCTGTATCTATCCAGAATGGCAAATTGGCCAGTAGAGATTTAAAGGAAGGGAAAAGAAATCGTGCCTAAAAAGTGGACCACCAAAGCCAGTCATGCAGGCACATTTTGCTGCCCTGTGGAAGCTTTGTTCAGGCAGACCTGCTAAGGTGTGCTGCTCTTCTGGCTCAGACAAAATTACTTGTTTGAATAGGCCCAAGGGAATTTTTTTGGGTGACAGAAATTCTCTAAAACTGGATTGTGGTGATGGTTGCACAACTGTATAAGTTTATTTAAAATTATTGAATGATGTATTTTCAATGGATGCATTTTATGGTATGTAAATTTTACCTCAAAATAGTCATTTAAAAAAAAATTGGTCTTTTGAAGGAATGATTTGATAAAATTTATAAACACACGAGTTTATAATAAAAATTATGATTACATGTTTACTGTATATGTTGTAGTAAATAAACCCAAAGGAAAAAATTATCCATAATCTCAACGTTTGGAAATAACAGTATTAAGTTTTTGAGATCTCTTTTCTCTTCATACTGTATATATCGTTTAATAACTTGATGTTTATGTTTAATAAATTTGGATATTTTCCCATGTGATTAAATAATGCTGCTACAGTTTTTTAATAGATACATGTAACATTGCATTGCTTGAATGTACCTTAATTTTTATAACTATGATTTGGTTAACTTAGTATTGTTTCTCTCTGGCATGATAGCTTAAAAAGCATCTTCTGTGGTGTATAAGCAGAAAAAAATCTATTTAAAGTAAAATGGTCATAAGTCTGTATAGGTGAATGAAGATGAGCATCATATTTAGGGTAAAGAAAGGTAGAAAATAAAGCGTTATTAATTAAACCGTAATGAAATGATGCAAAAAAATATTCTTTTTACTAGTGAAATATTATTGTAAAAATTAGGTCCTGGAGTAATAGAAAGTTAACAATGTTAGGAGAAGTGAAGGAAGTGTGTGTCGTATCTGAGAAAAGAGGAAGTAAGGAGAATTTGATTTAATAGTGAATTATAATGGGCCCTGGAGAGTGGTAACAAAGGTAAAAGAGAATCACTGTCATACTAATTCATTCACAGATACGTATTGAGGGTTTCCTCTTGTGTAATGCATTCTGCAGGCTCTGAGGAGATAAAGATTGGTGAGCAAAAAACAGACACCAACCCTGGTTTCACATAGTTATAGAAGTGATGAGGCCAACACTGATGAGATAATCATAGAAGCTACATACCCTGAAGGAAAGAACATGTGGCTTATAATCCAGAAATCTGGTCTACATTGTGACCTAGGTTGGTTCTTCAGTTGAACTGAGGGAATAAACATTCTGAGTGTAAATGCCTTTAAAAAAAAGATTTCAGTTGTGCATTTGAATTAGTGTCACAGTGAGACATTTCCTTTGCTCTCTCATTTTCACTACTTTTTGCAAACCTTCCTTAACCTTGCACTTAACTAATAGATTTATTGATTGCTCTGTTGTTGTTTCAGACCTTTTTTCCTGATTGACTAGTGCCTGCTCTAAAAACCTAAATCTAAAAGTGATACCACATTATTTTGTCAAAGTTCAGATATCTGTAACCTTTCATGTAGCTGTTCCAATCCTAAAATTAATCCTACAGAAGTATTTGTACAAGTGCACATATTTGCATAAATAGGATGTTCATTGATGCATAGTTTTAATAGGGAAAAACCAGAATAACTCTAAATAAATTATGGTACATAAAGACTGGAGAATATATAAGTGTTTTTTTAAAATGAGGTGGTTCTATGTTATGATACTGAAAAATCTTCATATATATGTGAAAAAGCAAGATTTTCAAAAATGTAGTATTATAAGATTTTAATTTTTTATGTACCTAATTTGTCTAGAAAATGGTTTGGAAAGATACATACTAATCTGTTAACTCTGATTACTTCTAGGACGTGATATTAGATGTTTTTGTGGGAAGGTAGAGAGTATTCACTTTTTATTTTATACAGTTCTAAATTATTTAAACTTCTTACAACATGAATATATTACTTTATTATATAGAAAAAAATGAATGAATGAATTTAAATACTTGTCACAGAACTGAGTTTTTATGGTTCCCTTCTTATGCTATTCAGTTGGTAATGACTAGCCTACATGTTTACCTTTTCCTTTAATCCACATTACAAATTGAATCCTAGGTTTGTAGGTGAGCTAAAAATAATTTGTTTTACAAATTATTGAAATTTAGAAGAAAAATGGTAGCAAATAAAAAGTATTGGTAAAATATAAACAGGCCCTAATTTATTCAGATCATTTTGTTTACTATGTTCAATTGCAATATTCTTTTTCTGGGTCAGTAAAAGGAGTCATCTTTGCATAATTTTCAAATATATCTACCAGAATAATTTATTTGGAAAAAATAGCTTCATATCACATTTCAATGTGCTTTATAATAAATTAGATGTCTGCCTTTCAGGTTTCTCAGGACCATGAAACAATGGCACAAGTTTTGTTCAGTAGGAATTTGAGATTGAATGTAGCTTTAACTTTCTGGAGAAAGAGAAGTATAAGTGAACTTGTAGCTTATTTGGTAAGGTAAGTGCGACCTTTTATGCTTTTTGTTCAGTAAAAGTAATTTTCAGTGGGCCGGCCCAGTGACATAGTGGTTAAGTTTGCATGCTCTGCTTCGGCAGCCCAGGGTTTGGGGGTTCAGATCCTGGGTGTGAATCTACACACCACTTGTCAATCCATGCTGTGGCAGCATCCCACATACAAAATAGAGGAAGATTAGCACAGATGTTAGCTCAGGGCCAATCTTCCTCAACAAAGAAATAAAGAAAAGAAAATTTTTTTTAAAAAGTAATTTCAAATGTGTTAATCTAGAAGCACCTCTTCTTTACTGGCTAAAATTTTAAACTTCTATATTTAGCTTCAATAGAGACACTATGGTTTAACTTACCTTCATCATCAGTCTAAGAGTAACCAAAATACAGAAAACCATCTGTTCTATCAGACTGAACAAAGCGGTTACCTTCTCTAAGATTCTTATCCATTAAACTAAGAGATACTGGTATGGGAGACTAACCTTTTAAAAATCTCCTTTGAATGAAAATCCTGAGAATTACCCTCCTCACTGTATTCAAGTCTCTTACCTTAGTTAGATGTTACCTTAGTGAGGCCTTCCTTGACCACCTTATTTAAAAATACATATTTCTTCACTCCCTATCTCTCTTTCCTGTTTTATTTTTCTCCATAGCACTTACTGCCATCAGTGTGCTCTATGTATTTTACTTGTTTGTTTGTTGTCCGTCTCTGCCTTCTCCTGCCCCCTCCCACACTCACATACACACTGGAGTGAAAGCCCTCTATCTGTTGACTGCTGTATCCTCAGCACCTGGCTCATCATAGACACCCGGATTATTTGTTGAATGAGTGAATTTCTCAAAAGCAGTGTGAAAGTTATCACATGAAAGTAAATAAGGAATCCGCTCTCTAAGCAAGGCTATCCTTTTTGTACCCACAGGATAGAAGACCTTGGAGTCGTGGTGGATTGCCTTCCTGTTCTCACCAATAGGTAAAAAGAATATCTTTAAGAAAAAAATTAGTTTAAAAAAGGAAAAATTATGGCCTGTTCATATTTTTATTACTGAGTATTTCTTTGTTTTAGTTTACAGGAAGAAAAACAATACATCTCACTTGGCTGCTGTGTGGACTTGTTGCCTCTAGTAAAGTCACTACTTAAAAGCAAATTTGAAGAGTAAGTGCTAGTCTGAATCTTGTTCACTTTTCTCTTTCAGCATCCTTGATTTTGCGCCTTGTGCATGCATTGTAATTGATTGAGCTCCATAAGATGTACGTGGTTTCTGTTTTCAAGTTGCTTATAGTCCAATTAGGAAAAGAATATAAAATGACTAAAGAACAATTACAAAAGCATCTATAAACAAGTTACATAAAATACAGTGTTGTGAAAGTAAACAAATTTTTAAAAGGGGGAAAAATCAATGTGTGTATGTGTTTTTTGAGAGCATGGATACCATCTTTTGTAAAGCTGAAAACACTTGAATTTTCTAACAAACTGTCCTTTCAGGTACATAATAGTTGGTTTAAACTGGCTTCAAGCAGTCATAAAAAGGTGGTGGTCAGAACTGTCATCCAAAACAGAAATTAGAAATGATGGGTAAGTATACTTTTAAAGATAAATTCATGCTCCTAAAATCTTTTTTAGAAAAGCAGCTTGATTAAACTAGGTGATAATTTTATTCCAAGATTGTCAGTATATAATATTTATTCTCTTCATTTTTCAGAGAAATGTTAAATTGGGACACTGTTCGCATGTGAAAATTGTGCATGGAAGTTGAATTCCAGAGCCCAGTAACCCCCTGTATCTCTTCTCCTAGTAGAACCCTGCCCTTCACTTTAGAAGGGAGAAGTACAGCCTTCTCTTAACCCTCATGTCAGTTATAATGAGTAAGGGAGAGAAAAAGACATGGGCTTGAGTGGGATAAGTATTGAGGCACAGAATGGAGGCGTCCTGCAGGGTCCTTTGGCTACGTAGACGTTAACCTGAGAGTCCAGTGTGCATGATTACAATTCTAAAAACTGTATTATAATCATAATTTGACTTTGTCTTGATGTGAAAATGTGTGGCTATTCTACCAAATGAGTTAGATTATCATGAAGCTACAAAAAAAATCTCCTAATAGTCTTCCTAAAGTTCATAATTTTCTTTCTAGGCTTTCAAAATTTCCCACTTCATACCCAGGAACAGGTTGTCCAAATGCTCCAAATGCCTAGTTTTCTTACCTGGTTTAACAACGAAGTAACCATTAATTTCCATAATTGGCATGTACTATTTTAAAGAGTTGCTTCACTTCAAATAGTATAATTTTCTCCTGATAAATACTTGAAAAATTTAACACTGTTTTCATTAAGTGTATTTACTACCAAAGTCCATATCATACTATATTTGTGTTGTAACTTTTCTTCTTTTTTTCTCCTAGAAATATTCAGATTTTAAAACAACAGTTAAGTGGATTGTGGGAACAGGAACACCATCTTACTTTGGTTCCAGGATATACTGGTAATATAGCTAAGGTAATCTATATTTAAGCTTAAAAATTTAAGCTTAAAGTCTATATGAAAGCTTAATTAAAAAATAGAAATAATGTATTACTATTATGCATTTAAAAGTGAATTCTTTGAAATCTCTAGACAAAGTAATTCAGTACTACTCTGATAAGGTAAAGTCAATTTCATATTTGCAAATGCGTAAGATCCTCTGGGTATGAATGTGGCAGGGAACACAGGAATTAGCCATCAAGTGCATTTCAGATACAGCCACAGAAATAATGTGCTAGAAGATATTTAATGACCTAGTTCCAATTAGAGAAAAATATTTGAAAAAACGTTAAGAAATCCGGTAAGGAAGGCAGCTGAAAACACAGTGTCACTCAGGAAGCAAGAGGTGAGGAATACAATCAAATGGTTTGAGGGTATTCATTTTTACTTGGCTTTTGCTAATGTTAGGCTTTTTGGGAAAGTAAACTGTTCAGATTACAGTATGAGTTTGACAGTGGTCTTTATTGATTTGCTTGTCTCTTAAAGGAATTCTGAATTTTAATATTTAAACTCCAGAAAACATTGGTAGTTAAAATATAATTGCAGAAAAAAGTCATTGTTAAGAAATATTTCCACCCTTTTACTGGGCATTCTACCATCATAAATGGGTATTAGCCAGAAATATAAAAACATTCTTTGGTTTAAAAAATATAATATTCTAAATAAGAGGATTTTTGTCATGGACTTACTTGTAAAAGTCTTCTTGGATTCCTTCAGTAAAAGAAGCAAAATGATATATCAAGCAACTGTGTTACCACTGAGTATAATTTTACTCTGTAGAATTCTTAATAATGAAAATCTTATAAACAGAAATCAATTTCCCAGAAGTTTTGTTGTTGGTGTTCTTTTGATAATGGGGAGAAAATGAAGTAAAGGTTGGTAGAAAATGGAGTACTCTTAGAGCATACATGATAGATCACCTTGTTCTGGAGGGGCCTTGTATTCTTGGTAGTAGACCTGAAAAATTATTGTTTCCTTTGAAATTTGCTCTCAATTGTAATTTTGTATAAAGCGAGAAGCTTTATTGTGAACATGACCTTAAGATACTATATTTATTACTGAAGATAATATTGAGTGATTAAAAGTTCTATGAAGCTCTTCACGATAAAACCTCTTTTATAATATTAAACCCTCAATTGTAATTTTCTTGAGGGTAGAAATCAGAGAGAGAGGCTATCATCAAGCTGGGCTTGAGTTTATATAGCACTGGACGAATTGTCGTGAATGATTTAATGATCTTGCTTAACTATAAAAGCAGAATTGCTTCATCATAGGAACCAGATCATTCACTCAGCCCTTAGCAAACATTTGTGGAGCACATGCTGTGTGCCAGGCCCTGTGCTAAACAAATGCAGATAAAAAGTTGAGTAAGATACATCTTTTACCCTCAAAAGATCACAAAGGGAAACTAAGGCAAATCAAGTGACGAAACGGGAGAAGAAAATGGGTTCTGTATATGTGTATTTACTGTACTTACTAATGAAGTGTTTTTGTTTTGTTCTCTAAGGATGTAGATGCTTATTTATTACAGTTGCATTGAGAAACTTCATCTACTCTAGAGCATGTGGTTATTCACAACATCCCTGGACTATATGATTTCCCAAAAAATGTCTTATCTGAGAACTCTGAACTGTGGAAGAAGTCAAAACCATTTTTTTTAAAAGCCACATAATGAAACCACTAAAGAAATCCTAACCATCTACTTCACATTGAAGTGGAAAAATATCCAAAAGGAGCAGCTTCAACTTCAGTGAGGTGAAAGTGCACTATGAAGATTGTTCGCCTTTGCTGCATTTGGGATTTATATGGTTATTTGGTAACATTGTTTAAAAACTACTGGGTCTTAATGCAGTCCTGCGTAAGAATATAATTTATACTATATGAAAAAAATAAGACAAGACTTATTACTAGGAACCACAAAGACCAATCATCACTACTTTTTTAAAGACTGTGTTTTATAAGAGAACACTTAAATGTGTGCAGCTATTTTCTTATGTTGAAAAGACTTTGAAAGCTTAAAAGATCATAGCAAATAATCAATACTAAAAGTTTTTTGTCCACACTGAGATACTGTGTATACAAAATGCCTTAATTATTAATAAGCCAATGTGTATGATACCAATATCTGTTTTAAAAAAACTAAAACCAACCATGCTTCTGGCATGATAAAATCATGGAATTAAATCAGGGGTTTTCATTCATGTAGAATGTTGTTGTTAAAACTTATTCCACACCATTTTTAAAACTTGACAATATTTTTAGCGTCTCTGATTTTTTTTGCCAGAATCATCATGTCATGTGTGTATGTGTTATTCCTATATAAAAGAGAAAGGTGAATATGTATTTGTATGAATGCTTAAGTGGAAATGTTCATGGAGTTGGCTAATTTATATTCACTTTTTATTGTACCTAGATTTCTAATATTTTCAGTTCTGTATCCTTTAAGCTTCCTTCATTTGAGTAAATTCACTAAATATTTCTATTTTTTGCTTTTTTTAATTCTGATTTTTATATAAATTCTAATTCTTTTTCACTACATATGTTTTAAAGAATTACATGCAATGCTTTAGAAATGTTTACAGTTAGTGCTGACCTTGTATTTTAAATTCCAACACTTTACATTACTACCTCCTCCAATGGTTGGTATGAAATGCCAGCAGACTGAGGTCTTTTTTTTTTTTTTAATACCACTTTTAGTGTCAGTGAACCCGCTTCTGGAATGTCTTAACAGCTGTATATCTTACCTATCTTGAAAGTGATTGGGATTTAAATACCACTGTTGGTTCGTACATCATCTCATTGTAATGAACCCAAGAGGCATCTGAGCAAAGATTTTTTGGTAATCAAATTTCTATGCAGTACTCCTTCAAGCACTTGAATGTAAATCTTTAGCATTGACCCAATCAGTGACTACTGACGTGAATCCCAAACAAGCATCTTTCTTGCTTTAAAAATGTTCTCTTTCATTGAGTTCTCTTTTTGTGTAGCTATATTTCGTATAGCTATGGATTCCTCACAGTAAACATCAATTGTAGTAATTGGCTGTTTTCTTTAAGTCTTTAGATTAGAATAATTTCAGATTACTGCACTTTTGTGATATGAGAGTTGAGTTATTTAAGAAGTTGTTTTTCAGGAGGTGGGAATTTGAATCGTAAACCTGTGTCATCTCTGTGAAACCTGACAATGATGAAATATAACCTTCCTTTGTCCTATTCTTTTAGTTATCACTGTCTTATCTAGCAGTTTGAACCAGTTAACATGGAGCCTGGTGCTAATGAGGCTAAGGACAGGAGTTCGATCCTTCTATACATACATGCACCTACTCATGGCTACAGATTGCACCTTCTCTTAGCTATCTATCTCACAAATTCAGCTCTTGGTCACAAGGCAGATGGTGTGTATAGTTTAGCATAAACCCTTCACCTCAAATGGAAAGATAACTCAAATAATTTATGTGATATTGTAGACTTTTAATCTTCAAAATAATATATTAAAATAATATATCTAAAATACTGTGTCACTATAATTTTCTCTGAGATCATTGACTAAACAGTATCTTCTAAAAATTAAACTTCAATAAATCAAACTTCAGTAAAAGCTAAGTATAAATACAAATGAAACATACTAAGAAAAGGTACTATCCTGTTAACACTGAGTTCTTGTGCCTAAGTTTGGATTTGTTGAATGAGAGTAGACAACACTCCATTTTATATACTCAGAGGAATATAAGGCAGCAGAGTCTTTAGCTCACAAAAATTATTCAGTAGCACACTCCTAATTTCTGTTCTTGGCCTTTGCAGTTTACCTTAGTTCCTATCTCTCTCAGTTACTGAGTTATGAGTATTAGGTGATTTTGAGATTCTTGGATAAAAGATGTTAGATAAGTAAATATTGTTGAACACTTCTGTTGCTATTAAGCTCTTCTCATGCTATTTGATCAGAACAGTGTTGATCTCCAGAAGGAGCCAAAGAAAGTGTTTACAAAGTATTTTGGCTGTTGTATTGACCTAGATTAGGACAATTGCTGTCTGTCATTGCTCATTTGTAGCTGTGCTGCTAAGCAGTGTACAGAACTGAGGGACTACCTAAGGTCTCCGTGCCCTTTTTACCTCTTCTACCTTCTTAGGTCTTTTGTACTGGGCTTTGCAGACTTTGCAAGTCTAGAAACAGGTAGTTTATTGAAGTGATAGAGGGTTATAATCAAGTAATTTGTTTCTACCAGGAATAAAGTAAATGGATTTTGTAATGAGTCATCATGATCAGAATAAGGGTTAAAAGTTAGGAAGCAAGCATTATCAGATGGTTTTTTTAATTAATCTTTTGGCAGTAATTTCAAAAGTAATTGACACAGATTATTTACATGAATCCTAAGATATGAGAATATAGATATAAATATCTATATCTGTTTTGAGAAATCATTAATATCAGCACTGAACTCTAAGGGATATTGAGGAATTAAATCCTAATGCTCCTAAACAGACACGTACATGTCATGTCCTAATCTTAAAAATGGTTGTGTGGGGGGCTGGCCCCGTGGCCGAGTGGTTAAGTTCGCGCGCTCCGCTGCAGGCGGCCCAGTGTTTCGTCGGTTCGAATCCTGGGCGCGGACATGGCACTGCTCGTCAGACCACGCTGAGGCAGCGTCCCACATGCCACAACTAGAGGAACCCACAACGAAGAATACACAACTATGTACCGGGGGGCTTTGGGGAGAAAAAGGAAAAAAGAAAAAAAAAAAATGGTTGTGTGGGTTCAAAGCTGTATTTATGCCCTTTGAAATAGTGGTCTTCTCAAACTTAGAACATTTCTGTCTTTGGCAAGTTGTTGATATAGTTAACATTAATGGTAACAGATTTGAGTAATGAGTATTAGCTATTAAATACTGATAATAGACATCATATTTAAATGTTTATTTGGTGGTTATTCAAGGAGTTTGAAAAAGCAAAATTTAAGTTACTATTTCATCAGTCATTCCCAGTTATCTGTCTTCGTATTTAAGAATAAGATGGTAATGTCAGTTGCCTTTGTTTATTTAAAGAAAAAAAATAGAATCACAAGCAGCTGACTCAACTGGAGTGATCCGTTTGGATGCACTACTACTTATCTTTCGATACAGATTTTATTTTCTGGATTACTTCAGATGAAAATAGTATTGGTGAACATTTATTGGTAGGTATTTACTCCAATCTTATTCTTTTTCCCTTAATTTCTGATTCTAGCTTGAAAATTGTCATAAAACTTTATGACACACTATTCCCCCTCCTTTTTGATTCTGTGACAGGAATATAGAGTAAAAACTTCATCCCTAAACACTATATGCTTCTAGTTTGTAATATAGCTTGATTGAGTCAATAACAGCACCAAGTATAACAATAAAAATAAATACTGTATATCATATGCCCAGTATACTAAGTACCTTTTCCAATGCTGTACTAAAACTATTTAAAATAATGTAGTCATTATAATTTTCTCTGGGTCAGATCATTGACTTAGTATCTGCTAAAATCAAACGTCAGTAAAAATTAAGTACAACTACAAATGAAACATAGTATATATAACAGTATTTTCCCTTATAGACTATAATTAATCATAAAACACAAAATTACATAGTTACTGTCTACAGTAGTTCTGTGAAAGGGCAGCCCCACAGCTGCCAGTATTTTCCATAGCAAAGCTTGTTATCTAGTACTGTTTCGATATACAAAATTAATATTCTCTGAACTACGAAGTTTTCAGATGGAAGATGCCAGGAGTCTAGCTAAAGATTCAGCCCCCAGATATACATGAACTAATGTTAATTCTATGCTTTACATATTCTATATTTTCATTCAGATTTAAACCAGGATTCTTTTTTTTTTTTTAACATCCTGGACGCAACTGAGACTGTTATGACACTATGGATTTACACCAAAGCTAAGATGAGTTGATCCAAAGTATTTTCTATGGTAAGAAAGAGTTGTAATGGGAGTCTTGGAATAGATGAGTAGTCAGAATTGCTTACTTCCAGAATTACTGTATTGTGTTTATCAATCAAACCTGCAACGTGGAGCCTGGATTGGAATTAGACCTCACCTTCCAGGAGTCAGGAGCAGAGTTAGCATCCGTTTACTTTTCTGTTTTCATTTTTAAAAAAAGAAAGAAAACTTCATTAACCCTCTGTATAAAATTAGTTGAACAGGTGAATGGGGACCTACCCCACCTCTCACTCGCCCTGCAGTGTTCTCACCATTTCCTCTCTGTAACAGCTTAGCCTCAACAACAACAGAAGTGAAGGTTGATGGCTTTCTTTTACACAGGTTCTAAAGCTTACAAAAGCCAGCCCTGCTGGTCTAGTGGTTAAGGTGCCATGGTACATGGCCTGAGTTCACTTCCCTGTCGGGACCACACTACCCATCTGTCGGTTGTCATACCATGGTGGCTGCATGTTGCTGTGATGCTGAAAACTATGCCACTGGTATTTCAGATGCCAGCAGGGTCACCCATGGTGGGCAGGTGTCAGCAGAGCTTCCAGGTTAAGACCAACTAGGAAGAAGGACCTGGCCACCCACTTGTGAAAAAATTTGCCATGAAAACCCTGTGAATGGCAGCAGAGCATTGTCTGATATAGTGCCTGAAGGTGAGAGGATAGCTCAAAAAGACCCGGCAGGGTCCTACTTTGCTGTACCCAGGGTCACTAGGAAATCAACTTGATGGCACTAATAACAACAAAAAGCTTACAAAAGATTTGGAAGAGGCTTATCTCTTCCAGTTGCCATCCAAATTCCTTTTCCCCTACTTAGAATAGATAATAAGAAGTCAGTAAAGGAGAGAAACCAACTCTCTCAAACTCTTTTGAAGGCTCCTCTGCCTATCCCTTAGACAGTGATGTTCTGCAAAGTCTTGTCTTAAGGTCTTTCTCAATCTACCATTTCCCTGAAAAATGTTGTTTATTCCCATGGCTTCCTTTACCATCTACATTAATTGTTCTCATTTTAGGGGTGAAAGGGAGGCTGCTTTTGGTTGATCACATGACATGGATTTTTTAAAAGTTGAGAAAACATCGAACTATATGTTTATCATTCTCAAATACATATCTTGCCCTAAACGTAACTCTTCCCTCACAAGTGATATATCCAGTTACCTACTGGAAGCATCCATTCGGGACATCTTGTAGACCTCCTAAATTCAATATATCCAGAATTGACCTCCTTCTTCCACCTCCACTCCCTTCCACTGGCCTTACCCCTTCTCCCCCTACACACACAGGGATAAAAAGTCTGTTCTTACTGAGTCCTGGGTTTCCAGTCTCGTTGAATAGCCCTAATATCAGCAATTACTAAGCCACAAACCTGTGAATCATCTCTCCAAGTCACTCATCAAATCTTTTTAGTGCAAACCCCTAAATTTCTCATCTTTCTACCCCTCTCCACGTCTCCTGCCATTACCTTAGTCTATATTACTCCAGCAGCCTCCTGACTGGTCTCTCTGGCACGGGTCCTACATCCCTACAACCTGTTCTCCATACATGTTGCCCCATAATAGTCTGTAAAGCACAAATCTTACCATGTCACTCCTTAAGGCCTCTTAGGAGAGAGTCTAAACAGTATTGTTTACAATCTCTCAACAACACTTCCTCCCCTCCACTCCCGATGCTCTAGCTAGAATGAACTTGTTTCAATTTCTGGAAAACTGTAGACTTTCTCTGCAAGGCTTCATTTGCCTGAACACACTTTACAAGTTCACCCAGTTATCACTTTCTTAGCCTTCAGGTTTCAGTGAGAAGAGTTCCTCTGGGAAGCTGCCTCTGAAGCCTCTTTGGCTGTTAGAGGTCTCTGCCATAACTGTCATCTCAACCCTGTTCTCTTAACACTACTTATCAGTGTTTTCTAATTGCTTATTTGTCTTCTTAGCTAAATTGATAGCTTCATGTGGCCAGAGACCGTGTTCTCTGTCACATCTCCAGTATCTAGCACAAAGTCTGGCAAATAGCAGGCATTTAGTTCTTATGAATAAATACAAGGGTGTGGCATCTTTGGGCATGCATGGTATGAAGAAATAATTTAGTAATCTAAAGCTGTTTGTGATAGCATAGCAGCTAAAAATGAGTAGTTCTAGAATACTATCCAGTTTTCTTCTCTCACTTCTTTGTTTTAGGAAGTTGGTTTATAAATGTTGATGCTACAACAAAAATAAAACCTTAGCTAAAATGTGTTTGATTCTTAAAGTTTGTTACATTTGTTTTTCTATTGTATGGTTTCTACGTTCCATACAAGATCCATGCAAGTGAGGACCATCTATAAAGCGCAAAATTAAGGTATTTTCATGTAATGTGTAAAATATATAAATTTTATTGGAATTGAGGGTGTCCCTTTGGTGTTTTATGTTTCTCTTCTGCTTTGATCTTAAAATGATTGAGACTCATGTGAGATAGTGTTTTGTTCCTATAAGTTCCTTTTTTAAAAAAATTTTTTTAAATTAAATTTAAAAAAAATTTTTTTGGAGGAAGATCAGCCCTGAGCTAACATCCACTGCCAATCCTCTTTTTGCTGAGGAAGACTGGCCCTGAGCTAACTACTGCCAATCCTCCTCTTTTTGCTGAAGAAGAGTGGCCCTGAGCTAACATCTGTGCCCATCTTCCTCTACTTTACATGTGGGACGCCTGCCACAGCATGGCTTGACAATCTGAACCGGTGAACCCCAGCCTTCCAAACCAGAATGTGCAAACTTAACTGCTGCACCACCGGGCCGGCCCCTACAAGTTCCTTTTTGAAATTACGAAAGTAGATCATTCTTATTTATGAAAATAGAATAATAGAAGAAAATTAAATACCCATAATCTCATCCATCTAAAGGACCCACTGTGTGTGTTCTTCTGGATTTTCTTATATGTGTATGCATATTTTTAATGCAAATGGGTTCATATTCTACATAGTGATATTTGGTATATTGTTTCCTACTTTCCAAACACTAGAAAAGCTTGAAGGTAACTGAAAACTGTTTTCACCGTTTTTTTTTTTTCTTTTGAGGAAGATTAGCCCTGAGCTAACATCTGCTGCCAATCCTCCTCTTTTTGCTGAGGAAGACTGGCCCTGAGCTAACATCCATGCCCATCTTCCTCCACTTTATATGTGGGGCACCTACCATAGCATTGGCTTGCCAAGCCATGCCTGCACCCGGGATCCAAACCGGCAAACCCTGGGCCACTGAAGCGTAGCGTGTGCACTTAACCACTGTGCCACCAGGCTGGCCCCTGTTTTTGCCTATTAAAGCTGTATATTCTGAGCAGTTACTGATAACTTGGGGAATTTGGAAGAAGCCGAAAAAAATATTTGAGAATTACTTTTGAAGCATTCTTATTAAAGGATTCTGTTTTCTTTGACCATTGCTAATCATTACCTTTTTCTTTTAATGTTAGGGAGAGGTCTTGTAAGGAATATAACTTCTCTATTTTGAAAAGAAACATCATGTAGATTTGTTTCAATTATCCTAAATATTTGGGAACAAAGTTTCAACTTATACTGTGGTGTATTTCCTCTAGCCATAACACAATTTTCTAAATAAATAATAGTTCAGCCCTTATGTATGAAACTGACATAACATTGAGCAATACTATGACTATTGAGTTGGGATAGAACTAAGATTTGATTTTTAAGATTCAGCCCTTTCCAAATAAATTTCTAATAACTTGACTCTCAAAACATTTTCTATAACGAGTCTATTTAATGAGGTGCTTCTTTTTTTTTTTTTTTAAGATTGACACCTGAGCTAACAACTGTTGCCAATCTTTTTTCTTCTTCTTCTCCCCAAAGCGCCTGCCTCCCCCATACATAGTTGTATATTCTTGTTGTGAGTGCCTCTGGTTGTGCTATGTGGGACGCCGCCTCAGCATGGCCTGACGAGCAGTGCCATGTCCGCACCCAGGATGCGAACCAGCGAAACCCTGGGCCACCGAAGCAGAGCGTGTGAACTTAACCACTTGGCCACAGGGCCACCCCAGGGCTGGGCCCAGGATACTTCTAACTGAATAATTTTCTGCCTAAATAATTGTCGTTTAGATTCTATATCCATAATTAAAAAGTAATTATTGCATTCTGTCCTGGAGGAAAGTCACAGTGTTAGAAAAAGTTAACTAATGGTGAATAATAGTAACAGAAGTAGGTACGGCTAATAATTATATATATGTGTACATACACACACATACCCATATATATTAAAAATGAATATTGTCCTATGCCTGGGATCACTCTCTTATCCTATACTATAATCAACCATAAAGATTATTATACCTTTATGTTGAGAAAAGGAAGGGCAGTTTTCTTACAAATGGGTGCACTAATGACTTTTATTGAATGATCATTCTATAGCATATTAGTGTTTTTACACTACTAACTAGGCGAAATTCCTTAGTCTTCATCAACTCTAAGGTCACACTTTACATTGGCTTGTTTTCACAAAGAACGATTTAAATGTTTGTTTTAGAGAACAGCAATAAAACTTTATTCTTCACATAAATTATTGGTGATTTAACCTGGTATAGTTTTGTTTTTTGACTTACACTTATTAAGCCAATTTAACAGCTAAACAGATCAACAGAAAATTGTTATTACCCTTGTAATTAATAATTTTTAAGTATTCAAAAATTTTTTATTTTTTGGTTTTGAGCCTTTTAATTAAAGATAAAATTAGTTTTTAAAGGTGACTATAGCAATTGAAACAAAATAAACCTAACGTGTTAGGTTTTTAAGAATGCCTGATAGCATTGATTCAGGGCCATGTTATTGTTGCCTTTGTCTAATAATTTAATTAATCATTTCTGCTTTGTCAGGATCCATGTAGTTAGATTAATGTGTGATGACTTCATCCTACAAATCTTCAAAATATGAAATAGCAAAAGTTTTCTTTAAAAGTTTCTGGTGATAACTAGAAATTATACTTTGGTAAAATTATCTAAACTAGTTATTTTCTATAAATTTCATTAATTATTTAAATACTGACATAAGTTTGGAAATAATGAGAGCTACAGTGATTATAATAGTTGACGTGTGTTTGGTGTAATCTTCAAGAGGGTAGCTAATGTTTGAGAGTAGTATACCATATATCTTCTTAAGATTTTTTTGGACAAATGATAGACTTTCGTAATTTGAATTAAGTGAAAATAACATGACTTTCTTTTTCTATGATCTTTATTGGGTAATGGGACCTAATCTTTGAAAATATAAATTGGTATGGGAGGACTCAGTTATAAGTTTTGTGTTTAAATGACATAAAACTTAGTGCTTTTGTTCAAAATGTTAATTCAGCTGTTGACTACTGTGATATTTAAGGAACTGCCTTATATCTTTGAAATCAAATACTTTAATTAAAAGATATTTATAAAATATACACAGCTTCTAGGAGCCGCTTGTAGCAGCTGGCATACCCTCATTTGTCGTATCACATGTGGTATGAGTTTCTTGTCTGCTACTTTTATCTCTTGATCCGTCTTTTCCATCTTTTTTTAAAGAAAAAATCAACAGCTGACTATATAGAAGGAAAAGCTTCCTGAAGTACATTCTGATAATATTTATTAGCAGTGATCTGAGTTGAGAAATATATGAATACAACTATTATAAGCAAAATGTTTAAAGATACAAAAGAAACATATTTGGTTCAACATTCAACAAATAAGTTGTTAACAAGTGTTAAATTTGTATGAAGAACAGAGCTTCAAAATTAAAGCTGAATCTATGGAATTTTTTTTCTTTAAGTTCGACTAATAGAAATTTCTTTTCTCCTGTTAGTTGTTCTGATTATACAGCTCTTTAAAAGTCATATTTCAAGTAAGTTTCCCTAAACTTTTATTGGAAAATTAAGAAGGTGGTTTTATGTCCCAATGAATGCTAACGGGTATGATTGAAGCTTTGTCTAAAGTTCTCTATTTACTGCATGTCATTGTTTCCAGATGCTAAAGAGGCCTTGAGCTACCAGATACCCAGTGGGTAATAAGACGTGAACTGGCTCAGGGAGTGAGGCTGTTTATAATCAACAGATTACTTGCTATATGCTTGTTGATGTTAAGCACATAGTTTAGGTACAGTCCCTGTCTGCAAAGAGTTCTAAACTACGAAATGTACTGTGATTCTAAAACCAGACTACTGGGAAAGAGTTTGAAAGCTTTAGTTCTTATATATACTTTCAGGAAGACCCAGATCTAAGCAATTTCATACTCAAATGCAGAAGGTAGTATATTGAACATTTTAAAGTTTTTCTTTATGTAGTGCACGTTACTTTTTACGAGATGGCTAGCTGCAAAAGAGGGAAGCTACTTGCCTTGGTGTTGATAGGTCCCTCAGACCTTTATAATGAAAACTCAAGTAATGATTAAGTTTAATAGGGAGTTTTGTATACCATGGCTATCACTTTATTTCTAAATTAGTATATGATATCCATACTTATATATTAATTCATTATCCACACTGATGTCTTTGGAGAATAGTGGCATCAACTGGATTGAGGTACAACTTTCAAGGACATTTTCTCTTGTGTTCTTTCCACCCTTTCCTGCATATTATGACCTGTTTAATGGGTAGATGCTGGGAAGTTATCCTTACAAGAGCTTGACCCAAAAGAATTCTGATTACACCATTTCCAGGTCATCTTAAATTTATTCTAGTTTTTTACGGCTTTATTCAAGTATAATTGATATACAAAAGCTGCACATATTTAATGCGTAAAGTTTGATGAGTTTGGACCTATACACAGGTGATATATACCTGTGGTACTATTACTACAATCAGAGTAATAAACATATCTCTCACCTCCAAAGTTCCTTGTCTCCTTTTTGTATATGTGTGTGGCAAGAACATCTACCATGAGATCTGCCTTCTTAACAGAATTTTAAGTGCACAATACAGCATTATTTACAACAGCCAAGATAAGGAAACAACCCAAATGTCCATCAGCAGATGGATAGATAAAGAAAATGTGTTTTATACATACACTGGAATATTTTTCAAGCTTTGAAAAGAAGGAAATTCTACCATTTGTGACTACATGGATGGACCAGGAAGACATTATGCTAAGTGAAATAAGTCACAGAAGGACAAATACCTTATGATTCCACTTACATAAGGTATCTAAAATAATCAAACTTAACAGAAGCAGAAAATAGACTGGTGATTGCCAGCGGATGGGAAGAAGGGGAAATGGGGAGTTGTGTTCAATGGGTGTAAAGTTACAGTTCTACAAGATGAGTAAGTTCTGGAGATCTGCTGTACAACATAGAGCCTGTTAACAAGAATGACTATCTTGTTCAGCCATTAATACCTTTGGAAGCTGAGGTGAATATTCCATTAAAGAAACTAATATAGTTCAAATTTTTGCTAAAAATAAAGTTGACTTTTTCCAGCTTGCTTTATAATACTTTGCTTTTTGATTTTCTTCTACATGCCATGTACATCCTTGTTCGTATTTAATTTAGACTGTAAGTCTGCTAGACTACACATGCCCTCAGAGCTTGTGTCCTGCATCGTACTAAGTAAATGGCTGCTTGGCAAATTCTAAGTATCCATTTTTCACTTTTTCTTTCCTTAATTGTTGCAGCAACATTCTTTCTAAATGACTGCTTTTGGCTCTTCAAGAAAAGGTCACATTTTTAATTACAAATGATACGCAAAAACAAAACTGTAGATTTCCTTTGGGTCTGCGATGCCATCATCTTGTATTAAAAAAAAATTTATATATAAATTATGTAAAATCATAGCCTTGAAAATATACCCACCCCTCACCTTCTCCCTGAGATAAGATTTTAACTAACATGGCCTGGTGAAACTGGCATGGTACAGTGGTTACGCGATGACGGCAGATTGCATTCCTAACGCACAAAATAAAGCTATATGCCAAAAGCACTCCTTTTGTAGGGGTGTGGTTAGCCTAGAATAAATACATTTCCTGAACTGTCTCAAATGAAATTGCTGAACTTTTAATTCCAGACAGAGTTGCTTATGTTCTGGGGAATTTGAGTTTTTCCTTTTAAGGATTCAGAAGGAAGCTGTTCCGTAGCAAATGCACAGTCACAAGTAGTGTGACAGGGGAAAGAGCACTGGACTAAATCAGGGGACCCTGAGTTTTAAACACTTAGGAAAACTGAGGCTCAGAGAGATTATCAGGTGAAGTAGGTTTTATTTCTGTGGATTAGGAGAAATGAGTTTGACTTCAGCTCAGTACCTCAAAATAATAAACTCTGGTCCATGATAAGTCCTCAGTATAATATACAACTTCTGCTTTGACACCACAGAGCAAGATTATCTTGATAAAGCTAGGTCAGATTAGGCTTGGAAAGACGGTAGACAATATTTTGTATCAACTGAAACCTTTTTTATATTTCTGAAGGCTGGGCCAGAAGCTGAGCTAAATCCTTAATCCTTAATAAGCTTAGCTCCTTCGCTGTAGCCTGGCCTGCCCATATTTTGTATACCTAAGATATTAAAGATCTCAATAAATACACAACAGCTAGTGGATTATAAGCTTGAATTTCTGTATTTATAGAAACATTATAAAACTTTGTTTGGAAGACTAATCAATAAATGCATTGCCTTCTAACAGGATTTGCTGAATCACTCCCTTCAGTTTGTGGCCTCTTCTGCACTTTTAGTGAACTTAATGTTATTTCTCTGAAGCACCAGCAAAGCTGTAATCGTATCCCACAAGCACATTTTTGACTCCTACATACAGATCTTGATTTCCACTCATGAGCTCTTCCAACATTTTAAACCTATTTACCCAAGACAATTTGCCCCAGTCAGAGATTTGTGAGAATCAAGTGATTTTTTTCTCCTCCCCTCCCTTTATTTTTCTCCCAAGAGTTGTTACTATTCGATTGCAGCTTTACTAATGCCTCTTCCCCCAAAAGTGAGTCTGGAGACTGAATTCTGAAGTTAAGCCAATCCATTCCAAGCTTTCATTTCTTACCCTCTCCTCTTTGATTTGTACACCATTTACTGGTGTGCTAGTGTTTGGAATACAAAAATCAATCACTTGGTCTCTGCCCTCAAACGGTTTCCACCTTCAGCGTAGTGTGTTAGGCTCAGTGTAAGGAAATATAGGACTCTATGGGCTCACAGAGAAAGAACATCTAAACAGATGGTGGGAAAGGAGACTATAAAGAAAAGATTCACAGAAGTATCCTAAGTTGAAGGAAGATGGGTAGGAGTTAGCTAGTTGAGGAAAGGTAGTCCAGGCAAAGTAACCAGTGTGTCTGAAGGCATTATGATAGGAAGCAAAAGGTACACCATGGAAGGTGACAGGAGAGTTATAATGAGGGGCCAGATAATAAAAGTTTTTGTGAGCTTTGAGAATAATATTTCAAATCCTTGAGTCTGAGTTAATATTCAGTGATTCAAAGCAAGTAAATTGCATGCAAATTTATGTTCCAGACAACTCATTCTGGCAACAGTGTGGAAGAGGAATTGCAAGGGGCTCAAGAGAAGCAGAAAGCTCTGTTAGAAGGCTATGGGGATGACCCAGGCCAGTAGGGGAGAGGTCCTGAACTAAAACAAAGGCAGTGGAATAAGAATAGGATATGAAAGAGATTAAAGTGGAAATTGTAGGAATAAATGAATGATAGGTGTTCCAGTTATCCATTGCTCTAAAACTTACTGGCATATCAGCAGGGTTGCTGAATGCGAGATCAACATAGAAAAATCTGTCATATATCTATACAGTAGCAATGAGAAAATAAAAAATGAAATTAAGAAAAGTATTCCATTTACAATGGCACCAAAAAGAATAAAATACTTAGAAATAAATTTAGGAAAATAAATTTTATACTCTGAAAACTACAAAACATTGTTGAAAGAAATTAGAGGACCTAGATAAATGGAAAGACATCCCATGTTTATGGTTTGGAACACACTGTTAAGACAGCAGTACTCCTGAAATTGATCCACAGACTTAACACAATCACTGTCAGAATCCCAGCTGACTTTGCAGAAATTGATAAGCTGATCCTAAGATTTACAAGGAAATGCAAAGAAATCAGAAGAGCCAAAACAGTCTTTGGAAAGAACAAAATTGAAGGACTCACAGTAATTTTTTAAATTGTAAATCATAGTAATCTTTTCAAGAAATGTTGCTGAGACAATCAGATATCTACATGCAAAAGAATGAATTTGAACCTCTTACACCATCCACAAAAATTAACTTAAAATGGATCAAAAACCTAAATATAAAAGCAAAAACTATAAAACTCTTAGAAGAAAACATAGATATAAATCATTGGCCTTGGATTAGTCAGTAGTTTCTTATACATTACACCAAAAGCTCAAGCAACAAAAGAAAAAAAATCAGATAAATTGGACTTCATCAAAAAAACTTTTGTGCTTCAAAGGACACTATCCAAAACGTGAAAAGATAACCTACTGAATGGGAGAAAATTTTTGCAAGTCGTATATCTGATAAGAGACTTTTATCTAGAATATATAAAAAACTATTACAACTCAATAATAAAAAGACAACCTAATTAAAATATGAGCATAGGGTCTGAAGAGACAGTTCTCCAGAGAAGATATACATGACAAATAAGCATACGAAAAATTGCTCAACATCATTAGCTATCAGGGAAATACAAATCAAATTCACAATGAGATACTACTAATACACACCAAGATGGCTATAATCAAAAAGAGATAATAACAAGTGTTGATGAGGATGCAGAGAAACTGGAACCCTCATACACTGCTGATGGAAATGTAAAATGCTGCAGCCACTTTGGAACACAGTCTGGTAGTTCCTCAAACAGTTAAACAGAGTTACCATATGATCTAGCAATTCTGCTCCTAGGTATACACCAAAGAGAAATGAAAATATGTCCCACAAAAAAACTTGTACACAAGTGTTCATAGCACCATTATTCATAATAGCCAGAAAGTGTGATAAAGACTGAATGTTCATATGTTGAAATCCTAACCCACCCAAAGGTGATGGTATTGGTGGGGGGAGGGGGGTAAAGGAGGAGGGAGGGGCATTGGGAGGTGATTAGGTCATAAGGGTGGAGCCATCATGAATGGGACTATTATGAATGGGTCTCATAAAAGAGACCCTAAAGAGCTCTCTTGCCCCTTCTGCTATGTGAGGACACAGTGAGAAGAGAGCAGGCTATGATCCAGGAAGCAGGCTCTTACCAGATACCAAATTTTCCAGGGCCTTGATCTTGGACGTCCCAGACTCCAAAACTGTGAGAAATAAATGTCCATGTTTAAACCACCCACTCTATGATATTTTTGTTATAGCAGCCTGAATGGACTAAGACAATGGGTAAACAACCCAAATGTCTATCAACTGATAAATGGATAAATAAAATGTGGTATTTCCATGCAATAGAATATTATTTGATAAAAAAGGAATGAAGTATTGATAAATGCTACCACGTAGATTAACCTGGAAAACATTATGCTAAGTGAAGGAAGCCAGTCACAAAAGACCACATTGTATGATCCCATTTATATGAAATGCCCAAAACAGGCAAATCTATAGAGACAGAAAATAGAATATTGGTTGCCTGGGATGTGAAAAGGGCCGGGTTGGGGGGGGGGGAGGGGGCAGGATGCAGATTGGGAAGTGACAACTAAGGGGGATAGGATTGAGGGGGTAATGAAAATGGTTTAGAATTGACTATGGTGATGGATATACAACTCTATACTAAAAGCCATTGAACTGTATGCTTTAAATGAGCGAATTATGTCTCAATAAAGCTGTTTTTAAAGAAAAACTTCGTGGCATAAAAGAACAACTTTTATTATGTTCACAATTTTGGGAGTCAGGCATTTTGGCAGGGCACAGCAGGAACTCCACCATGACTGGAGCCTAAGCTGGGGTGACTCCAGTCTTCTGGTATGGCTCAACTCTGATCATATGCATTGGTATGCTAGAACCAGGTTGCATCAACTTCTGGGAAAGACAGCTGTGCATGTCCCAATACCACCCTCAGTGGTATTGGGACATGTAATTGGTCATGGTGGGAGTATTTATACCACAGAAATGAGAAAATGCTACAAATCAGGATTTCTTGATTTGAGTATTAGAGCAAGGTACCAAGAAAAAATGAAACGGAATGACATCAGAAGCCCCTCTAAAGAAAGTCTGCAATCATTTTGTGCTTTGTTGTTTTTGTTTGTTTTTAACTGAGACTTTAACATAAGTTGTTAACATGTGTCTCTCCCTAAGATGGCAGAATGAAAATTAAAAGTAGAACATTCTCATGCTGAAGTAATGCAGCCCTCTACCAGCCTGTGTCTTAGGTTTTCCATGTGACCACCACCATGTGACCTGATCTTTCAGCAAAAGTAAAAGATGGTAGCCTAGGTCAGGGGTACCAAAGAGCACCATGGAAAGCCAAGGAATCTGTTATTTATTCTTGAAGGATAGCAATTAGAATTTCACATTTTAAATCTCAAGTTTTTGCAATGGGAGGGGCACAGGAAATCAGCACAATTAGGGTCCTTTGGCAATCCTCTTGCCCATGTCGAGGATGAAATCCTTTTGGTTGATCTGTTTAGAAGTTCCTACTACACTTTTCCTCTCTGTTTCAACACAAAAGTTTGGAAGAGTATGAACTCTGAATTAAATTTTCAAGTGTGTGGTGGCCAAAAGATTCTTATGCACATCAGCAAAGAGATTTAAAACCATACCTTCATTGAAAAAACACCGTATTTTATGTGCCTGCTCTGTGCAAGGCTTGGTGGGCTCTATAAGGAGGCACACACATGAAAAAAAGTGAAATAAGTGGCATAAAGCACGTGGAGGGAGGGATGTGATTGTGAGTGCTGTTTTTAAGTTTTTCTTTTTGGTGGGTGTAGCTGGATAGAGATTGATTACTTTAGTCGGAAGGATTCTGGGAAACATGGTCTCTGTGCTCAAATTAGCAATTTTGGGCAGTATATAGTAAATACTAAATTTGTTCAGACAAATACTTTATAAGCTTACTGTTGATAAATAAATGATAAGCAATAGGATATTTTGGAGTAGATGAAGAAGCCATTTGGGTTAGAATTAATTTGGCCTGACCTTTTCTAAAAGGGCCTGACGTGGCCTGTTGAGCATTCATTGTACATCTGCTTTAAATATTTACTATGTCCCAAAGACAAGAATGATGCCCTTAAAGATAGGGAAGTAACTTCCCCCATATCAACATTTCTTTTTCTTTTTAAGATTTTTTTTTCCTTTTTCTCTCCAAAGCCCCCCGGTACATAGTTGTATATTCTTCATTGTGGGTCCTTCTAGTTGTGGCATGTGGGACACTGCCTCAGCGTGGTTTGATAAGCAGTGCCATGTCTGCGCCCAGGATTCAAACCGACGAAACACTGGGCTGCCTGCAGCAGAGCGTGCGAACTTAACCACTCAGCCATGGGGCCAGCCCCATATCGACATTTCTTTAAGGATAAGCATCTCTCCCTAAACTAAGGATTAATTACTGGCCTGCTGTGCTCATCTTGTGACCACTCACCTTGTGACCCCCCAACCTGCTGTGTTCATTGATCTGCTGCACCAGCAAAGCAATATTGTCACTATTGTAAAAGGGCCATTCCTATCATACATGATGTATGCTCTTTGTTCCAAGGTGGTATATAACCACTCTGTACACCCCACTTCTTTGGAGTGTTTCCTTCCTTTGGGAAGGGACTCTCCCGGGCTATATGGTCCTCAGGGTTGGCTCATAATAAACTCACCCAATTTTGATTTATAGATTGTTTATGGATTTTTTTGTGTTGACACTGGATAGAATTTCTTTATCTTTGTCATCTAATTGGAATAGTTTTATTATTGTGGTCAGCCAAACTGCTGTGTTCTTTGTATCTTACAGTTAATCAGGATTAGATTGGCTTTAGAAAGATAAAGGGTGAACCCACTAACACCTACAGTAGAAACAAAAAAAGCTTAACCCTCTTCAATTTGGCTCTGAACCTGCTCACATTTAATCTCTTCAACTCACTACTGCTAGTGACCTAATCGTACCTTCCTGGCACCTTAATATGGTTTTAGGAAATTTAGAAAATACTATGAGGCTACTACTTTGGATGGCAAAACTTTATGAACCTATTTGGCAGTTGTCTTTGAGGCACAAGTTTAAGAGAATTACTAAATCTTCTCCCTAAATAGAAGGATCTTTCCACTTGCAAGAAGATGAAATCATTTCCTGACTTAAAGTGCTTCAGTAGTTGTCTGCTGCCTCAGGATAAAGTACTTTGGTTACTGGGCCCCGAATGTTCTTGGCTTTGCTTTCCTCTCCAGCCTCATCTTGCCTTGACATCACACACACACACACCTGGGTGCCAGGGTACTCTTCGGCCAGTCCTTCTGACACGTCCTGCAATTTCAATTCCAGGCTTTCAAATTTGTTATTCCTTCTGCAAAGAACACTCCTCCCTCTCTCTCTATTTCCACCCACCACCCTCCCTCTCTCTTCCTAAAATAACTCTTCCTTGAATCTTTGAGTCTTAGCTTATTCTTCACTTCTAGTTTTTGGTTATGTCAGGTGTTCCTGCTTTGTGCTCTGAGAGTACTCTGCACTTCCCCTAACATGGTACGTATGTACAATTGTCTATACTGCATTTTACCTATTTTCTTGTCAATAGCTTCTTACGTAGGATCAATCTTTTAACTCACCATTATATCCCAGCTCTGTGCATCCTAAATAAGAAATGTTCAAGGCAAATTTGTTGAATAAATTAGTAAACAAAGGAACAAAGGGCTACTGGGTGTTTTTACTAAACCAGAGTATTTAGATAAGACCCAGGTGCCAGTACTTAGTCATCCATTCTTCTTGGCTGTAGCCACCAACTAGCACCTGTTTTTCTATCAAAGGAAGATTCACTCAGTAATAGAACCCCTGTAACAGGACCCTGCCATGCTGTCAATGAGCACCTCTGCAAACCCTCTGTTATGACCATTGGGATTTGATGCCTCACACATGGATCATTAATTGTAGGACTGCATATTTTGTTGCAGAATTAATGTAAGGTGCTTGCTCAATAGGTACGCAGCACAGTACCCTTTACAGTTTGTTTGGTAGATATGCGCTGATAATGATGATAAAACCCAGGGGACATCCAGCAGCTCATCAGGATCTCCATTGCAGATCTGGTGTGAAGGTCATTGCCCCCACCATATTGGTTGCTCCTCTAACCAGTTCCCAGAGAGGGATGGGAGTACGGAGCTCAGCAACTGTCCACCTCTGTTCAAGGACTTCGCTGTTAACTTCTGGGCCTTTTTCTGCTCTCAACTCACCTCCACCCATACCCATGCAAAATCATAAAGCGTCTGAGAAATGAAAAGTTGTTTATATAGAAAAAGATTAGGGACCGTTGAGAACAAAGAGTTGGGTAAGTCTGGGATAGGAGAACTGAACTGCTCTAACAGAAATGTAGCTGTTGAAGAGTCCTTATCTGAAAATTACTCATATTCATTTTAATTTAATGGGTCAGAGTTTTCCAGCTAAAAGAACAATGATTAATGCTGTTTGCTGATTACTATTGTCACTTTTCTGTCTGGTAATAGGAAACATGACCCTCGCCACTGTGAGACTAATTAATTTTTTCTTTTAGCAAAGCTTTCTGGTGTTGATGGAGAACTTTGGTCTGGGATGCAAAATCAGTCTCCCAAATCTTGGGTTTCCATAGCTGTGTTTGCTGTGTGGCCTAAAATATGACACAGGTGGCCATTTTAAGCCATTAATTTCTTTCTGTAAAATGATATCCCTATGTGATTATAGGTGACTTTATTTCTAAGTGACATCAGCAAATGAAGATTGAAAGGGACTAGATAAAATTACTTACTTTAAAATAGATAAAACATTTGATTGTATTGTGTACAATGGAAATGGAAACATGTTTCACCCTCCCCAAGAACAAATATATGGTCACAGAAGCTCCTTAAGTTGATCCTATTTCTAATCCTGCATTAATCACAGCAAGGTCACACTGAAATCATCTAGTGACGAATCACCATAATAATAATAGGACTTCCATTTACCGAGTGCGTTCCACATGCCTGTAGCTGTGCTAGATGCCTCGCTTACATTATCTCAATTAATCCTTATAACAACACTGTGGAATAAGTACTCTAATTCCTGTTTTTTCCACATGAGGAAATCCACGCTCAGCAAAGCAAAGCCACTAGGCCAAGGTCTCACTGTCAGCAATTGACATAGCCAAGAGTCAAACCCTGGTGTGACTCCACAGCCTGTGTGTGTATTCTTAACCCCCACACTGTTTTAAGTGTTGAATTGGAGCTGAACAGAAATTCATTAGTATCCTGATATATAGACATAACAATTTCAGCTTCTGGAAATTTACTAATAATTAACAGCCACACATGAAGCATTCTGCTTAAAAATAAAGTCCAGCATTTATATTATACTTAGCTTTTAAGAGCTTTACTAGATTACTTATTTGAAGCAAATATTTTCCCCTAAGTCAACAGCTCTCAAACTTGGGGTGCATCAGAATCACCCAGGGAGCTTGTAAACATAGAAATGCCCAGGGCCACATCTCTGGCCCACTGAGTCAGAATCTCTGTGGGCAGATCCCGGCATCTGACGTTTAATAAGCTTCCCAGCTGATGCTGACACACACAGAAGTCTGAGAGTCACTGAGGGGTGTGAATGGTGGGAGGGTTTTTTTAAGGGATGATAATTCTCAGGTTTGTAGTCTTACTTAGGGCCTCAGAGGAAGTTTGGGAATGGCTAAATCATAACGCATAAATTCCAAACCATTATCCTATCTAAATTTATCACATAATTGTCAATTGGCAGCATCTGTGGTATGCCCTTTCATAATGGAACCATTTGTCATCTCATTTTTCTTTTTTCCTTTTGAAAGATTGTTTATTAAGGATAATAGCTAGCATTCTGTTTTGTATGTGTTGAGTCTTTCTCACTTGGCATGCGAGAAATGGTTCCATTTCCAGTAACCACTATTAATAAAATTTCAAGCAGTTTAAACAACTGTTCAGACTCCAAATAAAGAATCACAAAATCCCAAGATTAAAGTTGTGTATGGCCATATGTTACTTGAATTCTCCTTTACGGCGTCTCCACCAAGTGGCTCACTGGCCTATTCCTGTTAGATAGCTGGCACCTCCTGGGAACAGTCTATTCTGTCTGACTTAAAAAGTTCTTCCCTATAATAAGGTGAAACCTATTTCTCTAGTTTCCACGCATTGGTCCTAGTTCTAACCCCCTTGTCAGAACTTCCTACTCAAATCAGCCAAACTCTTTGCTCAAGAAAGTAACTCCCTGATTGCTGTTTTCCGGAAGTTCACAGAATGCCTCACTATTTATGTTGTCTGTGTTTGTTCCATGGCCAGAGCATGTCAGGCTATTTTCTGTACAGATGCACTTACAATTATAGATCTTAGACTAAATTCATGATTCACATAGGTTTTGTTAAAAATAAAGTTTAGTAATTCCATAGAGAGATTTGTTACACTAATCACAGGTGGAAATGACACTAGCATAAAAGAAAATTTGCAGTTCAATTATAATTTACAGTGAAGGGCAGCTACGCATCCAGGAAACAGTCCCTTCTCTATTCTCCTTTTCCTGAGACCAGAACGAGAGGCCAGCATTCTCCTCTCTCCGCCCTGATGCTTCCAGACATTAGTCCTTCTATCATGGGTCTTCTTTCCTGAAACTACTGCGATCTCTTTTTGTCACTTGTAGCCAATCTATTCAAGATATTTTGCCACCATCTTTTTAGCATCTGGTTCTACCTAGACTGCTACCATCATTGATAATGTCTTCAACATTCAAATTGATTCTTCCGATGTAAAACAAAGTACAAAAAAACTCCTTCTATGAGTCACTTGTACTTATTTCATAAGAGAAGAATATGAACTTATAGACATGCTCTAACAACTGAAAATTACACCCATGGGAAATTATATAGATGCTTTAATACATATCTTAAAGTTTGGTTTTTGGAAATTTATAGGCAAAAATATATCAATTTGTTTCATTAAACTCTCTAGGGTTAACTTCCACACAAACAGATAAAATACACCAACAGTGATTTATATTACAAAGCAGAAAGAGCAGCAGTTGAAAATTATGACCAAGTTGCGACAACACTGCGGGTGCAGCATTTCAGACAGCCCCCTGTCTGAAAACTGTAGGAATTCTATCTGCCTCTGCTCATTAATTGTGGAGCTCAGCAACCTGCCAAGTATTGTATGTCTGCCAGTCTTCCTCATGGAATTCTGGTTTACAGTCTGGTAAATCAGGGCCAACTTATGCATTAAGCACAGTGCCTAGGGTCCAGGATACTTTCAGGAGCCCAGAAAAACCTCTTAATTTCTTTGAAAATAAGATGAAAATAAAACAATAGTGAATATACAATAATAAACGTGCTGGATTATATTTGTCTTTACACCAATTAAGTTATAAAACAGAATTTTAAATTTTTTTATGGAAGAAAGGATCTACAAAGGCAAAAGTGCCGAGAGCCCCCTAAAACCATGATGCAGCCCTATGGTAAAGTCTAATACTCTGCTAATGTAGTTCATGGATGCCAAATTTTAATGGCTCTTAATAACTCACAAAATATAGTATTTAGTGCTATATGAAAATTTATGGAGCTGCTTGTCATATGATCCTGAGAACTAAAGAAGAACTTGTATTTTAGCATCTGGACTGGAGGATCCCTATGGTTCACCAATGATCAGAGGACCATACTTTGATTATCACAGCTCTCCCCCGATCTCTCTACTCAAAGTGTAGCCCATGGACTAGCAGCATAAGGAATTTGTTAGAAATGCAGAACTTCAGGCCCTTCCCAGAACTTCCTAATCAGAATGTGTATTTTTAGGAAATCCTCAGGTGCTATGGGAAAATTGAGAGGCTCTGTCAGTTTTAGAAGAATCTATACCTAGGAAATACTCTGCATTTTAATAGGAAAGACTTATGCAAAAGTGATATAATTGAGTAAAAAAAAAATCCTTGATCAACAACTCTACCCATAAGAAAATGAGCAGTTCAGATCCCACTATAAGCAGAGGAATCTTCCAACAAACGTGGAAAAAGTGGTTATAAGAAGACAGCAAGAGGGCGGACCCCATGGCCGAGTGGTTAAGTTTGTGCGCTCCACTTCAGCGGCCCAGGGTTTCGCTGGTTCAGATCCTGGGTGTGGACCTAGCACCACTCATCAGGCCATGCTGAGGTGGTGTCCCAACATTAGCAGAGCCAGACCTACAACTAGAATATACAACTATGTACCAGGGGGCTTTGGGGAGAAGAAGAAGATTGGCAACAGATGTTAGCTCAGGTGCCAATCTTTAAAAAAAAAATGTAGCTGTGCCAATAAAACTTTATTAAAAAAAGACAGTAAGAAAACTACAAAACTCAGAAGAAAACACAGAGGATAAACTTCATGACACTGGATTAAGCAACGATTTCTTAGATATAACACCAAAAGCACAGGCAACAAAAGTAAAAATAGACAAATTGGACTACACCAAAATTTAAAACTTTTGTATATCAAAGGATGGTATCAACAGAGTGAAAAGGCAACCCATGCAATGGGAGAAAATATTTAAATCATATATCTGATCTTTGTAAATCATAAATCTGATAAGGAGTTAATATCCAGAATATATAACGGACTCCTACAACTCAACAACAAAAATATCAACTCTATTAAAAAATGGGTAAAGCATTTGAATAGACATTTCTCCAAAGAAAATATGCAAATGGTTAACAAGCACATGAAAAGATAGTCAATACCACTAGTTGTCTCAGTCCATTTGGGCTGCTATAATAAAATACTACAGATTGGGTGGATTCTAAACAACAGAAATGTATTTCTTACAGTTCTGGAGACTGGTTAGTCCAAGATCAAGGTAGCAGAATGGTCTCTTTCTGGTGCGGACCTGCTTCCTGGTTCATAGATGGCTGTCTTCTCGTGTGTCCTCACATGGTAGGAGGGGCTAGAGATGTCTGTGGGGTCTCTTGTATAAGTAGACTGATCCCATTCATGATGGCTCTACCGTCATGACCTAATCATCTCCCAAAGGCCCCACCTCCTAATACCATCACCTTTGAGAGTTAGGATTTCAACATATGAATTTTGAGGGGACACAAACATTCAGGCCATAGCATTAGTCATTAGGGAAATACAAATCAAAACCACAATGAGATATTGCTTCTCACCCATTAGGATGACTATGTAAAACAACAACAATAACAACAATAAAACAGAAAATAACAAGTGTTGACAAGGATGTAGAGAAACTGGAACCCTTGTGCATTGCTAGTGAGAATGCAAAATAGTGCAGCTGCTGTGGAAAACAGTACGGCGAGCGCTCAAAAAATTAAACAGAATTACCATATGGTCCAGCAATCTCACTTCTGGGTATATACTCAAAAGAAGTGAAAGCAGGGACTTGAACAGATATTCGTACACACGTGTTCATAGCAGCACTATCCACAATAGCCAAAAGGTGGAAGCAACCCAAATGTCCAATGATGGATGGATTTAAAAAAACGTAGTTGGGTCCGGCCCTGTGGCTGAGTGGTTAAGTTCGGGCGCTGCGTTTCCACGGCCCAGGGTTTCTCCAGTTCGGATCCTGGGCTTGGACATGGCACCCCAGGCTGAGGCGGCATCCCACATGCTACAACTAGAGGGACCCACAACTAAAAAAAAAATATATACAACTACGTACCAGGAGGCTTTGGGGAGAAAAAGGAAAATTAAAACCTTAAAAAAAAAATGTAGTATACACATAGAATGGACTATGACTCAGTCTTAAAAAGGAAGAAAATCGTGACACATGCTACAACAGGGATGGAACTTTGAGGACATTATACTAAATAAAATAAGCCAGTCACAAAAAGACACATACTGTATGATTCCACTTATATGAACTATCTAGAGTGGTCAAATTTATAGAAACTGAAGAGAGAATAGTGGTTCCCAGGGGCTGGGGGTAGGAGAAGTTGGGGAGTTGTTCAAAGAGCTTCAGTTTTGCAAGATGAAAAAATTCTGGACCCTGGTTGCACAACAATGTGAATGTACTTAATACTACTTAAGTGTACACTTAAAAATGGGTACGATGGTAAATTTTATTTGTATTTTACCACAATTTTAAAAAAGGTAAAACTCAAATCAAGGCATGAAGAAGATCCAGCTTTTACACTTATTCTGCACAGATGTCAATAGAGGGCTAACGTGTTAGAAAGGCTGGCATGTGAGGCAGACAACACAGGGAAGGAACAAGGAGGGCGTAGGGATGAATTGTATGGAGCTGGCGTTGAACTCCTGTGCTTCTCAGGTTCTCTGATGGGTCTTGGAGCCGCCCCTGTAACCTAGTCCTGGTGGTGCACTGAACATTGCTAAACTGCAGCCACAGGCCGGAGAGAAGCTGGGTCCACCAGGCCAGAAGAGCCCAAAAGCACAGAGGGTACTTAGTGTCACATAACTCCCATAGTCTAACACTTTGGCTTCTTACTCATTATTGCTCAAATACAGTAACTAACAATATTTATATTTTAGTATTTACTAAGCACTTTTGCTTGAATATCCCAGGATGTTTAGAATTTTGCCTCTTTTCTTACTACCAAAGATGATTATTTCCTCCTCGTGTTTATAAGTTGTTTAGTATGTCCTCACACTTCCCCAATTTATTTTACTTATGTTTTCTACAGAATTTGGTGGAAGGGATGAGAACTTAGAGTAAAATGAAGAAAGTGAAATCTTTCCTTGTAATTTATTTTTGCAGGACTCTAAGGCAAGTTAGGATGCCACCTGACCACCTCTGAGAAAGGTGGATGACACATCCTGTTTCAGAGGACTTCGATAGGAAGCTTCAGAAAGCCAAACCTGGGGTCCTAGCAGATGATAGGCATTTTTAAATATTAAGAGAATTGGCTCCAGTTTACTTGAATGAAAAAGATTAGCTAATCTACGTGAAGTAAACGAGGTTTGAAAACTCAAAGGGCAAAAATCACTTAAATAGCAGGGTATACGGGGGATGAACACAGCTGAAGTTTCCCAAGCATTCTGCTAGTATTACTCTATTTTTAAAAAACAAACCTATTGATACTAAGAGATGCTGACAAGCAGAATACTGAGACAGAGGGGAAAAAAAGACCAAGATCACCACCAAACATGACACTTAAAATGATAATGAAAGCTCTAGGTAGAGATGGCAATGCTTTTTGGTTGATTCAAATCTTGAGTCCAAATTAAATTTTATTTTATATTGTTAGCAATTTTAGCCTGTATCTTTAGTTTGAAAAGTAGCTTTTTATTTTTATAGTTATAAAAATATTTATTATATTAAAATATTTACAATTATAAAAATATTACAAAAAATCAGAAACATAAAGAACACTTTTTAAAAGAAGAAAATAAATATTACCTGGAAAGCTCAGTTAACCTCTGTCGGTATAATCCAACATTTATAAAAATTCTGTAAGTGTGGTTTTTGAGTGTTGTCTCTGTCCTTATCCTTGTTCACCCCCTTGTGGCCATAATATGAAGAAGCCAAGAGTCAGGCAGCAAAAAAGAAAGAGAAAAGTAAAGGGCCTGGATAATAAACTGATCACCTCTCACTTTAACACTATTTTCCATAATTAAACTAAGTAGGTCTGCTTGAAATCTATGTGGGTCAGGGTCCTGGCAGGAAATAAATGGACGACTTGAAGGGGTGATTGTAAATTATGACTTCATTAAAGTTTCTGCAATCCTTCAAGGTCCAGCCTTCCAGGGCACGAAGCAGAGTGAAAGGTAGAAAGTAGAACTGGCTGGGCAAGCAGAGCAAGTCCAATCAAAAATCTTTCCCAAATATTTCATCACAATTATAGTTTCTTTTATAAGGCATACGTCCAAGGGCTACATTATGGAATAACTCGTACAATTTGGAGTTGAATATCTACGCAATTCCTGTGATCTACCTGGAAAACCAGAGATAACAGAATTTCACACTCCCTGAAAACACAACTTCAGCTCCTCTCCTCCATGCAAGGCCTGTGCAATAGCAGCCTTACATTTGAGGGGTTCAAGTCATTGGATACTTTGGTACTGGAGTGACAATAAGGTAGAAGTAGAAAGAGAAAGGCAGAAATGGGGCTACAGAGAACGCTACAGAGAGCTCATTTGCTGTTTGCTGCTGGGCCTCTTCCACCCCTTGCCCCACATACAAAGCAAACATCCCAGCTCCTACCTGGAGTATGAAGACCAGCGCTGATTACCTATTACTCATTGAACACGTGTCTAAGACAACAGGGAAGCAGGGTCACCAAAAATATGTGAAAGATCATCAGAAAAATTTGGGAAGAAGGCATTTTCATTCAGTGTATTTGTAACTTTTGTACCATTTTAGAAATGTGGGGGCCACCCTGAGTGGCCTAGTGGTTAAGTCTGGTATGCTTCACTTCGGCAACCGGGGTTTGGTTCCCACTACACCACTCATCTGTCAGTGGCCATGCTGTGGTGGCAGCTCACATCCAAAAAAAACAGGAAGGTTGGCAGCAGATGTCAGGGCAATCTTCCTCAGCAGAAAAAAAAAAAAAAAAAGGAAAAAAGGGAAAAAAGAAAAGTGAAACTTTCATAGTTTAGCATAGTTTTAATGGTTATTGTTGGTGGAGAGGGTTGTAGCACATGAAAATCTTTTTACAGCAGCGCTGCTTCTTCCAAAGATCAAATGTGAAGAAATGGCTTGTCTTTAGAAGACTTAGGGAAAGTTACCCCTAAACGGCAGTTGCTGACCCTCAAGAGAATAGAGTATGGGGGTGGCCCCTGGCGCTGCAACCCTACCTCCCAGCCAGGGGCTTCGAGTACGTGGCTCTTGGATCTCTTTGTCCAGTTTTTGTTACTCTTCCCTGCGAGGCTAACTCTAAGAGTGCACAGGGCAAAAACATGCATTTCCCTCAATAATCTTCAACAGGGATTCGTAGAAGGCAATGCTTAAGGCCAACAGAAATCTTGGGCAGGTCACTCCCCTTTCTATCATCAAGAAAATGGAAGAATTGGGGCAGACGATCTCTGAAATCTTGGCTTAGCCCCCATGATCAAGACTGCCAGGTTTTATCCCCTAACGTGGTGATTATGCTCACGGTAAGACATTCAAAACAGGACGAATGGTGTGTGTCAGATAAATGTCCCCCAACTCTTTCCCCTTCTACCAGAGGCAACCCTTAGTAAACAGTTTACGTATTTTCCCAGCTATTTTCTATCCAGAGGCATTATCTCCTTTAAACACACAAAGGAGAGCCCTTTCATTCCATTTCACTCCTAGACAGAGATTCTCCAGAAGTTTTCTTTTTTTTTTAAGATTGGCACCTGAGCTAACAACTGTTGCCAATCTTCTTTTTTTCTTTCTGCTTTTTCTCCCCCCAACCCCCCTCCCCCAGTACATAGTTGTATATTTTTTAGTTGTGGGTCCTTCTAGTTGTGGCATGTGGGATGCTGCCCCACCGTGGCCTGATGAGCGGTGCCACGTCCGCGCCCAGGATCCGAACCGGCGAAACCCTGGGCCTCGGAATCGGAGCGCGGGAGCTTAACCACTCGGCCCGGGCCGGCCCCCAGAAGTTTTTAAACGCTCTCTTCCGGACCTGTTTCTCCCGAAGCGGAGCCTTATTTGCAGACGCTACTTCAGATCCTTGTTCCTCTCAGTCTTATCATCTTCTACTCCCGTGGGGTCCCGGCCTTGGCGGCTGCCACAGCAACACTAACTTAAACACTGTCAATGTGGGCGGCACCTGACACACTCCCGAGGCCGCCTTGCACCCCCATCGCCTGGATTTCGCTGCCGGACTTCCGCCTCACTTTCGCCTCGCAAGCTGATTGGCCAACGCCTTCTTCACTCCGGTTTGACCCACAGCGCTCGCCAGAACCCGGCGCTCAGCGATGACGACATCGGCCGGCGGCGGCAGCGGCGGCTGGGAGACTGGGCGGGTTTCCGGGGCTGCCGGCCTGACCTCTGAGAGCTGCTGTCATGGCGGCTGCTCCGTGGGGTTTCTTTTTCGTCCTGCTGCTGCTGCTATCAGGGGATGTCCAGAGCTCGGAAGTGCCTGGGGCTACCGCCGAGGGCTCGGGAGGGAGTGGGGTCGGCATAGGAGATCGCTTCAAGATTGAAGGGCGGGCAGTTGTTCCAGGGGTGAAGCCCCAGGACTGGATCTCGGCGGCCCGAGTGCTGGTAGACGGAGAAGAGCACGTCGGCTTCCTTAAGTGAGCATCCTCAGCGCAGCGGGAAAGCGGTTGGGATGGAAGCCGGAGGGGAATTCCCGTTAGGAGAGCTAAGTGTCAAAACCTCACGACGTCGCTGTCGGAGGGTAGAGGGGCGGGCGCTGCCAGCGGTCTGTACAGGGAGACCTGGAGAGCCAGTCGGACACTTTACCCTTCCCGGTCCCGTACCTCAGAAATGAGGATGGCAGGTGCTCGCCCCGGGGATGGAGCAGTGGGGTCGGTTAACTTCAACTCCATTTCTGCCGTATCTGGGGACGACCACTCCTGGGCCCTAGGGACAAGTGGACCATTTGTCTGTTGCTGAATTCTTAACTTTGCATCTCATCTGGTTGCCCTGAAATCTGCCCGCTTTTTGCGTTCATTTCAGTCTTGGTAGCTTGATGTTGTGTAGAAAGTTGCTAAGCAATTGGGAATTCTCAAAGCCCAAAGGGCTTCTAGTGATGACAGAGACTAGGAGGCTAATGTTGCTGCTTCTAAAATTAATGGGCCCTGAAGTCCCTAATCAAGGCACCTTTTTTGCCTGGAGGTGGGATTGTTGTTCTTTTTTACAGTTGAATTCATCGAGGGATTTGTAGCATCACACTTGCCATTTTATGTGAGACTAGGGTTTCTCCACGTTGCTTACACGCTACTGCCCTTTCTAGCTATTAGGAGAAATGGGATTTCAGCCTGTATTAAAAGACGTGGTGAATTTATTAGCACTCTAGATTGGTAGCAGCCTGATTTTCAGATGTCTAGGCACAAGTACGATGTTGTAAATCTTTCTGTCGCTGCTTGGAAACCGAAACTACGAACTGGAAGAAAATATTTCGGAAAGAAAGTGTTTCTCTGATGGATTTGTACACCAGCAAGTGGTGTCTGAAAACCAGACAAGTTAAATGTGGACATTTACTTCTAAATCTCCTTTGCTGATATTCAGATTATCCAGGTGCTGTTGAATGAGAATTCAACCTCAGATTAATAAATAATGACAAGAAGCTGACAACTGGTATTTTAATGCCATTTGTCATTAAAAATCTGGCATTAGGGCTTTCTTTAGGGTTTACCCTAATGAATGATGTTTCTTTAAGGTTTACCCTAAATAATGATGTTAATCTTTGGAAAATTAGCCTTAATTGACCATTTGGCCTCTCTTTTCTGTAGTATATAATTCTTTTAAGAAGCATCTTTATTTTAAAATAATATATAAGTAGTATGTTTATTGAATAAAATATAAACAAGAAAGTAGAGATGACAACCCTTACCATTTTATTGTATCTTTTTGGAATCATATGACCTATGTTTTTAATAATAAAATACAGCACATAGTATTTTGTAACCTGGTTTTTTTCACTCAATACTTTGTGAGCAGCTTCTGATACGGTTTCATGTTCTTCCATTTTTATGTGGGAAGGTCGATTAAGAATTAATGTGGGGGCCTGCCTAGTGGTGTAGTGGTTGAGTTCGCATGCTCTGCTTCAGCAGGATTTGCGAGTTCAGATCCTGGGCATGGACCTAGACACTGCTCATCAAGCCATGTTGTGGCATCATCCTACATATAAAATAGAGGAAGATTGACACAGATGTTAGCTCAGGGACAATCTTCCTTGCCCCCCCCCCCAAAAAAAGAATTAATAGGATCTTATGGTGGTAAACTTGTTGGAAGAGGGCTAGGTGATTTGTGCCTGTGATGCATACCTAGCATGCAATTTTGACTTATAGGTGTTCTTATTGGAGGTGGCTTGGGACTTGGCTAATGGGGATGAGGAGAGTTTCAACTGAGGACTCCCCAAGACTCTTCTTGCTCTCATCACTGTGTGTATAAACCATAATTTATTTAACCAGTCCTCTGTTTTGGGGCATTTAGATAGTTTTCAATTTTTTGTCGTAGTAAGATTATGCACCTTACTTTTTCTGAACTTTTTATTATGGAAAATTACAGACGTAGACTAAAATGAACAGAATAGCTTAGTGAATCCTTAGATACCCATCACAGTCTACGGTTTCATTTCATATTTTCTGTGCACCTCATATTTTTTTATGGAATGTTTAAATGTGATCCTAAACATAATATAGTTCCACTTGTAAAAGCATTGTGTATTTCTGAAAGATAAGGGCTTAAAAAATAACAATATCGTTATTGATTCAGTAAAATAAATAATAATAATGCCCGAATAACATCATCTAATACTCAGTACATTTTTATGTTTCCTCATTTATCTCAAAAATGCTTTTATGTAGTTCTTCTTTCAAATCAGGATCCAACAAGGCCTCCATATTGTAGAGTACTTTTTTAAAGCCAAGTTTTAAAATTTCATTATAAAATTTATATGTTCTCTTTCTAAAGTAAACTATTTACCTTAGGATCAAAAATATATTTGCTTTTTCTTTCTTTCTTTCTTTCTTTTTTTTCACTAAGATTCACCCAGAGCTCACATCTGCTGCCAATCTTCTCTTTTTATATGTGAGCCACCACCATAGCATGGCCACTGACAGAGAGTGGTATAGGTCCGTGCCCAGGAACCGGGCCTGGGCTGCTGAAGTAGAGTGCGTGGAACTTAACCACTAGGCTGCTGGGGCTGTCCCTATTTTCTTTTTCTTTAGGCAGTTAGTTCTGCTACTATTTGTGTTGCATAGTTATTAGTTTGCTTCTCTTTTTTTCTGGATCTAGAAAAACGTTTTGAAATTCATTCAGTTAGGGTCCCATCAAGAAGCAGAAGATATGCTCAAATTAGAATAATTCAAGGATAACTTAATGAGGGGATTAAACAGTGTAGTCATGGTGTAGGGAAACAACCAGATTGTGCAGTACCCTGTAGTTTACAACCTCAAGGCTGTTATCACCTCTAAGCCTGAAGGGAAGTCAGGAAGTAAAAGCTACGAGAACCTAGAAGGGAAGAAAAGACCACTTTGAGAATTGTGTGTCTTGACACAGCCAGTCAGAGATGGTTTCTCCTGGAGAGAGCTGGGGGAAAATACACTAAGCTCATTTTCTTCCCTCCTCCAGCCTGTAGAGAGCAAGAGGGTGGAGAGTGGATCTGAAGGGCAAATGGAAGGCATCCAGCTCAGGAATAAGTTAACCTGATGTTTATATTTCAATTCTGTTTTAGTTTACTGTGTACTTTAAAGGAACACTTTTTCCTCTTCTTAGTAAATATTGTGGATGTGGCAGAACCAATGATTCCTTTAACCTTGAAAGAGCCTAATGATTTAAGAAGCAGTATTTTAGTGTATTATTATGATATTGGGAATTCTCTGATAAAGTTGATCCTTTTAGAACCATTTGTTTTCCTGAAACAGAAACTTCTCAGAATGGCAGTTTTTCATTATCAAAGCAAATTAACTTTGAGTTATGAACATGAAGTTATCAGCTCTTGATGGGATGGTTTTCTAAGTCTAGAAGGTTTAGAATAAATCAGTAAGGAAAAGGTGGGTGGTTTTAACTATGTAAGCATTTTAAACTTGTGCACATCCAAAAAGAACTAACCAAAGTGGATGGGAACTATTTGTAACAAGTGGAACAAACACTACTTAAATACACTTTTGTAAAAAAGAAAAACAACAAAATGCAAATTAAAACTAGAAAAACCATTTTTACTTAAGACATTGTTGGAGGAGATCAGCAAAATTGGAACCCTAATATTGTAGTAATAATGTATATGATAGCTTCTCTTGAGTGAGGACATGGCCTCAGAATAGGAACATGTTCCTGTCACCTGTTATCTCTGCGCCACCGAAGGAATAGAAGGACTTTCAGCGTCAGAGTTCTCTGCTACTGTGGAGTGGTCTAGGGCATTTTCAGAACCCGTTTAGTGTAATTATGGAAGCTGAAGTGTGGAACACCTCTTGCCAGTTTTTTGCTAATTGCTCTGAATGTCATCTTGAAGGAGTTGATTTGGGAGTTAACAGATGATTTAAAACCTGAGAAAAGAATAAGCTATTGCTAAGAAGTGACTAAAGATGATTTTCATTTTTCCAGGACAGATGGGAGTTTTGTGGTTCATGATATACCTTCAGGATCCTATGTAGTGGAAGTTATATCTCCAGCTTACAGGTTTGATCCCGTCCGAGTAGATATCACTTCAAAAGGAAAAATGAGGTGAGGGCACTGGATTTAATTTTTACTGAATGCTAGGCTACTGAATACTTCATTATATATTCCTTTTAGAATTTATAGTTGAGGTTGAAAAGTTTCTTATTTAAACGACAAGTGTTCCTTAAAGCATTTAAAACATCCTTATGATGTTTTAATTTGAGCATTGATAATATTATAAAGTTGAACTTCCTCCTGCTTTGGCTTCAAATTTATTTTAAAGCTCCTAACATTGATTATATAGAGAAGAGGTAAGATCACTTACTATGGGAGCAAAAGCGCTGTGAAAGTTATAGTTGAAACGTGATTATTAAAGTGGGAAATTAACTTTATACATATTAAGTGGGAAATTAACTATATACATTGAAAATACTATTCATCACTGTTTTTCAGTGAGATATTTTAATAATACCTCTTAGTGCCTATCTGATAGTATGTTGATCTAAACATTTCTATAGTTCTTTTCTGGAATATTTGTGTGCAGTAGAAATTTGGTATTTCTTCAGAAAACAGTAGATTGATTGCATTGTGGAGTTTATCTCAAAGTGAGGATTACGATAAGAAAAAGAAAGCACAGTGTCAGAGGCTGGCAGACTAGGAAAAAATTTCAGAATTTCTAAGTAGATGAACATATGCTTTGAAGTTGAGGTGAAAATAATTTTGGACTAATTCAGGTTTTGAGTGTGGAATACCACAAACGCATCTGAAGTTGGCATCAGTTGTATACACAACTGTCCACAGTGTTCAGATTCAGCCTTCTGTTATAATCCCCATTTATTTATTTGCTTATTTTTTTGTTGTCTCATGCCAATAGTACTCTTTGGTCTAATCTCACTAGGAAGTGTATGAAGCAATTTTATTTATGTATTTATTTCTAGCTTTATTGAGGTATAATTGAAAAACATGAAACAGTTTTACGTGGTGGTGTGTCTTCTTTGTTTGAGCTATCCCAAAATTACTCCATGTGTAGTAATAAAGCACGAGTTGTGCAAAGGTAAAAATAATTTGGGGTTGGAGGAGCTGTATTTCATTGCTCACCTTTTCAGTCTGTGCCAGGCATATTTAGGTTGATCTCTAGAGACCTCAAATTGAGGTGACATAATAGAGAGATGTTTGGTTAGTACCATGATGTTCACATTTGAGTTAGTGTTTACTCCTAAAATGTTTTCCTTCTTTCTTTGCTTTTTTTCGACATTAAAAGTTTTTGAAGTGTACTGTAAGTATCTGTGATTCAGATAGTGAGTCACACCGAGAGCTGTCTCATCCTTTCTGGCAGCTGCATATTAGTCCCTTGATGCCAGCTCCTGTTGGTGGACAGGTAGGGTTTTCTTTCTTCTCTTTTAGCACATATAGTGAACAGAGACAATTATTCTGTGGTAATTTACATTCTTGATATTATCATGAAACTGATACCACGATGCCACTAAAAATACCTTCTTTGGAAACAAATTACTTTTCCCCCTACTTTTGAAGCTAAATTGTTGCCTTAGAATATTCTACTTTGTTCAAATACTAGTCATATTTCTTGCTGTTGCCTGTTTAAAGCAAGGGTGAAGCTTGAATTGAAGGTAATTCCTTGCAAATATATGTATAAATATTTTTTGGTGGAATAAATGGATTGTTTCAAAGTCATGAACCTCTTTAGGTACTGACTTTCTCATGCCTTTTTAGAGGCATAAAGATTGTTAAAAATATAAATAAGTAAAATTCTAGTATGTTACATCTAAACCTTAAAGGACTTATCATGACTTTTTACATATTTTAGAATTGCAAGCTTAGGGATGGTGGGTTATATGAATTACAGTATACATTATATACAGATTTAAAAGTTTTAAAAAAATATTGAAAACACTGAATACTGGAGGAAATGAGAGTTATTAAAAGGAGTTACTTGTCTATTAAAAACTATAAGTTACTTTTATTCTTTTTACTCTAAATTTTGAATAAAGTCGTCTAAGCAAATGGAAATATTTTTCTAAATACAAAGTTTTATTTGCCTTTTTATCTTGGGTAAAGAGTACTTCCTGCTTTGGCGTTTAAGGACTGATTGCGGCTGTGGTATTCATATTCTCAGATCCCTTCCTGATGACTGGATGCCTGAAGCATAGGTTAAAAAAAACAAGGCCCTTGTCATTTTAATAATTGGCAGTGGGAGAGAGTAGAGAACAAAGTAGAATTCATATAAGGTCCTAATATTCTTGACCAATATTTTGTAGGCGTGCATAAGTTAGTCTCAAATATATGTGGGACTTTCATTTCTGATATTTGGCAGAATGGAAAATCTTAGAAATGCTGGATAAAATCTGACAAGCATGTCCTTTTAAATGTATAGCTCCCAAAAAAGTAAGGGAAATCCCCAGGGGATAAACTATAAACCACTTTCCCACCTGGGGGTTTTGATATTCTCTAACCAAAAGGACTAGATTTTATTAGCAGTGTGTAGATAGGAGGCAAGCCTTGGGCTTGCTTGGAGTCGGAATTAGATCTAAGACTTGATTCTCCCTTTGACCCTTGATGCTAAAATCTAAAAGACCAGACTCCCAGTCTGGCCCTGGCCTTTGGAGGGAAAAATCTCACCTGGAAGTTGATAGTCACAGTCCTACCCTCACTGAAATTTGGGGTATGGTCCTGCATGATCCAGAAACTTCCAAGCTGAACAGTTAACAAGATGGTCTCTGGTCGTAATCCCAGACTTCTGGCAGAGACAAATGTGCAACCTCTCTGGAAGGAGAAACTCTGTCCAGGCCCACGCATAAATAAAGTCTACTTCAGAATACCCAAGAAAACAAGGTCAGCAGATGAATCAGACCTCCAAGAACTTTAAATAGTAGAATTATTGGATATAGACTATAAACTATTTTATATTTAAAATGCTTAAAGAAATAAAAGAAAGACTAATTGCCATAAGAATAAGATACTACCAAAATAGACCATAGATATTTGAAAAAAGAATAAAATAGAACTTCTGCGATAAATATCAGCATTGGAATAAAAAACTCAATGGACGTGTTAAGCATCTGAACAGAGGTTTGATGAACTGGGAGATAGATCAGAAAAAATTACCCAGCATACAATACAGATAAAGGAATGGACACTATGAAAGTGATAATTTTACAAGATCCGGAGTAAATATTGAAAAAGTCTAGCACATGTCTAATAGAAGTTCCAGAAGGAAATGTTAGAGAAAATAGGGGAGGCAATTTTCAAAAAGTAAACTTGAATATGTTTGAACATGAGTGAGAGTTTTGATTAAAATTAGTGGCATCTCTGCTGAAAATGCAGTGTTACCTATGGTGCTGTTATGAGACTTTATTAAATCATAAATTTTTCCTGTAAAATAGCATTGAAAATTGGGTGCACCCAATAAAACATATCTCAGACAATCAAAAAAATTAAATCCAGCATTTTTGTATATTTATAATAAAGTTATTATTAAATATAACCAAAGAGCTTTAGAGCTGGAAGGATTCTAAAAGAACTTTTTGTATAACCAGAGAAGTTAAGAACTTGTCTAAGCCCACAGGCCTAGGTAATTACGGAACTACAGCTAGAACCTAGGTTTCTTGATTGCAAATTTAGTCTTCTTTCTTTAAATTTTGCTAAGTATTTTAGGTATACAGATACATCTACTTTGATCAGATTTTCAAGGTCAAAGGTTTAGATGCCAAAGCATTTTGGAAAAATCTAAAGGTACTTATAAGGGCTTGCTGATATATTATAAGCAGTTCTTGTAACTCATGATGTTTTCAGTAGAATTGCTGATGCTTTTTTCACGTTGCTTTATCAGAGCAAGATATGTGAATTATATCAAAACATCAGAAGTGGTCAGACTGCCCTATCCTCTCCAAATGAAATCTTCAGGTCCACCTTCTTACTTTATTAAAAGGGAATCATGGGGCTGGACAGACTTTCTGATGAACCCAATGGTATGTATCAGGCTACAATAAAGTATCTTTACTAATTTTTAACTTGCTTGCAGGCAGTCGAAAACTTCTAACTCTTGTGAGAAGGAAAGCTGAGATCAGATTGTTGGACGAAAGGATAATTGTGAATAGCTGTGGATCTCAGGAAAATAGTAGCTTTGCGAATACATAATGAGAAGAATATAGTGAAAATTGCCTAGTAGTTTTGACATGGAAACATGTGACAGAAGTTGGACAAATACTTATGATGAAATGTTTTAAAATTCAAATAGAATAAGAGTGTATGGTAAGTCACACATAGAGCTGGTTGCATAGTAGTCCATTGATGAATGTGCCATCATTTATTAACCAGCCCCTATTGATGGCATGAGTAAGGTTTTTTTCTCCTTTTCCCATGTAAAGTAAACAGAGAAGTTATTCTGTGGTAATTTCAGTACTTAGTATTATCATGAAGCTGATGTTACGATATCCACAAATAATAAAACACTCATAGAATACATTCTTTAGAAACAAATCGACTTTTTTTTTTGCTGTTTTTGGAAGTTGAATTATCTTAGAATTGTCTATGGGTTGATCATATTCCTTGCTGATAGCTGTTTAGATCACAAACAGAAATGTTTGGGGGCTGTACATCCTTTGAGAGGAATAAATTACTACCTAGAAACTGCTGTCAGGCATAAAGAAGCAGAAGGGTAGAGTGGATGGGAGAAATCAGCAATGAGACTCTAAAACTTATTGAGAAATATCTTCCATGTTGTCATTTCTGAAATTCCATGGGAACATATCCAGTGCTGGAAGCTTCTAGGTCATTTTTCAAAACTGATCTGCTGTAGTAGTTGCCTAGTACTATATTGCAGGCTCTAGAGGATGTACATTAATTAGAGGGGTAATACAGCGTTTTCTCCAAGAACCACAAAGTCATCTGTAAAGAGAGCCCAGCTGGCCATCAGGATCACCAATCCCAGTGCCAGACTACAGATTGACAGAAGTGAATAGGTAGTTCTGTTTGCAAACTATTTGTGTTAAATAAAACTGAACTCTGCAAAATGCTAGGTGGCACAAATGTGAAGTGAGGTGTCTGTGAAGTCCAAGTGCTCATAGATAAGGCTCTTATGTACTCTACAGCAGTCAGGCATCGAGGAGCACTTTGCTGTTGACAGGGCTGATTCAGTAGAATTGAGGTAGTGGCTGCTAGTTTTATTCTATATTCAACATTTGAATCTTTAATTTTATCATTGCTTGTTAAGTGCCGATTTTGTTCTGGTAAGTGGGAAAAACAGTTTCTGAATTTGTTTGCTTCCACAGGTTATGATGATGGTTCTTCCATTATTGATATTTGTGCTTCTGCCCAAAGTGGTCAACACAAGTGATCCTGACATGAGACGGGTAAGATGATTGCCGAGGCTCTGGGTTTTTGAACTGTATTCTGATGCCTGGTCCATCCATTGTGGCTGAATGGTTTGGATTTTTTAAGCTTTATCCAAATTCTCAAGCCAAATTCATCTAGAAGTTATGTTAACACAGTATTATGTTCCTGGCATTTAATTAGTTGTTTCCATTGGACCAGATAAATTGAGTTGGTTCTACTTGATGGAAGCCTGGGTCTCTTCATATAGCTAAAACATTCTGCTGATACTAACCTTCTTTGTGCCTTACTTGTTAAATGGTTGAAATGCATAATAATCCTGGTATACCTAATCCAAATATTTTGCAAAACGATAGCTTCTTATTATCTATCTTTACTTTATAAAACTCTTTAGAGTACACATTTAGTTTGTGTGTTACAGACACGCAAAAGAAATTCAGATAGACCAAGGGAGAAAAATTGAATAGTCGCTTTCAAACACTGTATTACAAAGCCATACTGGTTTAACGAGGGGGAGTGAGGCTATCAAGTAAGATGCTTCAAGTTTAATGCCACCACTTTGTCTCTTTTAAATATTGGCTTCCATGTAAAATCTTCAGAATTTTTTAAAAAACATTATTTATTCTTCCACCCAAAAACCATCAACAAACATCTCATGAGTTTGAAGTTTTTCTGCTGTATTTAATATACTGATGTATTGACACCTTATTCATCACTGAATAAATGTTTATTAATCAATTTCTAGGTTCTAGATACTGGGGATACAAAAATGAATTATATGTCATCCCTGTCATCAGCAAGCTCATAGTCCAGTAAAATGTAGAAAGTAGAATGGATTTATAAAACACTCTTCTTGCCTCAGGGGGTTTTGTGTGTGTGTGTATTTTAAATGGGAAATTAAGATATACATAAAATAAATAAAAATATTTGCTGAGGTAGTAGGTGATAAAGTTCTGTAGGAGGTAAGGTATTTATTCCAAGCTGGAATGGCAGAAAAAGCTTCATGAAACAAGACAGCTTTATGATGTTTCAAAATGTTTTATTGCTAAATTTTGACATCTTTGCTTCAGCATGGGTCAAAAAGAATACATCCTGTGGAATCCTTGTGTCTGTTAAGCCGGTTAACTCTGTGGCATCAGTAGAAGGAAACATTAGCAGTCACGTTGGATTGAAAGTTCCTTCCTTGCAAAGTGCTTTGCACATAGTAAGCAGCGTAAAAAGTTGTTCATTCAAGAGCTTCAGAATTGAACAGATTCAAAGATGGAGTTGATGTATCTTTGCAGGGACTCAGGACCATGTATATTTAATTCTTGATGATTAGTGCATGTTAACAAATTTATGTTTACCGTGCTGCTTTTCCTGGCCTTCTTTGTAAAAGCACTTTCTCCTTGAAAACTCGTGTGTAAATTCTACCTTTTGGAAGAAAGCCCAAGCTAATACCTAAATGGTGTTCAATTTTAAGTGATGAATAATATAGTATTTGCTGTTTTTTTCGTATCTGAACTAATACAATCTTCAGTTCGCTTTTGGAATGTGGCAAAATGCAAATGAAGCAAATATTCCATTAATATTGCCAGAAGTAGAACAATACTTTGTAGATTATTGGCTTAGTAAGGAGGGAGGACAAGGCCTCAAAATAAAAGTGCTAGATCCTTATTTGGTCCTGCCAGTGACTTGTTTTGTAACATTTGTGTTGCTTGCTTTAGAAAGAGTAATTGAGGTCACCCAAGCCATACGGTATTCATAGATTTACTACTAAGGTCCTTAGGAATCAAGTCTTGGAAATACTGCTGTTAATCTTCCAAACTTTTCCGATACCTTTCTATGTAATTAAAGATTGATATTCTGGTTATATGCATCTAAAGAAAGCATGAGTTTAAAAAAAAATACTCATTAAACAATAAAAAAGCATTTTAATCAGAAAACAGAAAATGAGATGGCAGGAATATGATCACATATGTCCATTATCAGAGAAAATGCCCTTTATGAAAACATAAGCTAAATCAAACCATAGACAAAATTTATTGGACATTTACTAAGGATCAAAATGTATCATGTATAAAGGATGTGTGAAACATGGTTTCTGAAGTGCTGTCGGGTACGACATTGCACCGTTGCTCAGAACCAGCACCTTTTACTGTTCTACTCCTGTCCTTCGTGGTGGAAGTGTGAGTGGTTCAGCGGCTCAGAGGATCGCAGTGCCTGTCATGTCACTGTGCTGTGTCTTCCTGCAGGAGATGGAGCAGTCAATGAATATGCTGAATTCCAACCACGAACTGCCTGACGTTTCTGAATTTATGACAAGACTCTTCTCTTCAAAATCATCGGGCAAGTCTAGCAGCGGCAGCAGTAAAACAGGCAAAAGTGGGGCTGGCAAAAGGAGGTAGTGGGGTGGTCCGGAGATGCGTTTGCACAAACACAGCAACACTGGGTGGCATCCAAGTCTCGAGGGAAAACCATGTGAAGTAACTACTGTAAACCTGAGTCATCCTTAAAGTTGATCTCTTATAACTGTTGTGTGTGATAATTCTTCAGCACGTTTTGTACTTGGTACACACAAAAACCCAGCTTTCATCCTTTGTATGAGGTCAATATTGATGTCACTGAATTAATTACAGTGTCCTATAGAAAATGACATTAATAAATTATATAAAGTACTATACATTATGTATATTAAAATAAGTCTTAATCCAGAGATAACATCATCTTGTCATTTTTTTCCACTTAATGTTTCTTTTATTCCTGACAGTTTTCTTCTATTTTTCATTATCTGAGGCTTGAAATTGGCCTTTCTTGTTTAGAAAGAAGTGGTTGTTATTTTTAGAGCAGCATCCACCATGGTTTTTTGTGTAGCCAGACCTTTCAGACTTCTCAGCCCTGCCCTGCCATTTAACATTCCCTGATATTTCAGGTAGAACCACATATTCATTTTGTAGTTTTAACTTTTATTATTACAGTTCGTTTCAGAGTATGGATGTATGAGTTAGAATAGATGTTATCGATTTTTAAATTCTGGTTACCATCTGTGGTTTCATTTTACAGTTACTGAGTATCAGCTGTGTGCTGTGATTCAAGGTAGGACACGGAGTGGGTAATATCCAGTGCCTGTCCCCAGTAAGGCTTATTATGTAGGGAGGAAGCACAAATAATAACAGGGAGCGAATGGCCAGAGAAAGAAGTGCAGCAGTAGGAGAGCCTTCTAGAGTCTAAGGATGGAAAATCAACCTTAGAGCTCCATATTGTAATGTTGGTAGTACAGCACAGGTGGCTTTTAAATCGCCTCATCTCTCTCATCATTGGTTCTCAGAGTTGTTGGAATATAAATCACTACTTTCCAATCAGGAGTATCTCAGAAACTTTTTATTTCGGTAAGCTACAAAAATTTCACACCTTTTCTTTTGGGTTGCTTTAATGAAAGAGGAACTCTGAGGCTACAGTATTGCTTCTAGTAGAGGACTTCCATCTTTCCCGTGTTCAAGAACTCCCTTATTGCTCTCTTAAGGTTATTAAATCAGCAAAAAACAACAAAAAAAAGATTGGGTCCAAACTCTTGATTTTCCCTTTTGCAGTAGGCGCCATTGTGCATTTTGAAATGAGGTAAATAAGTTTTCTTTTAAAGAAATGTTTTGATGCAGGACATTTTATTAACTATATCTCTGTTTGTATTACATACACTAAAGTTATAAAGCTGGTGAAGCTATGAATGATTAAGGCGGATAAACTGGTTTAATGGTAGAACTAGATCTTTTAAAATAGAGTACTTTATTGCAAATAACTAAAATATTGAAGCACTAGTTGAATGAACGTTGTAAGTCAAAGATGACAGAATATAGTAACAGTCATAGTTGCATGACCAGAAATCCTGTTGAAAATTTCAAAATCTGAATTGTCAAAATTTGCACACGAAATACCTAATGACTAAGAAATTAGAAAGCACTTCCAAGGAAATTATCATTTCATTTGCTAATAAGAAACTGTGGTTATTTTACATAAATTCTAACATCATCTGAATATGATATATATATCCCTTATTATATTACAGAATGTTAATACATCAATTGCGTTTGAAAAATCTTATCTTTGCACAGAACCTTCATCAAATCTTAGTGTGCTTACAAGTGCGGAAATGATGTATTTTATTAGATAATATGGGGTTCTGTGCAGAGAGCCTCTGTTTAGCTGCTAACTTGCTTTGTGACTTTGGGTAAGTCACTTTCCCTTCTTTGGACTCTGTCTTGTTCATTGTTGTATTTCCAGCATTGAGCATGTAGGCACACAATAAATGTTTGTTGAATGAATAAATAAATGAGCCTGAAGTTTCCTCATGTGTAAATTGAGGGATTTGGATTAGACCTGTAAATTCCTTTTCAGATCTAAAATTCTGTTATAATTTTAACCCAGTCCTAATATTTCCTATCCTTAAGAATCACATGATCAGTGCCAACTTTTTCTTTTTTTCACATACTTGGGTTCTTTCTGCTGTTCCCCATTTGGAGACAAAGTATTGTTTTGCTCTTTAGGGCCATGCTTAGATTCAGTTTACTTGTGTCTCCTGTTAAATGTAAGTTTTGTATTTTAAATTTTTTCACGTCTACTAAATTAAACCTGAGTAGTGACTTTGTGCAAAACAAATCTTGTTGCCCATTCTTGCCAGGAAGTCCTAAGCGTCCAGGACAACTTCTTTAGGGTGGATCCATAGCTCCCAAGTTTTCAAGCAGTGTTTTAGGAGTCAAACCTCAGGACTCACCTTGAGTCTGGTTAACATTTTGGAAAGATTCAGCATTTTACCTAACCTTCCCAGGGTAGTAAAGGATCTTCTCATTTTTCCCTTATGTTTCTTCCGACAGGAGGGAAGAAGCAACCATTTGGCATGCTTTTCAGTTGGAAGGGCTTCTAGGTCCTGTTGAGCAATGTCAATAATGATAAAGGAGAGCTTTTCATTTAAGTAGTCATTCAGACTTTGAGGAAGTTTGGGGTTTTCACAGTGCTCTACTGAAAATATTTTTATTAAACATCTTAAAAAATTAAAACAACTATTTTCATTTCTATTTATTGCCTTCCAGGTCGCATATAGACATATTTTGCACAGTTAGAATCATGTATGTACCATTTTGCATTTAGATCCAACAAAAATTCTGCTAAGCACTAGTCTCAGAACACAGTAGAAGTTGGTGGCCAGGTCCTTTAGTTCAGTTCAAAGAGTGTGTCGAGACAGGGCCTAGTTGTGCTGTGCTCTTCTTTTAGCATTTTAGGTGTGACTGTTGTCATCAGAGTCAATTATTTTTTAATTTGTGAGGTATATAAGCATATCCAGTTGGTAAAAGTGTTTGTATTATTCAGGAGAACTTGAAGATAGGTTTTGAAAAATTCAGATGTTGCCCATAAATTATGAACATTGTTTTAATATCCTTGAAAAAAAGATGATGAAATACTAAAAGAGCTATTTGAGAAAAATCTCCCCCACCCCCCCAAATAGCACCAAATATTACCTTCTCTCTTTTCCCACAGCAAGACAACTTTATTATGGGAGCATAGGGGAGCTGAAGCCTTTCACAGTGGCTACAGTCTGGTAGGATTGAGCCAGCCTGAGCAACTTGAGAAGAGGGAGGAGTAAATTAATAAGGTCAAGTAGTAAACAGGAATAACGAGCAGAGCCATAAAAACTAGCTGTGCACAGCTTTTCTAGTAGAAAACTTTTGACGAGTTATTTAATTCCACTAAAATGTAATAAACTAGTAATTAGTGAAGATTCACTTCTGTACTTCCTCAGGTAATTTTGAAATCAAGTTTTCCATATATATGAATGTAAATAATTTATTCTACTTACTTTTAATGAGTTCCTACTACACAATTTAGATATTTAAAAAATTTTATTTTCCTCTCCAAAGCCCCCCCGGTACATAGTTGTATATTTTTAACTGTGGTTCCTTCTAGTTGTGGCATGTGGGACGCTGTCTTAGCATGGCTTGATGACCAGTGCCATGTCTGTGCCCAGGATCCAAACTGGTGAAACCCTAGGCCACCGAAGTGGAGCACACGAACTCAACCACTCGGCCATGGGGCTGGCCCCAACAATTTGGATATTTTAAAACATGTATATATATATATATTTTTTTTCCTGAGGAAGATTAGCCCTGGACTAACATATGTGCCAGTCTTCTTCCACTTTATATGTGGGTCACTGCCACAGCATGGCTGATGAGTGGTATAGGTCCACGCCTGGGATCTGAACCCACAAACCCAGGCCACTGAAGCAGAGTGCTCTGGAGCACACTGAGCCCAACAACTATGTCACTGGGCTGCCCCCTAAAATATATTTTTAAATAACTATAGTAAAAAACATTGGAAATATTTAGAATTAAATGATCATGAAAATTTGGTATGAAGACTAAGAAATGGAATCATTCTAGAAATGTTATGAGATGATTCATAAAGGATCATGAGAAGATGTATAAGGAAAGCTTTTGCAATAACTACTATCATGGAATCCTGTGCATTACACACAAGAAAGAAGGAAAAATACTGTTTCGCGTTTGTCTCTCCATAGTTCTGGGTGGACCTGCCTTCCCACCCACAGCTGGTTGGACTGAGGGTGGGACATGAGCGGTTCGTTGGGTGGCACTGGAAGAGAAGGCAGTAAGTTGATCCTGAGCCACAGGTAAGCTTAATTAACAGGGGAATCTACTAGTCTAAGGAATCTGTCCAGCAAAGAGAGTATAGCAAATAGCCAGGTGAGAGAGACCATGGTGACCCCAGAGAGTGGTGGAGAGAGTAGCTGCCGGATAACCTCCCAAATCCAAGGAGGCTCAGCTGCTCTTCTTGCAGTGGAGTCTGTGAAAGCCTCTTGAATCCCTTCGCCCACCATCTCCACCCTAACCCCTTACTTATCATCCGTTCTGACTAGGAGAGTACGGTGTCCAGTTTGATCCTCTATAATGAGACACACAGAGAAGATGTAGAGAAAAGCTGCCAGTGATTAATATTCATGTTTTTCTATACAAATGATTTTACTGACCTCAGGACTATGTTTATTAGATATAATTTAGGAAGGATTAAAGGGTCTGTAATTTTTACAGTTTAGTAAAGAGAATGCTGAGGGGATTTTTCAAATGCATGATAATCCTTTTAAAGCAAATTCTGATCAGCTGTGTACCACTCCATGAAGTCTGAGAAAAGAAATGGACTTAAATTGCAGCGGAAGGAATTCGTTTGCTGTGAAGAGGAATTTCTTGGCATGGTAAACAAAACTGAAATGCTAGTGACTATGGGGTTTGCTTTTCTTGAAGTTCCTAAAAAATTGGACAAAAAAATCACCTGTTAGGATGGTTTATAGGTGCACCTACCTGATGGTCTCTTAAATTTCCTTCTATCCCAAAAAGTAAATTATTTTATTCCCAGAATGTGAGGAATGGTAGGATCCATACTTTCTGGAGGAGGAAATGAGATATATCAACAAAATTCGTCTATGGGGAAGGGCAGAAGAAAATCTCAACTTTGACAATAAGAGATTTCCTTCCTTTAATGCACATCTGTTGAGTTGTCATCTATCTTACCCCTTGGTAACTGGTTCTCCCCTGAGGAGTGGGTGCAACCCAAAGAACTGTTCTCTCCGCAGCTGTATTTCTGAAATGCGGCCCACTACTGTTCCAGAAATGGGCATCTAACCCAGGTTAGGCCAAAGGCTGTTCCTTGGGAATTTGAAATTAAAACTGAGGGACTAAAGGAATAGATTACATATAAACTTGCAAGATGTGCATGGCTATACAGTCTATCATGCACACTACAAAAAAGGAGAAAACAGGTTCCAGAGAGAAAATATAGAATGAAGCAGATGCATAGAGAGGAGCTGAAATGGAAGATGAGTTTTGAGACTGTGCTTTCCTTCAAATCCTTCCCTGAGGTGGCTGCCTTCTTGCCCTTGGGTTCCATGGAGCATTGCTGTATGCTATGGTATAGTGTTTATGTGTTTTACTTAAACTAGCTGCACTAGGATTCTGTCACTTGAATCCAAGAGTCCACACTTTTCCAGAACTGACCAAAATGACCTCCAGCCTGCTGAAAGCCCTCTCCTTTTGTCTCAGTCACTGCAAAATTGGCTCTGTTGCCTCCATCTTGAATGAATGGGTCAGAAGGAACTCTCTGACTAAGGGAGAGATTGGGTGAACACATGTCCTGGCTCCATCACTTACTAACTGTAGGATCTTGGAAAAGTTGCTTAACCTTTCTGAGCCTCAGTTTCATCATGTGTAAAATGGATCACAGAGTCATCTGTAAAATGGGAAATATCTACTTCCTAAGTAGAACTGTTTAGAACACTTTACATGTATTATCTCGTTTGATATTTGTACTAACCCTAAGCATGTAAGTCCTCAGTAAAAGTTTATAATTATTGTCTTATTTTTCAGATGAGGAAATAGAGGTTAAAATTTTCCCAAGCTCACCAGTTGGTAACCTAGAGCAAATCCTGTTAACTGCTTCCTATAGTACTGCTCTCACAAGCTAAAATTAAAAAACTAAACATTCACATACCCATGATCAACACATAGCCATACATTTATTCCAGCTTGCCCACCTTCTGCCTACCTCGAGTGGCAAGACCTAGGGACTTGCTTCTCTCCTTCTAAGTACTCCTCAGAGAGAAGGGGTGAGGTACTCAGGAGAAATTGGCTTCCAAAAAAAGCAGTTCTAGACCTAGTTTCTGGTGCCTGGAACTTCAGACACTGTTGACCTAAAGATCTTTCTAAAAAGCGAATCTGGTGGGGTCACTCCGCTATTAGAACCTTTTGTAGACCCTCTTTAGACTCTCAAGATAAACCCCCTGACCACGGTCCCTCCAGACTAACTTCTTGCCACTTCTCCCCACATACATCTGGAATTTTTCTCGTTTCCCCACTTTAAGCTCTATATGTGTGCTCACCTCTGGGCCTTTCCAATTATTTCTTCCTCTCAATTCTCTATCCCGCTCCTATCCCTGCATCTTCTTCAGGACTTAGTGTAGAAATTGCCTTCAGACAGAAATCCTCCCAGCGCCCACAAGGTTTGGATAGAGCCTCTTCTTTGTCCCCTTTCATGCCTATGCTTATGTCACCATAGCACATCATTTTATCGGATTACCCGTTTGCTTCTCTGACTTCCCTCCCTGGACCCTAAGCTGCCTGGACTGTAGGGTACTGATAATACAACAGTCCTGTCTTCAAGGAAGGGTAGGAGGAATCTTAATTTCTCCACTAAAGCAGTTTGCAGGTGGCTGCCTCATAGAGCTTCATCAGGTATTGTTGGGATGCCGTCTCAAATCATTAGACCAAGATAGAGATCAGAGACTCCTGGTGAATTCACTTCTACTTCTCAAGGAACCACAAAGATACTAACCATGCCAGGAAAAAAAAAAAGAAGCCCTACAAAACCCAGGAACTTTGCCTTGCAACTATCTCCTATCTCAGCTATGCACACACTTATTTTGTAAAGAATACATTATGAAACACCTATACTGTTGTATGTGCCAAGGGCTGTTAGGTAAGGGATACGATGATGAGCAAAATAGCCTGAACTCTGGTTTCAGAGCTTAGAGTTTAGGGGCAGAAGTAGATATTAATCAGCTAAACACATACACTTGTGTAATGAGAACCTTGATAGGTACTCCAAGGGAGTCCTAGTTGCTGTAAAAGCTCATAACAAGGAAACCTGGATGAGAGGGGAGAGGGCAAGTGTAGGACACTTCCCTGAGAAAGTGACCCGTGGGGAAGGTGAAAGACTATATGGGGATTAACTAGGCTGGGGCTGAGAAGAGATAAGAGTGAGGAGCTTCCTAGTTGGAGCTGAGGTGGGAGGGAGGTCGGCTCCTGACGGAACTGGAAGAAAGCTAAGGGCTGGAGCACTTCCAGAAAGGGGAGAGTACCTGGAGAGGTAGGCAGAGGCCGCCTGGATGCACTACAGGCCTGAATTCACCTTATCTTCCCAAGGACACACCTTGCTCCTCTCAGGACAGATCCTAAGGGAAAGCCCTGTGTGTGGAGTTCCGTGGTCACCTGGCTGTGACCGACTACTGATAACCAGTTGCTGAGCAAACTCATATTATTTTTCAAAAAAAAAGAAAAGAAAACCATTGCCAAAAAGCCTAGAATCTTTAGTAGAAATGTCAGGGTACCAGAAACTGAGATAATTGGAAGAAAACCAAGCCTTGACTTCCCTCCTGCCTTGCTCCCTGCCCACCTCTGGCCCAACTTCAAATCTTTAAATGATGTGACCTCACAGAAGTCCGTTAAAGATGGCATAAAGACAGCTTCTCTTTCCCTTTGAAGCTGGTGGGGGTGGGTTCTGCACGGCCTCTCAGAGGGTTCTTAGCCCTCCCACCCTGAACTAGCTGCTCCCACCTTGAAATTGAGGCTCTTTTCTGTCCTTGCTGCTTCAAGCTGTATGTGTGTAAACATGTGTGCTTGTATATATTTGACTCTGAACGTGTCCTTGGAGGATCCTACTGACAACTCTAATTTCTGCATTCCTACCTGACTTCTACCCTTGAGAAGGAGTTGGATTATGGAATAGGAAGGTTGGGCTATATCCAGACAGAGCAAGACTCCTTTCTGAAAGGCATAGTATCTTGGCGTGTAGCCCAGGAACTGGGAAGCAAACTGGAAAAAAAGAGCAGAGGACTGTGCTCATGAGAGCTTCTAAGTGGAATGTTGGATGTAATCCACACTCATCTCGTCACTCTTCACTCACCCTCTCTCTTCAATCACATAAGCATTCTACCACTCGCAGTTCAGACTTCAGTACTAGTTTCCCCCTCTGCACCAAAGTACGGGGAAGAAAGAGAAGGGAAATGTTTGTGCCTGGGGAAGAGGAGAGCCTTCTGCCATCACTAGAGTGATTCTCTTCGTCCTGTCCCTCTCTCTGCTGGTCTATGTTCTTGGAGGTCAGGGACAATGTCTTATTCCCATCTGAATCCCCAAGGTTCCCACATAGATCGATAATTATTTGCTGAACAAATGAGTAACCAAACAAAGGAGTAATCAGGTTGCCTGGATGGTGGTTCTTGGATCTAAGAAGATGGTGAAGGAAAGGGTGTAAAGCTTTGGGGCATTCGGAGAAGGTGGCTCCAGTGACAAGTAGAGGAAAGAAAAAAATTATTGTGAGTGAAAATGAAACAAACGTTACTGGTTTTGAATAGAACGTATTTACTGTGAAGATAAAACCCAAGTACTTTCCTTATCGCTTTTAAGAAATTGGTCAGGATCAAGTTAATGATTCATTCTTCCTGGTTATAGATAATAAACAGCCAAAGGTCTTTATTTTGTCCTCTTCTGAGATTTTATCCCACAGGGCCCCAGAGAGGTGATGCTGGGAATTTAGGAAGGAAACTTTCCCTTCAAGAATTTCCAAGTTGCACTCTCAGAGAGCATACTCTTAGCTAGGCTTAAGGCCTCTGGGCCTAAAGCCTCCAGAGGTGCTCCTTGCACACATAGAAGGAGTTTTCAAAATCTGGTTCCATTCCTTTAGTTTCCTGTGTTTTTCAGGCCAGGAGAGCAGAGGGAAACTTGCATTAGAAAAATACTAGGTAGCTGTTCTGTGCAGTCAAGACTGCCCTGTCCTGCCAGCTGTCTGTGATGGAGTTGAGGACCCCGCATATCTTCTCAGTGGTGGCTCTGAAACCCTTCCCATTTGATACTACCCAGCATTGGTCTACAGTTTATACCTCTATAAAATAGGATAGTATTTTTCTTGCTCAGTAATTGTTTCGGGTTGAATTGTGCCCTCAAAAATGTTTTAGAATCCTAACTCCCAGGACCTCAGAATGTGACCTTATTTGGAAATGGGGTCTTTATAGAGGTAATCAAGTTATAATGAGGTCATTAGGGTGACCTAGTCTAACATGACTGGTGTCTTTATGAAAGAGGAAAATTTGGACACAGAGACAGACATTCACAGAGGGAAGATGACATGAAGACACAAGGAAAAGTCAGCTATCTACAAGCCAAGGATGCTTGAGGCTAGCAGGAGCTAGGAGAGAGGCCTGGAACAGATCCTTCCCCAGCGCCTTCAGAGGAAGCAAGGCCCCTCTGACACCTGGATACTGGGCTTCAGCCTCCAGAACTGTGAGATGGCACATTTCCGTTATTCTAAGCCACCCTGTTTGTGGTACTATGTATGGCAGCCCTAGGATCAACTACAGTTACTTTTTAAATTAGATTTTATAAGTCTTTAAAAAATATATTCCTCCAGACAAGAGGGCAATAATCCCAGTAGACTAAGCTGTATTGGGTACATCTAACTGAGATGAAAAAGGACAGAAGTAATCTCTTTCTAATCTATGTATCTACGTTAGTCGTGGATAGGAGTGCCTCATGTTAATTGAAGCCTTATGATTTTCTGCTTTTGGAGAGCTTTGGTGGCCAGATATTTTCTGCAAGATATGAACATGAGGATTGCCGAACGGCTCTGTGAGTTTTAAAAAGTGTATATCTGTACGTAGAAAAGAAGACTACAAGAATCTACACAGATGTTTAGCAGAGGTTATCTCTGAGTGGTAGAATTACTGGTATTTTGTTATTTGCTTATTTATTTTCCAAGTTTTTCAAGAAAATATGTATTAATACATATATATTCTATGTTATAAAATGTATTATAGAGGCTATAAAACAAACCTAATATAGTTGTTTGTTTCTAGCTCTCCTGGATAGGCCCTACTGGGTACAAAGAACTTGTCAAAAGATTTTCAACGATGGTGATCTGATTTTTCAGTGAGAAGAGGGGTCCTCCAAATTCCAGGTTAAATCTATTTTGCCTTTCCCTCTTTGCCGTCTTCCAGCCTGTGGTGTTTTCCATTGCAGTCTACTCTGTGGTACAGTTGGGGGACTGGGCTGTGGTTAGTACATCGTGGTCAGTAGCTTATGTATTTTGATTGAAAGTGGCTGGACTATAAACCTAACTTTGGATATATGCGAGACTACTAAAAATAAGCACCAGCTCCCCAGCCAGTGATATTGGAGATAAGTGGGTTGAGTATGAGCTGCTCTTTGTTGAAGGTAAGAATGCCCATTCATTTAGGACACCACTGCAGATGCATTTATGCAAGATAACTTCTCTAGAAAATCACTGCCAATGATTGGGAAATAAAACTGGAGAACTGCTCTTAACAGGAGCATAAGGGCATTCGTGGAGGCATCTGATGGTATGAGGCTATTCAAGGGCCATATAAAATAAGAAGATGAGGACTTTTTGGACAAATAGATTGCCATAAGGCACACTCATGTAGACAAGTCTAGATGATGGGCAAGCCAGAATAGAGCTAGGCTGTGGCTTTTTTTGCCTAATCACAGATAAATTTAAGGCTGTAGTTTGCCCTCCCCGCCCCACCCCACACACATTAATTCATCAAGGGAGCTGGGGGACAGTGCAGTTCATTGGGAGGAGAATTTACCTTGCTGATTGTGTCCTCTTTGACTTTAATATGAATATTTAAGTGTCAGTTTTTTGCCTATTATTACTTAATGTCTCCAGAGTTGTTCAACTTGTTCTACTTGGTGTCCTCATTAACAGAAGCAATTACTGAACATAGTAATTTGACTATTTCCCTTCAGTCTTAAGACAAAAGAACTGTAAACAAATCATGGATCTTTACTAAAAGGTTGATTTTTCACAGTGATATGGATGTTGCAATTCTGAAACTATTGAAGGATTCAGCAAATTGAGCAAATAGCAAATGATGATTCTCACTGTTGGAGAAGGCAGATGCAAATATGGAATGGGAAGAATGGTAAAGCACCCAAGAGGGAGTTAAGGTCAAGCTCAAAGCCACTTATAAAGCAAACTCAATAAATACAGGAATTTCAGCTGTCTTGCTAATTATGCAATCCTGTTGTATAGGATTGGAATTGCAGATGACCGTAAGGAAGTATTGTTTTTAATGAGTATACACATGTACATATTTCTTAGTTCCATCCACTGAAAGGGCCTGATAGCAGTGAGTATATCCTGAATCCAGATCTGAGTAGGGTTCCATTCTCTACTTAATTAAACCAGGGCTCCTTGAAGAAATGGCTGATTCCTGGGCTGGTAGGGAGAGTAAAGATGAGCCTGGAACATCTTGTTGTACCAGAAAGTAAGGGAGTGTTCACAACATGTTCTGGATATGTCAAAGGGTCACAGGGGTCAATTTGAAGGGGCTCTCACTGCCTAAATTTGTGACAATTTGAGCATTGACATAATGACAGTAATGGATTTTAAGCAATTACTAAAATAAGAGTTCATGAGTCCATAATGATAATAAATAGGTACATAAATAAATATAAAGAAGGAAAAAAACTTCCTTACAGTAGAATGCCAACCAATTGGCAATCATCATAGTAATAACTTATTTGAGTGAGAATAATAAATAGATGCTACAATTATTGAATGAAAACCTGATGTCCCACAGGAAATTTACATAGGCTCAAAGTCTCTTTCCTAAAATTATTAATGGCAAAGGGAAAAACAGTAAATTTATAGTCGAGAAACCTGGGTGGGAGGTGGGGGCAGCATTTTAACCAACTGACCAATGTCAACATCACCAATAATGGGATAAAACATCATGTCCTCTTGATGTGATATACCGAGGACACAATATCACATTTGTGATATTCCTGCCCAAATCAAATCAAACAAACAAATTAAACTGAATCTAATGAGGAAATGTCAGACAAATCCAAACTGATGAAAATTATTTTTTTAAATTGGATTGAATATACTTTTAAGAAATGACCATGTCATGAAAGACAAAGGAAAGCTGAGGACTCCTTCCTGATTAAAGGAGTCTAAAGAGACATGACAACTAAATGCAATGTGTGATCCTGGATTAGATCCTGAACTGGAAAAGAAGTTTTTATGGTGAACATCATTTGGACAACTGGTAAAATTTGAGTATGGACTATATGACATAATTGTGTAATTACGTATTACATAATAATATTGTAGCAATGTCAAATTTCCTGATTTTTATATTTATTATTGTGGTTATGCAAGATAATCTCCTTGTTCTTAAGAAATACCCCACTGAATTTTTTAGTGGTCAATGGATACATTGTCTGCAACTTACTCCAAATGGTTGAGAAAAAATATGTGTGTGGGTACACACACACAGGCACATGCACACACACAGAGCACAAATGTGGCAAAATGTTAACAATTGGGGAATGTGGGTGAAGGACATAGGAGTTCTTTATACTATTCTTGCAGCTTTTCTCTAAGTTTAAAATTATTTTTTAAAAAAGTTTTGTTTCTGGCCAGCCCAGTGGCATAGTGGTTAAATTCACATGCTCCACTTCAGCAGCCTGGGGTTCGTGAGTTTGGATCCCAGGCACGGACCTACACACTGCTCATCAAGCCATGCTGTGGCACGTTCCACGTAGAAAACAGAGGAAGATTGGCACAGATGTTAACTCAGGGACAGTCTTCCTCAAGCAAAAAGAGGAAGATTGGCAACAGATGTTAACTCAGAGGCAACCCCCCTCCCCCCAAAAAAGAAAGTTTTATTTTGTTAAAATTTTTTTCTGGCTCCTTCCCTGATACTTAAAAAACTTATTTCTCTTCCCCCTCCCACTGACTGTCTGGATTCCTTATTGGGCAAGCATTTCGAACTTTACTGATGAAATGGCATGGGGGAGATGGAAATTAGTGTCACTTAAAATGAGAATGAAATGACTGGGATCCCAGCTCCTTGAGCGAGTGAAGAGGAAATGCTGCTGTTCTGTTTTGTTGCAGGGTCTGCACTGGCTAAAGGGCCATGGTTTGAGGTCTGCCTGCTTCCCTTGTCCAGGAGGGAATCAGAATCATTTTAGCTGAGAATCTTGTCATCGTTATTTCATCTTAATTTAGTTACTGGTAACTGAGAGGAAAGGGAAGTCACGAGGGTAGGAAGAGGGACGTGTATCTATATTGGGTATCAACTCTCCCTTCTTAAGAGGCCAGGCCATGCAAATGTGCTTGGGATCTCCAATATAGCTGGATCTATCAAGCTAACCTGAAACCATTTTCTTATTTAAACACTTTGCATTGGACTACTATGTGGTTAAATTTCTTTAATACCCAGAACAACGCTCGAATGATATAGAAAAGCAGCCCAGTCCCCACATCCTTTGCTGTAATTCCAGTATTTACAGTAAACAATTGGATATTCCAATCCAGAGATTAGATACAGATTTCACAATCACAAAGAGCCGAACATCAATATCTCCCTCAAAGGACATTCACCAAAGGAGCAAAGCGGGGCCAGGAATATTGACAAAATGCTTCAACCAAAAATGGTACTGGAAACAGATTCCTCGAAAAGCCATCAAATTCACAGGCATGGAGAAACAAACCACAGTGTTAGCAACATAGCAGCATCCAATAGGTAACTAGTCAAAGCTGTACATAGTTTACCGTAGACAGAGCTCGGGAGACAGGGGGCACAGAAGGCTTAAGATTTGAAGTCGGCCCATGCCCACCAACCCACCCGCCAGGTCCCTGTAGTTTACAGTTGGATCTGTTCATTCTGAGGACCCCACCGGAGGCCCTACTGTAAAGAAGTCTAGTTTCCGCTAGTAGTTTGAGGCATTTTTTCGTCTGTGTCAAGGAGGGTAAGTAGTCTGCAAAACAGGCTGCCTCCCACTTGGAATGATAAAGAAGGAAGCATGGGCCTCTCAACTAATTTCACAAAAGGTAAACAAAAAAGGCTAACTCCTAGGCAGCTGTGAAATGTGAGAAGTCTGCCCCCAGCAGCCTCCTACTGCCCCCCACCCCAGTTCTGCCTTATTTTGTTTGAATTAGCTTATTTCTCTCTCCACCGTGAACAGTAAATATCCAATACGGGCTTAAAGTGCTGTTCTCTTGGAGGGATTTTCATTTTTGTTAGGAATCAAAGCCCTAGACTCAAAGAATCAACTGTTTATCTAGACTGACTGAGCAGGTTTGCTGAAGAAGTCACACCCTGTTGGCATCATGTAGGCCTGGGAGCCTCTGTCCTGGAGAACTGAGCCAATTAATTAATATTCTCTACCAAATTCTTGGCGAGTGTCAACCTGCCCTTCTCAAAGGCTCAGCAGCTTCATGGCTCCTGAGATGTTTCATTGCAACATCAAGTCCCTGCAGGGCTGGAGGAGAGGCCTGCGTTTCTACTGCCCGGAGCCTCTATGGGACTTGGGGTGAGAGGCAGACTTGCTCCTTAGTGGCAGGGTGAAGCTCTCCTGTACTCGAGTGCATACCTAATTCCCAGGACAACCAACCCAGGGCTTTCTATATCCCCTTAGCAAATGAGGCTGAAAGAGAACTGGCCTACGTGAAGTGAGCGGTCTGGAGACTTTTAAACACTACTGCAGATGTCATCAACAAGCTGTCTGACGGGGGTGCTTCATCTCTAAATCCTCACTGTGTACGGCACTGCCACTTTCTTTGTGGATCTTCCATTAACTTTATGCACTCTTTTATACTTTCAGTATCTTGCACTTTGGGTTATTTTCAGAATTATCAAAGAGACTGGTTCAGTTTATTTATATACACAGAGATTTCAATTAAATTTGGTTTGCAACAGTTCTGCTACTCTAATGTATGCTGAAAACTTTTATTTTTATACATTATTGTGGCCTACATTTTGTTTTTAAAGATGAGGCTTTCATTTTGGATGACCATAGCCAGCTTTACTGGACCTCAACTTTACTTTTCTGGGCCTTTCATCTTTGACCGTGAATTTGGAGAGAAACGAATACATAATTCATTTCCAAGCCATGATTTAAAGGACCTATGAAAAAAAAAATGAAGCCTTTCCCCCACTGTCCCTCAATTAGTACTTCTGGCTGGAGGCAGCACATTGACCCGCTTGTGCCTGGGTGTGAATTGGGGTCTGGATGAAGGAAACTGGGGCCTGCACAAGGGCTCTGGAGGAAGTTCCAAAGCTGGAGTGAAACCAAATCCGTTTTCCACATGTTGCCTCAGGTTGCCTTGTGAAGAGATGAGAAAGTAAGAGCTCTGAAAACAGTTTAAGAGAACCGCGATGAACTAGCCTGGAGAAGAGCTTTCCCCACTGAAGGACTGTTTTACAACTAGTCTTCCTAAGAACGGAGCGTGGATAAATGGGTTCAAATGGGCACAAAATGGAATAATCAATATTGGTTTAGATAAAAGGAAAAAATTCCCACTAGTAAAAGCTAAAATAACTGGCTGTGGAGACTTGATCATCATTCTTAGCAGAATAGAGACCCCTCTACAGGATTGGGTATGACCAGCTTTCAGTGTCCTTCCAGACCCAGGATTCTGGGAGGAAGGATGCTTCCTTGAGGACCAGCATGATTTTAGGGGGTTGCAGGAATTGACATTGGTTGTGAAAGGGAAGAACAAGAGCTTTGCTCAGATGTAGGGACAGGAAAACATACCACAGTACAGTGGACATAATAGCTGCATAATAAATACTGATCAGTTTATAAAGAAATAGAGCCTTAGAAGCGAGTTGAATGCCACTCGTGTTAACAGATGACACTGACTTACAGTCCCCCGGTTCTCGGTGGTGTGAGACAACTTCATAGATACAGATATATTGCACAAAATTCCATGGCAGGTTGCCCCAGGGGGAGGTTTCCACCCAGTTCCTGCTGCTCCTCACAGAAGGGTAGACGAAAGCTCGGTCCGTCAGTGCCCACTGAGACCCAGCAGTCTCCTCTTGTGCAGGGCCATGAGTCTGTCTCTTTAGTTCAATGGCAGACTCCAATGGCATCAGGTGACCTTGGTCATAGACAAAAATTATTCAGTATGGCAGTAATCGTGGCAGCCATGACTCCTTCCTTTTGGCGACAGACCTCGAGCCTTTACAGGGGCTCAAAATAACAGGTGTCTTTTTTGAAGATAAGCCAGAATCAGCTTACCCATCCTCAGAGGAACTTGAACATGGGCATTCCTGTGAGGGGACTTGTAAACTTTTCACGGGAGCTTGCTGTTCCCCTGCCAGTACAACTTCTCTTCCACTTTTTTCTTTTTCCATTGGCAGAGAAGCAGCATCTTAAAGGTCTTCCTGAAGGTTCTGTTGCAGAGGGCATAACAAATGGGGTTGACAGTGCTATTGACATAGCACAACCAGTAGCCCAGGTGCCACAGGGTGACTGGGACACACTTGTCGCAGAAAGTGGAAACTAGGACCATGATGTTATAAGGGGTCCACGTGATGATGAAGGCCAGGAGGATGGCACTCAAGGTCTGGGCTGCTTTCCTCTCCTTGACAAGCACCATTCTTTTTCGTTTGGTCATTTGATGGCTGAGGTTAGGGTCAAGGCCTTTTGTTGAAGGGCCCTTGGATACTGGGAAGGAGCAGGGCATGATTTTCACTTTGTGACAGCCATTGTTGGTCTCCTGAGTCCCATCAGCTTTTACCACCAATCGGAACTTATAGGCCACACATTTCTGACTCTTGGGTCTATGAACAGCAGCTGGAGACAGGAAGTATTTTTGGGTGTCATAGTCATTTTTTTCAGTTTGAGCTTTCACAAAAGTTTCCTTGGTCTCTTCAGCACTGAATTCTTCCCTTGGGTTTTCCTTGGGCTGACTCTTGTAGACCGCTTGGAAGACAGGGTCAGTAGTGGGCTTGTCCTCATCCTCTGAGGAGGGGTAGCTGCTACAGGTAGTGAGCTGCTCGGCTTTGGCCCACTCGGTGCTTGGGCCAGTGGCTTGGGATGGCTTCCCAGTGGTGGAGGTGCTCCTGCGGGAGGATGACCAGGAGGCTTGGTTCCTTTCCCTCTGGGCCAGTGTGGGGCGAGGGCAGCTAAAGCAGGACCTGAGCAGAGCCTTGTGAGCTGGCTTTCTCTTGTCAGCTTCAGCAGTGGAGTCAGAGCCCTGGAGGTCAGCCAGGTCCTTGGTTCGCTTCTCTGTTTCCCGGTAGATTCGGCAGTAGATGATGGTCATGACAGAGACAGGGATGTAGAAGGCAGCAATGGCAGTGCCAAAAGTGATGGTGGGCTCAGAGAGGAACTGGATCTGGCACTCATCTGGTGGTACCGTCCGCTCTCCAACCAAGTACTGCCAGCAGAGGATTGCTGGTGCCCAGAGGATGAAGGAGATCAGCCAGGCCAAGCCAATCATGATGCCAGCCCTTTTCGGGGTACGCTTGGCCCGATATGTCAGGGGTCTTGTGATAGAAAAGTAACGGTCAAAACTGATCACCAGAAGGTTCATGACGGAAGCATTGCTAGCCACATAGTCCAGCGCAAGCCAAAGGTCACAAGCCAGACTCCCAAGGGCCCAGCGCCCCATGAGGATGTAGGTGGTGTAGAGGTTCATGGAGAAGATCCCAATGATGAGATCTGCACAGGCTAAGCTAAGCAGGTAATAGTTGTTAACAGTCTTTAGCTGACTATTGACTTTGAAGGAGATCATGACTAAGACGTTGCCCACAATGGTGATCAGGCTTACCACAGCAGTCACAGCTGCGATGGTGATGACTTCCCACAACCCATGGCGTTCCAAAGGCTGGTGCTTTACCAGGGTGCCATTGACAGTGGTGGCATTGTGGTATGATTCCCCTTCCATCCTGGTCCAAGAATTTACATTAGGATTAAGTCTTAGGTTCTAGCCGGTTCTCTTTTCTGCCTCACCTCTTCTTGGCCAACATCTGGAAGAGAGGGAAATACATTAGTTCCACTCACTAGTGTGAATTTCTTTTCCATTCATTGTTTATCATTTCTAACAGAATATTAAATGTGGTCACACAGATATTCAGAGCAAGATGCTGAACTCTCTAAAGTTTTGGTAACATTTTTATAATGGCTTTATTCCTTTGGTTTTTATGATTACGATGCCTAAGAGCCTTTCTTATACATGACGCCGCTGCCCTCTTGTGGTTCCACTGGGCAATTAAAAAAAGAGAGAAAGGGGCCAGCCTGTGGCCTAGTAGTTAAGTTGGGTGTTCTGCTTTGGTGGCCCAGTTCACCGGTTGGGATCCTGGTGTAGACCTACAACCACTCGTCAGCCATGCTATGGTGGTGACCCACGTATAAAGAAGAGGAAGACTGGCACAGATGTTAGCTCAGGGCTAATCTTCCTGAAGCAGGAAAAAAAAAAGAGGGGAAAAAAAGAGGGCTGAGAAGATGAGGAGTGGGAAGGAAAAGGAAAGAAAAGAAGTTAGGGATGGCCGGGTGGTGCAGTGGTTAAGTTTGCACATTCCACTTCAGCAGTCCGGGGTCTGCAGGTTTGGATCCTTGGTGCCGACATACACACCCCTTGTCAAGCCATGCTGTGGCAGGTGCCCCACATATAAAGTGGAGGAAGATGGGCATGGGTGTTAGCTCAAGGCCAGTCTTCCTCAGCAAAAAGAGGAAGATTGGCAGCAGTTGTTAGCTCAGGGTTAATCTTCCTCAAAAAAAAAAAAAAGAAAAGAAAAGTAGTGGATTGTTGGGGAGCAGTAAAGAGGAGAAAGCAGATGATGATATTACTTTAGACTGCAATGGCCTGAAGGGCAGAAACAAAAAGACAAGTTGTAGCTACTCTATAGTGCAATTATTAAACATTATTGAGTTTAATGATAAATTCAATTATTTAACATTATCGAGGGACTGTTGTGAGCCAAGACAATATTAAGGCACCTCCCTGACTTAACGCACAAACCCCCAGTGCATACCTGGTTTTCGTCTTGAGAGTGTGAAATTTGCCCCAGCTGCTGAAGATGATGACCCTCCCTCCATTCTTGAGCTATTTGTATGTCATAAAAATTTATCTTTTTTTCTGATTATAAAGTAATATACTTCTTAGGAAAGTTCAAGCAGCATCACAATGTGTAACTTAGAAAACAAAAGTCTCCTCTAATTCCATCTTGCAGAGATAATCAATGCTAGGAGTTTAGTGTGTATTTTGATAGGTTTTCCCTATGCATACACTAACAAATATTTAAATACAATTATTTTCAAATGGGTGAATTTTTAATGTTTACACTCTCAATTTTGTTTTTTACTTAACAAATCATCATGGACATCTTTTGTATCAATACCTCTTTTGGATCAAAGCTATCTTTTTTCGTTTTAATGACTGCACATTATCCTACTTAATGGATGTACTATAATTTATTTCATCAAGCCCCCACTGACAAATTCCAACTTGTAAAAATAAAAGAAAATTTTCTTTTTTTAGATTAAAAATCTATGTACATGACAAAAAGCTTCAATGGGGTGCTGGCCCTGTGGCCGAGTGGTTAAGTTCGCACGCTCCACTTTGATGGCCCTGGGTTTCGCTGGTTCGGATCCTGGGTGTGGACATGGCACCACTCGTCAGGCCATGCTGAGGTGGCATCCCACGTGCCACAACTAGAAGGACCCACAACCAGAATACACAACTATGTGTTTGGGGCCTTTGGGGAGAAGAAGAAAAAATAAATAAATAAATAAAAATAAAATAAATAAATAAAAATGAAATAAATAAATAAAAAGCTTCAATGGGTACAAAAGTATAAACGGTAAAAGATACATCTCTCTCTCACCTATGGCCTCCAAGCTACCAATCGTTCTTTACCAGAGGTAACCAGTGTTACTATTTCTTATCTTTTCTTCCAGAGGTGTAATATGTGCAGGAATGTATATTTGATGATACATGGGAAATTCCATTTTAATTACAAAATTCCAGGCACGGTGACATGATGACAGACAGCAAAGGGAGAAGAGTCTTTGTGATGACCCTCAAGGCGTGCCATGTAGGCAATACCTACTCTGCCTACTGGCCAGTCTTGACCCTTCTTTGAAACAGAAATTGATATAAAGATGACAAATTTGTGAAGGGCTATAGGTTTTTTTGGCTTTGTATTATATTTTCAACTATATTTTAGATTTTTTTTACTGCCTTAAAATTCAATATGGAATTGATGACATTGTCTCGTACCAGAAACTGGATTCTCCTGACTTCCTGATCTTGCACCCTTCTCCTTCACATCCCACCTAATACAGAACAATTTACCCATGAAATATCCCCCTCATGTGTCCCTTTCCATTCCTCCTGCTGCCACCCTGGTCTGGCCTCCTGTTACCTTATACTGATAACTCCTTGGTGTTGTCAACATCCAAAGACGCAAAGCAGATCCCCAAGATGCCAAGTCACTAGACGGAGACTTCCTAGCACCTGAAAAGACCAAAGTTACTCTACACCCTACAGTCCTTTGGGCAAATTCCATCACAGCCTGTTTCTAGTTATTAGATATAAGCTGCACAGTGCAAGAAAGGGTCTACAGAAATTCCTTCCTTTCTCCTTCATTCCTTCTTTCCTCCCAAAAGTATTTATTAAATGTCTTTTATGTGACAGACTCTAATGCTGGGAATACCACGGAACAAGACTCTAGAGGGGATATAGATAAATAAACAGGTAGTAAATATCAGCGGGTCAGTACTGCATGCCAGGGGGGCACATGAAGAGAACATCTAACCCAGTCTGGTGGGGATGGGGGAAGCACTTCCTGAGGAGAAGATGTCTAAGCTGACACTTGAAGCGGAATGGGCTTTAGCTAGGCAAAAGGCACGTGTGGGGGTGTGTTGAGGAGAGAGTGTTTCAGCCTCAGAGGGGAAGAGCTTGATTGTAAGCCCAGAAGCAAAAGGAGCAATCAAGTTGGAGGAAGCCTGAGAAGCGAGAGGTGAGTCTAGAGATGTTGAGGGGATGGCGTAGGAGGGAGAGGAGTGGACTTAAGGGAGAAGTCTGCTATCTGGGAGAACTGTGTCAGCTGTTTCCAGACTCCCCATCTGCTCTGAAGGTGTCCCAACATCTGGGGTGTTGGGATCATTAGTCTGGAGAGAAGTAGTAAAATGAACTGACTGCTTGCTGAATTTTTCTAATCAAGTCTTCAAAATGGAAATAAATGGTATTTTGGAAGGATTTAATTTTTCCACTTAATTTTATTGGAAGGCAGTGAGCAATTTATGAAAGGTTCTGGGAATTTGGGTGTGCACGTTCTCCTGTGAATGCACATGTATAACTGGGGGCTTATCCTCCCTGACTGGTTTCCTCATTTGCAAAAATAAGGAAATTGGACTATAGGATCTAAGATATCTATATTTTTACAATTTTGCATATTACAGTGTATGATGGTTAATTTTAGGTGTCACCTTGGCTAGGCTATGGTACCCAGTTGTTTGGTCAAACACTTGAGTCTAGATGCTGCTATGAAGGTATTTCTTAGATGTGACTAACATGTAAATCAGTAGACTTTGAGTAAAGCAGATTATCCTCCATAGCAGGGGTGGGACTCATCGAATCAGTTGAAGGCCTTAAGGGAAACGACTGAGGTCCCCAGAAGAAGGAATTCTGCCTCGAGACTGCCCTCAGATTCAAGACTACAACACTGACTCCTGCTGGCCTACACTGCACATTTCAGACTTGTCAGCCCCTACAATCCTTAAAACTTCTTTAGAAATCTCTGTCTCTCTCTCTGTCTCAGTGATAAATGGAATAAACGCTTTGATAAAGGGAAAAGAAGATCATTTATACTGGCAACATCATCTCATAATCATACAACTGAATCTGGCATCGGGCAGCTACAGGTTCAAAATCTAGTTCCATTACTTACTGTATGGCTTTGGACGTGTTACTTAACCTCTTTAAGTCTGAGATTTTTAAAGTTTAAAGTGGAGATGCTAAGAGTCTTTACCTCATAGCGTTGTTTTAAGGATTAAGTGAGATAATCACTTTAAGATTTTTGCACAGTGCCTGACACAGGGGAATGTTCATTACAAAGTAGCAATCCGGCAAGAGGGACATCAAATGACTCTTCGTGTTGTGGGTGTGGGTCTGGAGGCTGCCATATTAAGGGACAAGGCGGAATAAAATGATGAGGCAATGCTTCTGTGGCCTTGAGCTGGCTGTTTTAGATGCTTCACGGTCCTAATGCTCCTTTTCCCTGTAGTTATAGTACTTGGTGCTCTCCCCCTAAGGGTGTAACAATTGGTCCCAACCACTGAAGCAGAATAACCTTGAAGAGAGCCAAGGGCAACAGTCTTCCTGAAAGTCTGCTCATTAGACCAGGACTGCTTCAAGATACTTGATCGAAAGAAGTGCTTCTATAGTCAAATAAATTGAGAAAATTTCATATATTGTACAAAGCTCTCAGAGTTTCAGAAGACACGTGAGCCCAGGGAAGGCTGAGAGGTCCTGAGGTCAAGGACACTATTTAATTTGGTTTAAGCCAGAGGTGTCTTAGCATATCTAAGCTTTTTCAGAGGAACATCTGTTAGCATCCTGTGGAATCCAGAGGCTGCGCTTGAGAAATGCGGGTTAGTAGGAAACGTACTGAACTAGGAGTATGGAGATCGCAGTTCTCATTTCAGCTAAAATCTTGTGGTTTGAGACAAATCTCTGGGCCTCAGTTCCCCTACATATAAAATTAAGAGATTGGAATTGATGATTCATCCTTTAAAATGCTCAGGCTTTTCTTATAGACTCACAATGAAAACATTTGACATTGTCTGAATTTCAGCCCTCGACTTTCCACTATTTTGAGCTGGGGAAATACCAGTTAGCTGCTCTGGAAGTTAGTGTAGTGAAAGCAGCTCTCAGCTAATTTCGAGCCCTCAGTTTTCTCATCCGTTAAATGGGTATAACAGTATCTGCTCCACTTCCCCTAGAGAGTTGTTTTGAGGACTCCCAAATGAGATAATGTAGGGAAACCACCAAGTGCTATTCTAACGTCAGTCTGGGGTTTTAATTATAAAATGAAGGGTAGTCTAGGAAAGTGGATCTCATCACAGGAGGCTCATTAGAATCATCCAGGAGTTTTTGAAAAATACTAAAGTCTGGACCCCACCGCAGACCTGCTAACTCCGAGTGTCTGTGGGAGAGCCCAGGGCATCATGCCGTTCTGAAATCCCCCAGGTGAGCCTCACGTGCAGCCAGGGTGGAAATCAGTGACCTCTCTCGATCTTGGCTACTCAAGGTGCAGTTGATAGACGGGCAGTATTGGCACCACCTGGGAACAGGTTAGAAACAAAAAAAACCCCAGGACTAGAATCAGTGCTCCTCAAAATGTAACATGCTTATGAACTACCTGGTGGATCTCGTTAAACTGCGGAAGGATGGGATTGCGATTCCACGTTTCTCAAAGGCTCCTGAGTGCTCTGTGCTGCTGATCTGTGAACCGTGCTTTAAATAGCAAGGCTAAGGATAATTTCTCAACTTCTTGAAAAGGTGCTGTTGAAAACAGGGTTTTCCAACTGAAATGTGCAGTAACATTTGGATCTCCTTCTGCCTTTCAAGGACATTTGAGTTCTTTTTATTTCTCCTGTTTGAAATTAATACATATTTCCTTTCCAGCTTTCCTTCCCTTATTCTTTCCATTTTTTTCTTGGCTTATTTTTGAGAGAATGAGTTTTCCTGATTCTAAGCTGGTGGGAATGGACAGATCTTTCCAGAGACAAAGGTATTTGGGATATGAGGTAGGTTCGATGACTGGAGGATTGACTTCTTTTTGTGCATGATAGTTGAGTGTGAAAATTGAGTTTCAGGCATGATGGTCTTCCACAATAAACTTTTTGAATCATTAAAAGATTTTTGAGTAAAAGATTGTGTTTATGGGGGAGGGGTAACTCACTGGGTTTTTTTTTTGGATTGCAAAGACAAATGAAATGGAGTGGTTATTGGGGGGTGAGAATTCTTCTGCATTCTTATTTGGTTACTCAAATTTTAAAAGTTCCCATTTGGCGTGGGCCCTGTGGCTGAGTGTTTAAGTTCATGTGCTCCACTTCCGAGGCCTGGGGCTTGCTGGTTTGGATGCTGGATGTGGACCTATGCACTGCTCATCAAGCCATGCTGTGGTGGCATCCCACAGAGAAGAACTAGAATGACTTACAACTAGGATATACAACTACATTCTGGGGCTTTGGGGAGGGGAAAAAAAAAGAGGAAGATTGGCAACAGATGTTAGTGCAGGGCCACTCTTCCTCACCAAAAACCATACCTTTAGACAAAATTTTAAATAAATAAAATAAAACTTCCCATTTTTCCTCACAGTGTCAAGAGTGTGTTTATTTCTATTGTGCCACCATCAACAGTGAGGAAATTGTCATCCCTGGTTTATTTTCCACCACTGAACAGAAGACAAAGAATCCCAGAGTAATAAAGTTCTCCTTGTTCCCAACTTTGGCAGATTGTTTCTTGCTTCTTTGTTGTCAATAAATTACAAATAAAGCAAAACAACATAAAAGCCAGAAAAGGTAACACTGTGTACTAAATGAATTCCTTTCCTTGTGCAGGGGCCTTGATGACTTCGGAGACTTTGCATAAGATAAGCTTAGACCTTGCTTTTCTGAAATACCTTTTCTCTGAGAAGCTTTATGCCTGAACCACTCTTCACTGTTTCTATAGCAACCACAGTGGAAAACTTTAATAGCATCTACAATCCAGTGATATGAGGACATCATCATAACCAGCTCATGTTGTTATGGAGAGTATTCATGAGCTGCTCTCCCTCCCCCACCTTCCTTTTCAAGGATAAATCAGGAGAAAGTAAGCTTAAACACACATGGGAACATCTGGTTAGATATCGGGAAGAACTTCCAGTGACTGAACGTGTGAGTAAGGGAGGTTCTGGACCTGCCTTTTTGGTTTCTATTTTAAAGAGAGGTCTATCTAACCTCTTTTGATTGCTAGGATAGAATGCTGTCCAAAGATATATGGTGATGAAGAAATGCCTTCTCAATGTCACTGAAGCAATAATATCTGGAATGGAATTTTAATGTGACATGTTTTTAAAAAATATGTTCTGTGTCCACCACTGTGCTAGATGCTGTGGGGCATGTAAAAGAGATTTACAATAGTCCTTGACTGAAGGAGTTAATCTTGTAGAGTTCTAAGAAAAAGAGGATATAAGAATTAAGTCGAGGCTTTACACTACATTTATGTGACAGAGAAGTCTAATACAAGGACATCAAACGATTGAATTTTCATTGTAGGACAGGAAAACAGCAGTGGGATTGCTTGACATGAAGGCAGAAACTGGAGCCATTGAGTGCATGCACTGTGTCCCCCTCAGGCCTTGGAGTGGCCTAAGTGGGTCGCCTTCTGCTGCGATCTGTCCTGTCTTGTTATCCCAGAATACTGGGCACATATTATCATTTTCTATGTGTGCCATGACATGAAAAAGTCTGGGAAGTACAGCCACAAACAGATTATGTGAGAATCTGGAAGTCCAGAAGCTCCTGCCTGTATTGTCCAAGTCTTCTCAGCAGACTTAAAGGTACGGATTATATAGTCGTCTTTGAATCCCCAAGGATAGTGTGTTGTTCTGGAAGCAACAGCAAGACAATGTTTCAAGGAGGAAGGAGTGACCAACTGTACCAAATGAGGCTGATAAGACGAAAGATTAGGCGTGAGACCCGACTATTGGATTTAGTTACATGGAGAGCACAGTGACAGAGAGCTCAGTCATTTTGGTGAAGTGGTAGGCACGAAAGCCTTGTGGAGTGGATTAAAGAGTAAATGGGAGGAGAATTGCAGACAGTGCTACAGATGACTCCTCTGAGGAGTTCTGCTATAAAAGGGAGTAGAGAAATGGGGCAGAAACTGGATTAGGATGTGGGGCCAAGAGTTGTTTAAAAACTAAAGGCGGAAATATAGCATGTTTGTATGCTAATATGAATGATCCGTTAGAAAGTAACAACTGACGTGTAGGAGAGTGAGGGCAGTTGCTGGAGAGATGTCGTCAGGTAGGTGAGCGGGGATGGGACCTAGTACAATAATACAGCCATTGGCCTCACACTGGAGCAGAGACCTCGCTGTAGTAACAGGAGAGGAGGCAGTGTATATGGGTACAGATGTAGGTAGGCTGCGAGTAGTAGTAATGGCAGTGGTGGAAATTCTTTTCTGATTGCTTCGATTTCTCTGAGAAATAGAAAGAAGGGCAGCAGCTGAGAGTGAGGGTGGAGGGAGAGAGGAGAAAGGATCAAGTTGTGAATTCTGTATGTTAGGAGTTTGCTCTGCTCACTTTGGGGAGGTCTCTGCCCCCGACTCCAGCTCTAGTGGCCAAAGCACCATTGTGACCTGACAGGCGGTTCACTTGCCCTCATTGCCACCAGGTTACAGGCTGGGGATTCTGGCCAGAAAGGATAGCTCCTGCTAAAGTCCCTCCCACTGCAGCCGGAGGGCACCCTTCAAGAGTGGTTGCAGCTGTTCAAAACACAGTAAATAAATAACCATCTTTTCAAGAGATCTTATCAGTGTCTTCTGGTTTGTGCTGTTCACATACTAAGCATCAGAAATCAACTAAATTGTAGAAAATCTGCCTGCCTATGAAGAGAAGAATCAGGAAGAAACATTTGTTCCGTGAAAATTATATTTGCAAGGAGACAGTGCTTTTTTTTTAAGTCCTATCATAACATCCTCTTTCATCAAACAGTGAGAGCTTCTAAGATCCACGGTCTTGGACTAGGAATTATGAGGTTTTCCTGTGATGTTTGAAGGCTCCAATGACACAGTGATTCTCAGACTCCAGCGTGCATCAGAATCACCTGATGGGGGGTTTGTTAAACCACTCATTGCTGGGCCGCGTCCCCACAGTTTCTGATCCTGGGGTGAGGCCTGAGAATTTGCATTTCTAACGAGTTCCCAGGTGATGCTGTGCTCTGGTCCACATTTTGAGAACTATTGCCTTAAGGAATTGGCTTCCTTTAAAAAAAAAATTAGGTTATATATATTTAAAAATATGCAAAAAGGGCAGTTTGTTTTCTTAAGGAGCTACCTCTGTAATTCAGCACTTTGTTTTTGATGTCTCATGAATACTACCTAAGGGAAAAACTGAATTTCTTATTCATGCAATGGCATATGTTTAAAATCAGGACTATCAAGTAAAAGCAATACCAGAAAATCCTCCTTTCCTTTGTTATTTATCAAATCAAAAGGTCTCTGGTTTCTTGCAATGCAGGAGGTACTTATGTGACATTTTCATCCCTTGTGACATACTTTTTCCATGCTGATCAGAATCAAATGAGGAAAGCATACTTGACATCCTGGTTAAAAGAACCTAAGCTAGGGCCAGGCCCAGTGGCCTAGTGGTTAAGTTTGGTGTGCTCTGCTTTGGTGGCATGAGTTTGGTCCCTGGGCATGGACCTACATCATTTGTCAGTGTCCATGCTGTGGTGGTGGCTCACATATTTAAAAAAAGAAAAAAAGAGGAAGATTGGCAACAGATGTTAGCTCAGGGCAAATATTCCTCAGCAAAAAAAAAAAAAAAAGGGAAGAACCTCAGCTAGAGGTATCCTTCAATCAGGACCTATTAGCAGGGGACCTCAGAATTCTCCATATCCTAAACACTCCCGGTTGAACTGGAAAAAAAAAACCTTGAATTAATAGATGTGGGAAGGAATAGTAATGCAGTCCCTGAACTTCTGATGGCATCTGCAGCATAGACTTAAGGGCACAGATTCTGAAACCAGACTGTGCGTGTATGAATCCCAGTTCTGTCACTTACTAGCTTGAGCAGATTATTTATCTCCTTTGTGACTCAGTTTTCTTATCTGTAAACTAGGAATAGTAATAGGATTTATCTCATAGGAATATTATGAAGAATAAATGAGTTAGTATGTGTAGTGTTTAAGAACAGTGCCAGTCACAAAGTTCATGTTAAGTGAATGTTAGCTCTCACTAACCACAAGGAAGTCTATCTGTAAAACAAGCATAATAGTACCTTTCAGTAGTGTTACTGAGTTGTAAATTGAGTATTAAGTGAAAGTATCAAACATAGTGAAGGTGTCCTAATGAAGATGGCTTAACCTGAAACCCACTATGTTTTCAACCTCAAATTTTGGAGGCTTCCTCAGGGAGAGTTACAGAGTTAAATCAATTTGCGCTAGCGGTTCTCATCCAGGATGATTTTGCCCCTCAGGGAACATTTGGCAATGTCTGGAGATGTTTTTTTGGTATCACAACAGGTGTGCGGGGGGTGGAGAGGGATGCTAGTGGGTAGAGAACGGGATGGCTGTGAAACATCAAGGCGCAGGACAAGTCACCACCACAAAAAACAACCCAGCCCTAAATGTGCCAAAGTTGAGAAACTGATTTGTGCTATTGTCTGGTACGAGATTAATACGTGGATGTTCATCTGGATGAGAGCCCAAATGGGTGGTGTGCTGGGAAATATTTAACAACGTGTTTCTGCTCTCCTCCCCAACAAAGCCCTGATTTGCAGAAATTTGCCAGTTTATGTGGTGTAAAAATTCCCACCACGGCCCATTTCAAGCTACCAACTTTATGTTTAGAATTAGGAAGAGATAATATACCGTTCCTGGCCACACGGGGGATGGGGTCCCAGGTTGTCAAAAAGGCCTCTCACATCTGTCTGCATCTCCTGTTAGTTCCTTTACTGTGTGCAGAGGAAAGGATAAAATTTTTGTTACTATTCCCATCTTGCTGTTTAGTGTTTCTCTAGGGGTGGGATTATTGAATTTGAGAGTTTAGCATGGGGATGAATGACTTAATCCTGAGTGCCCCTAAGTGTCTTAAGTTCACAAGTAGAGACAAAGAAAAAAAGGGGGTGGCGAAATTAGGTATGAAGGAATAAAAAAAAATGGGGGAAAGTCTGAAGAATAGAGAAGGAAAAGAAAGAAAATGGATGTACTATGTTGGAAATAACAGTGTCTAACAAAAATGTTAACTATTAACACAACGAAGTAACACAGAAAAATACAGACTACAACGTTAAAAAATACTACTATCCTGACAACCTTCCTTGCCATCTCCTCCCCCACCTGTGTTCCCCCTCCTGACTAATGGCATCATTAACTACCTGGTCACTCAAGCTGGAAATCTGGGCATCACCCCCAACTTCTCACCCCTGACCCCCCACTTACAACTGGACACAAAGTCCTGTCCATTCTCCCACCTCCTATCTGTCCCATCATCTGCCTCCTTGGCTCTCGACTTAATTCAGGCCCTAATTATTTGTGGCTTGGACTATTCCAGTAGTTTCCTTCGGCTCTACCTACTAGTCTAATTCTCCTCCACAGAATGACTTTCTGAGGGTAGTGGTTAACAGCACAGACTCTGGAGCCAGTTGCCCTGGGTTCCAATCATTCCATGACTTACTGCTGTGTGACGCTGGGAGTTACCTAACCTCCCTGTCTTAGATCCCTCAGCTGTAAAACAGGGACAACACCAGTACTCCTCACAGGGCTGCTGGGAAGTTAAGGCAGTGCTACATGGGAAGTTCTTAGAAGCGTGCCGTTACTACGTTTAAGATTGTATTTCTCTCCGGTTTACCATCCTTCAGTGACTCCCTCTGCCTAGAAAGCGCCCTACTCCTACTTATCAACCAGGCAAACTCCTGCTCCACCATCAAGTGTTGCCTCCAGGGCCTATTTCTCATGAAGCCCTGGGCCACTCTTTTAGGCAGTTTAACATTTCTTCCTTTGGGTCTTCACCTGGGACCTCACTGCACTCAGCACACGAGTGTAATAATCTGTTCACAGGGTTTTCTTCCTTGTAAGAAGTGAGCTACTTGAGGGCAGGGACAGTGGCTTTTTTTTTTTCTCTTTAATCTTCAGGACCAAGCACTGTGCCTGCCACAGAGTAGACAATGAGAAGCAATGAATAGAGCTAACTATATATGATTTTTTAGGGTCCAGAAAGGACTGGGAAGGAACAAAACACTTGTTTTGCTACACTGACTGGATGATGGACATTTTAGCCCTTGTTTTTATTATTTTCATGTGGTTTCCGCAACACAAAGTTAAATAGAGCTCTCGAGTATGGGTATAACCAATTGCCCTTCTTCCCCTGGGTTAAAAGAATAGACTGGATTAGAAAATGGACTACTATTTCGCAACAAAAAGGAACAGAGTATTAAATCGTAAAACGTGGATGAGTCTCAAAAACTTTCTACTAAATAAAATAAGCAACACACACTAGACTGCAGCGAGCCTGCCTGAGTTAGAATGCCCGTTCCCACTACCTAGCTGTGTCACATAAAGCGCGCTGTTGAACTTCTCTAGGGTGTTTCCTCTTGCAAAACAAGGATGACAGTTGCACCTACCACAGGGCTCTTAGAAGTAAACGCTCCTGTGCTAAGGTTGAGCTAAAAGTAGCCACTTCTACAAAAATTCTCTTGAGGACCTCGGAGCCCCTTCTATGCCTCACCCGCTCTGCAGTGTTGTCCCTACGTCCCGTGGCTGGCTGCAGTCCACATCTCTCACCAGGGATCCACCCGCCTGTTCCTCCATACCTCCTCCTGAATCCCAAATTTAGTATAATTTGAATAATTATACATATTCATTCTTGAAAATCAGGAGATTAAACAGAAAAAACAGAAAAATTAACTCACTAAAAGTCTCACCACACAGTGAACCACTGCTAACGTTTTGGTATGTACTTTTTTGGACATTTTCTTGTGCAAATACACCCATATTTCGATTTCTTTTCTTTTCAACAAAAACGAGTTCCTAGCATACAAGCTGTTTATGTCCCACAGCGCGTCCTTTCACTCGCCGCCCGCCGCCCCCCTTGCAGCTCGCACGGGCCGGGCCTCTGCTCGGCACCCCCACCTCCGCGCGCCCGGTTCCGGCCCCACCTGCCGGCCCCGGCGCCCCGCACCCCGCGCCGCTCCTCCGTGCGGCCCGTTTCCGGTGGGGCCAGGGCGTCTCCGCGGCGGCCCGGCTCCCGCGCGCTCAGCACCGCCGGCGGCGGCCACATGCAGGTGGAGCGAGGAGCTCGGTGCGGCCGCGGACGCCGGCCCGGTCGCGGCCGGCCGGGCGGAGATCGCGACCGCGAGCGGGCGGGGGCCGCCGGGGCCGTGGCGAGAGGCGGCGGCGGCGGCGGGGACGGAGGCGGTCGCCGGGGCCGCGGCCGGGGCTTCCGCGGCGGCCGCGGGGGCCGAGGAGGAGGCGCACCGCGAGGCGGCCGCCGGGAGCCGGGAGGCCGGGGCGCCTGGACCAGCTTGCCGGTAAGAGGCGACGGCTGGTGGGGTCGGGGCCGCGGGCGCGCGGAACCGGGGCTTGTGGCGTCCGGGCCGCGAGTCAGAGCCAAGAGAGGCGTGCGGGGCGCGCGCGAGCCGGGCGGCGGCGGCGGCGGCGGCGGCGCCGGCGGCGGCGCCTGCGCGGGACGGGCGGCGGGGGCGCGCGCCGGGGGCGCGCGCCGGGTGTGCACGTGGCGCGTGCGAGGGTGCGCCCCTGGCCGCCTCCCCGCGGCGGTGCCTGGGAGGGCGTGGTCTGCGGGCTTCTCCAGCCTGGCCTGGGGATCCTGGGCCCGTTATGGTTAAGGACCCGGGGTGAGGCTGAGTGTCCGGGCTGCAAGGCTAGGGGGCTGTTGGGTTCGGGTGGATGTCAGCGTGATTAACTCTGGTGGCGTGGGGGCGCGCCCATCGCTCGGTCTCCAGGTGCTAAGACTTGGGCAGCCTTCTAAAACGGGGAGTCATCCCTGTTCTTAGAAGGGAAAGGCTTTTTTGGTCTGTTTTGTTCACTGCCTGTGCAGTGCGTGGTACACAGTAGGCGCAGAATAAATGTTTATTGAAAGAATGCCCCTGACGGACTCTAGTATTTGGGGACAGCATCAGATGCACAGTTCTTTTTTTAAAATAGCGTAGTTTTCTTTTATTGTATATGTGTAGGAATCGAGGATCACTAGCCTTCGTCTTCCTGAATTTTCAGTGTGTAAATGTTTCAGCAGGCAGGTCTGAATTTTAATAGCAGTATGATCGGTCTGCTTCCCACATTCATAGAAGGAAATTTCTTACAGCTCCGAGCAGGCAGTGATATGGGGCGAACTCTAACTCTACTGGTATCCCAGCTCAAGGGGTTAGATTACTGTCTTTATGAGCCATTCTGCTGTTATTTTAACATTTGTGGTACAAAACTTAAAAACTGTCTTTATATTTTGAATTCTCAGGCACATAGATTAAAAAGTTATTATATTTTCCGATTGAGGCAAAATTTCCTATTACTGAAATATTTGTAATATCATAAGGGTGTAGTAGGTCAGACGTCCCTAAAGATAGTAGTTGTGTACAGAAATGGAGTTGGAAAAAGTTATAAAACTTAAAACTAAGTGTGACATATTTAACCCTGTTAGGATTAAGGTAGATAATAAGTCAAATTTGAGTGAGGTATGAAGAAATTCTTAGGGCGAGCTTACCAGGAAATGAAGAAGACTCAAGTCTGTCTAGTGCACATGATGTATCACGTTTTGTCTTTATAACATTATTTCATGTATATGTAAAAAAACTTTAGCATTTTATGACAACTTATTTTTTAAGAAACTGAAAGTTGTGTAAACAATTTTATTTTGTATATATAAAATCTTCATTTGTACAGGTTCACTGACTTGCCTAAGCTGTCATAGCTGGTGGCAGAGCTGGGATTTCCACCAAGCTGCCCTTGACTCCTCTATGTTTTATCTCTCATGTTTCTGTCAACCAGTCACTGCTTTGCTGAGAACAAAGTAGACGCTCTTGGCTGCAGGGATGGTGTTTTAACAGTACTTGTAGTAATGGTCCCTTTGGTACTTATTAAAGTGTCTGGCACACAGGCCTAATAAGAAGTGTCTTTAACCCGTTGAACTGAGTGAGTGAAGGTGCTTCTGTTTTACTCATCTTGAAGTAAATTAAGTAAAATGATGCTATATCATTTAGAGAATGAACCATATATTTTTTTGACTTATGCCCCCATTTATAACCCATTCTATTAAAATGTTAGGCTTTTATCCTTTTTTGGAGTGGTCTTAAAAATTCCGTCTTACATTTTCTTTTAGGATTTTCTCACTTCACAGTTTAATGATTCAATGTGTCAGTGTATGTCAATGCTTGGCACAGGGCTTGGGGCATAAATGACAGTTGCAGCCACCACTGCTTTTAGCTTTTACCACTGTTACCGCTACATCATATTTTCAGGCAAAGCTGGACGAAGAGATTTTGGAAAGATTATTCCTTCGTTTTGGTTTGAGTTGGTGACCCCTAAGGTCCCTTCTGCTTTTCAGATTCTGAAGTACTGTTTATATTTAGGTTTATGAGAATACCATTCTCGGTGCCTAGAGATTAAATGGGACAGGATTGATTGCCCTGCCTGAGGCCTCCTTGTTCTCATATCTCATATAGCTCATTTGTGCCCCAAATGGAGATTAATTGAAATGATTAGAAAGAAAAAAATTCACAGCAGAGCCTTACCTGTGTAAGGACCGGTTGGCTAACCCCAGAGTTTAATACTGTTTATGCCCTTTGCTTTCTGCTTTTTGTTAGTGGTGCCGTTGAGTCGATTCTGACCCCTAGAGACCCTGTGTACAGCAGAGCAGAACCCTGCCCGGTATTTTTGCGCCATCCTCTCACCTTCTGGCGCTATATCAGATAATGCACTGTTGCTATTTATAGGGTTTTCGCGGCCAGTTTTTTTCAGAAGTGGGTGGCCAGGTCCTTCTTCCTAGTCTTAGTCTGGAAGCTCCGCTGAAACCTGTCCACCATGGATGACCCTACTGGTATTTGAAATACTGGTGGCAAAGCTTTCAGCATCACAGTAACAAGTAGCCACCATGGTATAACAACTGACAGGTGGGCTGTATGGTTCCCTGACCAGGAATTGAGCCCAGGCCGTGAGACCAGGCCGAGGCTGTGAGAGCTCTGAATCTTAACCACTGGACCGCCAGGGCTGCTTGCTTTCTACTTTAGAGCACTACATATATGTGCCTTATATATGGGAAATAAGACAAAAGAAAACTAAGCAAAACAACTTCGAGGTAGGTAATACTGAAGGTAACTTTGAGGCAATGCTCAAGGTAGCTTAGTTGAAATCCTTGCATCTGCTAGTCTCTTGCTCTCGAGTCGTTCCCTCTGTAGATGCTGTGAACCCCAAGCCTACGGAGTTTGGGTGAACGTATCAGAAGGCTAATTATGATATTGTACCTAATACAATGATTAACTTAAAAAAACTCAAATGTTAAAATTTGTTTAGTATTATATTTATCTTTTTGATGAACTATTAGCAGAAAGGAAGTCAAGGCCTATTTGCAGTCCTCGGAGTTATTATTTTTTCCTCCCTGTAATAAATATAGTAGCTCACATTTATTGAGCACTGAGTATGAAAGGAGAAAATGGAAGCACAGTTAAATAACTCGCAGTTAGGTGAGGTTAAACAATTTCTCCAGTATCACTCAACCGCCACATTGCAGAGCCTGGACCACCCCAGGCATTTCGGCCCCAGAACCGGTTGTTTTAACTACTACCCTAAACTGCCTCTGGGAGGGACTTTGAGATTTGAAAAGGGGATGTGTGGAGGACTGAGCGACCCTTTTCATATTCCTGTTTTCCTGATGACTCGATATGATTATAACGTTCTAAGGTGATACAGGGACCATCTTCAGTGACTGTGGGTGTCAGTGGATCTTTGCTTTCTTGCTCCATGTTTATATGTTAGAAGCTGCTCTTATTCATTTTTTAATTACTTACGTCCAGTGAAAGATGACAGCTGTTTCTAGCTGCTTTAAGGAGAGTAGGAGTTGGAAGCATTTTTTTCTGACCAAACTTTTGCTTTGCAAACAGTAATATAAATCCTTTGCCTGAGTAATAGTTAATACTAGATGCCTTTGACGTTTTCGTTGCTCCTACAGTCATGTGCCGCATAATGATATTTAAGTCAACAACGGACTGCATGTATGACAGTGGTCCCATAAGGTTAGTACCATATGGCCTGGGTGTGTAGGAGGCTACACCATCTAGGTCTGTGTAAGTGTGCTCTATGATGTTCGCAAGATGACGAAACCGCCCAACGACTCGTTTCTCAGAACGTATCCCCACCGTTATGTGGTGCATGACTGTATTTCACTTATAAAAGGGGAATCTCTGACTTTGATGTTCGAGCTTAATGTGAACTGGGAAGAAGAAACGATGCCAAATCAAAGTTGCTGTCAAGTTTCCAAGGCACTTGCTCCTTCGTTGTGGCTGTAAGGACTCACCCTCATCATGTCAGCCAGAGAGAGGTTGAGAGTCTATTAAAGCTCAAACTCAAACAACAGCCTCTAGACTGTATTTCCCCTATTTTCAGAAAGGCTGAAGCAAGTTTGGTTAGAAACTGAATGTGTTTAAGTGTTCTCAAAGAAAATTGCTTTACGATCAGCTCTTGGTAATCCATGAATTGGCCTTCTCCCCTGCTGCTGCAAACCACTGCCCAGACACTATGTTGGCGTCCTGAGCCTTGGTAATGTATAGGGTTTTTGTTTTTGTTTTTGGTGAGGAAGATTGGCAACAGATGTTAGCTCATGGCCATGAGCTAACATCTGTTGCCAATCTTCCTCTTTTTTTTTTCTTTTTTCTCCCCAAAGCCCCAGTACATAGTTGTATATCCTAGTTGTAGGTCATTCTAGCTCTTCTATGTGGGATACCACCACAGCATGGCCTGATGAATAGTGCATAGGTCTGCTCCCAGGATCCAAACCTGCGAACCTTAGGCTGCCGGAGCAGAGCGCATGAACTTACCCACTCGGCCATGGGGCCGGCCCCCTGTATACTGTTTAGAGGTCTGCTTTTCTCACTGACCGTTATTTCACTTTCACATGTCATTATCAACACAGGCAACTGATCCTTGAAACTTTCTGCTTATAGTCTGCCTAAAAACATTTTGATAAATTATGTATGACTTTGTACTTGAGCATTTATATCTAACATTTTTAATCAGTGACTCAGTTTCAGAGTATGAAATTTCCAGCATATTGTATATATTGACATTTTAAATAGAACTGTCACATCATTCTTGCACATGGATAGAGTCTAAATACTCTAGTCATCTGATAATTACCATTATCCATTTAAGAATCACATTAATAAGCTCTTTAGCAGTGAGATTTACATTATCCCTTATTCCTTTTAACTTGTGTTTTAATTCCACATCTCCTATCGAGCTTTATCCAGTGTAATATATTTTCAAGCATGAAAAATCTTTTAGTAATCACCCTGTCTGCTTCCCTGTAACGAATTCTGATTTTTAAAAAAATGTCTTGTAACCTTAAGGCTTGGGTATAAAATTTTTTTCCTTTCGATTAAATTATTACATTGAGTAATGTACAGTTTATTTTAATTAGCAATTGTTAAACAGAAATGTAAAATTTTATTGTAGATGCATCTCATTTTTCCTAATGAGTTTAATTAGGTAGCCATGGGTGAATATTACTTATTGCCTGAATGAGACAGGATTCACTGTCAAATCTCTTCCTGATTTTTGTTTTTATAGCTGTAAACACTGAGAAACATAGTTCTCATAAATAGGTAGGTGGGAATGGTTGGAGTTTTGTCATATAAGTGTCACTCAGTTCTTTGAATACCTTTCAAATTATATGCCAAAATCATTATTATAAAAAATGTTAATGATCTGTCAGCTGACAACTAGATAGGTCCTCCTTCAATTTTGTTGAAAGCAGGGGATTGGAAACTACTTGATTTGCGAAAGGACTTGTTACTGGGTCTTGAGCGTTGCACTTTCTCACCATCTACACCTATATTTAAAATTACCCTTTGCTTGGGCCTCAGGGAATGCACCACAGTCAGACTGAGAATGGCTGAGAAGGGGTCACTTGTCCTCCAGTGCTTTCTTTTCTTTCAGGAAAGAGCGTGGACATTGAGTATCTGGAGCTTTGATTCCCTTGCAAGCATCCTTGCTCATATACCCTTTGGAAAAATCTTCACGAACCCCCGCTGTGTGCATACTCCATTTTGAATCCTCCTGACTAAGATCACATTACTTAGGAGCTCTCCTTTCTCAGGAGCCTGTGTGGAGCCCTGTGAGAAAAGGTGATGCCAGGGAGCAGAGGAAGTCAATATCCGAAGGCTCTGCTCATTGTGTGGTTGTTAGAGGCCCCGTTCAGGATCTCCTTTTCAGGGATGACTTCCAGGACTGTGTCCTCATCTCCTCATCCCTGAGCCCTCCCTCCTTCTGGGTTTGGTGCCCCTCGTCTGAGCTGCATTATCCTGCCACTGCCCTTGATTCTGAATTTTTTTTTTTTGAGGGAGATTAACCCTGAGCTAACTGCTGCCAATCCTGCTCTTTTTGCTGAGGAAGACTGGCCCTGAGCTAACATCCGTGCCCATCTTCCTCTACTTTATATGTGGGACGCCTACCACAGCATGGCTTTTGCCCAGTGGTGCCACGTCTGCATCCGGGATCTGAACTGGTGAACCCTGGGCCCGAGAAGCGGAACATGTGAGCTTAACCGCTGTGCTACTGGGCCGACCCCTTGATTCTGAATTGTTAACCAGTGGTGTACTTGTCTGAGTCCACCTCAAATCTGTTGTCTCTGAGAACAGGGGCTGTGTCTTATTCAGCCTTCAAAATTAAAAAAAAAAGATCATGTTACTTACCTTTTTTTCCCTTAATAAGAGAGTTTATTGCATGAATTCACTAAGAGGGTTGGATTTTGGGGGAGGTTATGCACCATTTGCAGAATATGGTTTCCAATTTTTGTCATTCTTAATAGTATTCCTATCTTTGTTTTAAAATGCTGCTAGGATGGAAAATGGCAAGCTCAAATTCGAGCCCACTAGGCTACGTTTCCTGGGGAATTCGGTACTAAGCCATTGCTGCTTTTGTCCTATTTTCTCCAGAAAAAGTAGTGATTACTTTCCACAGTACTGGGCAAAAAGCGACCTCTAGAGAGAACCACAAGACAGCCTCACTTACTAACCTTTTTTTTAGAAATTAATTTAAGTGGTTGTACAGGTGTTTTCTATTCGGATGTGACTATTTCCTGATGCGCTTTGAAATGCCAGCAGGAGAAATAAAGACCATGCTGCACATAATTATTTCTATTTTGTAGAAGCTCCCGATTAGCTTATTAGGGCACTGGATTCATTCTCTTTAAAATTTTATTTCCTTTTGTTAGAAGCCATTTGTTTGTGTGTGTGTGTGTATCTGTGTGTGTGTTGAGGTACTAAGAGTAAATGCTTTAATACTTTTTTTTTTCCTTTTGGGTGGAAATAACAACTTTGTTATTCTGGAAATCTCTATAAAGCTGTCATGGGGAAGTGCATGGATAATTGTTATAGGTAATATTTAACTTCTGAGTGGATTTTGCCAAAGGAGGTTGGAAAGAAGTACAAATCAATGTGCTTAATTTTATCCTGATGTTGCTAGGATGCAGTGTTTAGAATTTGACTAATCTGATGTCTGTCAAAGACAATTTCTGTAAAGAGTGACGCTCCCAAGGATGTTGTTTCCTACCATCCATGTCACATCACTGGTATGTGCAAACAGCATGAATATTAAAAATTATGTAGGAGATTGATAGAATGAATTCCCTATTGTACATATTCAATCCTCCTTTTGTGTCCTCTAGCTATTAAGGACTGATACAAATACGTATGATCCGTATTTCTTTAGTACCAAGTCAAACTCACGTTGAGAGATAGCAGGCACATTTTAATATTAACCTAAGCAAAGCATAATTGAGATGACAAGACTGTTACCAAAAATTCTTATATACTCTCGGATTATCAGTGCTGTGGTTCCTCCATTTCATTATTTAGCTGTGGGAAGTTTCTAATGCTGAGAGATTTTGTTAATGGATGTGTATTCTGTGATTTAGATTCCGTATTTAGATTTCTATAATCTCTGCCTTGAAAGGACCATTAACAGCTGCAATTTGAGAAAATGTAAAATATTTAGCTAGTATTCATTCTCAAACTTTAATGCAGTATGAATTTCATTAAATAGTGGATCTTGAATCTGTAGTTCAATTGTGAATCTAAAGGTCACATCCCAGTAGCTGGATCATGATATTGAGGACTAGGATATTTCACCCTCATTTTTTCCTTTTACGACAAGGCTGATAATAAAATAATGTGTCTTAATTTAAGATTTGAGCTAATTAAAGCCTAGTCTTATTTTATATTATTGAAGAAGGCTTAATCCCTGTTACAGATACACAAACTTCAGGTCCTTCCAAAGAAGTTATGAGTTTTCTGGGAGCGAAGCTTGTTGAAAAATGAGTATTTTTCTAAAGATGAAGTGTGGCTTCCTATTTTTCCTTACTGTTCTTCACCCCGCTCCCAGGTTGTGTTTTGGCTTGCCGCTTCCTTTTTTATGTCAGTAGTACTGTGATTTTGTAGAATGATCCCTATTAAGTTTTAAAAAGTATTTTTTCTTCTTCATAGGCAAGACAATCATCGAATTGAGAGGTGACCAGAAAATACTATTTTAGGAGCACATATTTTACATATATTGGAGGGAAAACTTAAGCAGACAAGTTGACTTGTTTCTCATTTTTATAATGTGGAAGTAGATGTAAAATAGAGGGTTTTAGGCAGATTTGGCAGAGAGGGGGCTGTAAGTTTGCACCTCATCTGTTTTCCACTTGGCTTCCTGGGGGTCAGGGAGGAAAGGGGAAAGTGCTGTTGAAGCCCAAGGATGAGTGTCCACTCTGGTGGGTGACACCTCGGTGATCCCATGCGGAAGTGTATCTCTGAAAGCCTAAGTATTAGAGTTGAAGAATTATGGACAAATAGTAATGATTATTTCAAGGTAGTGGATAACGTAAGTTTATAGACAAATGAATAACTAGGGCATAACTTTTCAGAACCTACCAAGTATTCTGCTTTTTCCCTGTGTCCCTTTCTTTCTTTCCTTTTTCCTCCACCTGTGTGTGTGTGTTTTCATCTTTCAGGGGGAGATATCACATGGTGGCCAATAATGTGTGTTTTGGAGTCTAGCAGATTGGTTAGAATTCTACCTTCCAACTCCCTGGTTACTAGTTGTAAGAGCTCAGGAAAGTTCCTTAAACTTTCTGAACCTGTTTCCTGAGGTGTAAAGGGTGATTAAGAGTGTCTGCCTTACAAAGTTGTTGTAAAGATTGAAACTAGATGAACACAATCAAGGGTAGTTCTTATATCTGTAGTCACTCTGCTCCTCTGCTGTCCTCCCTCGTGCAGAGTCTTCTTTTCTTAGAGTATGCAGGTCAAGTGCAAAACTACACACTTATTCACATGCAAACATATACAGCTATAGAATATTTAGAATTTGTATTACTTATTGCATAAGAAATTATCTTTCTCCATTTAAAATTTCCCTAAAAGCTTTGAAGCATTGAGTTTCCCAGCCTTTACCAAGGGGCTCTGTGTGTGTCATTGGGTATGTTTTTAATGCTCCATCAGGAAATTTACAACTCTGCCTTAGCCTTGACTTCCTTCCTGTGTAGAGCCTCAAGGTTAGCCTGAGGTAAGAGATTAGGGCCTTTTCAGATCTTTTCCTGGGCGTGCCCACAGGCTTGCATATGTGCAGGGTTTTCTAGATTCTCAGGAATATGTCAAAGCTTTACAAAGCCCTCTTGGACCTCTCATTCCCCAGTTTTACCTTACAGGTTTATTTTTTTGTTTTGTTTTTCAGTCTCTTTTGAACCCCTCCTGGTATCATTGCCTCAGGCAGTTGTGATTTTAAACCTTTGCTGCTAATTGTTTTTTACAAACTCCCTGGCTATAGGACTGTTTACACAGAGTGAGATCTAAGTCTGGTCAAATAAAGACAAGATCTGAGAATGGAGCTTTTCACAGAGCTTCCAGAGAGGTCAAATGGTGACAGCTCTCTGGGGAGGGGCTTTTGGCAAGCTTTCTACCCTTTCCAATGGCTGCAAGGCCACTAGTTTTTACAGTCACCATAGTTGTGAGGCTGTTGGTTTTCAAAGCTACCACAGAGCTGGGTAGAGTGGGATTGAAATGGGTCAAGTTGCTGTTCTTACAGAAATTTAGCTGTTTTTCTTGAATAAACGCTCCTTGGATTGTTGCAGGGTTTTGATTAATTTCCAGAGTCTGAAAGCGTTGGTTTGGGCAATTTTTGTCAGTGTTCTTGTTGCTATTGTAGTGGAATGGGTTTTTGGAGGTTCTTACTCCACCATTCTGGAAGTGCTTCTATGCTACTATTCTTTGAAGCAGCCATTGCCATTCTTTCTAATTGTTGGAAACTTCTTCGTTCGTTTTTGACAAAACATGTCTCTTTTTAACTCTATTATGTTTTGGCCAGAGTTCTGTTCCCTGGAAGAACAGAATTTTTGATTCAGCCAAAACACAGAGCTCTCTGAAGACTAAACAATGTCCTGGGGGACTTTTGAATGTTTAATATGGGAGACTTTTTTTTCTGAAGCTGTCAACTTGGGATGGATCACGTGTACAAAGAGCATATTGAGAAGGCAAAAACTAATTTAATTATTTAGTCAAATGTGATATTTTATCATTTCATGAGGCATTTACATCATCCTTCTGAAGATTTTGGCACTTAATTTACAGTTTATATTTTTTACTACGTCCTGGATGGTGTCCACTTATATGTGATGGATCCACATACGTCATGGTCTCCATTATGTGATGTCTTCAATTCTAAACCTCTCTCAAGTATGGCTTCTTCCAAGATGCCTCCCCTTGTGATCAAAGTTAATGTTTCCTTTCCTTCCCTTTTGTGTCAAAGATACAAGCATCTCCTGAGGCTAAAGGTTTTACCTGTTTTACTGTTAAATAACAGAAAAATACCAAGAAGAAAATAAAAATTACCTTTAATATCAACACCCAGAAATAACCCCTGTTAACATTTTGCTGTACATCCTTTTGATATAAAACTGGAAAAATGTCATAGTGAGACTTTTAAGGAGAAAAAGACAATATTGTATTTATCTGAAAATTATAGATATATGCATACCTTTAAAACCCTGAAAGGATATTTATACATATCCAACAGTTAATCTGTGATTGAAGTGGGGAAAATATAGGGATTATGTGGAACTTTATCTTTCCCTTTATTCAGATTTTTTTACATTGTATTTTATCAGAAACATAAACATATTCCATTTTGAAAAGAGGATTCTACAAATATACTTGATTATAAAATCAGCCAAGACAGGCGGGCATGATGATGGATGTAAGAATAAGAGGGATTATCCCTGGGTGGTGGGATTCTGTGGTGCATGTACTGCGGTAAATACAAACACAGGCTTTGTGGGGGAAGCTGATCAGCTTAGTTTGGACAGGTCAGGTACCTGTTCCTCTCGCCTTCCATTTCTCTCCATATATACGCACACTTTTTTTTTTCTTAAAGATTTTTTGAATCTTTAAGAGTAAATGGTAGGATGTGTTGTCCCTTTACCCCTAAATGCTTCAGTGTGTTATTTCCTAAAAGCAAGGAAATCTCTCACATAACTGCAGCACAATTGTCAATATCAGGAAATTAACACTGATACAATACTATCATCTAACGTTATTAAGATTTTGCCAGTTGACCCATAATGTCCTTTGTTAGGCTTGAATCTTGAGGCAATGACATATAGATGTAGGACAATTGGAGATTATTCACTGTGGCGGTTACCATGGCATCCTAACTAGTCTGTCTCTGTTATGTGGCTGAGTTCTCAGCTGCCTGTTTCCTGCTTGTTTTTTTTTTCTTTCAGCCTCTAGACTTCTCATCAATTTATGAGCTACTTGAAATTCCTTTAGTAAATTCCCTTTCTGCCTAAGTTAGCCAGAATTGATTTCTATAGTTTGAAACCTAAACTCTGGTATATTACGTTTTTCACACTTTCCATTTTTCAAAATCTTATTTATCTTTACATGCTCAGTTCAAATGCCGCCTTTCTTTGTGGAGCTTCTGGTTTTCCTCAGTAATTTTGTACTTTGTACATATAGCTCTTATCTTTCATTTTATTGTAGTTAATTATTTCCTTGTATGTCTCCGTCATGAATTGTAAGCTACTTGAAAGCCTGTACATGATACAGCACTGCGATTTTTGGAAAAAGTTCAGTAAATGTTTGTTGAATGAGTGATTGCATTTAGAAGGTAAATGGAGAGTGTCATTTTGGGAGCTCAGGTCAGGAAAACCCTTTGTGTTTCATTTGCCTTTATTAAACTATTCGAAGTACCTTCTTTTGGTGGTTGAAAGCTCAGGAACTGAGAAGTTATTGCTCTCACAAGGGCCAGATTTATATAAAGAGCTTTAAATCACATTGCATTTTATATTCTCCTATTTCTACATCTATTAAACGTTCCAATTTAATGCAAACAACAGATTTTTTTAACTGTGAGAATACAACAGGAATTATAGCCTTCAGAAGTCTTATGTCTATAGAACCCTATTTCACTATTTTGTTCTCTTCCTCTCTCTTTTTTTTTTTGGTGAGGAAGACTGTCCCTGAGCTAACATCTGTGCCAGTCTTCCTCAGCTTTGTATATGGGACACTGCCACAGCATGTCTTGATGAGCAGTGTGTAGGTCTGCACCTGGCATCTGGACCAGTGAACCCTGGGCTGCTGAAGCGGAGTGTGCGAACTTAACCACTACGCCACTGGGCTGGCCGCTTGTTCTGTTTTTATCTGTTTTTCACTCATTGGTTTTATATATTATTCAGGCTAGATTCTTGTTTTGTCTATACCCTGGAGTTCTCAACACTTTTGCCTTTGCCATTTTTTTTGGTCAATTATTACATAGAAAAGTTTTTTTTAAAGCTGATTCTGTATTTTTTAAATTATATTTGAAATGTTAGATTCCATAGGAAATTTTGATGTTTATTTCTCTGTTTTTTTCTTAACTGTTCCCTAAACTATTAGCAGTGAACTGGCAAGAGTACATGTTTGTTAAATTTAAACTAGAATTTGTTAATAAAAATGTATCACTTTAGTTCCAGGTATAGAATAATGGTATCAGAGAAATCTTTTTATTTTTGAACCTAGCAGGGAAGAATTAAAGTACACCAGCTTTTTAGTAGTGTTTCTTTATGCAGTAAAATTAAGTCAGGACTAACCTAGGACAGAGCATTTCTTGTGCCTCAATTTTTAAATTACTATTATTATTATTAATTTTGTTCCATTTCCCAAATGGAAATTGTAGGTTTTTTATTTGCTTCAGAGAGATGGTGGAAACATAAATTAGGTTGCTTAAATATATTTAAAAATCTATGTTAATTTCCTTGGAGATAAACTTCCTAATGAAACTATACACAGAAAGAACCTTTAAAACTATTTTTATAAAAGTATTGATCGTATTCAGTATTGGCTGAACTTGGATAGTCTCTTTTTTTTTTTATCAAGGTTCTAATAGTTTATGACATTGTGTAATTTCCATTGTACATTTTCTTTTTACTCTTCTTTTCTCTTGGTGGGAGTTGATACAACCCATCAATGAGGCAATTTGGCATCAAAAGTTAGCCTGTGGTCCAGCAATTCTATATTTAGCAATTTATCTTACAGATGTGTTCGAGAGATAGCAAATGTAAGTAGATGATTGTTCTTTGCAACTTTGTATAAAATAAGGAAAACCTGGAAACACCTTCCTAAATCTCTATTAAGAAGGACTGGTTAAATAAATTTTGGTATGTCTATGCAGAGGAATACCATGCAGCTGCTGAAGAATGAGGATATGGAAAACATCCAATATGGAGGGAAAAATTACTTCAGAAAAATTAGTATAGTATTATTCCATTGTGTAGAGAGAAGATATTCGTACGTATGCACAGAATACTTCTGGAAGGCCATATAGGAAACATATATGGTATTACCTTTGGGGAATGAGACTCGGAGCTGAGGAGGATGTGGGAACTTTTCCTTTATATCTTTTTGAACCATTTACATTTTTATTTTGTTGCCATGAACATGTGTTACTCTTGTGAGTAAAGAAACGAATTAAATAATAAATTATATGAACAAAAACGGCTTTTTCAGAGTAGGTCCTAAAAGAAATCCTCGCATTTCAATGGTTGTCAGAGGCTCCCTGTGGTGGAGGCAGGCAGCGTTAAATGTCCTTTTACAGATGAGGAAAGAGTAATTGAATGGATTTGGACCTTTTTAAGGATACGGCCGAGTAGTTGGTGGTGGGAGTGATACTTGAACTTGAGGTTTCTGACTTCTAGGAAGTCAAACCTTAACTTTTTGTTTATGAATGATCAAAACAACTAATTGTGAAATGTTTGTTTTCCCGTCTGGAGCAATTATGTCCTGTCAACCATGTATATCATTCTTTTCTCATACAGCAAGTGGTTAAGCTGTATTGAATTGTAGTTTCTCCTTTAGATCTTAAGCTTTTCTTGTTCATTCAGTATGAATCTGATTGCTCTTAGAGATGGCAAAAGGCGGGGTAGTAAAATGTGGAGAGGGGAATTTAAGGTTTCCAAAAAGCTTGGACACTGAAGTTTCTGCCCATTATGCCCAATTCTAGGCGTGCGGCTCCACCACACTGTACTCGCCAAGCTGCAAAAGCTATGCTCCCATCCCGCAAACTCCAGTTCCTTCGACATAAGGGATTCTAAGTGGGCTGCCGTGATGTGTGATGTTAAAGACTGGGAAACGTTCGCCTCCCGTTTGTCTTACCTTCTCAGTTTCTTTTTTCTTTTCTTTCTAAACTTGGGGCATCTGTAGCAAAGAAGTGTTAATTCATTCTCATTCTGTCTCACTTATAAAATATTTAAATGTGAGAAGCCTTTCATAGACCACTAAGTTTTAGAATGCCATCATTATAGTTTATAATCAATTAAATCATCCTTGTAGGTTTAAAAAAAATTGAGTTACATTCAGATATGCTCTGGAAGTACATTCTGGAAGTGCCAACAGCTTCAAAGTGACTGTGAAATGATGCCGCTTCGTTTCTCTTTATAAAAGTTAGGATTAAAGCATTTTTTAAAAGTAAGAAGTGAATAATAGAGTTAAAAGCAAATATGTAAGTGCTTTTCAGCCTAATCAGATAAAGGCCAGTCGAGCCATCTGCCCAATGATGATTGAACTCGATGTGTTAATTCCACGGCCCTGTCCAGCTTCAAAAGAACAATGAGAAGAACATCTCAGCCAGGCTCGGTATCATCGGCTGCACACAACATGTGTCTGCTCACAGCTGAAGTGAAACCAGCAGCCAAAGGACGGGTGCACAGTGAACAGCAGGTGGGGCAAGCAGTCCAACATTTTTCCAAGTGGACGTAACATTCATTTCATACTTTAGTCATTGATTGAACAGCCATGGGATACGAGTGAAGCTGAATATGTTCACACCTTAGCTGAGCAGATGAAACAACAACAGCAACGAAATCTTGATAGCAATTATAATTCTTTACTCCTCAATTTTGACCGCTTCCTAGATTGTTGATATTATTTCAAACCAGACTGGAAAATCTCAAACGATGTACAGTCATCGTTCTCTTTTGTGTCTCTCCTCTTATTTTGTTGGAATTGTATAGTCTGACCCATAGAGGAAAAAAGAGTAGGAATCAGAAAAACAAGTTACGGAGGAAAATCTAACTTTGATGATGGAGTGTCTTATGTTTTGGATGTGTGGGCATTCTCTCTGACTGATCATCAATGTGTATGTCATGGCCCAGGGTAGTTCAGGCAAGGATGATTAGCCAACGCGTGAGTTTAATGTGCCCTTTAATCTTCTATCCTTAACATAAGTGTTTCTAGATGAAAATGTTTACTGAAACTGACTTGTGGTTTAAACTCTACATGTGTATTATTCTATTTGTGAAATTTCAGTATCGTTTGATTTCTTACTGAGCATTAATGGCTTAGAGTCCAAGTAGGACTTAGATCTACGGAATAAATTTTGTGGAATAAACAGCAAACTTTGGGAGTTGTTCTTTTTTTTTGTGTTATGAGACTCTTCTGATATATTGGCTTTTACTTATAGTACCTTCTCAAATTTTCTGGATTGTAGACACTGAGTTTACAGTTGCAGTTTACATATATAGTGACTTTTTGGTGCCACAGCCATTGTTCTCCCCACTTCCAAAGCTGGTATGTCTTTAAATACGCATTGATTTTAAAAGAACAAAGAAGCGCCGTTCTCTTTCAGTGCAGGAGCTGACTGTCTGGTATATAAACACATACAGTTGGGCAGTGCCCGTCTTTCTATCTACACGTATATTAATTTATTGATGAATATATAAGTTGTATATTAATATGCTATTTGGAAGCTCTTTATAGTCCCAGTTTTTTCTTTTTTGTTTATAGTAATTGATATGACTTGATAGTTTTCCTTAATGAGTATTCTGTGGGCAAAATAGCTTCCCGTTTTTCTTTACTGAACTAAATAATGATTATTGACGGTGGTGTGGACTGAATGCCTGTGTCCCCCCACCATTCCCGTGTTGACGCTCTAACCTCCAGGTGACTGTGTTGGAGACAGGGCTTGTGAGGAGGTGAGAAAGGTTACATGAGGTCATAAGGTGGGGCTATAACCTGACAGAGCTGGCGCCCCTGTAAGAAGAGAAAGACCAGCTCTCTCTCTCCTTGACATGTGAGGGCATGGGGAGAACTCAGCTGTCGACAAGCCAGGACGCAGGCCCTCACCAGATACTGAAGCTGCTGGCACCGTGATCCTGGACTTTCCATCCTCCAGCACCGTTGAGAAAGAAATTTCTGTTGTTTAAACATTCAGTCTGTGGCATTTTATTACTGCAGTCTGAGGTCGACGAATACGGATGGCTAACTTTCTAACCACAGATAAGTAAGTATTTTTTACAGTGGTTGATGTGAAGACTTCAGATGAAGTAGAATAGGAAACTGACAGGTATCTTACTGCTAAGGCCCCCTGCCTGTTCCCGAAATGGCTGGCTCAGCCTGCTTTTTGCTGTAGCTTACATATATCAGTTCTTTTAGTTCCTGATCTTTTGCTTCTCTTATTTGTGATTGTTTACTTCACACACATGAATAACATATTTTTTCCTTTCCTTTAATTGGCTTCTGGTAAAAATACCCCCTGATACCGGGTTAGAAGGACTCTCTTGCTTGAAGCAGGAGAGTTTTATCTGTAGGCAGTATATTCATTTTTTTTTGTTGCTGATAATGAATTGCCACAAACTTAGTAGCTTAAAACAATACAAATTTATTATCTTATAGTTCCAGAGTCCCGACATGGGTCGTACTGAGCTAAAATCAAGGTGTCTGCAGGACCGTGTTCCTTTCTGGAGGCTCTAGGGACAGTGTTTCCTGGCCTTTTCCAGCTTCTAGAGGCTTCCCACATTCCTTGGCTCTTGGTTCTTTCCTCCGTCTTTGAAGCCAGCAACATAGCATCTCTCTGTGACTTCACTTCCGTGGTCACATCTCTTTCCCTTTCTTTTTCTGCCTCCCTCTTCCACTTCTAAGGACTCTTGTGATTGCATTGGGCCCATCTGGATGATCCAGGGTCGTCTCCCTATTTTAAGGTCAGCTGACTAGCAGCCTGAATTCCCCTTTGCTCTGTAACCTAACGTAGTTACAGGTTCAGGGGGTCAGGACATGGACGTCTTTGGGGGCCGTTATTCTGCCTATCACAGGCAGAATATGATATATTTAATAAAGTAGAAAGTATAAGGAAAGTTTGTTTTGAAAACTATTGGAGTTCTTGTCTTTCAGCCTATCTTTTCCTGGAGGAATCATGCTCTGAGTGTTTCTCAACCGCTTAGACCCGTGCCCTCTTTAGAAAAACAAAAATCTCATCTATTCTATGCTCAATAATAAACATATTAGTTTTTTCCCCCTAAAATATTCACATAACCATATCCCTCTCCGTACCCCCCCCCCCACGTGTCTGAGCTAAATAAGGTTTGTCACACCAATACCCAGCCTACATCTGGACCATTGTTCCAGACTTCTGGATTATTCTAGGCTGTGGGATATAGTGTTCACACTTGTGTTCAGACTTAAAATTTGTGTAGTGTTTGTTTTATTCTTATCACAGCTCACTATTGTGAGCTTATTTAAAGAGGTAAGCATGCCTAAGGAATATTTTCTAAAAGTGTCCATTACTTAGGAGGGAGGTAGTGTGTAAACAGTGCTTGTTCAGAAGTCAAAAGACCTACAGTCTCCATTGCTTAGTTGATTAGAAGCTAATTTTCAGTCTTGTTGTATCAACTGAAACAACTCATGGCAATAGGACAAGGTGATTGCTTTTGTTGGTCTGTGGTCTCAGAGCATGTGTCCTCTTAGCACTCAGATTATAGTTCCTAAATACTATTTCCCACTTGAAGGAAGCTGACACACTGGAGAAAAGGTTGATTCCAGGTGTGGGGCAGAAAGCAAGAACACTATCAAAGGTTACTGGAACTTCAACTGGATAGGAGTATTTGAGCATTGATAAGAGTAATAAATGCAGTTGACTGAAATACATCAAATATGAGTTCTTGATCATACTAAAAAAAAAAACCCACATCGTTGGTTATCTTTGGATACTGCTTAGCTAACAAAGCACAGATCAGAACATTGATAAACTAAGGGAAAGAATTTAGCAATTATCCTTTCCTGAATGAACTGTACTTTAGGATAACCAAATAGTTGCTGAAGGTTTTAAAAAAAAGATGTATTGCCCCTAATAAATGCAGAAGAAATGGTAGAATTAGAAAATTGCCATTGTTCAGCTGCTAATGAACGAATAGATCCAAGCAGTAATCATCAGTGGCTGCTAAACTGGGCTGTCATCAAGCCACTGGATCCATTCGTAGTTTGTGGACATAAGTGGGACAGAGTAATAAGTTAAAGGACACTACAAAGAAGCAATTCGTCACATCTAGAGTGTGGGAAATTCTGCAGGACAAATGCGATTAAAGGAAACTTAAGATACATACTAACCACGTGAAATTTGTTGGCCTTGTTTGGATGCTGGTTCTTACAAACCCGATGTAAAGAGAGAGATGGGAAACATCTGGAGGAAATTTGAACATGGACTAGGTATTAGATAACATTAGGGGATTGTTGTTTCTTTGGTTAGGTATGTTACAGGCACTGTTTATTTAATGAAATTTTTAAAAGAGCTACGTAATGAAATATTATGGGTGAAATGATGTGTGAGATTTGTTTAAAAATATTCCTGAAAAAATACATTAAAAAGTGTGCATGTGTGTGTGTGTACCTGCATGTGTGTGTGTGTTTGAGGAAAGCAGGGGGTGGTAGATAAAAACAAGGTGGACAAGTTATTTAGGACTATTGAATCTGGGTTATGGGTATCCGGGGATTTATTGCATTGTTTGAAGATTTTTGTAATAAAAATAGAAGTTCAAAAGCTAAATAAAGTATTTCCGTTTTCTTCTGTAGTAGAAAAGGAATAATTTTGCATTTGAGAGTATTATTTATGAAATATAAATATTATTTTTTGGGATGGATTAATTTGCTTTATTCATTCTTAAATTTGTGATTTGAGTTTGTGTTGACTTCTTGATCTGTTAAGACTGAGTATGGAGTGGGTTTGAACATTAGGGTTAGCTCTGAATTGGAAAGTAATTTCTGATTGGGTTTGAGAGTGAGAAAGATGTCAGATTAAACCCTGGAGTTTTCAGGTCTCCATAGGTCTGCCTTCATGTCACATTTAGAATAAAATCCAAATTCCTTTCCATGCACCATCAGGCCCTTTGTGGTCTGATGCCTGCTTACCTCTTTGACCTTGTTACTTTGCTCTTTCCTCTAAGTTCACTCCCAGGAAGCTGTGATACTGGCTTTATTTCTGATCCTTGGCTGTGGTAGGACTGTTCTCTCTTGAGAGACTGTGCATGTGCTGTCTGGAACATTCTGCCTTTCTACCCCTGGATCCTGGCATGGCTTGTTCCTTACCCTGTCTGGTTCTCTGCTTAAATATGATCTCCAAAAGGGTTCCCCTGACTATTCTGTATAAAATAGATTTCTCATCATTCTCTAACCCCTTACCTGCCCTTATTTTGTAGTATTTGTCACTACCTGAAATCACCATGTTTTATGTATTTATACAAACATATATATTTATTTACTCATTTCTTTGTTGTTTGGCTGCTCCAGTAGAATGTAAGCACCATGAGGGCAGGGGGTTTGTCTTATTCACTGCTGTTTTCCACACACATTGAACAGTGTCTGGCATCCTACAGGCTCTCACTACATATTTGTTATGTGACTGAATAATAAATTCTGTGTGTAAGCATGGCAGTGCTTCCAATATTCTGGAAACATTCACATTCATTTTCTTTTAGTGGGTTTATGCTTTTCCTGTTACAACGAGAAGCAGTGAAAGGAGGATAGGTTTAGCTGTGTATCTGAAACCAAATCCACTCTCTGGTGGAGAATCCTCGATTTTGCCATCAATGAAGAGCCAGAATGAGTTTAAATGCCTCTGCTAAAGAAAGAAGCATCTGTCACAATTTCTAACACACCCTTTCTTTCTTTGATGCTCTTAACAGCCTGAACGTGTGTAGTTTTTCTTACGCTCTATACCTGATGACCTGCTGTTTAACTACCCACCTGGCCTCTTAAGCCTGGTGTGATTGGGAGGAAAGGCTGACAGAGTAGGGACTAGAATAGGACAGTGTTCCAGATGTCAGGTAGGTTTTTCCCCCACCTTTTTAAGGGCAGGAAATAAAGAGTGAGACCTAAAAGGAGGATAAAAAATGTGCACCGAATGTCATGGTACTTTAAAAGTCAGTGATGGGGTGTTCTCTACGTGGCAATATCATCAAGTGGAAGGTGGGAAATGGGCTGGCACCGCTCAGTTCAGGTGTGTGGAAGCTATTGTTATGTGAAGTGGTCAAGCGAGACCCTCCCTTAGTAAGAACAGTGAAATTACTGGGAGGACACGTCCAAGATGAAGTTAGCCCACCATGGCCTATTTCTCCTGCTGATTGTGACTAAAAAGTGTGGGTAGATTACCTGAGGACTCAGGACGGTAAAGCTGGCTGACTGGGAAGGGAGTGAAAACTCGAGAAGCGACCTGTATGGGGGTCAGGGGGGTGAGATTCTCGTTGTTTTCCTTTTCTCTCTGGCCTTGAGGCAAAGGCAGGCTCTCAGTAGAGTAGCACCTGTGGTGCAGAGGTAGCTAAAAGCCAAGAGAAATCCCATCTTTCTGGTCAGACAGACCAGGAAACTGCAAGCTGGAAAGTGGTGGTGGTGGGGTCCTTCCCTCCTTGAATCATCATCGTGGGTGGACCCCCGGGAGAGCCAGGGTGGCTGGCGGTGCCGGCAACTAAAGCACCTGTAGAAATCCTGTCTTTCTGGCCAAAGGAACCAGAGAAGGGGCCCCTGCAGTCTAAAGGGTGTGGGAGAGTGCCCGTTTTTCTTTTTTTCTCTCTCTGCTTTGCCCTGTGAAAGACAACATGGGCAGCTAGAACTCCAAGAGAAGCCCCTCCTTTGGCCAAAGGATTGGGAGAATCCTACAGAGGAAAGAGCTGGAAGGGGATCCTCTCTGTGTATGAACTGGCCTGTGGCCAGGGCTTACCCTGGGCTGCACCCGGAGACAGACCCCAAGCAGCGAAGCAAAGCCTTCCGAACTGAAGTGACATTGGAACCATCGCCTGCAAAGATGACACAGAGCTTGCCATCTGAACCTAACCAGGTTGATTACCTGATAAAATGGAACAAACAAAATCCGAACATTCTCCACAGGATTTTTAACAGGACCCAGAGTCTAAACTTAATATTTAGAATGTTATTTTGAGTCTAAAATTTCGTAATATACTTGGAAAATGTGACCGATTCTTGAGGCAAAAGACGATCAACAAATGCCAATCCCAAGAAGGCAGAGATATTGGAATCATCAGACAGAGACTTTAAAGCAGTTATTGTAACTGTGCTTCCTGAGTACAACTGTCTTGAAATAAAGGGAAGGAAAGCCACTCTTCTTTTAGAAGAAAATGTAGGAGAAAATGTTTGTGACTTGGGTTAGGCAAACATTTCTTAGATATAGCACCAAAGCCTGATCCACAAAAGAAAAAAATTGATAAATTAGACCTCATGAAAATTAAAAGCTTCTGCTCTGGGAAATACATTGTTGAGAAAATAAGATAAGCCATACAGGGGGTTTATGGGAGATCTCTGGACCTTCCACTCAGTTTTGCTGTGAACCTAAAACTGCTCTAAAGAATACGTCCTATTTAAAAAAAAGAGAGATAAGCCATAGACTGGGAGAAGATATTTTCAAATTACATATCCAAAAAATACTTGTATCCAGAAAAATATATAGAACTCTCAAAACTCAATAATAAGAAAATAAACACTCCATTAAAAAAATGAGGAAAAGATTTAAACAGACGATTCATCCAACAAGATATGTTGATGGCACATAGCACGGATGCTCAACATCATTTGTTATTAGGGAAATGCAAATTAAAACCACAATGAGAAACCACTAGAAGGGCTTTAAAAAAAAAAAAAGGCAATCCTAAATGCCAGCAGTGTCTTATGAAGTGAAAATATACACTTACTAAATGATCCAGCAGTCCCACTCTTAGGTAGATAGCTACCCAAAAGAAATGAAAACTTAATGCATGTGAATGTTTATAGTGGGTTTTTTCACAATTGACAAAAGCCAGAAACAACCCAAAGATTCTTGAACTGCTGAATGGATACACCGATTATGGTAAGTCCATACAATGGACTACAACCTAGAAATACAAAGGAATGAATCACTGTTCTCAACAATATGGATGGATCTACTGTGGATGTACAATGTTAAGGGAAAGAAGCCTTGGAGGGGCGGCGTGATGGAAAGTTTTGGGATGATGAGACTGTTCTGTATTTTGATTGTGGTGGTGGTTACATGACTCCATTCTAAACTCACAGAACTTTGTATTTTACTGTGTGTAAATTGGAAAAAAAGAAGTAATTACTGAGGAGGCTTCTAGTTATAATTTTTGTCAGATCCTAAAAATGTAGGTATTCCAGACTGAAAGGGCTGTTATTGCTCACATGAAATACTTTGGGGTTTGGGCAGTAGGTCATCTGCCCTCTTCAGAGGTGAAAGAGCAGAGCATGACCATTCAGCAGACTTGTAAATCTGTGGTTTCTCTTTTACAATGAATTGTGTGCCTCCACTAATGACATCTACCCCTCTGGATCAGGACTCTGTTCTTGCAGAATCTCACTCTTAACTGCTTTTTTGAGTGGTTTCAGGACAATTAGATATAAGAGGAGTTTCCCTTTTTCTTTTTAACCTTTAATTCACTGAATTGCTGTGGATAAAACCTGGAGACTAGTTTTGGGGTTTGTGTAGCAGGAAGCAAAGTTTATCTTGCTGATGGTTGTGATATTTTCTTTGGGACAGACTCTCTTTCCCAGGCCCCTCTTCCTGTCCTTTTTATTCTCTGGAACTATCTTTATGGTACATAACACTCCTGTCATTTTCTTTTCTTCTCTCCCTGTCAAAATTGTGATAATGACGGTGTGTTACTCTTAGGGAAGGGTTTTGAATTTCGAGTTAGTTCAATCTAGTCAATGTAGCCTCCATAGAAATCCCAGTGGGGGCACCATTTGGGGGCAGATGAGGCTTTTGTGCTCAGCATATTGCAGGAAGAGACAGCATTTATGTTCTGCCAAAGCTACAGCTCTTCTCCTAATAGGCTTTTGCTTTAAGTTTATTCCTCTTGAGTCTTTCCATTATGATTTTAAGTTCACAGGCCTCCTTGTTAGAGGAAAGCAATAGTAGAGTTTAATTTGTGCTTCTTCCACAAAAGAGTGTTTGGACACTGTTGGTGGGGATCTGGAAAAGGCAGAATTAAGTGTTGCTTTAAATGTCCATGAAGCAGAGATAGTCTCACGCTGACACAAAAGATAAGGCACACTTCATGTTAGTGTTGCCAACTCCAGGGGAATTTCACCAACACGCGGTTATTCAGGCTCATGGGCCGTGGTTAGCTCATGTGCTCTGCATTATACTGATCCTGGGATTTGCATTTTGTCCTTGAGGATTGGGAGCTTTGAGAAAACCCCCCTTTCTCTAATGCCAGGTAAAACGCTTTCTCCTTTCCTTAGGCATCTTTGCTGCCCTTTCTTTTAATTAAAATTTTTTCTTCCCCAGTGTTGGAAGAGCTTCCTAAAGGTCACACTTGAAAAGAGCTGCAGAGGAGAAATGCAGATTATAGTCCTCTGTCCGTTCATAGGGGAAATTGTCTCGAATCTCTCTGCCTCGGAAAAGTGCATTTTCTTTTCCTTATTTCTCGATTTTGGTAGTAGTGTGGATTGGAAGGAAGGAATTTTTCCTGAGATGGAGCCATGATGTCATTCGGTTGATGGCTGAGGAACGAGAGAATGCAGTTGAGCCAGAAAAGAAGAGCGTGCCAGCTGAGTGTCTTTCAAATGTCATGCATTGTGTGGCAAAAGCAGGTTCCAATTTTAATGCACGCACTTGTCTTCATTGCAGACAATGCAGTCTTTATTCCATCCACAAAATATTTGCACTTGAAATCTTTAAATATGATTTTTGTGGTCATTGTCACTTGATTTCTGCGGACTGTGAGGGAGCCCGCTGCCGAGCGTGCTGGGAGTGCGCACGTCCTTCTCTTCCTGTTGATGTTGTCGTGTGTAAGTGCTCATGAAGATAAAAGATTTTAACATTAAAAACATCAGCCGGCCCACAAAAGAGAAATGTTATAGATTTTATACAGATTCTATTCATCAGGGAAGAACTGCAAAGAAGGATAAATTCAAAAGAGGCCCTTCCTAGAAAGCTAGAGAAGGTGGAAGCATTAAATTCCTTCGTAAGTGTCAGGTAAAATACATGTACAAAGAAAGACTTTTCAGATGATTGGTCTCGTGATTCATTCCTTCTCGTTTGGTCAGTGTGTGAATATGGGCCGTCCCACGTAAAGTAGATACTTGAAAGGAAGAGAAGTCTGGAAGGTCCATTTGTTCTTTCATGTGAAATGGCAAATTAAACAGCTTTTACTAGTTAGGGCTTGAGTTTGGCCCTTGTCTAAAAAGACAGAACAACTGAAACGTTATGTGGAGATTATACCTTGTATCTTATGAAATTTGACCTAGTTAGGTAAACTTATAGCTTTTCGCCACTAGGAGAGTAAGTGTGTAATTCAGCCCAGGGACCTGCATGGCGTAATGTGAGGAGCCTTTATGAAGGTGCACAGATTTCTGGCGGCACGTCTGTAAGTAGCCCAGTCGCTAAGTACGGCGCGGAGAGAGCTGCCGTCCATTCGACTCAGCTGTGAGGAGGTGTGAGAAGGGTGTTCTACAGCATTAGTCTTTTAATTAGCAAGAATAGATTAAAATTTAGATCACTCCTACTTTTGTATAGTTTCTTTTTTCACATTTTACCAGTTTGGCACCAGTTGACTTCATCTTCTGTTTTAGTTTCCTCTGAAGTACTTTGACAGTTTTTGCAAATGCTCAACTCGCTTGTTTAATTGCATATTTTTTTCTTGATGGTCATTGATTATGTGTGTCCCTCTCCCCCGATCTATGGTCATATTTATTGCTTTTAACTGTAGGTAACTTGTTATTATCAAGCCATTTCCCCATACTGTGACCCTTGCTGTTTTCAATGATTATTATGAATGGCTTCCAGGGAATAAGTCTTTGGGTCAGAGATTTATTCTCTTGTGTGGTTGTTAAGTTTTTGGAGTGGGTACATGACCTGTTTCAACTGTATTCCATCTGTGTGCATATAATTGATTATGTGTAAGATTTGCCTGTCTCCCAGGGCTTCCTTGAAATTAAGTAAGATGACAGAATGAGAAAGAGTTTTGAGAGACCAAGATGGTGTCAGTAATGGAGGGAAGGTAGTTTCACACACCAGAAGATGATTCTTGAGTCATCCGCCTCTGACTTCTACATCTCTTCTGCTGGTTAAATAGCCTCATTGTTTTTCTCCTCTGGTGGTTAGGAGTTTTGAGTAGAACCTTTGCAAAGGCTTAGAAACGTAAGAGATTTAAAACATTAGAGAGAATGATTTATTTCACTACGATTTTGCTCAGTGAAGAGACATGTTTGCCAAAGCACAGGATTGCATTTTAGGCAGATTGTTGTTCTGCCTCTGCCGTGTTAAGGAAGACATTGGCAGAGTCCTTCTCTGACCTCATCTCATCTCTAAAGCCTTAGGGCTTAAGCCAGAAGATCTACAAGGATGCTTTAAAAGAGATAATACTGTTTCAGCCAAATTTCAGTTTGCCTCCTTGGGTTGATATTGTGGAGCAAGCTTGTAAAGATATCATCAGTAAGAAGTTCTATTCTATAGGTAGAAAAGGACGTTATCTAGTAGTAAGATCTCTGCTTTGAGGCCTGGAAGAGACTAGATGACTTCATTAAAAAAAAAATCAAGAGGGCCAGCCCGGTGGCGCAGCCGTTAAGTTTGCACGTTCCACTTCTCAGTGGCCCGGGGTTCACTGGTTCAGATCCCGGGTGTGGACATGGCACTGCCTGGCACGCCATGCTGTGGTAGGTGTCCCACATATAAAGTAGAGGAAGATGGGCACGGATGTTAGTTCAGGGCCAGGCTTCTTCAGCATAAAAGAGGAGGACTGGCAGTAGTTAGCTCAGGGCTAATCTTCCTCAAAAAAAAAAAAATCAAGAATTTATTGACCCTGTTGTGTGCATTGGATAAAGTACAAGAGCATACCAAAGAATTGTGTATGACATTACAATTCGTATAAGTGTCGCTAGAATAAATAGTTGCCAGGTAACAGAGTTTTCAATCCTTGGAGAATATCTGGATAAGGCTTATTGAAATGCTTAACTTGGTAATTGGCAGCTTATTAGAATTGGTAGATGCATGGTAACAGGGACATTGCATGAAAAATCTTAAGTGATAAATATTCCAAAATAGGTGATAAGGGAGTTATTTGAGGAAAGTGCTTAACTATTGGAAAAGGGTGAGATCTCCGTACTGTTTAAAATGGCACGTGGTGGTGGTTTCTGTCTCATTTTGTAGGGAGAGTTGAGCACTCCATTCTAGGCTTTCTGATGACTTGTTAACAAGCAGACTTAGTGGGTGAATTTGGGATGGGTGGTGGGTTCACTGTCGGTGAAAAGACACTTGGTAAATAATATTATTTTGATAAACACGAGATTGGAAGGCGGTGGTTTAGAACTCTGAAAATACAGAAGAAACAAACCTTTCATCTTTGTCAACACACCTCTGTTGTTTTAAAATGGAGCAGCTCACCACAAGAGGGAATTCTCTAAGTAAATCGTTTCTTCATTACTGCGTGCTCTGTAGCATACAAGCTCGCAGAGACATTTGGGTTGAGCTAACAGTGGGTTCACAGGTTTGATGGAGAGAAGTTTGTTGGTGGGATCAAAAACTCCTGTTAGAACTATTTTATAAAAGATTCAGGTTACATTTTGCAGCTCAGGAGATAAATATTGCTGAGATACTCTTGACCAAAGTGTCGTATGAAAGTAAAGGGGTAGACTTATGAGAACAAAGAGAGCCACATTCAAATAGGGATGTAACAAGGAGATAAGTGACCATATGACAGATAAATACCCATAGGGTCCATCTCAGTGGCTTTCTTTAGTATAATGAGTTTATAACATAAGTTAAAAAAAAATCCGTTGTGTTGATCTGATAGCACTGTGAACTGCCTTCTGATAACCTAGAAAAGAGAAATTTTCCTGCAGTTTTGTGTCCACATAGTGGTTACTGTTCAGACCTGGGGTGTACTGATTGAAGGAGAGGTAATGAGCATCTGAGGAGCTGGAAATGGAGAGAAGACTCATGGTCTCCCACATTCTTGATTCTGCTAACAAATGGTAATTTTTCATGCCTCTCATTTTTATCAAACTCTCTGACACAAAATAACACCTGTGAGAAAGAGCTAAGAATGTGGAGAAGGACAGGGATGGCGCGAAGAGCTGTGTGGGCTGAGTCATTGAACAACTGGGCTGTTCCTGGGTTGCTTTACCTTTTTTTCTCTTATTCTCAGATTCTTTCTACCTCGCTCTTTTTTTTTTTTTTTTTTTTTTTTTTTTACCGTATTGATCTTTCTGAGCAAGATTGAGACTGGACAGCTGTTCTTTGTTATCCTTTGCCCCTAAAGACTGCGGGTGGAGTTTCTAGTTATGCACTTAAAAACAGTGAAATGGTATTATAATAAAGCATTTATAGATGCTTTGTGGAATGGATGATAAAAATGCTCCTATCCTTAGTATCTGTGTCCTTATAATAACAACTTTGCATGGGATTTAACCGTGATCCTTTTGTTGTTCCTGATTTTCACGTGAAATCATTTTCCCCGAAGTTTTAAAAGGGAGACACACACTTAAGGATAGCTTTTCATCACGGCTCTGGAGAACACTCTTCTGTTATTTTGAAGTGTAAAAATATGGACCTTCTCCAATGTGGTACATCCCTGTCTGCCCCCCTGTCCCCATCTCGCCCTTCTCCCTCTCTAAAGAGAAATTGCTGGGGGTAGAATCCAAATTGAGCAGAACAGGGACAAAAAAAGCATGTTCTTTGCTAAATTCTCTCTGAACCTGGGAACATCCTTCCAGCAGGAGATGGTGGCTATTTCCTTCACTAGACTAATCTCAGGCCACGTGTCCACAGTTAGAACTGAATTCTAGTGTTCCCTCCACCTGAAATGCCTTCCTCCCGCTTCTCCCCAGCTCACAGACTGGTCCTGAAGACATGTCCATCCCTCTCCTTTCTCCGTTCCGGTGCTTTTTCTGTGCTCCCATAGCATCTTATGAGTGTCCTATCATAGCTCAGTTCACTCTGCTGCTTTAAGTACAGGTTTCCTTCTCTGATTTCCCCACAGGACTGTGGGTCCTTAAGTCTAGGGACCTGATCTTATTTGTTTTCGTATTTGCAGTGCCTGGACTGGTGCCTGGCACTCAGTAGCTGCTCAGGAGCTGCTTGTTGGAGGAATGTTGGCAATCTAGCAGCACAAGGAGTAAAAGAAGTCCTCTTCACAGATGTTGTAGGCTAGACAGGAGGGAAGATAAGTGCCACTTAAAGTTACATTTAAAAAAAGAAATATGTCCTGAGAAGGAACTATAAAGGTGACTGTTATTATTTTTATTTTCAAAATTTGTGATGGGGAGGAGGTGGTCCTGGCTAAGTTGCATTACCAAGTCCATTTTGATTGCAACCACTGAAAAAGGTCGTAGGAAATTTAAGAAATTTAGAACAAATAATGATAATGGTTAAGGAATTGGATGTTTGTGCTTATGAAGGGAGCAATAGGGTTAATTCAGGTAGAGAACATAAACACAGACCCAGGCCTAGAGGAGACTGGCCTGATGTGATTTCAGCATGATCTTGCTGAGGGCAGAGGGTGGACCAGGTTCTTTCTAGTTCAATAATTCTTTCCTTGTTAATTAAGTTCTCTCCCTCTGGTGTCTTGAGGGTTTGAGGAGTTTCTTAAAGTTGGCCAGATAAGTAACAGCTATTTAATGGTCTGTGACTTTTCTGGAAAGTGGCAGGTGATGACATTAAAACCTCAGTAACCAAGGAAACCAGTCCTGTGCTGGTGGATAAGGGAGGAGAAAATTTAACTGAGACAGAGTTAAAAGAACATCTGGCCATTTCCAGCACTGAGCCCATGCAGTGAAATCCCAGGGACGCACCTGAAGGACCACCTGCCCTCTTAAGGAGAAGGGTGAACTGTCAGCGGTTCTGGTCGTGGAGAGGATGTTTTGTACATGGAGCTTACCCAGGAAAGCTCAGAGTCTATATGCAACCTTCATATAAAGGCTGATTATTTTGGTGTATTTAAAACCTTTTCATTAAATGTTTTTAACAAAGGAAAATTTTTATGTGAAGACCTCTTAGTTGCATCTCTAGTTGTCGTGTCTCTCTATATTCAATAGATCAACAAAGCAAAACACTGTCTTTTTTCCTAGATCATAACCACACCAAGCATCAAGTTGTCTTTGTTATGGTTCCGTTTAGTGCCTTCTGGCTAGAAAAATCATTGACATTGATCTAGGTCATAGAATTTTACCTGGGAGTTGGGACTTGCAAGTTTGATTAACTTGGTAGTTCTTAATCCTTTTTTAGCCTGATTTCTTACATGAAGCTCAAGTTGAAAAGCAGATAAAATGACACTGATTCTTGCCACACGCCTCTGCTTTCCATATAAGGACTTCCACAAGGTCTAGTTTAAAATCCTCAGTTAGTCCAATGAAAGTTACTGCAGTCTGACTTCCCAAACTACCCTTAAGTCAGAGAAGCATAAAACTCTCAAGGTCTTTACAATAAGATATCCCATAGTCTAGCCCTTGTATGGGCTGCCAGCAAATGGTAATTACCTTTCTATCCCTCCTATTTTTAGCCAACTCTCTAAAACAAAATATCGCTGGTGAGAAAGACACAGGGCCTTGGAGAAAGATGGAAGGACCGAGGGCGAGTGAGGAGCCCTGTGAAGAGGGTCACTGAAGAGCTGCGTTGAGTGTTGTTACGTTTTTTCTGTTTCCAGATTCCTCTACCCCCTCTTCTTTCCCATAATCATAGTGGTTGCAAGGAAGGACAAGAGAAGAAGCTGTATATAATTCTCTTGCTAGAGAAACAGTTGAATTTGAATATAGTCTGCATCACTTTTTTTCCCATTCTTAATGGCCACAGTATTGTGGAACTCAAATACTATGCACATTGTACTAGGATCAATAGATTATTTATTTATTTTATTTCCTGATGAGGAAGATTGGCCCTGAGCTAACACATCTGTTGCCAATCTTCCTCTTTTTGTTTGAGGAAGATTGTTCCTGAGCTAACCTCTGTGCCAGTCTTCCTTTATTTTGTATGTGGGACGCAGCCACAGCATGGCTTGACAACTTGACATGCGGTGTGTAGGTCTGCACCCCAGATCCGAACCCACAAACCCCGGGCTGCTGAAGCGGAGTGTGCAAACTTAACCACTACACCACAAGGCCAGCCCCAGATAATTTAGATATATGCCATATATTGCATTTACTAATTTTTAAAAATATGATTATGCTCTAATGTATATTTTATTTCATACACAATGACAAATGGAAACACCCTTAGTATATTTGTATGTTAGCTATATAGTACATGTATTTTTCAGTCTTTTATTGAAATTTAGCTTCTTGAAATAATATATAATTATTTTTGCCAGTGCACTCTCTTTTCTGATACCAAAAGCTGTCATTGAACTATTTAATTACCATGGTTTATGGATTTTTCTATTGTTAAAAAGATACTTTTTTTTTTTCAAATGGTGAAGCATCTGTTGCTACTTATGGTGGAAATGATTATGTAAGATAACAATGACTTTAATAGGGTACAAATATAGAGATTGGAATTAAAGAATTAATGATGATATATTTTAAGCTTGGTAACATTAAAAAATTTTAAAGCAGGTTGAATTAGTATAATTTTCCAGTTACACACATTGCAACAGTTTTGGTTGAATGTATTTGACTTTATTACTTGATTACTAAAATTAGTGTCCAGTGACTTTCTGTTAGCAGGTTTCCTTAACTGTGTTCTCTCTCACATCTGTCTATCCTGCTTGTTTTCTTCTGTAGTATGATTACATTTTGTGAGGAACATAGGAGGTTGTTGAAAAATGTGTGATTGACTATTTTCAACCTCCTCACTAGTTTCAAAGGAGAAAAGCATTTTCTCCACCCCTTTACTCCAGAAGAAAGTAGAACAGGAAGCTTCAAAAGCTAGGTTCCTGAGTATAAAAGGCTGTCTAGATGTTATGTATCATTAGTAATTTCCTAAATTTTACTAGCTTGTCTGGGGGCTCTTCCTGATAATCTTTAAATATTCTCTTGGCAGACCGTTGCTTTTTTGGAAGAAAAAATAAGAGGATATTCAGTAAATAATGTTGCCCAAACAAAATGTTACTGGCTGGCCAGTTACATTAAGCAGATTGTAAATTAGTGTAAATTATCGTTGTAAGTTGACTAGGACCACAGCTTCAGTGAGTAAATCCTTTTATTGGTTCTGATGTCCACATGGTACCTTTTGGCTAGTTGTTCTATTCATGGTTGAAAGTGGAGTGTTGAAGTCTCCAGTTGTTATTGTTGAACTGCTTCTCCCTTCAATTATGTCGCTTTTTGCTTCATATATTGTGGGGCTCTATTGTTAGGAGCATATGTTTATAGTTGTATCCTTCTGATTGACCCTTTCGTTGTTGTATAATGTTCTTTGTCTCGTATAACAATTTTTGCCTTAAAGCCTATTTTGTGTGATATTTGCATAGCCACTCCAGTTCTCTTTTGTGTACTATTTGCGTAGAATATCTTTTTCCATATTACACTTTATTATAATGATATGTTTATCTTTGAATCTAATGTGTCTCCTGTAAACAGCATATAGTTGGATTTTTAAAAATCTATTCTGCCAGTCTCTGCCTTTTTGATTGAATTGTTTAATCTATTCACATTTAATGTTATTGATATAGTTGGATATGTAGGTCTGCCATTTTGCTTTTTGTTTTCCATGTGTCTCATGTATATTTTGTTCCTCTATTCATCCTTTACTGCTTTCTTTTGCACTAAGTGAATATATTTTTTCTTTTGAGGAAGATTAGCCCTGAGCTAACATCTCTTGCCAATCCTCCTCTTTTTGCTGAGGAAGACTGGCCCTGAGCTAACATTCGTGCCCATCTTCCTCTACTTTATATGTGGGATGCCTACCACAACATGGCTCGCCAGGCGGTGCCATGTCCGCACCTGGGATCTGAACCAGCGAACCCTGGGCTGCCGAAGTGGAACGTGCATACTTAACTGCCTCGCCACCAGGCCAGCCCCTGCAAAAATACTTGAATATTTGTAATGTAACATTTTAATACCTTTAATGATTTTTTTTTCACTTTTTTCAGTTCTTAGCAGTTGTTCTAGGGCTTACTATATACATTTTAACTTATCAGAATCTGCTTCAGATTTATACTAACTTATTTTCAATGAGATACAGAAACATTACTCCTATGTAGCTTTATTCTCCTTCCTCCTTTTTGTGGCATTATTGTTATAACATATTATGTCTATATGTTACAAATCAACAATACATTGTTATAATTATTACCTTATATAATTTTAAAGAATATGAGAGAAGAAAGAAGAGTAAGCATATATTTATAGCTTTTGTTATATTAGCCTTCTTATTGACTACTTCTAGTTTTCTTCATTTGTTTCTGTGTATTTGAGTTCCCATATGAAGAAGTCATTTCCTTGATCTAGTACAGTTTTGCTCCCACCCACCTTCTTTTTTGCTGTTATTGGCAAATGTATTATTGGGTCTCTATATGTATAGAAATATAACATATAGAATATAATTATGTACATATTGTTTTATACAATTGCTTTCAAAATCAGTTATGAGAGGAGAGGCCATATCAGATATATGATTTGCAAATATTTTGTCCCATTCTCCCTGTCTGCCTTTTCATTTTGTTGATGGTTTCCTTTTGCTGTGTAGAAGCTTTTTAGTTTGATGCTGTCCCACTTGATTATTTTTGCTTTAGTTTCCTTTGCTTTTATTGTGAAATCCAAAAAATCGTTGTCAGGACTGATGTCAAGGAACTTACTGCCTATGTTTTCTTCTAGGAGTTTTATGGTTTCAGGTCTCATGTTCAAGTCTTTAATCCATTTTGAATTAATTTTTGTGTATGGTATAAAATAGGGGTCCAGTTCCATTCTTTTGCATTTGGCTTCCAATTTTCCCATCACCATTTATTGAAGAGACTATCCTTTCCTCACTGTATATTCTTTGCTCCTTTGTTGTAAATTAACTGGCCATATAGACATGAGTTTATTTCTAGATTCTCTATTCTATTTCATTGATCTGTGTATGTGTTTTTATGCCAATACCACACTGTGTTGATTGATATAGCTTTGTAATACAGTTTGATATCAGAAAGTGTGATGCCTCCACCTTTGTTCTTCTTTCTCAAGAGTGCTTTCACTATTTGGGGTCTTTTGTGGTTCCATGCAAATTTTTGGATTGTTTGCTCTATTTGCGTGAAAAATACCTTTGGAATTTTGATAGGGATTGCTTTGGGTAGTATAGACATTTTAACAATATTCTTCAAATCCATGAGCACAGAATATCTCTTCATTTATTTGTGTCTTCAGTTTCTTTATCAGTGTCTTATAGTTTTCAGTATACACCAGACTAATTTCATAGTGATGATATTAACATAATTATGTCTTCCTATTTAGTTTTTACATTGCTTTCATCAGTATTTTCTTATTTGTTGTGTTCTTTCTCTTCATCATGGGACTTTGCCTATTTTAGTTTGTCCCAGATTTTTGCAAAATGAACCAAACATAAAATCTCTAGGAGTTATAAGATACACCTTTCTCTAAGTTACATCAAATGTCTTCTAACGTTTATTGCTTCTTACTGTCCTCTTGTGATGGAGGCTAATGACACCTCTTCTTGGCTCTGTAATTGGGTAGGAGTAATGAGATCCTTGTTAAGTGATTCTTCTAAGTTGGGAATTGGTGAGTCATTCAGCTGTGTGAGGTCCAGCCTATTATAAACACTGTAAATATTAAATGATGGTGATGGCGGGGCCATTAATTCTCTCTAGGTCTCTTGCCTCACATTTCAGTGCTTGTTTCACTGTTCATAGCTCCTTAGGTGTTTCAGATCATAATCCTCTTCTTCATCAAGCTAATTATTTTGCTCAGGTTTACATTTTTGTCATGTGTTATACTGTGTTCAGAAGTTTTGTACTAATTGGAGAAGCCTCTGAACTGTTTCCCCAGTGGGCCAACAAAAGGATATTGAATTTCCCCAGATTAAAACCTGGGCCAACAAATTGAATTTTCCCAGATTAAACCCTGCTAGTATTCTTAGCTGTAGTTCCATCCCCCAAATTCTCATCAGTTACAAAGCTGTTTTCTTTAAAATGTTCCTGGTATTTGTTCTTTATACAGCAGATCTCGTTCAGTCACATACCTTTAATCTGCCAGCATCTTTTGGTTCTGAGAAGCTTTCAGGAATGGCAGGAAACCTCTAGGTTTTAGGTGGTCTTTGCAGTCCCTAAATTATAATGTGGATTGCCATGTTTTAGTGCTGTCTAGGAGGCTTATGATGATATTGAAGGGTTGAGAATGATCTTGAAAGGTCAATTACTCCATTGTTTCATGAAAACGAATGGAATTTGATTCAGGTGAGGATTATTAATGTGCGTAAAATTTTGTTAGGTGAATGCTTGATGGGGGCCTGGAAATGGAAATTTGTAGTGGACCAAAATAACACCACGCGGACAGTGTCCTGGATGCAAGGGTGGGAAACCTGTCTGCAGTGGGTAGCTCAGACTTCATCACCCAAACTCTGTGGTTAATCTTAGCATTACTTATGTTGGCTCAGCCGTTTATCATCTCTTATTCGATGTGATATAACGTAAGGTTCAGAGCACCATCTATGATGTACTTTAGCCAAAAAATATTTAATTTGACTCCATCGGGCATTTAAATTTCTTAGATTTTTTTTTTTTTTTTATTAATGTTATGATAGATTACAACCTTGTGAGATTTCAGTTGTACATTTTTGTTAGTCATGTTGTGGGTACACCACTTCCCCCTCTGTGCCCTCCCCCCACCCCCCCTTTTCCCTGGTAACTACCCATCAGATCTCCTTATCAATATGCTAATTTCCACCTATGAGTGGAGTCATATAGAGTTCGTCTTTCTCTGACTGGCTTATTTCGCTTAACATAATACCCTCGAGGTCCATCCACGTTGTTGTGAATGGGCCAATTTTGTCTTTTTTTATGGCTGAGTAGTATTCCATTGTGTATATATACCACATCTTCTTTATCCAATCATCAGTTTCTGGGCATGTAGGCTGGTTCCACGTCTTGGCTATTGTAAATAATGCTGCGATGAACATAGGGGTGCAACGGACTCTTGAGATTTCTGATATCAGGTTCTTAGGATAGATACCCAGTAATGGGATGGCTGGGTCATAGGGTATTTCTATTTTTAACTTTTTGAGAAATCTCCATACTGTTTTCCATAGTGGCTGTATCAGTTTGCATTCCCACCAACAGTGTATGAGGGTTCCTTTTTCTCCACAACCTCTCCAACATTTGTCGCTCTTGGTTTTGGATGTTTTTGCCAATCTAACGGGTGTAAGGTGATATCTTAGTGTAGTTTTGATTTGCATTTCCCTGATGATTAGCGATGATGAACATCTTTTCATGTGTCTATTGGCCATATTCATATTCTTAGATTTTTTTTTATCCAATATTTTCTATAAACTAATCTATACACAAATACCACAAGGAAGCAGCCAGACAGAAGATGAGTCTTTCTCCGCTCTACCTGTACTGGTCTCTTCAATAAATCAATGTCATAAAATAGAGATTGTGCTAGATTCAAAGAGACTCAAGGGACAAACAGTGAGATACAATGCGTGCTCTTGAATTGGATACTGGCTTGGACAAACCAGCTGTAAAGGAAATTTTTTGGGTCAGTTAGGGAAATTTGGAAATAGCCTGGATGTTATGTGAAATGATATTTACTGAAATGGAGGATATTGGTGAAAAAGTCTGGTTACCAAAAACAAAAGTATGTATAAATATATACATTGGAAAAGATCTGGAAGTATATGTGCTAAGGTGTTAGTAATGGTGCTCCCAGGTGATGGGAATGTGGGGTTGTTATTTATTTTTTCTGCGTTTCTCTTCTAATTTTCAGCAAGGTACACATCCTGTTTCTGTGTTAATAAAAACTTATTTTAAAAAACATCTATACTAGCCCATCCTGTACAGAAGGGTTTTTAAAATATATTTCACAAGTTTTTTTCATGACAAGGATTTTACAACCTTTGGGATACTTCTTTTAACTGTGTCTTTAGATACTACAGGCATCTCTTTTTTTTAAAATTTAATTTTTTAATATGGAAAATTTCAAACATACAAAAGTAAAGAGAATAATGTAATGAATTTCCATGTACCCATCATCCAGCTTCAGCAATGATCAGTTATGCCCAGTTTATTTCATCTGTACCCACCATTCCTTTCCACCCATTATTCTGAAGCAAATCCCATGTCATATCTTTTTATCCATAAGTAGTTCAATATTTATTTCTAAAAGATAAGAACATTTAAAAAAATTACAATATTGGCACCGCACCAAACCATAAATGAATAAAATAATAGTATTTCCTTAATATAATCAAATATCCAGTCATTGTTCACATTTCTCCAATTGTCTCATAAGTGATTTCCTCTGGTTATATCGTTTGAATCAGAGTACAAATAAGTTCGCGACATTACAAATGGTTGTGTCCATTAAATTCTTTTAATTTATAGGGTTCTCCCTCCGCCCCCACCATTTTTCCCCTTACAATTTATTTGTTGAAGAAATAGGCCCTTTAGCTTTTGTAATTTCTCACATTCTGCATTTTGCTGTAGGCTCTCTTAACCTTTTAATGCCCAAGACTGGAAACTTTTCTCTAGAATGCATCTGAGCAGGGTTCCCATGTAAAGCTTGTAAAACATTTTTATGGGGTGTGATTGTAAAAGCTATAAATTGAAAGAGTCGATTTCCATCCTAAAGTCCTTTGGGTTTAAGAGTCTTACAGCCTTGATTGTTTCAATAGGAAGAAACAACTGTTGAAACAGGATATACTGGGGGAGACTTTAGAGATACCAGTTACACAAATTTTTAGGTAATAACTCGCCAGATTTCCTTTTCAAAGCTTAATGAAAAGTTTACACTGAAAATGTACTCTGGTATAATGGGATTCTCTTCAAATATTATATAATATCCTCAGAAAGCTTGGTCTATAAGTGTGCTTTTTATCATGATGCCTCTGTACTATTTTCTTTGGTTTTATTTTACTGCTAAGACTACTAAGATCTGGATTCCCACTGCCTGCTTATTGATTTGTCTCTAATGATTGCAGGTTGAAGATGACAGTGATGCAGAGACCTATGGAGAAGAGAATGATGAACAGGGAAATTATTCTAAAAGAAAGATAGTCACTAACTGGGACCGATATCAAGATATTGAAAAAGAGGTGGATAATGAAAGTGGAGAATCACAGAGGGGGACGGATTTCAGTGTTCTCCTTAGCTCTGCAGGTATGAATTCCAGGTGCATGCATACCGCTTAGCACTGTGAAAGTTGCATAGACACTTTATTTATGTTCCTTTTTAACTTGTATTTTAATAACTAGCAATTCATTGTTTGTTCTTTGGATTTTAAACCCAAGTAAAGGACTGTGTGTCTAATGGTTTGCAAGGAAAAATGACATTTCTTTAAATGGAAGTCAGGGTTTCCATATATTGATGTAGAATGACTTAAGTCCTGGTTGAAATGGATAAAAGGCTTTATAGAAATGAAAAATGCTGATCTACGCCACTCTAAATTGGGTAGTCTGAGAGACAGAACTATTTTCTTTGATTTCAGAGCAATCAGCACTTATGTTTATACAAAGCTTTACAAAGTTTCTAGAATATGTTCTTTTTTTCCCTCTTTGATACCCAGGAATATGCATATTAGTGGAGATGCATATATTAGAGCCATATGCACGTGAACACCAGAACTTTTCTGTTTTGCTTTTGGATAGTCTTCTCTATCAGTATGGTGAAAAACTCATTCCTTCTATGACCAGCTGTTTTTGGTTTGTTTTTTTTGGTGAGGAAGATTGACCCTGAGCTAACATCTGTGCCAATCTTCCTCTATTTTTATATGTGGGACACTGCTACACCATGGCTTGATGAGCAGTGTGTAAGTCCTCACCCAGGATCTGAACTTGCAAACTCTGGGCCACCAAAGCGGAGTGCATGAACTTAACCACTATACCACTGGGCCAGCCCCTGGCCAGCTGTTTTTTAAGATCGACTCCACCTGGAGCGATGTGCGGCAGAGTGAAGCTGGAGATAATAGTCACAGGAAATAATGGAGCAGGGCTGGTTGTATAGATGGCTACTCCCTACAGGTATGAAATAAGAATTTAAAGGATGAAGAGAGGATAGACTGGTGGTTTTCAGGAATTAGGAATGGGAGGGTGGGAGGTGAGTGTGGTTATAAAAGGACAACATGAGGAGTCCTTGATATGCTGGAACTGTTCAAGATCTTGACTGTGGTGGTAGATACAAAATCCTACACAAGTGATAAGATTGTGTGGAACTTAACACACGCACAAATGAGTACAAATAAAACTAGATAAATTTGAATAAGACTGATGGATTGTGTTGCTGTCAATATGTCAGTATCTTGGTTGTGATATTACACTATGGTTTTACAAAATGTTATCATTGGGAGAAACTGGGCCAAGTGTATGAGATTTCTCTGTAGTATTTCTTACAATTGTATGTGAATCTACAATTACCTGAATAAAAAAATATTGCTAGGTTAAAAAAAATTTAAAGGATGAAGATGCGAGAAGCAGAGAAATAAAGTGAAAGTAGAATTTTCAGACAATTTGTTTTGAATTCCCTCTTCCTCCTAACTTTTAGGTTGCTGTTGGGTTCTATCTTTCTTTTTTCTCATCTACCTGTATTTTTGATGCCTATACCAAACTAAGAATCGTAAAGTGATGAATGCTCTTCCAACTTAATAGAATATACTCTTTGAGCAGGAAAGAAAGAGTTAAGTGGAGAGAGTATTAGAGTGTGAGTCACTCTAGGGTCATTCTGTTGTGTGCTGCAGATAGGGTAACCTCCTTAAGTAGGGGTGCGTTGGTGGCATAACTCACTGACCAACACTGGTAACTCATCTTTTGCCAGTCAGATGAGTATTTCTTTTTCATTACCTGCATTTTGGCCAATTATGGATTTATAAGTACTTTTCTTGAAGGTAGGAGAGAGGTAAAATGTGGGCTGGTTAGTTTCAATTTTTATCAGCTGTTCTGCTAAAAGATTTGGGAAAAATTGAAGTAGTGCAATCAAGTTAACATGTAGACTGCTTGTGGATTTCATTGAATCACTTGTGCAGTCAGTTACTAGGACAGTATCTGGCAATAAAAGTTACTGTGTAAATGTTTGAAAGTGATTCACAATTCTAGTCTAACCAAGCAGTTATGCCCATCACTTATGATTTTGGTTATTTATTTTACCATTTTGTTTATAACTTAAAACTCGGCATAGTTTGGGTCTTATATGTATTTTTCTTGTAGTCTATCTTTGCTTACTGATTTCTTAAGTGGCTTGTTTATCTGTGACTGGTTTTTTGGAGATCATAATTGTCACATCTTTTTATATGTGCTTACATTTCTTCCCCACTCTTCTGCTGGTTTGTCATTTTCCTTTCACTGTAGCATAAGCCCGAGAAGAGCTACCATACTTTCTTCATATATGTTGGAGTAGGGCCGTTTATCGATTTACTTTCTGTGATCATAAAATATTAAGAACATCCTCTAGATAGGCTGACCATACTCCTTGGAATGATTCTGACTTTTAGTATACTGTCCTTGTCTGTATAAATAGATACACAACCCAGAAAAAATATCGCTAGTTTGTTAGGCATGCACATCATAATCATTTTTAGATATTGCCAAATTGCTTTCCAAGGTGGAGATGAGCTAGAATTCCTAGTGTTCACCATCTTTGCCAAAATGTAGTCCTGTTAGACTTTAATTGTGGCCATTGATTGGATGGTATCTAGTTGTAGTTCATTCAACAGTTATATGAGCACCCACTATTTCTATGTACTGTTTTCGAGGCTGAGCTTATGGCAGGGAACAGAACAGACAAAAACACCTGCCTCATAGAGTTGACTTTCTAGAGGGTGGAGACACACAGTAAAAGGAATAAAAGGAAAGTACATAAGATGTTAAATGGTGATAAATTGCTTAAGATAGAAATAAAATGAGGAGAGGCTGTTGCAATTTTAGAAAGAGTGGCCGGAGAAGGTCTTACTGAGAAGATAATATTTGAATAAATACCTGAGGAAGGTGAGGGAGCAAGCACTGGGGATGTCTGTGGGAAGAATGTTCCAGGCAAAGGGAACAGCAAGTTCAAACCTTTGAGATAGCAGTGTAGGGAATAGCAAGGGAGGGCAGTGCAGCTGGAGCAAAGTGAGCAAATAGGTGATGAGATCAGAGAGGATTTATGTGACTAGATCACGTGGAGACCATTGCAAAGATGTTGGCTTTTACTCTGAGTGAGATGAGCCGCCACTGGGTTTTGAAGAGAAGAGTGATATGGCTAACTCCTGTTTTAACAGGATCACTCTGGCTGCTGTGTTGTAATGAACTGAAGACAGATGAGGGAGGGAGCAGGTTGACCAGTTGGGAGGCTACTGCAGTAATCCAGACAAGCGATGATGGTGGCTGTGGCTGGGGTGGTCGCAGTGAAGGTGGTGAAACGTGGTTGGGTTCTGGATCTATTCTGAGGGAAGAGCACATGGGACTCGCAAATGTCGGGTATGAGATAAAAAGAATATAAGGAAAAAACCCAAGGTGGGACCAAAAAAAAAATAATAATAATAAGCAGTTTTCCTACTTTATTTCAGCCAAATTGGAAGTGGCTGAAAAATGGAAGTGAGCTTGCCCATTGTGATCCAAGGCATAATTTCTGATGTCCAAATAAAGATGATTGAACAAACAAACAAAAAAAGAGAATAAGGATGACGCCAGGTTTTTGGCCTGAACAACTAGAAGAAGGGAGTTGCTGTTAATTGAGATGGGTAAAACTATAGGAGGTGGTCAGTTTTGCATGTGTTAGAATTGAGATGCCAGTTAGACATTTGTATCAGTCAGAGTTCCTGTAGGAAATAGATGGCATGCTCAATATAATGAGGAAGGAAGTTTTAGCAAAGGACTCATTCACAAAGATATGGGTAGGATGCAGGGAAAGCACAGAGATAGTACTGTATTGGGAGGGCAGGGAGGAGCAGAGATGTTACCCCCCCTAGTTACTGGAACTCACAAGGAGAGCTTCATGTAGAGAAATTTACCTTGAGAGAATGAATCACCTTTAGTCAAGAGATCTAGCTAGCAAAGGTTACTCCACAGGGAGAGAGAAAGGGGAATATATTTATTCCTGGTCTTACGTTCTCTTTCTCCTCCATTCTCCCGCCAGGGCTTCCCATGAGCCTAACCTATTGGAGGTCAGAAGGCAAGGGAAGCCTGTTGCTGTCATCCATCTAGATCAACCTCCTAGGGCAGAGCAGGGAGGAGAAGGGTGGACAGTGAATCTGGAGTGGCAAGTAAAAGAGACCCAACAAACATCCAACAGGAAATAGCTAGCAGGCTGTTGGATAAGGCATCTGGGATTCAGGATCCAGGTCTGGATTGGAGATACATATTTCGGTGATGCCAGCCTGTAGATGATACTTCAAGTTGTGAGACTGCATGAGATGCCCAAGGGAGTTATTAGCTAGAAAAGTACCGAGCCATGGGCACCACAGCGTCTAGAGTTTAGGGAGATGAGAAGAAACTAGCAAAGGAGGCTGAGCATGAGTGGAAGAAGGAAAACCCAAGAAACTGTGGTGTTTTCAAGTGTTTCCTGGAAGGAGGAGGGATCTGCGTCAGTTGCAGCTGATGACAACCAAGAATTGACAGTTGAATTTAACAACGTGAGGTTACTAGTGATCTTGACAAGAGAAGTTTTGTTGGAGTGGTAGGATAAATTCTTTCTGGGATTTACAAAGAATACAGGAGGAGGGACATTTGAGATAGCAAGTATAAACAACTCTGAATTTTAAGGAGTTTTGTTATAAAGGGAAGGAGAATAATGGACTGGTGGGGGAATAGGTCAAGTCATGTATTTTTAAAGATGAGAGAAGTAACTGCAAATTTGTTTGTTGATAGAAAGATCCAGAAAAGAGGGCAAAAATAATGTGGGGAGAGGTGAGAATTGCTGGATTTACGTTCTCTGGTACACATCAGGTGATGGAATCTATTGTACAGGTGGAGACAGTGCACATTGCTAGTGACTTGGACAGTTTAATTGTAATTGGAGGAAAAGGCAGAACGTATGGGTGTAGATATAGGTAAGTGGGTAGATACAATGGAGGCTTAAGGAAGTTCTCTTCTGTTGCTTCAATTTTCTTAGCGAAATAAGGAAACTGTGAGTGAGAGTCAAGGAGGAGGTTCTGGAAGTATGAAAGAGTAGAGGGTAAGAAGTTGTCTAGCGAGTGGGACAAAGAACGAAATAGGAAAATATGGTATGGTTGCTGGGTGGTAACAGAGGCCCATTGGAGGCTGGCGTTCATGAATTTAAGGTGAGAAGAGGTATGTTTTCCCGTGTTCACTTTCTGCTGTATGAATGCAGGTATAGTGGGATGGAGAATAGGATTAAGTTATGATTACAGTTTAGCCAAGCAAATGCATGCCGTGAGAGACAGAAAAGAGGTGATTAGAATGATTGACACTGAATTTAAGCTGGATAAGGAGGGAAGTGCAGGCATGAGAGGGGTGAGGGGGAGTGAAAAGGTGGTGGGATTGATGGACTATAGATTCCTCTGTGCGGAAGGATTGTTGACCTCCTTAGAGGGGTGTGAGTGGAAAGGTAGCAAGTGGTGGCCGGAGAGTAGAATGTTTGATGCTGAGATTTGGTGGGGGCAGGGCTTGTAGATGGTGGTGATAATATACTCTAGTGTAAAACGGGGTGACTGGCTCAGAGTAAGCTAGAGCGGAGGACCTAGTCACTGGAAGTTTAATTTGCATTTCGTTGGTTAATCTTTGAGATCGGGCATCTTTATTCGCCGTGCTTGCTTGCTTTTCTGTGAACTACCTGCACAAATTCTTTGACCATTTGGCTTGTTTGTTTGTTGTTGACTTATAGATATTTTTAATCCTAATACTTATCTTTTGATGTTTATATTTGCAAATTTCTTCTTCTGAGATTGACTTTTACTTTTGTAATGATGTCTTTCAGTGCATAGTTTTCAATTTAATGTAATTGAATCTATCAGTTTTCTGTCTTACAGTTTATGCTGTTTTGTGCCTTGTAGAAATAGATCTTTCCCTCAAGATCACAAAGATGTTCTCTTATATTTTCACATAAAAGTTCAAATTTTGCCTTCTTTTCTGAAATGTGTTAAATTTTCACTTGCTACATTCTTTCATGACCGTTTTATTTTTTAAAACCACTTTATTGAGGTATGAGTGATATGTAAAAAGCTGTACATATTTAATACAACTTGATGAGTTTCAGGGTAAGTACATACCTGTGAAACCATCACCACCATGAAGGCCATAGACATACCCATCACTTCCCAAAGTTTCCTCCTGCCGCCTTTATTATTATTATTATCATTTTTTATTGAGGTATAATTGACATATAACATTATATTAGTTTCAGGTATATAACGTAATGATTCGATATTTGTGTATTTTGCGAAGTGGTCACCATAATAAATCTAGTTAACATCCATCACCACACATAGTTAAAATTTTTTTTTTCTTGTGATGAGAACTTTTAAGATCTACTCTCTTAGCAACTTTCAAATATATATTACTGTGTTATTACGTATAGTCACCATGCTGTACATTACATCCCCATGACTTATTTATTTTATAACTAGAAGTTTGTACCTTTTGACCCCTTTCACCCATTTCGCCTATCCCTCATCCCCTGCCTCTGGCAACCACCAATCTGTTCTCTGTATCTATGAGCTTGGTTTTCCACCCTCTTTATTATTATCATTTTTATGTGTGTGTGATAAGACCATTTAACATAAGATCTATCCTCATAGCAAATTTTAATCATATAATACAGTATTGTTAGCTATATGCACTATGCCGTATGGTAGAGCTCTAGAACTTATTTATCTTGTATAACTGAAACTTTCACAACCATTTTAGATTAGTGGAGTGAGGTGGCATTCTTGCTCTACCTTGCATGTTAGTCTTCTGAAGAGTATATAACCTTTTTGGTTCCATTTTCTATTTTTCTTTTAGTATATAATTTCTTTACTAACTACCAAAGTAACCAAAATTAGAAGTAACTTACCAACATCGAAAATTTGATTTTTAATATTGGACATTTAAGTTTGGCTCATGTTGTTATAGTCGTTCCTTTGTCAGTGTGGTTTAATATAAGCACAGCCCTCTAATTAGAACAGATCTGGATTTGAATCCTATCCTGTCGTATTTCTGTCTAACCCTGGGCAATACTCCTTCTCTCAGTAGGAAATGCGAGAATAGAAAGAAGTAACACTGCTTGATTTGATGAGGTCAGCATCTTATCCCAAACTTACCACTGGTTTTACCTCTGCTCAGTAGGTAACCATGATGCTTAGATTTAGTATCTGTCTGAAATTTTTTGTTGATAGAAGCTTAATTGGCTGTATTCAGTAAAGTCAAAGTCTAATTTCTTTTTTTCCTTGGATGTTAGACATAATAGTAATAGTTGCCAACAGAATTTGTATGTCATCATTTTTCTGAGAAATTAAAAGTTCTTCTTGGGTATAATATAACTGATTATTGAGTCTCTTTATTGACTAACCAGTGGTAGTAGTCTGAGTCTCTGAGCATTTAAAAGTTGATAATCTTAGGTTAAGTCATAAGACAATTTTTTCCCCCTTTCCTCCACTCTTCTGCCTGTAGCTGTTCATTGTTTTTCTCCCCAATCTCTGTGTCTGCCAATGCCCTGGAGGATGGCCATCGTTGTCACTGTAATGGATGACAGGCTTGGTTTCTCAGACAAGGGCTCTATGCTTTGCACTGTTCTTTATACATTATTATTTTTTTTCCAGAATTAGCTATGCTATGCATACACCTCTGGTCCAATTCTCAAATGCCATTTTGAAGACAGACCTTTTGTTAATAGTATATCTAGCTCAACGTGTTGTTATTGTCCTAATAGGATTTCCATTGTAACAGTGAATTTTTGCAGAAAGGTAATTAATTCAAAGAGTGAATTTCTCTCACACACAGTTGGTGTATATGTCTGTCGGTATATTCACTTTGAAAGATAGTTTGTAATTTTCTAGTAAAGTTGAAGATCCAGCACTTCCACTCTTGGAAGATACTCTCCTATCACATGTGCACCAGGAGACATGTGCACAAATGTTCATAGAGGTATTGTTCAGAAGAGCCACAAATGGAAGGAACTCAAATGTCCATTACTAGGGGAATGAATACGTAAATAAGTAGATGAGTCTCTCACACATACTGTGAAGTAAAAGAAACACTACATATCCACAAAATACCTCAGTACGATTCTATTTATATAAAGTTCAAACATGAGAAAAAAGTAAGCTGTGTTACTTAGGGATGCAGATTTAAATGGAAAGATGAAAATCAAGGAAATTGTTATTACAAAAATCAGGATCGTGGTCACCTCTAGTGAGGGAAAGATGAGGGATAACGACTGGGGAGGGGCCACTGGGTGGGGGTGGTGCGGAGACTTCTGTGATGTTGGCAGTATTCTCTTTCCTGACCTGGATGATGGTTACTTAGTTTTGTTGAATAATTATCCTTTAAATTGTATATATCTCTCTATGCAAGGAAAAAAAGTTTAAAAATGGGTTTCTCAGAATTTAGTAGAATTTCAGTTACCACTATGGACCATGGGAAACAGTTTTGGAGAGGTGGTCCTTTCTGGTGCCTTCCACATGCAGGTGCTGCCTACCTTGTTTGAATTTCTGGCCATGGGCAGTGGCATCTCATTTTTATAAGTGGAGGATATGGGAAGGGGACTAATTTGTTTGAAATCATACTTTCCCTGGTAGGATTAGGAGTCTTTAGACGTCTTTTTACTACTCTCTCTAAGCTGTCAGCTTACAGATAATCATGATTTCAGCTTTTCTTTTTAATCAGTATTCTTGCAGTTCTAAGATATGGCTCATGAGCTTTGAGAATGGTACCAAACACTCACATTCACATTCAGGCATAACAAGTTAGATCTTTAAGCAATTTTCCTGCCTCCCACTTTTTTTTTTTTTTTCAAATGGTGAGTCATTGAATTCGTGCCATGTGCTTTGTCTGTTCCTTTCAAGATGTCACAGATAATCAGAGTTGGAAAAATGTTTAGAGTGTGAGCAGAATGCATTGGCGCAATATGGAAGATAAACTTGGGGAAAAAAATCTTTTATGTGCAAGTCTATAAGCTCTGTTTATTTTAAGTGGAACAAATAAAAATGAAATGATTAGACTACAGTTTGGTTGGCATAGTTGTCTAGGCATATTTTCATTTAAAGCTATCTTCCTCAATATAGTTTTATGAAAAGTTAATTTTGGGGGAAAGTATTAATTATAATGATATTTGATTTTTTCCCTTCTATATTCTTTTGCCAGCAATTCGACTGAAAGGGAAAAGAAAGCATCTCATTCTAGCATCCTCCACTTTGAATTAAACTTTGAACCTTTTCCTCCCATGAAGCAGCAAATCAGTTGTATTGCCTTCATTGATTCAGTTCATTTTTTCCTCTTTTTATATGGGATTATTTTATTAGATTTTACTAATATATTCTCGTATTACATAGGCAATTTAGTGGAAGAACTTTCCCTTTGATATTTGACTCATTTGAAATAACAAACAGAACTATACATTAAAAAAAAAATCTTTATTTGGATAACAACAAAAAACAACAGTTTAAGCCACACGAAAGATCTTTCCTTTTTTACAGCTGGACATTGAAGTGGGCCTAATTTGATTCTCTCTTTTCAAACCTCCAAAGATGAAAGCAGCTGACTATCTAGAAATCTGTTCGCTAACCTATTGGTCTCCCACACCGTGTTCTGATGCAGGTTCTTCTGTGTCTGTTTCTCCTGGTCCAGCTGCATCAGTTTCATCATGTTCATCATCGCTATCAACTTAAATTTTCTTACCCTAAAACTCTGCTTTTCCTTTAACAGCCCGAGCCTGGCAGCTTTAATTCTCTTTCCTTTAAATCTGTGACCTTTTGATTTCCATTTGTTTAGGGATTCTTGTTGGTCCACCGTGATTTTTCAGTGCTGCTTTTTCTCCACCTCTCCTAGTCCTTCCCACATCTCTTCTTTGTTCCTTAATTGTAGCTTATCATTATTGGCTTCTTTGGTTTTATCTAGCTTCTATCTGCTTTTTTAATCTTTTTCTTTAAATAGAGTTATTCCCCCTTTTGCTCATCTGATAAAATCTATCCATTGTATTTCCCCATCATTTGAGAAAAGGAAATGTGGCTCTTTTCTACAAGTCTGTTCATCTCTGCAATGAACGTAGGGGTGTATAAAGCTTTTTGTTGATTTCATTTTCTTTGGATAAATACCTAGTAGTGAAATAGCTGAATTGTGTGATGTTTCTATTTTTAATTTTTTGAGAAATCTCCATCCAAAAATTTCAGCAATCATCCAATCTTTTCTTTGAGAGATTTCGTTTCAGCATCTATAGCACTTCTGTTTTTCTTCTTATTATTGTTTAGCTCTCAATTTAGCTTACACTTTATTTTGCTTTCTTTCTTCATTTTTTCTTTTTTTTTTAGCAAAGCACTCTTCCTTGAAAGGTTTTAGAAGGTCTTTGTCTTTATGCTTTTGGTTGGGGGCAGTCTCTAAAAACTTTTTAGTAAAATCAGACACTGCAAACATTGATCCCTTAAATGCTTTGTGTAATGTGTTTCTCATTTGAATATTTTGTGCTTGACCTTTATCTTCTAATCTTTCTTTTATGTCACAGAGGGTTGCATCAGTTGGGAAGACTTTCATATAAATGGATCTGTTTTTTAAAAAAAAATTATTTTATTGAAGTCATATTGGTTTATAACATTGTGTAATTTCAAGTGTACATTATTGTATATCAGTTTCTGTGTAGACTGCATCTTGCTCACCCTGAGTAGGCTAGTTTTTATCTGTCACTATACATAGGTGCCCCTTTACTCCTTTTGCCCTCCCTCCAACTCCTTGCCCTCTAGTAACCACTAATCTGTTCTCCCTTCCATGTGTTTATCTTCCACATGAGTGGAATCATACGGTGTTTGTCTTCCTTGGTCTGGCTTATTTCGCTTAGCATAATACCCTCAAGGTCCATCTATGTTGTTGCAAATGGGACGATTTTGTCTTTTTTTAAAATGACCGAGTAGTATTCCATTATGTACCACATCTTCTTTATCCACTCACTGGACACTTGGGTTGCTTCCACATCTTGGCTATTCTGAATAATGCTGCAATGAACGTAGGGGTGTGTAAATCTCTTTGTTGATTTCATTTTCTTTGGATAAATACCTAGTAGTGAAATAGCTGAATTGTGTGATGTTTCTATTTTTAATTTTTTGAGAAATCTCCATGCTGTTTTCCATAGTGGCTACCCCAGTTTGCATTCCCACCAGTAGTGTATGAGGTTTCCCTTTTCTCCACTTCCTCTCCAACATTTGTTATTTTTTGTCTTGTTAATTCTTGCCATTCTGATGGGTGTAAGGTGCTAGCTCATTGTAGTTTTGATTTGCATTTCCCTAGTGATTAGTGATGTTGAACATCTTTTCATCTGCCTGTTGGCCGTCTGCATATCTTCTTTGGAAAAATGCCTGTTCATATCCTCTGCCCATTTTTTGATTGATTTGTTTGTTTTTTTGTTGATGAGTTGTATAAGTTCTTTATATTAAATGGATCTGTTTTTACATCATTTTTATACTCAGTCATCAGAAACATTTTATTTATCAGGGAGAGCTTTGTGTGGAGATCTTTTGATTTTAGCTTTCTCTTCATTTATTTCCACAAGTTCTGTCTGTGATTTGCTCAATGCTTCTATTATATTGAAGTCTGTTGTTAGGCAGTTTAAACTGTTGAATTTTATTATTATCTCCAGAGGTACCCAGCTTTTATCCAGTTTGATCTGTTCCTTTAAAAATTTGTCTCATGGCAAATTAAAGTCACTAAAATAATACTTGATTTGGTGATAGATTTTGGTCCAGACTAGCCATTTTTTCACTGTCACCATTTTTGGCTGTTGTGGCTATCGTTCTGGTCCTAGTCCCCCAGGGCTGAGCCACAGAAACGCGAGCGGTGACCACAGTGTCTCAAGGTCATTATAAGAACTGAATGTTTGCTTAGATTATTAGATAATTTAGACTATTCTTACTAGAAGTATGTTAATGAGAGAACATTGAATCTTTTTGGATTTGACGTGTATTCCAGACACTGTTCTGGTTGATAAATGTCTGAATGTCTGCGTCATCAAGTTGGCGTGCTGCATTCTAATAGCATCTAGCATATTCCTCTCCACTGCTGCTGTCTCCTCTCTCAGTCTGTTTATTCTTATGGACTCATGCTTCCCTTTAAAAAATTTACCATCATTTTAAGGAGGGTTTTGGGAAGGAGAGCAAATAAATGCTTACAATCGATGTTATGTTTAAGTGGAAGTTTGTAAGTTCTCTTTGCTCTAGAAAGAGAGAATAAAAAGAGTTATTTTGGCAAAGCCTTTAATGAAAGTCAGGGTAGAACCTCTTCTAGTATATAAAGCATGAAACACATGAATTCAAGGGCTATGAGAAGGGCAACTGTAAATTTAGGATTGGGTAGCAAAGTTGTCTGTTTCCGTGGGTGTAACTGAAGTGTGGTGTATGTACTTTGGTAGTAGAATGGAAGGAGCGCTTCATCCATGGAGGTCAGTGGATCAAGTCTTGGTTCTGGTTGTCACTTACTAGCTACATGCCCCTGAGGGAGTGAAACTCTTGAGATCTCCTTTTTTTAAAAAAAAAAAAACAACTGTGAAGTAGAAATAATACCTGTCTTGCTTTAATCCACGGTGGTTGTCAGGATCATGTAGAATTATTTTAAAAATTGTAAAGTGCTATACAAAAGTTAAGAATTATTTTGTAGACAAAAAAAAGCAAACTATTTGGGTATAATATGGTATGGAAGAGTGTTGGGGGGAGAAAAGCTAATGGTCATATTTGAAATCAGGCCATTACCGTGGGATTGTCATTAATATATCCAAGCATAGTACTGATATATATAATTAGAATATAAAACACAATGAACAAGTACCTCACTTTCTCTTTATTTAGCTGCTTTTATGGGATTTGTTGACCTCTTTCAATCTACAACTACAGAGGTGACACAGGGAACATGAAAGATGATTAAGAATGGGAAGAATAGCATCTGTGATGAAAGGTTTATGATGCCAAGGAAAAGAAGCCTGAGAAGTCATTTACTAATTATGTCATTTGTGTTCTAAGCCCTAAAGAAAACAGAAAAACATGAAATGTGCTTAACCAAAACGCAGGGGATTTAGATGACATGTTTGTGTGCATTTTGTACATGAGATGTTAACTATGCATCTTAGGGAGAATTGGGGTTGATTGGAAATCTTTCAGAATGAATTTGGTGTCATTTAACCAGTGTGGCTTCAACAGTGGTCTTTCCTGCAGTATAGGGATAGGCAAGGTGATTTATCAGGGAATTTTTTTTAACTCTGTTCTCCTTGCTCCTTTTAATTTTGCAATAGTTTTATAGCGTTTTGCCCAAGTGCATTAAGTTAGCACATCTAGTGTTCATAGAAAGGTTAAGTTTAAAATAAATAGGCAAGGGATCTGTGTGTAAATGGAGCCCTGTGGTCATTAGTGACCCTGTGACAACAAATGACCCAAAGCTAACAAACTGATGGCAATAATAAGTGTTACCATTTCCTGAACATTACCATGTGCAGCTCTGTGTAAGATGTATTACTTAGGCACTTTTTTATATTGTTGATTTGTAACTGTAACCATATGGTCGATTTCATTATACATGCTGAAACTAAGCCTTAAAAACAATGTTAAATAATTTGTACAAAATTCACATATCTAATATGTACAAGGATTCAAGCCAGTACAAGGATTCAAGCTTAAGTATGTCTGGCTTCAAAGTTGGTATTTTTCCCCCTTGATACTGTTCATTAAAATCTACATATATATCACTGTCTAAGATATACATTCTCTTATTTGTTTGCTTCTGCAAAAAGAAGCATTATTATTTATACTTGGTCTGCAGCTTGGGAGAGGGTTTGTGGTTGATTGAGAAGCTTTGGGCTGAAGGCTGAGACTCAGGCGGAAGTCCAGAGGACAGGGAGCTGCAGCTGGGCCTCAGAGGGCGCTGCCCTGGGAGGCTTCTAGTCATGCTTAAGGTGAACCTTTCAAGGGACCTCACCCAGCCCTGCCTGGGGCTGGCCTGAGAAGGTTGCTCAGGTGGTTGTCCTTCTTGATGAGTTTCACCTCCTTGTCTAGGAAGTGTTTCTCTAGGAAGTCACAGAGATGGGAGTCTATGTGGACAGAATCTAGGGCATGCAGATTCAGTAGGACCCGGTTTAGGGTTTCCTCCAGGGCTAGGGCAGCTTCCTTGGCACCCAGTGTGTGACCCCGTTTATCGTGAGGCAGCTTCTGCATGTCCTGGAGGAGGACGCAGCTGCAGTGCTGGTTTTATATCTTCCAGACATGCTTGGTGCCCTTCCATTTCTCCCCCAACTTGTGGAAGAATTGGTGCCTGCCTTCCCGGGCCACACTTTTGCAGTTGCAATAGAAGCCCAAAGAGAGATAGGTATAGGAAGCCCACAGATGCCCATAGACTAGGTGGGTGATGGCAGTGTTGACATTGGTGGAGTAATCTGGTGGATCTAGGGGCTTGTGGCTGACTGGAGACAAGGAACTGACCACAAGAAATGGTGTTAACTGGTCTGGGAAGCAAGGGATGGGCAAAGATATGGTCCTGGAGCCTGCAGCTAGAGAAGAGGTTGGAAGGTGGTCAGAAGCTGGCGTAGGAGGGATTTCTCAGGTGTGTTTCATCCAACATTGTTGAGGCAAGTGACAGATCCAAGGACTGCCTGGTAGCTGTCCATTCTTTTGGTTAAAAAAAGCCAACATCATGAACTAATTTGGTGGTATTTTAGACGGAAAAAACCCTCAAAAGTACTTTTTCCAGTTGAAAGATGACATACTCAAAAGATTAAAACACATATAGGGTTCTGCATTGTATATTCTTAGTATATTGTCATACCTGAAGTGGAATGGAAAGAATACCTTCACATTTTTTTTGTGAGTATACTATATTGGTCCCAGAATTTTTAGCTACTGAAGAATGGAATTGATACAAATGAAATATCAATATCTATTGCTTAATTTAGTAACTGAATCTGTGGTGTATGTTCCCCAAAGAATAGTGAGGATGTCAGCATACTGCTCTTCATAATCTGTAGTAAGAATTCCTCTTGGAAATTAAATCTGTATCTTATGTGTTTACTTGGCATTTGTGAAAGGAACCTAATGGAGAGCCTCTTGGTCGTTACCTAGTATCCTTTAAATATTGCCTCCTGTGTTTTGTACATGAAGGGAAGTATTTCATCTTTAATAATGATACTGCTGGTCTTTTAAAATCGTGAAGTTTTACAAAGTTTAATTGTTTTCTTCATCACTTCATTTATTAGTTACTATCTAAATAGATAATTTATGTGGTTTCAGTATTTACCCTTAGAATTCTGTGGTTATAGAGAGTTTCTGTCTTATGTTTGTAAAGAGTTTAATCTTCATACAAATTTATAGTGAAATTTGAGATGATCACAAATAACCAAAATTCACTTAATAGAATTGTAAGTTTGTCATCATGAATTTCTACCTCCACAGGGGGAATGGTGTGTGTGTCACATTTGTCAGAGAGATGAGTAGGCACCTGGGTTTTCTGGCATTCTGCTGTTTAGAGAATTGTAGAAACTTTCATTTTTAGAGATAGGATAATCCTTGGAGATAGTTCTTTCATTCAGCATTTCTTGAGCTTCTATTATTGTATATATCCTAGAAATTAAGAGAATAAACCTTAAAGAGATTCAGTGACTGTGTACATGGTCACAACATCGAGCAGTTCTCTTTGGCTTCAAACTCAGGATGTCTAGTGTGTAGTCATTCATTTAGCAAACACCAGGAGTATCTGCAGGGTCTCATGTGTCATGCCGGGTGCTGAGGGTACAGAAATGCCTAAAACATAGTCCCTGCCATTAAGAGTGTTATTGGCAAAGGCAATCTGCCATGGGTCCTGAGCATTCCTGCATGTTCTTGCTGGACAGGCCAAGAATGCAGGACCCTGACCACCGTCTACCTGGGGCAACGAGCAACCGTGAGACATGAGGTAACGTCTCCCCCAGGCAAAGATCAGGCTTGCTTTCATTTACTAAAGAGCAGTGAGTCTTCTAAGCCTAGTGTTCCTTTCTTATAATAGAACCTGCAGCATGTGCAGGCTTCCATGATGGCCTCTTTGAATTACCCCTCTGAGAGGGTGGGGGCATGAAGAACCAATTCAAATGAACTTGAAGCTTTGGCTACTGCTTTTGCTGTGAATAATCAAGGCATTGTCTCTGATCCAGGAGTCTCATGTCTTCTGCCAGCATCCATGAAACAGTAATAGGCTAATTTATTATCTTCCAAATAGGATAAAATCTCAGACCCTGCACAGTCCTTGGCAAATGTCACTTGTGAGGTGACGTAGATGAGAGAACCAACAATTTCAGTTCAATGTGGGAGTCTCAGAGTGCTGTGGGACAACCAGGAGAGGACGCTCGGTTCAGCTTGGAAAGGTCAGGCAGGCTTTTCTGAGTGCATTGCTTTTGAACTGATACACTAAATTGTATGTCTATTGAGCATGGATCTTTTTATCCTTAGTGTAAGGCACAATCCATACACATAGTTCACAACTATAAAGCTTGCTATTTGAATGGATGAATAAGCTGTTACTTGTGGTTACTGGTGTGATTTACTTCATCAAAGGTCCATATGTTTACTATTAGAATTTGTCTTCTTTTTAAGACCTGAAGTCCTGGAAAGATCATCTTCAATAAAAGCAAATCACTTTGTAGCCTGTCATGAATCTACTCTAACAAGTAAGGACAGTGGTTGAGTTGCAGAATATCATTTGTGTGGATTGATTTAATACTAAATGACATGAAGGCCCAATTATTTATTTTTTGGATTTTTTATTTTTTAATACTTTTTAGATTTTTCAGAAGAGTTGCAAAGATGGTACAGAGTGTTCCCATATAGTCTTCATCCAGCTTCCCCTGATGTTAACATCTTACATAATCACAGTATATTTATCAAAGCTAAAAAATTAACATTAGTGTACTACAGACTTCATTTGAATTTCCCCATTTTTTTCCCACTGGTGTCCTTTTTCTGTTCCAACTCAGGATACCACATTGGATTTGTTTGTCTTCTTAGTCTCCTGTAATTTGTGACAGTTTCAGCCTTTGCTGGACTTGACGCTTTTGAAGAATAGCAGTTAGGTATTTTGTAGAATGTTCCTCAGTTTGGCTTTTTCTTATGTTTTCTCATGATTGGACTGAGGTTATGGATTTTGGGGAAGAGATGATGTGCCGTTCTTGTTGGATCATGTCAGTGGACATGTGATATCAGCATGACATATTACTATAATGTTAACTTTGATCACTTAATTAAGATGGTATCTGTCAAGTTTTCTCCATTGTAAACTTATTTCCCATTCTTTGTTCACTGGGAGTGACTAAGTCCTACTCACACCAAAGGTGGTGGGAATTAGACTTGCTGGAGGGAGGAGTATCAAGGAATTTGTGGGCATATGTTGAAACAATGGCAATAACTAATAAATATCTTGAGGGAGGGACCGGCCCCGTGGCTGAGTAGTTAAGTTCGCGCTCCAATTCAGTGACCCAGGGTTTCACTGATTTGGATGCTGGGCGTGGACTTAGCACTGCTGAGCATCAAGCCATGCTGAGGCGGCGTCCCACATGGCACAACTAGAAGGACCTACAACTGGAATATACAACTATGTAGTGGGGGGCTTCGGGGAGAAGAAGGAAAAAAAATATCTTGGGGGAAATATTTTGAGGTTATGCAAAAGCATCCTGCTTCTTCTTAAAGGCTCAGGGGAACCAGTTCTCTAAGAATGAGGCTGAAAATTGCCTCAAACAAGAGGTCAAGCTGTAATGACTGACTACTTGACCCTTTTTGTTTGTTTACGCTTTATTGCAGAGCTATCTGTATTCTAAATGGTACTATTCTTGTGTCCTTGGCCCTATTGTCAGTTTCTTTGAAGAGTGGAAGCCTTTATATGAACTAAGTGGGGTTAATGAGGGTGCATCTGAGAAACAAGGTAAAACATCAGTAATTGATTTTAATTTCTTCCTCATTAATCAGTTACAAAATGCTTATTTTATCTCTTAGTGTTTGTCGGCTACCAAGTAAGAAGCTACATATATACACACACAAACACATATACATGTATACATGCACACACATATGTATTTATGTGTGTATATATACGTATTTGCATATGTGTGTGTGTGTATATATGATTAGCTACATTCCAAATGACTTGTCTGCATTCCATGACATGTTTAAAATTCTTTTGATCAGAAAAGCCTTGTTTAAGGTTGTGCTTCTTATGCAAGAGAGTCATGGAGTCCCATGTACTCAGGATGTGTGGTCTTCCAAAAGTTAGTCCAGTAGGAGTTGATAGATGAGAAGGAGGCATGTATCAATGAGCCAGCAGTCATCCCAGCACATACCAACTATTTGGGTGACCTCACCTGGAAGCTGGGATAATTCTAGAGTGATGTCCAAACAGGGGCTGGTCCAGAGAGATAAGGTGGTTAATGTGTTTTTACATTCGTAAGGGGAAAATATCATGACATTTTGATGTATCACACAACCATTTATTCCTTACTGCTATTCTCAGCAGCCCCATAATCTACATGTATTTTTGCTTAGATATTTGAGTTTAGTGATAGAAAGTCTGGAGTAGCAGTATTTGATGCAGTGCGAGATATGGGTAAGGCTTTGTATCATTTAAAAAAGAAACTCGTGAAATCTATACAAAAAAATATGATCAGGATTTGGCAGTGGTGGTTTAATAGCAGTCAGTCAAATTGAACTTGACCATTGGACTGCGATTTGGCCTCTTAACCATATGTTATTGCTATGTTTCAGAACATATTTTAGTAATGAGCTGTTGTCAGAAATATTTTCATTTATCCCCTTCTTTCTTGTGGAGCACAGCATTTCTAACTTGCTGTCATCAGAGTAGACTTTGGGTGAGGCAAGAATGGGGGGTTGATGGTCATGCAGGAATTCACAACAGAGAAGGTAACAGTGTTGTGAAATGTACTGGGACCAGTTAGTTTGAATAGGAGTAACTACCTTAATTTGGGCTGGAGGGGGTAAATGAGGTGTAGGCGTAGCAAATGTGTTAAAATGGTTCTTATTCATAGAGAACCTAGCTGAGTATTCAGTACTTGATGAACAATATTTTATTTAACTTCAAGATAACTCTGTAAGGTCACTGTTAGACAATTTTACAGATGAGGCAAATTAACCTCGAGGAGGTTAGATAACCTGCCTAATGTCACATAACTAGTCCATGGTAGAACTGTAGTATGATTTCCTATCAGTCTGATTCCAAAACCCATTATTGTTTTTTATACTGACCTGTTGCCTGCTGCAGTATGCATACAGTTGGCTGTGCAACAATAGGCCCTTTTGGTATATTGGATGGAAATGGGTCATTTCATGGTTTAGGAGTAATGTTTTTTTCCCCCTTTTGTAGTAAAAAACAAAACAAAACAAAACTTTTGGCTACTTTTAAGAAATTATCTGTTTTGGGTAGTTCCGTGCCTTTTGATCTGGTCATGACAATGGGAATATTACTGTTATTACTTGCTGTTTTTTTTTTCATTTATACTGGAAATCTGGAAAACAAAATACAGATTTGTTTCAACTATCTGACATATATTCTTATGACAGAGGTACTCAGGAGCTCTAATATGGAAATGAGTTTTTCTTGACTGCTGATAATTATTAACTCAAGCAAGAAGATAATTATGTGTTCAACTTTATATGCCATGTATGTGTAAATGAAATTCATCTGCTTCATATTAGGAAGACTGACAAGGCATCGCTATTGTTAATATTTTTCACGTTACCTCTTGGATTTCTTATTTAGATATCTTTTCCCCCTAATTTTGAGAGAAAGTCAGAAGAGATTGCTGCCAGGGCTTGGAGAAGTCTTAGAAAAAGTTGTGATTGTATTCATACGTGAACTGAGTTTAACCTCAGTAGACCATTGAGCATCTTTGTGACGAGGTGATCCCTATTTTAAAGTGAGGGAGTACTTATTTGCAAAGTGTTTCTGAATCCCAGGTTAGTCTTTTATGAGCTTTGATTGGAGGTTCTAGTGATATCATTTTTAGGGCAGGCTAGATTGAACTGTATGAGGGCTGTATTGTTTCCCTTATTTTAAAAGTCAGAATGGTATTGCAAGTTAATAATTTTCACACTATTCTTGATGATTTAATTTGCATATGGTGTAAATGGGATTTGAGAGTGAGCGAATATACTTGCCTGTCCCTCTCTTTAGAGCAGGAAGGAATTCTGGGCTCTCTCTGTGTACAGCTGGTGATAAATGGGCCAAGTAAGTTGTGGGGCAAGTTTTATCCTGAGACCTCTGCCTCCTTTTTCTCTTTGGCGCTCCCTTTTGTTTTCCCATTTAGATACTTGACTCCCTCTTGTAATGCCCAAGGCTTTTACGTACTGTTTTGTGCTTTGCCTCCTCTCAGGGTACTTCTCCCAGGAAACTCATATAGGTATACTGAATATTTATACTTGTACTTTTATTGTATACGGCCGTTAGGCTACAAGTGGAGAAATTGGAGTGGGTGGGCTTGGGGGCATTCTGTTTGGAGTGTTTGTGTGTGCGACTGTACCAGGACACCCTTATGGAAGTGAAGCAACAGGTAAAGTGAGACCATTTGAGAGCAGGCTGCTCGGTGAGGTCTTGTCACGTTGACATTCCCAGTGCACCGGTACTTGGCAAGGTGTGCTGCTAACAAAAAGATATTATTAAATTTCCTCTGTGTAGCAGTGGGCATGTCTGTCAGCTATACCCTGTCATTTCTAAATAAGAATTTGCTGCTCCTGATGTAGCTTTAAAATAACGTATCTGCAGCTCCACGTGTTTGATCTCGTTCCTCCTCTCCACTGGGCCTGGTTCCTATGAGCCATGCTAGTTTGCTATGGGATCATTTAAAAAAAAATAGCACTAATTCAACCAGAATATCTTAAGTCTTCTCCCCTGTTATCCTTATGCTTCTTTTTTTTTCCCTTTAACACTCAAAATTATAGTAAAAAAGTGAGTTGTTTCTTGTTTTGAAAGCCAGAGAATAGAGGATTAAGAATTATCATTACAAAATGAATTCGTAGCTAGAATGGTTAGTGTTCCCCTGAATGGTTTCTTCTAATCCCAATGTTAAATCTCTAGGATTGCTCCCACAGTTTCAATCACCAGCAGTTAACATGAGAAAATTGTACAGACATATATGTTGCATTTTTCTTGACCAATTAAGGTCCCTATTGCTTCTCTGCATGTGGCCTTTAAGATTCCCAAAGGGTGCCAAACTGACTACTCTTAGTTGAGTGACGTTGGTGTGTTCTGAACTTTGAGGTCTTTTTCCTCATTCTTTAAGGGGCATTCACAGAGTGTTCACCATGAAACAATCTTAGATATCATTGGATCCAAATCTTTCACTTTTCAGATGAGGAAACTGAGACTCCTATAAATTGGGGTTTAACCCCAGGCCATATAGATATTTGTTGGAGATGAACTGGTCAGATAAGTCTCTGTTCCAGAGGTTCATGGACCATGTGGTCTCTAAATCGTAGCGGTAGACACCAAGTGAATTCCAGTTTTTATTTCGGAGAGGAATTTGAGTTGATTCCTTTGGGGTTGTGTCCTGTGGGGTAAATTATAATCAGATTGGTATGTAGAGAGGAAATAGAGATGGTTCTCTTCAGAGTTAAAAATTATGGATATTCTCAAGTATGTAGACTTTCCTAAACAGATTCATATGGATGAAAAAAGCCTAGAGTACTGTGTGAGCCACCAGGTCCCATCTGTTGTCTGTTTTCTGGTCTATCTTGTGTCACTGCTCCTACTCCCTCCTCTTGCCGGACATGGAAATGTGTCTCTTTCCTCTATCCGTCTTTCACGTTTGCTCTTGGTGGACTTGGGACTTCAGGGTAAAAGTGAGTGTTACTCACTGGTTTCCATGTTTGTGATTTATATCCTGCTAATGTTTCTTGGGTGTAGGAACCATGGTAAAGAAAAAAACCGAGGCTGATTTTTATTTTTCTCAGACTCTTTAGGGACCAATTTATACAATTTAATTTTCATTTGGTATTTTTGTTTCCAATTTTTTAAATATACTTCTCTCTCTCTCTCTCTCCCTCTCCCTCTCTCCCTCTCCCTCCCTCCCTCTCTCGCTCTCTGTCCCTTCCTCCCTCCCTCCCTCCCTCTCTCTCTCTCTCTCTGTCCCCCCCCCCCCCCCAACCAGTGGATTTACCATAGTCTAGTTCCACAACATGTTCAGTGGGGGCTCAGGAAGTAATAACATGTAAGTGCCACTTTGTTCAGAATGGCCAGTCTGCATTGGGTCTCTGCCTTGAGAGAGAGTTTCTTCTCTCATTGTCTACTCTGATCCTCAAGTTTTTCTGGACCAGTCGTTTGTAGTTTTAAATAAGAGCAGTGTATTTTGAAATAGTCTTTCTGGCTGAAGCCTGACTGCTTTAACAGGGAGGACTGACTTACCATATTACTGGAAACTTAGAGTACAGTAGAGAACCTGTGATTCTCCATTTGTAGCAATACTTAGAGTTTCAACGTGTGAAATTTCACAGACATAGTTCTGGGGATGTAAAGAGCAGGAAAATATGCAGGGACCATCCTTTCTTTCAAAGTGTCCTTGTAGGGGAGAGAACACATGAATTGTGCTCAGTGAAGCCACTGGGCTGGGGTACAACAGCCTGACCCTAAGTGTGCTGCCAGAGCCTCCTAAGGAGAGAGAATGTGAATCTATAGAATTGGAAATGATTGTGATGTGCAGTATTGTATGTGCTTGTGCGTAAAGGCGAGGGGAAAGTAGGAGGAGGCGGTGAGGAGGGGAGGGCTTGTTTGAATCTGTCTCATCTTCAGCATTTGTTGAAATGTTAATCAGGTGATCTTTCTGTGGTAGCAGGATATGAGAAACAATGTCTCTTCAGGTGAGAGTATTGGCGCTCCCTCTAAGATGTTATCCTGCAGGCAGACTTCCCTATCTCACTGTAAGGTCCAGCCTTTGTGTTCCCTTTGCAGGTAGTTATTGTTGTGGTTTGTGTGTATTTTGTTTCTAAAAATGGGAGTGGGTGGGTTTTCTGACTGTCCTTAGAGTGAGGAGATGCCCGTTTTCAACTGTCTGGGTCTTTGGTACTGACTTGAGCCAAAATTCTTTTTTTTTCCTTTATAAGATATTAACTCTGCTATAACTAGTTAGAGTCTCTGTGGCCACGAGTTTAGGTCTCTTTTTTCCACATCAGAATTCACTGTTGGGAGTTGGTTTCTTTCCCAAGGGACCATGTAATATTGATTATTTTACTTCTCTTGAGGATGTCAGTACACCACAGGAGGCTGACGCAGCGGGGAGGGAAAAGAAACTAGCCTATGATTCTTTTGTCCAGGACATTTGTTTCAAAATTCACCAGGGCATCGGAGACAGGAAAGATACAATAAATTTTTTTTTAAATGTCTTTGTCTCTTGATGTTTACATTTATTTAAAATATTTGTAATCAAGATAGCTGTACAATTATGGCTACAAAGGTCCTTCTCCTGATATTTAAAAACCTTCATATACATGCATAAATTATAACCAGTTCCTAGCATGCTTATCTCAAAGAATAAAGTTGCATTGCCTACTGGAGTTTTTCTTCCCAGACCTATTTATGGAGGGGCCATAAAAACAATCCGATGCAAAAATGGCAAAAATTATATTTGTTAGACCTGGATGGTAAGTCCATGGGTGCTTGTTGTCTGTTTGAAATAATTAATAATAAAATATTTAAAAATAGAATCTCAAGAATATATTTCGAAATGTTTTAAGGCATTTTAGGGGGAAAAAAGACGTTGCTCACTTGGGGGATTGGTTTCAAAATGAGAATCATTTGAGATTTTGGAATAACAGTTATGAGAATTCCTTAGTAAACAGGAAATAGTGCTGGAGATAATCAGTGAATGGAAATGAATAAATTATGACGTAACCAGTGTGTCACCGTAATTAAAACATGTTTTTTTTGGATTTAAAATGATATTTCCTCTTGGAAAAAAAAAGGTTGCTTTTTTCCATTATATCCTACTAGATATGAAATTTCGTTATATATGGTTTGTACTTTAAATCCTTGTAGTTTGAATACTTAATCTCACTCTGAAAGTCAAGTAAATTACACAGCCCACAAACCTGGAATCAATTAACGGCAACTAAAAATGTTTGGCACAATGTTATAGGTGAAAAAATACTATAAAGGGTGCTTCTTGGTATTTTCAACAATTAAATTCTGTTGATTTCTCACACTGAATTCTGACTTTTATTATGACAAATTCATTCTCACTGTTTCATTTCTGTGCCTTATTTCTTAATTGCAAATGATAAAATTTTCTCAGATTTTGCTAGTTGTAGTTACTTCTGGGCTATTCTAACCCAATTGAAAGATGTCAAGTCCTTGTTTAATCAGCTTGTGATTTACTTGAATCCTTCGTGTTGGTTGTTTGGTCATTGCTGGGTCAACAGAATAATTGAGTAGCATTCTGCATGTCTGAGCAGCACCATTTTGCAACCTGTGCCTGCTTGGGCTAGCAAAAACTATTGCTTGACACAGCTCAGACCAGGAATTTTAGATTATTTGGCAGTGTCTATATGACATCAAATATGTGTGTTAAAATGGAGAAGAATACCTTTGTGGATCCTCTAGATGGCAGGACAATTACAACAAATATACCTTAGGAGCCGGTCCAAGAAATGTGGGGAGAGGAGAGCAAGGAGAGATGGGGTGAGAAGGGGACCTTCTAGCTAGCAGATCTTTGGGCTTTCTATCTCAACCCAACCAGGGCAGATCTGCTTTTATATGCTTTACATCTTGATGTTTAATCTAAGATCTTGTTTGAAAGAATGGAATGGTGCTAAAAAGTGATGGCATATCAAAGGGCAAAAAATCTTGAGTTGTATGCACCAACATCAAATCACAGGCTTCTGTGAGGACTTAGTGAATGCGTTTGTCCACATACCCTGAGCATCTCTGAGACTGTAGCTGACTCCACCTCCGCACACTTGTAGATGAATTCTAGAGTGATGCTGGCCTACTTTAACGCTCTTCTTACTTTAATTTTGAACAGAGAGTATGGGGTGCAGCATAGGCTTTAGTCTTTGCCCCTACTTTCAAAGAGATCACCATTATTGGCATCGATGTAACAGATAACTCTGATGATTCTGTGGCTCTCAAACTCAGGAGATTTGACTTAGGTAGTTGCATAGATTCATTCCTCACATAGAGCATAGAATAAATGTAAGATTTTTAAGTGTATCACGTCTGCACTCTCATCTTTGGGTAGAAAGCTGATTGTAGCATCATTTCAATTTCTTTTGCAAAATGCTTATGCAAATTCTCCTGTAAACACTTTGTAATAGACCAGTTGAATCCTTTTGGACTATTGATGAAGTTCACATCACAATATGATATGGCAAATGTGATTTCCGTGTGTTAAGTACAGCAAATGGGGCCGGCCTGGTGGCGCAGCGGTTAAGTGCGCACGTTCAGCTTCGGCGTCCCGGGGTTCGCCGGTTTCGATCCCGGGTGCGGACATGGCACCGCCTGGCAAGCCATGCCGTGGTAGGCGTCCCACGTATAAACTAGAGGAAGATGGGCATGGATATTAGCTCAGGGCCAGTCTTCCTCAGCCAAAAGAGGAGGATTGGCAGCAGTTAGCTCAGGGCTAATCTTCCTCAAGGAAAAAAGAAACCAGCAAAAGTGTAAGGGATAAATTTGCTATCCTATATTTGTACACCTCATAGTATCATATAATATACTTAATAGATCTAATCTCTTGTAGTCATAATTTCAGTGTGACTGCTCCAAAAATTTCCCTACATTGAGACTCTTCTATTTTGTCCTAGTTGCTCATTCCTAGTGAGTTGAAACTGAGGTATATTTTAGGGTCACTGTTCTTCTGCCTGTTTATGGAGGTTGTACTTGAGAATGTATTAGGATACATTCATGTAGCACATCTATTGATTAACTAGTCTTGTGCTTCCCTTGGAAATAGACAGATGAATGAGATGTGGTCCTCATTCTTGAGGCCCTCACCCAGGAGGATGCAGAGTTTAGTAGGCGAGGTAAGTATATGAAAAGATTTTCAGTGCAGTCTAACAAGAGGTTATAAAAGAGGTGTTATCAAAGTGCTGTGGAAGATCCTAGGCATGAAAAACTCTTCTGCAGAGGTTACCTCAAGTTACCGAGAAATTACTGCATGCAGAGGGCTGTGTCCTTGCAACACATATGAAGGAAGACATGCAGTTGATGGAGGATTAAATATTAGAGAGCGCCATCTTATGTACTAAGCCTGATAGATTTAGATTTTGCATCGACTGGCATATTTAGATTATTACACCAAGAAAATTCTATAAACAGCTAAAGATTTTTTTTTTGCATAGCTGAACTGGAAGTTATCTTTGACTTTTGCTACTCAAAGAGCACATTATTCAATGCTACATTCATATAAGGATAATCAGTAAATAGGAAGCCCACATATTCTGATGATGACGACAGTGTGACATCAAACTATGGTCTATAAAAATGGTAATGTTTTCTGATTGGTCTGGATTCTTGAGTTATTTCACTAATAGCTCCAATACCATGTGAAAATGGAGGATAGCAGGATCCTCAAACAATTGTTCATAGTAACATGGTAGTAATTAACTGGGACATAGGACTGGAAAAATGCTTTAAGAATTCTCTACACAGCATTGTTTCAAGCAAACTGTGTAACTATAGATAACAAGACTTCAGCTCGGCTTGTAGTTATTCATGGAGTTATTTTTTATATGTAATCTTTATATAGGCTCTGAGTCTAGAAGGCTAAGACACAAATGACTGATATTTTGAATCAGGGCTATTGCACCTAATCAAAGGATAAACTGCACATGTGTTCAGTGTGGAAGGATTGGTGGTTCTGCTTTGTCTTTTCCAGCTAGAGCTGCATAAGAGATGTGAAGAGGAGAGATGGTCTGTGTATGTGTGTTTGTGAGAGGAGCTCTTATTTTGTCTCCTTTGCTGAGCTCTAACTCCCAAATTATTTTTCACAAATTTTTGTTGGAGACTTTCATAGAATACAGTAGTTTTGCTTATTAAAGAGATTCCTCTTCTTTTATAAATTCATGTTTTCTCAAAAGGATGTTCACCAGCTCTCTCTCCGCCCCCATGTTGCAATGCTAGTTTGTTGCCACATGCTAATTAATCTAAGTCATGGGATCACTTTATAATCTCTAGGAGTCTCTTTCTCATTCAGAGAAGTTCTTTCCCATTTTGAATGTATTGATAATTTTCTCAGTTTCCTGAGTAGCATGAGTGTTTCCGTTGAACCAAGGGGAAATTTTGCACCTCTTCCTCGCTTCTCTAGGTTCCTCCTCCATTGTTATCTCCTTGCTTGTTGGTATTTTCCTCACTCCCGTTTTATCATCATCTGTGAATTTTATTAACGTGACGTTTACTCCCTCTTTTAAATTATTAATGAAGTAAACTGTGAAATGGTGCTTTTATTTTTAATAGTTGACGCTGAAAAGTGACAAATGCAATGAAAGCATCTTTCTCTAATTCAGCTCCTGTCACGCATCTCTTTAGTGTCCCTGTGATATGACTTGAAATGATAGTGCTCACATCGTTTGCAGCTAGTTCACACTGAAAGGATATAATCATCCTTTGGTATCACAGCCACTTTCCCAGTACCGATTGTGATGTCACAAACCAGAGATTATTCTCTCTCAGCAGGAAAAACTGGAGAGGAGATGAATCTCCATGATGAACCGTCATCCTTATTTAAATTTGATCACTTCATGAAAAAAATTAACCGTAATAAGGACAAATATACTGACTAGTTGAAATACCCTGTTGAATTAAGCTTGAAAAACTTCTCCATTATTCTGGAATGAAAGAAATTCTTTCAAAAATTCTAAGGAAAATTTTGAAAGTTATGATAATGCAAATCTCAGTAAATACTTGTTTACTGAATTAAAAATGTTATGTAGTGCCTGTCCCTTTAAGTTAAATGTTAGCACAAAAATGAATTTTAAGTCATCAAAGATCACATACCAACCTAAAAAGAGAAGTCAACAGAGATGCTATATGGAGGTACTTTATTTTGACCTTTATACCTACTTTTATTTTGTCATGGTGTAAATTAAAAATTTATAGCTTTTGTATGACTTAAAATGAGCAAAGTTTAAGGATATAGTAATATCATTGTAAGGATATGGTAGCCAAAATATTTGCTCTATTTCTGTGAAAGAATCCAATAATACACAATCATATTACTTTTATAATAGAATACTTTTATATAATGTGCACATAAAATACATTCTAAATTACAGAAACAGTTAGGCAGTCACTAAGTACTTCCCAAGAATGTTAAAAATCTCTGTTAAATCTATCAGCACAAGGGAAAAACTCCCATAAATCTTCAGGTACTAGTATAATATTCCTTATCCATTTGTACGCATGAGATGCTAAAGTTGAAGCAATTTTCAACATTTATAAGTGATGTGTTAAAAATTAGCTAGTGTTTTTTACTCTTCACTAAAATGAAGAGGAAAATGTAGATTATTCCAAATGCTGTAGAGTTGTTTCTTTTTTTGAAAGCTGTTATTTGAACCTCAGTAATCATTATTCATAATGGCTTATTATAGAGAAAAACCTTGATTTATATAGGAAAGCAGATGAAGATTCATTGGGACTGATGCTGACCAGAGCTAAAGGGGAGGAGGGTAGTGACCATTTGCCCATCTCTTGTCACAGAAGCAGAGTCCCCAACCTGGTGTGGGGCGTGAGTCTCTGTGTACATTACGAGTCAATAAAATCCAGAAGACTTCAGGAATATAACTTTATACCCTTTCAGTTCCATTTATTGGAAGCAAATTGTTTGAGCATAATATTGTTAATCTCACCTTGGCCCAAGTTAATTAAAAATCTAATTATGAGTTGAAATATTGATTAATTTTTTCACTTACAAAATTATACATATTTTTAAAGCATATCAGTTTACAAAATATAATAAGGAGGAAAAAGATGAAAAGAATCCTTAAGGGTTCAGGTAAGTCTCAGTGTAGGTAAAAAACAATACTTTACTTTTAGTTAGGGCTAGTATACAAAGTAAGAATTCTGAAATTTCCGAATAAACATTTTTCTCTGCAACAAATTAGTACATTACAATATCACTGCTTGTATTTAAGTTGCTGCTTTCCTTTGGTACTGGAGAATGGGGGTGCATTTCTGTAATGAATTCAGATGCAAAAGATTTACAATATTTAAGGCTATTTAGAGACTGTCTTGAAAAGAATGATGGGATCATGTAATTCACTCTATTAATTAAAATTTGAAAAAAGGAAAGAATTCAGTAAAATGGAGGGCAAGAATGTCAGATTTGACTGTTTTTTAGACAAGCACTGAATAATTACTTTTGAGAAGTTTCCTTGTATTATCAGAAGATCTCTATAGTTAGGTGTGATTTTATTGTTTCCTTTATCTCCTGTCTTTTAAGATAATAGAAATATAATATTTGTTGTAGAGCTTGTTTATGAAAATGTTAAGCTTTGAACTTTTCCTATTGAAGTTATATGAAAACTAATATGGTTGAATTTTTGCTAAAAATCTGTGTAGGGAATTAAAATTCTGACAAATCCTTTCTGATTTTTTTTTTCTTTTTACACAACATAGTCTCTCTGGAAGTCTCAATAGGGAGTGATTTGTAGGGAATTTCTAAGAGGCACTGTACCCTTTAAAATTCTTTGATGGCATTTTGCAGCCTGGACCATTGATCTGAGTTAAAGCTTTTGAGGCATTAGGATAACAGACATCTTTTTGTTCTGTTGTTAAATCAGAAAAATGTCGTCGTTTAGTCTGTTATGAAAGTATGCCCAGTTCCTTTAGGGTAAGTTAACCCTGTTCTTCTGCAGTGTTGTTATATCTAGTTTACTTTACTAGAGATTGTTTTTCTTTAGTGTGAATGAGACTGACATCACAGCTTTTTTTTTTTTGTAATGATAAAAATCAGTCATTGAGCTTTGTTCTTTTGCATTAATAGAAATATTAAAAACACATTAATTTTCCTTTGTTTTACTAAGTGCCCTGGAAAACAAATTTCATTTGAGTGTCTTTAGTAAATAGCATCTGTGAGTGGCTTGTATGCCCCATTCAGGGCTTTTTTCATGCATTTTTCAAGCTATTAAATAAAAGCAAAATTGAGATTTTTAAAATGAACACAAAGATGGGACAAATCCTGTGAAAAATGAGTGAGATTTTTTGGGTGGTTTATTATCTAGTTATGAGTGATTAGTTTATGCAGCATAAGTAAAAAGTATTTCCCTCAGAAGTCTTAAATCTGCATAAAGCTTACGGGAGGATTGCATGACGTTCGAATCTCCTGGCTCATTCACAGCATCAGCAGGTTTAGTTTTAGTAGTCAAGATATACATTAATGTTAGAAAATTAAATCTTACCTGGCAGTGGTTTGTTGGAAGCTCAGTAATTTGAACTCTGGCTGGAAATAGTCAGCTTCGATACCTGGAATGCTTTCTCTACTTTCCTTTCGTGTTTTGTTTCTTGCAGCGTCTCTATATCTGTATTCCTGGTAATCCTGTAGCGTTAGTTAGGACAGCACGCAGTAGATGATTCCATTTGGATAGGATTATAGGAATAGAAGGGTGAATTTTGCCTTTCTCTGATAACAGCAGTTGATCTGACCACAGACAACTTGAGTGTTCAGAACTTATTAAAAATTCATTGAATGTTTCAGCGATGAGAAATCCTGGTTCTTTGTATAGACGTTTTACCTTCTGGAAAAGTTCTGCTGTCCGTATTTCAAAATTGCACACACTCCCGAATCAAGTTGCTTTAAAAAAATGATCTGGGCTGGAAGCATGGATGTTCTCTTGCTTTCCTTGTTTTTTCCTTTACCAACTTTTCAGTCCATTAGCTTCCTCTTTGGGATTTCTTCTGTCCTCCTTGTGCTTCTGTAACACATAGTTCTGTTTTGTGGATAGTGAGGGAAAAAATCCAAAAGGAGGTACGGCTTTATCATATTTCCGGACAGTGAGCATACTTGGCATGAATGAAGAGCTGATATGAGCTATTCAAACCAGACAGCAAACTGATGGGATGACGCTTTCATATATAATAAACCCATTAATCACTTCTCCTGATGGACAGCAGCGTGCCCTGAAAGGAAACGAAGGCAGGAGCAGATGCTCACATTCGGTTTGATAGGTGCTCCCTGTTTGAGCAGCTTGTCACTGAGAAGTGGATCCAGGAAAAGCTGCAGCTTTGGAATGTGATCAGGTAGAATGGGCAAGAGTGTTTTGACAGACAGTTAAGTGACGTATTTGTGGAGGAAAAAGAGAGCTGAGCACAGAAGAGGCTGGAATAAGGTTCTAAAATGCTTTTGAAAATGTTCATGTTTCCCTGTTAGTCCTTGGCTAGAAGAAAGTACTCTATATTTTACCTGTGCATCATTTGCAGAAATTATGCGGGGCTGTTTTCTAAAGATACAGTTTTCTCTGAAGAAGGAAAATAATTTTTAAAAAGTCTTTGAGATAGAAAAGCCTATTGTGAGTTTTAAAACTTTGTAGTGGGGAAAAGGCAGCCCTTTGTGAAAGGCACACCTGTTTTTAGCCATCTTCTGGGCACATGCATTTTGTTGCTTTGCAATAAGGCATTATGAGTCATAACTTGATGTAAAATTTTAGCAGGGTCTTCATTTAAAAATTTTCTTAAATTAGCTGGAAGGAATTCTGAGTAGCTATGTAAAAGAATACATCTGAAAATGTCAATTTCATAATTTTTGTACTTCATTTCTTAAATATCGCAAGATTTTTTTTCTACCTATCCATAGAATCCCTTTGGGGTGTTTCTGGACAATAGAACACTCTTTTAAATGTTCTAGAAAATTATTATGAAAAATTTCAAACTTATACAAAACTATGAAACAATGATATATAAGAACTTCCATAAACCCATTATCCAGATCCAATAATTACCAAGATTTTTGCTACATTAGCTTCATTTAGCTTTTTTTTTTCACTTAGCTGAGATATTTTAAAGCAGATCTCATTTCACCCCTGCATACTTTAGTATGTATATTTTTAAAGTATGGACACTTTCTCTCATGACCACTGTGCCATTATCACACCTAAGAATATAATTAACAGTATAATTATAATTAACAGTAATTAACAATGGAGTTAATTATTCATAATTTTTTGGGATCATATGATATCTAGTCTATTTCAAATTTCTTATGTCTCAGAAACTCTTTACATAGGTGTTTTGAATTAGAATCTAGACAAAATCCATACATTATATTTAGTTGTTAGGCATTAGAATTTTAAATACTTAGATGATCATATATGAGAAAGAAAGAAAATTTAGTTTTATAGTAGTCTTCTACACACATGTATAATATGGATATCTACATAAGAGAACATATCTCTAGAATATTTTCTTGAACTTTTTCCACTTAATATTATGCATGATACTGAAAAGGAATGTAATTTTATTTGGTAATGATTGGCTGTTGGTTAGGTTCATTGCTTTCTCTAAGTTTTTCTTGACTTGTTCTAAGGATGTAGTTCGAGATTCTGCCCCATGGTTTTGAGGCTACCTTTTGGGCAGGGCAAATTCAATCAGACATGTTCCAAGGTCAGTTCTACTTTGCTGAAAAAGACCATCTTGCTTGTTTACCTTATCAAACACAGTGGAGCATTGCTATAATAAATACTCCAAGTTTTAAGCCATTGATTATTAAGCTACTTTTCAACATTTGAATGTGGCTTAGAGTTCTGTGAAGATCTGAAAAGACAGAAGTAAAAATCAAATGAGGCCACTGTGTTCATGAGGACCAACGACTATGTTATATAATTATATATAATTATATAATATCTATAATATATAATTACAAAAGTTATTATATAACTTTTTGATTAATATCAGGGTTTTTTTTCCTGTGAATTTTTATTTTCCTATAAGGTTTAAATTCCTAGCTCCTTTCTAAAAAAACAGAGCATGTCATTGTCTACTTAACTTTTCCAGGAATGCAATAACGTGAGGTCCTGAAATAACTTGTGTTGCACTCTCCCCTGAGAAGTTCATTCTCAATCAGATTCTGTTTCTCTCTCTCTCTCCCCCCTGCCCTCATCTTCTAAGTTGGCTAGATTAGTGAGAATGGGGAAAGTGAAATATGGGGAGCCATTAAAAGGGCATAGATAGAATTATACCTAGGCTCAAAGTTGCTACTGAGGACCCTGCTCTCATTTTTATAGAGGGTTATATAATTCTGCTCTCCCAAGGTGTTCATAGATGGTACACCCTTGGCCATGTCTCCTGTCATTTGTCATGTTATGGCATGATTGTTTGGTAGCTTTTTGTACCACTTTTTTATGTTCTCAAATTATGTCTTGTCCCTTAAATCTTGCCAAATAAGGAGTATGTGTGCTTATTACCTACACATGAGCTTTATTTCCTATGACCATCATATGCACATAAACTGGATGGAAAAAGGTAAGCTAAATGCTTCTTTTTTCCTCCCTAAGTTGTCCCTGTAATTTTTCTCCCCAATCATTTATAATGCAATGTCAGCATTAGGTGGGCACTTTGCAAATGGACAGGTTCATTGTATGGTTGGTAACAGAGTGGTTACATAGGAAAGGAAAGTAATAGATTGTGAGTGTATTTGGGACGCAATTCCTGACTCTGTTTCAGATCATCATCTCCCAGTGCACCAGCTGTGAACTGAAGGAGCAGAAAACATTGACTCAAGCAGTGACCTGTAGAGTTGCAGACCAAAGAGGCGCATCTCAGTCATTGTGAGAGTCACTCTCCTCCAAGACCTTGTGTTTGGTATCCCTGATGTTGATAATGGTTTTAGAAAGCCGCATTTATTTTTACTTTCCATAGGATGGATTTTCTGCTTTGAAGCAAGGTGTTGGCTCTGTGAATAATACTGTTCAGAGATCTAACTGGTTGAATAGCTAGTTAGGTAAATGGCTTGTTTTTCCCCATTGCCTCCTCTCACCCCTGATACAGGAGAAGAGGGAAAGTCTCAGGACATTGGATTTTATGTTCTCTTTGATGCATATAATAAAGCACAGTTTTCTTTCGTTCGGATGTCTCAACTCCCATCTCCCATTTTGCAACCCCCTTTATTCTCATATTCAATCTAAACTCTCCCATTTCTACTATAAAGTTGACCAGCCAACTTCAGAAGTTTCATAGGCTTCATAGGTTTTTAAGAGTTTTATGTATGATAAGATAAACAAGCTTTTTCCCCACGAAGTTCTTTCTTACAGGAATGTTTGGTCCATACCTAGGAGCATGCTCACAGCTGTTTTTGAGTCTTTGCAAAATTATAACTGTTTTTATAAAGAAAAACTAGTCCCCTATTTATGTTCTTCAGTTCTTAGATGAGTAGGATTTGTGGTTAAGGATTTCTTCTGTGGCAACTACTTATTTTTAGGGAATTTTAAATATTCATAATCTTAATTGAGTATGACTATTTTTCAGTTAATAAACCAAGAAAAAAAGTTGCATTTTAAGAGAGTATCATAGAATCATGCAAGCTCTTTCTAAAATATATATGCTTTTTTGTTGCTCTTGTTAAAGACATCAAATCTTTGTTGGTGGGGCCAGCCCCGTGGCTGAGTGGTTAAGTTCGCACGCTCAGCTTCGGCAGCCCAGGGTTTCGCTAGTTTGGATCCTGGGAGCAGACATGGCACCGCTCGTCAGGCCACGATGAGGTGGCATCCCACATTGCACAACCAGAGGCACTCAGAACTAGAGCATACAACTATGTTCTGGGGGACTTTGGGGAGAAGAATTAAAAAAAAAAAAAAAAAAGACGACTGGCAGCAGTTGTTAGCTCAGGTGCCAATCTTTAAAAAAAAACTTTGTTGGCATACTAGGGTCACTCTAGATGATTTTAGCCCATTAATTGTAATAACTAAAAAATATGTATTATTCCTTACTAGGTATATGACTCTACGCTAGATCCTTTGAATGTATAGCATCTACTTTTCACGGCTTTGAGGCAAAGAGTATTATTCCTATCTTATAAAGGAGGAAACTGAGATATGGAGCATTGAGTAACTTGCTCAAGTTGACCCAGCTAGTAAGATGAACTGTGTTCTGAACAAGGCAAGGTGTGTCCAGAGCCTAGAATTCAGTAAGATTCTCTACGGAGAAAAAAGACCGTGGAGACTTTTCCTTTAAGTGCGAGACTCCCAGTATAATTTTGAAAGCGTGGTGCCTCACTGGCATAACCAACATTCTTCCAAAGTGAGAGCTGCAGTTTCTCTGAGATCCCAGATGAGTTGGCAGGTGACCCTAAGAGTTGACTATCTTTGTGTAAAAGATAGTGAACTTGAGACAGAAGGGATTTTTCCTTCCTGTCTTCCATGCTTAGAATTTATAAAGGGGTGATTTTCCCCCCCAAAATTGTTCATTCTGTTCTTTTATAGCCTCTCAAATAGAAATATTTTTAGAATACTTTATATTTAATCAAAAAAATTTAAATCTAAGTGTAGTGCTATGAGGGGATATGAACTAGACTTGTACTTTATAATAAAATCGATGATCAGGAAACAGTTGCTTTCTTCATCTGTATCACGTTCAGAAAACCTGATTGCAGTTTTAGCTTCTTATGTTTCATTTTTCAACTTCTCCAGCGCGTTACTCCGCCATTGCTCTCACTGGTTTCACGCTTCTCAGACCTTGAGCTTGTCCTGGTGTTCCGCCCTTTCCGGTCTGTCCTCCTTCAGGTTTGACTCCTCCTGGTGAGCTGCAGACAACCACTAGGGGTCTCCAGACCACACTTTAGAAAGCTCCGATCTTACAGACGCACAGTGAGTGCAATAAGGAATCCCAGGGAGATTGGTTACTAATATTTCTCATTAAATATTTATTAAGTGCTTCTTATGTTCTAGATCCTAGACCATGCTATTTCGTGAGGGTAGATTAAAAAATGGTAAGGTCTCTGCCCCTAGAAACCCTGCAGTCTAGTGGCAACAGTGAAGTGTGAACACACGGTCACTAAACTGCATGTTTGGCTTGGCCACATAACATACTTTTAGATCCCAGTGTCCAGGGTCCGTCAGGTATCCAGGTTTGTCACAGCTCCACTAATACTCCAGAACTTTTCTGTAGCTCTTCATCTATAGCGAGATCACTTCTGCTTTCTTGATGAGCCGTGATACTGCATCTTCATCAGTCTGGCAAGAAGCCATTCTCTGGGGCAAATAGGATTATTTGGCTAGGCTCTGGTTTTTGTTTTCTGATGCCCTTCTCAGTGGCTCTAGGCATCTAATCTTTAGGGAACCACTTCATACCAGAATCAGCCTCTCCCAACCCCAGGGAACAAGGCAAGCCGCACAATTTGGGACCTTGTGTTTCTACTTTGCTTTACACTAGAGAAGGTTTTTAGAAAGGGTCTGTGTCTTATTTGCATCTCTTGCATTTTAGGGGTGTTTAAATAGAGAAGTGTCCCATATAACATGTTTATAGTCTTATTCTGTGTGATCCGTGGAAAGCTCCTAACACAGTGCCTAGCATGTAGAGGACAAGTGCTCAATAAATGTCAGCAGTTCTCATTATTATTATGAAACTTAATTTTAGTGTTGGAAGGGACTTCAGAGGTAATTTAGTTCAACCACTCATTTTACACGATAAGTTTCAGTGTTCTTTTTCTTGTAGGCTGTGTAACTGTTTGGAGTTAATCATCCTTAGTGCTATCTGTTCCATATTGGGAAGGTCAAAATTTCAATTCAGTCATTATCAGCTTAATGATTACACTATTTCATAGAGATTTTTATGTGGGATAAATATTTTGAACTAAATGTCAATTGTGGGTCTTTTTTTCTTTTTGAGAAAGATTAGCCCTGAGCTAACATCTGCCACCAATCCTCCTCTTTTTGTTTAGGAAGACTGGCCCTGAGCTAACATCCTTGCCCATCTTCCTCTACTTTATATGTGGGACACCTGCCACAGCATGGCTCGACAAGCAGTGCTTGGGTCCACACCCGGGATCCGAGCTGAGGAACCCTGGGCTGCCGAAGCAGAACGTGCAAACTTAACCACTGTGCCACCAGGCTGGCCCCAGGCAATTGTGTTTTTAAAGAAGTTAAGGGTGAAATTGGTAAAGCATTAAACAAAACATTTCAACATAATCAGTGATGATATAGAAAGCCTGACACTTTGTTAGTCTTTAACTGTAACAAAAGTTCCAGAGGGAGTTCTGAAAATTATAGATTAGTGACTTTCTGGATGGTGGATCTATTTTTAAAAGTGTAGAATACATGAATACTTAGGTGAACAATTAATAAAGAAAAGGCAGTTTGGTTTTTGAAATAACTATATGAATGAATAGAAACAAGTGGGTTATATTTTAGATTTGAAAAAATATTTTGACAAAGTTTATACCTTAAAGTCTATTTTAAAAACCTTGATAAATAACTAAATATATAAATAACCTTGGGGACTTTTCCATGAATAGCCAGTTGTCTGAGCCAGCAAGAGAACAATGGGAATACACATCAGTTCTTGGAATGGAGGAACTTTGAGGATCCTCCAGGAGTTGAGACAGTTTTCATTGAACATTTTTGTAAATTATTTGAAAGACAGAGGTATGAGAAAAGCCCCAAGATTGGGTAGTAATATATAAAGCCACTGGGGTAAATTCTAGGGTAGAGCTCCGTGAGTGAGAAATGGTAGATGCATTTTAGTGTGGGCATGAATAAGTGAAAATAATCTTAATCATAACTATGTGATGATATGCAGTAAGATAAGGGAGAAGTTAAAGGTTTTAAGCAGGGGCATGCCATGATTTGCTGTGTTTTTAAAAGATCTCTCTGAGTCCTGTGGCTTGGTAAGATATTGTTAGACCAGTAAGGAGATTATTGTAATGATCTAGGCAAAACATGATGATTCCCATCTTAGTCAGCTCCGGCTGCTGTAACAAAATACCACAGACTGGTCGGCTTAATCAACAGGCATTTGTTTCTCACAGATCTGGAGGCTGGGAAGCCCGAGATCAGGGTGCCAGCATGGCTGGGTTCTGATGAGAGCACCCTTCCCGCCTTGCAGACAGCTGCCTTCTTGCTGTGTCCTTATGTAGCGGAGAGACGAAGCTCTGGCATCTCCTCCTCTTCTTTTTATTTTTCTGAGGAAGAGTAGCCCTGAGCTAACTACTGCCAATTCTCCTCTTTTTGCTGAGGAAGACTGGCCCTGAGCCAACATCCGTGCCCATCTTCCTCTACTTTATATGTGGGACGCCTACCACAGCATGGTGTGCCAAGGAGTGCCATGTCTGCACCCGGGATCTGAACTGGCGAACCCCGGGGGCCACCGAGAAGTGGAATGTGCGCACTTAACCACTGCGCCACTGGGCCGGCCCCACGGCCCCTTCTTATAGGGCACTGATCCCATCATGGATGCTCTACTCTCCTGACCTCATCTGAACCTAATTACCTCCCAAAGGCCCTGCCTCCTAATATCATCACATTGAGGGTTAGGGGTTCAACATGTGAATTTTGGGGCCAAACATTCAGTCCCTAACCGTCCCTTAGATTAAGGGAATAACAATGGAAAGGAAAGAAGTGGACAGATTAAAGGAATATTTTGGAGGTATAACAGATAGAACTTTCTGATGAATTGGGTATCTGGGAATGATGGAGAGTGAAGTGTTGAGAATGACTCTCAAAGTTGGCTTGAGTAACTGGATGGAGATGCCATTGACTGAAACTGAGGAAGCTGAATGAGGAGCAGCTTTGGGAAGGGAATGGTCAAGAGAGAATATTGAACAAGAGGGGCTGTGGATCGGCCATTCTTACCTTCTCAAATGCTTGAGGCGTGTGAAAGAATACAATCTTTATATGTGAGAATCAGTATACTCTTATATGTTATATTTGTCAAGAGGTCTTTTTCTGTTTTAAATGATGGTTTTTAACCTCACTTTGTTTTTTCTTGTCTCTGCTATTTAGCTGCAGAGCATACTCATCATAATTGCTCTCCTTGCGGGTATTCCAGGGAGATAGGAAATGAATTAGTAAATCAATTTCCCTATATGGAGTGTGGTTTGAAAAAGTCACACTGGGAATAAATATGGTGTACTCCTCTACCCCTCCCCTGAACTGGTTGAGAATAATTTCTTTAAAATCTTCCATGAACAGTTTTTTTGTGTGTGTGTGAGGAAGACTGGCCCTGAGCTAACATCCTCTGCCAGTCCTCCCCTTTTTTTTGCTTGAGGAATATTGTCCTGAGCTAACATCTGGGCCAATCTTCCTCTATTTTGTGTGTTGGATGCCTCCACAGCATGGCTTGATGAGCAGTGTGTAGGTCTGCACCCAGGATCTGAACCTGTGAACTCCAGGCCACCGAAGCAGAGTGCGTGAACTTAACTGCTATTCCACGGGGCCAGCACCCCATGAACAATCTTTGACATGTCCAAATTTCTTTGATGTTTTAAAAAAATTTGTTGGTCGTAATGGTTCATAAGCATGAAGGGTTCTCCTCAGATCGTCCAGACCCCTTATTTTCTAGATGAGAATGCTGGTCACCTGAGAGGTTGGCATTTACCTAATGATGCAGATCTTGCAACTGGTTAAAAGTAGACAGGTTAGAAGAGTAGAACCCCAAGAATTGGAATCCCAGCCTACAGTTCTTTCCACGAGTCATACCAGTTACTTCTCAATTTCTCTCATAAGAGAAATTCTTATGAATAATAACAGAAACGAAATATGTTTTACAAGAAATATGTTTGATAAGGTAAAAATGCTTATATTGTTCCTGTAGAGATTTCATGTTTATAATTTGGTAGGATTGATACCTTAGTCTTCAGGTGAACAGTTTAGCACCCAAAACATCTGCATCGTTCTAGGCGCTGGTGGATAAAGGTGACTAAGGATAAACTCTGTTCCCAAGAAGCCGACATGGAGTGAGGGAGACGAGCATATAAACGAACAGTGTTGTCCTTAGTGTGATAGTTACTAAAGTCGTTCTAGAAGAGGAGATAACATGGGGCTCGCCCGCAGGAGGAAATGGCTGGTTTCTCCTGGAGAGATCAGGGAGGTTTTCTACAGGAGGTATGTCAGGCTGAGTCTGGGGTAGACATTGGCTAGGTGCTCTTTGAGCTCATCCGGAAGAGTCATTGTGAGAAGCCCATTTTATTTTTCTTGTTTATCCCACAACGTTAATGAGAGGCTTGGTGTGTGCTAAGTGAAGAGTGTAGTTTGAGATTATATGTAAAACATTTGCAGTATTTCTAACGGGAGTGGCAACAAAATCTTTGAGGCACACACAGACTCTCTTCCTCTTTTTAACCGAAGTATTCCAGTTGCCATAACAACCTGGTTATGGTGGTGCATTTACTACTAGGGTTGAGTTTGTGTCAGCAGTTCCATTATAGGCTGCAATTTTCAGGATTTTAAAATTCAACATCATATTCACTGATGTGACATATGAAATTCCATCTATCTATTGATTTCATTTTCCCCGGTAGCCGAATATCCAAAAGTCATTCTCTCCCCTGGTGTTGAAAAAGTCCATATATTCAGTGTCTGGAATTCTGCTTTTTTTGTGAATATTTTATTGTTGAAGGAAGCCTCCATATCTGATCAATTCTCTTATTTTATAATGAGGAAATTGAGGCTCTGAAGGGTTAAATGACTTGCCTGAGGACAGATATTTCCACAGGAATTTAGTAGTTAACACATCACAGCACTGAGGTGGTGAGAGTTCAGTAGCATCTTGTTCTTAGCGATCTCTTTGAGCTTTGGTTAAATCTCACAATGACATGCCTTTAATTTATTTAAATATGTCTCTCTTTGTACATTTGATGTGTGTTCTTTCTCGTGTAGTAGCATTCTTTTGTCACACGCTGCATTGTAGAAATTTGTTTATATGTCTGTCCAATCTCCACTAAACCGAGCTTCTCCACCCGGTCGGATAGCATGCTTTACTCCTGATTTCTCCAGTATTTGCTGGGAAAGACCAGCTCCGCCTCTTCTTGCTCTGATTCCAGTTTACGTGGCTGCTGATCTTCTTTATTGCCTCCTCCTAATGCTTGGACTTAATGGTCTGTTACTGGTTTGTTCTAGTTTGACACTTAGCACTCTACCTTTTCATGAGAGGAGGAGCTCCAGGAGAGGAAGTGGTGAGGGGGAAGAGGGTGTTCTAGGCAGAGGGAGAAGCATGTGGAGAAGTCTGGAAACTTGAGAGCCTGGCGCTTTGAGGCTGTTGCTTCCACTACAGTGTAGGGAGTGGTGAGAAACAGGTTAAAGAGATATTAAGGGGCCTGAAGGTCGCCTTGTATTAGACTTCCTGCTAAGGAATGTAAACTTTATTTAGTAGTAATAGGGACTATCGAAAGGTCATAAGCAGGGAATGATCCGAGGAGATTACCTGGAACTGCTAACTTGGAGACTGAATGGTGCATGGAAAAAAAAGTGAGGCATGCACAGACGAACATTCTCCCAAGTAGGAAAATGTGAGCACAGAGAAGGGAGCAGTTAATTCTGCCTCCAGTATGATGATAGGGAATGTGTATGAAAGAGGCGATATTTCAGTGGGTAATTTTAACAGGTAGCTGGGATCACACTAGGCAGGGAAGTGGGGGAGATGGCATTTTAGAGATGACAAGCAGCTTGAATGAAGTATTGGAGGCAAGAACATGCTCGGCACGTTAGGAAAGTCTTGACTGTGCCAATGTTGGTGCAGTGTAAGGTCTGAGGGAGCCAGTAGCTTGAGATGAGACTGGATATATTGGGCTGTGACCAGGTCACCCAAGGTTTTTGGTGCCTGACTGAGGAAAATAGCCTTTATGCTCTAGATAGATAGAAGGGAGCCATGGTCTTAAAAAAAGGAGCAAGGAGATGTTGAGCTGATGTAGAGAAATAGCTCTGGCAATTTAGAGACTGATTTGGACAAGGGCAGAAGGATACTTTTTTATAGACAAGGTAAACAATGAAGGTATCCATTGAACTGGGGTGCTGGGGTTAGGAAGATTAGGCGTGGAGGGTAAGAACTGAAGAGGAGAGACATTTGAGAGGTAAATTTACCAGATGTGCTGATTGACTGGGTGGAGCAAAGGAGGGGAAGGAGTGGAAGAGGGAGTTTTCTCATTCAAGCTTCTAGGTGGATGACTTTGCCATCTATCAAGGTAAGGAAAACAAGAGGAGGAGATGGATTTGGGTTAAAGATAATATTTAAAGAATTATATCCAAATTTTAAAAAATTGAGGTATAATTTACATAGAAAATGCTCAGATCCTAAGCGAACATTTTGATGAGCTTTGACAATTGTATACACCTGTGAAATCACCGCCGCAAACAAAATATAGAAGAGTGGTTCTCACCTTTTTGCATGCATCAGAAACACCTGGATGGCTTGTTAAACCACGGATTGCTGCTCCACCCCCGGGGGTGTCAGATTGAGTAGGTCTGGGGCAGGGACTTGAGAATTGACATTTCTAACAATTCCCAGGTGCTGCTGGTCCAGGGACAGCACTTTGAAAATCTCTGCTATGAACGTCACTGTCACTTCAGAAAGACTTTTCTCCTCTTTGCTCGCTTCCCAGGGAACTGTGGTTTGCTTTCTATTACCATGATTAGTTTGCCTGTTCTTGGATGGCATACAAATGGAATTATACAATATGTGTATTCTTTTATGTCTGGCTTTTTTCACACAATATAGTGATTTTAAGATTCACTCGACGTTGTTGCATGCAGTTTATTCCTGTTTATTGCTGACTAGTAGTCCATCATATGGATATAGCACAATTTGTTTATCAGTTCTTCTGTTCAGATATTTGTTTTGGTTCCAATTTTGGTCTACTATGAATAAAACTTCTATGAACATTTATTTATGTATAAATCTTTTTGTGGCCATAAGTGTTTGTTCCTAGGAGTAGAAATGCTGGGTCATAGGGTAGATTTCTGCTTAATTTTCCAAGAAACTATTGAATCATTTCCCATAGTGGTTGTAACTTAACTAGTTGAATTGTGATTAAATTTTCATTGACTTTAATGAGGTTGCTAGATATCGACTAGACTGAAGGACCTTTGTCAAAGAAGGAAAGGGCTAGAATGGACAGGGAATCCTGGCAAAATTACCCTTGGGGCATATACTTAGTTAATCAGCATTGATGAAACTCTCCTCCAAACCCTTAGAGAACTTAAATCTATGCTCGTCTTAAAAAATGTAGATCACTGTTCAAAGAACCTTTATTTAAGCAGTTATTACTGTGTGCTAATCACGTAGGGCACGTGAGTCCCAATACTTGTCCCAAGGAGCTCACAGGTAAAGTGAATTCTTTTACTTTAAGAAGGTGTACGGCAATGCCTTCCGTCTAAACTGCTCTTAATTCTAGTTTATCTGAATGTCATTTTCCCGGAAGTCCTAAGCACCTGGGAAGCAGGACATAAGCAAAAAACCAGAACCTCCAAAGCATTTCAAATCATTGGGGAAAAGATGGATTTGTCATTCCATGGTGTTGGTCCAAGTGTAGTCACCATCTGTGGAAAAAAGTAGGATTCAAACCTCATGCCATATAACATGATAAAGTCTACTTGGGTCACAAATTTTAATGTAAAATAAAAAACCCATGAAAGTATTAGGACAAATCACTGACAAGCTCTGTTCTAATGTCAGGATGGGGAAGGTCTTTCTTAATGTCTCAAAAAATCTAGAAACCATGAAAGAAAAGACTCTGAAATTTGATTATATCAAAATTAAGAATTTCTGCGTGGCAAAACCTACCATAGCCACAGCCAAAGACAAATGTGCCCGGGGCTGGGGGTTGGTGGGGAGGATCGTAGCTCATATCACAGAGAACTAATTTCCTATATATGTATGATGAGCTTTAACAACCTTATTAAAAATGGGCAAAGGCTGTGAGCAGACTGTTCACAGAAAATGAAATGCAAATGGCTCTTAAACATGTGGAAAGATGCTCAGCCCACTCGTGATAAGAGAAATGCAAATTAAAATTAAGCTGAAATACATATTTTCAGTTATCAGACTGACAGAAACTTCGAGGCGACACCGTGTTGGCGAGGGTGAGGCTGACTAGTGTGGGAGAAAGGCGTTCAGTTGAGGGACTAGCAGGAGCAGAGAGATGGAGGCTGAGAAGTCGGATCAGCAAATCTGGACGGGGCGGGGAAGGTAGGGGCAAGCATGCTGACAGTAGCAAGGAGCCACAGCAGCGAACCAGCGTCGGGAGAAGACAGCGAAACTAGACACATCAAAAGAAGTAACTAACAGTGTCCATTACTGTGCAGGCAAACAGCCCTCCACCCGGAGCAGCCAGGAGTGGCCCTTTATGATGACTGATCAGGGTCACCATAAAGGTTACGTTATGCCCAGCATTTTTCATTTAAGAAAGCATTAAAGTAGAATTTTAAATTAAACAAATTTAGCACACTCGATAAACGATATAGATTTTTTCCAGTTATCTCTAATTTTTAGAGAATACTTTGTATTTGAAGATGCTGAATAAATGAAATATGTCTCTGCTGTTTCAGTTGCTTCTTGCCATTCCTAGCTTCTCGTACGCTGAGTTATTATGGTACATCACAGAATGTTTAGGACACTAGTGGCCTGTCAACCCTCTGTCCCTCTTGGGTTGCCAAGGAACAGGTAACATAATTTCCTGACTGGGAGAGGGATGAACTAGTGCTTGATGCTGGAAAGCAAGTAATAGGTGTAACTTAACAGGAGGGCGCTTTGATTTTTAATTCCCATTCCCTCCCCGCCCCCCCATCTTTCTTATCCTCTTTTTTTTTCTTTTTTTTTTTTTTACTTCTGCTTCATTGCTCATTTTACTCTCAGAGTTCTAAAATTCATGATGCTCTTTAAAATGAGGTTGCTGTCACTTTTCATGACTAGTTTAGTATTGGAGGCGAAAGGTGAGATCAGATAACTACTTGAAAAACCTTTTGGTCTAGAATGTTATCATTCTCTGCAGTCCTCCTGGTTTTAAGCCTTGTACGTTGTGGATTATGCCTTCAGATTTTATAAGTATTAGGGGCAAACAGGGCACCAAATATTTAATGAGATTCTTGTCTGCTTACATTCCTAACAAAGAATGTAATTATATGCTCAAACCAAAAAGTTAACTTGATTTACATTTTCCTTCTCACTCACAATTTGGTTGCTATCTAGACTTTAAAAGAAAATTTAATCCTATGCCCAAGTATATTTCAATAGTCCCTTTGAGTTACTAAGGCAAAAGCTTGAGCAAAGGATAAACCTAATAGAGTATTTTGAATGCGGATCAGCACAGATCCTGTAGGATTTTCTGATAGGCAAGGCTGTAGGTGCTGTTTAGAAAAGCTAAACTGTGATGTTAAATCATGACAGTATCTGCAAAGTAAGGGTATCATTTTGTATTGGATTCTTGGACAGGCAGTCACTATCCAGGATGTCTTATACACCTTCCAGTGCAAAGCTGTAGAAAGATAACCATCTGATACTTTTCTATGGTCCTTTCAAGGGCCTGTCTAGGTAGGAAAACCTAATGATTGAGAAAGGTTGGCACTGATAACTCAGGTGTTATTCATCTCAAGTAAGGGTTGCGTTTGTGAAGCTAGAAGTAGAGGGAAGAATCTTCTGGGATACTTGGGAATCTGTGTGTGTCCCTGAAGTGTGTGGTTTTGTTTTCTTCTTTAGCTCCTTGTGAGCAAGGGTCATGTCAAACTTAGTGTTCTTGTGTGTATGTAGCTGTCTTCCTATAGTGCCGTGTTAGGCCCTCAAATATAGGTATTGGTTAATTGACAAATTTTTGTCTATGTTGTTTTCCTCAGTTGGATAGTCTCATTTCCACATCCAGTTCAACCGTCTCAGAAAATGAGGTAAAATTGAGTTGTTATGAAAACCTAATACATCTTTAATCTCTATTTTTCCATTTTTGCTGTTTTGTGAGCCATTTTTAAACACAAGAGTTAACTTAATACTGTTTCATCATTTATGCAATTTCGTATTTTTTCAGGAATTCATTGTAATTTTTTCCATTGAGTGTGTTGATGTCTGACTTGGAAAGAGAAGAAATACTGCAATTGCACTGAATGAGAATTTTTCATTTCCCTCTAACCAACAAGTACTACAGGTGCTACCAATTATAGACAGGCGTCTATAGAGACAGGCAAGTGGGATAAATATAGGAGTCCTCTTCTAATAATTCAGGGAATAGGTTGCAAGGTATATTGCTGTCTTCTCAGCAATTGCTTTGCCTCTTCCAACGCTCCCCATCTGTGCCCTTGAAACCTAGAGTGAATTTTTTTCTTTTTTGATGTGGAAAACAGAACTGGCTTATTTTTCTAATTGAAGATAATATTAATCCCCTCCTTCCTTGTTTGTGAGCTGCTGTTATCTCTATGGCCACCGTAGTAAAGACTCTTGTTTCTGAAGCTAGACCAGACAGAGAGAATTTGGTTCTGCAATACCTTTTTTGTTACTCTAGCCACATAAACCCTAGGTGATCTAGAGATCTTGCTATTGGAATTGAATGGACTTTTGAGCTCTAGAGCTGTGCTTCCTTGGATGGAGGTTGTGAATTGGGTATGGTAGCTATTTAGGAAATTAACATTAGTCATTGGTCTTACCCAGCTTTGTAAATGGAGTTGAGAGTAATTTCTCTGAAGAATAGAAGCATCCTTCTCAATTAAGATACATTTTTACTTTGAAGTCTAACTATGAAACTTTCCTCCTGTGCTCTCATGGTCTTTCCTAAACAATTTCTTCTTATAATTATTTTATATTCATTGTCTGTGTGATCCTTTACCAGCGGACATGGTCCTTGAACTTAGGAAGTAGCCCTCATCTCCATTTTCTTCTACCTTGTCTGTTTGCTTGGCTTGGTGTAGGGTCCCCCTAACTGAGTAGGTCGTTTTCCCTCATAACTGAGAGTAGCCAAATACTTAAATTTTCCTTATTCCGAGTATGGAGGCTAGAGAATGCTTGTCACATAGCATGAAGTGAATTTTGCTTTTGAGGCCACCCAGCCTCATTTCGCTGAAGGAGTACCTTGTATAGCCTTTGATACCGGATGAACTGGATGCTGTCATGATAACTATAGTGAACTGTAGAAACTCTAACTTTTACTATTTGGTTAAATATTTAAAATAAATTTGATTTGTAGGAAATATAAACAGAATTATCTTAATATTACACGTGTATATATATATATATATTTAAATACAAATAATTTGTATTAAGTTTTGGTTACTGATTTATTGTTAATTCTAGAAACATCTGTTGAACAACAGTGTCTTTGGACGCTGTGCTAGAAGCTTGGGGAGGCTGGTGAAAGTACAAAGAGGAACAAGGCTTGGTTCCTGCCCTTGAGGAGCTTTCAGGCTAGTGGAGTGGATGCATATGCAAATATGTGACCAACACCTGACAGAGGTACATAGTGTATGAAAATGAAAGAGGAAGTGAGTGTTCTCCTCTGGGAAATCTGTACAGAGAGGTGCTCCTAGCGAGTGTCAGTATTTTAAGTGATATGCAAAGGAGGAGTTGGCTGTAGAAAGAGGGGTAGAGACTAGAAAATAGTTTGTGGAGGAAAGGAAAAAGGCAGAGGTTTAAAGAAAGAAGCGATCAACAACGTTAAGTGCCACAGAGCAGTCAAGTAGAATGTCAATTTCAAAGTGCCAGTAGCTTTGGCAGAGGAGCATCTTGGGAGAGCAGTTTCAGTGGAGCAATGAGTGCAGAAGCCAGTGATGGGTTTGAAGAATGAATGAGAAGAAAAGGGAGGGAGAATTGTGAAACAATGTAGCGGGTTGTTTGACCAAGTTTGTGGAGAAGAGGCAGTGAGAGTTTGAGGGAGAGGGGAGTCCAAGGAAAGATGTGCCTGGATTGTGGAATATTTGAAACATCTTAAAGTGCAGAAGACTTGATTGAGCTTGTTGGTGGGTTGAGGAGAAGAAGCGATAAAGGATGAGACTAAAGATTAAAGAAAAAGGGATAGTAATCTGTAGATCAAAATCTGCAAGGAGGTAGGAAAGGATATGTAATATAAATCATTAACGCCATAGGTCATTTTGCTTCATTTGTATCTCCACTCTTTAGTCTCCTGGAACCCTAAAAGACAATTTTATGCTCACCACAAACGGGAGATACAGTAGACATCAAATCAGTAACATAATTCTCCACACTGTGACATTCGGTATAAGCTAGGCGAATTCAGAAAGAAGGTGAATTAGAAACTGTGCATAGAGGTTATAGAATTACTGAGGTTGTGTAGAGAAAATATGCTAAAGGAGATGGATGCAGAGCTTCTATTTCAGAATTTTTGTGTATCTAGGTAGATTGGGACGGAAATTTGTTTTATCTATATGTGCTGCCATTTCGGTAAAACGTCTCCTGCCTTTTAGAAGACAGGTTTGATGAGAATGGAAGAGAGTTGGCTCAGAAATAATGAGATGAGAGACCTTGCGAGAAGGCAAAGGGAAACTAATGAAGGGATTTGAAGGCTTGTTTAGTTTTTATTTAAGTTTTGGTTCAGGGAATAATGACTGTAAGTATTAAATTGCCACAGTCAGAGTATTAACTGCTAAGAAATTGTTCTAGGAATACTGTGAAGCAAGTGGAGCCCGGGAGACAAATAGTACAAGGTTTTGGTGCTGAAGAGGGGAAAGCCACACAGACTCCTCAAGGTCTGGCCTTGGCGTCTCCTGCCTCCTCTCTCATAAGCTCGCCCTTCTTCTAGTAAACTACTTACAGTTTCCTGAATACATCATACTCTTCAACCTTTTACTGGTCCTTTTATCCGATTATTCCCCTAATCGACTTTCCCCGCGTTTTCCTTAAAACCTCTCAGTAATCCTCCTTTGCATCCTGAAACCTCCCCTGATGCCCCAGGGCAGTCAGTCAATCCTTCCTTTCTCTGTGTTGTCTTTCCACCTTGGACCCCAGTTCTCACAGCGGTTGTAAGGGCTTGTCTGGTGTCTGTCTCCCTTTCAACTCTTGAACTCCTTGACGGCAGAAGCAGTACCTTTCATCGAGGTCCTGGCACCCAGAAGGATACTGGGCACATAGTAGGACATCAGTAAATGTCTGCTTAAATGTATTGAGTTGAATCGTCATATTTAAACAACCTTCAAAAACCGGACTTTGTCTTAGATGCATTCTTGGGGTCTCAAAATCCTGCCATAGTATCCGTGAGTGCAGGGATGACTTTTTTTTTCCTTACATTTTTGGTATCTTTAAATAGTTATTAAAAGATACTAAAAGTGTTACTTAAAAGTATTGTTACTTTCCTTGTTGTTATGCCTCCTGCATCAATGGCGCTTTATAGTATTGATGTTCTTTAGACATTTAGATATTTAAAATTTACTTTTAAAATATACAAAATAGTTTGGTGATGCTTGATTCTTTATATCAGTTTGTACAGCAACTGAGACAGCTGATATAGGCAATGAGGAGACATTATTTGATATTCTTAGAGGTATAGTGAATATTTTTAGAAATAGCATGTGGTATCTTGTGTTAATATCTAATTGTATATATACTTGAGTAGGTTTGCACGTATAGTTTCAAAAGCTTTTTTTATGTCATTCTCAAATGGATAACCTTTAAAACAGTTGGAATTGTTCTTGTATTTTCTACCTAGTAGAAATTCATTATTGCAATATTTTCCATCACAGACATAGCATAGCTATCATTTTTGTTCCAAATGATTGTGTTCAAGGGAGTCTAAGCGATTACACCTCATGGTTAAATCACTTATTTAATCACATAGTCCCTAAATGCACCTGCATGTTACAGATATTTCCATTTTCCTCTTCTTTTTCTCTGAACCTCTCAGGATGGTTTTCCTCTTCCATTAGTCCTCTTAGTTTTCAAGAACTTAAAGCAGTAGGTGCACCCCAGCTGCCTGGCTTTTCCCTGCCTCACGCCGGGAGCATTCATTCTTTCTTTTTTGACCATATCCATCTCCAACTGATGCACGTGAGTCTGAGTGAAAGTATTTTCCATCAGTGGTTTCTCAGGGTTTGATGGGAAAAGAGGCTGGCGGGGCTGGGAGTTTGTCACCTTTTGCTTAATCTTCCTGTCTTCAGTGGAGCCCTCCACTTCATCCCCAGCTGTGCCCAGCGTCCCTGAGCCCAGAGCTCCTCTGCATCCATGATTCTAACCTCATCTGCACATTGGAACCACCCGCAGAAATTTTGAAACTACTGATAACCAGCCACGCCCTGTAACAAGCAAAATTCAGATCAGAAACTCTGGGGTGGGACTCACTTAAGATTTTTGAAGCTCTCCAGGTGATTCCAATGTGCAGCCAGGTAGGGGAATCATTGCTCCAGTGGATCCTTCTATGATCTGGCCCCTCACTCCATCTCAGACCCCTTCTGTCCCCTTCATGTTCACCAATCCACCATGTGAACTTCCATGTTGTCCACCCACTGGGTGTGCTTCCACCTCGAGGTCTGTGCACCCCCACCTCTGTCTGGAGTGCTCTTTCCTGGGTATCTGCATGGCTCACTTTTCCTTTTAGCAGGGACCACACCACACTCCTTGTCCCCTGCCTTGCTTCTCCTTGCTCCAGAGCAGTCATCACATCTGATCTATCACACATTCACTTGCTTGTTTCTCTGCACTAGAATGGAAGCTCCATGGGAGCAGGCCTTACCTTTGTTCCCTTGGAGACTTCTGGGCATCTAGGACTGGGCTTGGCACAGAGTAGTTGCTTGCTGACCAACAGTTGAATGGATTTTTGTAGGGAAGTTTTTCTGTTGGTCTTGGAGGAAGGGTCGGTTATGTGATTGTGTTGTGTTGGGCAGGAGGTCTGGGGAGTCTAACTGCTCTCTCTAGGATTGTTTCAGCCTTCCTTATCTCGTTGCAGCCCTCCCTGCATCCACACATTCAGAGATACCTGTGCCTCCAATCCTAAGCCTTTCTTCTGGGCTGCCCTTCTAAGGTTCATGTTACTAGGGCTGCCTGGTCAATTGCCTCCCCAAATTTGGCTGTGTCATCTCTTCTCTTTGTCCTTATGGATTTATGCTTTTAAAAACATCTTTAACAGTTATTTAAGAGAGAGTTCAGGAAGGAATAGAGGTAACATTTGTATTCAGTCCACTCTGTTTAACCAGAAGTTGGGCCCTCCGTTAATTCCTCCTTCATTCATTTACAGATTAGTTTCTTCCATGAGTTTATTGACTATCAACTCTGCGCCGAACACTATGAATGAAATACATGGTTCCTGCTCTCACTAAGGTTGTGTCCTAGGGCAGTGAGTGGTGAATCTGGATGAAAAAGATCAGGAGTTCTTTTTACTATTCTTGCAACGTTTCTGTAAGTTTGAAATTATTTAAAAATAAAGGTTTTTTTTAAATGTGTCATGTAGGGACTAAATTGTAAAGAGCCTCTCTGCCACGTCGGAGATCCTGAAGGCTTTGTGAACCATTGAAAGTTTTAAGCAGGCCAGTGCTGTGGTAAGTTTGGGAATTTAGACAGATTAACTCTGAGCATAGACCGGGATGGGTTTGAGGCATGCAAGCCTGGAGGAAGGGAGAGCAGGTAGGAGGCTTCTGTGATAATCCAGAAATGATGAAGGCCTGAGATGAGCCGCTGAGGATGGAGAAAAGCTGCTTTTCCCATAATGCCTGTTTTATCAGATTCCCTTGGAGGTAAAGCTGTTTCTGTGGTAACAACCTGCCGATATACTGTTATTAAGGAAAGTAAGCTTGTTCTTGTAGACTAAGTGTCTCTTGTGGTTGTACCCAGAGACGAAGAACTGGGATTTATGACAAAATTGATACAGCAATATACAAAAAGATCCACCAGAAAGTAACGTGGATTATCACTGTCCAGGGCACAGCTCCGTGTGCTGTCATTATGAGACATTGCCCAGAACTGAATTCAACGGGTCTGATGGATAAAATGTTGGAATTTGTACTAATAAATTTCTTTAGAGTTATCTCAGCCATGAATTTTCTGTTTTATTGGGTTGCAAATTTCTGTTTCATTGGGCAGCTTTTTTCCTTGTTGCTGTGGAGCGTCTTTCCCCCTTTGCTAGGCTAATAAGTGCCTTAAGGCTTCTCTATATATCTGCTTTAGCGGAAGGGCATTTCTATCATTTTTACTTCAAGTTTTTCTCTTTTAACAAAAGAACTTTAGGCTATTCGAATGTTTTAAAATTTGTATTGACTTCCGTCCCACGTGTGGGTATTGTTCTTTGTGCGTACTGTTAGGGGATCTTTGTCCAGAGAAGCTGCAGTCCAGAGAAATCCCACTTTTCTCTTACAATTTAGCAGGCAATGGAGGAGAACTGCAGAACTGGTTGATTCGATGCCCAGCTAATAGGTTCCCAGCACTGAGCTAGGTGCAGTGGGTTTCCTGATCTGCTTGGGGGCAGGGATCATGGCCTAATTAATCTAGACATTCCTTTTCAGTCACCACAGTGGTGTTGCTTGCTTGGTAACTGTTGAACTGGGAAGGGGATGTGAGATAAGTGGAAGGTTTTGTTTTGTGAGCCACATTCAGAGCTGTGTGGGACTCTTAGGCAGCTTCATTCAGTTGGGTGCCTGTATGTGCTGTGTAAATACAGTAACATCAGTTTACTTGGACGTTTGGGACAAATGAAGTGAGTAAAAATGTTTTCTAAAAATTGTGGTAAAACACACATAAAATTTACCATCTTAATCATTTTTAAGTGTAGAGCTCAGTAGTGTTCAGTATATTTACATTGTTGCGAAACAGATCTCCAGAATTTTTTTCATCTTGCAAAACTGAAACTCTCAACCCGTTAAATAACAACTCCCGTTTCCCTTTTCCTCCAGCCCCTGGTAACCACCATTCTACTTTCTGTTACTGTGAATTTTACTACTTTAGATACCCCATCTAAGTGGAATCATATAGTTTTTGCCTTTTTGCAACTGGCTTATTTCAATTACCGTAATATCCTCATGGTTCATCCATGTTGTAACATGTGACAGAATTTCCTTCCTTCTTCAGGCTGAATAATATTCCACTGTATGTATCTATCACATTTTAATTTTCTATTCATCTGTCAGTAGACATTTGGGTTGCTTCCTTCTCTTGGTTATTGTGAATAGTGCTGCTGTGAACACGGATGTTCAAATATTTCTTCAAGACTCTTCTTTCAATTCTTTCAGATATATACTGAGAGGCGGGATTGCCGGATCATATGGTAGTTCTATTTTTAGTTTTTTGAGGAAACTCCGTAATGTTTTCCATAGCGGTCACAACATTTCATGGTCCCACCAACAGTGCACAAGGGTTCCAGTTTCTCCACATCCTCACCAACACTAAAACATTTTTATGTTAAAACAAATGTACTATGGTGTTGAATCTTACATTTTGAATGAATTTTAAAGGTAAAACAGAAGACAAATAAATCTTCATTTTGTGGTAGATCCTCTAATGAAAGTGCTTTGGTGGAAACATTTGAGAAGCCCTGAATTAGAAAAGAAATCCTCAGGATAATCTAGTTGAGAACTCACGCACATACATGAAGATAAAGAACATCTTCCCAAAGCAGCATGTCACAAAATACAACTTCATTTTTAATAAGGGAGTGAAATCTAATTATATCAATAAGAGAAGACATCCTGAAAGTGATAAATTTTGAATAGGAGCTTGAAGGAGGCTGGTAAATGTGAATTGATGGCAAGAAGACTATGCATTAATGTAAAGAAAAATGTGATCTCATAATTATACAGTTACAGAACTTGACATTGGGAGCTAGTAGTATTTTTTCGTCTTTGTATTTAGTAATAGCTATAATTGGATGTAGTAACTGTGTGTTTATTTAATGAGGACAGGTTCACTATTTTTATTGTGATTTTCATCAAGATCTGACAGTCAGTCTTCAAATACCACAATGATCTGTGTCACAAAATTCCTAGAGTGGATTAAAAGACTACATGATAAACACTGTTTTGTTATCTAATTTCCTAGGACTAAGTGTTTTTTGATAACTGTGTTTTCGGGTTAGGCTGTTCCTTTATTTTCTTTTTCTTTGGCATGGCTAGAAGGAAGAAAGAACATTTACTGTCAAGAAAGCAAATGCTGAGAAACTGAGGAGAATAGAGAGCTAACAAAGTGTTCTGCTTTTTGCAATTATTGCCCAACTTGTGTGAATCTAAGTCAGTCTTAATTTAAGTGATGACTTCTGTTTTCAATATAAATGCTGAGTATGAGCCTGTTGTCCCATAAATCTTATGAGTTGTTTTTTACATACGTTTTCTCCTTTTGTAGGGCGTATCTTAAGACTTGTCCATTTTTGGTATTTAAATCTTCCCACTTCTGCCAGTGATTTAAATTATCCTCACTTTGGTTGTATTTTAATTATCTTTTTCTTGAAAGTTCTTTTTTGTTTTTTAATGTAAACTGTGCACTTACCAAAACTAAACTAAAACAACCAGACAAGAATGGATGTAAGTTACACTCCGACAGGGTAATGGTGATTTTGTACCTGGACCAGAGAGCTGGTGATGGTTTCTATCACCCTTGACCATATTCTTTGGTTGGTAGGTTTCAGGTGCTGTGTCAGGGGGAAAGCCTTACTGTTTAACCTGGAACAACTGGATGTTGGCAAATTAATTCCTTATTTAGAAATTAGTAAATGATTCTTTGAGTGATACAGAGTAGCAGAAGCAAAAAACAAAACAAAAACCAAATCAGTTTCAGTTTAGCAATGTGTGAATTAAGTATCATCATATTTTGAGCAAACTATGTTTAGGCGAGCACCTTCCAAAGTGGCGTCTTTGGAGCAGTAATTTCATAGGGTGTAAGTAGATATTTGTGAAAAAAGAGATTTTTGGTTACTTGGGTTGAGGAACCCTGGATTAAACAATAGAAATCAGATTTCCCTACTCTAGGGCTTCCTGACTCTTTAATATTTGCATGTTCGTTGTGAATTGCTCAAGAATGAGGTGAAGCGTGCATCATTTCTGAAACATTTGTGGCATTCTTTTTTCTTAGAGCATCTTGCAGGACTAATATTCTGCACAACAGACTGTAGAAAGGTGGGTTAGGAATGACTAGAGCCAGAGTTTTGTTGTAGGTTACGGGAAGGATGTATGGTTCAAATGAGATTGAAACCCACATAGTCAGCCTCAGGGATAAGAATCTCACAAACCACATAGACATTTCAACTAGATTTTAATGTGTCCATCCTGCTCCCCAGTTTCATAGGTGTGACTGAAGTCTACCCTGGGGACGCAGAACAATGGGGACCAGATGTTCTGCCAATCAGTAACTCATAACATTGTATCTGCACTTCAGAACGTGGGGAGGAACTGAAAGGTTGATTGATAAGAGGAAAAATAAAAGGAGGTTGTTTTGTTGAAATATTTAGTATTACTTGATTTTACACTCTTAATTTTACCTATTAAAGGAGATAATAAATGCCTTAATGGTTTCTCAAGGTTGTTAAAAGGAAACGGAGATGTGGATTTACATCACACCTGTTCAGTTCAAATTCTTATTTCCAACTCACTGTACCACATTTTCCCCATCTGTGGAAAAGAGTTTATAGAACCATAGAATTTTAGAGCTTTGAGAACTTTTAGCGATCATTTCATTTAAGGGTGAGAAAGCTGAAGACTTAGGGATATTATGTAACTCACTTAACTCACAGCTAGTTTATGGCAGGGTTTAGACTAGAATTCGGGTCTCCTGGTTCCTAGTTTAAAATTCTTTCCAATGCATTTTGCAACTTCCTAGTGTGGCAGTGATCAATCTCTCTCTCTCTCTGTATTGTTCCTTTAGAATTTATCTCTGTAGGGGACTTTGTCTTTAGCATATTTTATTTAGCCATACATGTTACTCCATAATTGACAATTGATAGTGAATTCTAGCTTCTGATCATATCTCCTGAAATGGTGACATTACTCTGACAATTCATGAATTATAATTGATTATTAAAATTTGACCAAATTCTGTTGACCACGTTGTAAATTCAGTAAAGAAGAGGGGAGAGGAAAGACTGAGGCGTCAAGGCTTTAGTGACTGGGAAAGCGATGGTGCCATTAAAAGAAATAGGCATAGCTGACACTGAGGGTTTGGAAGGAAACCTGATATTTTTTGTTAGACATCTAGGGTTTATTTTAAACCATAATCTTATCACTTATTCTGACTATATAATTGAGACATTCTCAATTTTTAAAAATTGGCTTTAATAAATTTTAATAAATTAAAGCAAAATGAGTCATCGACTTGAAGGTAAGATCTACAACTATAAAACTTCTAGACAAAAATACAGGAGGAAATCTCTGAGGCCCTGAGCTGGGTATTTTGTAGATAGGACTCAAAATATACACACTATAAAAAAAAATAAATCGATCTTCCTCTGAAAGTCCATTTGGGCTGCTATGAAAGGGTGGCATCGACTGGGTGGCTTTTAACAACAGAAACTTATTTCACACAGTTCTGGGGGCTAAAAGTTCAAGATCAGGGCGGCCACATGGTCAGTTCTGGTGAGAACCCTCTTCCAGGCTGCACACTGCTGACTTCTCGTCGTCTCCTCAAGTGGCGGAAAGAGAGTGGCCCGTTTTTTACTTTGCTTCTGGTTGTCTTTTGTTGAATACAAGTTTTAAGTTTTATAGTAATCAAATTTATCAGCCTTTCTCTTTCTTGTTTCCAGGTCTATTGCTTCAAGACATCCTTCTTTTCCTCTAAGATCTTATGAATATGTTTTACTTTCTTTTTTTTAAAATCCTTTAATTTTCATAGTTAATACTAATTCACTTGGAGCGAGTATGAGTGAATGTCTGTGTGTGTGTGAAGTAGGCATTTGTATCAGTCATCTTGAGGTGCCATAACAAAATACCGTAGACTGGGGGGCTTAAACAACAGAGAGAGAGAGAGAGAGAGAGAGAGAGAGAGAGAGAGAGAGAGAGAGAGAGAGAGAGAGAGAAAGAGCAAGCTTGTGTGCAAACGAGCCAGCAAGCATGCAAGCAATCTGATCTCTTTGTATGAGGGCACTAATCCCATCACAAGAACCCCCACTCTCATGATCTCATCTAAACCTAAGTGCTTTCCAAGGCCCCATCTCTAAATTTTAGAGGGAGAGAATTCAGTCCACAGCAGGATTTTATTTATTTATTTATTTTTATTGCTAACCACTTGCCCCAGCATCATTTATTGAATCAACCATCCTTTTCCCGCTGATTTATAATGGCATAGGGGTCTGTTTCTGGAGTCTTAATTTTTTATTCCTGCTTTATCTTTAATTGTACCAACACCACACTGTCTTAATTATAAGTTGTATAATGTCTTAATATCTGAGAAGGTAAGACTCCCAATTTGTTATTCTTTAAAATTGTCCTGGCTAGTCTTGGTGCTTTCTTCTTCCATGTGTATTTTAGGAGTAGTTTGTTAGGTCACACACACACACACACACACTAAAATAGAACCCCAAACTTAAGGATTTTGTTTCGATTTGCATTAAATTTATACATGATTTGGGGAGAACTGACTTCTTCATGATACTGAGTTTTCCCTCCATGATCATGGCACATTACTCCATTTATTCAGTTATTTTATATTCTTGAATAAGGTATTGTAATTTTTCCCGCAAGAAGTCTTTGACATATTTTAGTAGATTTATTCTGAGGTTAATCTATGGTTTTGTTGATATGGTGCATAGGATTTTTTTTATCACTTATATTTTTTAGTTATCAATGGAATACATTTGATTCACTTACCTTAGTGAACTCTCATATTAATTCTTATAGTTTGTCTGCAGATATTTTTGCACTGTCCATGTAGTCAGCTGTGTTGTCTGCATATAAGACCAGTTTTGTTTCTTCCTTTCCACTTCTTATGCCACTGATTTTTTTTTCTTATCACACTAGCTTTTGCATGATGTTGAATGGAGACAGTGATGGAGGGCGTCCTTGTTTTGTTTTTCCTTTAGCAGAGATGATTCTAAAGTTTCACCATTACGTGTAACGGTTGCTATAAATTTTTGGTAACTTTTATCACTTTAAGAAAGTTTCCTTCCATTCCAATTTTTGTTTTTGATTTCTTTTAATCTTGAAGGTGATTCATTTTATGCCTGTGTTTTCAGGAAGCTAAATGGTTACTCTTTGTCACATCTCTTGCCTCGTATTGCAAAACTAACTGTGAACATGTGTGACTCAGTAAGGGTAACTTTTTTTAAAAAAGTGAGATAATAAAGGAGCCTGTCTCAGTCTTAAACATTTATGGTACATTATAGAAAATTTGGAAAGTATTCAAGCACATTAAAGGAAGTAAAAATTAGTCATAATCTTGCTATTTAAAAGCTTCTGTTCATCTTTTATGAAGAAGGTGTCCTCTGCTTACTGCTTGGTAAACACTGAACTGATTTAAACATACTGTTCCTACCTTTTTTTCCTGCATGTAGAGAGAAAGTAGACTGATCATTTATATACATACATACACAGCCTTTAAAAAAAATTCCAAGTGGGATCATGCTACATGTATTTTGCAGCTTTTCTAATGCAACAATATTTAATTGACATTTTCCTCAATCTTTAAAAAATGCTACTTTGAATTCCCTTATATGGACATAGCATAATCCAAACATCTCCCTATGAAGGAAGTTCTTCCCAGTTTTTGACTATTGCAGTAATAGACTGTGAACACACGTGTACATACATCTTCACCTACGTGTGCTAGCATTTTTGTGTGATTCCTAGAAAAAGGCCGCTATGCCTGACTTTCCATGTCTTGGAAAGTATTTTTATGGCAACCTATGACAAAGTGATTTCTTCACTTTAAGTGTCTCAAAGTTTTCAGTTTGTGCATTTGTTGTTCAAAGTAGGAGAAAAATATAGCCATCAAAATACGTTCATCATGTCTGCACATTGTTACCATGGAATCATCGCACTTCGGTGGATCACATCACTTCTGAAAGGGGCCTTAGTTATACCTGTTGCAGTTTCCTCTTTTTGTCGCTGAACAACCTGAAAATCAGAAGGAGTGTCTGGCATTTGAGATGGGTGTGATTGTTTTCAAAGTAGGTAATATTTGAGACCTGTGATGTGCCAGGCAGTGGGCTATCTACTTTACCTACACGATTTCATTTGATTTTTACCTAACCCCATGAAGTAGGTATTCTTGTTTACCTTTTATGGTTGAGGAAAGAGGTTAGGGTTTAAGTGGGTAACTTCCTGAGTTGCACAATCAAAAAGTGGCAGAGCTGGAGTTTGGAACCACATCTTTGTGATACTGGAGCTCCTGTTCTTTTCACTGAGTTACTTCATTTCTGAGAAAATATGTAACCAGGACGCTAGGTAAATACATTATTTTCAGATTGTGTCCGTAGTGTATTGATTTCACCGTGCAAAGAGTTAAATATATTCATCATTTACCAGTTAATCATCCTCTTATTGAGGATGTTAATATGCTGCTGAGAGAGTCAACAAAGGGAAGGGAACTAGCTGACATTTGTATTGCTCTGAATGACTATCCAAGGTTATTTTGAGATAGATCGATGTAAAAAACCAAACCAACCTGCGGATTGATTACACTTTGTATGGTTTTTGATTCCCTCCTGTAAATCCTTTTCTATTCTTTGGATTCTCAGAAGTCTTGCTTGAAATCTAGCTCTTGAAGATCTTTTAAATCCTGTTATCTTAATTTTGTTAGGTACTTTTGCTAAGTTATAGATTGAGTCTCAGCCATGAGCAAAGAGGGATTTCTTTAGCAATGAAAATTCCTTTTCTCAAACCAATCTTTTACCATTTTTGGTCCCTCTTTTTGCTGATGTTGATTTTCTTTTTCCTTGGGTGAGGAAGATTGTCCCTGAGCTAACATCTGTTCCAGTCTTCCTCTATTTTGTGTGTGGGACGTCACCTCAGCATGGCTTGATGAGCAGTGTGTAGGTCTGTGCCTAGGACCTGATCCCATGAACCCTGGGCCACTGAAGTGGAATGTGTGAACTTAACCACTACACCACCAGGCCAGCCCCTGATACTGATTTTTAATTTTAAACATGTTTGATACCTGAGATCAAAGCTGGTTGATCTGTCTTAATAACTTGTGATCCAAGTCTTCATTGTAAGTGTAAAGCACTTATTAACTGACTTGGTGACTTTTTTCTTTTAATTCAACTAACTTTTTGAATGAGGCTTCACTATTTTCTCTTTCAAATAGTTTTAGAACCTCTTCTGACCTTGTGGGGGAATACGTTTAAAGTTATGTGTAGCCATAAAAAAGTATGTTGGCTATACATATTTAACAGATTTGCACATTTATTATTATTTTTGGTCTGCTTTATGCTTAATTGTCTTTAGAAAAGAGAAGTCGTCCCTCATAAGTATCTTCGCAGGTTTGGCTCTTTGAGGTTTCTTTGGAGACAGAGCCACTCGATCCCTCTAGGACAAAGATTTCCCCTTTCTTAGGTGCCTTACCTCTGAAAGATGGAATGTGTGGACTCTACACAATTTAGTTGTAGTGAACTTTCTGATTTCTCACTTTCAGCTTTTATAAAAGGACAGATAGTTTCTCACTGAGACTTTCATCACAGCCAGTTATTGTGTGACGTAGTGAGGCTAGAAAGTGCGTGAATCACAGGCACCGTCTCGTCAGTATTGTGAAGACAACTGGGGAGGGGAGTGAATCTGTGTGGAAGATAATAGTCATTTTAACAGGTTGAACCTTACAGTTGAAAAAAAATTGCTTTCTATTCTGTATTTTAGACTTGCCAGGTTTACAGCCATTTGATAAAGATATGGACAGGATGTTCTTTTGTGTCATAATGATAACAACCCAGCTTCCTCTGTTGTAGCTCCCCATCTTGTAATGATTATTGAAGTACTGAAGGCTTTTGTTATATGGCCACTGTGTAATTGTCACATGTCCTGGCTCTGGGTTTCTCTGCATCTCCATATGAAGCTGGACAGACCACTCAAGTCTAACCATGTTTTCTCAGAGCTTTACAACCTTGTTCCTGCTTCTGAAAGACCATTATACTCCAGTAGTGTGTAGAACAGATGAGTTGTGTACTGTGTACGTTGTAATGTCAGTGTACGTAACTGTCCTGGGAAGTGTTTGTCTTCTCTGAGCACACATGCAACTAACAACATTATTGTATGACTTTTCAACATGCGTATCCACTGGTGGAAGTGGAAACTCCTAACTATTTTGTTGACTTGGAAATAGTAGTTACGAACTTGTCAAACTGGGTATATGGTTTTTTTTTTTTTTTTAAGATTTTTTTATTTTTTCCTTTTTCTCCCCAAAGCCCCCCGGTACATAGTTGTATATTCTTTGTTGTGGGTCCTTCTAGTTGTGGCATGTGGGACGCTGCCTCAGCGTGGTTTGATGAGCAGTGTCATGTCCACGCCCAGGATTCGAACCAACGAAACACTGGGCCGCCTGCAGTGGAGCGCGCGAACTTAACCGCTCGGCCACGGGGCCAGCCCCTGGGTATATGTTTTTAAACAGTGTTTATTGCAAAAAGGACCAAAGATTCTCAGAACTTGTTTTTTGTTCTTCAAATTTCTGCTCACTTGTGTCGGTAGATGTAGCTTGTTTCTAACATCTAGTGCTGTGTCTTGACCTCGTGAGAGGTACTTATTAACCAACCTGGTGATTTTTCTCATTTTTGCATGCTGGGAGTCTGTTCAAACTAACATTATAGGATGCTGGATAATACTTCTCATTGTGATTTATTTCCCTGGAAATCGTTGTCGTCTCAGAATCAAGCCTATCCAAGTGAGTGTGAAGACTCTGGATATTTTATTCTTTCTCTAATCTCTCTCTCTTCTGTCAGGGGGATTATTTTGACTACAATGAGCTATTTTCTCTGTTGCAAGTTAGCCATACTTCTAGCTGTGAGAAAGGGATCCTCCTAACCCACTGGATCTTGTATTCTCCTTGCTTCATGAATTCTAATGACCAATCTCTTTATTAAGAAAAAAAAAGATGTAATAAAATATTTAAAATTAAATACTTGGTTTTGCTGGAATACTGTTTATTTCAATGAATTTAATGAAAACATTCAGCATAGTTTCTTTTGGATGAATAAATAAATAAAAAGGTTTTAAAAGGTCCCTTAATTTGATGGTTATGGGCTGACCGCAAGAACTGGAGTTAAATATTTAAATCTGTTTTTGAAAGCTGCCTTTCTTTAAGTGAAGAGGGATGATGGTTTATGGTTCAGGCTACATATAATTTACTCACTGTTTATTCCATACCTGTCGTTGGTCGTCATTCTGAAAGAAAAGCATCTAGGGGAAGTTGTAACTTCTATTTTTTCTGAGGAATAGGTGATATATGCATGCAAAATATAGGATATAGCCAGAGAGGTGAAGGGATGTTTAAAAATCATAAAATCGTGGTTATCATGATTATCATGCAATCTGCCCTCAGTATTTCATAAATTATAACAGATTGCTTTTCATTAAGAATTTCATATTTAATGTGATAATCTTAAATTCAGGTGTAAGGGATTATTCCTGTAGCATTTTACATTTAGCAAGAAAGTATTTATAGGCTTTTTCTTGTGAAGGGAAGACGGAATATTTTGCTCAAAGAGTTATGGATTATAATTTATGCATATTTCATTCATGCTAATATTCTTTTGTAGAAAGTCTCATTATTTCTAGGACATGACTTACTTGGCTTAAACTGGACTGGAAATTAGTATTTAGTTAATAAACTGTCTTTAAGGATTACTAAAGTGGCTCTTGGTCACAAATGGACTCAAAATAGTTCTAGTGCTGTGCTTTACTTCCTTGTCTCGAGTGGCTAGGTGTCAAGATGCTATCCTGAAGCAGATCTCTATTCCCCTAATAAAATCTTCTCCACTTTGAGACATGGTTCTGCTCACTCCTTAAAGATTAGGAAACCACAGACAGAGGGACAGAGCAAGATAGCAGATTATTTGTCAAATGATGGGATGTATTTGTTAATTTTTTCTATTGTCTTGGGGACTTACCATGTCATGTTAGAGCGATGTTCGAATCTAATCTAATTAGATGCTAGTGCATTTATAGGACCCCTTTGATATGTCTCAAACAGGTGATTGATCTGAGGCACTTATGAGCAAGGACTGGATGGATTTTTTTTAGCAGCAGTTATGCCAGTTATAACTGAGCATACTCGTATTCATCAGTCTGTTCTCATCTGCTTTTTATTCAGTTCCCTAGTAGTTTAATGCCTTATGTTCCTATTTGTCCTGAATAAATTTCCCTTCTTAGATACATGAAGATTAAGCTGATCTGCTTCACTGTGTATTTAGGGACACTGTGTTTCCCATTTGTCACCTGCTGCTAATCTTCTGCGGTAAAATCAAATTGACATTTGTTAAAAGGTGTTTTGATCTATCTTTGAAAAGGGTAGTAAAGAGTAATTCGTCATAGTAATGACTTTTTTTTTTCATCTTGTGTGCAAATTTAGGTTGCTTGCTGAAACAGATTCTAATTTTGTCATGGTGGTAGAGAATTCTTTAGTTTCATGGTTTGTTTAAACAATTAAAAGTCCAATGAATCCTTGAAGCATTTGTAAATTTAGCAGTCTGGACAACTAGCCTCCTGTCCTTTGGTAGCTCACGGGGCTGGCATCAGCACCAGTCCTACAGTGGTTTCCTTTTTTCCCTTGACCCAGATGTTGGCCCCAGTCCTGTCACTTGAAAGACTGTCTACAGCTACGAGGTGTGGGCAACTTGAAATCATCACTCAAAATACGAAGTTAGGACATTAGCAGTATGACATTAGATTTCCTGGGTGACCAGGGCTGATATTTCTATGCTGTGGTGACAAAGTCAACATAAAGACCTGGGAGGGAATAAAATGTGTGTGGGAGGCAGAATGCGTCAAAGAACAACTAAGACTCAGGTGCTAAGGTGATAAGGCATGCATACTTCATATGCTGAACACAATTGATTATTCTGGGTCAGGTCTCCCATTCTGCACCTCCGTGGTTCTGAAGGCCCATCAAGAGCAAATTTTCTCTCTTCCCCAATCAGTTGCTTCTTGGAGAGCACTCTGCCTGTTTTACTGTCCCCATCCATTCAGCTTCAAACTCCCTTCCTGTTTATTCGTCCTCAAAATGCATTCTTCAGCCTCGATTTGCTGGCTGCATCACTCTCTACCTCGAATTCTTTCAGGGCCACTTTCCCTGCCAACTGGACAGCCCTGTCTGTTTCAGATGGATCTCCCACTTCACCTTGCTGGCCTTGTTTCTGTTGTCAAATCTAGGAACATGTCTCCTAAGTTTCTTTTATAATATGAGCTGTAATAGTTCCACGCTTTCAAGTTTTCTTGTGTAGACACTAATCTTTGAATTGACAACCCTCAGTAACCAGTTGGTTCTTGTCTTTGTTGTAGTGGCTTATCGTGAGTTTTATGGAACATTCTTTAACAGTAGTACCACTGCATTATTGAACAGAGAGAACTTCCATTTTGACTAAGTGTTGAGGAGAAATGAATCTTTAGCCTACAGGTTTACTTGTTTGAGGGTTGGAAGAGTTTGGCATGGATTAGCTTCTGCCTTTATACATTTCAGACCTTGTTTCTTCTCTACTACCTGCATACTTCATCACCAGGCCTGCCAGGACACACAGTGAGCACTCCAGCCCTGTACGTTTGTGCCCTCATGCTGAGTGAGTTGGCACAGTGGGAGTATTCCTGAAAGCTATTCCTATTCCAAGATGGCTGGCACTACAGAAATGACTGCAAACCACAAACATATATCCCACTAAACCCAAAGTATGTCCCAACTCAAATTCCCTTTATCCATATCTCCCAAAGGCCCAGGGCCACACCAAAGCTACCCTACACAAGGGAAATTGTGAAGTCAGAGAAGAAAGAAAGAGTGCCCTTAACAGATTGCAGTTAAAATATCTCACTTTTGCAAATTCTGTAAAAGCATATGACCACGTGACTATATTGCTAGGCCTCTCAGGGACTTGAAAGAAGAATGTGCAAGTGAGGATCCCAGAAGTGTCAGTTTCATTAGCTTTATTGCAAACTGTCCTGATCATGTCTTACCTTCTGTGGTAGAAAAAGCTCTGAGTGTCTTATCTGAGTATGTCTAGGAGCAGTGCCTTTGAGAGTGTCTTGTACATATGGCTGGTGCTAGAGAGTTCACTGATGTGCATAACTGTCCATGCACATAGCATTGTTGATAACAATGGCAGACAGTGAGTTAGCACTTCCCACGCATCAGGCTCTGTTAGGAGCACTAAACATTTTATCTCAATTAGTCCTTAGGACAAGTCTATGAGTTTAGTTAGTACCATTATTATTTTCATTTTAAAGAGGAGAAATCTGAGGCACTGAGACTTTAATAACCTGCCACAGCCAAGAAATGACAGAGCTGGGCTTAGAGCTCAGGCTCCACAGTCTGAGTCCTTAACCCACTGCCCTGTCTCTCAATTCCTGATAGAGCCGCCATCTTCCTGACCTGACTTACAGTGTCAGGAAGGAGCCTTTCCCGTGTACATAGTGTGGATGTCTTCTGTTGTTCCTGTTGTAGCAAAGCTGTGAAAAAGGAAAAGATTCATAGAAGAGAAGCTAAAATGAAAGCAGTAGGGTTCCCAAGAAAACACAAGAGTTGAGACTGTTTAGCCAGGGAGAGGGCAGTTATTGAAAAACGACTTCATTTTACTGTGTGTTCTAGATTCCAAGAAGTATTTCTTTTCACATTTTTAATGTTTTTGGTCAATATGAGCTTCCAGATGTATATAGGCGATGTGGTAGTATTTCCCTCCCTGCTTCCCCATCTGAAAGTTATTTTTAAACTGAGGATACAAATGAAAATGGTGTCTTGCAAAAAACAGCTCATAAAAGGGTTGCTACAAAAAGACTCATGTCCAATATCTTCATTTGCTGAAAAGGAATAATTGAGAGAAAATAGGTTAAGTAACACAGAGGAGTTTGAGACATCAAGAATGCTTTCTTATTGATAATATTAGAACAGTGCACCAAAAGGAGGTATAGAATTTCAGTCTCTAAGAGTGTATAACATATGATTAAGAGCTTTCTGTCTCAAACAAGTAAGGGGTTGAATTCTAGCCATGGTTTGGAATTCTTCCTTTCACTTAAGAAAGATCCGGCATATAAATTAACTTGGCTGTGGTACCTTGTTAGATACAAATCTTCTTAGTTATGCACCTCATTCGCTACAGTCTTACTAGTTTATATTCTTCAGCTCTCACTTGTGCTTATGCACAGGAATTACTTTTAAGTACCTTATGCAATTAACAGCCATTAACCCACACACCTGTCTTAAAAGCACCGCCTTATGATTCAATGGTTGGCAGTACCATTGCAGTGGTGTCACTGCAGTGACTGGACTATGGGGGAGATTAATGATAGTGGAACAGTCCCATTCTTCTTTTACCCATTTCTTCCACCAAAGTGTCGTAGATGGGCATCAGAGATGTCCTCTGTGCTGGTCAGTTTCATCTGAGTCCTGTTGGGATCCGCTGAGCAGCCCTGGGTTTGCCTTAAAGGAAGGTATCAGAAGGGAGATTGGGGGCAGGTTTCTCTCCATCCACTGCCAGCACTAATCATCTATCCTTCTGAGACAATGCAGAAATGAGTTGGTGAGGTTGAGATAGAGCGGTACGTTTTTTGGTAATCATTTTAGGGAGTCATCAGGAGGAAGGTCCAAGGGGCTTGTTTCAAGTCTTCGCTGAGTTGCTTTACTAATCAGAAGATATGTAAAAGTTAATGTGGTTGACACGTGGCTTAATGAAGAACGAGTTTCAAATCTAATTTTGACATGAATAACGAAATATTTTTAAAAACTGACTTTTTATAACATAGGAGTGTTTATAGATAAGGCAAAAGGATTTTTTAAAATACATTTAACCACAGTTATATATGTTGTAAATATAATTTATAGTTTTAAAAAACGTAGAATTACATTTTTTCTCTATTTAATTCAAAGTAGGAACCAAATTTTTTCAATTATTTATTGCCTACCTGCTTCTTCAAATAATGCAAATAATCATGGATCCATGATAACTGAAATATTCTACAAGAGAAGCAGGAGTGTGTTCTGAAGGCTTACACCTGTATAACTTTAATGTTTCAAAATGCTTTGAAAAAGCCCATGAGCATATTCGATAAAATAGTACGAGACGATCATAGTAAAGCATTTTAAGTGATGTGCTCTGAAAAGCATAATTTGAGGTATGATTTAATGTAAGTGGGTGTATGTAAATGCATTTTTTTGGCTATTGAAAGATTATCAAGGAATCCTCTAAACTCTGCCGCCTGGATGCTGGACAGTGCAGATGTGAAAATTTCCATCACCACAGAAAGTTCCGCTGGACCGGGCTGCTCTTGAAAGTTGTGTTAGATCTAACAGCCTCATATTGACCACCTAATAATCACATCCAGGTCTTTAGGGTTTTGAAAATGACCTTGCCTCCCACTTTATGTAGAACTGGCCCTCTAACCCAAACTCCCACACCTGTCCTGCATTCCTCTCAAAATTCACGTCATACTTTCGTGATGACGTTAATGCTTGTCTGCATTTCACCCGGCTGTTTTCCCCCACCTGGAAGCACTCCTTACTTCACCTCTCTTTCCACTTGTCTAAATCCTACCTTATTTCATCTTATTTACGCTTAGTATGTGCTGCTGTATACTATCGAGCAGCTTTTTGTTACGTTTTGGAGGATGAGGGCCAGATGGTCTCCCTGGTCCTCTGCGCACCCAGATGCGTTATGCATTTGGTGAATGGTTAGTGGAGATGGACATCCTCTGCATCACCGGTGGACAAATGACCACTTGAAGGCCAAATTGGTCCAATTGACTGCTTTTGTAAATTAAAAAAAAGCGCTTTATTGGAGCACAACCACACCCGCTCATTTACTTACTGCTTAGGAGGGCTTTTGCACGGTAACAGTGAGTTGAATAGTTGCAGCAGAGACCATGTGACTCACAAAGGTTAAAATATTTACTCTTTGGCCTTTTGCCAAAAAAGTTTGCTGATCTCTACTCTGTGTTTGTAACATTGCAGGCTCTCACAATTGCATGTCTTACGATTTGGAAGTCACAGAATAAATCAATTAATATGCCTTGATGAAGTAACTGTGATTACTCTTCATTAGTGCATCTGCTTGACTATTATTGTAAGGTTACATATAATTATCATTAGCATTTCGGGAGTTAAACACATTTCAGGGGTAGAATAAATTCCCAAGTACTCATTCCTTCAATTGGTAAAACAATGTTTGACTAAATCTTACATTGCTAATTCTTTTTTCAGCCTAATAAGGTTGTTTCATTGAAATGGAACAAAGCACGGTAATTACCAAGCTTATATCCTCTTCTTATTAGCTTATCCCTTTTTAATGTATTTGCCTTAATCTTGTAAAAATGTTCTAATTATAGTATAAAATTTGCATCCTTAAAATATATGTTCTTAGGTTAACTCCAAAGCCTAAGATTTGTTTTAAATTGATAGTTATTAAACATATATATGATACTGATTAGAATCCCTGTAAACCAGATATAAATTTGACATTCATTCATTCACTTACTCATTCTTTCCTAACAAAACTTTGAGTTTTGTACAGGGAGTTGTGAATGTCCTAAGGATTTGGTCACAAAACAAAACAAAACAAAAAAGAGAAACGTTAAAGTAGCAAAAGTAAAATCAGAAAACACATTTTGTGACGTAAGCTCTTCAGAAGAGAAGGTTTCTGAGGTAACAGACGGTTGGATTGTTCAATCAGATTTGCAAGAATCAGATCTTACCGTGCATCAGGTTTTACCAATAGTGTTCAAGGGTACAGATGGTTGAGGCACCGTACAGCATGGCGAGGACCAGGACTGCCAGCCTTCCCCCTGGCTCCCCTCTGGCTGCATTAGGATGCTCTGGCCTGGATTTGAGGTACAGTTGTCTAAGCAATGTTTAGCCAATTCCAGATTTGTTAACCATGAGTAATCCAAGACAGACGAAGTGCATCTGCTCAAATGATTCCATAGATAAGGACTCTCCTGCTAATAAACATTAGACTTTTTGTCAAGAGATCTGACACTAGTATGTTTACAAGGAGAACTGACCGGGTTAACTGCCTTCTTTCTTTCCTAGGAGCATTTCCACACCCCCATCTCTTCCACCTGCAAAGGGAGAAAATGAATTGTAGGCTTGCTGCTAACCATTTCTTCCCAGTCTCTCTCCCTCGCCTTGTCCTCCTCCGCCTCTCCATCAGATACAAGCATTTGTGTTGTGGCAGGCGATCAAAGACCCGAAAGAGCAGAGGCGGACCGTACCGCCATGCCAGTCAGCATTTGCCCTGAGGGGTTTTTGTGTTCTTTTTTTTCCTAAAGTTTATTAAGATCTGTGGATGTGCTTAGATTTTGAGTATGATTCTTATATCTGTGTTTTCAGAATAGGAAGAGGAGTGTCCAAATGAATCCTTGGCATTCAGTCCTCGTATGTCTTTGCTTCCACAGTATTTCTGTTTTCACTCTATGGGATGTGATGTAAATATCTTCTCCCACCATTTCAAGGCAATGCACAGTCTTTTCCCGACTCCCTTGGTTTCCATTTTCCTAAAGAATCCTCCTTGCGAACGAGATAGAACCACCTCTACCTGCAACGTGACTCCCTCATCCCTGTGACTTTGGGAAGTTCCTTCTGCCAGGAATGCCCCCCTCTCACTCTGCTAACCCCAGTCTATCTGAATTCCACTCCTCTCTCAGTTCCAAATTAAATCTCGCCTGTTCTGCAAAACTGTTTCTGACTATCAGTTCACAGCAGGCTCTTTTCTGAAACACTAGTCGTTACTCTTTGTGTCTGTCACCTGGAACTTGTCTTTCTCCCTAATTGGATCCCTGTAGAAGGGGCACTGTCTTACTACCTTAGGTACTTAGATACAGTACTGCAAGGATTGATCTGTGTCTATTAGGAGTTGATCCATGTATCGAGAGAGTACTTGAATAATCATAATGATATATATGGTCAGGGCCACGTTTTTCAAGTTGGTAAGATACTTGTTTTCTTTGTTTTTCTATGTTTTGTTTTTGTTTTCAAGCTCAGACCTATCAATCCTGCGTGAGGCCAGGTCTATGCAGACAGCATGGTGGGTAAGAGTAGAGGACTCTGTGGCCAGTACAAGTCCCCGGGGACTGGAATTGCATGTATCTGATCCTGAGTGAGTCACACAGTCCTCTGAGTTTCCTCATCTGTAAAATGGGGCAATAGTAGAACTTACTGTATGCGGTCGTTGTGAAGATTAACTGAGTAATGTGTGAAGTACGTAGCACAGTGGCGGGCACATAGTAGAGCTGCTGCTTTTCATTATTATACTGCCATTGTTGTTGAGATGGGAGAAATAAAAGCCAGCAGTTTTCCTTTAATGTCCTAAACTAGGTCAAGTTACTTGAGGGAGCAAGTTATGCCTTCAAGAGATGTTGACTGTTTGAAGATGAGTTCTGACGCAGAGTAATTCATGCTACCTAAGTGCAAGAAACATTATCAGGGCACACTGATTTCCAAAGCCAAATTTTTTGTGATGGAGATCCTGTCTGGTTAGGACAAGATTTCCCTCCCTTAAGCTATCAGAGCCCCAGAGTCCTAATAAAGTGACAACAAGGGAAAGTGCTGATGCCAGCATAGTTCTTGAAATAGTAAGTAGCAACTCAAAAGACGAAGTGTAAGTATAAAGTAAGATGCTCTGGGCTTTTTTTTTTTTTAATTTGAAAAGTGACCTGGAATAGAGAGTGACAGATAGGGGAAGGAAACAGACATTTGGATAATGGAATCCATATTCACTTAGATAAGGAGAATTGGTAAGAGTTGGGACTATGTCAGAGCTTATAGGTATCATTTCGTAGGCTTTGAAGTATTCAATAATAATCACTCTGTAAATGCAGAACATGGTAAGGAGGGCGAGGGAAGAGAATAGGTGCTGTCACATCAACCAGTTCAGAGAGATTCCTCTCATTAGTTTCTTAAAAGTCAGATTTTAAAGCTGTGACTGTTAGAAATAGAGCTGACTGTTGACTAGTGAGATTGAATGCTATTTTTATATACTTATCAAAGGAATACCGATTAAAATGGTTAAAAGTAAAATACTGTTTTCCTATCAAATATAAGTGAGAAGATAATGTTGACTATTGACGAAGGTATAGTGTGAAAGGCACTCTGATTATGTAGTTAATGGCAGTGTAAATTGATAGAACCTTTAAGGAAGCATTGTAGCAATATGTTTCAAATATTAAAAAAGTTCTCCCTTCTAATAACTTTTCTGAATCTCTCATAAAGAAATAGAAGATCAGGTAGAGATTTAGGCATAAGGAAGTTAATTGAATCATCATTTATAATGAAAAATGAGAAACTATCTAAATTTCTACCTATATTGGAATGATTACATTATGTGATAGCTGTAAAAGGAAATATTGTACAGCTGTTAAGTTTGGGCTGTAGAAGAATATATGGTAACTTTGGACATATTTGTGATTTAATATTGATTTTAAATGGTGTTGTTAGAATGCATACAATTCATATAAAATTATAAACACATGACTGGATGAAAATAAAATGAGGGGTTATCTCAGTTTGGTTGAATAGTGGGTAATTTTGGGTTTCTGTATATACTTTATTCAATTTCTTTTAAAGAAACCTTGTTTTAACTTTTATAATTAGAAAAAATGTTATTAAGAAATGAAGAGCTGTTGCCTCCTGTGATCAGAGCCCCCATCATCAAACTCGCTAATGGTCTGACATCCATGTAAGCTAACAGAGGCAGTGGTTTGCCAGCACTAAGTCTAGCATGACAGGAAATAGGGGTTCTGTATGTGTTCCTTGATTTGAAATTAATCTCTAGGGAGGTTGGATCTAATTACTTTGCCTCTCCCTGTTAGCAGCCTAAAGAGAATAAGAATCTTAATGCAGAGAGTGTCACTTTTTTTTTTAAAACTAAAATTCGCTGGGGGAATTATGGTCACAATAAGTGGTCGAAGGTAGACTTTGTAGAAAAGAATTTAAAAATTATCAAGGGCAAACATAAATTCAGGTGTTGAAAATTGAGAAATGAGGAAGTATATTTAGAAAATTAATCATCAAACATTTATTGAGTGTCTTTTATGTACTTGCCACCGTGCTAGAGATCCCAAGATGAATCAGCTGTGCCCTTGCCATCAAGCTCACAGTCTGGTGGAAAGATAGACGTACACACAAATGAGTTGTTAGGAAACCATATGGTGAGTCCAGTAGCAAAAGAATGACCAGGCTATTATGGCGATTCGAAGAGGGGCACTAATTCAGGCTGGGAGGGCAAAAGGAACTCCTTCAGGAAGGAGATGATGAAGAGAGATGATGGTTAATTTAAAATGCAAAGGAGTGAGCTAGATGAAGAAGAAAAGGGAGCAGTCATTCCAGAGAGAAGGAACAGCAAGAGCTGGGACATGGAAGAGATACATGGGGGATAGAGGGGGGTGCCCGTTACTGGAGTATAAAGTGACAGATAGGTAGTGGTAGGGGTCTGGCTGATGAGGTAGGCAAGGAGCAGATAACAGTGCCCTCTGCTGTGTCCTAAAGATCTTAGACTTTATTTTCTATGCAGTGGCCTTTCAGGGGTTTTAAGCAGAGAGTGACTATGAGATTTGCAAATTAGGAAGACTATCTGGTGGAATATGTGGCAAGTCCAAAGGCAGGAAGAGCAAGCGGTTAATGGCCTTTGCAGGGGTGGACCTAAAACAGGAGGGGAACAGGACAGGGAGAAAGACAGATCAATAGAAGGATTGATAAAAGTAAGAAAGAAAAATACAGCATGTATGTTTTAATACCACTTTGTTAAAAAATTTTTTTTCGTGCATCTGTATATACACAGAAACAGACACATAGAAAATAATGACTGTAAGGACCTTATTAAGACCACGACATCCCTAATGTTAATCGTGATTCTTTTTGGGTACTAGGAATTCAGAAATCAATGCCTTTTTCTTTGTGCTTTTCAAGTATTTTGCTTTGAACAGGGATTACTTTTATAATCAGAAAAGGAATATGTCCTTTTTACAGTAGGAGAAAGATAAAAGAGAATACTGGCGTTAAGATATAAGTTAGATTTAGAAATGAGACTGCTATAAAAATACCATAAAGAAATGACAAAAAATGATAGGACCAAGTGAAGTAAGCCACTCAGAAAAAGACAAATACTGCATGATTCCATGTATATGAGGTCCCTAGAGTAATGAGACTCACAGACAAATACTGCATGATTCCATGTATATGAGGTCCCTAGAGTAATGAGACTCACAGACAAATACTGCATGATTCCATGTATATGAGGTCCCTAGAGTAATGAGACTCACAGACAAATACTGCATGATTCCATGTATATGAGGTCCCTAGAGTAATGAAACTCACAGAGACGGGATAGAAGGGCAGTTGTCAGAGGCGGGGGGAGGGGAGAATGGGCAGTTGTTTAATGGGTATAGAGTTTCAATTTTGCAAGATGAAAAAGTTCTGGAGACTGGTTGCCCAACAATATGAATATGCTTAACTGTACACTTAAAAATGGTTAGTATGGTAAATTGTGTTATGTGTACTTTCCCACACTTTAAAAAAATGTAGGACAAATCTGCGTGTCATAGTTGTCCCTGGTGTCCTGTTGCGTATACAAGCAGATATGCCTTGAATCCAGGGTTAGGGTTTGGCTGGGTCAGTTTAGGAGGGAATACAGCTGCTTGGGAGAGTAAACTCACGTGGTCAGTTAGTTCTGCGCTAGGGGATGGAGAGGGAAGAAATAAGAGGTTAGGAAGGGCTCTTGATGAGCAGCTTTATTGGGAAGATGCCAGAGACAGGAGATTGGAATCAGAGACTAGGAAATGGAAGTTCGAATGTGTTCTGTGCAAGTGACGCTTACCTACATTCGTTGTAAATCCCATTCTCCTGATGGATGGGAAGTTCCTTAGAGTTTACCTGGAATATTTGTGCTTTGTAATAGTTGAGGGAATGAGACTAAATACCTAAATGTGCTCAGTAAAATTCTTTATCTCTTGAAGAATGTGCTTCTGTTGAGTCTCACACATTTGGAAGTAGCATCCCACCCATCGAAAATGCCTTTTGCTTGCGTGTCTTTGCCTTCTGTAGTCTTATTCTGAGCCACACATTGCTGAGCTGTTCATCAGGTAGGGCTCAGCATTCATATGGTCCATTCCTGTGCCCTTCTTGTTTTCTGTCTAGGGGGAATTGATATTCCACTGAGACTTGGGAAGAATGTTATAGATCTTGACTCTACCGTGTCGATTCTGATTTAATTGCTTTCGGGTAGCACCTGGGCATTTCTCTTTTAAACAGCTTCTTAGGTGATTGTGATATACACCAAAGTTGCACAACTATGAGAAATACCAATTTTGTCTTTCTAAGATTAGAATTACCTTACTGTATTTGTCTTTGCTATATAATATTGAGACAGGCATCTCAGTGGGCTAGATAGGGCCCTAGGTTTAAACACGTCTGCACATATAGGAAGCCACATCTGCCTGAAGTCAGCCACACATCCTGTGACATGGAGCAAGTCAGCAACCCGTCCATGCCTGCTCCACGCCACTCAGCAGAGGGACCACAGACTGAACGTGCAGCTCCAGAACCAATCAGCCAACTGATCATGCGACCCGAGGCCAATCCCCAGCCGTGGCGACACCTTCCCCCATCCAGAACCCCTAAAAGAATCCCCTTTCCGAGACAGCCCAGGCTCTCTGCAGCCTGTCCCTTTCCCTTACCTAAGTCTTGCTTAATTGCTTAATAAAACTGTTTTGTACTTTATTCTGTGGCTGTCTCTTGAATTCCTTCCTCACGTGCCCAAGGGACCACTTTCTTGGGCTGGGGCCCTGGGCGGGGTACCTGGCCTGGTGACGATGTTACTATTACCCAATGTTTTTAGATATTTTTGAAGTTTTGAATAGAGTCTGGAACTTATTTTTCTCTTTTGCTAAGAAAATTTATGTCAGCAAGATATTAATATGAATCTTAAAACTACAAACAAAAGCAAAGGCATTTGCTACTTGATGTGTTTGGTGATGAGAAGTCAAAAGCATTAACCTTCATTTAAAAAAGGTAGATTAATTTTCTCCATATTGAAGAAATTCTGTTTAGTCATTTGAAATGATATAACTTATAAGAAAAAGTTTAATTATAAAAAGGATGCTGTAATTTAAAAGACTGAGAAGATATAACATGCTTCATTAAATTTTATAAAATGTTCTTTTTCTTTGGCACAAATTATAGCAATGTTCAACTCGTGTTGTCTAAATTATTTAATAAACAAGATTTAGCAAAAGGCTGCTAGATTTATATCATTTTGATTTTAAAAATATGGAGTGGGAGCTAAAATAACCTTACATTTTATGGTCATTTAAAAGAAGCTTCAGGAAGTTTTAAAAAGTTGATTAATCTTTTCCAAGCTGCCAATAGCATTTGCTTTGCTGCTCTCAGATATGTGTAAGAATCTGCTTTTGTATGAGAAAGCTTCAAGTGAAATGTCTCATTTCTGTTTTTGTTGCATAATTAAATTTTATGTAAAATATGGGTACAGAAAACTGCACAAAAATAAATGTATAGCTTAATGAAAGTTTATACCCTTGTGATCACCAGGTGAAGAAACAGAACTTCATGTCTAGGAGTCCCCCTTATGCCCCATCCCAGGCCTGGCCAGACCTTCCCCTAAGAGTAACTACTGTCCTGGTTTGTAGTAATTGCTTCCTGTGTTTTAAAAAAATGGTTTTATTACCCTAATGTAGTTCTAGATGCTATCGTTTACCTCTTTTTTTAAAATAAAAAGTAGGTCAGTTTTAAAAATCTCTTTTAATCTATGGCAGCACTGTTCAATAATGGGAGCCACATATGTAATTTTAAATGTTCTAGTACAGTAGTTTCCCCCTTATCTGTGGGGGATACATTCCAAGACCCCACAGGATGCATGAAACTGCGAATAGAACCCAACCGTATATGTACTATGTTTTTTCCTATACGTATATACTTAGCTTAATTTACAAAGTTTAATTTATAAATTAGTCACAGTAAGAGATTAACAACAATAAGTAATAATACAATAGAATGATTATAACAATATACTGTAATAAAAGTTACCATAGATCCTAGTAACCTCAGTGACAGTTCTTTTCTTATTAAGTTGAGAACTTTCACCTTTTTACTTAAAGGAAACACTTTATGGCCTCTCTTTGGCATATCCCAATTGCCAGCAGCGCTCCTTTTGTGCTTTGGGGCTATTATTAAGTAAAATAAGGGTTACTTGAACACAAGCACTATGATACTGCCGCAGTTGACCTGATAACCAAGACAGCTACTGCCGGGGTCCCGCCCCGGCGGAGTCCAGGTTCCTGAGGGATGGACGGCGTCGGCGCGATGAGGGAGGGGGAAAATAAAGGGGACGTGAGACTTGGGTTGGTGTTAGCAAGTCCGACTTTACTGTGCACAAGTGTCGTTTATATATTTTTCAGGATTAGTACAGAAATAGTTTTACAAATATTCTCAGAGAGATAAGGAAGTAAAAACGAGCACAAGAATATTTATTAGCATTCCATTCTATAGAGCATAAGGTTAATGATCGTCTTCTCCACAATTAACTAGTGTTTGTTGTCTCTAAGCTAAAGGAGATAGGTACCTAGGCATCTGTTGTAATTCACGGTAAAGTTAAATCAAAGAGAGAAGGTCCAGGCCTCCGGACAGGACAGCAGCCCGTCTGGTTACATCCTGGTGGAGCCATCCCTGCCTCCCTCAATCATTTACGCCATTAGTGTAGATGGTTAATGGGAACAAAAGGCGACTCCAGGGTGTCTTATCCCCAGGGCTATCTGCATTCTCAGCGGGCAGTTAAACATCTTTACTTTTTCGCGCCCTTTAGGGGGTGGAAGCATTCCTTTGTCTTTTAGATTGTAGAGCTAACGGTCCCTTAAGTACACTGCCGGAGAAAGTATCATATTGTTAGTAAAGTAAAGGGCTGAAAAGCTAAACTAAACTATATATCTTCAAGAATAAAAAAGAGAAATAAGTATACACATAACCTTGATAGAAAGCATGCATATAATTCAGAAAATATCAGGGGTGTTGGCCGGCCATTCTTCACCGAGGGGCATTCTTGCACCCCTCGGCCCTTCTACTCACCAATTATTTATTATTTATTGCTTTTAGGAGAAAACCTCTATAATATTTTAACAGAAAGCAGGAGGTCAAGAATAATATATAGATACTTCTTGATCATCCAATTAACCAACAAACTTAGAAGGACGATGCATATGTATATTTAGACAAAGAACTGGAGGGAGAAGGAAACATTAACCAGATGGAGGCCATAAACCTAATTCGACATCTTATCTGGGCAGGATTCCTTTCTGATTGTCTCACATGGGACTGTGTGCTCCTCCATTAATTAACTGAAAAATATCTTGAAAGTTACCTGCAGGTGGTCACATTCTCTTACTATATCTAATTTTCCCGGGAGGTAGTGCCTCCCAAGCAGCCACCCAAAGGAGTGAAAACTGGAGGTTAAGAAAGGAAAAGGAATGAAAGGCAATTAGAAGCAGCACAGGTTTCAGAACTATGTGAGGGGCTGGCCGGTTATTCTTCACCAAGGGGCGGCCCTGCACCCCTCGGCGTTAATCGGCTGGACCCTGTCAAACAGCCGATCAAATGATGTAGCCACGGCTCCCAGCAAGCTACTAAGTGACTAATGGGTGGGTAGCATGTACAGTGTGGATACACTGGGCAAAAGGATGATTCACACCCCGGGCAGGATGGAGGCAGAGGGTGAGAGAGTTCATCACACTGCTCAGAGCAGGGAGCAATGTAAACCTTGTGAATTGTTTATTTCTGGAATTTTTCGTTTAATATTTTCAGTCCAGGGTTGACTACGGGTAACTAAAATTACAGAAAGTGAAACCACAGATAAGGGGGGACTACTTTAGCCATGTTATAGAAAGTAGATGGAAAGAAGTGCAGTTAAAGTTAATAATATATTTTATTTACTAAATGTATCCAAAATATCATTTCAACATGTAACCAGTTTGAAAATTATAGCAATACTTTGCATTCTTTTTTTGGTGGAAGAATAGTAAATGTTTGAAGTCTGGTGTGTATTTTATACTTATGGCACCTCTCAAATTATCCCAGATTCGACCAGTTGGAAGCTTCTTTTAGGTGGCTGCTGTATACTTGTGACACGCCCCATCTTTTTTGGGTACTTCCTTACTTTCTGGCATTCAAGATGTTCCAAACTCATCTTGTACCTGTCCTGTCCCAATACTGGAATCAGCCATTTCTCTCAGGAGCCCTGATTCCTTTTAGTTGAATAGTTTTAAAGACCAAGATATGGGTGCTAGGTGTGTGCATTGCTCCTGGGGTGCCTTTGCTGGGTGGTCAGAGCTAGAGAATACAAGTACTTGTGTGCATGTGTGTACATACACACATATGCATGTATATATCTCTACATATACATTTTTTTTTTTTGTAATTATGAGTACATGCCAGTACTTCCAATTCTAGTCTGTTCCCAGAGTTGTTCCTTGCCTGGCTCTCTTCCATCTTTGTGTGTATTTCTTCTTTCATGATGAGCTCCCTGGCACTCAGCAACATCAACCGAGACACTTATTTGCTCAATCCTATAATTCGTCTAGTATAGTTTCCAAACTGCTTCTCTCGTTTTTCCACTACAAAAACAAACCTACTAGAAAGAGTTCGGGTTTATTTGCTGTCTCCCCCCACAATTCAGAGTATACAGTCGAATACGGTGTTTATCAATTTCTTGAATTAGTTCTTTCTCCCTCCCATCCTCCCTCAGTGTGGTTATGGTAGTCATTTGAAATACAAAGGAGCATGTTTATGTTTTTCGGTTTTAGGTGTTTCCTCTCCTTCTCCCCCTTACTGATTTACCTATAGGTACAACGCTGCCATCTTCCAAAAGTTACAGCTATACGGGACATGCCCAGAGAAGTGTCACTCACTCTTATTTCTCTTCGACCCTGCTTCCCCACCCCGTGAAGGTAACTTCACTCACTGTTTTCTGGCTTCTCTTTTCTTAGACTTCATTTTGTAAAGATAAAGATAAGCGTATATATGCTTTCTTATTTTCTCCTTCCTTCTCACATACCGTGTCCCGAACAGGCAAATCTACAGAGACAGAGAGTAGATTTGTGGTTGCCTAGGGCTTATAGAGGTTGGGGGCAGATGAGGAGTGACTGCTATTGGGTACAGGCTTTCTTTCTGGGATGATGAAAATGTTCTAAAATGGTGGTAATGGTTGCACAAGTCTAAATGTACTAAAAGCCATTGAATTGTGCACTTTAAATGGGTGAGTTGTATGGTATGTGAATTATATTTCAATGAAGTTGTTTTTTTTAAAAAAGTAGCATATGTACTCTTTTTGCACTTTGCTTATTTCACACTCAACTGTGTCTCCTGGAAATCACTTCACATCAGTTCATAGAGCTCTTTGCTCTTTTTCTGCTGCTTAGTACTCCGTTGTGTGTATAAAATGGTATATTCAGCTAGTCTCCTGTTCTTGGACATTTAGGTGGCTTTCAGTCTTTTTCAATTATGAACGGTACTGCAGTGGATGACCGTGTGCACATATGTTCTCACGCTCTGGGAGGGTTATCTTCAGGGTACTTTTCTAGAAGTGGGATTGCTGGATCGAAGGGAAAATGGATATGTAGCTTTATTAGATCTTGCCAGGTCTCCTCCATAGAGGTTGTTCCATCTTGCATTCCAAGCAGCAATGAATAAGAGTCTGTTTCCCCACAATGTTGCCAAGAGATTTTATTATCACGCTTTTCAGTTTTTGCCAATAAGATGACTGGAAAATAGTATCTCATTATGGTTCAAAGTGCATTTTTCTTATTGTGGGTCAAGTTGAATATCCTTTCATATTTTAAGGGCCATTTTTATATCTTTTTTGTGAATTATCTTTTCATGTTTTTTGCCTACTTTCCCCTAGACCTTTTATTCTTGTTCTTCCCCCCCCCCCCCGCTTTTTTTTTGTGAGGAAGATTGGCCCTAAGCTAACATCTTCCTCTTTTGCCAATCTTCCTCTTTTTGCTTGAAGAAGATTGGCCCTGAGCTAACATCTGTGCCAGTCTTCCTCTATTTTGTATGAGAATGCTGCCACAGCGTGGCTTGATGAGTGGTGTGTAGGTCCATGCCTGGGATCCAAACCCATGAATCCTGGGCCACTGAAGTGCAGTGCATGTGAACTTAACCGCTATGCCACTGGGCTGGCCCCAACTTTCCTCATTTTTAAAATCTCTTTGTATGTTAGAGGTATTACCCCTTGTCTCTGTTGTATGTTGCAAATATTTTCCCCCAGTTTGTCTTTTGACTTTGCTTATGTAAAAGTCTTTATTTTTGTGTAGTCAAGTTTATGAATCTTTTTTTTTTCACATCTGGATTTTTAGTCATAGTTAGAAAGCCTTTCTCTATATTCATGCTAAAGAGGAATTCACCTATATTTTCTTCTAGCACTTGTTGAATTTCATATTTTACATTTAGATCTCTGATGCATTTGGAGTTTATTCTTCTGTGGTGTAAGGAATGGATCTAATTTATCTTTTTCCAAATTGCTATCCAGTTTTACCAATCCTATTTGTTAAAAGGGCTGTCTTTGCCTCAGTGGTTTGAGATGCCTCTTTAGCGCGTGCTAGACACAGCTCTATTTCTGGACTTTCTATTCCACTGGCATTTCTGCGTCTGCCTGTGCTACACACTGTTTTAATCAAAGAGGCTTTTTCATGTGTTTTAATCTTTCTAGTGGCTCTTCCTTTTCATTGTGTTTCTACCTATGCCTGTGTGTTTATTTTTACATTCGAGCTTTGTAAAGAACAGCCTTAAAACTACTGTGAAAGATCTCATTGCTATCTTGGAGGGATTTCATTAAATTTATACGCTAACTTAGGGAGAACTGTCATTCTACTCTTCCAACTCCTCGAATGTAAGGATAATTCCATTCGCCTCCTCCCTGCTCTTTGGGCAATTGTTTACTTTTCCATATGCTGTGAACCCCACCTTAGAATGTTGTTATTTTTGCTTTAAACCTCAGTTACCTTTTCAGGAAATGAGGAGAGAAGAAGAAGAAAAACGGCCTTTTATATCTACTCAAATAATTACCATTTCCTGTGCTCTTCACTGATTTCTGTAGCTCTGAGCTCCCATCTGGTACCCTTTGATGACGATGACATGTCCTTACCAAGAGCAAGGGGTGTCTTCATGTGTTCAAGTCTACTTTTGAGTCTGACAAGTACTGGGAGAGGACGTGCTTGCCTTGTTTCTGATTTTATGGGAAAAGCACTCAATACACTAAGACTAATTATATTCTTGGTCATTTTATTATGACTCAGTGGGCTGATTTTTCAGTTTCACAGGAAATGTGTAAACTTTAATGACGTAAGGTAATTTGTATGTGAGAGAGTTACCATGTTCGATCTCATCCCAGGCTTGCTCTGCTTGCCACTCAGCATTTTCCTAGTCACCCCACCATGAGGCTTAGGAAATTCTGCAAGGTAATTTTAATATTAGATGAAGCAAAACATAATTAGGAATGTAAATCTGCTCAAAGCCCCTTATGTTCTGTAATGTGCTGCATAGTCCCAAATTAATGGTGTTTTGGTCGTCTCTTTTATCTTCTTCATAGATAATACAAGTGCAGTGTTGACTGTTCGAGAATTAGTATTATTTGGGCACTCTGTGTATATTTCTACTCTCTTTAAAACCAATCAGTTTAAAAGTTTAGCAATTGGTTTCAGCCTTTGTTTAAAAGTAGGCATGGCTACTGTGTTTCAGTTCTAGTCTCTTTATATTACGCAGTTCCTCTGCATTTTTTTCAATTTTTTATCATGTCTTTTACATGATAATCTCTAAACAATATATCCAGTCTGTAAATAACTGTTGGATTAATTTTTACTAATGAATTTTAGAAAGTTCTCACCAAATATGGATTTTAGTCGCTGGCCTATAGGGACTCAGGTTTTTCCTTTTGCATCAGTGGGAGTGGGGCACACAGGAGTGTCGTATGTCACCAGTCTGGTTGTGATGATTGATTTGTTCAATTATCAGTGGAAGCCAGGCTTATCCCTTAGTAGAGAGCATGAGAGAGCTAAGATTAGAACAGCTAAACATTTCAAATGGGCAGATCTTCAACCAAGGTGCCCTCTTTGAGAGGGATAGGTTACGCGGAACCTAATGATGCAAATTTGTGTTGGTGGTATTTTATATTGTACTTTTGCTCTTATACCAAGAATTATCCTTAATGTTATAGATAATAATTTTGTGAGGAATCTCGTTTAGATGCTCTTATTTAACTAACTTCTGTGAGTATTTTACATTTCTCCATGTTTTTTAAAAAAAACTATTCATAAACCTAATTTCAATGACTACTGTTCCATAAATGATGGCTTTTTAATATTAAGCAAAAACTGCCATATTATATAGAATACCTTCCAACTCTGATCTATTATCTTGTGAGTGGTGGACAGTGAAAGCATGTAGGGAGTGCTAATATTTATTATATCTCTTCTAAAAGACTTACAAGTGTTCTTTCACTTAAAGTTAACAATAGCTCTATGAAGGAGATAGTATTAAACCTTATTTTACAAATAAGAAAGTTAAGAGAGATTAGTTAACTTTACTAAAGTCACAGAGCTAATGGGTGTGGAGCTGAGTTTTAAATACATGCCTCTTTTTAAAATTTTTTTTGAGGAAGATTAGCTCTGAGCTAACCACTGCCAGTGCTCCTCTTTTTGCTGAGGAAGACTGGCCCAGAGCTAACATCCGTGCCCAACTTCCTTTACTTTATATGTGGGACGCCGACCACAGCATGGCCTGCCAAGTGATGCCATGTCCGCACCCAGGATCTGAACCGGCAAACCCCGGGCCGCTGAAGCGGAACGGGTGAACTTAACTGCTGCGCCACCTTGCCGGCCCCCAACACATGCCTCTTTGATTTGCATTACTTCATGCTGCTTCCAAAGATCCGCAGATACTTTACATAATGCAGGGAATATATAGGTGACACAGATCTTTCTTGAAGCCCACAGTTCCTTCTCTTTCCCCTCATCAAATCCAGTTATTGGAAGATCCAACATAAAAATAGGGAGCTGACTTGCATTTCATCTCTTCTCTCTTTCTCTGAAAATTCTTGGGCCTATGGAGTTAACATCTCTCTCTCTCACTCTGTTAACTGAGAAGAAGCAAAGGAACTATGTAAGTCACCAGCTAGTTGTCAACCTCTAAGTAATGGGAAGGTTGCTAAGATGGGTTTTTTTTTTTTTTTTTTTTTGGTGAGGATGATTGTCCCGGAGCTAACATCTATGCCGGTCTTCCTCTATTTTATATGTGGGACACTGCCACTGCATGGCTTGATGAGCAGTGTGTATGTATGTCCACGCCCAGGATTTGAACCCACAACCCCTGGGCCATTGAAGTGGAGCATGTGAACTTAACCACTACACCACTGGGCTGGCCCCACTAAGATGATTCTTAATTGCTATTCCAATTTTCTGTGTAATTTATAACAAATTAGATTTCCATCTTTTCATATTGCCAATTAGATGAATACATAGTATCTTTTCAAGGTTTAATATGCGCTTTTATTTTCAGAGCTTTGTATTATTAACTATTGTCTTTAGCTCTTTTAACTGTCTCAGTTTATGGCTCAGAAACTCTTACTTTAAAACCCTTGCCCTGGGAGTACCTTAGATTTCAAATGTAATTTATGCTTTTAACAAAGAGTTATTCTCCCATTTGATCTTGCTGTACCGAATAAAATGTATACCTCTTTCTCCAGGCTTTGCATTATTTCTGAAAGTCACTTTGAATGAAAGGGGTATAGTGCCATGTGAAAGGCAATGTAAAATATTTTGTCATTAAGTGTATCTCATCAAAAAGAAAAGGAAACACAAATTAAAGCACAGATGAAAATAGCTAGGGACGCAGTTGATTTTGTCGTGTGTTGTGGATATTCTCCTCCCATGTTCCTCAAAGGGCTCTGGCTTTGTCCTCTGCCTTCATGGTGAGATCTGGTGGGTGGAACAAGTTTCACCATGTATTTTGCTTGACCTCTAATGTGGCATTGGCAACAGAGGTGGTTTTGATACTGGGAGTGATGAGCAAACCAGTGATGGTTTTGATACTGGGCGTGATGGCGGTGCTGGAGTTTGTCCTGAGGGGAGTAAGGAACATTTATTTAACATCTGTAAATATTTTTGAGGGAAGATTTTAATGAATTGGATTCAATACGGTTTAGTTTTTGAAACTCTTCTTTTTAAAAACTGTTTTAGCTTTTCTCCCCTAATTCATTGTTGTCACAACGATTCATCACTTTAAAGTTGCTTTGCTTCCAGAGAGCTCAGAGCACTTTAATAGACAATATTTGTGATCTCGATGTCTCCCATTTTATATATGGAGAAGTGGGCACGTGGAGAATTGAAGTGATGACTAGTCAACAGTAGCAACGGAACTAGTGTGTCTCTCGCCTCTTGGTTAGAGCTGCCTTTACTATCCGCTGGACTGCAGTAAACTGATTTCTTTTCAGATCTGTCCCTACAGGAGCAAATGCCTTGGCCCATCTGTAGAATGTTCGTGTTATTCCAGCCTCATCAGTGTGTCCCGCTAGACAGATCTCCTGCCATAATGAGTGACGCTCCCTTGGGCGAGTTGGGCATTTTATGAGATACGTTCTCTCTCCCTGTCACTTTTGAAAATCTAACAGCAGAAATTCCCACTAGTGCTCTGTGAGAGGAAGCCTACGCCCAGCATCACTTTAGCCATGGGATAATTGAATACACACGAACACTGGTAGAACTGTCTTCAGGCCCCAGTTACTTCTACGCACTTTTTGTGTGGCCCGTCTTACAGCACCAGGCACAATGCCTTGCAGATATTGTGCATGTAGTAAGTGTATTGCCTTTGTATTATTTTTGTTTCTCTTTTGTTCTTTCCTGCTGGTGATTTGTAAATAGATACCTTAATAGTTATCCAACAAAGTTCACAGCCGCCTTGCAGCTTCCCACCTTGTCTGTTTTTTAACACTTCCTTTAGCTCCCTATTGACAGATCTCAGAGAGAGGAAGGTAACGTGTGCCTTACATAGATGCCAAGGGGACCCCTAAAAGAGACTCATTTTAACAGGCTGTACTTTGCTTACTAAGCAAATGTTTTTAATGCTTAAAAAACAGTCGCAGGTAAGTGCAAAGTTGTGGTGTTTATAATTTTGTACATCTGTTAGATTATAGTCATTTTAATTGTTCTAAAATTGTTTTGATTTTGAACATTTGAAAAATGAAATGCTTAGATAATTTTTAACTGGTAGCTTGATGGAGGTAGGAATATAGCTGACACTTTTAGTATCTAACCAAGATTCTTTTACTTCTAAAGCTAAATTTGCTTATTCCAAGGAACAGTATGCTGACAGTGCCTGCAATTAAGATCTCACCTTTGTGTACAATAATTTTGTATCTTACAGCAGTGTTTTGTTACAGGAAGAAAAGACTACTGCTTTCTCGTTCAAACCTTGAACTAGTAACATACCAGTATTTATCCACGTTACAGTTAGTGTGTTAATCTAGTATAAACTCACTTTATAATCACAAGTGGGCAAATAGTTTATTCACGTGTGAGCACTTACGGTTTTTTTCCTTGCACATTTTACTTTTGTTTTCTCTCTGAATTTCCAGCCTATTACCTAGCTTTCTTCCTCTCTCTGAGACAGAAAGCACAAAATGTCTTCTTTGTTTTCAAGTGTAGAGTAAAGATATCTCTGCTGTATGCCTTCCTGAGAAACCTGAGAGTCTGCAAAATCGCCCACTGAAATAACGAGGCTTAAGGGAAAAATAGGGGTAGAAGCCTGCCACTCAGAACCTATGTAATTTTGTAACCAGATTGCTGTAACCAAAACAATAACTAGTACTTAGGGAGATAATTTGAAGGACAGCCCAGGCACGCAGCTTAGAGTGGCGGAGGGCTGCTGCAGAGGATGTTAAAAATGTGCAAAAACACTTTAGTTTATCAAGCAGCTTCAGAATTCAGCAAGCCTTATGTGAGGGAAACTGATCGTGCTCCTGAGATCCAGTTTTGTCACTCCAGACCCACATGACGACTACCATCTTTGTTGGCTTCTCTTTCCCTGGCAGCAGTCCTCTGCATGAACCAGGACTCAGACCTCGTGGAGTTTTGTCCGTTAACTGGATTTTGTCCTTTCTTTTAATAGCCAAAAAGCGCAAACAGCCTAAATGCCCATTGATAGATGAATGGATAAACAATGTGGTATACACGTTCGGTGGAGTATAATTCAGCCTTAGACAGGAAGGAGATTCTGACACGTGCTACAACATAGATGGACCTTGAGAACTGTATGCTGAGTGAAATAAGCCAGTCACGGAAAAGGACGCATACTCTACAATTCCATGTATCTGCGGTACTTAGTCAAATTCATAGAGACAGAAAGTAGGATGGTGGTTGTCAGGGGCTGGGGAAAGGAGGGCATGGGCTTATTGTTTAATGGGTACAGAGTTTCATTGTGGAAAGATTAAAAAGTTCTGGAGATGGATGCTGGTGATGGTTGTATAACATTGTGAATGTACTTAGTCCACTGAACTGTACACAAAAAATTACAATGATAAATTTTATATTATGTATATTTTACCACAAGAAATTTTTAAAAATTGGTTTGTGAAGTGTCCACTGTAGTGGGTGAAGAATAGTCTTCTATCTGTTGTGTTGAAAATGTGTCTCCTACGTTGTCATTTGTCTTTTGACTTGATAGTTTTTGGCTATACAGACACCTTCCATTTTATGGAGTCATATGCATTTTGTATTGTGTTTATAAAGGTCTTTACCCCCAAGATTATAAAATATAGTGAGATTTACCCATGTTTTCTGCTAGCACTTTCATCGTTTTTTTATGTTTAAATCTTTGCTCCATATACAGTTTGCTGTGGTCTTGGGAATTTTGTGATTTAGGACAGTGCAAGGTCACATTTCTTTCCTTCTGGATAAGCTGACTTAGCAAAATTCTTTTTACCGTGTGAAAACATGGAGCAGAGGGTTGACAGTGTCCCTTACGAATCAACGTCTCATTTAAAAAGCATAATCCAGTTTGGAAGCAAAATAACTGACCTTGGTACCCCAGGGTTTCCTCTGAGATCACCTCTTAAAATTTCCAGAGCGTGTCCTGAAAGCCGGCCTCAGGTGGCTGCCCTTGAGACACAGGGATGTCTGAGTGGGGAGGAAAGCAGATGGCTTCCAGCTCCAGCATTTCACGTCTCAGCTGTAAGGGGAGGCCCAGTTAACTTAGTGCCTTGTAGGTGTCAGCAGAGGACTGGAGTTGGCTGAGCTGGGGCATATCCTGGTGGGATCTGGAATTTTCTAGTACTAGACCAGCAGTGGTGCAGATGCCAATATGGGAAGACATTCCAAGTCCATAATCATTTTCCTTTTCATTCCTGGTTTGGTGGAAGAGCTGTGGACCATCAGCTGGAAGAACTTGGTCCTAATACCTGCTCTACCACTAACTAGTTGTTCAGCACTGGAAAGTCAGCTAACCAATTTGGGCCTCGTTTTTATGTCTGTAAAGTGAGGCAGTTGAATCAGATAATCTCTGAAGCCTCACGTATCTCTAATACTCTCTGTGATGCTTTGGCACCGAGGGTTTCTGCTTCCCTTGGGTGCGCATTCTGTTTCCTTTTCAGTGTTTGCCTTCTTTGCCCGCTCACCCCCCCCCCCCCCATCCCATCTCACACACTGAGGAGAGCGGGTGCACAAATGCATTTGACTACCGCTCTGATCAAGACATTAAGGGAAAGCTGGGTCTATTTTTAGGTAAGCGAATGGCTTTAAGCTTGACCTCATTCATTTTCTTTTCTTACTCATGTGCTTTCAGGAAATTTATAGTTAATGAGATCATATAATGCCAAAACTATGTAAAATTAAGTGGATCAAGATACTGTATCAATCAGGGTCTTAGTTGTAAGCAACAGAAACTGACTTTGGCTAATTTAGGCAAAAAGGAACTTGCTAGAAATGTATTGGGCAGCTCACGGCCTCTCTGGAAGGGCCTGAGAACCAGGCTCAGAGGCCAGAGGGCCGGGAACAGGGTCTCAAATGACATGGCAGACCTGATGAGGGGGGAGCTTGTGGCTGCTGCTATGCATGGGGACACTGCAGTTCGTACCATCTACACCAATATTACTGACACTGGACACCACTCCTGTCCTTTTGGAAACTGGTTGTAGTTGCCACCACCCAACACTAGTAGTGGATTCTGCATGGTTCCTTATTCTTGTCATTAGTGTTTGATTCAGATATTAGGGATGGGTATTTATAATCAACATGACCTTTTTTTGTGACCATGTCCTAGAGCAAGGGAATTGAAAAGGAAGTATCTGGGATTTCCTCTTTGATAGTAGGAAGAGGACTCTGTTTCATAAAGAAGGGGATTCAGATCTAGTGACTAAAAGAATGATAAATGGCTCTGATAGGTGACAGTTGCTTTGGCAATTCTGGGAGGTTGTCGAGGGCAAATCGATCATCAAATTATAGGAGAGACTGCTAAAGATAAACACACAAGATTAAGGCAGAAGTTAATTATTCACTTAAAGTATAAAAGCAAGCACAATCTGGGGTCAAAGAAAGTTAAGCCATATTAACTGATGAATGGATAAATAAAATGTTATATCTATACAATGGAATATTCGGCAATAAAAAGAAATGAAGTACTGATACATATTACAACGTGGATGAACTTTGAAAACATTATGCCAAGTGAAAGAAGCTGATCACAAAAGACCACATATTGTTTGAGTCCATTTATAGGAAATCTCCAGACTAGGCAAATCCATAGAGACAAAAAGTAGATTAATGGTTGGTTAGGGCTTGGGGGTGGGGAGGAAATGGAGAGTGTTGGCTGATGGGTGCAGGTTTCCTTTTGGGATAATGAAATGTTCCGAACTTGATTATGGTGACGGTTGCACATACGTGTAAATATACTAAAAATCCTTGAAATGTTTAAGTGGGTGAATTGTGTGGTATGTGAATGATATCTCAGTAAACCTGTTATTAAAGAAATAAGGAAAGTGAAGCAAGATAATTTAGGAAACAAGGCTCTCAATTAATTGAGGTCAGGAAAGCCACCAAAAATCCAAATTAGTGGCTTATCCTTACGTGGTTTGTATTTGCTTTTGAAATATAGTTAGAGAGACAGCACTCAGACTTGTTCATCTCATCACTTCCTTCTTTCTAGCCCCCACCCGGGGAATCTGTGGGAAAGGGAAGAGAGATGCCTCATGGTTTCTGCTGAGGGAGAAACGATTTGCTAGTCCCTGGCAATTAATAGTTGACTGGCTGTTGCCGTTTTTGAAATTGAATAATTAGGAGTTGGAAATAGAATTTGATTTAAACTTGTTATCGATAGCTAAATGTCAAGTTTTAGACCTTAAGGAAATTGTATTGTGGTTGAAGAGAAATATGACTTATGACACCAAAATGATATTTTAATTGACTTATCTGGCTATGCAATGAGATTTTTTTGTATTTAAAATAAAAAAAAATTGTTTTTCAGAAAATCTATCCACTTTTCCACACTAGAGTTGCCATAAGCTGACATTTGAGAACATGTAGACGCAATGTAGCTTTGTGGGAGAGGTGACCTTCTAGATCCCAAAGGGTTTCAAGGACTCATTTCCATAGAGCAATTACAGTTGCATAGTCCTGGAAAAGGGCTTAAAGAGAAGAAAAGGGGGATAAAAAAGGTTCTTAAATACACATGTAAGTGTGAGGACAAGGATACATCTAATAATTGTGGCCTTGGCAGTCTCGCTCTGAATTTCAGCAGAATTGCTGTCAATTAGATTCTCTATTCTGAGTACTTGTTTTCACCTGGCTTTCTTCTTGTATGTAAAAAATAACCTAACTATAGTTCCAGGATTCTCAACTTTGTAACCTAAAAGAATGAGTTAGTTTGCATTCTGGAAACAATCTTTTGGAGAGAGGAATTACCTAAGAGACAAGTTTCTCTGCAAGTTAGAACTCTTACTAAATTTTTTATGCCAGCTTGCAGATTAACAATAAAAAAGGCTCTTACTGAAGCAAATAAATATAAGCACTTTTTGAATTAATGCTGCATTTTCAAGAGGGCACTGTTTCAGCAGATGAATGAAATAGATTAAACTTAGTAGCAAAGTGCTGGGGGCCCTCCAGCTGTTTCTAGATCTGACATTATATGTTAGCTGGATCAGGAGGGAAAAAATCACCACTCCGGGCATCCCTAACTGATACGTGGGTAATGTGAATGGTCCGAAGAACTGCAATGAAAAGTCACCTGTCATATTGTGTGAACCTGTGAACTGTGTTATCTGGGCAGGGGTGAGAAAAGAGATCTATTTTTACCACTGTTACCCACTCAGTAGCCCAAAAACATCAAGTGAATGATGTACAGGCTCCTTATTTAGGCTTTTGACCACGTGCTACCTGCTTCTCACCTACCTTTCCAATATATCACACTTAGAGCTAATGCTTTCATCAAATTAGACTCTTTCCTGCTTATCATCCACCTTTCCTGCCTCTGTCTTAGAACATTATGGCATTTCTTCCTGTGACTTACGATGTCCTCCTCTTCTCTTTCATACCTCCTGGCCCAAATCATTCTTTTCTATCCAGGACCATTTCAAATACTATTTTTCAAATACCGTGAAGCCCTCTCTTAACCCTTCGAGAGCTTCTGAACCAAAGCACTCTATACTTCTTTTTGTGCTGTCATATTTTTGCCTTATTTCATAGCTATTTGTGTGTTGGGTTAAATTGTCTTCCCTCAAAAGGTATGTTCAATTCCTAACCCCCAGGACTTGTGACTATGACCTTATTTGGAAATGAGGTCTTTGCAAATATTATCAAATTAGGATGAGGTCATACTGGATTAGAGTAGACCCTAATCCAATGACTGGTGTCCTTACAAGAAGAGAGGAATTTGGACACAGAGGAGAGAGATACAGGAGGAGGAAGGTCACGTGACCGCAGAGGCAGAAATTGGAGTGATGCAGCTACAAGCTAAGGAACACCAAGAATTGCCAGCACCAGAAGCTGGGAAGAGGCGAGGAAGGCTCGTTCCCTAGAGCCTTGAGAGAGAGTGTGGCCCTGCCGACATCTTACTGTCGAACTTGTAGCCTCTAGAACTGTGAGAGAGTAAATTTCTGTTGTTTTAAGCCAGCCGGTTTGTGGTCCTTTGTTCAGGCAGCCTTAGGAAATGAGTACAGTGTGTTTATCTAATCTTGCTGCTCCCTGCTCCCCATAATGCTGTAAATTGGTTAAGAATTTGGGTTGTATTTTACTCATCATCTCTTCAGCATTAACAGATTCATTCTGCTGTTTTTTTAAAAAATAAATTCTTGGGGTTTTTGGTTTGTTAGTGCCGTGAGTCAGTGCCGACTTCCAGTGACCCTGTGTGCAGCAGAGGGGAGCCCTGCCCAGTTTTCTTGCCATCTTCTCACTTTCTGGCACTCTATCAGTGCTCTGCTGCTATTCATGGCCAAGTTTTTTGAGAGTGGCCAGTTCCTTCCTAGTCTGTCTAGTCTGGAAGTTCTGCTGAAATTTGTCCACCATGAATGACCCTGCTGGTGTTTGAAATACCGATGACATAGCTTTCAGTGTCACAACACGCAGCTGCCACAGTATGACAGCCGTCAGATGGGTGGTGTGGTTCCCTGACCGTGAAATGAACTTGGGCTGTGGCACTGAGCACTGAATCTTAACCACTAGGCCACCAGGGCTGCCTAAATTCCTGTTTACTGAGGTATAATTTATGGACAGTAAAATCGCTCTTTTTAGGCATACGGTTTTTACAAATATCTGCAGTCGATGGCCACTGCCTAGTGAGGATACTATGGCGTAAAGAAGATTTCCGTCAACCCAGAAATTTCCCTGTTGTAATCCCCTCTCCCTACTCCTAGTCCCTGGCGACAGCTGATTTGTGGGTTTTGTCATTTTCAGAAGGTCATATAAATGGAATCATGTAGTATGTAGCCTTTCGTGTCTGGCTTCTTTCACATTTCATAACACATTTGAGAATCATCTATATTGTTGCATGTAGCTCCTTTTTATTGCTTATTTGGCTAATTTTTATTGTGGCGTTAGTGCTAGCTGTTGTGCTAATGCTCTGCAGATACAGTAATGAATAAGGTAGGCACCATACCTGCCCTCTTGGGGTTTATGGGTCAGACAGGTATAAATGAGAGAATCTCTTAAGTGCTGTGATGTTGAGAGTGCAGCGTTTTATGGGAGCACAGAGGAGGAACATTTAACTTAGATTTGAAGGATCATGGAAGGCTTCCCGCAGGAACTGATGTTGAACTTGAGGCCTGAGGATGAGTGATTAACTGATGTTGAACTTGAGACCTCAGGATGAGTGATTAGACTCCGAGCAGATGATGGGAGGGATGAGTGCAGGCTTTTAACAGTTCATGAGAGCTGACTGTAAAAACTTAGGAACTTTGAAAGCTGGTTCTTAAGCCATTGATAACTTGAAATTGGCCACAGTGGGAGTATTTACACCATGGATAGTATTAAACACATCAAATCAGGACTTTTTTTTTTCAGTTTCCCTGCACACCACGTTGGATGAACAAGCACTATAACCGGGGGAGATAGTTGACATGAAAGCAAGAAAGAGCACGACATTTTTGAAGAACTAAAATAAATTCAGTAGAGTTGAAGTATAGAGTGTTGGGGGGAGAATTAAGTGGGGTCCAGATTATATTGGGGGATGTAGCCATGTTAATAAGCCATAATGTCATTTTCTGCAAATTTTAATATTTGTGTCAGTTCTAGCTTGGTTTCAGTTGATGGATTATTCTCCTCAGTAGGGAGAATTATTATTCTCCTGCTTCTTTGCATGCCAGGTAATTTTTGGTTGTGTGTCAGAAATTGTGTTTTACTATGTTGGGTCTTTCGTAATCTTGTATTTCTATAAATCTTAGGTAGTTTTGTTTTGGGATACAGTTAAGTTTTATTTGGAAACAGTTTGACACTTTTGAGTCTTGCTTTTAAGACTCCTTGGGTGGGACCAGAGCAATGTTTAGTGTAGAGTTAATTATTCCTACTACTGCAGCAAGATCCTTTTGAATACTCTGCTGATGCCCCATGAATTATGAGGTTTTGTAGTCTGGTGGGAACAGGTACTACTCCAGGCCCTGTTAGAGCACCTGGCTCCTATAATCCTTTTGGTGATTTCTTTTCTTGGCCTTGGGTAGTTCCTCACACTTACGCAATGATCGTGGGCTGCTGAATACTTGAGGGAGACCCCCATGGATCTCCAGAGTTCCCTGTCTCTAAAGTGCTGGGGGCCTTATCTCTGGAATTCTCTCCTGCAGACTCTCTTTACCTTGATTTCCCTGGACAATTAGTTCCATCTTCTCAACTCAGGGAGTCTGCTGGACTCTGCCTGGTTTCCTCCAGATTTTTCAGTTGTTTCACGTGGGAGGACAAGTTGGGTTCCTGGTGCTCCAACGTGGCTGGAAATAGATGTTAAACTTTACCTAAAATCAGTAGAGGGCAATCGAAGAGAGTTTTAAGGGCTGACAGGTTCAGATTTGCATTTTTAAAGATCACTTTGAATGTAACATAGAGAATGGATTTTTCTGTTTACCTGGTGGAGTTGCTGAGGACCTGAGAAAACTATATTGGAGGTAGGTAACCAATTAGGACGCTGCTGCAATAATTCAGTTAACAAACAGTGGTGACTGATACCAGGAAATCATCAACATGGATTGACAGCAGTGTACATATCTAAGAGCTATCCGCTAGGTAGAAAATATGAACCAAAGAACAACAACAACAATGGAAAATCAGTAGGGTAAGCTTCAGAAACAACAAATCTATTAACACACAGATCTGACTTTTTTTATAAAAGATATTGCTGCTAGAGAGTAAGGGTGAGTTAGTATGAATTCAGAAAGGAGGCCCACCAGAGGCAGAACCTGAAAACTTGAGAATGGGTGTGAAAGAGCTGTGACACTAAGCCCCTGAGGAAGGTTAAAGAAGGCAAAATGCTTTCAACGAAGGAACATTCTCAAATCTTGCTGTGCTGTAGAATCTGGGCATCCAAAATGTGGCCCAAAGTTTAGTTCCCAGGTATCGTCTTTTAATCACACAGATTGCACTCAACCATTGGCATCTAAGGAAATAAAAGTTAGGAAAAAATTATATGAAAAAATGGAGACCTTTATAAGTAATTAAATACAAATTAAAACACCATTCTACTATTTTAATAAGCAAGAAACCTTATACTTCATATACTTATTATTAAGTATATTTATTAAGAAGCCTGATACTTCTTATTACAATTGTGAATATACATACCACAGTTGTTGATAGGGCTTTCAGGAAATAGGTGAACTAATGTAAATGACTCTTGCCCTTTAGTAGACATATAAGTAGTAAAATATAAATTCCAAGAGAGCAGAGACTTTGCTTAACTTTCTGTATCTCCAGCTTTTAGTCTGGCCCCTAGTGGGCACTTAATAAATACTGTGTAAAAGTGGATGAACACGTTGCAAGCAGACTTACAGATTGGATTCAGCAGATCAGTAGAACAACAAGCAAACATGGTATCAAAGTATATTTTATCCTTGGACCCAATAATTCCAGTTTCCATAATATATGTCAGGAATTGAAAATGCCAAAAACCTTTTCATTCTGTTGAAGTGTGAATCTTGAAGAATCAGCTATAGGAAAGGAGTATGCAATTGACAGATTTTGTTTTTTAAAGGGGGAGAAACCTTATCACTCCAACTGTGTGTGTTCTTTTACTTGTTTGCACTTTTAGTTAGATTGTTGGTATTTGCTGTGAGTGGAAGGAAAATCACATCCGTCTTTGCCTGCAGGCTTTCCTGAGTGGAAGTTCTTCCCAGAAAAGAGACGTGAGATCCTGAGAAAGGCCCGTCAGTGCCTTATTGTTCTGTAACCACGCTATGCAGAGGGGGCTCCTTCCGGAGATCTGATGGGATTCAGCAGCTGCTTCCCATTCTCCATTTTTAGGAGCTGGTGAAGAGCTATTTAAAATTCTTGGCATTGGGGTTGTTTCTTCTTCCCACTCTTTTCTGGTTGAGAAACCTTGAGAAGGAACTTGGTATATGGAGGGAACACTGTGACCGTCATCTCTTCCAACTGCTTCTTAGATTTATTGCACATTTCATCTGAGCCAGTAGTGGCTGATCAGAGGTGCTGCTTAAGCAAAGAAGGGGACCTATGGCATGCATGCCCCTTCCTGCTGTTCCTATGATCAGCTCCCAGACATCTCCGCTTGTTTTCATTTTGCTTGTAGTAGTGACCACAGTTTTTATTCAGGACAGGTAAAGTGCAAAAAGAACTAAAGTATGTTTCTAAAGAATTTATGTTAGGTCATCATGTGTTGCAAAAGATAGTTTAAAAGTAGAGACTCCTCAGGCAAATACTGCTTTCTATTATAAGCAAGGCTGGTGTTTGTATGAATCTCTTTCTATATGTTAAAGTTTCTCTAGGGATGAATTTCTAAAACTTGCTTATTAATAGCAGGCAAATATTTTAAAGCTATTTTTTCTTTAAATACTTCAAGACTTTAAAAATTTTCTATTATTTTTTCCAACTTTATTGAGAAATAATCGACAAATATAATTGTATATAATTAAAGTGTACAATGTGATGATTTGCCATACATATACATTGTGGACTGATTACCAAATCAAGATAATTAACACATCTGTCACCTCACGTAGTTGTCTTTTTTTGTGTGTGTGGTGAGAATGCTTAAGATCTACTCTCAGCATCTTTCTAATATACAAAACCGTATTATTAACTAGAGTCACCTTGCTGTATGTTAGATCCTCAGAACTTATTTTTCTTATTAAATGAAAGTTTGTATCCTTTTGACCTACATGTTCCCATTTCCCCCTCCCTCCAGCCACTAGCAACCACCATTCTACTTTGTGCTTCTGTGAGTTTCCTATTTTAAATCCCACGTATATGTGAGATCATGCTGTAGTTGTATTTTTCTGTCTGGCTTATTTCACTTAGTATAATGCCCTCCAGATTCATGCACGTTGTTGCAAATGGCTTTTTTATGGCTGCATATTGCGTATGTATATATGTATTTGTGTGTCTGTGTGTATTTTTTATTTTTATTGTTTTTGAGGAAGATTAGCCCTGAGCTAACTACTGCCAATCCTCCTCTTTTTGCTGCAGAAGACTGGCCCTGAGCTAACATCCATGCCCATCTTCCTCTACTTTATATGTGGGACGCCTGCCTACAGCATGGCTTTTTGTCAAGCGGTGCCATATCCACACCCAGGATCCGAACCTGCGAACCCTGGGCCACTGAGAAGCGGAACGTGCGAACTTAACCCCTGTGCCACCGGGCTGACCCCTGTGTGTGTGTTTAGATAACATTTTCTTTATCCATTTCTCCGTTTAAGGACATTTAGGCTGTTCCTATATCTTGGCTACTGTGAATAAAGCTTCAGTGAACATGGAGGTGCAGATATCTCTTCCAGATGTTGATTTCATTTCCTTTGGATATATACCCAGGAATGGGATTGCTGGATCATATGGTAGTTCTATTTTTAATTTTTTCAGGAACCATCATACTCTTTTCCATAGTGGCTATACCAGTTTACATTCCCACCAACAGTGCACAAGGGTTCTCTTTTCTCCACACCTCTCCAACACTTATCTCTTGTCTTTTTGATAACAGCCATCCTAACAGTGAGATGATATCTCACTGTGCTTTTGATTTGTATTTCCTTGATGATTTGTGACATTGAGCACTTTTTCATGTACCTATTGGCCATTTGTTTGTCTTCTTTGGAATAATGTCTATTCAAGTCCTTTGTCCATTTTCAATTGGATTATTTGCTTTTATGCTATTGAGTTGTATGGATTCTTTATTTACTTTGGATATTAACTCCTTGTCAGATAGGGTTTACAAATATTTTCTCTGATTCTTTAGGTTGCTTTTCAATTTATTGATTGTTTCCTTTGCTGTGCAGAAGCTCTTTGATGTTGTCCCAGTTGTTTATTTTAGCTTTTGTTGCCTGTGCTTTTGGTGTTTCATCCAAGAAATCATTGTCAAGACCAGTGTCAAAGAGATTTCCCCCTATGTTTTCTTCTAGGAGTTTTATGGTTTCCAGTGTTAAATTTAAGTCTTTAATCCATTTAGAGGTAATTTTTGTGAGTGGTGTAAGGTCGGGGTCCACTTTCATTCTTTTGCATGTGAATATCCAGTTTTCCTAGCATCATTTATTGAGGAGACTGTCTTTTCCCCATGTGTGTTCGTGGTGCCCTTGTCAAAAATTAGTTAACTATAGGACTTTTTCCCTTTTCAGTGATCGTGTTCATAGCTCATCAGCTCATAAATTTGTGCCATTCACTTGCCTTGGATTGGGGTTAATTGTTAGAATATTTTTATTTTGAGATCCATCCTTAGTTTCTTTTCATCCTTCTCCACTTGAGGGCAATGCAAGAGAAATTCCATTGAAGATCTCTGTATCTTCTCCTTCCCACTTGTTCTTAATTGAGGTCCTTGATTTACCAGAAAGTTCTCATTGCAAACGTAATTATGTATTTTATGTTTCTGCCCTATATTTTTCGCAAATTTCATGAACATAACATGTTTAATATTTTCCCTTATCTCTTTGTCTGCTACCGCCTTTATGTCACGTAGATGGCTTATATTAATTTACTGATTTATTCTTTAATTTGTCTATTTACTCATTTGCTTATTCATTCTTGCATGCATAGATTTACACGTTATTCATACAGTAAGCAAACATTTACTAACTCCCTACTGTGTGTCAGGCACTGTGCTAGTCCCAGGAGGATGTGATAATGAAAAGAGTGGGCTCTGACAGTTACAATACTTGAGGTGATTGCTTTAGTGAAGGTGTGTGTAAAATGCAGAAATAATCTTGGCTTTGTGTGGAACAAGATGGTGTGGATCCACCACAAAGATCAGATCACCGCATACTCAGTCAGACTACTGAACAAATAATTTGCAGTACCCCTTTTCCTTCATGGAAGTAGGAAAAAACCCAAAGTATCAAGGAACAGAAACCTAGGCATTATCAGTGTTGTGTCCACACTATCAGAATGAGATGAGTGTGGCACGCTCTGAAGGGACCTTGGGTTGATACCTTGTGGCATATTGGCTCTGTGTCAAGTTTGGTATTGCACAATGCTGGGTTTGTAGCCACCTTGCCAAACCCCAACCCCATTGGAGGAAAGCACATTTGTTCACACATCATTTTCACAGCCAGGCTCTGTGATCCCTGCCGCTCCCACCCCTGGTCAAAGAGTATGCCAGCTTTTCTATACGTGTATGCAGGGAAAAGGAACCATAGCTGCTTTGTCAGTCTCAGAGGACATGACTCGAAGAAGATTAAAACCACAGTTTGCACATTATTTACTTTAATTTTTGACAGAAAGGCAAAACAAAAAACTTTAAGAATTCAAATTACTCTGCATATCATTTGGTCATTTAAATCATAGCTGAGCAGAATAATACTTTAGTGGTTTTCAAAAATAAAAATAAAAGGAAAGAAAATCTAATGGGATGAGAAGGCAAGTGGGATGCTGATTTTTCTTCTTGCCCTGCAGAAACATATTTTGCGCCCATTGGGTTGAATAGGATGAGGAATAGGAGGAGCAGAGAAACAGATCGTTTAAGGTTTACATTGGAATGTGAGAGAGTGAATCCAAGGGACAACGTAAGCTTCTCCATGAGCCTGACATTAATTTAGAGTGTTCAGCTGAGGTCCTAGTGTGCGCAGAAGCAAACAACAAGATGAGTTTCACAAGGCAACAGTGGCGAGGGCAATATACCCAGAAATCTGCTGGATACTCGCAGGAATGATCTTGGTATTGCTTGGAGAAGTTTTCATTATACTGACTTAGATTTAAAAACCCATCGTTATTTGGATAAGCGGGTCTTAAAGTTTCTAAATTTAATATATTCATCGTTTGAAGTCTCTGTAGTGTAACAGTCAAAAGATGTCCATTTTTATAGTTTTGTTAATAGGATAAATTCTTGATGTTTTTACTTAGAAATTTGGAAAATGTTCAAAATATAAAATATGGTAATTAACTATTTTCTGAAAGATATATTTTCAAGTATATGAAATTACAAGAATAATTTTTTTGAATATCTGGAAGAGTTCATTTTACTTGAGTTACCAAAATAGGAAAAAAGTAGAATTCCTCAAATATTTTCTATGGGTAATATAAATATTTTTGGGGGGAGAATTGACATCTTTACTATCTTTAATAGCTGAAGGATTTCATCCAGGAATGTTATATTTTTCCGTTTATACCTTTTCTTTATCTTTCTTTATTCATTCCTCAAATTTTATGCTCTAATAACACCACACTGCATGCAGGTAGCCACAATACCGGCATTTTCTCACTTTGTGATTTTGGCTCTTCCTTTAATTATAATCTCCTACCCTTTTGCCTGGACAACTCTGTTATCTTTCAAGTCAGGCGTCACCTCTTCTAGGAACCTTCGTCTGACACTGTCCCAACCTGAATTAATTTCCCCCCACACACACATACATACACACAATGCTCCCATAAGACGTTATGTCTTTCATTTTATATTCTGTAACTGCTTATTTATATAACTGTGAATTCATCAAGGGCAGCACTGGCCAATAAAATTGTATACTTTCAGCACTTAATATAGTCCAGTTCTTAGTAAATTTTTGTTAAATCAATAAACAAGAGTCTTTATAGTTTTATAATTTTCTTCATATGGGTCTCAACATTTCTTGTTAAGTTTTTGTTGCTGTCATGAAGGGGTTCTTCCCCCTCCTACCATTGTCTAATTGTTTACTGATAGTAAGTGGAAAAGTTATTGATTTTTTTTCAGTTATCTTGTAATTAGCCTTCTACTCAATTTCTCTAACTTTTCAGGTAGATTCCCTTGACTGTTGTTAAATTCTTGATATGACAGCTTGGGAACAGGTAGCTGGAAGTGACAGAGATAAATTTTTTTTTTTAAAGATTTTATTTTTTTCCTTTTTCTCCCCAAAGCCCCCCAGTTCATAGTTGTATATTCTTCATTGTGGGTCCTTCTAATTGTGGCATGTGGGACGCCACCTCAGCGTGGTTCAATGAGCAGTGCCATGTCCGCGCCCAGGATTCGAACCAACGAAACACTGGGCCGCCTGCAGCGGAGCATGCGAACTTAACCACGAGGCCACGGGGCCAGCCCCTGACAGAGATAAATTTTTAAAAATTATTCTCTACTTTAAGAAAATGGTTTCCTATTAAAGGAAGATTAGATGTGTTATTTCAGAAGATATTTTAATTTTCCTGTGTATTAAATCAATTATTATCGAAGTAATATGTAAACCAAGTTCAGATTTGGTTACCTTATATTATGTGGGTATATTGTTTAGGTATCCCCTCAGCAAACCAGAGCCAAATGATTAAGTACCTTTAAAAAATCTGTATTTGTGAGGGAAATTTGGTTGTATTAATATTAATGAGTTATACAGATGAACAAGGTGAACATGAGGTTGATTTGGTGGTTGGAACATCATGATACATTGATGGGTGAATTTTGAGACTGTCTCTTCCCTCTTACTCTGGAATAATTTTTTGTGATGATGATTATGTACTGATATTTGATGTAGAATTATTTCTAAATAAATATAAGAAATTTAATATTTAGTATTTATGTTTTTCTTTGTATCATGATAAAGGAACAATTTATAGTGGGATTTTTTTTTAAAAAAATCACACTCTGAAAAGTACTTTGAATGCCTTAGAACAATGGCATTTCTATAATCCTCATAATTTAGGCTCAACCCTTGATGTTTGGCAGTAGACTACTGGTCTTTGAAGGCAATTAATTTCTTAGGTAGAATTTCTAACCATAACCTTTTTATTCACTCTCACTCAAGATTATAGTAGAAATTTATTACAGTAGAAGGCAAATGTAAGCTTTCAAACAGTCACAAAATTTGGCTATCACTTTTTTTATTTCATTTAACTCCTGTGGTGCAGTGGCAAAAGGTTTTTTCCTTTGCTATGATGTCTTTCCAAATTTGGTGCAGGGAACTCAGCCTGAGTCCTAGATGAATTAAGTCGCATTTTTGGGAGTCTTGGCATGACTTGGCTTTTGGGGTCAAGAAATATCTCAGGGTGGAGTGGCATCATAGTTTCTATTTACTGTTTGCTTGGTGATTATGTCAATAACAACTAAATATTACTAAGGATTTGCTACCTGTTGATGATTGTGTTGAAGTTTTATGTGCATAGCTTGTCTAATCCTCCCAGTCCTATGAAGCTAGGATCTACTGTTATCCTCATTTGACAGAAAGGAAGTGGAGACGTGGAGTTCAAGTGACTTTCTTAAAGACATACAGCCACTATATAGTGGGGCCAGGGTTCAAACTCAGTCTGACTTCAGAGCCTGATCATTTAACCACCATAAAAGCACAGATATATTACTTGTACTTTGATTTACCAAAATAAATATCCCTAAATTAAAATCTCCAGTTTTGCTCCAGTGGCTCACTTCTTTCTTCTCTCTTTTCCCTCTTTCTTTGAAAATTAGGTTTGAGGGTCTGATTTGGTATCCTTCAGGTTGATCTCATTTTTCTCTTGGCACCCTTGATTATATTTGAGAAAATCCAGTTCTTCACGTTTAAAAGTGTCCTTGAATATTGCATGATGTGGTCTAGTATCATTGAATCTGTCAGGTAAACTTTTGTTCTTTCTTTAAAACATTGTAAGGTGAAAAATGGATCTGAAAGTCTCAAACGAACACTTTGTGAATTTCCTTTTATATCCACAATGTCTAGTTACCATATCCCTTGTCAGCCAGGTTGGTTTATGTGATCATTGGACCTGGCACTCTTGACTCGGATGAGACTTTTACATGTGTCCAGTTTTCTGGCACTAGCTGTGTTGATGAAAGACTTCTCTAAGGCTGGAAGTTTACTCTGGTCCCTGTGGATTCTTGCCTGGGGACTGGGTGGCAGGAGCAGGTGAAAGGGAGCTCTGGGCTTTGGTTCATAGTCTTGGGTCAGAACAAACGGTGTCTTGGATCTTGCTTGTCCAAGATCATGTGGCCTTTTGTGCCACACACGTGCCATGGTTCATAGTCCTTGATGAGTAGAGCTGCGTTGAGAACTTTAGAAAGTCTAAATAAGATCTCTCTCTTTTCATGGATGGCCCTCTGCACATTGTTGATCTTTGTTTTTTTATTTTCAAATAGCTCATGTTTCCTATTTTAGTGTCCATTTCATGGCTATTTTTTCTCCACATAGTGGCTAGTATATATTTTGATGTAGTTTATGAGAATTCATTGCTTAAGTGCATCACTATGAAGACAACATAGTGTGGTCCTCGTGCTATTAGGCAGTCACAGGCCCAGCAACCAAGCCAAGAAGAGGGAAAAGTTAACCATGTTAATTAAACAAATTATCAAGAAACTTTAAAGTTAAAAATAATAAAATATATGTAAACTAAATAATCTAATCTTTCTCTAGAGACAGTAAGTTGCCTTGATGGACTTTATATCTATCTACAAGTAGAATCATCAGCTTTTGAATGTCACGTACAACTGTAAAAAAAAAAAAAAAAAAGTCTACTTCCCATTTGGCAGGAGGATGGACCTCTCCACAAAAGAAACCAAAGGAAAGAAATGCTGGAATTTATTACATTTAAATAGTTTTAAATATACATTGGGTTTAGAAACATTGACATTTCAAATAGCTCTTGTTTCCTCATTCCCCCCAAAAAGAGAAAACCTCAACTTCCTCTCCTGAAAAGGGGTGATAAAAATGGAAGTTTTATGTTGTAACAAAATACCGCTTTACAATTCAGCTACAATTCTGATATAAAGACCATTTTAGCAATATTACATCTTCACAATAACAGTTATAAATAAATGAGCTTGATAAGTATCATTCACTAAAATTTAGCTTGAGGACACAGCAGAATGCTTTGTACAGTCCATTGGAAATAGGCATGTGGAGTAGCAGAAAGCAGATTAAGTTCCCCTCCCTTAGTGCTGGAAGTCCTGGATTAGCGGAAAAAGATTACTGTCCATGTGCCATAGTCAGCAGAGGAAATGAAAGGACCAAACTTGTAGACATTGGGGTTGTGTGTGAATTGGGGTGGGAACCCGTGTGTGGTGGCCACCCTTTCTTTTCCTTCTGTGTGTGAACTCTGCAGGGGCAAGAGTCATGCCATTGCAGAAGCCCCACAAAGCAGCCAGCCTGGAGTGTGGGCTGAAGAACTTCCGATCTCTTATAATTCCCCCTTTGGAAATCTCAGTTTACTTCGGCACCAGTTTTTTTAGATTTCCTAGCACAGGATTCTTCCAGATTTACCCTGGGGATGAATCTGCTTCTCTTTGTATTCTACCTCTGTGTTACCAAGATGGGAAAGTGGTGTACAAAGTGTCTCTCATCACTTCCACTTGATACCTCTTTTCCTTGGAAAACAAAATGGATTCAAAACTGGATAAAAGTGTGCACTCATTGGGGTGGGCCCCATGGCATCATGGTTAAGTTTCCATGCTCCACTTCAGCAGCCCATGGTTCATGGGTTCAGATCCCGGGCACAGACCTACACACCACTCGTCAAGCAATGCTGTGGCAGTGTCCCACATACATAGTAGAGGAAAATTGGCACAGATGTTAGCTCAGGACCACTCTTCCTCACCAAATAAAAGAAAATGTATACAATCATTTCCCTGGATGATCTTGATCTAATCTGTTCTCATCTGAATAAAGGTTTACTGTTGGGTCTGGCCTGGTGGCATAGTGATTAAGTCCGCACGCTCCACTTTGGTGTCCCAGGGTTCCCAGGTTTGGATCCCAGGTTCAGACCTACACACCACTCATCAGGTCATGTTGTGGTGGCGTCCCACATACAAAATAGAGGAAGATTGGCACAGATGTTAGCTCAGGGCCAATCTTCCTCACCAAAAAAAATAAATAAAAGTTTATTGTCAAAGAACATCCTGGATTTTGTATAATGGCATTATTGATGATTATACAGGTTGAGCATTATCAGTCACTTCATTTTTTTAAAACTTTGCTCTGTTATAATTTAAGCTTATTTTAATTTCACTACTAAATGAGATTACTGATGAGCAACTTTAGGATCTACTCATTTCCCCAAAATTTCAGGCCAACAGTAAGTCTGGGATGCTTTTCTCCTGCCCAGATAACTCTAAAAGCCAACATTACATCTTTATCTAAAATTGGATTCTGTCCTTATAAATTTTCTATTAATTTTCTCTGATTTAAAAAGCATCCTTCCAAAAAATTGAATTTCAACCTGATCAAGCCTCTGGTTCTAACTACCAGTGTATAGGAAGCATAAGGATTAAAAGAAGAGATTAGACGACAATATGAGAGAACAAATCAGCAAAATCCAGAAAGTGGAAAAACTGACAGATCAAATGATCTGGTTCCCTCAGTAAACAAACTGTGAATACTAAGGAGATTTAAGAGACACATCAATGGAGTGCATCGTGGGGAATTTATTTGGATCATGATTTGAATACACCAACTATGAAAAACAATGCTTCTGCCCCGCCAAGAGAAACCCAAAACATTTTAGAGGGATATTTAAATATTATCTGCATATTCGATAATATTAATTTGTTATTCTAAGTTACTGCTGCTTTTACATATGATAGTATTAATGTTAGATTTTATTGAAAAGAGACCTTATACTTACAAGGTACATACCAAAATTAAAAAAACAAAACACGGGCCGGCCGAGAGGTTGGATTTGCACACTTTGCTTCGGCCACCTGGGGTTTCGCCACTTCGGATCCTGGGCTTGGACCTAGCACCACTCATCAAGCCATGCTGAGGCAGCGTCCCACGTGCCGCAACTAGAAGGAGCCACAACTAAAAAAAATATACAACTATGTACCGGGGCTTTGGGGAGAAGAAGGAAAAATAAAATCTTTAAAAACAAAAACCAAAAACACACGCTATTTAGTTAATACTCACCTGGAAAGCCCCAGATGGGGCTAAATTTGCAGATGTGAGTGCTTAAAACAAATTAGGCCCTTAACTTGCTGAATTTTGTCCAATGGCATCTCCTGGAATCATGAAACGGAGCAAAGCTGGATAATTATGTAAAAATGATTGCTAAAACTTGTCAAATGGAATTTGGTAACCAGATTCCACAGGCACCCTGCCTGGCCGAGGTTTCTCATATAGTGGCGGTAAAAAGATTTAGAAGATAATTCTTCCTTTAAAATAGCAAACACACGAACCCAACATTTAGTACCCTCATCCTTCTCCTAAAACATGAGAGATGTACCGCTGATTTAGAGGTACCACTCTGAGAGTTCACTTATGCAAATTATACTTTGAGCTCTGAAACCTTGAAAAAATGTTGCTCCTTTTGACAATACCCATGAAAAGCAAAATATTTATTTGGAGTATACAAGAAAATGCAAACATGATCATCAAACTGAAACACTTGAGAAGTAGCATCCAAACAACAGATGTTTCCTTATAGATACCCCACTGCTGTTCCTACCATTTAGCAATCAACGTATTCTGAAAGGTTTCAGTAAAGCTTTTGGAACTTCAATCACATTTAAATACTATGTCAAGGAATCTCTGTATTTAAGAGAATCTGCTCATGAATCTTTTGGTAAAATCAATAAGCGTTCAATTTATCAAGTTACTGTCATATAATTTTGTGTTTTTGTATATCAGATTTTCTTAAAACTCAGCACTCTCTGTCTTTTAGATGCAAATGGAAACTTTAGATAAAAGAAAGCCAAGCATAGTCTAGGCAGCTGTAAATAATGAGAATCAACATCCTTACGACTGACATTCTCAAACAGATCTACCAAACACAAGGCAACTTGTGACTTTCCAATAAAAGCAGTACCTATCATTCACATAAATAATGCCAGGACCCACAAAGTGCCCCTCTACACATGTTCAGTAATAACACCTACTGAGGCCCCCGAACATGCTGTTTGCATTTCTGCTTCATAGTGCTGCACTTAAGCATTGAACACTTGTAAACTATAATCAAAATATCTGATAGCCATCCACGTGAAGAAAAAAATAGGCATGAAATGCATACCAAAATAAAATGGCAGACCTGGGAAGGCTGGAAGTTAAATGTGGTCAAAACATAGGCCAAGGTTCCTATTCAGCGATTGGATCAGGAAAGGTGCTGTTAGAAATAACTGCGGTCTCAAATAGCTAAAGTCTAGGAGATGGGGTTCAATGGCCAACGCCAGACCCTGGGATTAGAATCTCTGGGCAACTCTGAGTTGGAACAGAGAACCAGGAGGCTGAACGTTACCTCTCTGCTAATCTGAAACAGGAGACAGGGAATTATCATGTTATTAGGCGAGGTGTATACTTCTCCCCAATTTAATTCTGTCTCTTGCTACATTTCCCCTCTTTTATATCACTGACTGCTTGAAGGTCTGTTGCTTTCCAGATTAGTGACTCCGGATATTAATTAGGGAAGCGGCATGTTCCTAGGCATGGAGATTTTCCTGTGCCCTTACTTTTCGTAGAGGTCTCATGAAATTTTTCCCTGAGCTAAATACCAGTCAGGATAGCTCCCCAAATTCCTCAGCTTCGTATTTGGATTCCAGGTTCTCAAGAATGGCTTGGGGAAATGGGTATAGTCATGAGAACATTAATTAGAGCGATCAATTACCCAGTGCACACAAAGAGAACTTTTGTATCTTTCACCCTTTTTGTTTTGAAGGTGACAATTTGACAGGCCCTGCTATTTTATTTGTTAATATTTTGTGCTGCCTTGTTTAATCTGTAAACAGTTTGAGGATAACTGTCACTTGAGAATTAGCATGTGTTTGGGTACTTATGTGAAATGTGTTTAACAGCTAACAACTAGGACTAGTTGAGTTCCACCAAGCCTGGTTATTGTTGTGGAATACACTGTTAAGCGGTGAAACTTGGTAACTGGTTGAAAAATGCTGAGTCGCATAAAGAATATGCCCTGGCCTTCTCTTTAGTCACGTCTTGCCTCTTCACCCCTCACCATGCTTGAGCCACAGTGGCCTTCCTTCTGCTCCTTGAATGGCCAAACTACCTTCTATCATGAGGCCTCATGTTGCTTCTCTGGGGACACGCTGCCCTACCAAACTTGCATGACTTGACCTGAATAAAAATGTATTGACTAATGGTTTCCTCTCTTTAGCTTGGATATTACTACTGCTTGCTAGAGCCGCTCAACTGGAGATTTTATGAAGAATATTGTGCTTATGAGCAGTGGATTCTATTAGGAAAATCCTTATGTGATTTTAAAAAGAGGCTTTATAGAATCTTTTGAATGAAAGAAGCTGAAAGAAGAGCTGTCAGCAGCTAAAGGTGTGGATATGAATTTGGATTTTATACTAGGAAGATGTGAATTAGTATCAGAGAGATGATTTCAATGAACTGAGATGAGGTGCAGTAAGAAAATAATCAGATACGTCAAAGATGAGAAATAGGTAGGACTTCTTAATTCTTTAGTTTATGAGACTCAGCATACATTTTTCCAGTAAACAACAAATTGAAAACAACCTCATTCCCCATAGAAAAAGGCTGAGACCTTTTCTCTGGCAAACCCTACAGTTTTCTCTGAGGCCATGCTTTAAGTTGTCTGTTTCATCATGGGATTATGGTGTTTGGGACTTTAATTATTTAATATTAATCTTGATGGAGAACTTTTTTTTTTATTAATTTTTTTATTAAGGTTATGAAAGTTAACAACCTTGTGAAATTACAGTTGTACATCATTATTAGTCATGTTGTAGGTACACCACTTCACCCCTAGTGCCCTCCTCCCAGCCCCCTTTCCCTTGGTAACCACCGATCAGTTCTCTTTGTCCATATGTTAACTACCACCTATGAGTGGAGTCATACAGAGTTCATCTTTCTCTGTCTGGCTTATTTCACTCAACATAATACCCTCAAGGTCTATCCATGTTGTTGTGAATGGGACGACTTTGTCCTTTTTATGGCTGAGTAGTATTCCATTGTATATATATAGCATATCTTCTTTATCCAGTCATCAGTTGCTGGGCACTTAGGTTGGTTCCATGACTTGGCTATTGTGAATAATGCTGCGATGAAAATAGGGGTGCATGGAACTTTTGGAATTGCTGATTTCAGGTTCTTAGGATAGATACCCAGTAGTGGGATGGCTGGGTCATAAGGTATTTCTATTCTTAACTTTTTGAGGACTCTCCATACTGTTTTCCATAGTGGCTGTACCAGTTTGCATTCCCACCAACAGTGTATGAGGGTTCCTTTTTCTTCTTGATGGAGAACTTTTATTAGCAGGAAGAAGACTTGGGCAGATTAAGATAGAAAATACCGTGTTTGAGAGACATAAGTAGTAATAGGAATATATGGACGTTCAAAAAAGTACTCAGTGTAGAAAAGAAAATGAAATATTGAGGAGGAATGGATTACAGGCCAGGAAATTCAGGCAGGGTTTGACTCTGCTGTGGGACCAAGTTTTACAGAGTTTCGCAGTGATCTTTGGAGAGTGTCATTGTACTAGTGGGACTCTGCTTTTTTGAACTACTTCATTGAAGTGCACATGTGCGTGTGTTTGAATCTGAGCATCATCCTACAAATATTGGTATTTTCTAGATAATCACAGTTTGACATTAATCTAGCTCTTCTTTCTCATCTACTCCCTCTGGGAGTGAGTTGTATGTCATTGCAAGATTGCTAAAAGGATTAGAGGGCAGTCTACTTCAGGTATTAGACTTGGCGCCTTTCATTATTTGTATGATGGTTTTCACCAACTGAGATAACCAACAAAGTCAACATTTTGGGTGTCAGGTTATAAATAAATAAAATACACAAAAGCTGTTAGGTGGACTAAATCTTTTTTAAGTAAATTAACACCATGAGTATATCGTTATGTTGTTTGTATCTGTAAAACAAGAAAGGGAGAGAGTGCAAACCCTTCTTCAATTTCCTTTAAATTTCATATTTTTCTGTTTATTTTAGTCTCATTTTGTCTTGTTCAACTCAGGATCTCAGAGCACAGAGAGCAGAGAATGTGTCTTTGCTATATATGTTATTAGCACCCAATAGTGTTTGGCACATAATTGTGCTGAAAAATGTATGAAAGAATGAAAAAAATTAATAAATAAATGAATAAAGGTAGTAAACAGTATTTACTTTTGTAAAAAGGTCTTGCATAATGCTGGAAACTAGAATTTTATCCCCCACTTCCCTCATATCAGAATTGGAAAAAAAAGTTGAAAGGCATATATTCTCTAAAATTAATTTTAATTGCAATTTGAGAAGTTTGGATGTTACAAATATTTCATTGAAATAATTGGAGACAACTCATACTTCAGTGAGCACAATCACTACACTAGAAGCTGACCCTTATTAACTACCCACCTCTTGGGTGGAACCTTCTGGTAATTTGTCACAGAGAGCAGTTGCTTCCCCACCCCATATTCATTCTCCCTTTTATCCTCAAACTCCTGATTCTCATCTGGGCACATGGCCACTTGGGAAGAAATGAACTATCCTGCCTTCTTTGTGGCTTGATAAAATGATATAATACAGTTCTGTCCAAAAGAGAAATAAGTGGAAATGTTCTGTGGTAGTTTCTGAGAAAACTTAGACAGATGCTGCATGCCTTTTCCCCCTTTTTCTTCAACTCTTCCTTCCTCTTGCTGTCTGGAATTTTGATGGGATAGTGGGAGCTCTGGTCATCATCTTAGATTGTGACAAGAAGGGCTTCTGTAGAAATGGCAGAGCAATGAACTGGAAGGGGCCTGGGCCACCATACCAGCCTTTGACCAACTAAGTCTAGACTTCATTTAGTTGTCAAAGATAGAACCTTTCATCTTGTTTAAGCCATAATTTTTCAGGTCTTTGTTACATGCAGCCAGCCCTAATCCTAACTGACACATTGTTTTACTACAGAGCAGTTCCAACATCTTATAACTTCCTTGTTCATCTGAGGATTGATCTTTATATTCACTTATTTATTTAGCTTTGTCTAATTATTTACTCTTCGAGTTCTGTGCCAGGGTTTGATGTTGGCCTTGTTTCTGAAAATAATTGAGAAATTTTATTAGATTATCTACAGTGGTACAGGTTAATACAGAATATTCACCAACTATTTTGGGGAAAACAGTGAGATTCTAAATTCTAGAATGTCAGCATCATCCTTCTCTCATAAAGCCTAGAACCTTCTTGTGGTACCTGAGTATGTTTGGCTTTTCCTTCAACATAATCCTTGCGGATGGGGAAGCAACTTTTTAGGGGAGTTGGGAGATAGGCACATCCCATTATGTAGTGCTCAATGTGGATATTTGATGCTCAGGAGCTTTTGGGGCCCCGCACCTGGTGAGAAAACTAATTATAAGTCCCTGTTGAGCAGGAGGAGAGATTTTTCTTACCTCTTGTTCTTTTGGCTCAATCTAATTTTTTTTATTAATCCCTGTAGTGGCTTGTATAGTCTTCTTCACAAAAGACAAAATGTTAGCTGTTACTTTGTTTTAGGGTTAATATCGAAGTGCTTGACCTCTGCATCTAGAGAGGCTCATCCATGGAAGCTAGAAATTCGGGGTGGCAAGGATTTTTTATGTCCTATAGGCTGAGCTATGAATCATCTCTGGATAGATCTGTCAGCCTGTGGACTCAGGATCCACCTTGACCTTCCAAATATGCCATCTCTCATAGATGAGGATAGAGAAATTCGGAGAAAAGAAAGTGTACATTTCATTTGCTATAGCAGCCATTGTGGTGACTATTGGGACATACTCTTTTCTATGAAGATTGTGAGCTTATCAACCTACAGAGTTCGTTTCTGACTTCCCAGGGACATGGTGTCCTCGTTGAGGGCATATTCTCAGGGCTGTAGGGAAGTAAAGGAAGGTGATCGTGATAAACAAGAGCCAGGAAAATGGAGCTTAAAATGCAGCGCTCATGCAGAACTAGTGATACATTCCTCCTGCTCTCCAGAGTTGGTTTCCAAAATGACCCACCACAAAGGTCTGGGTTGATTTTATGAGAAAAAGGCCCAAATACCTAGGATAGGTTTCACTTATGGGAATTATCACTACCAGATTATTGGAACTGCGTATTATTAGGTTTGGGCACATTTTCCATCTTTCACACTCACTCTTCATATACACCTGATCCGCATTGTTGAAACCAATAGTCTTTGCAAGTTTCTCTTTGCCCAGATGAAGATTGTTCCTTTTAATCCCACCTGAGAGCTGTATGGTTATGTTAAATACTTTTGCTTGGCTGAGAGCTCTTTTTTGCTGATGGGTCTGAAAGGGTAAGCTTAAAATTGAAAGCTGTGTTACCTGTGACTAGATGGTAAGCTTTTTGAAGCCATATTGGTACTATGGAATTCTAACAAGTTTAGTGTCTATTTTGTCATGTCTACTGATCATAAAATATATGTTAGACCAGTTTGAGAAGTTAGGCAGAGTGAGAATCCTGGGTATTATAAATACAGTAACAGAGTTGGTATATCAGTTTTATTTCTCCAGTGTTATCATTATTAGAATACTTAAGAGTTCTACAAAAACACTCTTATTTTTAAAAGTACTATAATAGCTATTTAAAGGAACCGCTGAAGTGATTCCTTTCCTAAAATGAGGAATTCTTTCTTTTTGAGTTTGGATTTTCATATCATCACATATTGTCAACATATCAAATAATAGTATGTCAAATGTCATAAAATATTTATTGTCTGTTTTTGTCTTAGAGAACTCAGATAACTAAGAAACCTAGTGGAAGTAGTGGAAAGAACTTTGTTAGTTAAAGGTAGAATAATAAATCTTAGGAGCCAAGAGGTCTTGGTGTCCAGCCATTAACTATCTATGTGGCCATGGGCAGGCCGTTGAACCTCTCTAGACCTAAGGTTCTTTATTGTTCTATAAAGTGAGAGTTAGAATGAATGAGATCTGTGGTTTTACCTTTTGAGATCTATGGGTGTTTTGTCTTAAATGCATTCTGGGAAGGTCCTTGTCTTCAAGATATTTCAGCTTTTTCTAGATTTCCTTACTTCTGTTTGGCACAGTTCCAAAAGTAACATGCTTATTGTTTACAAAGGAAAGGTCAACTGGAAAATGTGTTATGCAGAAAGGAAAAGTCTCCTTCAATCCCACACTCTGAGAATCATTCTTAAAATAGGTATATAATATTGACTTATTTCTATGTATATATTAGTATTTTTGTGATATATTTGCTTATACACATATTATGTGTATATATGTGTATGTACATATATACCTTATTCATATTGTATTAAAACTTGATTTTTTCATGTAACGGTTGAAATAATGGATGTTTCCATATCGCTACATATAAAGCTACCTTATTGTTTTAAATTGAGGTATAATTGATATATAACATTATGTTAGTTTCAAGTGTACAACATAATGATTCAATATTTGTACGTATTGCAAAACGATCACCACAGTAAGTCTAGTTAACTCCATTCCCATATATGCTTACAAATTTCTTTTTTCTTGTGCTGAGAATTTTAAGATCTACTCTCTCAGCAACTTTCAATTATGCAATACAGTGTAATTAAGTATAGTCACCATGCTGTACATTGCATAAGCCACCTTATTTTTAAAATGACCTCATAGAATGTCACTAATATTGGAGGCACATGAAGTGCACATTTTGGCCAAATGGTCAAGTGTTAGATCATGTAGCTGAAGCTAAAGCTAAATATCACTATCATAGGATGGACGTCTAGAATACAAGAAAAAAATCTGAAATTTCAACAAAACAATTAAAATTTGATTATAAAAGTTTTTAGTAGCCAGGTTTAATTTTGACAGTATACAAGTGTTCTCGTTTCTCGCCGCTGTCTGCCGTTAGACTGTTGCTGCGGTCACTGTGCTATACCGCACATCTGTGATGCTGAAATGGTAGCTTTCAGGTGAGGTAGGTAGAGGAGCAAGGTATTGTTTGCCCAACTCTGCTAGAATAGATGACTGCTGGGGGAAATGTTCCCTCTCAGCAATTAAACTTGTTGTCCCCTCTAATCATAACTAGGTAAAGACTAGCTAATAGACCAGGTAAAGATTTACCTTCTCGTTCATCCCTAGACTTGGAGATTTGTTTGATGATCAAGTTTCATTGACAGAATCCCAGAAATGGAAGCATCATACACTGCTTGAAACATTCTTTCTGAATATTTTCAGAAGCCTACTTTTAAGATTGCTGCCATTACGTATATCTACCGTTCTAGTATTTTTGCTGCTTCATACAATTAGTTGATTGAAAAAAATTTGTCATTAATTTTGGCTCTAGAAGTGTGGCAGTAGTGTAATGTAGTTGACTTTCAAGATACAACAAAATTGTTTCAGTGTCACCTGTATCTCAGCTTACATTGCACGCACACCCACTTGAGCATTGTTGCTGGAAGAGAATGATATGAGACTTTTTATCATGTACGAAAAATGTGTACTCTCAAGGTATGTCATTTTTGTTTACCCCTCCCCCCCCTTTTTTTTTTTAGCAGATTCTAGTGAATGAATTACCCTCTTAATAAGCAGTCATTGGATTTAGCAGACCTGCTATTTTGATATTCTTATCTGCAGAGTAGAATATCATGGGAGTTTTGTTGCTATTGTTGTTCAGCAGCCTGTGTAACAGGCCCTAGCTGCTCCTCCGTCTTGTTTGAGGATATTGTTTAAGTACACATCAACGCGATTCCACAACCTCTTACAAGTCATGAAATTAGGCTTTGGATGAAGAAGAAGGAAGAAGGTGCTATACTCCTTTTATTCTTTCTAGTTCTATTCTGTTCATTACTCTGTGCTAGAATTACTTTCTGAACCCACAGCTGGTGAGCGTGACCACAGCTTTGAATGCTTGTGACTCCTAAGACACACTTCACTATGTTTGCTCCATTGTCAACAACAATTGGTTGTCATTGTTCTTTACGAGTTTCCATTCTATCATCTGCAGTCGGATTTACCATGTCAGTGTGAGAAACCAGGAGCTCCTTCAGCAAGCAAATAAAGCAAGAGCAGAATTGAATGCACTGTTAATGTACCGTGCTGTCTTATTTAAAGTCTCAGATTGTTTCTGCATGTCCAGATGTCTGAAGTACAAGGTATAGGAGTAGCACATTTGGTAATACCACCATCGTTTTTGTGCGTGTCACGACAGAATTCAGGAAGGAGCATTTTGGTAACATGTTTTCCAGAAGCACTCTTGATTCTAGGATTCATAATTTCAACAAGTCTGACACTCTTTTATCTTGAATGAGAGGATTAGAGGGGTTGGCATTCTTTAGTAGTCATTTTAACAAGCTTATTTTTCAAAATTAGCCTCTGTATGCTTTATTTATTAGATTTTTTAAATTGTACTGTTTTGAAGTTGGATGACTGTAAATAAAACATGTTTTAGGTATCTCATTTATCTCAAACATTTTCTTCTTTATATTTTTTATTTGTATACTTCATTTTCTATGAATCAAAGATAACTATGTAGATGTCATTGTTGTGATTTTACAATTTTTCCGATTCTTGACATTTTTACATTGCAAAATTAACAAAATTCGTGTTTGATAACTCCAATCTCTTAACCTCTGTGGATCTTTTCCTCTTGTCTGTTTTTTTCCCTCCTCTTTCTTAGTTTTCTGTTATTTTGGTCTTAACTCCTGAGAAGCCTGATGGTTTTTAATGAATTTTAGATACCGTATATAAAAAATGGTAGAGTAATTGTAGGCTATCGATAATGTCATTTTTCTCCCAAAAGGATTTACTTTGCCTCTTGTAGGCAGAATCAGAGATTGAGCTATTCACAGCTTTGTCTCAGACTATGTGAGGGCTGGCCTGTTCCTACTTTCTCCCTACTTCTAAGATCTGGTCACCAGGGGTCCCACCTGAAAGCCTTGATTTCCCAAGACTCTTCCTCATCCACAGACCCTGAACTCCAGTTTTTGTCCACCCAGTGCCACAAGACTAGCAGAGCTCTCTGCAGCTTCTCAGCCTCCCTGGTTATTACTTTATGGTCAAGTTTTCAGTCTCTCAGCACCACCTTTGGAAATTAACAAATGCCTCAGAGAGGAAAGCAGTTCTGAATGTTCTATTTACCTCACTGCGTTTCTCTTCTCTCTGGGACTTTTGTCCTTCATATCCTCACTGCCTTGGTAACTCTCTAATGTCTCCGGATAGATTTTTTTTTTTTTTGGCCTACTGTTCCTAGTTGTTCTCAGCACAAGGATTGGTTTACAACAAGCTGTTTAGCCATTGTTGGAATCTAACCTCTATGTGAAAGTGAGTATTCAGATATTAAAAATAAAGATGGCTGGAAACTAGACTTTTGGTGGTGAATATGAGGTAGTCCATACAGAAGTCGAAATATAGTGATGTACGCCTGAAATTTATATATTATTATAAATTGTAACCTTACTAAAAATAAATAAATAATACATATAAATGCCTTATTTGCATTACTGTTATCTTGTGCTGATTATATATTATAGTAATCTGTGCAATCATAAGATCGTTTATAATATAGAAGTTCAGGAGTGCCAAAAATAACACTGAATAAGGTATTCAGCTATTTGGCCAAGTTTTAAAAATCTGCTAGATTGCTTTTTAATTTATTCATTTAATATTTGTTTCATGTATATTTTAGCTGTTCATCTTTCTTATTCTTGCTCCTTTCCTGTTTTTCTATGAGGTGGTTTTTTTCTGGTTGATTTGCAAAGCTCTTTGTATGTAAGAGATCTTAACTCTTTGCCTATATGTGCCACAAATGTTTATCACCAGTGAATATGGTTTGTATGACTTCTGCGTTTTAGGATTTATTGAGGTTTTTTGTGGCTTTTTATAGTCCTTTTAAAAAATTAATGTTGCACAGATATTTATAAAGAAACTACACATAATCACAATGCATACATGCACACATAGACTTGTATATCCACATACACATGTAAGACCTTAATAGTTATGTTATTCAGGTCCTTTATATCATAATTTTTGAGGGATCATGTTGATTTGCCGATGACTAAGGGTAGTGATTTTACCTTTTCTCATGATAAAGAGCATTCTTGGTCCTTTTTGCCTTGAATTTGATTTTGTCAAATGTTAATGTAATAATCTGTGTGTTTGGGAATGGTGGGGGTGGCATAGGTTCAAATGATATCTTTGTCTTCCTCTTTAATTTTGAATTCTTCACTTCTTTTTCCCTCTTTTAATTTAGAAGTAAAGAATGGACTCTAGAATTAGAAACCCTGAAAGGTATCACAGGAAGAGGAAGTGGGCCTGCACCTGAGTCTTGAAGTCTGAATAGCATATGAATGGGTAGACATCTTCCAGACAAGGGGGAAGGACTGAAAAAGAAATGAGGATAGGGTGGGCTTAAAAGCATGTTTGGAATGTGAAAAGAGGCTGACTCTGGAGCAGAAAGTCTGAACAAATAGGAAGTAAACATGGGTTAATGAGGTAGGACCACATTTTGGAGGATCCTGAAAAGTAGGCAGAGAAATAATTCTTCATTTATAAGTTAGCTGTTCTTAATGCAAATAATTGGATAAGTACACATTTACAAAATAAACCTTGCCTCAAAGCTTGCTGCATAGGATCATCTTTCATGCTTGTTTATGTTGATCTTACATGTTCATTTTCCTTTATTCCAGGAGCTCAGAGCCATGCACCATGATTCACGTTAACTAATCTACTGCACATCTTTTGAGTTTTATTTTGCATTTGACATTCTAACCAGATGATTTTTGGAGTAATGGTTGAAGTTACTAACCTCACTTCAAAGAGATATTTTAAGTCTCTCGTGTTGTGGATCAGCCTAGAACTGCTTTCCTTCAATTCTGTTCTTCTCCTCCCTTTTCTGCTTTGCCCACCCCCAAAATCATAATTTTAAGTTGCCTTGCATACGTTAAGCAGATGAGATGAAAATATGCTAAATTTGGGTAGATGGCTGTGTTTGTAGGCCTGAGAAGTTTAGCTGTCTCTCAAGAGGCATGTAGGGTGGTGGCTTGCTGAGAGTTGAGTGAAACAATGAATGAAGTTGCCAACAATATTCCCAAGTGGCCAACCATGCACAGATTGCTGTGTAAGGATGTGGAAGCCAGGACCCTCTGTTGAATGATATCACTGAATTCAGAACGGTTAGCTCTTCAGCAATGGCAGTTTATTCCAAAAGGGAAATTGAGAGAGCTGAGTGTTTTCCTTTGGCTTTTGAATAAAATTGTATGTTTTTCTCCTCTTCCTAGGGGACTCCTTCGCACAGTTCCGGTTTGCCGAGGAGAAAGAGTGGGATGCTGAAGCTTCGTGTCCAAAACAGGTGAGATGAAGCTTTATCTTGACTGTAGATTGGCTCATCTCAAAGCTGAAGACTAACACCTTTTACATTATTATTGAGATAGAATCTTCATGTAGAAGAGAGTCTAGTAATTCGTGTATAGTTTAGTCTCAGTTGTCTAAATTGTTCAGAAAATTTTCAAGGAGCTTAAATTATACAGGTCCTTGAAGCTAGAGTTCACCTTTATACATGGCCATCTGTGTGAATTATTTATATAGACTAGGTTACCAGGTAGAAAGTTTATAGTCATGATGTTGGATGAATTACTTTGTCATTTGGTCTTCCCTCTTTTCTCTTGCTGTGAAAATTCTCCTTCGGGTCAGAAATTAGTTTTTTTCTCCCACACTGTTTTTGGTATTAGGTGAGAAAATCCTTAACTTTATAGCTTTAAATAACTCTTCTATAATTAGGAGGATAAAGCTATAAAATAAGAACAAACGTCATAGAAGTCTTTCAGTGAATCCGTAAAGCCCAAACACTTCATTTGCTTTGTGTTCATGCCATTTCTTCCCAAGAAGTTCTCAGTATTTTTCAAGCAGGGTTTCACTGATTCTTTCCGTATGAGAGATGACAAGTATTCTTACCCTTTAACAATGTGCAGAGAATTAGTGGAGGCTTGTCACATGTTCCCTGACTCCAGGGCTAGAGCATGCTGTCTGATACGATGATTAGACAGTCTGCCCACAGCTTGAGACAGGTGGCTGAGCAAGAGAACCGAATCCCAAAGCTAAGGCACCTCCTCCCCATTCTGCTACCCGCTCAGGACACACACTGTAGGTGACTCATTTTATCTCTAGGCTGGTGTTCTGTTCAGTTGTTTGGGATGGACATTGACTGATTATACAGACCAACAGGAGGGAAGTTGTAAAATGACTGCCTGCCACTTTACAAACAGTATGTATTATAATATGGAAAAAGCTAGGAATTAAAAATATTTGTCTTTACTTGAGTCTGTCTGGGCATATACCTGAGGTACAGTTTAGAAAGCCAAACAACTCACATTTCAACTGCTTTTGAACCATGTTTGGCTATCAGAGAATATTTCATTTATCCTGAGAGTTTCAAATAATTCCAAGGTTCTTCTTTCATCAAAACGCTGAGCACTTATTATTTACTAGATATTTTATTGTAAAGATGCAGCTTATTCAAAGACGAATAAGACAGAGTCTAGGCTTGGTCATTGCCCTGGGCCTCTCACCTTAGCACAGTGGCTGACATATAGTAGGTGATCAGTAAATACTTACATAATAAATGAAAAAGAATGCAACATAAAATAAGTGGTGTAATAAGCGAATTAACATAATACTGTGGACAGCTACTTTGGGCTGAAAGTGATTAAGCACAGTACCATGGGAAAAAGATCATTTGAATGGGCCTTGGTGGATGACTGTGGTTCTGGTGGTCCTGTCGAGGGCAGCAATAGGAGAAGGCTGAGGAGATCTGAAAGGCCAGGCTGCGTCAGAGTGGGGAGTGTGGCTGGAGTGTCATATTCCCAGAGGAGGGGGCTTCAAGGGTGGGTCTGGGCCAGTTAATACCAGCAGCTTGATCTTCCCTTTCTTCAGGGGACAGTTTAGCATGTGGGTAAGAACTTAGACTTTGGAGAGAGAAACCTGAGTGTGAATCCTAGTTCTACGAGTTGGCATACTTCTTTCCTTCTCTTGTTTTCTCATCTGTAAAATGGAACTACTAATAAAATATAACTTGGAGTTGTAAAGAGGATTAAATTCAATAGTAAGTAAAGGCCCTTTAGTGCAGTTCCTGACACCTATGAAACACTCAGGATTAGCTCTTATTACTACTATTATTTGTTAACAAAAGTTTTGTTTAGCAAGAAAGTGGAAATGGCTAGATTTGGCCTCAGCAATATTGGGAGGTAGGGATTGGAGCGATGAGAGACTGGTGGTAAGGAAACTAGTTAGGAGGGTATTACGTTGGGTGAACAGGAAGGAACGAGGGCCTGACAGCGTGCGGCAGTGAGAGGGGAAGATGGTTTCCTGATAGATGGGTCTTCAGCAGAAGATGAGGTAGATTGTGTCACTGACCAGATCTAGGTCAAAAAAGGACAAGAAAGATTTGTAGTGGCACTAAGCTTTCTAGCTTGATGACGAGGTGAGTGGTGAGGCCACTAATGGAGGATACAGGAGAGAAGGCAGTAGGGTGTCCTGGCACTGCAGGTCAGGCTGTGCACTCCAGCTGCGACTGACCATCACAGTTGGCCAGGTGCAGATGGAGCCTGGGCTCTCCAGGCAAAAATAGCCCATCAGTTATTTTAAAACATGTAGCAAAAAGCTGAGTCATGGTTATGATTCCAATTAAGCCGATAGTTAAGTTCACACTTTACTATTACAAGCAATTCACTTCAGATCACTTTATATCTAAGGCCTTCAGCTTTAGCTCTTTAGGGGAAAACTGGTGATGAGAAAAGGAGAGTCTTCTCACAAAGTGGCATGTGACGGGGATTCTAGGCTCTGGGACTCCTGCAAGGAAATGAGGAGAAGTCACTATCACTGTGGTGGTTTGAAGTATCTCAACAGCATCCTGGAGGAGGTGCAATGTCACCTGGGCCTTGGATGATGGGTGGGAATTAGAAATATGGGAGAAGGAGACATTCCAGTAGCAGACACAGCCAAACACCTGTCATTCAGGACGTGGCTCATGAGCACAGCCTGGCTGGTCCCCAGGTCTTTGTGCAACCTCACAGACTTTTCGTTGTTTACCTTGTGGTCGTTTTGCACATGATGCAAAAGAAGGCAGAGGAAGTTTGGACACTTCCACCCAGATCCCAGTGTGTCTCAAGGGTCCTTCTCTACAGCTAAGAGAGCAGAAGGTGAATGGTTGGGGGGCATCACAGAGGGAAAGTTCTTACTCTTTTATGGGCTGAAAGAAGGGGCTACACGTATGACTTTGCAGACACCTTAGCGGTGGAAAGAGTGAGATTTCCAGTTTGTAGTGTGGTGACTTACCTGTGTGTTAAGCAATCAGGATCACACTTTTCTAGCAGATTGAGAAAGTTTCTCCAATCAAAGACTTGATATGCTGGTCTTGACCACAGCACTTATCGGTGAGCACAGGACTGAGGGAAGGCCTGGACACATACTGAATTTTCCACTTTCTTATCAGGACTTTGTTACCCTCCATCCGGTTCCCTAAATACACTATTTCTTTTCGATATAAGTTCCTTTTTTTCCAGGGCAAGGGCCACCTCTGGTGCTGCCAATGTTGCTTACATAAGAGCCAGCCATCTCTGGGAAATTTCAGAAGGGCGATTGAAAAGCCACATTCTTTCTTTCGATCTCCATATACTGCTGTTGGGGGTATTAGGGTGACAGTAGGTCTGGATTTAGTACTGGGACTCTTCTTGAGTGCACCAGGAATGACTCTCCATCTCCCAGCTACCGAGACAGTGCTGCAGGGGAGTCGAGATTAGACTAGATGATGCCTGGGTTTTCATTTCACTTGAAGCCAATGATTATAGGATAAGACGTGGTTCTATCTGGGCCTGTGACAGTCCTTTGTAGACGAGGTGGTTGGTGGTGCTGGCCTCTAATGTGAGGTCATTGTAACCACATTTTAGTTTTCCTTCCTTCTCTTGAGTGGCCAGGGCACTGAAAAGCAGCTATTATACTGCTATGAAGCCATGTGATAATCTGGAATGTTTTCTCAAATACTGTCAATTTGTGAGGTCATTGCACGGATATGACTTGACTTGTATGAATGGGACAGGAGTCAAAGGAAGTTTTCAGTATTGGACTCATAAAGAGTACTGCCCTCTAGAGGGTAAGTTTCTGTCCTCTGCTTTCTGGTTGGAAGAGAAGCATATACCGCATGGGCTCCTTCGGTGACGCCCGTCAGCCCCATCTTGCTGCCTGGAGAGCTCTTCCCTCCTCTCCCAAAGACTGGCCATCTGAATTTGAGGGAGGGGTCCACTTAGATTACATTAAATGCTTCTTTTTCTTTCAGTTTCCTAGTAATTCCAAGATTGTCCCCCGTTTCCAGGTTACCGTGCAGTCTTGATGTGGAGGTGATCACAGCCCTGCAGCTGTTCTGACAGCGTGAGCTGTGACTCAAGAACATGGTTTTGGTTTTGGTTTTGCTCATCTTAGTGCAGAGATGATAGAAAGTATAACCACATCAAGTGTGATTTATGATCTGACTCTCAGCTAAAAGTAACTCCAATGGATGATTTATTTACAGTTACTTCCGATCATCTTCTGCTTTTTTATTTCTAAAAGGCCATATGTAATCATCACCTGACATACACACATATATATATATATTTTTTTTTTAATAGAATTCAGCATTTTACGTGGACTGCGAGTCACTGGTTCGAGCCCTTCAAGAACTGCCTATCTCACTCCGACTCAATGTTGCTGCTGAATTGGTCCAGGTAAAAACCCTGACAGCATCCTCAAGTTGGTGTGGATTAGGGTAGGAGAAGAAAAATATCCCTCTGCTGATGTCTCAGACAGCTTTTCCTTTCGTAGAGCTGAGAGTTTTGTAGCAGGTAGCATTTTGTCAAGTTTTAAGGGAGGATGAAATAATTTTTTAAAGTGTTTATCTTTACATTTTCTATTTGAAACATTTTAAAGGCACCACTGTATTAGAATTCATTGTAATGCAAAAGTATAAAGTCTGGCTGGTGTTTTACTTAAAATATTTCCGTGCCAGGCTCTGTGTTAGGCATAAGGATATGGTAGTGAGTAGACAGACACGGTTCCTGCCCTCAGGGAGCTTAATCTATTGGGAAAGATGAGTATTCATCAGATTATCAAATTGTGATAAGTCCTGTGAAGGAAAAGTACAGGGTACAATAGTGAACCTGATCAAGTTTGGCAGGATGAGGAATGGCTTTCCTGAGGAAGTGACGGAGAAGCTGAGATCCAAGGTGCAAGGACATCTGAGTTGGAATTTAAAGCAGAGTGACCCACTCAGATCTACATTAACAAGAATATAATAAAGAACATTCTGGCTATAGACTGCGAGTGGGCTATGGGATTGGGGTGGACGTGTTTATTGGTAAATCTGCACTTGCACACACATGCAAGAAGAGAGTAGATGAGAGAAGCAAATTAGGATGCTGCTGCTGGGTCCAGGTAAGGAATACTATAGTTCAGCCTCGGGTAATGATGGGAGAGATGGCAGAGAACTGGACTTTACCAAGAGGTGCTTCAAAAGTAAAATTAACAGGACGTGGTGAAATACTGGAAATGGAGAGAGGGCAGGCAAAGAATTATTCTAGGTTTTCCAGCTTGTGCAACTCAGGGGTAGGTAGAATCAGGAGGGAGAGGTTTGGACCTTATGAGTTTGTGGCTCTGAGAAACAAAGTGGAAATGTTACTCAGTTGGATATAGAAATTTATCATTTGGAATTAAGGGCTAGAAATATAAATTTGGGAGGAATCAGTGTAAGATGGCAACTAATGATTTGACGAAGAGAGGAGAAGCCTCAAGGACTATACTATAAGGAACTTCAAAATTTAATTGCGGTTCAGGCCAGCCCAGTGGCACAGCAGTTAAGTTCACATGTTCTGCTTTGGTGGCCTGGGGTTCACCGGTTTAGATCTCAGGTGCGGACCTACATACTGCTTGTTAAGCCAAGCTGTGGCAGGCATCCCACATATAAAGTACAGGAAGATGGGCACAGATGTTAGCTCAGGGCCAGTCTTCCTCAGCAAAAAGAGGAGGATTGGCAGCAGATGTTAGCTCAGGGCTAATCTTCCTCAAAAAAAACCCAAATTTAATTGCGGTTCAATTGAATTTTTTAAAAAAGTGAAACCCTGGGCAGTACTAATTTTAAATAGAATCCCAGCAGTTACACTGATCAGCTTCGTTCTGTAGCATAATGTGATGCTAGGCTTGAGCATAGCCATAAATTTGTTACCCACCCAAGTGTTGTTTCCATTGCACTTACTAGTCTCAAATTGAGGTCAGCAAGTAAAATTGAGGGCTGGAGGACAGTTAGAGGCCAGGCAGAGAAGAAGAGAGGATGGCATTTGCCTGTGATGGGGAATCATGCTGGGGCTGCTTTAGGGGTGTTTGGGGGTGTCCTAGTGATTGGGAGAGTGCTGCTTTTCCTGCTGGGTGTCCAGAGATGGTCAGAGTTCTGACATGCATAATTTGGCCCCTCACAATGTGAATGGTTAACAGAACACATCAGGGAAACAGTGAGGTGAAGCTGATGGGGCCCCAGGACTCAGGAGAGAAACAGGAGTGTTGTGAGCATTCAGAAGTGAAGGATGTTGTGTCAGTGGCCAGCCCTCAAGTAAAGGTATAAAGTAATTGCAGTAACTCTGAAATCCTAGCTAAATGGCTTTAAAATCCACACTCCCAACCCCCACCCCATGATGTAGAGCAATTATTCTCAACTGTGTTTTCACATTAGAATCACCTGGGGAGTTAAAAAAAGAAAAACAATGCCAGACACCCAGTCCAAACCAACTAAATGATTCCAGGGTTAGAACAGAGGACCACATCCTGGCTTCGCCATGCAACTGACAATGATGGATGAATATTTAAGTTTATGTGTAAAGTCATACTGTCTTAAAATTCCTGAGGAGTCATTAACAAACTGGGTCTGCTCAACATGCTGAAATGTACAAATAAAGGGGCAATGCTCCAATGGTAGCTGAACCTCATTCTGAACCTACCCCCTCTGACACCAGGCTAGTCACCCGGCGCCTCCCTCCAAAACAGTGGCTCTTAGCCTTAGTCCCACATTTCAGTCACCTGGGAGTTTTTAACTTTTATTAAATTATGACATACAGAAAAGTACATGCATAAGTATTTATAACCATGAAATCAGCTTCCAGATCAAGAATCAATATTGCCAGCCCCCAGAAGCTACCCCCCACCCCTAGCCAGTCACTACTTCCTTAAAACCACTATCCTGACTTCTAATACTAAAGATTAGCTTTGTCTGTTTTTGGACTTCTTACAGATGTAATCAGATAGGATGTTTTCTTTCGTGTCTGGCATGTTTTACTCAAATAATGTTACTAGGAGTCATTCTTTGTTTTCTTCTTGGCGAATTTGCCCCTTCACCTTTGTATTCATGCATTTAGGTATAGTGAACAGATTTGATTGGCTAATCACTCCTCGGTGGCTTTTAGATGTTTAAGTCTCATCACAGATTGAAGCATACATTCAAATAGACCTATGCTACTATCAGTTCTCAGGCCACGAATAGGAAGACATGGCCTTTTTGATTTCACCTCTGAGTTAGCACAGAGCTGAGGAGGGTAGAGTGGGAGGCACCGCCCTCTTAGGTTCCAGTGAGGTCTCCCACATTTACCCTAAATCAATAAGGAAGGGTGCTGGGCAGGGCCGGAAAGGGTTTGTGAACTTCCGGTCGGAACTGGGTTTCCTATGACGCACAGTTTGATGGCTTCCTTAGCTTTTGTTTCTGCTTCAGCAACTGTGGCAGGACTCCTGTTTAACTCAGTTATTATAAATCTCTTTCAGACTGCCCTTCCGTTAGAGCTTCCTCAGGTGAAACCAAAGAGAAATGATGAAGGCAAGGGACTAGGGATGCAGTTGAAAGGGCCCTTGGGGCCTGGAGGAAAGGGGTCCGTCCCAGAGCTGAAACCCGCTACTGCTGGCTGCCCCATGTACCTGGGTAACGACAGCCCGAGGCCGGGGCCCTCTAAGGTTTCTCAGAAGCCCGCCTCCCCACCGCAGTCAGCAGCAGACCACTTGGAAGAAGAACTGGATCTGCTGCTTAATTTAGACGCGCCTGTGAGAGAGAGAGAGAACATGCTACCAGACCAGATATTTCAGGACCTGGAACCCAAGAAAGAAGGGGAAGTGGCCCAAGAAGAAAAAGGTATGGCTTTCATTTTAGTCCCTATCCATCTTCTTGATTCTGGTGTCTGTGTGAGAACAGCCCCACCTGCGTCACATCCATACCCATCTCCATCAGTGTCTGACATCGATCTGGCCTTGTCCACTGACATCTATTTCTGTGCTCACTGCTCTGCTTCCCCCTGAGCTGACCTTTCTGACAACATGCCTCTCACTCTATATACTGGGCTTCCAAAGCTGCTACCTGCCTGATTACACTATTAAACCCGGGGCAGAAAATGGAACTTGTGCTAATAAAAAGGCATTAAGATCCTTGCAGTCCCCAGCTGTGCAGCAGCAGACCTTTTAATCGACTGTCTGAACAGGCCAGTTAACCAGCTCTCCATACTTCTTGCTCGCTATTTCGATTTTTTTTTTTTTCAAAAGAAGAAACTTTCATTCGTGCATGTTCTGCGAGATGGTGGCCCATCTGATATGGAGAGGCATAGGGTGACTGCCCCATCCACACACTGCATTCTAGAACCTTTAATGACTTTCCAGGATTGCTGCAACAGGAAAAAGAAAGCTGAGCTCTTAGTCGTTTTAAAGAAACTAGTGAACTGTGAAATTCAACTTCAGAATAAATTAAAGAGCAAATCTCTACCCCATTTATTAATTTGTTTAGATATTATTGTATCTTCTTAGGTAGTAGGAGCAATAATAGAATGTTTCCCCTTGTAAGTAAAGTAAAGTAATAATTAGGGCTGAATTATATCATGGAACGAACCCCAGGGAAGCTTTAACCCTCAATTTTGGGACAAAGTTATTAACATTGCTTTTATTTCCCCAGTTCCTGAAAAAGCATCTGTGATGGAAGAAAATAATGTGGAATCTGAGCAACCAAGTACATCAAAACATGTTACTGAGGAAGAGCTTGAAGACTGGTTGGACAGCATGATTTCCTAACAAAAAAGAAAAGAAAAAGAGACAGAGAGAAAGAAAATGAAAAAAGTGCCTGACGCAATTTTTGGTTGCCTTGCAAGTAAGGGCAGGCCCAAGGCTGTCCTTCAGGAACAGCTGGTTTATGAGCATGCCCCAAGCCACTGTGTTCCATCTCGCTTACCGCAGTAAACGCCTACCTCTGTGTTCAACGGCGACATCCAAAGTAATACATTTAAGAGGCTTGTTGCATTTGTTCTCTGGCTTAGTAATCTAATAGATTCCTTGAGGGCAGGGGATGTTCTGGCCCTCATTTCCAACCTCCTTCCTCTCAATGTTTACAACATAGCAGGTGCAGCTGCTGAGCATAGAAGCAGGCAGCAAGGCATGCAGTTGGCCAAAATAAAAACAAACGCTGGTCTATGGTTTTTTTCTTTCTTGTGTGGGGGTTTTAGGCTGTCTCATGTCCCTTTTCCCAGAAGACACAGAGTGATGGTAGACTCATCCAGAAGTGGTGCATTAAAAAAAGGCCAAACCATGAATTGGTGTGTATTACTTTATTGCAGTGGGCACTTCATTTTATTTAAGGAGGTTCATCTAAACACAGCAGCTCCACTACTTACAAGGGACCATGAAGCATTACTCAATTTGGCATAAGATTGAGATTTTTCTGAATTTTCAGTACAGTACTTTTCTTCTAATAACAGCAGTTGATAAGCTGTTACTGAAAAAAATTATATGAATAACCTTCAAGTGCAGTTTCATAAAGTAAGAAAGACAGAAGATCAACACAACTACTTAATGGAACTGTCCATCTGAAACATAAAAAACTTGCATAGCTATATCTAAAGAGGTTTTAAGGCACTTAATTGATATTTCAGTGTCGACAAAGTGGTGGTTTGTTTTTCTCTATTTCTTTAACTGCTTAAAGCTTTTCAAGCTGATTCTGGATACATTCACTAGCACGTACCATGGGAAAAATTAGACTGCAGTTAAAACGATTTTTTGTAGCTCAGACCATGAGTCACTAGTGGGATGCTGTCATGTGACATTCAAGTGTTGTGTTGTTTAAAATTTCAGGTACTATGCATTCAAGAATTCATACTTCTCTCACCCTTTCCCTAAAGATGCCATCCTGGCAAACCAGTTAGAACTGAAAAACTTGAAGGCATTCAAACTGGAGCTTCCTTGATTATTTCTTTGCCATCCTTTGTTTGTTCTTTTGACGTTTTGACAGGTTATCTGCCACAGTGTACATCCATTAGGTACAAAAAGCCAAATCAATTCCAAAATATCAGATTTTTAAACAAACACTTTCTTATAAGGGAGGCAGTTAGAAAATGTCACATTTCAAATATGTTGCAGAACTGTAAAAGAAGGGTTTTATTTCACTGGAAGTTGACCGCCCAGAATGGTGGAGCTCTTTCATTCAGATTTATCCAAGCTGATCTTCATATTGTTTCCGGAAGCAGTCACCAGCTGGGAAGAAATCCCAACACCGTTCTTGGTACATCTTCCAGACGTAGGATTCCTGAAATAATGGGAACAAAGGGTACTTCATTTTAAATCACAGTAAGTTAAACCCAGTTTATTTTTACTCTATATGAGTCCCTTTAGGAATACTGATGTGGATTTATGAGGCCCAACTGGCACATTCTTTCTTGCTTTGTCCCAGCCCAGGCTATTTTCGGAGCAAGAAGTCATTCCTCCCTCTTTCTGACCATCATTCCTCTCACTCCAATAAAAAACCCCCAAACATTGAAACCAACTCGATGATTGCCACTAAAAATACTTCAATATTTATCAGCAGGCTGATTCCCTGTCATCTGGAAGGGGTAGAAGGCAGAAGAATGGGTGATGAGGGAACACTGAGTGCCAGCTTAGGCAGATGCCTGAAGAGCCAAAGCCAGATCTGGAAACCAGCTGCCTCTCTCATAAGTGTTTGAGCTGTGAAGTTTTCCTACAAATCCAATCATGTTTGAGTATTTGATAACCTACCTTTTCCTCCCTTGTTCTCAATCTTTACATTTCCTTTTCATACTTAATCACAGACTCCCTTTTGACACATACTTTCACTCATACACCCACACCTCCCCGTTCCCCATGTCACCCACACAAGGTTGTTGGCTTTCTTATGCTGTTTCTCTCTCCCCATTTTACTCTGATTCTCCAGCTCTTTGTTACAGCCACCCACTCAGCTGCTCATTGTCATTTTTTCTATAATGTTCCCCCCACCTCCAGCTATTCGACTCTGAAGCAGTAACCGTAAGTGTTTAGAAAATGTCAGTGTTGGTTGGGAAGGACAAGCAGGAGGTCTTTTGGAATAGATTAGAGTTGCCTTAGAATTTTGGCTTCTGAAGGCACAAAGAGATGGTGGAATAATGCAGAAAGCAGTGGGAAAATGCATGCAAGAGATGGATGGGGTCATCTGTCTATTTCAGATAGCCTCTGCTCTCGTGAGTCTCGGGACTTAGGGAATCTCTTACAGGGGGCTATGATTCCTAATTAAAGACGTTTTATTTCTCACCTGACCCGTGTGCTCTGTTTCATCTTTATTAATCAAATACATCAGGAAGAACCTGGAACCAGGAAAAAAGTATAATAAATGAGAAAAAGTATTAGATACTTTGGTTAGGAAACCTAAGTTCATTTAGTCAAGTGAACTGGAGAGAGGGTTTAAATATGTTGCTTAGCATCATTCTGTCCACTCAGCCTTTCAGAATTGGGGAAATGTGGCATAATGACACAAACCATTATTGTCTAATAATAATGTACTTTAATCTCAAAATTAGCCTTTTTGGGGCTGGCCCTGTGGCCCAGTGGTTAAGTTCACACGCTCTGCTTCAGCAGCCCAGGGTGTCGCTGGTTCGGATCCTGGGCACGGACGTGGCACTGCTCGTCAGGCCACGCTGAGGCGGCTTCCCACATAGCACAACCAGAGGCACTCACAACTAGAATAGACAACTATGTACTGGGGGGCTTTGGGGAGAAGAAGAAAAAAAAAAAAGATTGGCAACAGATGTTGCTCAGGTGCCAATCTTTAAAAAAAAAAAAAAAGCCTTTTTGTGAGGAAAGATCCTTTTCACTGTCCCCACTGAGGACGCATTTTGGCTACTATTTTATTGTTTTAAAAAATCTTAATCTAAGCAATAAAATGGTAACCCAGACTCTTCACGTGCAATTTTTGGTAGGCCAACTTAGAAGAATACAGAATTGAAATTATGTGTGTCTCTCAAAGATGTGTCATGAAAAAGGTAGAAAGTATTTAATCTCATTAAGTTGCTCGGATTGTTCCAGAAGTATTGTTTTTGTTATAGACATCTGGGGAAAAGTTTTGTTTTTATTATAGACAACTGGGAAATGCCAGTGTAGTTTCACTTGCTCTGACCGTGTTGTGTGACTGAGTTTTGAGTCTATTTGTTTGGAATACACAAGTATCCCAGGGGGCTGGACCTGCTCTCTGGGCTTGCATTACGTGATCTCAGAGACAACTGTCAAAGGAACCAGTCTCATGTGCTTCAGGAAAAGCACTGTGAGGCTGGTGGTAAGGAAGAGAAAGTCGTGAGAAATAACATCTTTCTGAGGGTAGAGAGAACCTGAGGCCCACTGAGTTCTCTCAAGGTATTATGTTTATAGCTTCAGGTGGTGGCCCACGGTAGAGGCATAAATATATAAATTTCCTTCCTCCCTTTTCCTTGATTAAGACTAAGAAAGAAGGCATGGGCAATATCTTTATCATGTTTGAGATTCAGGCATGTGGGACATTCCTTTCCTAGGACATTTACTTGACAAAGCATCATTTTTTTGGGTGGAGTTTCAAACACTGATAAGATGGGTTCTCTTCCCTCAAGCTGGCTGCAAGAGGGGCACAGAGACAGAAAATAGACCATTATAATACAGAGTGCTGTGGGAAGATGCGGGAGGGGGTCCCCCCCACAGATAACATCACAGCACCCTTCCACTCCTCTATTCACTGGTCCTGACATATGGCCATGTGCTCACCTTTTATGGAAGCACATCCATCCTGATCACCTCCCTTGAGATGCAAAGTCACTTAATAAGAATTAACAATGAATACTCATGACTTGAGGAATGGTGTGCTAAAGTTGTTTTCTAAAAACTTGTGGTTTTGTCTTCAAAAACTCATATTCTAGCAAAAAGATACATCTTTGCTACTTCTCTTTGACAATAACACCTTTCCCAATGGCTAGGCCTGTTCCATGCTAAGGAAAGAGCAGGATTTTCTAAACAATAACATGTAGGTGGGGGGGAGGGTACAGAACAAAGCCTACCAGGTTTCTTTTCTTTTTTTGAAAATGATCACTGACAGAAGCTGAAATGTCAAGTAATCTATATTCTCTATACATTCTGTGGAAGTTTCATAGGCAGTCAATGGCACATAACAGACTGAATAACTTGTTCTTGAGTGAATGCTTTACCTTAGAAAAAGTGAAATATTTATTTATTTTTTGCCTAGTGGGTGCCAGGCATTAGGTCCTGGGATGGAGCAGTGTGAAAACACACGCATCAAACATACTCCACTCTCCTGGAGCTTACGTACAACTAGCAGAGGATGGACATGATGAGGCCTGAAAATTGACCACGGAATCCAGCAACATGCAGGTCACTGGCCACCTTGACAAGCAAATGTGACATGGTGGGAAGGAAGGACTGACTGGAATGGGTTCAACGGGGAATGGGAAGAGAAAAACTGGTGACAGGGAGCATGGACACTTTTCCAGTTTTCCTGGAAGGGAACGAAAGAAGCAGGGCAAAGGTGGGGCCACAGACATTTGTCTTTGTGTAGGATTGAAAAAATAACATTTGTATGGTGATGGGGAAAATCCAGTAGAGAAAGAGAAATTGTTGGAGTCATGTGACCTTGAGAAGGGATGGGACTGAATCCCAGGCTGAGGACAAAGAGACGGCTCATGGAAACTCCTCAAAGATTTTTGCTAAGAGCCTCTACTTTTTCAGAGAAATAGGAGGAAGTGACATCAGCAGGGAGGTGAACCATATGACTTAACTGTTTATTTTACTCCACCACCCCTTCCCCTGCCCCATCACCTTGTTGACCAAGAATACTCACAAATAGTTGGCTAAGTTGTGCTCTTGTAAGGTATGTGTTTCAAAACCATGAGGGGTCGTGTCAAAGTAGTCATTGCCAATCCCACAGATGAAACATTTAGTCTAAGAAAAATAACAGAGGCAGTAAAGGCATCAGTAGGCATGACAGTACAGGCAGGTGGAAAGACAGTGACAATCTCTGATTGAAATGAGACACTGAAAAATACTTCTCTTTAATGCTTTTGGCTATTAGTCATCTACTCCATAGTGCCACATACCTAGCTCCTCGCTAGCTGAGGATACTGCTCCCACCCAAGCATGGACCTGGGGGAGACAACAGGGTGGCAGGCCGGGGAGGGGTATGGAAGATTACAGAGCAGAAGAAATGCTAGAGCTAGTAGATAGGCACAGAGAAGAGGACAGGCATGGAAAACAAGCTTTGTTGGTAATTTTGCCGAGGGCTGGCCCTAAGCAATGGCAGAACCTACTGTTTAAAAGATCCGTGTGCTGTGAGATACAAAAATAGAGTTGGAATTAGTAGAACATTACCTCCATATCTTCTCTCACTTGTTCCTGCTGGTCTCTTAGCTCTCCAAAAGCATCAATAATAAGACCTGGAATTTTAAATACAAAGACAGATAAAGTATTTTAATTTTTTTGATGGGGACGATTGGCCCTGAGCTAACCCTGTTGCCCATCTTCCTCTTTTTGCTTGAGGAAGATGGTCCCTGAGCTAACATCTGTGCCAATCTCCCTCTACTTTGTATGTGGGATGCCACTACAGCATGACTCGATGAGCAGTGTGTATGTCCATGCCTGGGATCCGAACCCGCAAACCCGGGGCCCTGAAAGTGGAGCATGGGCACTTAGCCACTATGCCACCAGGCCAGCCCCACAAAGACAGATAAGTATTTTAAATAATCTGTTTAGTGGTTCAGGGTAGAGGCCACTTCGTTTTGTAAAAATGTGAATCAAGCTAAACTATTCAGTTCAAGAAAAATCAGAAAAAATACTTGTGTTTTCAAATGCTGCATCCTGGCTCACCATTTGTCATTGTTCCTCTGAATCCACCTTTCTGCAATATTCAGTGCTAAGCACTCACTCCTCCTTGACACTTTGCTCTGCTCTAGTCCCTCCTTGTTGTACTCTTGTGCTTGGTCACTCCTTTTCAGTCTTCCTTAGGGACACCTCCTCTTCTCTTGGCCCCTTAGGCACTGAAGTGTGTCAGGGTTCCTCTTCAGTTTCTTTGCTTCTCTTTCTGGGAAATCTCCTCCACACCCACATCTTTGACTACCACCACCACTGATGGATCCCAATTCTATTGTTTATTTTTGTATTTATTTATATTTATTTTATTTGTACTTATTATATTTATTATTTCTCTCCTATTCCATTCCTGACTCGTCTCTTGAAAGACCTATTATAGTTAATTGCTTATTAGCCCTCAACACCTGCATGTCTTATGGGTACCTCAACTTGGCATGACTCAAACTAAAATTCCTGACAAGCTATTGACTAAAATATCAGTACCCCTCCCCCAAAAGAAGACAAAACATGTCACACTCTCATAGCTCCTCCCTTTGTTCCTTCCCCACCCCAGTGCCTGGGAATGATAAGGGCAGGAATCATGAGGCTGTGGGGCTAGACTAGCCCCAGGAGACATCTAGAAGCAGAATAGAAGGAAGTGATCAATTCAGAGTGCGGAATGGAAGGAGGCGGATGCTCTGTAAGGATTCAAGTTTCTTGTTATCAGTGCCTGGGTGTATCTTTGGCTTTGTATACAGCCAAGCCCTGATATATAGTAGATGCTCAATAAATGTTGAATTAACAAGTAAATGAATGTACAAATCTCTTTATATAAAAGAAGTCACAGATGCAGAAAGGTAAAGAGAACTAGATTTATTAAGCCCTGTTCATACTTAACATAAATGGCAACCATACCTTGAATGATGGCTAGCAAGATGACAATGACAAAGAAGAAGAAGGTAATGTCAAAGACAATGCGGTACATTTCATAAGGATCGCCAGCAGGGTCTTCAATTTCATCGCCAATGCCACCTCCAGCTCTCACTCCCACATACATGTGGAATAGGTAACACTAGAGAAGAAAATAATGGCAATTCGGGTAAAAGTTGCAGAGTTTTATTGTTTTTAACAAGATGGGTCAGTTCATGTAATTAGATGAAAGAATGACAGCCTTAAGGCAGAAGAAGCAATATTCATGCTGCTAACTGCTGTCCTCCACAAGCAAGAAGGCAGTCCAACAACTGGGAAATCAAAAGCCGGGGCAGCATGGAGACGGGTGCTGGTCACACTGGTCTGGTAGTAACTGTAGTGTTGCTATCTCATGGGGTGCTGGCCCCAAGAAAGTGTAAAGAGAGTTTATAACCAAGAAGTAGTATCCGTTGTCTAGAGAAATGATCACAGGCTGGGGCAGTGCACTGTCACCTGTCCCTGACACACGTTTTTTTCTTGAAATCTGCTCATTAGAAAGTTTGAGAGATGCTACTGCGGCTGTGCTGGCTCACCCTGGGCTATGCTATTCTTTCCCCTGAGGCGCTGGCCTGACGGGAGCCCCCTGACCCGATCCTGCTGCTATGTTTTTCAGACTAAGTTGGCTGTTCTGAAAGAACCCTTGCTGGCTTGCTGAAATAAATTGAGCACCAAACTCATGGGACTTTGCTCCCAGCTCTCAGAGACAAAGAAACAAAACTTGACTTCCATAAAATTTAGATACAGGTCCATTCACGTTTATTTATTTACTTTTCTGAAGATTGGCACCTGAGCTAACATCTGTTGCCAATCTCCCTTTTGTTTTTCTTCTTTTCCCCAAAGCCCCCCGGTATATAGTTGTATATTTTAGTTGTATGTCCCCCTAGTTGTGCTATGTGGGACGCCACCTCAGCATGGCCTGATGAGCAGTGCCATGTCCACACCCAGGATCCAAAATGGTGAAACCCTGGGCCGCTGAAGTGGAGTGCATGAACTTAACCACCCGGCCACGGGGCTGGTCCCCCTTCACATTTAGATACAGGTAATTCACATCTTTACCACAAACAAAGGTAGATGAATGATAACCTTCTGCAGTGCGCTTCTGTTTCCACCTGGGCTTAGACAAGTGATCATGAACTCTATTTCCATCACTTTTGTCTTTCCAGACACTTCTCCCTTTTGGACGAAATGTCTCTATTCTGCTCTGTAACTCTACCCCTCTCGCTTAATTCTCCAGACCACTCACAGCCCTTCTTTCCCACTGAGGCGGGGTGGCCCCACAGTGGGCTCTCACCGTCATCATGTCATCACACTTCATATCCGGCTCATCGTCGTCTTCGCTTTTGTTGTAGAACTTGCGGAAAAAGTTGAAAGCCACCACGGTGTAGAGATAAACCACCACAGCCAGGAGACCGACAGTCAGAACCAGCTGGAGTGGGAGGGGAGAGAGAAGGAGAAAGAGGTGGGTCTTCATCTTGAAAGGTTCTCAGGAGATTCCAAGAAAACAGAGAGGAAAGGCGAGGCCGAGTGAGGGGAGCAGAGGGGAAAGCCATCCTGCAGGTGAGGAAGGACAGATGAGAGCAGAGAGACAGGCTACTGCGAGGAGACAGTGACGGTGAGTGTTATGGACCAGTGTGTCCCTGCACATGCATACGCTGAGCCCTAACCCTCAGCACCTGGGAATGTGACTGCATTTGGAGACAGGCATTTAAGGAGGTGATTACATTAAAATGAGGCGTTCAGGGCGGGCCCTACTCCAATGTAACTGGTGTTCTTGTAGGAAGAGAAGATCAGGACACAGAGATGTCAGACAGCTGCATGCACATAGGGCCGCCAGGTACAAGCCCAGGAGAGAGGCCTCAGAGGAAACCACGCCTGCCTGCCTGCCTGCACCTTGATCCTGGACTTCTAGCCTCCAGAACTGAGAGGAAATAAATGTCTGTTGTTCGAGCCACCCAGTCTGTGGTAGTGTTGTATGGCAGCTGGAGCAGGCTAATAGCTGGGGTATTGGCTGGCCTGTGTGAACTACAAAGGGATGTAAGGATCGAATAATGAAGATGCTCGGAGGAGGGTCACCTTGTTTCTTGTAGAGACCAGCAGTGACCTGAGGCTGCCTGAGGCGGCTTCCACTCTAACACGGCTTCTAAAGAAACCACCTTCTTTGGACTGGTGGGTGTCCCTACATTACACTTTTTCATAAATAACCACGAACTGGATAATTGTCACAGCTTTGAAGTTGCCCTAAGAATTATTTATGATGGTTGAGCCAAGTGACATTCTTCATAACCAAGAAATTTGCCTAGGACCTTTGCAAAGGTCACAGGACATGTTTATTTCCTGGCTTTAAGAGGTACCAAAAGTGAGGAGCACCTGGGACCTGCTCCTCTGGCCTGTATGAGGGACCAGGTGCGGAGCTGGAGCTACGAACCTGACAAGATAAAACCTCTGATCTCGAGGGGATACACAAAAGGGGGAGGGCATGATGCCCAGACAAGTACCAGAGGAGGCATCTTCAGCCACTTCTTGAACAATGAATAGTAACTTGCCAAACCTTGGAGAGCAGACTTCACAGAAAGCAGATGGTTTTAGAAAGAGAGAAAGAACCGGGGCTTTGCACCAAGGAAGAAATAGGCTAGTTCTGCCACTTAGCAGCTGTGTGGTCTTGGGTGAGACTCTTAGCCTCTCTGAGCCTCAGTTCTCTTATCTGTCAAGTGAGTATAACATCTACCTTACAAGGTAGCTGTGAGCCTGTCACAGAACCTGGCACGTGGCACAAGCTGGGCACATGTTTTTTTACAGTCTTGCCGGAGTATTCAGCAAGCCCATATAAGAAATTCATTGTTTAAACTTTCTGTTTAAGGCACAGTTTTGTGTAATGCCATTAAACCAAATCAATAAAAACTGAAGTTTCAATATCTGAGGAAAGGGGAAGAAAATGATTCTAAAAGAATTGTAGAACTGGTATTCTACAGAAGACACCTTGGGAAACATTGCCTTTATAGATTAAACTCCCCAAGACACACATGGAAAGACACACAGTGCCCCTTCTCCCGGGAACCTATTAGGAAGCATTTAATACTCTCTAAGAAAACATCTATATCACAGGTTGTTATTACCTCCCCAAACTTTAGTTTCTTGTAGGTGACAGCAAACTTCTATCTCTAGCCTTCCTCCATTCTTTTTATCATCAACCAAAACAAGAGACATTGACAGTTGCTACTACCAGAAGCCTAGAAGAAATAAGCCACCCAAACACTTGATGATCTAGTACCTTTCATTTCAGAACAATTAAAGGTCAACTTGACTTTTTTTTTTTGGTTAGAATCTTTATTTTTTAAGGTGTACAACATGATGACTTAATATATGTATACATTATAAAATGATCACCACTGTCAAGTGAATTAACATATCCATCACCTCACAGAGGTACTGTTTCCGTGTGTGTGTGGTGAGAATACTTAAGGTCTACTCTCATAGCAAATTTCAAGCATATGATACAGTATTTTTAACCATAATAACCATGCTTTACGCTAGACCTCCAGAATTTATTAATCTTATAACTGAAAGTTTGTACTCTTTGACCAACACTCTGTATTTCCCCCACCCCTCAGCCTCTGGTAACTACCATTCTACTCTTTGGTTCTATGAGTTTAACATATAGTTAACATAGTTCCACATATAAGTGAGATCACAGAGTATTGTCTTTCTGTGTTTGGCTCATTTCACTTAACATAATGCCCTCAAGGTCCATCCATCTTGTTACAAATGGCAGGATTTTCTTCTTTTTTATGGCCGAATAATATTCCATTGTATGTATATACCACATT